>NC_135714.1:133546110-134848610 GCF_964656455.1 Halichoerus grypus | reverse complement strand
TTACCTAACAAATCAGGCTTCCTCTCTGTTGTGACAGTACAGCCATGACAGTCAAAACTCCACTAGGTCCCCAACTAGGGAAATTTTATCTTCATAATCTCATGGTGTCTAGTGTATCTTGCACGTAAGAAATTCATAATTAATGTATGCTAACTGAATACCCTGCAAATTGGTTAGAAAAAGACCATCTTTGCTTTATCTGCATCTTTGCTTACTGTAGAAGATATTTGTAGTTTTTTCTCCTACATTTTCCCTTCATAGTTTCTACCAAATTAAAAGATGCTACATTAGTTGAATTTGATTAGATATCATGCAATCTCATCAAACTCCAAGGTCTTTTTGTAACATGAATTTCCACAAAAATAGGTAATATCAAAATGTTTTGGGAAAAAATCACATGCTGATAAAGAAGAGTTCAAAATTAAATTATAGAATAATTGTATCAAATCATTCATTAAATATCAATTATTCCAAGTTTGAAATATCAATTTTGGGACATAAATATATTTCATAAAATGCTTCATAAATACGTATGCCCTTCAGGGAAAATCCAAAAATTAACAAGGATGTAAAAGGAAAAATAGAAATTAAACTGAAGATTACTTCTCTTTAAAGACTATTTTCACATTTACATATTCAAGTTGTTCCAAACATACTTGTTTTTTTTTTCAATTCCAGTATAATTAACATACAGTATTATATTAGTTTCAGGTGTGTAATATGATTCAACAATTCTATACATTACTCAGTGCGCATCATGATAAGTGTGCTCTTTATCACCTTCACCTATTTCACCCATCCCACCTACTTCTCCTCTGGTAACCATGAGTTTGTTCTCTATAGTTAAGAGTCTGCTTTTTTGTTTGTGAAGACTAAATTTTTGAAGGGACATTTAAATGACTTGAAATATGTAAAAAATAATATTCATTAAGTGAAGAAAAATCTCCTGTTTCATTCATAAAATGATTCCAGCTAGTTTAAAGATAGTTTTCAATGTATGAATAAAATATTATTTCTAAGCAGTAGAGGATTTTAAAACGTAATCTGGAAAAATATGTGTATATATATAGCTTTAGTGGTTTTTTTAAAAAGATTTATTTATTTATTTGAGTGAGAGAGTGTGAGTAGAGGGAGGGACAGAGGGAGAAAGAGAGAGAGAGAGAATCTCAAGCAGACTCCCTACTGAACATGGAGCCCTATATGGGGCTCGATCTCACAACCCTAAGATCATGGCCCTGAGATCACCTGAGCCGAAACCAAGAGTCGGATGCTCAACCAACTAAGCCATCCAGATGCCCCTGGCGTGTTTTGACAGAGCTACTCAATCTCCATGTTTGTAGTTTTGAATCATTTGGAAAATAATGCAAGTTCTGATACAGTAATCTATACATGTAGGTTCTATTAAGTTAAGTCTATTAAGTTAAATCAGTCACTTTCTGTGATTAGGCTTCACGTGTATGCCATAACATGGTATATTTTTTTAAGTGAGTAGGATTTTATGATATAATGGATTAATAAAAAAATCTATAAATTAATATAATCTATAAATTATAAAGTATCTGCTGATACTGCATAAAGCTAAAAGTAATTTTTTCATAGGTCAGAATTTTTGAAAGGTACATGCATCTTCCCGATGGGTTCATTCATTTTTCTCCCAGTTGTTAGTTTACTGTTTACTTCCTTAACAAATGTTTTCATAACCATATCTGTTCAAGAACTATTTGTTTGAACAGATTTGGCCAAAGGTGCACAAGGAGGGTAATTCACGAACAGTATAATACCATTTTGTTGAAAGCTTCATTCGTTTGATTTTAACTTTCTAGCTGCCTTCAAAAAAAGAATAGAAACAATATGACTAGATATTTACTGAGAGACAGTTCAGAGGCTCTGTGTTTAATTTTTATTGACAATTTCAGGAAAATTGTTAGTCTGAACTAAATAAGTAAATAGATGATGCCTAGAAAGCCTGTTCTCCAAAACCACAGCAACTGAAAAAGAAATCAGCAAAAAAGCAATCCAAAGGCCAAGGGAAATTCTCCCTAGGCTTCCCATCCAAGAGCCTGCATGAGAAATTATAGTTATTTTTATTGCCAGGTTAGTTTAGGTGACAATGTTTAGTTTGGCCTAATTTGTGAGTTAATGGGTTATGTGATACACTGGAGAGCATACTACAATCTTCCTAACCACTCCAGCCTCTTGACAACTCATTTCTTAGAATATATTTACAATAGACTAAAAAGAAAAATGGGGATTTTTTTCCAAATTAATAAAATCCCATGTGGTCAACTAAGGGTATATATATATATATATATATATATATATATATATATATATATATATATATATAGTGTTCCCTATTAAAATTCTGTATTCCAGCAATTTACATTACATACATTATTCTACAGCAAAAACATCCAGAAAATTTGGTCAATTATCTGAAAAATGTACATCAAATACTGACCAAATTGACTCAATTAGCCCCGGTGTGTGGACTTTGAAGATGAGCACCGGGCAATGATGATCATTACCCCTCTAAGCAGTGTCTAAATTTGAGCATGTTTTAACAGAAGATAGAACATAGGCAAATCATATTGATTTTTTAAATAAGCCACACACTTTCCTATGATTTGTAATACTGGTCCAAGAGAAGAGAATGATGCAATTCAGAAGGAAAATGAAGGACTGGCATTGGTTTCTAATCTCCCAGGACCATCTAAGCCTTTATTAGGAATCATCATAACTCCCTTTCCACCTCTCTCCCAAATATAAGTACTGCTGCTCACCAGATTTAAATGCCTTCAATATATAGACATTTAAAAAATATCAGCTACATCTAAGCCAAGAAAGACTGTACTTTTTAAGTTTAATGTTGAATCAAGGACAGCAGTTCTTTCAGGAAGTATGATAAAGTGAAATGGATTTCTTCAGGATGGCAACTGCCATCACATTTTGATGAGGAGATAAGTGATATATTGTTAAGAGGAGACAAATGATAGCTTGGTCAGGGTAACACTCTGGACTACCCTGTGTTTCTTAAGGAGCCAAGGCTCTTCGAACATCACTATTCAAATCTCTTTCCATGGTTTGATATTAGTAACAGGCATATTGATTTGACTAATATTTCATAAAAATAACCATGTAACATTTTAATGTCTACTTAGAGAATATGGCCACTGTCTAGTGTTGTTGGGGAAAAGCTCCATATAAACTCTACAGACCAAGGGCGTGTGGGTGGCTCATTCGGTTGAGTGTCAGACTCAGTTTCAGCTCGGGTTATGATCTCCGGGTCAAGGGATCGAGCCCCTCATTGGGCTCCACACTCAGTGAGGAGTCTACCTGAGATTCCCTCTCTCCCTCTACCCCTCCCCCTCTTAGCAGTTTCTCTCTCTCTAAAATAAATAAAATCTTTAAAAAACAAACAGAAAACTAAACAGACTGGATATAATTATATCTAAAGAGAAGATGGCTTCCTTTTTTGTGAAATAAGTCAATAGTCATTTTAATTTAGTTTTATTTATTCCTCATATACAGTAATATAAGCATTAGTTTTTATAACAGCTAAATAAACCTTTTTTCCCTTAGGAAAAAGATGACTTTTTAAAGTTAATGGTTATTATCCTTCTGAAACATACACATTTACTCAAGAATTAGTAGAAGTATGGGTGCTGCATTGCAGGCATTCTTTACTAGTCTACTAATTCTAACACAGTTCACTTTCAAAAAATAAATCGCACTTATCCACTACTATAAAATATCAAAATACCTACTCACAATGTCAAGAGAATATTTGTTGCTAGAATGGGAGTTCTAAATGATTTCCAAACACAAATGATATCCAAAAGTTCTAAGTGGAGATTTCCAAATGGCTGACGTGACTTTACACCAGGAATGAATTTACAGAGTTTTTAGAGCTGTGCTCCCCACTGTGGTAATCTCTAGACTTTATTTTCCCTTCAAACATGAATAGAGATACTTTTCATGACAAACTCTTTTTTTCCTAGAAATACTACAATGTCTGAGGTAGTATAACAACTAGTAAGAAGGTAAGTCTCTCTGTAAGTCAAAGAACTTGACCTAAAGCATCCTGAATATATATTTTAGAGTGTCAAAATGGTTCAGTCCAAAGAGCATGTGACTCTTGATGTTGGGGTCATGAGTTTGAGCCCCAAGTAGGGTGTAGAGATTACTAAAGAATAAATAAATAAATCAGAGTGTCAAACTGTGAATTAATAACTTATTTCCTCGTCCATTTGGTTGACATTCTATAAAAATTTGCATCTAGGACAAAAGATAGTTGCCCTTCATTTTAGGATTTTACCCTTTTGTCTGATTCTTTAGCCTTCCTGTGAACTCATAGCATGGCCCATTGCTTCACTGCAGGTGGCAGCCAAAATTCAAACTGTTCCTGGAAACCACTAGAGTTGGCAGGCAGAAAAAAAAAATTTGCATAGGTCTCGTTCTGTTATTCTCTCCTGTCAACAAATCTTGCAATCCCTACAAAAAATGTATGTTTTCTGAGTGACAGTCACTTATTTGAGATCAGAATTTTAAAAATTCACTACCATACACCGGAATTTTAATTTTTAATAGTAGAGTAACTCTGCATATAGAGTGCATCTGTTGTCCATCATTTAGATGTAATTTCCAATATAAACAACATATAGGCAAAGGAATCTTCGTATTTTAAATTGAGTGCTCCTTGTCACTCTCTGTATCATGCATGATTTGAAGTCTTCATGCCTTACTATCTATTATTTCTTTTTTTTAAAGATTTTATTTATTTGACAGAGAGAGACACAGCGAGAGAGGGAACACAAGCAGGGGGAGCAGGAGAGGGAGAAGCAGGTTTCCCGCAGAGCAGGGAGCCTGATGTGGGGCTCAATCCCAGGACCCTGGGATCACAACCTGAGCCGAAGGCAGCCACCTAACAACTGAGCCACCCAGGCTCCCTCCTACTATCTCTTTGAATGAAGCTAAAATAACATTGACTTTTAAAGCTTCATCCTTTAATAGTTGCCATAACTATATATATTAAATGTGAATGGTATTTAAAGGTAAAGGTTATAAAATTGTTTTTGTGAAATTATTACAAAACAAGCGGTAGGAGGAGAAAAGCATGTGGCCTTAGTAAGGACAAAACGGAATGGTTAGAGAAATAAGAAAAAATATGAGAAAGCACTAGGGTGTCATGAATTAAGGGAGGAAAGAGTATCAAAAGAATTTTCACAATGGTATTAAATACAGTACAACTTTTACAAAGCATGAAAACACACATAAAACATTTCAATTTGGCCAGAACAAGATTAAGTGATCCTTTTAGGAAGGCAATTTTCAGAGTTCTAAAGGAGACCAGATTTGAAATGAAGGAGAAAATGGCTAGTATGGGGGAGAAAGAGAGGTTCTGGGAATGAAATTTACGAATTTATCAGCTCAAAGGAATGGAAGAAGAGAAATTGAAGATAAAAGAGAGCACTGCCACAAGAGAGACTTTTCAAAATTACGGACCATCTGATCATAGAAAAAGAGAGATGGAAAGACTAAAAACATTATTAGGGTATAAATTTTAGAGCAACATTTTTGATAATTGGAAAGAGATGTCAAAGACCCAAGTAGAGATATTAGCATTACAGAAAAGGGGACAACTCTTCCTCTGACACTGATAGAATAAAAACTTGAAGATAAGAATGGAATTATATTAGCAAATATAAGAGCCAAATCTACTTTCATGCCTGGGTCCAGCACTGAAAGTGGTTTTGTTTTAGTGGGGATTCCCCCAGTAAAAATCCCATTAATGAAAATTGTGAATTAGAATATAATTTATTTCTTCAACATACTCAAAAAGGATTTGACTTGGATTACTTATAAGAAAGTAAAAGGAATTCTTAATCTCAGGAAACAAACTGAGGGTTGCTGGAGTGGTGGGGGGTGGGAGGGATGGAGTGGCTGGGTGATAGACATTGGGGAGGGTATGTGCTATGGTGAGCGCTGTGAATTGTGTGAGACTGTTGAATCACAGACCTGTACCTCTGAAACAAATAATACATTATATGTTAAAAAAAAAGAAGATAGTAGGAAGGGTAAAAAGGGGGGGAAATTGGAGGGGGAGACGAACCATGGGAGACTATGGACTCTGAGAAACAAACAGGGTTCTAGAGGCGAGGGGGTGGGGGGATGGGTTAGCCTGGTGATGGGTATTAAGAGGGCACGTACTGAATGGAGCACTGGGTGTTATATGCAAACAATGAATTATGGAACACTACATCAAAAACTAATGATGTATGGTGATTAACATAACATAATAAAAAAATAATAAAAAAAGAAAGTAAAATATCTAAAATATAAGTCCATCTTATCCCATTCCTGGGAGTCCCACAGCATATATGTCAAGAAAACATTGTATTTATCTTCCAAATACAAATTCATTTTTAAGGTTATGAGCTGAGAACATGGAGCAAAACATAAATAAAAACAATAGCACTGGGTGTTATATGCAACTGATGAATTATTAAGAAGATTCACATTAAACTATATTTCTAGCAATTTCTCGGCTTCTTAAAAATTGAAATGGTATTTATGAAAGAATATAACTAAAAGGATATTAACAGCCTAAAGTTTTTGAAAGATTAGCACTAGAATGGACCTTAAAAACCATATACTGTATTCCAAGTCCTTTATTTTAGGAGCAAGACTCAGGAAGATTAAATAACTTGTCTAAGTTAGCATAGTTTGTTAGTCCTTAGAAGAACGAGGAAAAAGATCTGGACACCCAAATCTTCAATACACGTGTTTATACATTAAACCATAAAAATACTCAAGCATAGTGTTTAGATAAGTAATGTTCTATTAAGAAGAAAAATTCACTTGATTATATTGTAAAATTTAAAGCAATTCAGTTAAATATTATTGCATAATTTATTGATAAGTAAACTGATGTTTAAGTAGATTGCATCTGTTGTAGCATTTTAATCAATAAAAAATAAAACTAAGTTATATCTCAGAGTTCTCTTTGGCATCTTGAAATTACTTTCAAATGTGAAAATAGAGAGTCAGGTTAATTAATATATTATTAATAGAATCATATCCTTTTGAGAATTTTCTGCATAGAAAACAATGTTTTTAAATGTTACCTTTGACTTATTTTTTTTTTTTTTTGAGAAAGAGACCAAGTGGGGGTGGAGGTAGAGGTAGAAGGAGAGGGAGAGGGAGAGAGAGAATCTTAAGCAGGCTCCATGCTCAGTGCAGAGCCCAATGCAGGGCTCAAACTCATGACCCTGAGATCATGACCTAAGCCAAAATCAAGAGTCAGACGCTCAACCAACTAAGCCACCCAGGCACCCCTATCTTTAAATTTTAAAATGTAATGGGTATTTCCATGTTTTCATTCCCTTAAGATGGCTAAATGATATGATTACTGAAGTATACTACTAGTTATATCTTATATATTACCTATATGTATGCATATAATGTGAATTGATAATGCAAGAGGAACAGCAAGTAATCCCCTGTAATCAGATCTTTTATTTTTAATGGGGTTACTCAGTTGACCTATTTGAGGTCTATTTGAACAGAAAATATCATGGGTATCTCAATGTATTTGACAAAATATCTCATTTTTGTTTAATACAGAGAGAGGGTTACTAGAATTAGGAGGGCTTATGATTAAAATATCAATCACACTCAAGGAGTATTGGTTGTTATTTATTAACATGCAAATACTGGGCTGAAGGGAAACTTTTTATGCCACTGATTCCATACATAGCCCCACTCAGTTCAGTGTTTCAGTCAATTTGGATGAAAACATAAATGACAAATGTTTCAAAGTTACAGATATTTTTATGATAGATGACAGAATCAATATTTCAACTTTATAGGCTTGGGCAAATAAGCCTAAAACCAAGGTGAAATTTAACAGGGGTGAATGCAAAATCTGGCAGAGGCCTCAATCAACTGCATATTCACAGAATGGAATATATGAGGCTTACTGTAATTCTTTTTAAAATCACACGGGTTTTCAGTAAACAATTTTAGGGAAATCTATTAATATGATGCAGTTGCCATAAACACTAACAAATTTGAAGGTTTTATATGGAATTATAAAGTCTAGAAAATAGTTGTAATTTCAAATACCCTGAGGGCCAAAAAGGAAATGTGAGTAAAACAGACAAAGATGGGGTAACAGAATGGTGCTGCTATAGTAACTAGAGAGTACATTTTCTAGTAAAAGCTTTTTTCCCCCTTTTCTTTTCTTTTTCTTTAATGTAAATACACTGTTGTCTGAAGAACACAAATGTTCAGATTGAAACAGGTCTGAAATCTCAACTTTCATATTCTGGCTAAGATCTTCTAAAACTAGACCAAGTCATACCCTATATCTAGATAACACACATTAAAAATAATACTTAAAGGAGGAGGGAAGATGGCAGAAAAGTAGGGGACCCTCATTTCATCTGGTCCCTTGAATTCAGCTAGATATCTATCAAATCATTCTGAACACCTGTGAATTCAACCTGCAATCTAAGGAAAGAATTGCTACAATTCTACAAATAGAAAATCAACCACTTTTTGCAAGGTAGGAGGTGGAGAAAAGTGAATTTGAGGGGATGCATTTCCACCAACAGTATAAGCCAGAGGAATGTTGAAAAAGAAAAGCAAAGCTGGTGGCATCACAATTCCAGGCTTCAAGCTCTATTACAAAGCTGTAATCATTAAGACAGTATGGTACTGGCACAAAAACAGACACATAGATCAATGGAACAGAATAGAGAACCCAGAAATGGACCCTCAACTCTATGGTCAACTAATCTTTGACAAAGAAAGAAAGAATATCCAAAGGAAAAAGGACAGTCTCTTCAACAAATGGTGTTGGGAAAATTGGAAAGCCACATGTAGAAGAATGAAACTGGACCATTTTCTTACACAAAGATAAACTCAAAATGGATGAAAGACTAAATGTGAGACAGGAATCCATCAAAATCCTAGAGGAGAACACAGGCAGCAACTTCGTCGACCTTGGCCTCAGCAACTTCTTGGTAGACATGTCTCCAAAGGCAAGGGAAACAAAATCAAAATTGAACCAATGGGTCTTCATCAAGATAAAAAGCTTCTGCACAACAAAGGAAACAGTCAACAAAACTAAAAGGCAACCTATGGAATGGGAGAAGATATTTGCAAATGACATATCAGATAAAGGGCTAGTATCCAAGATCTATAAAGAACTTATGAAACTCAACACCCAATAAACAAATAATACAGTTAAGAAATGGGCAGAAGACATGAACAGACATTTCTCTGAAGAAGAAATACAAATGGCCAACAGAAATATGAAAAAATGTTTCACATCACTTGGCATCAGGGAAACACAAATCAAAACCACAATGAGATACCACCTCACTCTATTCAGAATGGCTAAAATTGACAAATCAGGAAACAACAAATGTTGGCAAGGATTCGGAGAACAGGGAACTGTCTTATACTGTTGGTGGGAATGCAAGCTGGTGTAGCCACTCTAGAAAGTAGTATGGAGATTCCTCAAGAAGTTAAAAATAGATCTATCCTGTGACCCAGCAATTGAACTACTAGGTATTTACCACAAAGATACAAACATAGTGATCTGAAGGGGCACCTGCACCCCAATGTTTATAGCAGCATTGTCCACAATGACCAAACTGTGGAAAGAGCCAAGATGTCAGTCAAAAGATGAATGGATAAAGAAGATTTGGTATACACCCACCCCCCCCACACACACACACAGATGGAATATTACTCAGCCATCATAAAGGATGTATACTTATCATTTACATCAACATGGATGGAACTGGAGGGTATTATGCTGAGCAAAATAAGTCAATCAGAGAAAGACAATTATCATATAATTTTACTCATATGTAGAATATAAGAAACAGTGCAGAGGATTATAGAGGAAATGAGGGAAAACTGAATGGGAAGTCATCAGAGAAGGAGAAAAACCATGAGACACTCTTAATTATAGGAAACAAACTGAGAGTTGCTGGAGGGAGGTGGGTGGGGGATGGGGTAATTGGGTCATGGGCATTAAGGAGGGCATGTGATGTGATGGGCATTGGGTGTTATACACAACTGATGAATTATTGAACGCTACATCTGAAACTGATGATGTACTATATGTTGGCTAATTGAATTTAAATAAAAGAATAATACTGAAAAAGCTACATTCAAAAGATATAGAGACCAGAATAAAGGGATTGAAAATATAATTTAATAAAAAATGGTGGAAGGAATTCAGAATTCTTAGGTTAGATAATGAGAAAATTTATGGAAGAGTTGATAGTTATCTTATGTATTTGATTTATGTGTCACATGAGAAAGAAAGCAATTATTAAAGTCAGAATAGGACCAATGAATGAAAACACTTAGGAAGCAAGTTTTAGTTTCAAAGAACTTTCTAAAACTGTAACAATAAAAACTAACAAAATGAGATTTAATGCTAAGGAAAGTGGCAAGTTATCATTTGTAAGATATTTAATAGTAGTTTGCATGATTAATTTTTCATAAATGTCACAGTATTTCAAAATGAACAGAATTTGAGAGGTAATTTGTAACCTAACCTCTGTGTTTAAACATGAAAATGCTGATGCCATCTGTGGTCACCATGTAGTAGAAGGAACTTTATCTGTTATGTGAGAGTTTTCTTCTAAAACACTTTAATTAAGCTTCTTTATCCAACCTCAATATGGCATCCATAGAAATTGGAAATTTTAAGTATAACATTTTTTAAGCAATTAAAAGATGTATGCAATTATGGGCAAAATTGTTTTTTGTTGGTTAACTATTCTAATTTAAGACTGTGAGATTCTATTTTGTTATGAATGAACAAACTGTTCACTGTTATGAAGCACAGTTATTTCCGGAAATACTACTATATCACATGCACTGTATTCTTTAACAACATACTATTACTTCAGCAAATAAGCAAATATTACAACATGTCCCACTTTCAGGCTTCAGATTGGTGTTTTGGTACTCTGTAGTTACACAAAGAAAATAAGGATATCCCAGTACAAGGACTAAATTTCTTTTATTAATTTTATTTAAGAAAATTTGATTTTAGAAGAAAAATGATGGTTGCTTAAGTGTGAACCCATTCTTTACTCCTCTCCCCCCCCCAATGTTTTGGGTATATGGTATCATATTTAAATCATTTTATATTATGAATCACTTGGCCAATTTTACAGAAACACTTATTTTTACTGCTTTTGTGGGTTTCTTTTTATTTTTTATACTCTCAATAATTAAAAAATGGGCAGAAGACATGAACAGACATTTCTCCAAAGAAGACATACAGATGGCTAACAGACATATGAAGAGATGCTCAACGTCACTCATCATCAGGGAAATGCAAACAAAGAGATCACCTCACACCTGTCAGAATGGCTAAAATCAGCAACACAAGAAACAGCAGGTGTTGGCAGGGATGCAGAGAAAAAGAGAACCCTCTTGCACTGTTGGTGGGAATGCAAACTGGTACAGCCACTCTGGAAAACTGTATGGAGGTTCCTCAAAAAATTAAAAATACAACTACACTATGATCCAGTAACCACACTACGGGGTATTTACCTTCAAAATACAAAAACACTAATTCAAAGGGATACATGCACTCCTATGTTTATAGTAGCGTTATTTACAATAGCCAAGATATGGAAGCAGCCCAAGTGTCCACTGATACATGATTGAAAAAGAAGATGTGGTATAGTATATATATATATATTCTTATGTGGAATTTAAGAAACAAAACAAATGAGCAGAGGAAAAAGAGAGACAGAGAATCCAAGAAACAGACTCTTAACTATAACGAACAAACTGATGTTTACCAGAGGGGAGGTGGGTGGAGGGATGGGTGAAAAAGGAGATGGGGATGAAAGAATATACTTATCATGATGAGCACCAAGTAATATATAGATTTATTGAATCACTATACCATACACCTGAAACTAATATAGCATTGTAAATTAACTACACTGGAATTAAAATTTAAAACTTAATAAAAAAATTACTGAATTTGATTTTTAAGCAAACAAAAAACCTTCGTACTCAGGGGAAGTAAAACAAGAAAATGGTAGCAAAGGAGAAAGGGTAGCAAAAGTCACAGTGTCCATGAAAATATCATTAATATGTAGACATGTTGGACCCCTTGGCTTATAAGTATAAATGCCTTTAGTAAATCAAAGTCTACAGTATTTTCTACCTTTCTTACCTTCCACTATCACACTACTAACCCAATATGGAAAGTTTATTGTATCCTGCAATAAACATTTTAAAGACAGTGATACAAATCTTTTCAGATAAAAAAGTTCAAAGTTATTTCATCATTATGGTATTACCTTCCATATAAAAGAATTTAGCGTAAGGTCCCCTTATTTTGCCATGTCAAGAATAAAGAACTAGCAAGAAAGTTAGTTGGAGGGAAAAATACAGGACAATGACTATAAGTAACTTCATGTATATGTGAATATACTAGCCACCTTAAAATGTACTTTATTATATATATTAAATATATACTATATTATACTAACCACATTAAAATTTCTGTGCATTTGTGTGTACATCTACCTCATAATTGGTATATTTAATATTGAAAAAGTATAAATATTCATGCCTGCCTCTAATTTTGTTTTATTTTAATACCAATCTGCATTTTTTAAATTCTAGCCACTATTTTGTAAGAAGCAACATCAACCATATAAGATTTGATAGAGATCTTATAAATTTAATTTTTTAATATTACAAAACACCTCCTAATAAGTTAGGTTCTTTCCTCATTTTTTGTTTTTTTCTGTGTGTTATCTGGGTCAGGTTTTTTTTATTGTGGTAAAAAGATAATACATGACATGAAATCTATCTTTAACAAATTTGTAAGTATACAGTACGGTATTAACTATATGCATATTATTGTACAGAAGGTTTTAGAACTTTTTCGTCTTGCATGACTGAAGCTATACCCACTGAACAGCAACTTTCAATTTCCCCTTCCCTCCAGCCATGATAACATTTCTACTTTCTACTTCAATGAGTTTGCTTCAGATACCTAACATAAGTGGAATCATATAGTACTTGTCCTTCTGTAACCAGCTTATTTCAGTTAGCATAATATCCTCAACGTTCATCAATGTTGCAGTATGACAGGATTTCCTTCTTTTTTTTTTAGACTGAATAGTATTCCACTGAGTAATATACTTTCTTTATCCAAATATCCATTAATGGACACTTAGGTTGTTTCCACTTCTTGGCTATTGTGAATAATGCTGTAATGAACATGGTAGTGAAAATATCTCTTTGGGATTCTGATTTCAATTTGTTTGGATAAATGCCCAAAAGTGGGATTGCTAGATCATGTGGTAGTTCTATAGGGGCTACATCATTTTGCATTCCCACCAACAATACACAGCGGTTTCAATTACTACATGTTTTTATTTTTATTTACTTATTTTTTGTCTAATGGCCCTCTAACTGGTGTGAGGCAGTACTTCATTGTGGTTTTGATTTGTATTACCCTGATGGTTAGTGGCATTGAGTATTTTTTCATACACCATTGACCATTCTTCTTAGGAGAAATGTCTGTCTCCTTTGTTAGCTTTTTAATGAGGTTAGTAGGTTTTTTGCTATTGAGTGTAAAAGTCCCTTATATATTTCAGATATCAACCTTTTATCAGATACATGGTTTGCAATATTTCTCCAATTCCATAGATGCCTTTTCATGCTATTGTTTCTTTTGCAGTACAAAAGCTTTTTAATTTGATATAGTCCACTTGTCTACATTTCATTTTGTTGCCTGTGCTTTTGGTGTCCTATCCAACAAACCTTTGCCAAGACCAAAGTCATGAAACTTATCTCCTATATTTTCTTATAAAAGCTGTATAGTTTCAGATCTTACTTCTCAATCTTTAATCAACTTTGAGTTCATTTTTGTGTATGGTATGAGTCCTATTTCATTTCTTTGCATGTAGGTATCCAGTTATTCCAACAGCATTTCCTGAGGAGACTGTCCTTTCCCCACTATGCAGTCTTGGAACCTTGTCAAAGATCACTTAACCATATATGCATGGGTTTAATTCTGGGTTCTCTATTCTGTTCCATTGGTCTATAAATCCATCTTGAGGCCAGTACCATACCTTTCTAATATGTTTTGAAGTCAGGGAGTGTAAGGCTTTTTTCCATTTTTCTAGATTTTTTTTTAGCTATTTCTTAATCTTTATGATTCTATAAGAATTTTAGGATTTTTTTTCTATTTCTGCAAAAAACAACGTTGGGATTTTGGTAGGGATTCCAGTGAATCTGTAGATCATGGGGTAGTATAGATATTTTAATAATATTAAATCTTTCAGTCCATGAACAAGGAATTCTTCCCATTTGTTTTTGTCTTCTTTAGCTTCTTGCAGCAATCTTGGAGTTTTCAGTGAACAATTCTTTTGCCTCCTTGGTTTAGTTCATTCTTAAGGATTTTATTCTTTTCAATGGTATTGTAAATCCCTTTTCAGATTGTTCATTGTTAGTGTATAGAAATGCAACCAGTTTTTGAATATTTTGCATCTTGCAACTTTACTGAATTTATTAGTTCTAACAGTTTTTGGGGAGGGGTTGGGTTGGTGGAATCCTTTGAGTTTTCTACATGTTAGAACATGTGACCTCTGTACAGAGAAAATTTTACTTCTTTTCCATTTTGGATGTCTTCTATTTCTTTTTCTTGCCTAATTGGAGCTAGGATTTCTTATACTATGCCAAATAAAAGTGGAAATAAGTGGGCAAGCTTTTAGTTCCTCCAATAAGTGAGGAAGCTTTCAGTTTCATCATTGAGTATGATGTCAGCTGTGGGCTTCATATGTGGACTTTATTATGTTGAGGTAATTTATTTCTCTTCCTAGTTTATTATTTTTATCATGGAAGGGTGTTCAATTTTGTAAAGTACTTTTTCTGGATCTACTGTGATGATCATGATATTTTTATTCTTCATTTTGTAATTGTGGTGTATCACATTGATTAATTTTCATAGGTTGAAATATCCTGGTATCTCAGGGATAACTCCCCCTTGGTCATGGTCATCTATGATCCTTTTATTGTGCTGTTGAGTTTGGCTTACTGGTATTTTGCTGAGAATTTTTGCATCTATATTTTTCAGGGTTATTGGTCTCTAGTTTTCTTATCTGACAAGGTCTCTTTCTGGCTTGGTATCAGGGTAATGCTGGCCTCATAAAATGAGTTCAGAACTGTTCCCTTCTTTTCTATGTTTTGGAAGAATTTGAAAAGGATTATCATTAATTCTCCTTTAAATATTTGGTAGAATTCTCCAGTGAGCTCATAACCTCTTGCTCCTTTTGGTATCCTACTCCGTATCTTTTGGTTGGAGAGTTTAATCCATTTACATTTAAAGTTACTGATAGGTTGCTCCTACCATTTTGTGAATTGTTTTCTGTCCATCTTGTAGCTTTTTTATTCATCTTTTCCTCTCATTGCCTTTCTTAGTATTTGAATGTTTTGTTTGTTTGTTTTTTGTAGTGACACACTGTTTACTTTCTTACTTCTTCGTGTAACTTCTATAGGTTAGTTTCTTTGTAGTTACCATGGACGTTACATAAAATATAACCATAAAAAATGATTTTAGGCTTAAGAATTTCACTTCAATTGCATACAAAAACTCTACTCTTTTACTTCCCCACTCATAATTTATATTATTGATGTCAAATTAATCTTTTTACATTGTGTATCAGTTAACATACTCTATATAGTTATTTTTTATACTTTTATATTTTAACCTTTATACCAGAATTAAAAGAGACTTAGGCAACACTGTTATAGTAGTATGATACTCTGGATTAGTCTATATATGTAATTTTATCAATCAGCTCTGTATTTTCATATGCTTTTGTGCTGATGTCTAATATCCTTCCATTTCAACTAAAAGGATTCCCTTTAACATTTCTTGTCAGGCTTTTTAGTGTTGATTATCTCTCTTAACTTTTGTTTATCTGAGAAAGTCTTTATTTCTCTTTCACTTTTGAAGGACAGTTTTGTTAGATATAGTATTCTTGGTTGGTAGTTTTCTTTCGTTTCCCAGCTCTTCAAATATATCATCTCACTCTCTCTGACCTACAAGGTTTCTGCTGATAAACCTGCTAGTAGTCTTATGGATACTCACATGTATGTGACAAGTCACATTTCTCCTGCTGTTTTCAAAAATCTTTTTCTTTGACATTTGACAATTTGATTATTATGTTTTTCAGTATCCACTTTTTTGGGTCCTCCTCAGAATTCCTTATGTTTCATGAACTTATTTCCTCCCCCAGATTTGGGAAGTTTGGGGCCATAATTGTCTTAAATAAGCTTTCTGCCCCTTTCTCTTTCTTCTCCTTTTGTGACTCCCATAATGTGTATATTAGTCCTTTTGAAAGCCCCTTAGGCTTTCTTCACTCTTTTTCCTTCTTTTTTTTTTTTTCTCTTTTTGTTCCCAATTGTATAATTTCAAATGACTTGTCTTAAATTTGCTCATTTTTTTCTTCTGCTTAGTCAAGTATGATGTTAAATCCCTATAGTGAATTTTTCTATTCAGACACTGTATTCTTCATTTCCAAAATCTATTTTTTAAATATTTTCTCTTTGTTGAAATTCTCAATTTGTTCATGATTTATTTTTCTGAGCTCTTTGAGCATCTTTGTGACAGTTTTTTGCTATTCTTTGTCAGGTAATTCACATACTTCCTTTTTTCTTTTCTTTTTTTTTTTCTTAGTGTCACTTTCTGGACATTAATTTTTTCCTTTGATTGGACCATATTTCTTTGTGTTTTTCATGTGCCTTATAACTTTGCTTTGGGATCATGCATTTTTAAAAATAGCCACCTCTTCCAATCTGTATGGATTAGCTTTGTAAAAGGAAAGATCTTCACCAATCAGCCTGGTTAAATATACTGAAGGTGTCTCAAATCTTTTCTTTGGATGTGTATTCTTTGGACTTGTATGTGTAAATTTTCAATTAGAGGGACTTGTGAGTATCTTTTTTCAGGAGTTCATAATCCATTGTTCTTTTTGGTATCTGTATGCAGTACTGCTGGTTCTCTGGATCTAGCATAACCAACCACCCAGATCTCTTTTGTTCTTTGTGGCCCCAGGCTTGTAGTGTATTCTAGGTCCCATTAGCACTCCAAGTCAGTGAAGACAAAGACCAGTCCTTTGGGTACTTCAACAAAAGGCTAGAGCATTGGATGCATGTTCCACTCTTCCTTCTCCAAGGGAGTGGCTGCCAAGCTGTTTTGGCTTCTGTTTGCTATACCACAAGTCCTCTGAAGCAGCAGCAAGCCATCCAGTTCTCTTTTGTTTTCAGCAGCCTCAAGGCATCTCGTATCTACCAGGTCCCATCAGTGCTATGAGACAGGAAGAAACCAGTCCCTTGGGCAGTCGCTCTCCCCAAATAAAGCCAAAGCATTGCACCTACACTCCAACTTTTCTACTCCCAAAAAGGAAGCTGGGAGTTGAAGATTCTTTCCCACTTTTTCCACACTGAACTGGAGGGGAGGGGTCTATGGTGAGTGAATGTGTGCTAGTCCAAACCTTTGCCTTTGTTCTCAGCAGTCCTCAACCTAGTGCCCTTTTTGTTAGTGTTTAGAATCAAGCAACACCGAAAGCAGTTCCTCTAAAAAATCAGAACATGGACATACAGTCCAATCTTCACTTTCTCTCCCCCTGGGAGAAGCCAAGAGCAGGCACTTTCTCCCAACTATAGTGCACTGTTCCAAGGAAGATTATGGGGAATGCCCTGAATTTTCCTACAGAGTTTGACATAGCTGGTTTTATACTTATTTGTTTTGCAGGAGCCCCTTAACTTGTTTCTGGATTTCTCACAAAGAAAACTGGTCAGTGTTGTGTTGTTGAGACAGTGTCTCTGGTGGGAAAAAAATGGTTGGGCCTTCCCATTTCACCATTTTACTGACATCACTCCCTTGACCCTTTCTCTGTTTCTTAACATGAAATCTTAAATATCATTTTTTGGGACTGTGGCAACATTTGATTTTTCCAATTACCATTTTATTCCTAAACTCTCATTTCCTGTGAAAATAAGCAGCCACCTTTACTTGCAATTTGTTTTTGGTAATCACTCAATATGATCTGGAGCAATATTATATGCTGGAAACATGAATTGTACATTACTTGATTATCAAGTTTTCCTTCAAATATCAAAAGCCTAATAAAGAACTCTCAAAATTTTATTAACAATATTTATATTTAGTTCAGATTTTGATTCCGATATATTTAAATGATTGCACAATTCCAGTCCTCTTCTCTATAAAACTCTGAGACCGTATTAATTACTATGGCAACTAGTATGAATACCACACTAGTTCTTTTACTAAACAATGATTCTTTTACTTAAACACAAACATAAAGTGAGTTGAACATGATGTCATCTAAGGTACCTCTACAGGTTTATACTGATATTGATTTTCTCTAAGGCATCTAAACAGGAATTTGGGGAATGTTTCGAGATGAGAGATTAATTTTGAAATTTTTCCACTGTTTGAACCTTATCTGCTAGAATAACTGTCCTCATGATTTGATAGTAGTGTGAAAGGAGTATTTTCTCTTTAATATGGACAATAAAGAAACCTCTGTAATCTGATTAGAGTCAAATTATTCATCCAATGGATTATGTGAGCTCTCATTTCCCCTCTGTATCACAAAGGTGGTCTCTACATGAAGTGATCAGATGGAGTGCACACTAAATTTGCCGAGCATTGCTATGGAAAGAGGAGGATGTCTAAAATATAATGGTTACTCTAGAAGAAGCTACAACTTTGCACAATAATCATAATTCAGCAAATAAACACATTCTTTTTTTTCCTTCCATAGCACTTTGAGCACAGAAAACATGGTTCAATATGGTCATTCATGTATTTATTTATATTCCTACAAGTCTGGGAACTACAGACTACACACAAAGTCTTTAAATCGGCCATGAATTTTTAAAGGAAACTTTGGACATTTTGACCTTTCTTACACTGTTAAACCAGCTACATTTAGCTGAAATGAAAGAACACAAGCTTTCTCAGCAGCTTAGACTAATGCATTCTTAAAGTCTTTGAGAATTCAGTACTGTTCCCAGACGTTTTGTGCAATGGTGAGAAAAAAAAAACTGACAACCAGAGAAGAAATTATTTCAACTTGTTATGGCTCATCTGGAGAAGCCTTCAACATGCAGAGCCGTCAGCTATGCAGATGGTTAAGCAACAGTCAGGCTCCCCCAAGAAATTTAAGAAGGAAAATCTCTAATAACATGACTAACCATGCCATGAGTGACCTACAATATATCCATATAGTGCTATTGCTAATTTATTCACATTCACCTTTTATTTAGCACTTAGTGTTTTAGAAAACATATTTAAGTATGAGTGAAAGGTCTATAAAGAATCTAGTTTGATATTAGTAGCTACCTATATGTGTGTGTGTGTGTATACATACACACACACATACACATGTGGCTATACCCATTTCATTTCCAAAATACTGAAAGATATGCATATGTATATGCACTAATATATACAAAGCTAGAAGCATAAATATATTCATATATAGAAAGTTAGAAGTATATATATATGTGTGTATGTATGTGTGTGTGTATGTGTGTATATATACACACACATATAAATATATATACATTTTTCTACCTACATAGAAATAGGGGATATGTTGGAAACTCTGGAAGAGAAGTCATTAGTTAGATGTAATGAAATAAGTATAAAGAGCCACCACAGATTAGTGAAATCTCTTCTATAAAATATCAAAAAAGAAATTATGCTATTTTATTGCTAAACACAAGCAATAAATGAAACAAAATGTAACTTTAATGAAATAACAATGTGTTTCCATAGGAAAGCTGTTATAATGGCTTAGACATTTTTATTTGTAAACATAGTTCAATCAAAGTTTTTTTCAAGATTTTATTTATTTACTTGAGAGGGAGAGAGAGAGAAAGCAAGCATGAGCAGGGGGAGGGGCAGAGGGAGAAGCCGACTCTCCGCTGAGCAGGGAGTCAGATGTGGGGCTCGATCCCAGGAAACCTGGGAGCAGGACCTGAGCTGAAGACAGAGGCTTAACTGACTGAGCCACCCAGGCACCCCTCAATCAAAGTTTTTATATGTAAATATAAGTAGATGTATTTAGGCCACAGAAGAAGCTGAAAAAAGGTTATAGCCTTTTAAAAGATAATTTAGGGGTCCCTGGGTGGCTCAGTGAGTTAAGCAACTGACTCTTAATTTTGGCTCACATCATGGTCTCAGGGTTGTGAGACTCCACACTGGGTGTGGAGCCTGCTTAAGATTCTCTCTCTCCCTCTCAAAATAAATAAACAAACAAATAAACAAATAAATAAATAATAAAAATAATTTTAAAATAATAATAAAATAAAAAGATAATTAAATTACTGTAATTCTCTAGTAATTGTGATTATTTATGGTAAATCATATATATGATCATGTCATATGGTAATAAATCATATATATTTTTTTATATGAAGATTTATATATACATATATGAAAGGAAAATTTCAACCTAGTCCTTTCACTCAGGTAAGAAACATCTGCATTAATATTATTTATCTATCACTTATACTATTTATAAGTTCTATAAAAGTCTACGATGCTAGGTAACAACAGTATAATTTCATGGATTATCAGACTAATTATCTCTTCTGAGAATGCAATAATTAACTTCATTAAATGAGAAGGAAAATACTTTTATTTTGACAATGTCCTAGAATCTTTTTCTTCCAAAGTCAGAATAATTAAAGTAAACCACTTATTCAGACAATACACCCCATCCCTCATCCTTCCAGAGAAAACCAGAGGAAATAAACAGATTGCAGTCTGAGGGATTTAGCATAGGCATGAAGAAATACTTCTTATCTGCAAGTAATAATTGTGTTCCAGGGATTGACTGGTCAATGACAGGTCTATTTATACATCCATTTCCTATCCCCCAAACCTAGGTTTCTATAGGAACCTTATGTATATAGGTCCTCTGAAATCATTTTCTATTCAGACTTACCTAATTCAATACCTGTCCTCTTTTATTGAGAGAAGAAATTATCAAAATGTGAAAGTCTAAAAATAGTGGTTTATAATAGAAAGCCTAATTCTTTCTTAATTATCGGCATGCTACAGTGGGACTATAGTTAGAGATGATCAGTGCTCCAAAATGAGTCAGACTTTATCATTCACTCTATACAAGGATGTACATGAGTTTCATAGCAGAAAACCCTGGGAAAAAAAAGATACAGGGTCTTTTTCTTCATACATCTCGGTGGTTACAAGATTGTCCTCCATTTATTGTGTCTCTCTAGCAGAACAATGTAAATATTTCATTCATATTTGTTTTACTGGTTATACCTGATTTTAATTTAGAAAATTTACAGCTGAAATTGGAATTCTGAAAATAATGCACACTTACTGACTTTACTAAAGCAATATTATTATAACACAGTTTATTAAATTATTTACCTGAAATCTGAAAATACTTTAGACTTAAATTGGATAACTCATATCATCTTAGGACAAAACAGATAGGTCCTTATAAAGGATGAAATATTCATCTTATAATTTTAAATAATGTGCTTTTATCCCAACAAAGATATACTTTTAGGAAACATTTGTTATGTTCAGACAAAAGACAACAAGTTATTTTTCATTCTTTAGCTAGTTACATATCTTTAAAATTTAGACAATGACCCGGCTTCTCAAATCAGTTTCCCCAGTAACTAAATCCAAAGCTCTTGCTGTGATAAAAACAAAAAGCTGGCTTGATAAACTCCTGGACAGTAGAAAAATTTTAGTAATATAAATAATAAAATCCCTAGTCATAAGCAGTGTAATAGGAAAAAGTTTTCAATGAAGCCAAATTGAGCTATATTAGGAAACATAAGATAACCTTTAGAACTTTAAATATTAGCAAATGGTAAAAATGGTAAATATTTTTCTTCCACATGGAATTAGCTTTCTTAGGTCTGGAAGTAAGCACAACAGATGGCCAGGGAACAAAGAGTACAAAACATGTCTTCAGACTAACTTCAGCCCACTCCATCTATATTCCCTTTCCTGACAGACTGGGCGCCATGAGTCTGCCAGCTTTCAGTCTGTCCTGAATCCACCTACAGAAGCCCCAAGCATGCCTAGAGCTAAAGGACAGTTGAGAGAGGATGACCCAAGATGTGTGGTGAATGTCAATTTTAGGAATAGAAGCAAGGAGAATTTCCCATGTAACATTTTCCACCAGAAGCTTAGAAATTCAACCAGACTACAGCTAATAGACAAACTATAATATACCCAAGGGTTTAAGGGAAAGGATGCTAGTGAAAATCAATTATATTTTGCTTTTATGATGTCTATGAGTTAGCTTCGCCTTATCCATTACATTTTAAATAACAGTCTAAAGAGAAATTCCTTTTTTGGAAAAGGAAGCTCTTATTCAATCTCCATATGCTACTGCAGTAAACTTTATGTGAAAAGGTATGAGGCATGTTGAATACAGCTGGAAAACCACAGTATCCCAGAAAATATTTCTGGGAGTCAAAAGCAAAAATAAGGTTGTCCTCACTTACTATCATCATGGCATCCAATTATCAAACATTAATACGGTTATCAAAATTATTCAAAACTACTCATGATTAAGCAGTACCTTTTTATTGAATCCAACTTTTAGAAACAAACCTTTTGTATACATAATTTCTCAAATAACAACCATGTCATATATGTCAATGGAAAAATTAGCATGACAAGCTCCTATTCACTCTGGTGATGTGTGCTGTTGATGTGGTGATGTTAGTAGCTTCCCTTTACTGGGAATCAATATTAATAGAGTAAATAGTGTGGCTCTTAAGTACTTTTGAGGCCATGCTCTTCTTTCTCTAGATATGGAGAAGCTGACTACAATGCTGTATGCACTGAAACCTAACCAAAGTTGATTCACCAACAGTTCCTTTTGAAGGTTTGTTGAAAGGAAGCATGAGTTTCTACCATTATAATTCTCTAATGCCACACAGGCAAACATGGGTGTAACTTAAACTGAGCATGGGCACAGCAAAATAAATCCAGAGACTTTTATCTGCAAGTAAAAATGGGATATCGAAAGAACCCTACAGGGGTAAAAGGCCTCAGCACACTTCCTAGCTGCCTGAATTTGGTCAAGTTCACAAAATTATCTGAGCTTTAGCTTAATAATGCATGGTATGCAAACAAAAATCATTGCCTTGATTATCAGGCATAAGTATCGTGAGATTCAAAAAGATAACGGGATAAAGAAGATGTGGTATATACACACCATGGTATCATGCCATTTGCAACCACATAGATGGACTGAGAGGGAATAACGCTAAGTGGAATAAGTCAGACAGAGAAAGACAAATACTATATGAATTCACTTATATGTGGAATTTAAGAAACAAAACAAATGAGCAAACAAACAAAAAAACCCAGACTCTTAAATACAGAGAACAAGCTGGTGGTTGTGGGGGTCGGGCAGAGATCGGTAAAGTAGATAAAGGGGATTAAGAGTACACTTAATGTACTGATTAAGGTGTGGAACTGTTGAATCATTTTATTGTAACCTGAAACTAATGTAACATTGTATGTTATTTATACTTTAATAAATAAGCAAAGAGTACTGAGCGCTGAGTAATGTATAGACTTGTTGAATCATTTTATTGTACACCTGAAGCTAATATAACACTGTATGTTAATTATACTTTAAATAAATAAATAAATAAGCAAAGAGATAATGCATAAGAAACTGCTTGGGAAAGCTATGCTAATAAAAATTATCAGTTTGCCTAATTACTCAATATCACTTCCCTATTACTCTAGGAAGGGTAAGCTCCACAATCTTATATTGGCAAATGACACACCACAAATTATGTTGTCAAGTGTATATACATATACATGAATATACTGCATATTGGAACCATGGTCTTCATGGAGTTAGTGCACTGAAACACAAGAGTAACAGCATTCTTTTCCCAGAGTCATCTAGCCTTCTTATCTTGTCTACTAGGGAACTTGAGTATACCGATCACAAAATCTTGGCATCTTGATTATTACACATATGTTTCTATGATTGATTGAGTTAAGGTATACTGCAAAGCTCTGGAAATGTGAATGTACAGTTGTTGAGAGTACTTGGTACTACTATTGTGCAAACAAGCTAATGACAGTAACTCTCAACATACGTGTACTAATCTGTAAGGCAGTATCCGGAAATAATTAAGATTATTTTAATCAACATTAAGTAGCACTAAGTAAACCATGATATAGCAAGTACCTTATTCATTCACATATTTCATTCACTTCAAGAGGAAGAATATGAATAAAATATATAAATAAAATAAATACAAGTCCTACTGGGATACAAATAATAAAAACTGCTTCAAGATACACTTCTAATTAAGAACCATGCAATATTCTAATTTATTTTAATAGATCCATTGTTATGATCAAGCGAGAACACTGTGCTACAGAAAAAGTGTTTATATATATATTACATATATGTTCATAAATGAAAGCAAATTGTTATTAGTAGCCAATCTGTATTATAACATTCATACATAGAAATGCATTAAAGTCAAAGTAGCTGCTGATAGATTGACCACACTTCTGCGCTTAAATTGCAGTGCTTAAAGAAAGCATCAAGGTCCTGCCCTCCCTACACATATCCAGATTATTATCTATTATCAGCTGTGGTCTGCAACCCCCCCTTGTTCTCCTGTCATATTTCAGCTCAAATGAAGTTAGTTGGAAAAAAATACCAGAGGCAATGTAGATGAAACAGTCTTCAAATTACACTCTACTATTTCAACGGGTCCTAATCCTAATTCTGGAGTGGCCTAGATTTCACTCAAGCAAATTCAGATACATTCAAAGATTTAGTTGGATTATCAGAGATCATCATATACTATATATATTGGCTTAAAACCTAAGTTTATCAGCTATATTAAACATTTCAATAGAATGAGTTCTTATTTAGAGAAAATAGTATAATGAAAGAAAATTATACCGACATCAGGTTATTGGGCTTGTCCTATAAACAAATACCATATGGTCACAATTTTTTTGAAAAGTAAAATATATTTAATAGACACACTATAATTATGCTACCCATTTAGACCTTTGTTAGCCTTTTCTTGGAGGGTTTGAAAAAAATTCAGAATTTTCACACATTTATATAATCTGTCTCCTGACACAGAATTAACATAACTGATTTGAAAGTGAGTTTCTTTTCTTTAATTATTTTTAAGTTTTCAATAGTAAACTATGTAAAATATATGACAGTCATGCTTATTTAAATTAAAAAAAACTTTTGTTTCAAAAATAATCACAATCTAAACTTAACTATACTTTGCTTCAATTTTGTTCCAAAAGGACAATCAATCTTTATAAAACTATAATTCTATTGTAATGTTGTGTTTTTCTCCTAAGGAATTAGGCATGACAAAATATACAGAGATGGAATTAAGGATAGGGATGAAGAAGGGAGGGGTATAGAGACAAGGTCAAGAACAGAAATAGAGTTAGAGACAGAGATGGGGGGTACTATCACATAGTAACTTTGTGTAGAGCACAGGAGGGAGGGAGGGAGGGAGGACAAAATTTAAAATGGTTAAATTTTAAGATCAAAATCAGAAGATAACAAAGCGGAATCTCTTACCCTGAAAAATTCTTTAGTGGATCCAGAGTCTAATGTTCCATAAGCAATTTCTGTTTGCTTAGAAAGATCCTCAGCACTTTCGATGGGAGACACCATCCTCTCTACAGTCAGGAAGGCAGCTAAGTTAGCCGTGTAGGAGGAGATTATGATCAGGGTAAAGAACCACCACACACCTCCAACAATGCGCCCAGAGAGGGATCTAATAACAAGTATGAAATGGATTTGTAAAGTGAAATGAATGACCTAATTAAAAAAAAAACAAGTTAGCAATATTATGCAAATATTGACTTATATGGGAATATTTAACTTTATACTTTTTAATATATCTGCTAGTTAATAAAACTGGAAATTTTTAAGCATTCTGGGTAAGGAGTACAGATTAGCTAGATTTAATGAGCTACCCAGAGACCAAAACTTCAGATTCCTCATATGCTTTCATAATTATAATGCTTAAATCATCTATGGTATGAAATCTCATAATGAAGCAATTTCAAGAAATGTGCAAATAATCCAGCCAATTCCCATCCTACTATCCACTCATGACATGAGTAAACATGAACAAGAGAATTTAATATCACTTGTAAAACTCACAGTAATGTTGACAAACAAAATCAAATATTAAAAATAAAAGAATGTGCACCATAAATGAAGTTCTAAACTGAAGAAACCCTCCCTTTAATTCAGCCAATGAAGTTCCAAAACTCTCAAAAAGGTCCAAAATTTCACTGGGTTTTTGTATGTGCAAAAAACATAGGTTTTAGGTGCAGAGCAGGATAGAAAATGGGGGAAAAAATGATACAACAAACAAAGGGATGACACAAAATATAATTCTTAATGAATAAAAATCTGAGACTTCCTGGCATGGACTGTTATCACCCTGTTCCTCTGTGCTTCCTGCTTAAGAAAAAAGACAACTCAAGGAAAACAAAATTAGACATTTAAACGTTTGCCGAGATACAAATTCCTAATTTGCAATATAATAAAATAATAATATTTCTTTGACCATAAATTCATATGTAAAATACTTTTAAAAGCTTAATAGATCCTTAATAATTTACTTTACTTTACTAGAGAGATAAATATAGATACGTAGATATGGAAATAGATACATAGCATATTATTTTGAAAGATTTGGCGAGATCCTATGTATAAAGGGATTTAAATAATATTAACAATCCAATAAAATAACATTTTGGGTTAATAACTGCTACGTCTAACAATTAAACTTGCTACAGTGAAGAGATAACATTTCTAAAAAATTAAATTACAAATGTTTGGTAATTTATGACTTAAAACAGACCTCCTGACATTTAACAGTAAGAAACACACCTTTGTAGAATAAATTATTCTGGCAGTCAAAAATAAGTGGGGAAGCTTATTAAAAGTAAAGATTTTTACAAACATCTATTGCTAAAAGAGAAAGAGCGAGAAGGAGCAAGCAATGAAAAAAATATATAACTAAGAGCCTTTATCACAGTCTCTGAGAGATGCGAAGAATTAAATAAATATGACAGGATGGAAAAAAGTTAACTTCTCTCTCATGCGAAGGGTATTAAATACATTTTAAATTTAAGAAACCTCTTGTGTAGACACAGCCACTCTCAAAATGTTCACTATTCCATAACAATGGAAGGTATAATTAAAGGGCATGTACCCCATATTTAAGAGGGCAGCTCAAATTCCTTAAAACAAAACTGATTTCTTAATAATTGCTTTGACACTATAAACTGCATGGTAATTGGCAATGTATTTCAGAATTGTTTTTATAACTAATTCTGTTCCATTTGTAAAATAAACACAAGTCAGACATAAGTTATTCTCTATTCCAGTGCTTAAGACAGATTTAATGAGCTTAAATATGCCAATTTACTTAAAGTTTCACAAGATGTCTCAAAAAAATTATTGAACTTATACACCATTCAAAACAGAAAATTCTTGAGCAACTTATCATCCATTTGTAAGTGTTTTCAAAGGATCAATTAATGTTTCTGAAAGAGTTCCTGAGAAACTTTATGCAGGGGCAAATTCAATTTATGTCTTATGGAGACAGACAAAAATGGTTTCTCTACTTAAAAACAAACCTTCACCTCTCTGAATCTGCACTAAAGGATCAAATAAACACAGATATGCTACCATTTTTTTTTTTATTCTACCATTTCTTTTAAGTCTACATTAAATAATTGTTTTAAGAATGGCATTTTTATTTATTGGAATCCTTTTGAGATATTGGGAAAAAAGAGAGGTAAGCAGGGAAATAAAAGTCAACTTAACAGCATTTTGCTCTCACAATTTCTGTGGTTCCAGGCTTCAGAAAACTATAGGTAACATATTCTAAACTTAATTTCGGGAAAATGACCAATTCAGTTCAATAAATCAATCCTGATTAAAATTTAAATGTTCTATTAATATTAATAATATAGTTCCATACCATGTTTTACTTGAAAAGAGGTGATAAATATCTTTCAAAAAATTTAAAGAGTATCTCAAAGTGATCTGTGCATTTCTGCATCATCATCATCATCATTATTATTAGATACTATGCTTCTCTATTCTTTTCTAAACTGGAGTAACCATCATTGCATTGTAAAAAAAGATAGTTTGGTTTGTTTTAAAAAATCATTAAATTTGCCAATATTATGCATTATGTTCAATATTTAGGTGCACATATAGAATGAAAGATATGTACACTTAAATTTTTTTAGCAAAGCAAATTTTGCTCATATATATTCTGTAGCAAAAACTAAATCAGTTGATGACAAGGAAAAATATACTATCTTAAATCTATTGTATGGTGACCAACATAATAAAATAAAATTTAAAAAAATCTATTTATTTTACCAGGAAATAAAAATTATTATATGTGAAATTGTAGTAAGTCATGACTCATGAATGAAATCAAGAGCACAGAAAAAAGGCCATATTTTACTAAATGGGCTTGTTGAAAATTAGAAGTTGTCTGTTTGTCATGGTGGACCCTGGAGTAACACAGGTACTGTTAAATGTGCTCTGTGCTCCAGCCCCTATAAATATGTTTTCTGTTCCTTGACAAGCACTGGACACCAAAACCACTAACTTCAGAGCCATGATGCATGAAGAGTAAGGCAAACAAATCTAAGGATCCATCTACAGGAACCCAGATCAATATATCCTACTTTATAATGAACCTCACATGCTCCTCTTTACTTAATCAAAAGGCAGAACACAGTTTATGTTACCCTAGGATAATTGCATTTTATCTTGGGATTAAAGTAGCATTATACTTCAGTAGCCTTCTTACCAAAGATGAATAATTTTATTGTTACTTATGGACCAGAATATTCTCTGAGATCCCCATTTGGTTAGTATTTTCTCCCTCATCATTAGAAACTTCTCTTTATGTCTTTAACTTAAATCAGATAAACTAAATATAGAGATAAAACTATGAATCATATATTTTGTGGGAAGTCATCATATTTATGTATATTATTATATGTAGCATTATTCTGTATTTCTATATTTTTCTATGCTATATATTAAAATTATTATACATATATGCCGTGCAAATACCATTGGCATATTTCTAATTCAGTGCAGCTCCATAAAGAAGTCACAGGGAATTTTAGGGAATTAAGACTGTTTAGGTCCAAATAATTCATAACAATGTGTCCTACTAACAGAGAAGTAAGTAAGTCATTAATAATTTCTGCATACGTGATATATTTAATTTATCTCCCTGGGTGGAGTAATCAAAAAAAGACTGCAAAAGATACAAACTTTTGATTTTCTCATATAGTTTTTGGAAATTAATCCGTTATCTCCAAATTGCTCAGAAACAAACAATATAATGAAATAGTGTTAGAAAAATCATCCCCTTTACTAGTTATTAAGATATCCCATAGATCAAAGGAAAGTAATCAAACCTAGACTAAAATATGCCAGTAGACCATAATTTAGGCTTCAAATGTGAAAGAGTCACACTAGAAAAAGTATGGTTTATTCTTCCAAAGAGCCAGATATGGCTAAACTTTCTATTCATGTGTGTAACGTGAACAAAGGCAAAATGTATTTTGTGAGATATTCATTATATTTAGGCATTCTAGTGCAGTACCTAATATATCATAATGAGACTAGAGGTGCAGAAATGTATTCCATTATGTGTGTGTATTACTACTGAATATAGCACAAGCTGCAGTGAGTCAGTCATCATTATTACTCATGTATTTCTAAATACTTGGAAAATATCTTATCGTACATTCCCTTTAATTCAGCAACCTAACCTTTAAAAGAATTTTATAATATCTCTCTTATACCATCTGCATGAGCTAATAATGGGAAAATAAAAGAGATGGGATGTGTGCCAACGAAGTTTTGTAAACAAGTTGTTGCTTTTGTAGTTAATAAGTAATGTTGCCCGCTTTCCCATATACAGGTCTGTGGATCAACACACAGATGACTGTAAAATGAGAATATGCAGCAAAAACACGGTACCCCTCCAAGAAGGCATGGAATGATAGGAACCTTATGCATTTTATAGCCTCTCCATGGTGTGTATAATTTCACCAGGAAATACATGACCAACATTCAAAGAACATTGCTCAAGTATTTCACAGACTTATGCCGATGGTAAGAGTCTGTCCTGAAGAGTCTTAAACTGCTTAGACAGGTAGTCGGCAGCTGTTTACTTCTTTATAGTGAATTCATAAACACCACGAATATCCACTTGAGACCTAAAATGCACAAAGTTGAAGCAGGTGAGTAACCAACCTTGGCGAAATATCGCATCCTTGCTGCATAAAGGCACCCAAGGAAAACCAGAGACTATTAAAAATCCCAAATTCATTAGTTGATTCACTACTTTGTGTTTCTCTTCCATCTTCAAATTCCTCAGTGTGCCACTCGTAGGGGCTAAATCTGCTGACCAGGAATAAAACTACACTGACCCCAATGTAGGCAAAAACAATGCACATCCAGATCTCATAGGCTAAAGGATCAAGAAATGAAAACACTCCTGGTTTGGACTTCTGAGGCTTCTTGATCATGATAGATATCCCGAGGCTCATAAAGGGCTTTGAGAAGTCAATCACCTCTTCTCTCACAAGGGTAATAGTTAATGGAGCAATTGCAATGTCAGCTTTCTGTAAGGGAAACAAATGAAAGTAATAGTACCTGGAGTCATGGTCAGAAAGGAATCATGGTTACATTACTGGATCAAAAGGAAAGAAAAGGAAATCAGGGAAATGTCAGTAATTATTTCCCTTGCGGGGTTCCAGTAAAGAATAAACAAAAAAACAATTTGTTCCCCAAATATCCCTCCTTTGTATAAATACACAGTATACCCATCTGACTTGATTATGATAATTACCTCTCTACACTGAATCTATGCCTTTGGCGCCTTTGAACAATGCATATGGTTCGTATGCTTCAAGACAGATAGAATGTCTGTCTCATTTAGTGTGCATGTTTGCTTCTGACTTTATCCTCAATTTTCAGATGTTCACAAGGAAATAAGATAGTGTTCTTCAGTAATGGGGGAAACTAACAACCTCAGATAGAGGTACTTGGCAGGGAAGGGGGCATTCTGTCAACAAGAGTTCAAGCTGAATGACTTTATTTGGGAGAAGAGCTATACTTACCCCGTATACAAGTTCTCCAACCATCCCATTCCAAATTTTCGTGTCAGCATCCCTGGCCCCATACTTGCCATCCCCAACAATTGTCAACTTGTACTTGAACCCACAATGTTTGGCGATTTCTGCAGCCAAGTCAACACAGTAGCCCTCATAACGCTCATTGCCTTCAAGCATTTCGTGATTTTTCTTCATCATAACATATGGAGATTCCTATATGGAAAGACAGTGCTTTCACTGATTTAAAAAATAGCTGTTAACTACTCTCACTGAATGAAGTCTTCTGGTTTAATTATTACCTGTTAGCCAGAGAAATTGTAGAATATGAATGGTGGAAAATAACAGCAGGAAAAAAAAATTATGCATAATACTTTTGAAAAAAAAAAAAAGGTCTTCAAATGTCTAGCATTATATTTCATTAATATAGCTTGTATCTAGCCATACCAAAGCGAACAAGAAACTCAAAAGCACAAACTGTTGGCATGTCCCCTTGTCATGTTTGTTAACTCCTAGAGCTTAGGTAGAGATAATGCTGCTCAACATCTGTTTTATTCAACTCCGGACCCACCACACTCCTATTCTAGGTTAAGGTTATGCCAAACTCAAGAATCAGCATTCACCCAAAACCCTGTGTATTGCTGCTTCAAGGATAAGGTTCATGTGGAAATCAGGTTCATAGTCAGTAATGGACAGACTAAAGAGTCACTGCCATGGTGATGTGCTGATGCTACCCTCTCAGATTTCATGTCTCACTTCATCTATGAGATATAATATCCCAGAATAATATTACAAGGAGGGAGAGTAGCTTCCACCTGCTTCAACATAGCCCAAAATTCTCTACTGGAAAGTGTCATCAAGCATATTTGAGAGTTTGGTGAGACAGTTCCTCTCAATGGCATGATTAAGGCAAAAGCCCTCACGTGTCGGAGCTTACACTTATTAAGATATTTCCAAAAGCCAACCAATGTTTTTACCCAAATCCCTTATTAACCTATCTATTTTTTTTCTTCTCAATATCGTTAGAAAAATGAATCCCACAATTTTACTCTATCAGTGCTTAGTAAAATAAAATACAATTTTTTTGTTGCAAAATCACTATTAGTGAACCCTATTTTCTCCATCTCATTTCACCAACAGCTTGTCACGATGATCTACATCTACCTTCCATTTCTCCAGAGCCTAGATGATCAAGATTCAGTTCAATTTTGTCTCATTCATTCAGCGCTGGCTATGTGCCAATGACTGTGTTGAGATTGGGGGCTAAAAAGAAGTGAAATTTTCCTTATCTTTAAGGAGTTCATCTTATAAAGAGACGTTGCCAACATTATTAATAGATGCAAAGACAGATGGTACCCAGAATCATATGGGAAGTGAAAGGTAAAGCACATGAGTGAATACAAGGAATGCTCTTCCAGACCTTCCCCAGTTGTTCACATTTGTGGACGCACCAGCATACGAATTTTCTGTCAAGCTAAATTTCAGTATTGAAGAGGATAGGAAATATTTTGAATGCTTTAGCTCATGCTTGGGTGGTCCTTTTGACAGAGTAAATATGCTATACATGATTAAAACAGTGCCAAAGCAACACTACATTAGTTATTATCCAAAAATACAAACAGCAATTCTAGTTGGCAGATATTTTTCATAAGAAAAACTGCAGGAAAGCACAGACATTTGTAGCTAATTACCAAAATTGTAGTGACAACAACAGTCTTATTCTCGAGCCCAGAGGTATCGTTTCCAGAAGGGAGCTCAGTAAGGGTAACAACCATTTTGTCCACTTCACTCCAGTATCCAATCTGAAAAAGGTTACAGAAATAGGCACATGGATAAATGATCTTTCTATTAGCCAAGCATTGAATTATTTCAAACTCATGTATGAATCAAAAATTTTATCTACATTAACTAGGTTTCTTCTAAACAAAGATATGTCTTTTGTTTTTGTGACTCTAATAGAAATAGAGATTATAAAAACAATGAAACAAAAGCAATTCTTAAAAACGGCTTATCTCTTCATGTTCACTTTTCATATTTTTCCAGGGTAATTTGTTTGGGAGTGATCATATAGAAATAGAAATAAATCCAAGCAATGGAATTTTATCCATAACAGTTAAAAGCAAGGTATTGAATTAAAACAATGTATATGTGCACCAGCTATGCTTTGTCTTCTGAACCATAAACTGTCCGTGATAGTTTCTTTTTCTTCTCAATAAAGTTCTTATACCTCGATCAAAAAACAAAGAAAACCAAAAACAGTTCTATTCACAGTCATTTGAAGATTACATTTCAGTATTACTTACCAGAAATGAATAGATTAGGTTTAGAAAAAATATTTAAAAATACATCTGTTTCTGGAAGTAGATAAACTCTACCTATGTGAATATACATTTCCAGGACTCTGGAAGAAGAGGTGATGGGTTAGCAAACTCACCTCCTCGCAGAGAGAAAACTGCCTTTAGATCACTAATGATTTACCTTCCGGGGCCCATTCGTTTTGAGTTCCATGATGTTAATTGTATAGTTTATTCTTTTTCCATTCTGGTCAAACTTTATATTTCCTGAGAGACCTTCAACCTGAACCTAATGAGGAAATGGGAAAGCCGCACAGTTATCAATTTACTGCAACCAAAGATACAAACTGTACGGATTACTCTCACCTGGCTCAAGTTAAGGAAACTACATTTTTTTAAAGATTTTTTATTTATTTATTTGATAGAGAGAGGCACGGCTAGAGAGGAAACACAAGCAGGGGGAGGGGGAGAGGGAGAAGCAGGCTTCCCACCGAGCAGGGAGCCCAATGCAGGGAGCCCGATGCGGGGCTCGATCCCAGGACCCTGGGATCATGACCTGAGCCGAAGGCAGACGCTTAACGACTGAGCCACCCAGGCGCCCAAGGAAACTACATTTTTAAGATTTCTTTTCACCCTTCAACCTACCTTTGTGCAGTTAGGAAATAATACTCACTTTACATTAAACACAGCAAGGAGACTAACATAGTGGAAAAAAATAGTGTCCATTGTTAAGTCACATTCACAATCATTTTGAGTGACTAACCTGTTTGAGGGCCCTTTCTATTTCTACACCTTGTCCCCAGGGGACTGCTGGGTTTGCCAGACAATCTCCTGCATTGCCTCTTCGAGAGATTTCAATTCTCTGCTTCCGTAGGTTGCGGAAAGCTTCAGTCATCACTTGAACAGCGTCATATGTCAGAGCAGAAGTATACTGAAAAACATCATACACATTTCATAAGAATGGGAAAAAATTCAGAGGCTCACCACACACTGGCCATCTGGGTTGCAGCTGGCCACCGTACAACACCACATCACAGTCCAAGAATTTAGACACAATTCCTGCATGTAGAAGTCTAAGAATCTGAGGGGGTAGCGCGGAATATTGGGACTGTGCAGTGTGCTCTTGAGTGTAAGCATTTCCTATTATGTTAGCATCTCAGTTATTTTGGGTGAGACATTTTATAATAATTGGGTCTTTTCTTTTTAAACCAATTTCTTATTAAAGCATCACTTCATGGCCTGATTTAGGGATATAGGATATTATCAAATTTACAAACAAATATGCCTCCACTAATGCTAGATTCACCTGGCAATAGGGAAAGAATATTGATTAGTTTAAGTCTCTAATTCTATAGTCTTGAAATATTTGTTTTTAAGATCCCCTAGGTAGTTACGGTAATCAAGAAGAAGAACCATCAAATTTCATAATTTCTATGCCCCCTTCATGCTTCAACAGTCTATGATAAAATAACATTGGTTCCAAACTTATGGTATTCAGATCCCAGTGGGACAGCAGGATTGTTACAGGAGCTGGGGGCCAAGCAGAAAAAAAGAGCATTATTTATGGGCACTAAGCATTGTCAGTGGCTGGATAGGTATTATTACATGCATGTATATACACTGCCATCTATCAAATGTATCATGCTGCTATTGTTAATGATAAATCACAGTTTTACATAAAAGCTTTACTGAATACTGAGGAAATTTCTGTGAGTAACAAAAGTACAGTGAAGCTGGGTAAAAATACAATATCATACTGATTTTGGCACACCCTAAAATTCTTGACCACAAATACAGAACAGGCACTTAGTATTTCCAAGTCCTCCTCCTCCTTTCTATAGCAACTTATTTCTTCCACTCTCAAAAATGATTATTTTTATACCTTCTCTTTTCTTCTCTTAAAACCCACAACTCTGCACACTTCTCTTTCTCTGAATTCCTGCTGATTATCTTGCCTACACATCACTGAAAAAATAGAAGCCCTCAGAGAGAAACCCTTTATTTTTCAAACATAAAACTGCCAAGATCATATTTTCTCTGTTTCCCTCCTGAGTTGACGACACATGAGGTGGCCAAGCTCCTACATGAGGACAGCCACTCCAACAGTGCCCTGATACAGTCCCCTGGATCTTTCTAAGGACATTTCATCTACAATTACAACCTCAATATCCTGCATCAGCCTTTTTTCTCACTCTACTGGATCATCTCTATTAGCACTTCAAATGCTCTGATATCTCCTACCACAAATAAAGAGATAGATGATGATAGATAATAGATAGATGATACATAGATAGATGATAGATGATAGATAAATAGATAGATGATAGATGATAGATAGATGATGATGATAGATGATAGATGATAGATGATAGATGATAGATGATGATGATACATGATAGATAGATGATAGATGATAGATGATAGATAGATAGATAGATAGATAGATAGATAGATAGATAGATACAATAACTGCTTCTTAGGTTTATATCTCCTTCCAATACCCACCTTTCTTTTTCTGTTTCCTTCATTAGAAAATTTAAGAGTAATTTTCTAAACTTGCCATTCCATATCAACCCTCCTTGCTCTCTCTCTAAGTGGTCTCACTCAGGTCATGGCTTTAAATTACACATATGTGCTCAAACATTACTTCCTCAATGATGCCCTTCCTGCCCAGCACAGACCTAATCACTCCTCTTCACATGACCTTATTTATTTCCTTCATAGTCTCTACCAGTATCTGAATATCTTGTTCATGCATTCATTATTTCTCTATTTCAGCTCTCTTCCCCACTGGAATATTTACTCTAGGAAAGTAGAAAACTCATCTGTCACCACTGAATTCTCAGAGCCCTGGGCAGGGCCGGACACACTGAAAAGACTGAGGAAGGAAGGAAAGAATGCAGGCAGGGAAGTCAGAGATCTTGAAATGGACCCTGTCTTTACAGGATTCATGTTTTCTTCCAGTCTAGTGAAAAGGTTATAAACAAATAGTTGCAATATGCCTATCATAGTGTTATAAATTGGTCTGATGGTAGATAGATGTCTGATTTATCCTTTTAATATGAGATATTACAATAAGGCAAATGAAAAATAGTTTATGTAGTTTGAATCATCCCCTCCACGTATCCAGAAATTTCTTAAGCCTCCAGTTTTCTAATACTAAAATGGCAGTGTGAGGTTATCAGTCATTTAATCTTTGCACATATTAGTTTAGTTGAATCGCTTTCATTTGACCATATGAATGAGTCAAATTTGATGGGGAAATTGGCAAGAAGAAGAAAAAGAGAACATGATTTTGAGGCCGTGAGCACTGTGACCATATGAATGAGTCAAATTTGATGGGAAAATTGGCAAGAAGAAAAAGAGAACATGATTTTGAGGACGTGAGCACTGTGACCGAGTGCTGTAAACCTAGAGGTTTTCTTCCTTATTTCTTCTCTTGTGAAACCACTTATGCAATTTCATTGCAGGCCTATATATGAGTCCTCTACATATTTAGATTCTCTCCCGGATGGATGCACTTGAGTTTCTCACAAATATCTCAGCTAGACAGATCTAAATAAAACCATCACCATTTTTTTCCAAAAAATCTGTAACCTTTTTCTCCATACTCTATGTGAGAAATTAGCAAAATATAGTATGTGACAGATCCATCCATATTTAGAAATAACCCACATTTCTGTCAGTAAAGGAATGTTTAAAACCTATACTTTCTGCCTTAAGAAAGTATAATGCAGCCATTAAAAAGTAATACTAATAAAGGTTATATAACAATATGAATAATGTCAATTATAAAATTAGTGAAAACATTATTACAACTAAATTAAAAAAATACCTTCTTCATTGATTAATGAGAGTGGTAAAAAAATAGTAATATCCCTTCAACAAATAAGGGAAAGAAAAATAAACAAAATGGTTATAATTATAGGGAGAAAGCATACATGATTATATTTATTTTCCAGGTATTCTAGAATATGCATGTACTGTTTTTTAAGAAAAACTGTATTATATCAAAGGCATTGTTTTAAATCCTATTTACTTAAGAAAAAATATGGAGAAATAAGATAACACATCAGGATTTATCTGCTTTATATAGATGTTTGTTTCTGTTCTCCTAGATAAAAACAAAAGTTGATTAATTTGCTTTCTTATACAGTAATTAGTTCATTGCCAATGTAATTTTTAAAATAAAGTCTAGATCACTGAATAGGAAACAGAGCCTAAATTAAATAAATTGGATATTAAAAAAAAAGTATTGCAAAGCACATTAAAAAGCTACGATAACAGTTCAAAGCCAAAATCTTCATTGAGTCAGCCTGCTCATATTACTATGAGAAATCTATAAAGCCATCTGCTAAATGTTTTAGAGGTCTATAAATGTTGGCAAACTACATTAAAAAATAAGATTAGGTTGAATGAACTAAAAGCATTGAGGCCCATGCAGCATGTTACAATTATGATTCGGAGCATGAGCACACTAAGAAGAAAAATCCTTTCAACCTTTTTCAAATGTTCAAATTTAATCAAGTCTCCAGCCTATTATTGTTTTAAATTAAAAGTCACAATCATAGAAACACAATTCTGGACTGAGAGAAAATAAACAGACACTGTATCCAGAGTTCCTCTTTGTTTATGTTCTACATATGTGGCTCATTTATTTTTCTAAACAAATATATTCATATTTTTGATTGGAGAGTTAGGTATTTCAGTTTTATTCTACCATTCACTAAACTAGATGTAAATTAATTTGAAGGGAACATGATGGCGATGTAACTATGTAACTATCTCCTTCTTTGAAAACAAATGCATCATCTCTGCCCTGATATTTATGTTCTGTGAAATCCCTCAGCTGAGGGAAATTTATAATTCAGTGGGGGGCCATTATGTTTTGCAGTGCTGTATCACAATCGCATCATATCCACACTTTAAGAAAAAATCTGGGAAAATGTTTTTATGGTCCATTTTCCAAATGCACTTTTTATTCCATTTTCTAAATGCACTTTTTATTCCAACTTAAATGTGTATTTATTGAGACTTATTTTTCAAATACAAAATGAAATATGCATTTTAAACATGTTTGGTCTGCCCAATAGTCATCAGACATTATTCAGTAATACATTACTGTAATCACTGGAACCAGAAAACAATATTCCGCCAGCCAACAAAAAGAGGGAATGAAAAGAAGTTCTATGTACACTTAGAATTTAAGCAACATACAAAAAGGATAAATACGCTACATTTTATGGGTCATTATTATGATAGCACCTATTCCTAAACATATATCATCTGCACTGTGTTAAAAAATATTCAAAAAAAAAGTACTAGGCTTTACAGTTTCTGAAAGTGCTAAAAACTTACTATGAAAGGCCACTTTCCAAATTTTCCTTGACACTTGAAATTGAATTGTATATAGTTTAGAAAGCATTGAATGTATCATCAGAAGACAGGGCCCAAGCCCTGATTTTATCATTTACTGCTCAGCTGCCTTGGGTAAGTTAAAGTGCCCAAGGTTTCTTACCAATGAAATAAGTAAAGCAAAGCCTCTTCTATGTCATAGTATTACTGGAAAAGCTGGTGAGGAAAAAAGAACTCATGTTGACCAAGTTCTCTACATGTCAAACCTGAGCTGGGTGGTTTCCTCATAAGTCCTTTTTAAAAATTCTATGCAACAAATATTTTTACTCCAGTTTTATAGATGAAGATTCCAACTTAACAGGTTATATTTTGCCCAGGGTCACAAAAAAAATTAAGGTGGAGTTTGAATCCAGATCTCTGTGATTCTGGAGCAATGATGGTGACCAACCGTCTTGGTTTGCCAGGTACTATCCCTGTTTTAGGCAGCAAGTCTCCAGTCCCAGGCAACTCCTCAGTACCAGGCACACTGGGACAATGGGTCCCCTTGTTTGGCAAACACCACATCAAATGAGTACAGTTACAGGAAATGAGAAGCCAGGTGACTTATAAAGTATGCCCCAAAATACAAGTTATTGACCAGCATTTTTGCTTTCTTTTTTCCTTTTATTACTGTCTATCCTGGTATAAAACTAGCTTTTTTTTTGCTGTTTTGAAAACCACTATCCTAATCTACAAAAGAGTCCGTGAATGAATAAATTCAGAAACTGATTCTCACATTGGCTTATTAAAGGCCCTAAGAAATCTTGAGTAACAATTCCAGTTTAGCTTTGTCTGAAGAACATTCATTGTCCAAACAAATTACCATTTTAAAAATTTCTTAATGCCAATTACTTTTCATAAAAATAAGGTTCTGTGTAACATACTTTGGGTTGTTAAAAGTTTTATGGCCTGACAAATTTTATATACTCATTTTTAAAATGGCATCACTTATTTGATTGAAATTATTGTACACTGGTGATATTTCCCTAGAGAATCTTACAATATAATTCTCAATTTCTACATTTTATCACATTATCAAAATGATCAAAAAAGATGAGCTCTAGGAAAAATAAGTAAACCTATAAGAAAAACTTTAGAAAGTCTCTTTCCTTCCTTCCTTCCTTCCTTCTTTCTTTCTTCTTTCTTCTTTCTTTCTTTCTTTTCTTTTTTTCTTTCTTCCTCTCTTTCTAGATTTTGGGCAATGACCAAGAATCAACTAGAGCCATTAAAAAAAAAAAAAACAGTATTGGGAAATACATTATAAATTTGTTTATTCACTTGTCTTAATTTCAAATTTAATTGCAGTCTACCCTCTGCAAAAGAGGTGTCTGTGATAAAGCTGTTTAAGCTTGTTGAATATATGCCCTTTGAAACTTCACTGCATAAAATCACAATATCTTCACAGAAACTCAACATCAATGGAGCAACAGGAACTCTCATTCATTGCTAGTTAGAATTAGCCTGGTGATGGGTATTAAAGAGGGCACGTACTGCATGGAGCACTGGGTGTTATATGCAAACAATGAATCATGGAACACTACATCAAAAACTAATGATGTAATATATGGTGATTAACATAACATAATAAAAAAAGAAGAATGCAAAGTGGTACAGCCATTTTGGGAGACAATTTGGCAGTTTCTTACAAAACTAAACATACTCTCAACATATGATGCAGCAATTGTACTATTTGGTATTTACCCAAAGGAGTCAAAGCCATAGGTCCACTCAAAAAACAGTGCACAGATATTCGTGGTAGCTTTATTCATAACTGCTGAAACTTGGAAGCAACCAGGATGTCCTTCAGTAAGTGAATGGTACATCCAGGTAATGGAATATTATCAGTGCTAAAAAGGAGTGAGCTACCAAGCCATGAAAAGACATGGAGGAACCTTGAATGTATATTACTAAGTGAAAAAAAGCCAATCTAGAAAGCCTACATACTGTATGATTCCAACTATGCGACATTCTGGAAAAGGCAAAACTACAGAGACAGTAAAAAGATCCATGTTTGCTAGGAGTGAGAGGAAAGATGAATAGGCAGAGCACAGAAGATTTTTAGAGTAGTGAAAATATTCACTATGAGACTATAATGATGGAAGCATGTTATTATACATTTGTCCTAAACTATAGGATGTACATTAAGAGTGAACCATAATGTAAAATATGGACTTTGAGTAATTATGATGGCAATGTAGGTTCATCAATTCTAACAAACGAATCACTCTGGTGAGTGAAGCAGATATTGGAGGATGCTATGCATGTGTGGGGGCAGGGGTATATAGGAATTCTTGGTATTTTTTGCTCAATGTTGCGGTGAACCTTAAACTGCTCTAAAAAAGTTAAATCGTAATTACAAAATAAAAAAAAATCAACATCTTTAGTAAGCACACATTTCCAAGGGTGAGAAAACCAGCTCTGTTGGCAAGAAACCAAAATTAACATCCTTTATTATTCTTTATGAGTAATAAAAATAATTTTAAGCCACTGTGAAGAAAGACTCTTCATGTGAAAGGAATACATTAAAAACAACATATTTTACCTAAACTATCCAGATTGGCTACTGACCCTGATTGAGTCTTGCTTCAGGACAAAGACTTTTACATTCTGAAACTTTGGATTCACTTAAGCACTCAAATTTTCAGATAAAACTAATTAGAGTCATCAAGATGGAAAAAAGATACTCAAATCAAAATATTGGCTTTGACTCACCCGTCAGTAGGTACAGACTTTCTTAGAGACAGGTCTTTTATTTTGTTGGTTGCATAAATTCCTCCAGAACTCTCCCCACTTCCTAGGAATCGTCTAACAAAGTGAAAATTCCTCATCTTTTATAATCCAGGAAAAATAAACAAATATGTTCCAAGATATTTTAGGATTTGATTTCGATATCTGGAGTTAAGAGATGACTGCCTGCAAGTCACTACAATTTTTGGGAGACAGAGGAACCAATTGAGATGTCACAGATTCAGCGAAAATTAGAACTCTTAGTATATGTTTTATTAAGTGCCTAAATTAGCACTTCAACATAATCATGGAATTAGAGATTTGGGAGAAATCTTACACATCACCGAAACTTATTCCCTTTACAGATGAAGAAATGTGGAAATGAGATGAATCCAGATATCCTGCATGAGTATTACAAATAGTAGTAATGCCTTTTTACTTTTAATGCTGTAATATACGTTTAAATAGTACAATATATTATTTTTTCAATTATTTTTATAAAAATTTTACCAATATCATAACTTCATTTTATTTTTTTATTATTTCTTTTATGTTTTTAAATATTTTACATATTTATCTGAGAGAGAGCGCTCAAGAGAGTGTGAGCCCGGGGGGTGGGGGGGGAGCAGCAGAGGGAGAGGGAGGAGACTCCCCGTTGAGCAGGGAGACAACATGGGACTCTATCTAAGGATCCTGGGATCGTGACCTGAGACAAGGCAGATGCTTAACCGACTGAGCCACCCAAGTACCCCCAATATCAAAATTTTAATTTATGGGCTTATTTCAACCATTTATATACTTTCCAAGCCATAGAATATAAGAAACTAAACATGTCAAGTCTTTAGGCTATTGTGTGACAAAATACTTTAATATTAGGAGTAGGGATGCCAACGTGTCAGCAGTGGTTTTGGTCAGTTAAAATGTTCAAGAAGCAGAATTAATTCTATTAAGTCACCAGGGTACTATATAATGCACAGCGCTAATTACTGAACTGAAAAAGATTATGCTATTTTCAGACAGGCCTAATAACTCTCTTAGGACAGCAATTAAAAAAGTTTGAGTCTGCGCTTTAAGTCATTTCCTGACTGAAATGAGATTCTGGTGGGAAAACCATTATTTAAAGTGCCACAAAAATGTCAGTCATGGTCACGTATTAGTGTTGAATCCCTCAACTTCGGCAGAACAGCAGAACATCACAGACACAGAAGTTGAACTAAGGTTCAGATTGTCAATATGACAAGGCAGAATGGATAGCTATCATCTCGCAAGTTGCTGAAGACACCGAAAACACTGAAAATCTATCTAAAAATAGAAATATTTGTAAATTATCTTTGAGAGAGTGACAAATCATCTTTATTATCTGCCACTTTTGAAACATTTTTTAAGGAAGGTAAAATGGTCACTTTAACTGTCCCATTTAAATCTAGGTGCCATGATGGTTCAGGTCTGATGACTAAAGTCATCCTACAGTTCATCAGGTAAAATAACACTACTTTTCTGCCAGGACTGAATAAAAGGACATAACAAATGTTAGCACAGAAATTTCAACCAAATTTCATAGCAATGATAATTACTTTTTTTTTCTTTCTCAGTGATTTGTTATTTTCAAAGGGTTTCTTTATATTTTTCATTTCAACAAATATCTACTGTGTGTGTACTGTGTGTAAAGCACTGTAGGAGATTGGGGTCAGGAGGCAGACTGCCTTTCCGAATCTTGTTTTTAACCCACAGATACCTTTCAACTGAATTTATATTACTATATAATGAATGGCTATGATTTCTGCAATAATTTTTTTGTTTACAAATAAAGAAATCTGAAATAATTGGCAATTGTAGCAAATCCATTGATTTCCCTCCACCCTGGTGCCATCACCACAGTTCAGACAACCATGATCAGTTGCATCGGCTGCCTGGATTGTTTGTGATCTTCCTAAAAGCTCACCTGCCATCAGATGTACACCCTACAATCTATTGTCAGCAGACAATGTTGCAAAAGGGGTAGCCAGTAATCTTCCTATGTCAAAACCATGATAATCACTTTCTTCTGGTAGTTCCTTAATGCTCTCAGACTAGAACGTTGTCATTTCTCTGACATTCAGAACAGTGCCAGCCGGCAGAGTAAAAACTCAATAAATATGTATTGAATGGATAAATGGATTGATAAATGAATAAAGAATGAACGTTGCCTGAAATTAGCAAATTGGCGAGTCAGATTTAAAATCTCAGTACCATGACTCTAGAGTTATTTTTTGTACAGAGTATAAGAATGAATAAATTTAACATTTGTAATTTATATTTTGTGGTTATTAAAATATGTGAAACATTGAAACATTTATATTTTACTTGTATTTATTGAATAAGAATGATTTTAATTAAGAAACTATGGAAGCTTTGTTAACTTTTGGAGGAGACAAAAACTTTAAAACAATCATTTATTTAATATTCCTACAACTTGAAATAATTTATATTATTTCCAAAGCCTAACCATGCAGAGAATTTCATGTAATGAATTGCGTTTTTACAGGTTTTTATGCCTGTAAGTTTTTATTGTGGTGACAATAAAACGTGATTTAAATTATCAGGCAATGTACCTGGTACAGTCAATGACCCAAAGACAACATAGAAAGAAATAATCTCATTAGGAAATATTCTTGCTTTCCTTCCTTAAACAGATCATGTATCAAAGATATGCTACTTGTTTATATTAGAAAATACTATATCGTCCCCCAACTAGCTTTTCTTCCTTTCTTCTGCCCAGGGAACAGACAAAAATCGTGAAAGCCCTGTCCTGTAATTCCTATCTTTTATATCTGTTGACATTTGAAGAGCTTTATCTCTTGGTAACTCCCATAAAATGTTCATCTCCCATCCAGCCCAAATATTTTAAATTTTTACAGTGGAGAAATCAAAACAAAACAAAACAAACAAACAACAACAACAACAACAAAAAACAGAAGAAAAACTACAGTTCCCTGACTCTATCACTTTGAGTCTGTGTATAGGCTCTTTTCCCAGCACCCTCCCATACTTTTTCTCCTGCTCAGCCACGTGCAAAGCCCTGCCTAGATGCCCCACCTCTGAAGGGTCCTCCTTAACATCCCTTCCCCCATACTGTCCTAATCATATGCCGGGGAGCTGGCATATTTTACACGCATCATTCTCTGTTACGTTTGCTAATTGACATGTTAGTCTCCTCCATTCGACTGGGGATTATCAAAATGAGATTCTTTTTTTTGTTTTTGTTTTTGTTTTTTAAGTGCTACAGCGGGAAGGGAGCAAGCTCCCAACAGAGTGAAATCTAGAGCTAGGTTTTGGTGAAAATGTTAACAGAATGCATTGCTAGATCTCTCATACCCCAAATTTGCCTTGCATTTTGTTACATGACCCATGCACTTCAATAATGATATGACTTCCATGAGAAAATAGTCATCTCATTTTGCTCTCATCCTTCTCACAGTAGACAGCAATGGTAGGAACACGATGACTAATCGAGTATTCAAAAGGAACGTGTTAGTTCTATTTGGTGATAAATGCCACATGCAATCTTCATCAGAAAGCTTAAAAGGCACCACCTTGGAATGGATGGAACCCTGAAGTTCCACAGAATGAGAGCAGCAGGTGGAGACACACCCTGACACCAATGAAAAGACTAGATGTCCATTTGTCTTCTCATCAGCTTTGCTACCTGAAGGTACCCCTACAAGCCCACAGTACTGTTATAAACCATGTACATGTTGAGTATCAGTCAAGGTCACCAAACAAGAAGTCACCTAGTTTTGAGAAAAAATGAACTCTGGGCTATTCTTTAACATTCTATGAGATGCTTTCATGAATTTAACTTAAAATTAACAGGATCCATTTATATACCCAAAAGTAGAGAATTCAATGCTTTTAATCCTTACCTAGGGCCAGTCTCACAGCCAGACACAAATTTAAAGCCAAACAACCATATCTTTTTTCTTTTCCATTACGTGCAGAAAACAACAATGACAAAACCTCTGCCTGATGTATAAACAGGGAGAGCAACTGAAATAACACTATCCCTGACAGGTTCATACACAATCTGCTTAATAATACACAAATAAACAAACAAAATCACTCTGCATTTGAAATGCTTTGCAATTTTTGCTCTTACTTTTCATAAGTCTAGTTTCATAAAGAATGTGATCCTCTCATTCCACTCACTCTATGATCCACTCTTATCTCTGCTGTCAATAAGGTGACCAACAGAAGGGAAAAAGCCCTTCTTATCAACAGCAGAAACATTTAATATTTAGTGGTAAATATATGCATGTAGGTGTATGAATAATAAAATATGTTGAAAAAACAAGGGAAGTCCAAACCCATGGAGAATAAAAGATGAGTCCGGGCATTGCTCATATCAGAATAGTGCACTGCATTTAGAATTCAAAGATTCCTTGTTTGATTGCATAAAGCATTTATTGTTTTTAGTTACTAAAACAAATTAAGATTTTTATCTTCTTCCTAGAGTGTCCCAGAGAACAGGCTACTTATCAGCAGTTAGATATGGATAGATAAAGATACAGATATATAGACACAGATGTAAATGTACATATTACTAGATAGAGATATACCTTAATTGTAGTTGTGTGTGCTCCAGGGTATTCTTTTTCTTCCAGTGTTGACCATCTTTCTATAAATTTGGATACCAGGGAATCATCATAGTCCACTATTTGAAATCCAGAGACGTTTGCGCCTCCAAACTGAATTTTTAATAGGTCTCCATCAGTAAATCCCTAGACATAGAAAACGTATGTCAGGCTTTCCTGAGAATCAAAGAGAACTTAACATTTACCAAATAACTCTATACATTGTGGTTTTACAAATGTCAAAGAACACATGAGCGATAAAAAGCCTAGAGTAAATGTTTGTGTATTTACAGCCAATATTCTGAACCAGTACCTACCGCCATCTTGGCATCACAGTGGATCTTTAATCAATGATTTTTTATTGATTGTACTCACATAAAAGCTCTCTATTTTATTGAGAAATACTGTTATAAGTATATATATATATATATACGTACTGGTTTTATTTATTCAATCTACAACAGAGCACTACCACAGAGTTAGAGATACTCAGTAACATAAAGCTAGTTCCCAAGAGCTACAAAATGGTAAGCAAGTTATTCCTATTTAAATTGTTCATTCTCTCAGGTGATAAAACATCTTTAAAAGGAGAATGGAAAGTACTAAATGCCTAGTCATTATTTGAGAACAGTCAAATAATTTCATATTAAGTATGCAACTTAATTTTTTATAACATATATGAAAGTTTAAAAATCAATCACTTGCATTATTAGAATGAATTCAGTCATTAGTAAAACTATCATGTGGTGCTTCCATTGATTTCAAATATTGTGCTGTCATAAATTCTATCTCAATTTGAGAGTACATTCTTTCAAAGATGAAATCACAATTTTAATAAATCACAATTATAAATATTTTTACCTTATACATTTACTCCTTATTATTCTGCATAGGATTGAAAACATCCCTGAATCCAAAATACAGGAGAGTCTTTTCTTTGTTATTGATATTAAAAAACATATTTTAATACTATTTGTGTGAAGAAGGATAATTACTTTGTTATTAGCTCATTATTTTGGTTTTTCTTTTCATTAAAATAATGCAAATAGTGCAAGAATATATAGAACAAAAGTCACAGCTTTTCTGCTCTGCCCCACCCATGCTCCAGTTAAGCTGCTTCAAAACAATAAATTTCAGTAATTTTTGTTTTTCATATATTTACCTCCATATTTCTGTATGACACATTTTCACTATTCTTTCTTAATTTATCCATTTTAGATATTTTTTATTGAGTTTCTGCTTATGTCAAATGAGTATGCAATTCATTCACATTTACCTGTTCACTCATTTCCATGTTCATGGTTTTCGTATTTATAATTCTATTATTCAGAACAAAGTCAAATAATGTGGTAGGACTGCATTTTCCTTCTTTTTTTCTCTTTTTTTTTTTAAGAGAGAGAGAGCACAAGTTGAGGGGGAGAGGCAGAGAGAGAGAGAATCTTAAGCAGGCTCCAAGTTCAGCACAGAGGCAAGGCTCGATCTCAGAACCCCGAGATCGTGCCCTGAGTGGAAATCAAGAGTCGGACACTTAACCAACTGAGCCACCCAGGTCTGACGTTAATAATTGCTTCATTTTTTTCAGTACTATAGTTTTCTATATACCTATCCTTATTTTTCTCTAGTTGCTCCATGAGAACTTTTCATGTTTACATGAGTAAATTTTTTTTAAGTAATATCAAACACATCAAGTAATCTGTTTCTCTTTTTTCTGAATATTTAATTGGCAGGAGACCTTCTGAATTGGTGCTTCTTTCCATCTCCTCTGCAACTGTTCCTCTGGAGTGTCCATTCACCATGTTTCCGACTTGTTCGCCCACTTCCTGGATCACTATTCTCTCATGTTTTACTCCTTTCTTCTTCCAGAGCCCTCAATACTTTCCTCAGACACATTGGAGGTAAATTTCTTGAGACACTGAATGTCTCAAGATATCTTCATTTTGCTCTGACACTTGATTATTTTGGCTGGGTACCGAATTTTAGGTTGAGACTCTCATAATCTGACTTTTATTGTTCTTATTGAAAAATACAATGTCATTATTTCTAATTACTTTTTTATGTGACCTGCTTCATACTCCTCTCTGCCTCCACCTCCCACCTGTCCGAAACTTTTAAGATCTTCTATTGATCTCTGAAATTTCATGACGACATTTTCTTTGAAACATGAAAGAAGTCTCTCTTCTTTCATTGTTTTGTGTACTCAATGGGCATATTTGTGTCATTGAGTACTGGGAATTGTTCTGAATGCTCTTTGATAGTCTCTTTCCCCTGTCTTCACTATTCTGTCTTTCTAGAATGCCTAGTATTAAGATATTGTAACTCTTAGATTAAACATCTAAGTTCCTCACAAATTCCCTGCACACACCACTTCATATTGTATTGTCATTTTGTTACATACTCTGTAAGATTTTTCTTAACCTTATCATCAAAGTCATATAATTTTACTTGTTATTTTAGAAAAAAAAAAACTTCCCATAGGTCTTCCTTATTCCCTGAGTTTTTTTTTCTTTTTCATAACATACTTTCTCTCTTCTTTTTTTAATTTAATTTAATTTTATTATGTTATGTTAATCACCATACATTACATCATTAATTTTTGATGTAGTGTTCCATGATTCATTGTTTGCATATAACACCCAGTGCTCCATTCAGTACGTGCCCTCTTTAATACCCATCACCAGGTTAACCCATCCCCCCAAAGCCCTCCCCTCTAGAACCCTCAGTTTGTTTCTCAGAGTCCATAGTCTCTCATGTTTCGTCTCCCCCTCCAATTCCCCCCCCTTCATTATTCCCCCTTCTTTATGGATAGTTAATTTTCTTCTCTTTCTCTGCAGATACTCATTACAATTTTAAACATTTTTATTGTGTTTTCTGCCTGCCGTGTTTCTGTTTATTTTATTTATTCATTTATTTATTTGTTTGTTTTGTATTACATCCTTCATGGACCAGACTTTTCTCAAATGCCTGATTCTCTTTGGCTATTTAACACTTAGACACTAAAACATTTCTTGGAACTTCCATGTGCATGGGGGAGGCTCCTTGACAAATGTGCTTCACTGTAAGGTAGGCAGGTGGGGATGGATTGCAGGGGAAGGGGGACATCTCCAACCAAGAGTTTGGAAGATGAAAGCTCTTCAACTCTGAATGGCATTCTTCAATTTTAAATGTCAGTGAAATTTTCAAGCTCTAAGTTCTCAGAAACTGCAGCACTCCTCAGATTCTTTGAACTTACTGATTCACTAGAAGTTCCATATGGTGAAGATACCAAGTATTCAGAAATGGAAAAGCAGAATTTGAATTCAGATAAAATACTAGGTATGTTCCTCCCTAGAAGCATGACAGCCAGCAGGCTCTTGTTTTCTATTTTTTAATTTTTTTTTTTTTTTTTTACTTTGGTCATCCGTACATTTCTTTCCTTTTCATAGCATCAGATATCAACTCTCAAATTGATGAGCCACCTTCTGTCATTATTTCTCAATGTTCCAATATAATCTTCTCCATCTGGACATTTTTAAAGATCACGGCTTTCAATGTGGCTCTGTGTTGTTCATCAAATGGCACAATTCACATGGGGACTGACTGTCCAGGCTGTTCTTTGCACAGAATGTGGCTCTGAAGTGAGTGAATACAGAGCTTCATCTATTTTAACCCTTGCTTCTCTGGTAGGGGGTCATTTAGGATCTATAATATCATATTAATGGATAAATTCTAATGAATTTTATAGTAGTTAGCAATTTCATTGGTAAACAGAAGTTTTATCTGAACAATCAACTTCTACTAATAACATGCAGGTTTGAGATTTAATATTCTAAATCACTGGTGCCACCTTCTAGTGAAAACAGTATCTATCAGTTGTAAAGTTCTTTTTTTTTCCCATCATTACTAGAAAGAATGTCTTCTGATATAACAATCTAATATTCCAGAAACCACCTACAGAAACAAATCTACAGGGGTGCCTGGGCTCAGTGGGTTAAGCTGCCGACTCTTGGTTCGGCTCAGGTCACGATCTCAGGGTCAAGACCTCAAGCCCCGGGTAGGGCTCCACACTGCTGAGCATAGAGCCTGCTTGGAATTCTCTCTCTCCCTCTCCCTCTCCCTCTGCCCTTAGCCTCGTTCCCTCTTTCTCTCTCCCTCTCTCTTTCTAAATAAACAAACAAACAAAAAAAAGAAAAAAATAAAGAAAGAATTCTACATTTGGGTAAATATGAAACCTTTTCAGAGTCCTATTATGCTATTTAGAATAAGCTCTCATTTTTTCCTTCCTTTTCTCATTATCTTCCTGAGTTTGGGGAGGGCAGTTTTCTCAGTCAAGTAAGATCATACTTCCTCAAAGAACATAAACTTTTGCAACGGTAAAGGCTTAAGGTCATTTTACTACTGATCTGAAAACTATTTTGAAAAAAATATCTAACAATAATTCTAAATTGGCTCTGATTACACTTAAGAGAGGGAGATACAACTAACCAATTGGATGTTCATATAACTGTAATTTGACAGAAATCCCAATGAAAAAGTGATCAGCTACAGGGATTTAATTTCATTGTGTTGCTTACATATTAAATAGAAAATCAGAAATAAATAATAATATATTAATATTCTTGACATTTGCAGCTTTAATTTTTCACTGATGTATTCTCCCAAATGTGCATTTATTTCAGATACTATATTTACTAAAAACTTTAAAGGAATGCACAGAGGGAAAAATTATAAAACACTGTGATAGTGAGAAACAAGAGGAAATTTGAACAATTAAACTTTATATATTTTTGAAAACTTTTCCATAATTAAATATGCCTTCTAAGACAATTTATAAAGTTTGTCAAATATTTCTTACATCACTTATAATAGGAAATTGATGTGGGAAGTGAGTCTAAAACACAAACTCAGAAAAATATTATCACTTCTAATTGATCAATATAATCAAGATATGTTTTTAAAAATAACACTGATAAATGCTGGTCATTCAAAACTATTTTGTAAGTAACTCTATTAAAATTATAAATATCAATTAATTCACCTACCAGATTTGCAATGATATAATGGTAACCTTTAACATGTTTTCCAATGGTAATAACCTAACAAAGATAAAGAAACAATTATTTAATACATGCAAATAATATAAATTAAAATTATTGATGTTATGACCCAATTGAGGAAAAAAGTGGAATTTTATTTTCTGATATTCTATGATGAGTCCTACTTGACAAAATACAATTATCAAATCCAGAGAATATTTCTCTCAGAAAAAAGTAACAATACATTTTAGTGCTTTATAAATGCTATCTTTCAAGAAGTCAATAACTGAACAAATAATTACTTCAGTTTAGTCAACAGTGAAAATACGGTCACAAGATTTTAAGAAATGTAAAATGAAAAGAATATTGAATCCATAATAAGTCACAATTTTATTCCTACAAAAGCTATTTTTCTAAAACATTAGACAGCTGAAACCAACACCTGAGATTTTATATTCACACATCGACACTCAAACTTATAGTAGAACATAAATTTTAAAAAATATTAATAAGCATATAATTCTTATATGAATCTATAAAATAATATTCCCATCTTAAGAGTCTTGAAATGTTTGCAATTTAGTTCAAATGAACATTTTTATTTCCAGCTTGAGGCAGCAAAACATCAGAGAAGCTCATCTTTCTCCACAAATCTAAGTCAAAACTCAATGGCAAGATAAATATGGTCGTCTTGGTAATGCTCACGACAGTTTGGGGCATTACTGAATCAATGTGACTTTTCACTGATCTATAGCAATTCAAGAGAGTACACATTGGTGAAATGACCTCACTATAGTCCTAGTACTTAGATATTCAAATATAATTTTTATGTTTAATAGAACTGTCACACCAATAGAAAGCATGAAATGGCAGGGCTGCAGACAAAATTTCAAACCATTAGCCTCGTTTATCCAGACAAAATTTCAAACCATTTCCCTGATGACACAGTTTTGATGGCTTCCCATTGCTTCTAGCATAATAAACAAAATCCTTAATTTATGCTACAAAGTCCAATCATCTTGCAAGCTTCTCCAGACCCTCTTTTTCCATTCTCTATACTAGAGTCTCATCAGCCCTCTGTTTAAGTATTTTTGTACATGAAAAGGCTTCTTTCCATCACCTCAGGACTTCACATATTCTATTTCCTCTGCTTGGAAAGCTCTCTCCACCACCATATCATTTGTCTTATTAATGCTTCAGGCACAAGGAATCTCAGCCCAATGTTACCTCCTGGAAAAAGACTTCCCTGACCTTCCCTTATCCCAGACAAAGTCAGGTACTCCAAAGCAATGCATTTAGTTAAAGAACAAGGGCAAAAATCCTAGGAAAGATTCCATCAAATGCCCCTTTGACGTTAAGTGATAGCTATTTAGAAGAGAGTTAGGGTTTATATCATTTTCTAACCTATTTTTATGTAATACAACTAAATCGCTTTTTCCAAGAAAATGAACCCTCTGTATTGAAAGGAAAATTGTGAAGAAAAGATGTCCTTCTGCATGAAAAATATATTAATTAGCATCACTTGAATTGAGTTGATATGTCCCTCATACTTCTACTGACATCTGTTGATTCTGCTTACTGTTCATTCTACTTTCTAAATCATGTATGTCTTCCTTCTGGGAATTAAAAACAAACAAACAACAACAACAACAACAAAATCATATAAATGGTGCTAGCAGTAGTTGAGTTTAGCATTCACTGAAAGAAAGGGAGGGGATATGAAAATTTACTAGCTCTGCCTCTACATAGGAATTCATGTTGACCATACTATCACATTTTTGCTTTATAATAATCGTTAACATTGCACTAACAATACTAAATTTATATTGATTTCTAAATGTTTCTGATGGCTGAGTCCGTTTTCCCACCCAATCACAATCAGAAATAAGTAACTCCAAGGATTTATTGAATGATAAAATACTCATAATCAACAAAGATTGATTCTCTTTCTAACTTTAAGCTATTATAACAATAAAGTTTCATCACCTCTGTTCTCTTATAAGTATTGATAGAGTGAATAAGTAAATAGTGTTTCCTTTTCTTGAAATGTACTTCAAGCCCACTTTTTGCTTGGTAAACTCTCTTCCTTAAAGGTCTTCCATGATCTCCTAATCTAAATTTTTTTCATAACATCCTGTTCTCTTCATTTATATATATATAAATATATAAATATATATATACCATCATCATAATTGCATACTAATTTCTGTAAATATATCATAAATATTCACCTTAATGGGGTTTTGCCTGTTTTATTTAACATTACTTTCTTGGATCCACCACAGTGCCTGTCTGGCAAACAGACACTCAAGGAAATTTATTGAATGAGTAAATGAATGAACCCAAGCCAGATAAATGCTGCCAGTATGTGAATTTCTAACTTGCAGTACTACAGTGTGACATGTAAAATTTATCTTCCCCTCTAAACATGGGTTAATGGGGGTACAGATCCCATTCTTCCCTTTCTTTTCATATTTAATTCTAGACACAAAGGATGTCTACAGTTAGTGTTTGCTGAATGATGCAACCAACCATTGTACACACTCATTTAACAAATTCAAGAGTGTCTTTTGAAAATACAATATACATGTGCAAACTCTCTGTACTTTTTGAATGGATGTCCATATGGACATTTAATCATCATATATTTGTTTCAAAACATTCCATTCCATATATTCCCAATTTCTCCATAGTTTCCCTCTTCTAGTTTTGGAAATAATTAATTTCAAATAGACATTCACCAACATTTGTTATGATGATCCATGAATACATAAATTCTTTACAAAAAGACTAATAACTATTATTAAAATTCAGTTTTAATGAGACTCTCCTATGAAATTCAAATGAGTTGTTGAGGTTCACATTTGAACACGAGACCTTCAGGTTAAAAACAACCTTAACTTCATCTCCTGAGACAGGAATCCAAGATTTTTCCACGGAAACGTTCACCACTCTGGCAAATAACATTTAGCTCTTTCTCATAACAAGTTAGTTTTATCCAGTTATTTAATATTTTATGCAAGATCCATTTTGTATGTCTTAGGGCCTGTATTATTACGTATCAATTAAAGCTGCATCAACATTCATGTTTGCAAAATGCTTTGTGTTATACAAATTAGTGAATTAATTGTCTCCGCAAAGCCTAGAAAGACCTAGAAATGCATACTTAGCTGCATATTTTTCTTCCAGTCCTATATTATCCCAAGGAACTAGCAGCCACTACACACACACACACGCACACACACATTTATCAGTTGGGAAAAGAAGCAGATACCCAGGGAAGCGGATCTTAACTCACTAAATCATGACGCTGCTTCACCAACATCCCTGGTCACTTAACCTATGTATATAATATAGTGGATCTTATTTTTATCATTAGGATATTACTGAATGGCTGTCCTATCCTAAAAGACCTTAAGTGGAATCAAGGTGGTATGGGAAGCACAGATAAAACATCCTTATGTCCAGTAAGCTTCTCAAACATCAAACACAGACTATGTCTCTCCTACATACAGGCTTTCTCTGAAGACTCATATGCATTCAGACAATATAGGCTTAATGTTCCATACCGTGCTCTAATGTTTGAAGTTCTCCATGTTTTGCCATGAACTACTCACTTTTCCCTTAGAACCCCAGCCTTATTTTCACTTAATTGGTGGCTATTCCTTTATCTCTAAAAAGTTCAACAAGTTAAATTTTAAATTTCCAACTGAAAATATCGAAGTTTAGGGCAATGCTTACCATATAAAACAGAAGACTCAATAGTTACATATTTAATATAGTTAATGATTAATATGATGTGTCAGCATGATTGAAGACCATCTGCTATTGCTAACCAAAGCCAGAGATAATTTAATTGATGATCTTTGCTGCATCCTACATGAACCATAAAGGAAGAACTGCTGTTCAGCACCTCACACAAATACTCACTGCAAATGCTGACACTGCATGCACATTCTATACTTGGTGCCATTAGAAAACAGAGAGTAGCCAACCTGGTCTACGATGTCGTTTACTTTATCCCGTTCACAGTCTAGGATTACACGCCGTTCCTTTTTTAACTCCAGATCTTGAAAAAGTGATCGGTATGTCTCATCTTTCTTGTCATTGTTAATGTTTCCCACATTGATAGCAGTCACTTGCCATTTCTTTTCAGCAGCAGAATCCAGCACAGCTTGCAGTGTTGATAAGCCTAGGAAGGCAAAGAAAAATGATGACTGATAAAAATACTTGAATAACTCAGAATTACGTTGTGAAATTGACAGCAAATATATTTTTAAGGCTGATATTTTTGTGCAACTGAGGGGATGTTGACTCCTCTAAAAAGCTACAATGATGATCTTTATCAACATCGATTATTTCCGCTTCACATCAAAAACTCTTTTATCTATATGCTGTTGTTCTGACGGAAAGAACCATGGTTTGGGAGAAAATAGTCTCCCCTTCTTTCAGCTCTCTCCGCTGTCTTCTTTCGGATATTACTGAAGAGTAATGTCTGTGATACCTTTGGTTAAAGTGAGATCCAAAGACATTACACACATTTCTTTCTCTTACAGAATGGGAAAGACTGTTTCTTTACATAAGACAGTCTATCATTTCACATTAACATCCTCAAGAGGTTGCAAACATTTTCAGGGAGACAAATGTACATAAGTCTCTGTGAGCATACGAGCCAATAATCTCGATGAGGCTATTATCTTTCCTCCTATTGTCTTTCAGTCGGCAGTTGTTTTTCCTCAGCCTTCTGTCACATCATATTTTTGTTATCGGGACTGATCCCATAGAGATTAAAATGTTCACCTATTAACCCAGATGGTAACAGTTAGTTTTCTAGCTCAGATTTGTTACATTTACTTAACTTTCCAAATGTAAGACCCATTTACTATTTATCAGTAACTTTGCTTATAGCATCATACAACTTAGAAAATTTCTTTTTCTTTTTAATAAAAATACATTACCTCATATGTAGGATTGAGAAGGGAAACAATTGGGGAATTTATTACCTTAAGTTAAATCTGCAGTTTAGCACTTGGAAAAGCAGTACATAAACTTGTCTTCCATATCACTTCAATTCTTCACAGCCAACCTAAATTCTTCATTTCTATTAATAACTTAATGAACAACACAAAATCTGGGCTCCAAAAAGAATTCAGGACTCATCACATCATCTTCTTGATTCCAGAAAGTCCTACATCTTTCTCAGAAGAATGCTGATTTCTTTTTGCCTATAAAATGTGGGATTTACCTAATGTGATCACACTGCTCTATAAATTTTATTAATATGCTACATTTTATTTCAATCTATTTACTATGGCAAAAATACGTACTTCTAAAAAAAAAAACTATCGAAGCTGGAAAACCATTATTAAAAATTGGATTGATTCAATACTGGCCAAGAGTATATAAGATTAGCCTAGAATGTCTTTTTATACAAAATGCAAGGAAGCTCTCCAAAACTATCAGCCTTATGTCAAAAGACTCAGGAGCCAATGTGATGAAAATCATTTTAAGTAAAGATGAGGCAGTTTGGATATCAATAAGAATAGTAACTGCAAAAGACTTAAAATATATAACATTTTAAATCCATGAATTCTTATTAATATCTAACAATATAAACTGCCAAAACTGAAACAGCAAGAAATAGAAAACTTGAACAGACTGATAACCAGAAAAGAAACTGAATCAGTGATATTTAAATATATATAAATATCTGGTTGCCTTTGAAGGATACTAGGAGCTGAGTTATTATTTTGAAATTGGTAAATAAAGGAAAAGAAACAAGCATTTTCCTGCCCTTCCTATATGAACTATACTCAGGATAACTAATTAAGACAGCTTTTCCTTTTTGGAAAGATTCCATCTAACAAATGATGAAGGAATATAGATTTAGAATTACAACCATCCTGTAACACCTAGTGAATTAATGAATCAAGGCAACAATCATTAACTGCTGCTAAAAACACAGAAAAAGAGATGACCAGAAGTTACATGTCTCTAAATAGGAATATTTAACATCACCTATGGAGTATTCCTGCCAAAAAAATGAACATGAATCTTGCGAAGCTTCTAGATCTAGCTACCAATTTATAAGGAATATGTAGCAGAGTAATATGCTAAATACCACAGTGTTGAAATCATCAAATTGAAACTCTACATATGTTATTAAAGACTTAAGAGATATATTAACCAATTGGGAGATAGGGACCTCATTTTTATCTTGATTCAAATAAACTGTGGGGAAAAAATGGATGATGATATTATTGAACTACTATTAATCTGCCTGCATATGATAATGATATTGTGGTTATGTTGAAAACAAGAGTATTCTTTCACAACACAAACTGAAATATGTACAGATGAAATGACATGATGGCAGGTATTTGTTTCAAAATAAATGTGAGGGACAAAGGGATATAGATAATTACAGGATTCCTTGCATATTGGTCATTAACAAAGCTGAGTTAAGAGTCCTTGGGGGTCTTCATACTATTCTATTTTTTATTTAAAATATTTCATTATGAAAATTGAAAATAATTTATTTTTATTTCAAATTGGGAAGTTGAACCATAAATTGAACTTAAAGTGAAATTTGTTTTTTTGGCAAAACAATAATTGTTTCCTCTGTCCAGTCATGTAACAAAAACATGGGCTACACAAGAATTTCTCAAGAGAAAATTTAAACAAGAGACCACATTTCAGGGGTGTCTGGTTGGCTCAGTCGTTAAGCATCTGCCTTCGGCTCAGGTCATGATCCCAGGGTCCTGGGATCGAGTCCCATTTCAGGTCCTCTGCTCTGTGGGGAGCCTGCTTCTCCCTCTCCCACTCCCCTTGCCCATGTTCCCTCTCTCGCTGTGTCTCTCTCTATCAAATAAATAAATAAAATCTTTAGAAAAAAGGAGAGAGACCATATTTCATTGTAAAAAAATTCTATTAATGATAAAATTTCTTTTAAAAACATCATGGATCACCTATGATTTCCATTAGGTATAAGTAAATCTTTCCATGATATAATTCAAACACTTTTCCTGTTTTTCATCATCAGTGAAGATAGAACATACAGCTGGCCATCATGATCAATTCAACAGTTCTCAAAGTGCTTGAAAACAGTTATTAAATCTATCCAGTCTTCTTTCCTGAGTAGGAAAAAAAAAAGCTAATTTTCTAAACCTCTTTCACTATCTAGGTCCTACTTTTCCACATTCTAATCTTTATGCAACTAACTCTTCCTTGTTACCTCCTTAAAAACATTATATCCATGAATGATCTTCCATATGCTATCCCCATATTGTCATATAGCACTGGGATTCCTTTCTTCTGGGCAGAAATTATTTTTGTTTTTATTTAATCATGAAGTTTACCACATACTAAAATTTCAAGTGGTGATGTTCTTGATATTCTATTCCATCTCTCAACATATATTACAAGAAATTTTAAATATAAATAATGATTTGTAAATGGGTTTCATCAAGTGATATTTCTCTACCTAACATTTATTGTCAGTTCATCTTATCAAAGAATATGGAGATGATATATTAAATTTATAAGAATGCATTTAAAGAAATGGTTGAGTTTTCAACTAATTCATTCTATGTGTCAAAAATAACTCACAGTTGGTGTGGATTTTCTGTTATTAAAACTCTCAGAATTAATGTTTTGTAACCTATGAAGCCTAGAAACATTACATCCATTAAGAAACTAAATAGCTCAAGTGATACAATATCAGACTTGATTAATTTAGTGCCATCAGAAGACAATGAATAATATTAAATCATCTCCTAGGGACAGCCAGAAGTAACTCACAATCCATAATATAGTCTGACTCATGATTAAAGAGATTACTGTCCTAAGCTTAGTAATCCATATTCTTAGATTTGTTTTTGTTTTTTTTTTTTCGGTTAATAGTAACAGACCTCTTAGTCTCTCAACTTGCTTTGTGTTTTCCTCACAACTAAGAGTTTTGTATTAATTTTGGTTACTTTAAAATTAGCAGATCATTTTAAAAATCACTGAAAATACATGTTACAACTATTGAGGTGAAATTAACCTCTTCAAACCTAACACAAATTCATGTTCTTGGTCTCTTGGTACCACATTCTAATTAGGGGGAAAATATTACTTGAGATAATTACTCTTTCCTTTCCACACAAACGGGCATAAAAGTATCTTCATAAATACCTCCATCCCTTAATCAGACTATAAACTTGTATGGACAGTGGAAATTCTTTATAAATATTAGTATACTTCAAGTTATTAGTAAGTGGTAATTATTCTACTGTAGTATCTATACTATATCAGGATATTCGAATTATAACAGAGACTGATTTCTTATTACTGAATTACTCAGAACAAAGAAAGCTTGAGATACGCAGTTGTTCATCTACAAATAGGAAAAAAAAAAACCCAGAAAATAAACGATTCCTCCTAATCCATATATTTAAAATACATTCTAAAGTAACTCAAGAATATTACAAGATCTAAAATTAAGTTCTAAGCTCTAAAAATTCTCAGGCTTTTGGCTAAAATAAAGAACAGCTAGACTATGTTTTGTTGGATTACATTACCACTTCAAGTACCTAACTTTTGCAAGGCTAGTTATAGTTGTATAACTTATTTGTGAGCTGACAATCACCTTAAAACTCTCCCAAAGTATTACCATCAATACTTCACAGTTTCATCTTGAGTTAGTGTTAATAACACTGTGAGAGAGTTATAGAAATGCCATCAGCCTAAAGACAGGTAAAGTCTAAGTGTTTTAGTTTGTATATTAGTGGGTGGAATTAAAAATGATTACTGCAAAGAGGTATATTTCATTTAGACCACTTCTTTCTTTTCAAAAATATTTTCTTAGTTTCATTTAAAATTCACTGTCCTTATTCATCTTTTAGGCACAGAAATTAATATTTATGATCACTAAATCATGGCAGCATGCCTAGGCAGATTAGATTAACATATATTTCCCTCATTGACTTTCTCAGGAACATCTGAAAAGAAATTTATAATTTGAAAGTATTTTTATTCTATGCATGATTTGTTCTTGGAACCGGAATCAAAGTGCCTTCCCTTCAGGGAACAAATAGTGTGGTTCAAAATTAAAATCAAGACATAAAGATATAAAGCATTAGTTCTGGTTTTACTTACTGTCTATAGAAATGTGTTGTCTTACCTTATTGACATTGAACCAATAAATAAGAAACACATTTTGATTAATGTCTTGGTTCAAATTTAATACATAAAACTATATTTAATGCATTAACATAGGTAAGCCCATTACTCCATAGTTCCAAATGTATTGAAGATCTATCTACCTACTGTCTATGAAGTAATAATATGCTTTCAGGAAGAGTACTGGGTCATCAAGGAGTGGCAGGCTGCTGCAATATGGCTTGGATAAAGAGAAGACAGCGGTCCTAAAACATCACAGTCACCAAATGAACATTTTCAGCACTCCGTTCATGGGTAAACTTGAAATAGAAGAAGATGAACTCTACGAAGACCAAGCTGAGTCTATGTCCTCCCTTGTTTATAATTGGGACATGGACTCCTGGACTTGTTGCTCAGCATTTTGATGGATGGTGGGAAGGAAGAAGGGTTTAAATGGCAGTCTTAGTTAGGAGCAGTGCAATAAAAAAGCATAGAACATTTAAATTTTTTTTTCATCCAGCTCATATTTGGGGCAGAATGTTAGTGAGCCATTTTCAAGCTTTGGCCATGCTGCTCAAAAGAACATCAATTAGTGTATTTATAAATTGAAATTTAACAATATAGGGATGCCTGGGTGGCTTAATTGGTTAAACGTCTGCCTTTGGCTCAGGTCATGATCCCCGGGGTCCTGGGATTGAGCCCCGGGTCAGGCTCCCTGCTCAGTGGGGGAGGCTGCTTCTCCCTCTCCCTCTGCCCCTCTCCCTGGCTTGTGTGCTCTCTCACTCTCTCTGTTTCTCTCTCAAATGGATAATAAATAAAATCTTTAAAAAAAAACACCAGTATGTTTAATTATAGACTCTCAGAAAAGTAATTATTAAAAATTGAAAAACAAAAACTCTATGCCAACATTTTGGACAACCTAGAAGAAATGCATAAATTCCTAGAAACATATAAACTACTAAAAGGAAACAGGAAGAAATAGAAAATTTGAACAGACCAATAACCAGCAAAGAAACTGAGTCAGTAATTAAGAAACTCCCAACATATGAAAGTCCAGGACCACATGGCTTCACAGGATACCAAACATTTAAAGAAGAGTTAGTACTTAGTCTTCTGAAACTATTCAAAAAATAGAAAAGGAAGGAAAACTTCCAAATTCATTCTATGAGGCCAGAATTACCTTGATACCAGAACCAGATAAAGACACCACTAAAAAAGAGAACTACAGGATGATATTCCTGATGAATATTCTCAGTAAAATACTACCAAACTTAATTCATTAATACATTAAAAAAAATTCACCACAATCAAGTGGGATTTATTCCTGAGTTGCAAGGGTGGCTCAAAATTCACAAATCGATCAATATAATACATCACATCAATAAAAGAAAGGATAAGAACCATTTGGACAATTCAATATATGCAGAAAAAACCATTTGACAAAGTACAACATCCAGACATGATAAAAACCCTGAACAAAGTAGGTTTAGAGGGAACATACCGCAATATAATAAAGGCCATCTATGAAAAGTCCATAGCTAACATTATCCTTAATGGGGAAAAACTGAAACATTTCCCCTAAGGTCAGGAGCAAGACACGCATGTCCACTCTCACTACTTTTACTCAACATTGTACTGGAGTCCTAGTCACAGGAATCAGACAACAAAAAGAAATACCAAATTGGTAAGGAAAAAGTAAAACTTTCACTATTTGCAGATGACAGATACTATGTATAGAAAACCAAAAAGACTGCACCAGAAAACTGCTAGAACTCATACACGAATTCAGTAAAGTTACAAGATACAAAATCAATGTACAGAAATCTCTTGCATTTCTATACACCAATAATGAAGCAGCAGAAAGAGAAACTAAAAAAACAATCCCATTTACAGTTGCAGCCAAAATAATAAGATACCTAGGAATAAACCTAACCAAAGTGATGAAAGACCTGTACTCTGAAAACTATAAAACACTGATGAAAGAAATTGAAGATGACACAAAGAAATGGAGACATTCCATGCTCATGGATTGGAAGAACAAATATTGTTAAAATGTCTATACTACCCAAAGCAATCTATACACTTAATGCAATCCCTACCAAAATACCAACAGCATTCTTCACAGAACTAAAACAAATAATCATAAAATTTGTATGGAAACACAAAAGACCCCAAATAGCCAAAGCAATCTTGAAAAAGAAATGCAAAGCTGGAGGAATCACAAATCCAGACTTCAAGTTATATTACAAAGCTGTAGAGATCAAAACAGTATGGTCCTGGCACAAAAGCAGATACACAGATCAATGGAACTGAACAGCAAATCCAGAAATAAATCCACAATTATATGGTCAATTAGTCTTTGACAAAGCAGGAAAGAATATCCAATGGGAAAAAGACAGTCTTTTCAAAAATGGTGTTGGGAAGACTAGACAGCAACATGTAAAATAAAGAAACTGGATCACTTTCTCACACCATACACAAAAATAAATTCAAAATGGATTAAAGACCTAAATGTAAGACCATACAAATCCTAGAAGAGAACATAGGCAGTAATTTCTTTGACCTCGGCCATAGCAACTTCTTTCTAGATATGTCTTCTGAGGCAAGGGAAACAGAATAAAAAATAAACTATTGGGACTACATCAAAATAAAAAGCTTCTGCACAATGAAGGAATCAATCAACAAAACTAAAAGGTAACCTACAGAATGAGAGAAGATGTTTACAAATGATAAATATGACAAAAGGTTAGTATCCAAAATACATAAAGAACTTATAAAGCTCAACATCCAAAAAGCAAATAATCCAATTAAAAATGGGCAGAAGACATGAACAGACACTTCTCCAAAGAACACATATAGATGGCTAACAGACACATGACAAGATCCTCATTATCACCGGTCATCAGGGAAATGCAAATCAAAATTACAATGAGATATCACCTCACCCCAGTCAGAATGGCTAAAATCAACAACACAAGAAACAACAGGTGTTGGAAAGGATGTGGCAAAAAAGGAAACTTCATGAACTGTTGGGAATACAAAGTGGTGCAGCCACTGTGGAAAACTGGATGAAGGTTCCTAAAAAAGTTAAAAATAACCTTATGATCTGGCAATTGTACTGCTGGGTGTTTACACAAATAATACAAAAGTAATAATTCAAAGGGATACATGCACCCTTATGTTTATAGCAGCATTATTTACAATAGCCAAGACATGGAAGCAGCCTAAGTGTCTATCTATTGGTGAATTGATAAGATGTGTTATATACACACAAAGAATGAAATCTTGCCATTTGCAACCACATGGATGGAGCTGGAGAGTATAATGCTAAGCAAAATAAGTCAGTCGGAGAAAAACAAATACCATATGATTTCACTCACATGTGGAATTTAAGAAAACAAAATGAACAAGCAAAGGGAAAAAATAAAAGAAAGAGAGAGAGAGACAAAGCAAGAATCAGACTCTTAAACTAGAGAACAAACTGATGGTTCCCAGAGGGGAGGTAGGTGGGAGGATGGGTGAAATAGGTGATGGGGATTAAGGAGTGTACTTGTTGTGGTGAGTACCGGGTATTGTATGGAAGTGTTGAAGCACTGTATTATACACCTGAAACTAATATAACACTGTATGTTATCTAACTGGAATTAAAATAAAATTTTTTTAAAGTTGAAAAAAAAAAAAAAACCCTTATAATCCATGAGTGGCCAGATCCAGAGAGTGCCACATCAAGGACAGACCAAATTGTTTGAAATTGAAGCATGTAGAGATATACTGAGAAATGAATTCATAGAATGTATTTCTAAAGCATGCATAGCAATTTTTTATTACTGCCTTAATTTTCATTGCTTTGCCATCATATTACATTTTAAAAAGTTCATTCATGCATTTATTGCATGATTGAGTTACTTTTCTTCAGCCCTTAACCTCATACACTTCAAGGAAGTACCTCCTTATTTAGTGTTATGTGATTATAAGCATGCATCTTTGTTCCCTTAATTGGATAACAAAATCCCATTTCCTTGATCCAAGTAAAACACTATGTAAAGATCAAGTCTTTTACTAATATTTTGAGTCTTACACACTTATCTCTGAAAATAGTTTCAGATCCAGTGTAACACTGTTCATATTAAGACAGGAGCAGCTATTTGATAATACCTTGAAAATGTGTCCATAAGGCCGTTTTTGGCTTTAATATATAATACTTAACTTTAATATATAGTACTATAATATTCTTCTAATATTCTTCTCTCAAAAGATGAACTTAAACTCAAATCAACTTGTACAATTTCATGACTGGAGATTATCTCATCACTTCAATTTCATTTAATATTTCCAAAGCATGTATTAATAAAATGACTTCAAAGTGTTTCATGTTCTTTTCACAAGTACATAAACTCATACATCTTCACCTGATCATCTCCCAGAGTTTTTCTTCAGTATCTCTCTTCAAATACTAGAGTTTCTCTTTTTTCTATTTATGGCCTCTGTTGTCTATATGACTTTTCCCAAAAGTTCATGTTCACCTAGAGGGAGTCACACTGAGGGTGAAGTATGTCCCTAAAGAAAAATGCCACCTTCGACTTTGTCAAACAGAATTCATCTTCTGATCCTTCAACTTAGCCAGCAAGATTCAGGTTCTCATATCATCTCAAACTTAAAAAACACAGATGCTTAACCCTTATTAATACTATTTATTCAATATCAGCTCTGTTCCAGTATCATCTTAAGTGCTGTGTGTACAGTTAGGAACTGGACACCCAGTGTAATGGGTACTGCCTGGACATTGCGTTCCTGGGGCTTACACCCAGGACGCAAATAAAAGACATAATGTTTGGCCTGTTTGACTAAAACTGTCCCTGGAACATAGTAGGAGCTCAATAGCAGTTCTTGAGTTAAAGAACAAATACTACTATTAATTATAAATTGTGATAAGTACTATGTAGGAAAAGAGGAGACTTCTTTGTGAAAGAATAACAGTATGAAACGCAGCTCTGTGGAAATGTTCTATAAGCTAAGACGTGAAGGAGGAGAAAGAACTAGAGGCGTGTGCAGAGATTTGGGGTGAAAGGGTTTGGTTTGGTGCATCTGGAGACAGTGAAAGAAGGTTAGTTAGATGGATTTAGCTTAGTGAGTGAGCAGGACAGTAGCATAAATTGTCAGGAACTAGAACTTAGAGCCATGTTAGGGATTTTCAATTTTATCTTCATTTTAATGAGAAGTGTTTTAAGCAGAGGAATGATAAGGTCAGAAAAGCATTGAAGAGAATTTACACATTGCAGCTGCTTTGTGGAAAATGGATTAAAGAGAAGCAAGTGTGGAAATGGAGAGGGGAGAGAAGAAACATGTGGTGGTGGCCTGGCCTGGAGCAAAGACAATGAAGAAGAGCGTCCAGAGATAAAATATATTTGCGTAGTAGAAATCACTGCAACAGGATGCAAGGGTGAAAGAGGCATTCAGAATACTCAAAGACTTCAGGCTAGTTTTATTAACGTAACAGAGCTCTAAAGGAGTTAGCAGAGATCAGGAGGAAAGCCTATGAATAAGCTCAGTTTTGTAAGCCTTTTATCACATTAATAAGAAGTATGCTTCAGAATCACCCAGCACATTGCAATCCATATTTTCTTTAAATGGTTCTGTTTTAATTTTTCATTCCTCATAGGAATAGCAAAGCTCTCCCTTCTCAAAGCAGGGGGTAGAATTGTTGACATAGCAACTTTTTTCAGCTTGTAGAGTGCTGACAGGCTTTTCCACGGAGTATTCTCATTCTGGGAGGACAGGGCAGAGAATCAGACACCTAGCTTGAGCACTCCAGATGGGATTGCTGCAGCAAATGACTACAGACTAATCAATGGAGAATTGACTGACAGCTGGCTCTCTTCTTGTCTGCCCTTGCAGGTTAACAAGGTGCCCTATCTTGGTCGAAACAGGCTTCTGGGTTTCATTTGAACCTTTAAATATTCCAGGAAGCAAGCTGCTGAAGGAAGCCCAGTTTGGTACTTAGGTACTCTTACAATAGTGGTTCTTAATCCTTTTGAGTTTGGTTATGGGTACTGTCTTTAGAAAAATACATATGCAAACATGTGCACAAAATGTTCATCCAACTTTAGTAAGTACACCCACTGAGGCCAAATCATGGACCCAGGAAGAGTTAAGAACATCTGAGATTCCAAAGAAAATTAAAACACTAATTTGAAAAGATATATGCACCCCTATGTGTACTGCAGCATTAGTTACAGTAGCCAAAATATGGAAACAGCCCAAGTCTTGACTAATAGATGAATGGATAAATAAGATGTGGTGTATATACAGTGGAATATCACTCAGCCATAAAAAAGGATGAGATCCTGCCATTTGTTACAACATGGGTAGATCTAGGGGGTATCATGCCAGGTGAGACAGATGGAGAAAGACAAATACCACATGATTTCACTTATATGTGGAATCTAAACAACAAAACAAATGAATAAACAAACAGAATCAGAATCTATTTTTAAAAAGCAGGACCAGACCTATACATACAGAGAACAAACTATAAAATACAGAAAACAGAGAATACAGAGAACAAACTGATGGCTGCCAGAGGGGAGAAGGGTGGGGTGTTGGGCAAAATGGGTGAAGGGGAGTGGGAGATACGGGCTTCCAGTTATGGAATGAATAGGTCTTGGGAATAAAAGAATGTAGTCAGTGGTATTGTAATAGTGTTGTATGGTGACAGATGGGAGCTACATTTGTGGTGAGCAAAGCATAATGTACAGAGTTGTTGAATCACTATGTAGTACACCTGAAACTACTGCAACATTGTGTGTCAACTATACTTAAATAAATAAATAAACAAACAAATAAATAAATAGATAAATAAAATTTTAAAAAAGAACATCTGGAATTCTATGACACATACATCAAGCAGGTCTGTTACTACCAAACTTTGCAACAAGAGATGTGGAAAACACGATGGAAGTAACCGCCCCTGAAAACACAACTTTAGTATAATGAGCCAAGATTCTATCCAATTAGTATGCTAATCAATAACATCTCATCATAAACCTAGAATTATGAAAATGCATGGGTCTGGTGTCAGAAGACCTGGGTCAAATTGTACCAGCTGTTGGGCGCCTGGGTGGCTCAGTCATTAAGCGTCTGCCTTCGGCTCAGGTCATGATCCCAGGGTCCTGGGATCGAGTCCCACATCAGGCTCCCTGCTCGGCAGGGAGGGGAGAAGGGTGGGGTGTTGGGCACAACACCTCCCCTCCCCCACTCCCCCTGCTTGTGTTCTCCCTCTCTCTCTCTCTTCCACTCCCCTTCACCCATTTTGCCCAACACCCCACCCTTCTCCCCTCTGGCACCCTTCTCCCCTCCCCCACTTCCCCTGCTTGTGTTCTCTCTCTCGCTGTGTCTCTCTCTGTCAAATAAATAAATAAAATCTTAAAAAAAAAAATTGTACCAACTGCTCAAGTGGATCATGAGCAAGTCCTTTAACTCCTCTGAGATTCAGGGATGTCATTTTAAAGCAAGGTTAATGACAGTCATACCTTCTTCATAAAACTTTTGTATGTGAAAATATTTAATTGCTATTAATTTCTCTAGAAGTCCTTATTTACATATTTATTCAGTTTCACTTAAACCAGTTTTCAAGGCAGTCACTTCACTGACCTTCGACTAGTAATGTAGTCTCCATAGGGTCTTAGCTGCTGATGTGAGAAGGTGTTATTTACATTACAACTGAACATCTGGGCATTGGGTTGGCAGAGTCTATATCTTTAAATTGAATATTCACAACTTTTTTAAAAACTCTAAATATGTTTCTCAAGTTTCAAATTGCATTATTCATTTACACAGAAAAATTAAACCAAGTGACCTCTGGACTTTAACACCACATGTCCATAACATCACATGTAAGTGTTATTCCATAACATCACTTGTAAGTGTCAAGTGTCAATTGAATTTGACCCATTACAAAGGCATAGGGGTATTTTTACTTACCTCTGTCGCTGTCATAAAGATATGCAAACTTGTCCCATTGATAGTATTCAATCAAGCTAAGAAGTGCTCCTTTGAGGTCAGGTCTCATCTGAATGACAAATGGATGTGTGCCATCTGTTGGGAAGCTGGGAGTGATGAAGGAGACATGGAGCGTTCCACAAAATGATGTGATGGTATTTACAGACTTCTTGTCATAAAATCCAAAAATAGCATAGACTCCTCTTGAAAACTGAGAGCAGACTGAATAGGAAAAATAGAAAGGATAAATCATTGAAATTGGCATACAATAACGCAGATTTGCTTAAAATTCAGTGCCCTGTTATATGAAACATAAAATAATCAAATTGAAAAGATATAGAATTTATATCAATGATCCATCCAATGTCTGAGGACTTATTTACTTAGCACTCTCTTTGAGGAATTCAAAGAATTATAAAGCATTAAAAAGTAATTTTGGTTACAAGAAAATATATATATTATTTTTTTAACAAACCACGTAAGTGGAAACCTATTTTAGGACAGCCACATTGAAAAAATAGCGTAGGGGCTCTTGGGTGACTCAAGTTGAGCGACCAGCTCTTGGTTTTGGCTGAGGTCATGATCTCAGGGTCTTGAGATGGAGCTCCGGTGTGGGCTCCATGCTCAGCAGGCAATCGGCTTGAGGATTCTCTCCCTCTGCCCCTCCCCGCACTCCCACATGCACACTCTTTCTTTCTCTCTCTCTCTCTTTCAAATAAATAAATAAATCTCTAAAAATAAGTGTAAGTAACACTCATTAGTTATATGAAGAACAAACTACAGTTACCTGGCATTTATACACATTCATAACATCTCATTCCCTCTAATTTATGATTCTTTAAAAGGATTTATTGTGTTAATGATGCTTCATACTAGAAGGTCAGAGTGCTTATGAAGAGTTCTAATGCTGACCCAAAGTTCTTTAAGAGAAACCAGATTCAAGACTCACATGATACACAAAAAGACATATCACCAGAAAGAGACCTCCAACCTTGGGTCTCTCAGTCAAGTAGCATTTAAATAGAGTTCAGAACCTCTAATTTTAATCTTTCTCGTGGACTTCACTTACCCATATGAAACAAAGAATATTACCAAAATATTCTGATTTAGGACCATAATCCTTAAAAAAGTAATATTTTATTTGAAAATCTCCATCACTCTACAACCCCTTACCCTCTAATGATATACAGTAAATGGCATATGAAAACACCTTCTCCTACCCTTTTCCCCATAGTCAATCACTAATTATTGTTTATGATAATATCTAAATTTACTCAAATGTGGTCTACTTATCTGTATCTCCATTCCAATCATCCAAGTTCATTAACAGCCTATACTAACATTGTACTTGCCTTGTGGCTGGCACGATCTATGGCACATTAACTCATTTATTTCCCATGAAAACCCTTGAGGCAGGAACTATTATTATTCCCAAATAGGGATTTTGATAGGAAAACTGAAACACAAGATTTAGTGATTGGCCCAAGGTCACACAGCTAGTAAGTGAAAGATGCTGTGTTCAAACCTAGGCATCTGGATTCAAAGTCCATGCATTTAACTAATGGATAATACTGTTTTCTCACTTGGATTATTGGAATACCTGCCCAACTCTTCCTTAATCCAATATTCCCTTTCCATTCAATTCTCCACAATATAGCCAGAATAATTTTTTGAAAGACAAATCTGAAAATATCTCAGAAGTAAGGGTTACCTCGTCCAAGACTGAAACCTCTGAAATGCCCTATAGAAACCACCCATGCCACAATGCTTAATTCCACCAATTCAGGTCAACCACATAGTTTTAAATTATTAAATACCTGATATTTTTGTAAATCTCAAGGGTTATTTCAATCCAAGGAAATGGAAATAAGCTATCCGGTAACATAATCTACAACAAGCCAGAGCATAATACCAACCATCCTTTCAAATTAACTAATCCCATTTAAAGGATAAGACCAGTGCAATCTTATTTCATTTTATTTCCTTTACAAAAAATAGAATATCTGTAGAAAAATAGATTTGCTTCATGAATAAGAGCATTGCTACAATACATACAGATTCTAATAACCAATTCCAGACAATCAATAAATAATAGGCAATAGTTTTCAGCAAGTATTAAATGATATGCAAGGAAAGGAAAGCAAGATTGGTTATTTCTGTGAGTGGCTTTTATTTATCAAATATTTCCGTTTTCCTTTAAATATTTACTAATCTTCAGCTTACTTCTGTCTTTCTAACATAAGTTTTCTAGGATTTCTAGGTTTTATCTGTGTACTATATCAATTGGCATCTCCTCCTTTATTACCAATCTTCTGCATGGTAGTCTAATATAGCTCAGAAAACTGAATATATTCCTTTACATTCATTTCAATTTTAACATAAAATAGAGATGAGATTTCTGCCCTTTATTTATGTTCATATTTTGTCCTTGTCTGAGTACAGAAGAGGAAAATAACCTTTAATGTGTTTGACTGGGCTCATTCTTCACATAAGTGAAAAAACCCTTTCATTGTTAAAACCCTTCTAGGCAAATTCTGCGGTGATTTCTTATTTTATAAATTGATATATGTGTACTGACATGTACATCTTAAATCTTAAGTTTGTTCAGAAATTGATGATTCCGTATGACATATAAAAAGGGGAAATTGCTATAAAATTCTCTCTGGGTTGATCTTATTTCATTTTCCATGAAGTGTTGGCATGTTATCTAAATACTATAGGAATATCAGGCGATCTGATTTATTAATGAGACCTCTTCTTCTCATCATAAGGGAAAGAGCTTCTCTGATGGGGACAGTAGCAACAGTATCAGCAGAATGCTTGATAAAGGACACTCCTGTTTGAATGCATAGACAGTCTTAATAAGGAGCCATACCTTTCATTTTCCATTTGTTTTAGACTCTGAAGTGAGTTGTCAAGGGGCCTCCTGGTCATTGTGGCCATCTGGAAACACTTGGCTTTGGCCCAACAACAGGCACAAGCTGTACAAGACTTCACAAGAAATTACAATTCACCTGATTCAAAAGGCACTTTTTTTTCAGGCAATTCAGCTAATTCTCCAATGAGCATAATTTGGTAACAATGGCCTTTCTTTCCTGACTATCTCTGGTCCTTCCAAATCCTCTTCCCTTATCCTTTATCTCTTTATGGTACATATTCAATTGTCTATTTGTCTGTAGCTTCTTTTTTTTTCTAGGTATTTCTCTCTTCATGTCTCTTTTCTATACATACGATTAACAGTCATTTCGTCAACGCTGCTCCTCTCTCTCTCTTTACCTTAAGTCAATCACTGTCTTTGTCCCTAAGCATGATAAGGATATCATTGAGATTTACAACCAGGAATCAATCAGAATGCTGACCTGAGCTGAGGTATTTTGTTTATCCAGTTTGCAGTGATCATCTCAAGATAAAACAAAACAAAACAAAAACAAAGAACTTCGTGCTACACTTCTAACATTCTATCCCCCAAATACCCCAGAGTATTTTTGCATTCTAACACTGATGCTTTCCCCAGTATACCACAGATACATGACCCTGTTGACAAAATACATAAGAATCTTAGGCGCACTGCCTTGAAATTACTCCTCACTTGATTAGAAATTAAATTGCTCATTATGATCTCAACTTTATTTCCCAGCTATCCTTCCAAATTTTAAAGCCATTTCCCTAACTTATAACCATCTTCAAAGACAGGATTTACTATCACTGAGAATATCCAAATAATGTGTCACAAGCGGTAGAATAATTCCAAAGATAGCTTTCCAAAGTTAGTTAGATAATAACAGCACCCTACATATATTCATTCTTTTCCTACGTCATCTCTGGAGGCAGAGGAAGGAACAGAAAAGATCAGTTTCACCTCTAGTTCCATGGCCCATATAATCACCTTATGAAACACTATTACAACTTTCTGAATGATTATGCTGATTAATATTAAAGTTGCATTCATGTCTTGAGACTCAAAACTGATTGCAAACTGGTAGGTAAAGATGCTCTTACTGAGTTCTACTTTAATAAAATATTTAATATCAACTTTGAGAAGCTTAGCAAAGGGAAGTCCTTTTAAAAGACACTTTAGGTCAAACAGCAGAAATTATCATCTCCTGGGTGTAAGTAATTTGCTGATTATTGCACTTTTTATTACAAGCCCAGATGATATAAGCCAATAACAATGCTGATGGTGCATCCACCGCCCATTTTTTTTTCATGGGTCATTCTGCTCATTGGTGCTGCTAATGTAGCATACTCGATACAGTCTGGAGGACCTTGCATGGTTATTTAGTAGAGAGGCAAAAAAAGAACAGGGCACGATTTATTTTTGTTTTACATTTTTTATACTAAATTGCCATTCACTTCAATGAAACAGCATAGGCTGCTTCATAAGCAGGAATAGTGACAGCCCCTTTGCAGCTTGTGCAAAGTCTGATAAAAGCTGCATCACCAAGCAATCCTGACTTCAAAATCTGGAGCCCACTGAAAATATCTCTTCTCTCCTCACTAAATTTCTGACATTAACCCCTTGCAAACTTTGACCCTGATTTTACTATTGAAATTTCCCTATCATCTGTCAATAATGATCTCCTACTCACTAAATCCAATCATCTTTTTCTGAGATCAAGCTTTCTTAGCCTCTCTGAATCTATTAATCAAAAATTTGCTTCTTGATCTCTCTCTCTCTCCCTCTCTCTCTCTCTCCTGCTATTAGGCTTGTTCTCCTCCAATCCCTTCTCCACATTGCTGCCAATGTAAAATCATACCATCTTGGTACTTTTCCTCTCCCTCTAATTACCTTTCACTCATCTTTTTTTTTTTCACATCCCAAATTAAAAAGGCATTCTCCAAGGATCTGTCTTCTGATTGTTTTTTCTTCTCTTTTTACATCTTATCTCTTAGTGGTCACATTTCTTTTAAGAAGGTCAAATTCAACTTTTTATGCATGCTTCCCCAAACTTCATTGGCACCTCAGTTGTCTCCCTTTGTCTATTTATTTACTGTATTATTTAAATACATACAGTAATCATTCAATGAAATGAGCATGGTGTTAGGCTTAGAAACTGCCACAGCAAACAGGGTAAATATTGTCCACGTTAGCTGGAATTGCTAGCCTAGCTCCAATCTCTCACCCTCCAATATCACCCACTGGAAAAATGTCTAATTCCCTATCATTCAGCTACTTCCATAAAAACAGGGGGAAAATCCTGAAAATTTTATCTTACAAATCATGTGTTTGTGTTGATTTTTTTTTTCCTTTCTGCTCGTGGCACCATAACTCCTGTAATCATTGGTCTTCCATATTTCAGAATAATTAATTCATTATTCTTCTTTGTTCTGTTCATGACATTTATAAAAATCTCCATTTTATTTTACTTCATTCATTCCCCTCTCCCTTGTCCCTGTCCTCCACCGCCCACTTGTGATCTCTCTCAAATAAATAAATAAAATTAAAAAAAAAAAAAGAAAAGAAAAAGTGAGCTGCAACAGTGTTGGCAACTAGTAAGATCCATATAAGTCTCTTGTGACCTCCCTACATATTATATTCCATATTCTAATCAATGTTGGTATTAACTATTTATTAGTCATGTATCAGGACTTTGTCTTTTTTCTTTAGCCTAAAATACACCAATTCCATAAGGCAAGTGTTCATATATTAAAATAAAACCCTTCTTTTCCAAATATGAGGGTCACTCCAGACTTTTTCCTTTCCTTAATCCCCACCATACAAATTGTCACAACTGCCCCCTTTGACTTCTCAAATCTGTCCTCTCCAACTCGCCTGGCATTGTCTTCATATGGTCCTCAAACATTTATGACTGGATTGCTGCAGTAACTTCCCAAATAGCCCCCTTTATAATAAATCTCTTTCTTATCATGGCAGATATAACGCTCCTGCTTAAAATCCATCGATGTCTCCTCATTGCTTAGAGAATGATATACATAACAGTGCTCAGGTGTTACCTGCTCTGTGTGGTCTGAGTTACATGCCTCTCCTACATGTGATTCTAAAGCAATCTGCATTTTTGCATGTTAGCCTGAGTTATAATTGTTTGGCTTTGCCCTTGAACTCTGAGCTAACTGACAGCAGAGAATGAAGTGCTGTTTATCTCACATACTTGGCACACAAGCACTTGACAAATGTCATGTAATAAAATACCAGTTCTTCCATGAAGGCTGTCCTGCTTACCATCAACTGAATATGATTTTCCCGATTATGAGCCCCTCCCTCACGGGAGGTACAGTATGAAGTACAGCATGTTTGAGTGAGCATGTGTATGTGTGTGGGGAGGGGCGGGGAGGGTGACTTGTGACCTCCTCGAGAGCAGGGTTCAGTGTGAGAGCAAAATAAGAATACCTGAATTAGAAGGCCAATTTCATCCTTCGCTGGTCATCTGGTAGGAGGAGTCACTGAACCTGAGCCTGTTTCCTTGTCTACTCAGTGAGGATATTAATTCCTCTCCTGCCTAACCTGGAGGAATGGTTTAACGTTTAAATTCGATAATATAGAGAGAAATGCTGGGGGAAATATAAATCATGAAATAAATGTGCTAATGACAGAAAATCCAACCAGAGGCATTTGTATTCTCTGCAATACCCAATTCAGGAATTTTCACAAGCACACCATCACATATTTGTTGAATGAATATATAAAAGATATAAAAGAGCTTCCGACAATGAAATTTCATCTGTCATTTCTGTTGATACTGGGGTAATCATGTCAGGACAATATTTTCATCCTTCACTATCATACTGCAAAATAACTAGTGTTCATTTAAAATTACCCATGAAATTTAGTCTCTTAGTTCTTATAATAGGAAAACAAACCAACCCCCCCAAAACACCATAATCATTACTATAAGACAAACCCTGAAATATTTGTAAAATCTTATTATTTTAAGCTTTCAAAATATATTTGATATGTGGAGAATGTGCACCAAGAGAGGTGAAGTTAACCTTAAAATATAAATAGTGCAGGGTGCACTTGGAAAGCTAACGAAAGAGGTGAACTCCTTTGTCTTGGACGTATGTCCAGTAACACATTTTGTACTTGAAAATATCCTCAGATATTCTCACAAGCTAAAATGTCTTACTTATATAATTCGGGGAGTTGTTCATGCCTGAGAACTTATCATAAACGACATGTATTCCTTCAAAAAAAGGTAATTGTAATAGACGGCACATGAGACAATTGTTTTCCATGTTAAAAAAAACTATAGTTTTCTTTCTTCTTGGAAAATCTAGGTAAATACAACAGCCTGTTCTCACAGTGAGATGGAGTAAAACTATCTACTTTCCATTAATGGGGTTATTTTAAAGTTCACATATCTATTGGGGGGCACCTTTTTTCACTGCCAATGGACAGGAAGGGTCTCCCCCTCCCGAGCTAGCAGTTAGCACCTCTTACAAAACTCTCTCGTCTCTTCAAAAGCCTACTATTCTGCATCTACTCCTGCTCCTCAGAGGCCAACACAGTTCCTAACGAAAATACTCACTATAGAGATATTGAATGAAACACTAAAGAGTCAAAGAAAATGTGAAGAATAATACAGACGCCACAATGACATTTTCTATAAATTGCCTCACTGATGATTTTTCCTATAGCCCTGCCACAAATCTTTACTATGATAAGTTGCTTCTCCTTTGCATATATTTTGATCCCATTTTTCATACAAATATTAAATGGGATGCAGCAGCATCATCCAGTAGTCGAAGATTATGAAGTTGTAATAATACATTTTTTCTTTCCCTCGAACAAACATTTATCCTTCCTGACCTTCCTGTTATGTTTGCTGAGTGAGGTGAAATGTCGTAAGTTTATTGCTGTTGCTGGTATTATATGCAGCTTTAAAAAATCTATAACATTTATTCTGGTTTCATTCATCATTGAGGATAGCAAGCAATAGTAGTACTGGCAGTAATAGGCAATAACTCTCATGTGAATTTTAATGATGGGTTCTGGACACATAAACGAAAGAGAATTACCTCTGTTTATATAAGATCCTATTTCACAAAAGATAGTCCCATTCTTCATCCCTTGGGCATGTATTTCCTCCTCATAAATACGCAGAGTTCTACTCTCTGCAAATTTTTGTTCATCTTAAGTTCTGTGTAAATTCGGGGCATTGCATGCCCTGCTGTGATTTGAATGTTGTGGGTAAAGAGTGCCAGGCTGAATGTCTGGAGACCTGGCATCTAATCCCTGTTGTGACACCAGCCAGCTGTATGCTTCTGGCAAACAGCAACTTTCAAACATCTCAGTGCCTCAGCGGTCCCATCCAGCTCAAACTTGGGCCTGTACGGCCAAACATCAAAGAGAGAAATTATACAAAATGTCACAAAGTGCATATTTATTATTCATTCAAAGCTTAAATCTTGTAAATTGGGTGTGAGATATGATAACTTTTTGCAGATTAAATTCTACCATTCTCTGCAAGTTTTATTAGTCTTTCTTCCTTTTATTCTTTCTTCTTTTTCTATTTCTTCTCCCTTCCATTTATCCTGTTTCTTCTTTCAATGTTTTACTTTTCTATTTCATGTCTATCTCTACCTTTTGCCTACCAGAGACATCCTAGGCTGCACAGCCATTCTTGATCTTGATGCCTAAAAAAAGTCACACCTCTCACCTGATTGTAATTAGAATGTACAAAATTGAAGGACTATATTTTTGCCAAATATATATTCGATGATATTTCAGTACAAATAAAAATGTTAGCTTTTGCGATCAATCTTTTAAAAAAATATTTGAAAACTTTTCAAATAGCTAGAAGGTTTCTACTTAAAAGAATTTTCCGTAGGTGACATGCAAAAAAAAAAGGAAAAGACAGAATATTGCTTCACCTGTCTGGATGCTCTCAAATTAGATCTGATAGCCCTCTTTCTTTTGGGAGGTTCAAAGTGTTTCTGAAGCTTTCACAGGACTTTCTTGCTCATCCATTTGTCGGCAAGTGAGAAGGTTTCTACTATTATGCCTCAGCATTTATATGTTAATTCATAAAGGTTTATTAAATGAAGGAAAAATTTTTGAATATCATATAACAAGCAATTATGTAAATGTACTAAGAAATGCTCTGGACCATTTGCCTACATTCCTAAATTGCTAAGTAACTGGAGGAATTAACTTTAGCACAATGGACGCATTCACACTTGATGCATTGGTTCTGGTAAAATGATGCCCTAATGTTTGTTAAGGGACCACGGCGCTTCGCTCTAACATCATTCAAAGGTTTTGCTTCATTGCTATACCCACTTCGATAAGAAGAGCAAGTGCAGAACAAATGGTGTGAAAAGAGTTTCCTCAAGAAAAGAGTAGTAACTTGTTTATGTTTTGGCCCTCACATTTATCTTAACATAAATAAAATGTTTATAACTCAAAAATAATAGGAATAAACTCTTACACAAATTTAAACAAGTATGCTCATTAAAAGGCTATGATTCCCCTTCACTCCCTACTTTTCCCAGAAGCAACCCCTATTAACAATCATTTGGCATGTATACTTCCACAGCTGAAGTTCTAGTTAGAGTAGATTTTGTTTGTTTCTGATTTTGTTATGTTTTTAATTAAGGAGAGCACAGAACAGTTGTCCTGTGACTTGCTTTGACATTTAACAAAGAAATTACCATGTTGATACAGACTTAGTTCATTCTTTTAAACTACTCCCTAGAATTCCCTGGTTTTGACATATCACAATTTCATCAATATTTCCTAACTAAGATATCATGAATTTTTGCTACTATGAACAAGGCTGCAGCAAACATGTCTGTATGTTCACCTTTGTGCATTTGTGCTAACATTTTTGCAGAACAGATTATTAAAAATGGAATTGCTAACAGCATTTTTCACAGAACTAGAATAATACTAAAATTTGTATGGAACTATAAAAGACCCTGAATAGCCAAAGTAATCTTGAGAAAGAATGACAAAGCTGGAGGCATCACAATACCAGATTTCAAGATATACTACAAAGCTATAGTAGTCAAAAAGTATGGTACTGGCACAAAAATAGACATATAAATCAAAGGAAGAGAATAGAGAGTCCAGAAATAACCAACACTTGTATGGTCAATTAATCTATGACAAAGGAGGCAAGAATATACAAAGGAAAAAAAAGAAGGCCATCTCTTCAATAAATGGTGCTGGGAAAATTGGCCAGCTACATGCAAAAGAATGAAACTGGGCTACTTTCTTACACCACACACAAAAATAAACTCAAAATGGATTAAAGACCTAAATGTGAGACAAGAAACCATAAATCTCCTAAAAGAAAATATAGGCAGTAATTTCTTTGACATCGGACTTAGCAACAATTTTCTAGATATGCCTCTTCAGGAAAGCAAAACAAAGACAAAAATGCACTATCGGGACTATACCAAAATAAAGAGCTTTTGCACAGCAAAGAAAATGATCAACAAAACAATATGGCAACCTACTGAATAGAAGATATTTGCAAATTATATATCTAATGAGGGGTTAATATCCAAAATATAATAAGAACTTGTACAGCTCCACACCAAAATAATAATAATAATAATAACAATCCAATTAAAAATGTGCAAGGGATGCCTGAGTGGCTCAGTTGGTTAAGCGTCTGCCTTTGGCTCAGGTCATGATCCCAGGGTCCTGGGATCGAGTCCCTCATTGGGCTCCCCACTCAGTGGGAAGCCTGCTTCTCCCTCTAGGAGTGCCTGGGTGGCTCAGTTGGTTAAGCGACTGCCTTCAGCTCAGGTCATGATCCTGGAGTCCCAGAATCGAGTCCCACATCGGGCTCCCTGCTCGGCGGGGAGCCTGCTTCTCTCTCTGACCCTCCCCCCTCTCATGCTCTCTCTCTCTATCGAATTCTCTCTCTCAAATAAATAAATAAAATCTTTTTTAAAAATTTTAAAAAAATAAATAAAAATGTACAGAGGACCTGAATAGACATTTTTCCAAAGAAAACTTACAGATGGCCAACAGATACATGAAAAAATGCTCAACATCACTAATCATCAAGAAAATGCAAATCAAAGCCAAAATAAGATACCCTCTTACACCTGGTAGAATGGCTAGCATCAAAAAGACAAGAAATAAGTGTTGGTGAGGATGTGGAGAAAAAGAAACCCTCGTTCACTGTTGGTGGGAATGTAAATTGGTGCAGCCACTGTGGAAAACAGTATGGAGGTTCCTCAAAAAATTAAAAATAGAAATACCAAATGATACAGTTATTCCACTACTGGGTATTTACCCAAAGAAAATGGAAAAACTAATTCAAAAATGTATACACACCCCTATGTTCATTACATTATTTATATATTATTTATAACCATTATTTATTTCCATTATTTATAGCCAAGATATGAAAACAATCCAAGTGTCCATTGATAGATGAATGGATAAAGAAGATGTTGGCACACACACACACACACAGGTACACACACACATAACCATTTATATACATACACAATGGAATATTACTCACTCATAAAAAATGAGATCTTGCCATTTGTGCCAACATGCATGGACCTAGAGGGTATTATGCCAACAGAAATAAGTCAGACAGAGAAAGACAAATACCATACAATTTCACTTATAGGTGGAATCTAAAAAGCAAAACATGAATAAACAAATAAACAAGCAAAGAAAAAGCAGAATCAGTCTTATAAATACAAAGAACAAACCAATGGTTGTCAGAGTGGAGGGAATAAGGGATGGGCAAAATGGGTGAAGGACAGATAGAGATACAGGCTTTCGGATATGGAAAGAATAAGTCTTGAGGATGTAAGGCATATCATAGGAATATAGCCAATTATATTGTATTAGTGTTGTATGGTGACAGATGGTAGCTGCTAATGGTGGTGAGCACAGCATAACATATAGACTTATCAAATCACTATGTTGTACACTTGAAACTCATAGGATATTGTGTGTCAACTATTCTTCAATAAAAAAGAAAAAGTGGAATTGCCTGGTTGAACGTTATGCTGGATAAAATGTTATCAATGCCATCAAATTATCACCTGAATACAGTGTACCCATTCACATCCCTGTCAACAAAAAAAGATAAATTCTTATTTTTTGGTGTTCTTCATCGACAGCCGATAGTTTTACCCATTTAACTTTTTCTAATCTACCATGTGATAATAACATTTCACTGCTGTTTTAAAAATGACAACTTAAATTTTATACCCTTGTGATAGAAGGTATTACTCAGGGTTTTTCAAGAGCTCTTTTAAAACTCATATCTATGTGAGACTTGATATTATACGCTTTACAGATGAAAAAAAACTTGAAAACAAGGTAATTTTCTGAGATAACACCTCGAGAAAATGATACGGTGGGGGTCTAATCCAAGCAGCCAGACTCCAGACCCTGCTCTTTCATCCATTGTACTATATTCCCTCTGGTAAACAGAAAAATGTGGATTTCTATCATTAATGAGAAAGAGCATTTATTTTTATATATTTCTCTTTTAATGGCCTATTCCTATATTCTGCATATTTTTTTTTTACTATCAGGTTACCACCTAAATTTTGATATGTTTAATTGCCTTTATATGTAAAGGTCATATTTTTTTCCTTTCCCTTTTGTGTTTTACTTTGTTTATAATATTTGTAGGGGTGCCTGGGTGGCTCAGTAAGTTAAGTGGCTGACTCTTGGTTTGGGCTCAGGTTATGATCTCAGGATCATGAGATCATGAGATCAAGCCCCGAGTAGGGCTCTATGCTGAGAGCGGAGTCTACTAGGGATCCTCTCCCTCCACCTCTGCCACTTCCCCAACTCATGTGTGTGTGTTCTCTCTCTCTCTCAAATAAATAAATAAAATCTTTAAAAAAATAATAATGATATTTGTAACCAAATTCCCAGTCTTTTTCTTGATGACTACTAGATTTTGTGTCTTGTGTAATAAGGATTTGCCAGCCGAAGTTTTTCAATTTTTTTTTATGTTTGAGTTCATGATTATCCTTGTCATAACTAATTCTTCTAATATTAATATTTGGATTTTATGCAGGGTAGAATCTAACTTTGTTCCTACATGGATATTCAATATTCTAACTCCTTTAATTTAATTTTATTGATTTCCCCTCAATTTTAAAATGGTACCTTTATCATATCCAAGTTCCCTTTTGTGTTTAGGTCTATTTATCAAGAAGGAAACAAGTATTTTAATTACTCCTCCTTTTAAAAATAACCATTTTCAATAGCTTTCAGTGTAATTTTGCCTATTGATCTACATTTTTCTCTTCTAAAGTTTGGTTAGGATTGGATTGAAACACACATTAATTGGCAGAGATTAACATTTACAACACCATCAAATGTATAGCCGATCTCAATATTGACTTAGAACTATTTTATGATTTTCAGTAAAGTTTTACACTTTTATTCATACCTTGTACACTTCTTATTAAGTTTATCCCTAGACACTTTGTAGCTTTATTACTATTGTTGTCAGGAAAGTTTTCTTTATATTTCTATATTAGTACTGCTAGCAGGTAAGAAAGCTACTGGCTTTAAAATGATATTTTTATTTCCCTGATGATGAGTGATGTTGAGCATCTTTTCATGTCTGTTAGCCATCTGTATGTCTTCTTTGGAAAAATGTCTGTTCATGTCTTCTGCCCATGGTAAGTGGGGGGATGAGTTAAATAGGTGATGGGTATTAAGGAGGGTACTTGTGATGAGCACTGGGTGTTGTATGTAAATGATGAAACGCTAAATTCTACACTTAAGATTACATTGTATGTAAACTAACTGGAATTTAAATTTTAAAAAATTATATTTTTTATCTAGTGATATTATTGAACTCTTTTATCAGTTCTATGAGCTTTTGGGTTGATTCTCTGGGATTTTTCTATACAGAAAGCCATTATTTTTGTAATAATTTTACTCAACTCACCTTTGGACCATTCTACTTTGAGATATCATTTCTCCTTATATTTTTTTTTCTGTTACATTTCTTAAATTAATAATAAATTGAAAAGTATGCACCATTATCTGGTTTCCATGCAATGAAAATTGAGTGAGAATTTGAATAATCATCTGATACATTTGATCAATGTATAAAATTAAACTCTTTTATACAGTTCATTATTCTTCCCTTCCCATAATATATGGCTCTTAAAAAGCCAATGTATTGTATGAATTATTTTTCCAGCTTTCCACTTCACTTTACTATGTGGTCCATAGAGAATGAAAAAAAAATAAGAGAAAACATAATACAAATTATATAACACTAATATTTAGTCATTATCAATATGGTTCTAAAATTATTCATACCCTACTCACAGCATACCACAGGTGCAACTAGGTAAATTAATTAGCCAAGCAATAATTCTCCATTAGTAAGAGCCAGGGATAGAGAAAAATTATTCAGAGCGATGAAAGCAAGTGGACAACAAATGAATAGCTGAAAAAGAAGCATTCAGGAAAGACAGCACAAAAGCTCAGTATAAATTACTACTGCAATAACTAATTTCTCTGAAAATCAAAGCTGGGAAAAATAGAAATGAGTAGATGACAGCTAATTGCAAGGAAAATATTAATATTGTATACATCTTATGCTTACACCATACGTGATTTCAGCTGCACATGATTACTGAAAATAGGCGCACATGAATTCAGTTAAAGCCATCATTTCAAAGATATCTCAATGAATGGATGCCTTGTTCTGGAGAACACATGTAATTTTGTACATAAATCACAGAGTAAATTGAAGATTTGGCAATTTTAAGGTGGCTAAATTAAATGCAAATGGTGAAAACATAAAACAGAAACAAAAATCTATACTGGAGTCTAAACTACTCAGTTTGGTTGCCTGCCTTTTTCAGAGCCGCTAGATAGTTGCCAGGTCCCTAACAGATTATGCTGTGAAAACAAACAACATGGGGAGGACCAGAACTTCTAACATAATTTTTTAAAGAATCAAAGAATATGTTCTGATTTTTTAAAATGTTAAGAACAATATTCTAGTATATGTCATACTTCAGTAAATATAACAATGAATCTTTTATTAATGGGAACAGTACAAAGTAAGTCTTAGCATGGAAGTGAGGAAAACTAAGGCATAACTTCTGGACAAATACATACACAAAATGGCTGGCCTACTTCTATGAAATAGTTCCTTCCAGGGTAACATAGTAGAAAGCAATAATGTAATCAGCCAGGATATACTTTTATGAATTCTAATCTTGCAGAGTGTCCAAAAATATTAATGAAGAAAGGAGAAACCTACATATATGTGTGCATGAGTATACCATTCTTTTCTCTCTTTTTTTGAGTATAATTTTCTTTTATGCAACATATTTCATGCTCTCAAAAGAATTTTTAGCAGCACTGGGCCAAATGTAATCATAATCTAATTTGACAGGACTGCCAAGTTATTTGTGAAGTTATATAGTGTTTTTTTCATAAGATAAAATTTCCCTTTGAGTAAATTGTTACACTATGTTGTATATTACTGTTGTATCATTGTATAACCAGAACCCATGCTTTAATGGAATGTAACAAAAAAAGAAAAGAAAAGACAAAGCCTTGGAAATAAGTACAGTGAATCTGATCTCTACGTAACCATTATTCTTTGAAGTAATAACCAACACTTAGATAAAACATTATGTGCCAGAAACTCTTCTTAGGGCTCACATATATCAAGTCATTTAATCCTCCCAACAAACTGCCATACAGAGAGACTGAATTTCCCAAATTCACACAACTAGTGGTAGTAGAGCTGGAATTTGGACCCAAATGGTCTAGAACTAACTAGAAATGTCACACAAGAAAAACAGGGAAACATATTATAATAGATGAGAAAATGAATTCCGGAGTAGTGACGTAGTGATAGATATCTTAAGTCAAACAGGTATTAAGGAAAATAATCTTTCCAGCTTTTTATTTAAAGTTCTTTTCTAATATATATTCTTAATGTATGGACCTCTAGAGTGTGTGTGTGTGTGTGTGTGTGTGTGTGTGCACTTGCATGTTACCCTATGACATCCACCCATACATACATACATCTAATAAAAGATGTATATAAAAATTATGGACTTTATTGAAAGATAAGAAAGAAGACTTATATAAAGATTTACCATTTTCATGTGTAAGAGGACTCAATATCATAAATATGTCAAATCCTCTTCTAAATAATCTATAATAAAAGCTAACTTTTATTAAGCATGCACTGTGTACATGATACTGTTCTAACTTGTTTAGCTCTCCCTCACCAAAAAATTAAGCACCACAGTTTTTCACCATTTTGATAACTAATCGGTGAGGAAATCAGAGTGGTTAGATAAACTGACCAAAATCAAAGAAAAAGGAAATCCAATAAAAATTGGGATAGATATTTTCATGAAACTTGGCAAGCTAACTTGAAATTTTATATTGAAAAGGGATAGGCGGAGAAGAGCAGAGACATTTTGAATTATTATTAGACCAATAGATCAGTACAAGAGCTTAGAAACAGGCCCATTTATATATTTGGAAAATTACTGGAATAGAAGTGACATAGTAGCTAAATGTAGAAAGAATAAGTTCTTCAGTCAGAAGCTTCTCAGACAGTTGATTAACCACAGGGGAAACATGAAGTTGGATCTCTACTGCACACACACAGAAAAAACTTTATGTGGGCTAAAGGAAGAAATGTAAAAATTAAAGCTTTTAAGAATAGATGAAACTACAGGGCCATATCTTTATAAAGTGAATGTAGGAAAAATATTTCTTAAGCAAGACACAAGAAGCAAAAATGATAAAGGAAAATATTAATAAAGTCAACTACTTTAAGAGTTTTTATAAAAATGTATATGAAAAATACCACAAAGAAAATAAAAAGGCAGGGGCGCCTGGGTGGTGCAGTTGGTTGAGCATCCAACTCTTGGTTTAGGTTCAGGTCATGATCTCAACGGGGTGAAATCGAGCCCCGCATCAGGCTCTGCGCTCAGCAAGGAAACTGCTTGGGATTCTCCTTCTCCCTCTGCCCCTCCCCACCCCACCCCCATGCTCTCTCTCTCTCTGTCTCTGTAAAATAAATAAATAAATCTTAAAAAAAAAAAAAGAAAAGAAAAAGGCAAACCATAATATTGGCCAAGGTATTTGCCACCAATATAAGTGAATGTGGATTAAAATCCTGGTTCTATAAAGAACTACAAATCACTAAGAAAAAGAAAAGTAACCCAATATAAAATTAAGAACGACAAGAACAGATATTGCATTTAAAAAGGGACACAGAAGGCTTACCCAAAAATTTAAAAATGCTCAACCACACTGAAAATCAGGCAATATTCATCAAGACCAACTGAGTTACCTTGACATATCTACAAATTGACAAAAGTGACAAGTCTGATGATACCAAGAATTGAAGAAATATAAAAACCAGAATTCACGTAGTAAGCGTAGGTATGTGCACTGATACAGATACTTTAAACAATAATTGGACAAGATCCTGTAGGTTGAAGAAGTACATACCAGCAATAATTTCTTTCTCAGGCATTTGCCCTGGAGCATGTACACCAGGGGACATGTAAAATGTTTATGGCCACTTTTCTTGTATTACCAAAACAATGAAAACATCCTTCAAAATGCCGCCATATACTGTGGTATACCCACTGGAACAGTACACGGCAGTGACAATGAGTATTTCCATTTTTTTATATTTCATTATTTCCATCTAGAACTATATCTCAAAACATATTGTGTCTGAGAAAACCAAGTTACAGGAAATGGATAATTTGCTTACATAAAGGTAAAAGAAACTATGCTCTTTTTAAAAAGTAAACATATAAGTGGTAAAAATATAACGAAATGTATAGAAATGAGAGACATCAAATTTGAGACAGCTACTGTGAGGGCATACACAGTGGAGGAGGCTCAAGGATTTCAGCCTTCTTAGTAATGTTTTATCTCCTTGGCCGGGTGCTGTGTATAAGGATGTCTGCTACAATAGGGCTGTATAACTTTTTATACATCTGATATACTTAGTAACATGATTTAAATGAATAACAGATGCTTTGGAGATCTCAGACTTACAAAAAAACCTGGTTAAAGTTACCAAGGATCAGATGAGGAACAGAAAACACATCATATCAAATGTAAACCCACTAAAGTCGACACAGAGAGAGCTTCATGTCACTTGTAGTGTCCTAATTAGTGGGTTTTTTGTTGTTGTTGTTTCATTCTCAATAAAGTAACAACCAAGCTATGTTAAGAAATAAATGCTGACTAGTTAATTAAGTGCACTAGCTGGCCCAGTTCTCCTTCTTGTGCAACATCAAATTCTCTCAAATTTGTGCTTCAGAAGAATCATAAATTATGTCTTGTCAATTATCTTCTGGGTCACTCCACTTACAAACAGTTAAACTGATAAATGTCAAGGTGCTTTTGTGTTAGAGAAATCCGAGATCCACTTTTCTGCAGAAATCTCCATGTTTTTTTATTAAATATAAATGTGTTATACTGATGCCACAATATTAAAAACTCTCCAGCAGGGCACCAGGGTGGCTCAGTTGGTTAGGCAACTGCCTTCGGCTCAGGTCATGATCCCGGAGCCCCAGGATCCAGTCCCACGTAGGGCTCCCTGCTCAGCAGGGAGTCTGCTTCTCCCTCTGACCCTCCCCCTTCTCATGCTCACTCTCTCTCAAATAAATAAATAAAATATTTTTTAAAAATTTAAAATATAAAAAATAAAAACTCTCCAGCATCACTCAAGAATGAATATTTATTATAAGAAACTAAGTTATTAAGTATTAATTAATGACTACTCTAAACCTTCACCTTTGCAGAAGGATTTCATATTGCTTTGATTTCATGTCTCCTTTCAGTATCTTTTTGACCTTACACTAGAATCTCAGGGTAATAATATAAATCTTACTCTTCCTATTTTACAGGTAAAGATTTGACTGATTTTCCATAAAAATACTGATGTGAGTGTCTTAATTTACTTCAAAAAGCACACTAATTTCTAATAACTTTTAAAATCAGAGGTCCAAAGTGAATAATATGAGACTAAATTAGCTAAATGTAAATTAGCTAAATCTGTGAAATGAAAGTCACAAAATGAGGAAATTTTAGAAAACAGTAAACAACATTAAAGACATTAGGAAGGTTTATTTCCACATACAATCAAACTGGTCAAGATATAATAGCCATAGCTCCTGCACATATAATGACAGTGATTCAGATGGATTTTTCCACCGAAGAAATTGTTTTTGCTCATTAAGGGTTAATTTAATTTAGTTTAATTGGCATTTATAGTTCCAATATTATAAATAACTTAATACTTAATACTTAGACAATAGCACATTAATTATAATTGCCTTTGTGGGTATTTATCACATTCACTATGAGCCTAACATTTCAGGCCTCAGATTATTCAGGGAGGAGATTTGCCTCTGCTCCTAGAAAGACAACACCATTTTCCCCTCAGACATGACTTTACAAATTTATTTTGCTGTCATCACTACATTGTGCATAAACAAAATTAAGTCAAAACAGCATTCCATTTGAGTGGCTCTTAACAACAGCTTGGAGGGTATTCTGGGACCTTAAGGGAGATTTTTTTATGGAATTTAGGATGTCTAGATTGTAGATATTTCAATGGTTTAAACTCCTGCTCTTCACAATGAAAAGCCTAAATATTTTGTAAAACACTGGCTTTCCTAAGGTATTTCCTTGACATATATTTAAAGTTATGAAAGAGAAGACTTTAAATGTATAAAGCAAACTAGAAGTGAAAAAAGTAGTTGACCCAGTTTGTTTTTTGACCTTTTTATGAAATTGGCCTATTCTGTTGAGTCTCAATTCATATATATTTTCTGGGCCCAGGCCAATGTAATGATTGAAGCTGAGTGTTGTTCTACACAGGCATATGAAGGGATGTTGATTGCGGTATCTTGTTTGGGGTTTTTGTAAATTTTCAATAACATATTTTGTGGAGGAAGCAGAGCCTACTCCAAAAACAAAAGTACTGCTACTAAAATGGCGCATCCTCCTCATTCCCACCCCCTGGCCCAAAGGACAAACCCCTGCTACCTACATTTGTCTTTTTAATTTGTCTTTTTGTAATTAGCTTGGACTGAAATGTACAGAGGCAGTTCAAAATGAATTTTCTATGAAAATAAGCAGGCTGAGAAGGCTACTCAACTGCAAATATGTAGCATGTCTAATCAAAAAGGAAAGCAGACCAAAGGACCCAAAAGGCAGAGCCAAGCATAACAGAGAGCAATAAATTAAGGAAACCCCCAGGAAGCAGGATGATCCAATAAAGAACATTCCATACCCCTGGAGCATATGTCGGCTAGATTTCAGCAATGCTAAGGACCAGTAATTTCTTTGTGCCTTTGTTCATCCAGTTATTGAGTTATGGAGATTTTCCTGTCCCTTTCAAAATTGATGTCAGGTGTGGATGCAGAGGAGGAAGAGGGAGAAAATGTAAGTCATCTTCTTAGTTCCCAGTTCTCTGGTTAAAGAAAATCTCCACCCAAAGAGCTTCTCTGCCTATGAATCTGATGTAGATGATGGGATCATGGCCTTGGAGCTTGATGCCATGGTTGGATGAGACTGAGGGTTTTGGAAGGGGGTGAATGTATTTTGCACATGAATCACTGGAGCCAGAGGGCAAGCTGGAATAGACTGTTACACCAATAGATCCAAATAAATCACGCCTCCTGTTACTTATGCTCATGTGTGGTTCCCTCCCTCCTTCACTCGGGCATGGCATATGCCTTGCTTTGGTCAGTAGGCTATGAGCAAAGATAATGCATGCACTTGCACACAGAGGCTTGCCATCTTAGAACATTGTGCCAAGACTGTGTGTGAAGAAGTGTAGCCTCATTGAAGTAGTACTTCTATGGAATATTAACAAAATTACGTGTTATTTTTAAAAACAATACAAAATAAACTATTGTGAAGTCAGTGCAGAGGAGGAAAGGAGAGATGGCACAAACATTGGAACCAGAAAGAATGGTTTGCTTGTGCGCACAGGATCCAAGTGGCCAAGTCCCTGGGTGGCAGGTGGCCAGGTCATCTGGCCGTATTTCAGGGTTCCTTTAGTTTGCCAGTGTCCCTTTTATAATTACCAAGAAGAAATCCCAATGGTCCCGGCCACTTATGGTGGCTGCTGGGTTTGCTCTGTGGCCCCCTCAATAGTGTAGGGGATTCCTCCCATCCCAAGACCTGGCCTCAGCCCCACTGACCCCTTTCTAAAGCTGACCATGTCCCAGGTAGGGCTGCCCACAGTAGTGGCAGAGGTGGGCTGGAGCGGAGAGGCACAGAGGCGGTTGGGCCAGAGAACTCTTGTCAGTACTCTTGCTTGGTTCATGGCATAAATTCTTGTCCTCTCTTAAAGAATTTCAATAAAACATTTCAAACACACACACACACACACACACACACACACACACACACACACACACACAAGAACAGAGAGCCAGTCATCCCATTTATTCTAACTGAGCTCACTAAAAGAACCTGGGCAAGACAAGATGAAGAAACTCACTGCCCACCTATACAATCATGAAAACAAAACAGTTGTTTTAAGCCATTGATTTCTTTAGGGGCAAGGTATAGGCAGCAATACAATATATAATTGATACAAACACCTCTTCCTTATCACTGCTATTTATTGTTGAACATTGTCCAAGACACTCAGAAATTTTCCTGAGGTTGCTTTCGATACTACTTCTTATTTACTTTTTTTCTATTTTCATCCTAAGGGATTTCAGTAAGCTCTCTTTTTCTCTGACTCTTCCACTCATAAGCTTTATAGTTCCTTGATATCTTCAATAATAAGAGCATTCATCTTCCAAATACTTTGCTATTTGTAAGCATGGCCATATCTTCAGCCAAACAACAATCCAAATATTCTATTTATTTATGTGCTCAAAAGTTTTTAAGAATAAAGGAGATCATTTCAACAACAAACAATGTATCAGTGATATAAGTCATCAGATGACTTCTGGAGATGTCACTGTTCTAATCTTAAATACATTAGTAATTTAATGTAACACAAGAGAACATTTTAGGGTAAGACAAACTTGGATTAAAAAGGCAGGTTTGATGATACCCTTGTTTGTACAAATAAAGTTGATGTGAGACAAAAAAAAGGCAGGTTTGAAATGAAAAAAATTGTAACTATGTATGGTGATGGATATTAACTAGACTTATGATGGCAATCATTTTGCAATGTATACAAATATTGAAATGTTATGTTGTACATCTGAAATTAACATACTGTTATATGTCAATTATTCCTCAATTTTAAAAAAAGATACTATTAAAAAATTTAGGGACAAAGAAAGTACGTTCTTTTCTCAAACTGAATATAAGATGTAGATGTTCCAGAAAAGCTTTGAGTCTCATAATTTCTAAATAAATTTAAATTCAACTAAGCTAAAAAAAAGCCAGCTTTGGCATTTATTAACAAAGTAAATTTTAATTATGTATAAATAGTGAAAACTATAAGACTCAATAGCAAGATGTTAATACTATTATACTTATTCACATAATTACTTTAAATCATCCAATCCTATTTTAGAAATGTAATTGAATAAAAAAAGTGTTTGAATAAATAAGCAAATTAATAAATGGGTTTTCAGCCTTATCTCTCTCCTTGCAAATAAGTTTATATTTAAACATAAGGATGGTCATATAAAAGTACAGGTTGAGTTCAAATGTGAAACTCTGACTTGATGAAAGGACTACCTAATTTGGTGCTTAAAAAACTCTATTTGATGTCTGACTTTATTAATTACCACTATTTGATTTTGATCATTTGCCCCTCGTATACCTCCCTGATTCCTTATTTGTAAATACTATTAGCTACCTCACAGTGTTGTTGTGAAATCTAAGTATGAAAAATAACAAAAAGCTATTAAAATAAAAACTCACAGATGATTGGCCTACCACGTTATGAAAACTTGAATTTTCCTGAATCTATGTTTAATTTGCAGATAACAAAATTAAGACCTCTAAAAAGCATTCCTTCTTGGACCAAAAAGCATTTTTTGCAATACCAGAACATAGGAAGCTCCTAGGGCTAACCAGTTATAAATCGTCTATGTTCCTCTATTCTAATATGTTTAGGTCTCATTAGAATCAAATATCTCTTTTCTGAAGTGAGAGAGTTTATTAGTGTTTGAAAATAAAAATACCTCCTGGAAATGAACAGCTCATTTTTAAAGTGTATACTCCAAAAGAAAAATAAATTGTAATTCCTATAATGTACAATGTTCTTTCAATCCACCGAAAGAATCACCAGTCCTTCCAGTTCCCCATGCATCCAACTCCCTGTCTTCACTACAGACTAACTCCTATGCATGCTCCAAGATGAACCTTAATGGTTTTACTTCCCATCTGAACTCTTTTCTGACGTTCCATCCGAGGCCCAAAGCCCCAGCACTGCCACAGCCCTTTAAGTTACCCTTGGCTGTAACGGTGTCACAGTCTAATGATCAGTTTCCTTGCATGTTTTTCTGGCAGATTACGAGTTGGAGTCAAAAAGTATATATTTCACTGTTTTCATCTCCAATTCCCAACATGAGAAATGGCCTAGAATGGTGGTCTGAAAAGGTTTAAAAATCTTGAATTATGAAATGAAATAATGAGCAAATAAAAGCCATTTGTCTTAATAACTAAGGAAAAATATGACCCAATCTCTGACACATTTTAAATCTTCAAAAAATTTTAACACAAATTGAGCCTCTTGAGTTCCTTGCCAAAAAGAAACCTGAAAGCACAACTGTGGAGGCTGCCGGGGGGAGTGTTCTCAGTATGAGCCAATACCTTGAAGCTAATGGCATACTGCCTTTTGGAGCACCAGAACTTCCAGGTGTCTCTGAGAGACTCATTACATGGAACATGTGCCAAGTTCCTGAAAATGCACAAGGCAAAGGATAGAAGCACTTGAAATAGTTTACACCCAAATAAGTAAGAATATTTCTTCACAGGGAAAAAAAGTGAAAACCGTTGTCTGTAGAAAGCCATCATCATCATCATCATCATCATCATCATCATCATCATCAAGAGTTAAATCTGATTCTGACAGATATCAGCTCACTTAGAAAGTCTCCTGAGCCAGATAAAGCTCTGACCCTCATTCAGGAAACCCAATATTATACATGAATTTAAAAGTTATACACATTAAAAAAATAAATAAATAAAAGTTACACACATTTTTAAAAGAGCATTATTTGAATTAATTATGGAACAAGTTTGTACTTATAAGAGGAATTTTATCAAAACTACTTTAAATAGAGCTTATTAAGAAGCTACCTTTAATGGGAGAAGTCAGATCTTAATATAAAGAAGTTCTGAATTATAAAAGATAGAATACTATGGATTTAATTATAAAGAATTGATGGGCCCACTTTTCAAGACCCTTTTGTATGAGCATAAAGAAAAACTCAAATGTATATCATACATTATCCATCTTAGTAAAAAAGGTACCTATGTTGCATAAAAGTTGTAGATGCCAAAATTAAATTTCTACATAACTGAAATTTATAAACATATTTAAATTTAAGAAATTTATAAATGTAAGAAATCTTAAGAAATCTATAAATGTATTTCAGAAAATGGAATGCCAATTCATGATTTGATATCTGAAGGATAATATACTCATTAAATACTGAAACACCCAGACTTGTATAAGTCTACTGCTAAGAAAAAAAAAAAATTGAAACTTCATATCATGCCCCTGAAGATGTTCTAATAGTGATGACAATAAGTAGTTCAGGCCAGACATGAGTGCAGGATTCCACTATCACTTCAGCTCTTCCATTGACTATGAGATCTTGGCCAAGTTACTTAAACTTTTAGGTCATAAGTTTTCTAATTTATAAAAAGAGTAGTTGTTACAGATAGTTTCTTATTATAACAGTCAGATTAAATTATTGTGTTTGAGAACTGTCTTTGGAAGCAAAAATGAGACTTTAATGAACAGCTACTGTAACCTCTGTCTACCTTAGGCCATAATTAGGACATAAAGATACCTTGGTGCTTCATCTTTTCCTTTCTTCCAAGTGGGGAAACTAATTTTGGGCTGTCCTCCTTGATTCTAACAATGCTTCTGTCTTACTACTTTTTCTTTCATCCACTTTCCCATGCGGCATCAGACGTGATGAGAGTATTGATTCAATAAGAAATGAAGAGAGAATAGAATCACACTAATTGAATGATCCATACCCACTATCACCACTAAACCAAAGCCTACATTACATTTGTGTATATGTGTGTATATATACATATACATACATATATATATGCATGTATACATATATGATGGATCACATGGGATACTTCTACTCTTCTAATTCTCTCCAACCCATACTCATACCTATATTTTCTTAATTGAGAAAGAGAAAAGAACTACTTATGTGGCTATGTGGCTATTTCATGATCTTTTTTCCCTTGGTTTTAAATTCTTTTCTTCTTTTCTAATTTTTTCACAAATCATTATTAAGAAAAGAAAACTTGTACTGTAGAAAAAAAAATTAGACCCTGAATTTAAAAGTGAATAATAATGCAAGTGGAATACTAAATATGATCTAGTGGAGTAACAAACTTGATTACTCACAAAACAAATTATAGGTTTTTTTAGAAAAGAAATTTTTCCTGGAGTATAAACACTGCTCCCTAGTAATTTAAATAGAAGTATTGAGTTCAGTTTAAAATTGCTTTGCATTGGGGCACCTGGGTGGTTCAATCCATTAAGCGTCTGCTTTCAGCTCAAGTCATGATCCCCACTGAGCAGGGAGCCCATTTCTCCCTCTCTCTCTGCTCCCCCAGTTTGTGCTCTCTCTTTCTCTGTCAAATAAATGAATAAAATCTTTAAAATAAATAAATACGTAAATAAATAAATAAAATTGCTTTGGGTTTTACTTAAAATGCCATTTCAACAAAACCGGTACTACAGTCCTTGGCATAACAACAAGAAAAAAGACATCGAGTTCTTTACTTATGTTAATACATCTATTTTAATATTTCATAAAACTATCATTAGGTAGATCTTTTATTTTCACTATGAGGGAATTGAGACATAGCTAGGTGAAGTAATCCGCCCAAAGACACATATCTAGTAAGCCACAAAACTAAGATTCTAATATAAGCAGTGGGCCTCCTTATTTCAGTAATATTTTATACTATTAACTTCTAAGGCATGAAAACATATGAAATAGCAATTCCATACCAGAAAAACCACAGTTCTCCTTAGGCCATATGTAATTTGTTATCTGAGACTCATGTGGAAGAACAACTTTGTGAAATCATGTGAAGCCAATATGCCAAATATTCACTATAACCTTGAACAATTCAAAGACTACTAAAGACCTATCTCGTTCATGAATCCCCTTTAATCTATTTGTATTTTCACATTGTCTCATCTCTTTGGTTAATATTTCATTAATTTAAAGCAGACTGTTTAAAGTAGTATTTCTTTTGATTTTCCCCAACCTCTTTCTTTGTTTCAAGGGTGTCCTCTAATTGTAATATTATGAAATCTGGCGAATAAGTTCATGTTTATTCTCTTCCAAGTTTTATAAACTTTGATCATTTCTCCTTTCAACACTTTGACTTTCCATACAAAGAATTCTTTTAAACACATTAGATAAAAAATTCAAGAGTTGAGACAGTTTCAATTTCAAAGTCCTAAAATTTCAAAGGGATCCAGAAACTTGTTATCCAGCCATGTCAAGAAGAATTTTAAAGAAAGTGTTTTTAAAGTTAAAAAGTTCTGATTTGGAGATAGTCTCAATTTTCATAAATGACACTGGAAAAAAAGTCCCAAGGAGAAATGCACTATCTCCATTTCTTAAAAGCTCTAAAGAAAGAAAAAACCATGACCACTCATATACTTCCCAAGTCAGAGGCATCTTCATATCTTAAAATTTTAGTATATAAGACTTAAAAATGGCACGTGTTGCATGGAGCACTGGGTGTTATACACAAACAGTGAATCATGGAACACTACATCAAACACTAATGATGTACTGAATGGTGACTAACATAATATAATAAAAAAAAAGAAAAGAAAATTTAAAAAAAGAAAAAAACTAAAAAAAAAAAGACTTAAAATGCCATTAATGTTAATTAGAATGATATGAACAACAGCACCAAAATGATAGGGTTTTGATGACAAAATGCTTGTAATAATCTCTTCCAGTATTAGTGATGCTGTTTTTCACAGCATTCCCACTCTTAAGATTTTAAAAATTTAAAAAATATTTTTAGCACAAAATTAGCATCCTTTTTCTCTTAGATTTTCAAAATTTTCTGTATTTTTTTAACTGGTCCCTTCTGTTCAAGTGTCTAGAAAAAAAAAAAAAGACAAAAACAAAAACAACCTTACTCAATGTCTCAGACTCCTCCACCCTCACTTCTCTCCTGCAGCCTAATATCTTCAAATAAATTCATGGCCCACATGCCATCTCCAGCTGCTCGCTTCCAATCCTTCATTAGCGTGCCCCAACAGGTCTATGAAACTTTATGAGACTCATTGCTCAGATCTCCAACTGTCCTGTTGCTCCTTCCCACAAGTCTGCTGACCACCCTCTCCTCCTGATCTCTCAGCAGCATTCCAGAGAGATCCTTATAACCTGTTTGAAACTGCTTTTACTTGCCATAAGCATTTTTTTCCATCTCCCTAAATGCTTCTTCTGTCACCTCTGACTTTTCACCTTCTCTCTGACCATTAAATGTTGGTGTTCCTTAGATTCTGTCCTAAGCATACTTTTCTTTTAAACCACATTCTCTCTTTAGGCACCTTCATTCATAATCATACCTCCAATTATGTCTATGGAGAGAACAGCAAAATCTCTATCTTCAACAGCAAAATCTCTTACTCCTGAATCCCAGACCATATATCCAATTGCTTTTAGACAACTTCAGTTGGATGTTTTATAGGATTTTAAGTTCAAAAATGATTCTAAAACTGAGCTAATAATTCTTCCTTCAGAACTCTTCCATTGTGAGCTAATTCAATAAATAGCAATCTTAAGTTGTTCAAGACAGGAAGCATATGCTTATTTTCTTCTACCTCATCCTCTACCTCGAATCTACCTTGAATCAATGTCAATTTGACAATGACCATGTCTTGTCAAATAGGCCTTCTAAATATCATCCAAATTTGACTTCCCTTCATGCCTGACTACCTTCCTAGTCCAAATCACCATTATTATTATCCTAGAGTTTCACCCATTCTCCATGTTACAGCCACAGTGATCTTATTTATAATTTAATTCTGAATTATGCTTAAATTTTCCTGATTAAAGTTGTTCATAGTCTGTCTATTGCAGTTATTTTAGATTCCCAAATCCTTAACGAGGCCTTGTGTGATTTAGCCACTGATTTCCTCATAAAAATCTCTCCTTTACTTTCTATGTTCTAGTTTGTGATGGACCACAACTGCCCACAAATTCTTGGTCACTCTTTCCATAAAAGATTTAAGTATACTTCTCTTGAATATGAACACACTTGGGACACCTGCGTGACTCAGTCTTTAAGCACCTGCCTTCGGCTCAGGTCGTGATCCCAGGGTTGTAGGATCGAGTCCCTCATCGGTCTCCTTGCTCAGCGGAAAGCCTGCTTCTCCCTCTCCCACTTACCCTGTTTGTGTTCCCTCTCTCCTGTCTCTCTCTGTGTTAAATAAATAAATAAAATCTTAAAAATAAATAAATAAATAAAAAATTAAAAAATTGAATATGAATTCACTCTGTGGCTGCTTAGCCAACAGAATACAGAAGTGATGTTGTATAAATTCCTGACCTAGTCTTAAAGAAAACTGGCCGAATTGTTTCCTCTCCCTTAAAACATTCATTCTTGGGACACTCTTTGGAATGCAGCCATTATGCAGTTAGAAGCCTGTCACATGGTGCACCAGCCAACAAACAGCACCAACTGCCAGTCATAAAAGTGAGCCATCTTAGATTTTCTAGTGGCATGAAGCTCAGCTGAATTTATATGAGGCAGAAGACTTGCCCAGCTGATACCAGTAAACCTACAAAATCATAAGAGATAATGAAATAATTGTTGCTTGAAGCCACCAAGTTTTGGGCTGGTTTGTGATACAACAGTAAATTATAGGAATGATGTCTATATTTCAATCTTACCTACATTCCAATTCACAGAGACAGAACCTATGTTTTGCTCATTTACCACCATATTTCCAATGCTTACCAGAGTTTCTGGTCTGCCAGTGGGTGCCCAATTAATATTTATTGGTTGATTTAACTAATAAATAGATGAAAAGATGAAATATTAGTATCTTATTTCAATGAGGGCAATATGCCCAATGTTTAAAAATTCTGAGTTAGGTCAGACTTTATGAATGAAATCATACCTCTCCTGCTGAGTGATCTGCTGAGTGATCAAGAAAATGTTGCATAAACTCTGTGTGCCTCAAGTTTGATTATCTACAAAGTGGGGTAGAATTGTTTTGAGAATTCAATGAAATAACACATACATAAAAGAGTGAATGGAGGCTCCCAGTGGAGAGTATTTATTATTAATTTACTGAAATGGTAAACTGTGAAACAGAGAAATAGTAATAGCTTTTCTGAGTTTCTTTACTAGTTGGCTGCAGAGCTGGGACTAGCAAGCTGCTTTCTTCACCGACTATCTTTTTTTCCTCACACCGTCCTATTTTTTGTTCTTTTTTTAAAATGTCTCCATCACCTACGGTAGGCAGAAAAACAGTCCCTCAAAGATTCCCATTTCCTAATTCCTGGAATCTATGAATATGTTAGGTTACAAAGCAACGAGGAATTAAGATTGCAGATGGATTTACAGATGCTTGCTAATCATCTGATTTTGAGATGGGGAGATTTTCCTGGATTAATCAGGTGTTCCAGTATAATTACAAGGGCCTTTATAAGTGGAAGAGGAATGCAGAAGAAGAAGAGCACCAGAGTGATACAATCTGAAAAATTCAAGAACAATGAAAGAAAGACTTGACCTGCCATTGCTAGAGTTGAGAAGGAAGGACACCCGTGGAGGACTAGAGGTGGCCTCCAACTGATGGACAAGGCAACGAAATGGACTTTCCCCTACCAGCTCCAAAAAGGAATGCAACCCTGCTGACACCCTTAATTTTAGTTCGTTGAGACTAATTTCAGATTCTGACCTCCAGAATTATAGATAATAAATTTGGGATGTCTTAAACCATGAAGTTCACGGCAATTTGTTACCGTAGCAATAGAAAATGAATACATACCTCAATCTTTTTTTTTTTTTTTTAACTCATAAGCCTGCATGCAGTTCCAAAAACCAATACATTATACATTTTTCAAAGTGGTCCTTGGATTTGTGGTATTGAACTCAGATATTTCCATGTGGGGCCATTAAAATTCTATATTCCTTTGTTAATACATTTCACTACTGAAAGAGATGATAATACTTCTTTTCTTTGTAACCAACAGTAAAGTTCAAAATGGGAAAGGTAAAGAGAGAAAAATATTAGGAAAAAAAATAAAGTTAAACTTAATAATTCCAGGATTTTTGAGTGGTAATTCCCACCAGAAAGATCAGTACCTATGACCTTGAGTGTCCTGGAGAAGGTAATTTCACTCCCTAATCTCCAGTGAGACACTGGAACTATTGAATTTATTGCAATTATAATAAATGCTCACACAATCCATACTGTGTAGATACATTTTTTTATAACAGCTAATTACCTCTGCCAAGGCAGCTAACCCAACACACTGACTATTAAATTGATTTAGGGCAACAAGATCCAGAAGGTGTCACACCTGTAAATGAACCTTTAACCATATGTTGTGATGTGTTTATATGCTAATCTCTTCAGAAGTAGCAAAACCCTTGGATGCCACCTGGTTGGCCATATTTTCTGAATTAACTTCAATAAAATGGAATCAAATTATAATACATGAGGTCTGCATTCTTTAAATAGGAACAAGAATGTGAATGGATTATTTGGTGTATTAAGCTCTTAAACCACTTATAAAATACTTGAACCACTACAGAGACAACTCTCCAAATGGAGATATCCAAAAAGTAGAAATTATTTCATTTGAAATAGTCTAAATATTTATAATTTCTGTAAAGCAAATATGAAACAGTCATCCTCACACGTAATATTAATGTCTGCTTATTGCTTTGGGTATTCACCAGGGAATGAGATGTAGAAAAGAGAATGCCTTGGAAGAAACAAGGATGTAATAACTACTTTGAACTGAAGCACTTAATGTGGTGCATTTTCTACTTCTCTATTCAAAGGAAATAACTGTGTAAGATTGTGACCTAGTTTGGGACATCTTGCTATTCTTAGTTTACCTTGACAAATTTAAATGGCAACCAGAAAAGTCATATTTTAAGTAAATATGTGTTAACTACTGTGGGCTAAATACATAAATAAGAGTTTACATTACATGTTTCATATACAATAGTGTAACTCGGCTACTGTTGGGAATTTGGTTTTGTATGTCTTTTTGTCATCTAACTTAAATAGCTTTGATCAGAATGAATCATTTTGGAAGTATAACATAAGTGGAAAAATAAAATGGAAGAGTTTCCTAAGAGGTTTTTGTGTAGTTTCTGTAGTTTTTATACCAGGCCTTTTTTGAGATGTTAATGAGAGCAGGATAAAAGGGCTGATTGACCTACACAAGAGTTGATTGTGTCTCTGCTAGTCAGTGAAAGAACAATACATACCAAGATATTTGTTTGGAGTCAAGACAAAATGAGTCAATTAAATGGTGGTTATAATAGATCTTAGTTCAGTGAATTAGGTCAAAATTAGGGGCAAAGTTTAGAGAAAGGCTAGACTATAATTCAGAAGCCACATGGGCACTCAGGGTTCATTCTTGACACCCTTGAGGTATCAGAAATGATTAGTAAGATAAGTTTGTTGGAAGCCCACCAATGGGCTTAGCAAAAAGTAATGATCTTTTTGCTGATAACTCTGTTATAATTGGCCCAGAAACTGGTATAGGCCTGGAATTTAAGTTAGAGCCCATCCAGCAGCAAAAGTTACTGTTATTTGAGAAGGACAGGGACATAAAACAATATCAAGGGATGAGAAATAATAGCCTATGGCTTTACTGATTAAAATGCAGCACTGATGTTTTCTCCAAACTTCCATATGAAGATTTAGATAATACGTTTACAAGGTCTCTTTATTTGTGAAGATCACAAATGAGTCCCCCATACAATGAAAACTTTTGACTCATAGAAGTTTGATACTTATAGTGCTCTCCAAGTTAGAACCAAAATATTAACACTATTTTTGGTCACAAAGAATTAACAAGTTATTAAAAAAAACGTTATCTAACATGGATAAAGTATGTGTATTTCCTATCAAGAGATTTCAAGTTACTTCAACAAGATTTTTTAGCACATAGTCAATAAGGTAGCATGGTACAATGGAAAGAAAAAAATAATTTTTGAAGTCCTATCAAAACTCAGGTCTTCCAGAGACTGATGCAGAAGCTGATTCAAAGGTAAAATCAAACATGAGTGAGACAAGAGATACAAGATAATACACTGCTTTTACAGAAAAGACACATATCTTCATAAAAATACTAAACACAAGGACAATGTAAATACATAAAGATTATATTCAATCAAGCTGGACTGGAAAATTACAAAGGAAAAGAAATGCCAGGAAGCTCTAGGAAATAAAAACTTTTGAAAAAGAAAAACCTCAATAATTCAACCAATCTAATTTCCACAAACTGTCTTGCAGCAAACTGGCTATGGCAAGCTTACCATTTGGTGAATTGGAGTATTTCCCTGCAAGTTACTAGCTGAATAATTTTAGTCAATGTACTTAACTTCTGAGTCCTGTTATTTGTTTTTTTTCTTTTTTTTGATTGGTTGGTTTGTTGATGAGGTGAAATGAAATAAATAAAGTAGTACCCAGAGCATATTAGATGCCAAAACATTTAATTCTCAAATATTAATACACACAAAGCAATATAGATAAATATTATAGAACAAAGCTATGAATAAGATTCAGTACATGCCCACATTCAAAAAATTAAAGATGAAAACCCATATTAGATATTAAATTACAACATTTTGTGCAAAAGGATATCAAGAGGAAAATAGATTGATTTAAAATTGCAGAATCTTGAACAGTATGGTTTTGGCTTGGATCCGAACGATGGATAGGAATTTTAGCAATGGAGATAAAACTAAAGGAAAGGCCATCTCAACAAAGAAAATGGTAACAAAAGCCATGAAGCTAAGGAGAGAAGGAACAAGAGGAGAGAGAGGAAGAGGAGGAAGAGAGAAGAGGAGAAGGAGAAGAGAAGGGGAGAGGGAGAGAGACAAGGAAGAGGAGCAGAAGACCACCACTAACAACAACTTAGGGAGTATGAGAAAGATTCCTGGCTATCTCTCATCTGGTTTTCCCTTTCTTCCATAGTATTAACAATTTTAACTCTGCATATATTGGACTAGTATCAAGATCACATTTTCTAGCCTTCTATGCAACTAGTATGGCCAGGTGAGTAAGTGCTATTAAGTTCTGCCAACGACATATAAGAGGAAATGGTACGTGGAAATTCCAGAATATGTTTCAAATGCAGAGTATGTATTCTTCCCCACTTCCTCTTTCATGCTACTGGAAGTGGACACATGGTACCAAGTTACCACTGATCATGCTGAAAGGAGCAAAATGCTTCAGATGGTAGTGTCTGGGTTCCTCAATGACCACATCTGCAATCTGGGTTATTATGTGATGGAGAATTAAACTTTTATATTGGTTAAGTCACAATTATATGGGGTCTCTTTTACACAGAGCCAAATCCATATTGTAATTAACAGTATAAATTTAAAAATGGTAAGTAGGCTGATATGACTGAAGTACAGGATGTCTAGGAGAGAATTAGAATGGAAGGATGAGGCCAAAAAGTGAAGACCCTGAAAAATCTAGACTGAGAAGACTGTATTGTTTTCTATGCAATAAAAAGCCACAGATCACTTCTGAAAGGAGCAGGACATGATCAAATATGTACATCAGGAAAATAAAGTGTGCAGAATGGATTATAAGGAAGAAAGACTGAACACAAAGACAATGAACTCTCTGTTGTAACAAAAGTACGACACAGGTTTGTGGCCACACAAGTAAGAATAGGAATGAGGAGAAATGTTCCACCTTGGAACATTTGGAGACAGAAATGACAGAATTGTGCAAGTATTTAAATTAGTAAGAAAGGGTTGTTTGTGAGCAAGAAGGACACATAAAAAAGTATAACTATAAACAAAGACAATCTTAATCAGGTTAAGTGACAAGAAAGAAAATCAAATTTAAGTGACAACCGGATAAATAAGTGTGCAGTAACACAAGAGTTAGAGCTAGGTATCTGCATCAGGTACTCTAACAAATAGGGACAGCAGTGGAAGACTTGGTAGTAAACAAAATAGACAAGGAAGATCATACAGAATTAAAATAAAGAGAACAGAAAACAGAATCATATGATGACATTAATTCTCTGAAATTATTTTAAAGCTTTGTTCCTCCTCCAGGATTTAGGATGAATGGAACATAAGATTCATATCATCTTGAAACACCAAACGGCCTGTGAAATAATCTATCTACAGAATGACAGAGTCATTGGTCCTCAGACCAACCCAATTTGTCATAGTTAATGAAAGTGACATGTAAAGGGATAAAGTGACATACAGGAGAGCTTCACTAAGATGACAGAATTCTCCAATCCCAGTGTGCCAGGCCATAATTTGATGCCCAATGATTTGTAAACCTTAGTGAAAGGAATCTAAAGATGTTTCTCCTTCCCCTTCATGTCTTTATCTTTTAATTTTTTTTTGTTTCTTTCCGCTTCAGAACCTCTAGAAACTTGGCAACTTTTCAAGAATCAGTAATATTCAGTTAGCAAGATGCCATAGGATTGATTGGCTTTTTATACTCTTCAACTGTATTGGATAAAATTATTTGTAGTAGAAAATTTGGTTTGTTTCCATAGTTGCTCTTTTAATCAAATACATAATCTACGCACTTTTTCAGATTAAAAGACCAATGCCAAAAGAAAATTGTATTCTGGTCTCACCAGTAAAGCTGAGGCATTAAGACGAATGATAGTTTTGAAATTAATCCTGTAGATTTTTACAAATTCATTGCTTTTCACATTGTTATTCCCTGCATTTCAGTCAAGGAGAAAATTCAAACATCTACCATAAATAATATTTGGAGAAAGCACTCAAGGGTTCATTGATCTTTGTAAGCAGTTAGACCTACATTTTTAAGATACATTCACTCTTTCAGGCTCCAAAGCACTAAAGATAAAATCTCCCTTCAGTGATGTGAAAGAGCAAAATAAATCCATGAACAAATAACAACCTCAGAGAGTGATTAAACACTGGAAACCAGAAAACATAAGATATATATTTTTTTTTTCATAAGATATATTTGAAAGCAACATGGCACAGTAAAAAGGCCATAGGGCCTGGCATGAGGGAATGATGGATCTGATCTTGGTTCTTCTACAGCATGTGACGTTAACCTCTCTGTGCCTCAGTCTCCTCATTCACAAAACGAAGGTCACTAGATCTATAGTAGTGCTTCCATAAGGAAAAAAAGAAGCTAGCAGCTGATAATAGATGCAAAAAAAAGAAAGCTCACTCATATAAGCTTTTAAAGAAGAATAATAATAATAAATAAATAAAAATAATAAAGAATGCATATGAAGAAAAAAAAGTGTCTTTGAACACTAATTACCTGCTTAGATAATAGTTTAGTTCTTATTCAGACGTTTATTCATAAGGCAAAAATGTTTGAAAACTCAGAAGGTAATAAACATGATCAGGGATATTAGAGAAAATGCTTTTCCCTAATTCATCAAAAATAACAGAAAACATTCCATAAGTGAATGAGAGAGTTGCTGATAATTTCTCTGAGATTTCTAGAATCTATTCCAGGACCTCCAAGATCAGTCTGTGAACTAAATCCTAATTGTTGTCCCAGACCCATATTAATTTCCTCCTCTTCAATGTTCATATTCCAGATTATCCCATTTTTTTCCTTCTCTGAAGTTACATATAGACATGTATTATACACCCATAGTATTTTATAAAAATAATCACAATGTTTTATACTCAATATATGATGAAATTTATTCTCATTGTATATAAAACTATATGTATTTTCATGACTGTACAAAAATCTGTCAGATTGATTTGCTATCATCTGTTTAACTAATTCAGGCATCTCTGAAGTAATTCTTGCCGGCTTATAATTATTTGATCATTCATACATTGCCTTGTACTACTGTTGTACTCTTTTTTTCTTTCCTTTACATTTTTTTAAAATTTTACAAGAATGTACTAGTGGTAAATATAATTAGATTAAACACATTGCCTGAATATAGTACGCTCATTAAATATTAATTGAATTGAATTTTCTTAGTGAAATTCAAAGAACATAATCAGCTCACAAGATGGATACAACTTAAACAACTGATTTGAGATATAAATTAATTCTTAAATTGTGGTCACACTGGGCCTTTTGAGTTTTAGGGAGTAAGCCTTCTGTGAGCTTCTCCCTCTTTTAAAATAATTAATGTCATAATTGAGGAGCTGGCCACTGCAATCCAGTTGACACTTCCCCACTCCCCTGTAATATGAAAATGAATGAATTTATAACTGAAACTCAGGGAAATTACACTAGGAAAATTCAATTTAATTAATATTGAACTTGAGGAGATAAACAGTAAAAGAAAGTGAAAATCTCTTATAACCACATCACTGATATAAAGTAATTCTCAGTAGTTTGGTGTATATCTTCCAAAGACATTTTATCAATACATATAGGTAAGTATTATATACACACACACAGTATTTTTATAAAAATACTCAGAGTATTTTATACTTAACATATGATGAAATTCCTTCTCATTGTATATAAAACTACATATATTTTCATGACTACAAAATTTGTCAAATTGACTTGCTCTCACTTATTTAACTAATTCATGACTAGTAACCATATAACTTGTTTCTACATTTTCACCATTGAAGACAATGAACATCCTATGCTTGTATCTTTGAGCATAGATGTGAATATCCCAAGGATAAATTACTAGATGCGGACTTTCTAGCTTAGACACACATTTAGCCAAGTTAAAATCCTTAAAATTAACAAGTCAGGAAATGACAGATGTTGGCGAGGATGCAGAGAAAGGGGAACCCTCCTACACTGTTGGTGGGAATGCAAGCTGGTGCAACCACTCTGGAAAACAGTATGGAGTTTCCTCAAAAGGTTGAAAGTAGAGCTACCCTACAACCCAGCAATTGCACTACTAGGAATTTACCCCAAAGATACATATGCAGTGATCCAAAGGGGCACCTGTACCCCAGTGTTTACACCAGCAATGTCCACAATAGCCAAACTATGGAAAGAGCCCAGATGTCCATCAACAGATGAATGGATAAAGAAGATGTGGTATATATAGTCAATGGAATACTACTCAGCCATCAAAAAATGAAATCTTGCTATTGCAATGACATGGATGCAACTAGAGGGTATTATGCTGAGCGAAATAAGTCAATCAGAGAAAGACAATTATCATATGCTCTCATTCATATGTGGAATTTAAGAAACAAAACAGAGGATCATAGGGGAAGATAGGAAAAAATAAAACAAGACAAAATCTGAGAAGGAGACAAACCATAAAAGACTCTTAATCATAGGAGGCAAACTGAGGGTTGCTGGAGGGGTGAGGATGGGAGGATGGGGTAACTGGGGGATGGACATTAAAGAGGGCATGTGATATAATGAGCACTGGGTATTATATAAGACTGATAAATCACTGACCTCTACCTCTGAAACTAATACATTATATGTTAATTGAATTTAAATTTAAAAAATAATAATAATAAATAAATAAAAAGAAAAAAATTCCTTCCAACTAGGCATGAGAGTCTTTGAAACACCCTCAACTCTGAATAACTCCAACATTTATAATATTGTCATTTTGACAAATTCTCCATATATTGGCTGAATATATGTATCTCTTCTTATTATTGTATTTCCTGATCTTTAACATTTCTTATATTGAGTTGTTTGCCTTTTCTTTACTGACTTATAGGAGCTCTTTACAGACATTATGCACTACAGATATGAACCATTTGTCAATTGCATGTATTAGAAACATTGTCCTAATGTTTTTTTTTTAATTTTTCAAATAAGTAATACAGGTTTGTTTTTTGTTTTTTTTTAGATTTATGTCATCAAATCTAGTTATCTTTCCCTTTATGTCTCATGTTCTTTGTATATATGCAAAGACCACCTCCATCTCTAGACTCTAAAAAGACTTCTATGTGTTCTTAGACTACATGCAGGAAGTGGGGAGTTTATGTAATCTTTGCCAAATAATTATCTAATTGTCCCCAAATCATTAATAGACTATTGTAACTTTTCCCTTCAATAACTAAAAAACTTTCTGGTCCTTAGAGTATAATCACACATACATATTTTTTTGTTTCTGGACAGAAGAAAAAAAGTGCGTATTTCCCCTCACTTTTAATCTAATCCCAAAACTGTCGGAAAAACAAGAGTGTATGTGCACACTTTTACCTTAAAATATTTCTGAAAAGACTACTCTTCAGATAAATAGATTTATTTTTACTTGTATTTGACAAATCTTTTACAAAAATACATAAAAAGAATTTTTCTCTAGTGTTTATTTTGCTTTTTCCATGATTAGCATAAGATAAACTTTATTCCCTGCTGAAAGTGGAAGAAAAAGCAGATGATAAACATCACTGAGCTGGACTAGGCACTGGGTTAAAATTTCCAATGAAATTCTCTGTTTGGGTCAGTTTTGTGGGGTCTGAAAGAGGATCAGAAACAGAGCCTCACTAAAAGTTTTGATCCCTATATAGAAGCAATTTTTCCCAAATATAGTAATTCCCATAAACTTTGGTGTAGGAGTTCAGTCAAACAAAATTTTCAAGTTCCAAATTTGTAAGTTCTGTTTTTCTATCATGTTGTCAATTCACTTTTTGAAGTCCTACCAGTAGAAAATCTCCATAGACTCGGACAGCAGTTCTCAAATAGTTTGGGCTCATCATTCTTTCACACTCTTAACATTTATCAGGGACTGTAATGAGCCTTTGTTTATAAGAGCTATACTTATTCCTATCTACTATATTTTAAAATAAAACTGAAAGATTTTTCAAGTGTTCATTTTTTTTTTTTAAAGATTTTATTTATTTATTTGACAGAGAGAGACACAGAGAGAGAGGGAACACAAGCAGGGGGGAGTAGAAGAGGGAGAAGCAGGCTTCCTGCAGAGCAGGGAGCCCTATGCGGGGCTCGATCCCAGGACCCCAGGATTATGACCTGACCCGAAGGCAGACGCTTAACGACTGAGCCACCCAGGCGCCCCTCAAATGTTCATTTAAAAACAATAGTATTAAGCCCATCCCAAGCTCCTATTCATAATGTCTTTTATGAAAAACCATATTGTCCAGAAGAATGAAAAGAGGAGCAATGCTGTCCATTTTGCAAATATCTGTAATGTTAAAAAAGGAGAGAGCTGGATTCTTGTATTTTACTTTAATGGACGTGTATTAAGAAAATCTGTCTTCACATATCTATTAGTTTAAAAAGTGGCAAGTATTTTGATAGCTTTTTCAGATAACTGTGGATATTATTCTTTGGATCACACTAAAAGTTGGTAATTGGTAGTTTTTTAAAGGTTAGTTGTAATGTGGAATCTAAAACCATTATAAATGAACTTTTTATACGCTATTCCATTAGAATCCACTGGTCTATCCTGTGCTTTGGATCTTTTACCCAAGCCTAGTTCTGTAATATTATGCACTGGTCATTTGGAAAATACTGATTCAATAAATTAAGCAGATCTTCCAAATGTTGATACATCTCATTATACAACATCAAAATTTTGCATTCCTTCGTATTACCACTACTCTTATCGGAGAAGTCTTTAATTATTGGGAAGGTACAAACTCACAGTGACAGATACAAGTTTTCCAATATTCTATTTTTTACATAAAAGCTTGAATATTGTAATTGGCACCAAAAACTGTCAGTTGTTGCCCCTTAAAGTGACAGACTTACTTTGCTCTTTTCCAAAAACTGTTCCGAAATAACCAAGTCTAAGTAACCTAGTTTGTCAGTTACTCTTTCAAGTAAAGAGGTGGTCTATGAAATTAGTAAACAAATAACCAGGTGCTTCACATATACTTTTCATTTTGTTTCACAGAATACAAAAAGATGCCTACTTACGGATTGAGATTCAGTAGAATCAACGGTTTTTACTGCTTTACGATAGACATTCTTGAGCAAATTTTTTTTTTTTTTTTTTAATGCATGTGTGGTAGTGATGAATATAATAACTCCTCAGTACTGTTTGGTACCACTGGCTTAGTTCATGCTAATGCTTAGTTCATGTTTTTGCCCCATCAGCACAAAGTATACAAAGCAGAAAGACAATGTCTTGATATTATTATAAGAATAATTTAGACTTCATGGACCCTCTTATAGAGTATCAAGAATCCCTGAGAGCCTCAGACAACACATTGAGAATCACTGGACTAGTATATAAGACTTCTGGCCTAATGGTACAAGTGACTGTGTTAATCTTGAATGAATGAATAAATGAATATCAATTTTCCACTGAATTTCCATACCTACAGTTACATGAAACAAAAATAGTCTTAGAAAATGGGTATTTTATTGTAGTAGTCTCTGCTGTTAACAGTATTATTGGAAGAGCATTCATCTCTACTTGTTCTTCTTTATTAGAAAGATACGCATCTTCATTGACTTCACAATCCATTCATGATGTCAACGTTAATAGTGGACATCAGCAGGCTGTCACTGCCAAGACAGATGAAATAAAATTAAAAAGAAAAAAAGTACTACAGGAATAAAATAACTCCTAGGGTGGAGTTTTTAAATGAACAAAATCCAACGAAAAAGCGGAGTGACTGAATGGACTAAAAGAAATTTTCTAAAAAAAATAAAAATAAAAAAGACAGTTAGGAATCTATATTGTTTTTGTTCCGCCCCTCCCAGAATAATAGGATGACCTTATTTCTCTTATAATAAGCCACCATGTCAGAAAATATATTTTTAAAAGCTTTAAATATTTTAAGAACTGTTTCATGGCATGTCTCTTTTCTACGATTCTCCATCTCTCTCAGTGCAATGACATGAGTTTAACTCTCTCCCCTAGTTGTTACTGCCTTCCTTCATTTAAGATGACATTTCTGACTATAAAACTGGATATATATAAGATTTTTTGATAAGTGCCACAGTGCATCAAATCCAGGTAATTTTGGAAATTGGGCTTCTGTTTCTCTTTCTAAGATCATACTCCTTCACACTACTCATCCCCTAAGAAAATGGTGAAATGAGAAAATTTTGGGGATGGGACAGAAACATAGAGAACAAGAGGAAGAAAAGCAAACATAGCTGGATAGTGAGAAGCACTGTCTCTTATTACTTTCTGGTAACTGTGCTGATGTCCTAAGATGTCCCCTGGGATCATGAAGTATGTGAGGTGAGGAAGATTTTTACTTTGGAGATAAGTTAAGAAGATTGTGGTTTTTGTAAAAGGATGTGAAGAAAGCATTTTTATTTTGTATCACAGTTATTACAGCTTTTTCCCTATTTATTTTTTTTTTCCTGGGGAGCAAGAGGACCTTCTTGATTTAATGGTGGGTTTTAACTTAGGAGTGGAGGTGTTTATGTGTCTTTTATATTTTTATCACCTTTGCCTTCTATATAGATCTGTATCTTGCAAGCATTCAAAGGGACTGGGCCCACTGAAATCTTCAAACCTGAATATGGTCTTATTTTAGAATGTATAAGAAAGAAGGATCTCTAGATATTTATTTAATATATGCATTGGCCAGATGAGAAAGAAAGACCCACCATTATAACATTTCTCCAACTGTGAAAATTGACCCTGTTCCAGAGATCACCCCAGGATGCAATAATCAACCTCCCTGTGCTCCAATGATAGGATAGAGCAAAGCTTCATATTCTCTTTCCCAAGCCCTTAGTATAAAGTACAATAATTTTCTTTAAATTCTGATGTATATCAACTAAAGAAGATTCTTCAGCAAGTAAACCATTAATAACATAGGGATTCAGGCTTCTACTGCTGCTTTCCATTGGAACAATACTTCCTTATCTACGAAGCAGTTAAACTTGTGTCTTGAACTTAAAGCTAGGAGCTTTAAATGTCTATTAACAAAAAGGGAGCCATGTTCCTTTGACTTGTGGGATGCAATGATTTTTGGCAGTCCCATAATCACTAATTCCAACTTGAGGAGTGGCTGCTTAATGGTAGTTTTAAAAATATTTGCAGATCACAACAGTCCCTTCTTTGCAATATAAACAATCAATAATCATTTTTGCTAGAGTAACAGCCCCAGCACATGCCCATTGCTCAACTGTGAGGCTCAGGAACATAAATATTCTCTTTCACGGTTTCTACTTCCTCCATATGAAGACAATAGGAAAGAGGTTTGTGTTAACAATTAATCAGTAAATATATGCTTAGCATCTACAGCCGGCTCAGTTCTGTGCTGATAATCCAGGATACACAATGTAAGTGTAAAGCACACACAATTCTTAAAGAAACCACAGTGAGGAGCAAGACTGATACCTAGCGAATAACAGCCATCGTTCACCGAGTATCTGCAATATGCCAGCACTTTGTCAGACACCTGACTGATGTAAGAGTCAGAAGTTTTAGATACAAATCTTGGCTCCTCTGTAAATAGCTGTGTTAACCTTAACTAAATCACCTTATCTTTTTGGGCTCCATATCTCCATATTTTAAAATAATTAAATAAATAATGTTATATCTCTTCCAGCTCTGAGAAGTCTATAATTTCACAAAATAGTTAAAATAGATTAGAGTTCTGAAGACACTGGGACAGTGAAGATTACAATGCTCCAGAAAAGCTTCACAGTGCATGAGAATTTTGAGTTTGTGTTGAAGGATGTATCTCAGCTTATATATATATATATATATATATATATATATATATATATATATACACACACACATATATAACAAAATAATAATATAATAAATGTATAAAACATTAATAACAAAATAAATAAAACAATAATAAAATAATACATTTTATTGAGGCATGATTGACAAATAAAATTGTATGTATCTAGATTATACTAAGATCTTGAGTAGTTGGAGGGGAGTCTGAAGGCACTACATTAGGAAGTGCTCATGAACTTTAAAACATCCTTGGAGGTTCATAAAGTGACTCCCTAGATTACAGACCCTTGAGGGCAGTTTCTTTCCCATTGGAACAGTGTCTGGCACAGAGGAAGTACTAAAAATATTTGTTAAAAAAGGGGATATTGACTAGGGCAGAGAGTTTATTATCCAAAGAGTACATAATGTTAGGGGAGGATTTTACAAACCAGGCAAAGTTTAAACTTGATAAACCAGTAACAAGTGATTTCTCAAGGAGGATGATAAAAGCAAAGATCAGGCATCTCCGTGCTCTACTCCAGACTCAAGCCCTAACAGCTTCCTCCAGATAAGAGTATGTGCTGTCTACACGATGACTCTGTTTCTGCCTGGGCCTGCTTTGCTAACTCTGCTCTCTGAAATCCACCTCCCGCACATACATTCCTGTGCCCCTGTTCTGCTTTGAAACCTTTGAAAACTGAAATTCCCTTTTAATCAGAACTGTCCTTGTGTCTCCATTTTGGTTAGATAGCTCTGATCTCAGCTTTCTCCCCAGGACTCTCAAGAACTGCCAGTGTCCCGCCTCCCCCAAGCAATCTCACAGCCAGCAGTCAAACCTGCACTCCGCTCCAGTTGCCTGGTTCACCTGCCTGCCCCAAGTCCCATTTCTAGACTAATGTGACAAGTCCTGCTGTGGGATTATGTCTGTGCCCGCACTGTCGAAAACAGCCATTCTTTGGACCTCATCTCACATTCTTCATTGATTTCCTTCTATGTGCTAGGTATGTTTCTGGGCACCTTACTAATTTAAGAGTCACACATTATGCCCATGACCTCTTTTCTTCTATTTCCACATTAACACAAAATAAACGGTATTTCCCATTTTCATCAATCATAACGATGCATTTTCTAGATCCACATCCTACATATATTTAAGGACATAAGTATTCCATCTTCAAATCTTTAGTGTGTTTGTCTTTTTCCTCCTAGCATATTTGTAACATGACTCTGGGTTTGCTTCCTCAGAAAGCCTGTCAGGAAATATACCTGGAAAGTACTTGCCGATTATGGAAAGGCACAATTTTCAGCCATGTAATAGAAACTTGCTGATGAGTCCCAAGTATTACAGACTTTCATCTTTATCTGGGTGAGACAAAATAAAAGGAATAGGCAAGAAACATCTTCCCATCAACTGGTGAAAGGAAATGAATTAAAGCATAATTAATGTAATTGTAAATTACAATTGTAAAAGGAAGTAGCTTTCAAATTTTATCACTAGTTGTGATACATGTTCTATATATGTTCTAACATGAATATAGAAATCCAGGGTGAAAATAAATAGAAATGAAAAATTTAAATTTAAACTTAATATATTTTTATATAAGAGTACAAGAGCATGTTTCCTAAAGCACTTAAGGAAACAGTGAAGATTTAAAAAAAATGATGACTCAATATTTCTGAGAAGAAAAATCAGCCCTACCCCGGAAGTGAAATTCCCTACAAAACTACAAAGATGTAGCCTATCAACTATAGATAACATCATCCTAATTTCAATCTTTGATATTACAGAGGACATAATAAGATACGCAGCTCGAAGCCCTTTAGAAGAGTAAATTCTGAATAGATTCTAAAGCGAATTTGTAAAAAGCAAACCAAACTCCATAAATCTGATTTCCATTCTATAATTTATGTTTGAAGGAAGTAATATCACTATTAAAGTATGAAACCAAAATAGAGGAAGCAGGGTCACATCATAAATAATATTTATTAAAAATAAAGAAAAGTTGGAGCACCTGGCTGGCTCAGTGGGTTAAGCATCCTACTGTTGATCTCAGTTCAGACCTTGATCTCAGGGTCCTGAGTTCAAGCCCCACATTCAAGCCCACCATGGAGCCTACCTTTAAAAAAATAAAGTTGAACAAACATCCTATTTCACTCTGAATAAATGTATTAACTTCAAATAATACATATAAGAAATAAAATGTACTCAGAATGAAAACTTGCATTTCTTGAGCACTTACTACATTCCTAGTAGGTCATTAAATATTTTTACAGAGACAATATCACATTATTCGTATTTCACAAATAATGTAATTAAAGCCAAGAGAGGCTAACTAGTCTGTCTAATACTACATAGCTAACAAGTAGCAGTTAGGATTCCTAACCAAACACAAGAATAATAAAGTAAAAAATAAAAAACAAACAAAAAAAGGTCAGCAAGATCTTAACCTACATATTGAATGAGTATCATCAATGTAAATGTAGTTATTTCAAAACTAAATGTAATATTGGAATGTATTCAATATTAAATGATATATTATCTTGAACATATGCCTCAACCATCATCAGAATTAGCTAGAAATTATTACTATTGCACCTACCAGGTCTCAATTCTTTTTTCTTAAATAAAACAAAATAAGAATGAAGTTATATATGATGAAAAAAATAAACCAGAGCGTGAACTCATGTACTTGGAGAAGCCTGAGTTGAGTCCCTTACTTAGAAAATAAATGAATAGTTTATTTATCATCTTTAAGTATATGGAGTCTTATCATGCTGAGGAAGCAAAGACTTTTTTTTTTTTTGCTTTTTTTCAAGGGTTGAATAAAAGAAAGGATATTTAAATTACAGTAAGACAAATTAAGTTAGACATAAGGCAGAACTTCTTGACAAGAAGAGTTATTTTGTGATTAAATAGACTACCAGGAGAGGTCTTGAAATCTTTCTTCCTAGAAAGCATCCCCCAAAGACTGACAATTTATTGCCTTTACTATTTAGCATGGCATCCATCCTGGTGTTCTGAGGTCCTGATATTTTATCATCAGATTTCATTTCACTTACCATGTTTCTAGTAATACAACAAAGTCTCTTCATCTTTCAATTTTACCAAGTTGTTGAGTTTTAACAGTTTCCCCCCAAGGAAACCCTGTTCTCAAGCCATTCAGAAAGCATAAATATTCTAATGAGGCATATAGGAGAAGACTCAAAGGGACTGTTCTTAGGTTGGATTCTATTCCTTTGAATGACATGTAACTCCAAGTCTATTATCACCCAGATAAAGAGAAAGGGAAAGCAGAGTGTTTTGTTCTGTTTTACTTTTCACAAGGAAAGCAGAGTTCATTCCATTGATGTATATTGGACCTGGCAGCATAAACAAACAGTGAAGCATATGATACCACCATAATTACCTGGAAATAAAAACAGTAGTGGACCTTGGGGATTACAGTGAGAATCACAGCTTCCATAGAGGGTCTAGTATACTCAAAGCAGTAACTTTACTCTGTCTGCTACCATTTTAAAGTGTATGAAAATACTCACCTCATGCACTAGGTAGCTCTATTATACAAATGAATTGAGTAAATATAAATTTTTAGAAAATGGCAATCCTTCTGGTATTATGTGTTTTTTAAGCAGCTCTTTTTTCAACCAAAGAAGATCATGTTTTGGCCAAGGCAATGAGGACCGATCAGCAGATGAGCACATTAAATTTCACATTTCTTTCCACACTTGCTTTCAGAGGGGAGAGTATTCATGGAGCCGCCAACATGGCTTCCGGGACGACCTCATTCATCCTCACTATGAGCAACTAACTCTGCCTCAGCCTATGAAGCTAAAGAGGGAAATGGTGACCCCTCCCTTACCCCCGAGGCCAGACTTTCCCCATTCATGATCTCCTGTTTCTCAGAACGAAAAAGTTCAGAAGTCAAAGATGACAGATGCTTTGTTCAGAAGATTGTTGCGGCAACGAGTAAGGGACAAATTTTGAGGATCCTGAATTATAATGTAACTGTCATACCAGTAGCCTCATTTACATAGGGCCATTCACAGCACAACAGACCGAAAGTCCCTGTAAGCATAGAAATTCTTTGTTGCCTAAGACATTTCTAGGGAGCTGTTCATACTGAACAAAATAAAGGCAAATCCAAATCCAATCCAAAGAAAATGATTTTGTCATCTTACAATGATTTTGTGAGTACGGAAACAGTATTTGCGTCTTCCTATTGAATATTTTTGCTGACATTCACTCCGATAAAGCGGAGTTGTTAAGGGGTAAAATCTTTTTACTGTCTACCTTCCAGTCTGAGATAGATATGAATCTTGAATATGCATAAGTTAACACACATGCTGCTTGCCATGATCTACAAAGAACTGCGTGTTTTGCCTCCCGTACTAATCTCTCAAGCTTCTTTGGCCCACTCTCTGGCTCTCTGACTATGTTGCAACTCCTCTGGTTTTCTCCTGAAGAGTAATCACACCAAGAATTTTCTCTTTCAGGCCCTTTGTACTTCCTGTGCCTTCTACCAAGGATGCTCTTTCCCCGGCCCTTCATCCGTCAGGCTGATTCTGGTCTGCCTGGCCTCTGCTTAGGTCTCACCTCCCCCAGGAATGCACCTAACATACTGTCTTTATCTAGTTCCTCCATCACGTGTCCCTACTGAGTTTTTTTAAAGCAGGTAACCCAACCTATAATTGCCTCTTTTCTATTTGTTGATCGGTTTATTATCACTCACCCCATTCTAATGTGGGTTCCATGAGGATGTACACCTTTCCAATCTTCCTCACCACAACCTCCTCAGTGCTGAGAAAAATCCTTCACAAGAGATAGAATGGTACCTAGATTCCACCAAACCCTTGCAAAGCCTAGATCCATCCCAACACACGGCCAAACTGTGTGTACACTATGCACAGATACACAGGACAGCCATGTGCACTTCTCATTTCTCTGTCTTCTTTGGCATTGGACCTTCCCAGTGAGAAGACTGGCAATACACAAGTGGAAAAATGTAGAACACAACACAAAAATCACTGCTTAAACACCCCAAAGGAGCTGAATGCCTTTTGGTGCTTTAGACCTTTCTCATTTAGGGGACATTCTTTAAAGAAGAAATAAAATAAAATGCTTTGTCCTTCAGCTGTTTCCTGAAGGAAAACAATTTTTTCCCCTTCAATTTGCTCCACAGAGTTTAAAGTAATGTCGGTTTCTCATCCTTTCAAATCCAAGGTTATTTATCAGCATAGGTAATTACAAACATTTCAAAGCAAGGTGAAATTCTTTCAATTCTATCAGACTACTACTAAAAAGATAGAAAGCTATTTGAAGTGCCAAAACTGACTCAAATCAAACAAATACAGTCAATTTTCACTATTCATGGATTTTGCATGTGCAAATTCGCCTACTCACTAAAATTTATTTGTAACCCCCAACTCAACACTTGCAGCCCTTCTACCCAGTGCCCAAACATATGGGGTGCCTGGGTGGCTGAGTCGTTAAGCATCTGCCTTCAGCTCAGGTCATGATCCCAGGGTCCTGGGATCGAGCCCGGCATCGGGACCCCTTCTCAGCAGGAAGCCCGCTTCTCCCTCTCCCACTCCCCCTGCTTGTGTTCCCTCTCTCGCTCTGTCTCTCTCTGTCAAATAAATAAATAAAATCTTTAAAAGTAAATAAATAAAATAAAATGCCCAAGCATAATGCTGAACGCGATCCCAGGACAGGTCCCAATTGTCAAGTATTCCTAAGCGTAAGAAGGGTGTGATGTGCCTTACTGAGAAAAGGTATGCGTTAGATAAACTGCTCAGACATGTGTTCAATGTGAGTGGATCAACAATACGTATTAAATAAGGTGTCTGAAACTCAAACACATATCAAAGGTTATGTATCAATCAGTTGATTGTGACCAGAGAATCTAACTCTCTACTTCCTTAGGAGCAGTGGTTCAGTATTCCCTAATTTGGGGTTCACAGCGATTTTACAGAACATAACTATTGTGAATCAACTTTACATACATTTGGTGAGAATCAACTATAGATACATTTTAGGGAAGAGATGTTAAACTCTTCAGATGAATTAAAGAGACTAGCAATCTCACCAGTACCTCTATCATCAGAAAGTATATGAATCAATCTTCCTGATTTTCTTTAGAAAACAAAAAATTATTTAATAAACTGCATTTTCTTCCAGCCACTAATGTATCGTTTGTGTGACTTTTTCACTGTACTTTCATTTTCTGCGATGACCTCCATTATCAACAAGGGAAAGGGCAAATAAAGGTTGACAATAAAAAATAAAATCCCTAAATCTCCAGGCTTTTTTTCTTCTGTCAAATATTTTTTTTTTTCTGAGTACCCATATTTGATAATTAGTGGTGCACTTATTAAAATATAGGTGAAACTTTAACCTGACTGATTTTTAGGATCAAGAACCTGGAAATGAAGCTTATCATGATCATCATATTCAAAATTCAAAACCTATATACCTAAGATGAAATATCAAAAAGATAGAAAACATTCGACTATGTTGCCAATGTAAAGAAAGAGTTTTTCCAAAGAATGAGATGGCAAGGATAAAAACTGTGAATATATAGGTTTCATAGAACTGTTGTAAAGAGGAAAGAAAAACAATTTATAATTAAATACAAGAAAGTGAACGACCAAGATGAGAAAAGAATCAGTAATGTGAAATGGGCAAAACAAATATCTCTTATTATTTATGTCATTGCTCACATTTTCTTGCTCATCTGTTTCCCTCATTTTAATGTTTAGTCTTTGCTTTTTGTATTGTTTACATCATCACTCACAAATATGTTTCTCTCACCCAGTAATTTTCTGTGGTTTCCACAATACCACAAAAGCTATATTTTTAAATAACCATGCAATGAGTAGGAAGGGAAAAAGTGAATACCTGATTAAGCATCATTTAGGAATAATCATTTAGGACAACCTTAAAATTAGTTAGATGTTCTATATAGCAAAATTAATGCTATGTGATTTATTTTAATTGCAATATACTAGTAAAAATAAAGTTTAAAGGTATAGTATGAAGAAATCTGATGATGGCTTACTTTCAAATGTTTATATTATGTTATATTAAATAAATTCTAAATGAGAAGGAAAAAAAGTCCATCTAAATAGCTATCTAGAAAGAAATAATTAAATGGAAGAGGGCAAATCCTCTAAGTAATAATTACTAAGAATTTCCTAAATCTTAAGGAAGAATCTGTTTTCAAATAGAGTGCTGAGTAGGATGGAAAAAAAAAAATTCCATACAGGTGTATAACTGTGAATTTTTAGGACACTAAAGATAAAGAAGACCCTGAAAGCTTCAAGAAAGGAAATAATAAATTCACAAAAATAAGAATTAGACTTCTCAAAAATATCTGATGATAGAAGATAAGCGTGTGATTCCTTCCAAGTTCTAAGAAAATACAATTTTCATCCTAGGAATCAATATCCACCAAAGCCATATATGTATATATGATAAACAATTTTATTATTTTATTACTTGTTATTATTTTCACAAAATTATTTTAAAGGAAATTAGTCTGCACTCTCTTAAGTTGTGCATGGCCATGTGAATAGTTATAACCAACATCATAGAAGATGAAGTATCATGGACCTTGTCGGGGCCAAATCACGTAATACCTGGATGTTTAACTCCCTAGCCCCATCTTCTCCAGCCAGAGTTATCTTGGATAAATAACTCATGCAAGTCAATGGGAAAAAATACCAAGATGGAGATGAAGACTGAGCAAAAGATTTTAATAAACAATATGTGAAAAAAGAAACCTAAATGTGTAATAAGTATGAAAAACTTTTATTGACAAAGAGGATTTTTCTAGCTATCTAATACATAGGACTTTTAAAAATAATAACAATAATACTGAGGGTCTGTGAGATTAAACTTTTCATAGATTGTTGATAAGACTATAAATTAGTAAGAATTTCCTTAGTGTATATCAGAAATAATTAAATGCTTCAAGGCCTTTGATCCTATAATTATACTTCAGTCATCAGAAATGAGGAAAAATGCATATGCAGAAGGGTTTTCAATTGCAGCAATATTGTAAAATGGATAAAAGAAAGATTAAACAAAATCTGCAAAATTAGAAAATGATGAACTAAATTATAGGTATGAATATTATAAAGCTATGAAAATTAAGTGTACAAATGTCTTTACTGCCATCCAAGAATGTTTCATGTACAAAAGCACTAGAAAAGAACACACGTAACTATTAAGTGATTATTTCTTGGTTAAAATTAGTGATGATTTTTATTTTCTTTTAGATTTCTCAATATGTAACTTTTATAATTAGGAAAACTATTCTATCAGAGCTTCAGGAAGTTTTTATATTAATTTTGGAGGAAATTTTTTTCTTTCTTTTTTTATATGAACACAGTTGACACACAATATTACATTAGTTTCAGATGTTCAAATAGTCATTCAACTTCTCTATACATTATGCTACGCTCACAAGTGTAGCTACCATCCGTCACCCACCATACAATGCTATCACAATACCATTAACTGCATTCTCTATGCTGTGCCTTTTATTCCTGTGACTTACTGATTCCATTAACTGGAGGCCTGTGTTTACCACTCCCCTTCACCCATTTGCCCATCCCCTACCCACCTCCCCTCTGGCAACCATCAGTTTTTTCTCTATATTTACAGGTCTGTCCGATTCTTCTTTTTGTTTATTCATTTGATTTTTCATTATTATTTATTATTATTATTTCATTAGTATTCATTATATAGTATTATTTTCATTATTATTCATTAGATTTAGAAAAATATTTAAATAAGCATGTCCTGAATTAGATTCACCTCAGGAAAATTATGACATCCAAGAGGCTTGAAAAAACTTAGAAGTAAATAAAAATGAACAGAAACAGAGACAAATATGATTGAGTGCTTTGAAATATAAATTTGCAAAGAAAACTAAAAGCAAATGGAAAGTTAATACAAACTGTGAGGTTTTAAATCAAAACAAAATTACTATGACATATATTAATAGACATTTGGACACAAGTGAACATATGGCAAAAGAAAAGCAGAAGTAATCCCTTGAAACAGGATAGAGACTGTGTGTTCTATGGAGCATTCTTGAAAAATCTGCCACCTTGGTCTACCTTCATTCCGCTCCATTATAACACCAGAAAGGCATTATGGACACTGTTTAGTGGCACATCACCCATTTTTAATAGAGTGGCATCAAATGGCTTTTTCTTCCTCACTTTTCTCTGCCTTTATGACTAGGGGAAGGAATGAGACTAAACCAATGTTTACAAAATATTTAATTTTTTACGTGTTATCATAAATAATTATTAATGCTGCAGTTCTATGATGTATTTTTTTTATTTTCACCCAGGTATATGTTTTCTATCCATCAAAAGATATATTAAAACACAAACAGATGACTCTTTAAGTCTCTAGAGACTTAAAGAACTATATTTATAAACTCATTATCTTAAAAGTTAACATCTTCCCATTTTAATGATCATGGAAAGAACATGTATTAGAAAATGTATGCCAGGAAATGAACTTAACCACGTTAAGTTCATTCTGCAAAATACGGTGATTAAAGATTTATAAATTTCCCTGATGTTTGGCCAAAAATATACGATGCATGTCATATACCATAACACAAATTGAAAGTATTTTCTGATGCAAGTGACAGGTTAGTGTTTTATTTAGCATTTCAGATTAAATAAGCTTTATATCATACATAAGTTGATATTTGGCTTTAGAGAGACCATACAACTAGTTCTTATGTGAATCCTCAACAAATTGAGGATGAAACTATATGTTAGTTAATAAAACCATGAGTATCTGAGTTCCTTTAACTTTCTTCATTGCATATGGATTGCAGTCTTTAGTTTTAATATTCTATTTGTGAACACATATGGATTGCTACACTGAATTAACTTCAAAGTGATATTCAAAAGCCAAGTCATAGTCATAACCTATTACTTAAACCTTGATAGAGGTGGAGAAATATGCAAAACTAGCAGTCCATTTAAGTGATATTAGTGCTGTGACACAGCCAAAAAACATAACAAAATCCTTTATTTATCCCTCTGGGCTCAGTTAATGTTCAAAATCTGACATCCTCTTTTACTGCTCTGAGACACAGTGACACAAAAGCACAATTTATAAGAACAGCACTACTCGGGAAAGAAGTGTCTTGCATTACTTTACATTCCTTAGTCTGTAATAGAGTTTCAATCTTGTTTATTTCATTTTCTGGGTTAATTCCCTGTTTGTTTTTTAACTCCCTAAAGACTTGTTTACTCAAGAAAAAACTTATATGGCATTTCAAATCAATAAGGAAAAAAATGCATTTTTTAGTATTCTGTGTTGTGACAATTGGCTAACCTTATGAAGGAAAAACTACAGCTAGATCCTTACTTTAGTATTTATATCAAATAAATCCAGATGAATCAAAGATTTATTCTGAATCATGAAACAAAAATAGGATGAATACTAATTTTACAAATGAGCAGTTGTTTTTCTTTAAATAACTTTAAGTGGGAAAAGTCTTGCTGAGCAAGGCACAAAAATCCTGAAGCAATAAAATAAACAATCTCTAAATTTGACTAAAATATAAGAATATGTGTACTAATATGAGGAATTTGAGAAACAAGACAGAGGCTCATAGGGGAAGGGAGGGGAGAAATGAAGACGAAACCAGAGAGGGAGACAAACCATAAGAGACTCTTAATCTCAGGAAATGAACTGAGGGTTGCTGGAGGGGAGGGGGGTGGGAGGGACGGGGTGGCTGGGTGATGGGCATTGGGGAGGGTATGTGCTGTGGTGAGCGCTGTTAATTGTGTAAGACTGGTGAATCACAGACCTGTACCCCTGAAACAAATAATACATTATACGTTAATAAAAAAAATTAAAAAAAAATAAGAATATGTGTATTCTTAAAAATCATGAACTGAAATCTTGACTCTGAAAAATCATAAACAGGTTAAAAGAAAAACAAAAATAGCCACATAACACAACAAAGTATATGTTACTTTATCATATGTATCCATAAGTACTATAGATCCACAGCCCAACAGAAAACTGGGCAAAGTTATGAACAAGTACATGGGCGCACACACACATACATACATACATACACACAGAGATGCAAGTAATAATGTTAAGAAACTTTTAGCATTAATAAAAAAATTATCATTGTAAATTTAAGCAATTAAATACCAGAGGAAAGCTTTAAAAATTTTAGTATTGTACACTACTAGTAAGATCAGGAGAAAACAGGCACACTCATACACTGTAGGTAGGATTGTAAATTGATATTCCTTTTTTGGACAGTTAACACAATTTCAAATTCAAACACCTTTGACTCGGTTATTCCACTCACAGAAATCTATTCTGCAAACTCATTTGCACGCGATATTAAAATAGATAGCAAAATGTAGAAAAAAATCATCAACAAAAGACAGGGCTAAATAACAAGAGAATACTATGCAAGGACTACAGAGAAAATGGAAACTGTGCAGATAAAAGAAGCACTCCAATTTTTGTTAAGTTAGAAGCAATCAAGATACAGATAGCACAGTGCATATATCATACTAGAATTTCTAGAAACCATGATGGTTATAATCTGAAAGAAGTGCAATTGGGGGAGGGAAATAGACTCAATATTTATTATATTCCCTTTTGTGGTGTTTAAAAAATTACCGTATGCAAGAGTTATTTTGATCAGAATTTTTAAACTTTAAAATATTAAGACCTTAAGAATCTAAATTCTAATTTTTTCCATGTTTTAAGTTTTAAATCATTCAAAATACCAAAATGTTATCATTCACAAATATTTTAATTCTTTTATATTTTCTATTTACTAAAACTACATAATTTTTTAAAGATTTACTTATTTATTTGAGAGATAGAGCATGAGCATGGAGTTGGGGGCAGAGAGAGAGGGAGAGAGAATCCCAAGCAGACTCCCTGCTGAGCACAGAGCCTGACTGGGGCTAAATCTCAGGACCCTGAAATCATGACCTGAACTGAAATCAAGAGTCAGATGCTTAACCAACTCAGCCACCAACATGCCCCTACATCAATTTTTTAGATAATTACAATCTTCTACCTGAAATACTCAAACTGCTATAATAATCAAAGTTTAGATTTTATAAAATCTGTCCTAACATTACAAGAGAAGTAGTAATATGTTAGTTCAATAATTTCAAAATAACTATACATATCAATATTTTAACTATTTCATAAAACTTATTATTGTAAAATTGTAATTTATTTCTTAACAAGCTAAAATAGCATTTATGGTAATTACATAATATAGCCGACATCTAATTAATTTATATAAAGACCACCCAGCAATTTCCATAGTGTACACCAGTTCAAACAACTTAAAAGCTTTTGGCAGAGAAGGAAAAAAAGAAAATCATGCAAAATAAAATGTAAACAAATCTGATTCAAAAATTACAATTCTTTTTGACAGATCTTCCATTCACATTATAATTAATATCACTAGTTTCTCATTTGGCCACCTATTTTTCAACAATATATTCTAAATCACTATATAAGATCATTATTTTTCAGCTTCCATCAAGACCATTTTATGTTTTCTTCACAATTTTAGGAATTACCATTTCTGTTCTTAAGATACTTTGATTCAAATCTAGTTCCAAGGTACTTAATAATATTTATAAACAGTCTAGAAACCATGACTACACTACACACACTAACATAATAAGAAAATCACCTAGCTAATCTAGATTAACTACTACGGTTGCCATAAAAAAGATTTTGGACCCATGAATAATTTCCAATACAGAAACCTTATCTTTCTTTGTCGCCTCAGATATCATCAAGGGATTGGCATTGAGCAGATATCTACTACAAGTTTGAGAAAACAGGTAAAGAAAGAAGAAAATCCTGTAAGTTTTGACACATACTAACAAGGTAGACATGACTATTTTGAAGACAAGCATTCGACTTTTATCCAATGCATTCTACCTCTGGTCCAAATCAAAAGTCATCAGTATAACTTTACCTTGTAAATACATGGATTTGCTTTAAAAGAACACTTTTGATAATAGTTGGGCAACTATTATCATTTAAATCTGACAGTTATATTATGAGGCAGGTATCATAATGACTCTCATTTTACAGAGGAAGAAACAGGATTAGAAAGTTTAGTTGATATATACAGAGTCACATCACTAGTAAATTTTGGAGTCATTATTTAAAATCACATCTGCTCATCTTAATACACTAGCTTCATTACCACCTAGGACTGGGGAAAGGCTCTGGCCCAGGAAGCAGCAGACAAGATCTCCTCCACAAACCTGCAGTAGCTTAGAACAATTCACTTAATTTCTGTTTTCTCATCTGGAAATCAGTATAATAATTCCATTTATCCTATAAACTTTACAGAGCTACCTATAGTAAAGACAAAACGGATGTGGAAATATTTTGAAAAGATGAAAGTTACACATAAATACAAAGCTATCAAATACATAAGCTCTCTGAAGGCAAGAGTTTTAATCTCCTCCATTGCTGTGAGCACGCTGTTTAGTTCCCAGTAAAGGGCTAGGATACACAAAGGAAGGGAATATTTGGATCATTTATGACAAACTAATAAACGCCATTTATTTTCTCATTTAAACCTCCAATAATATCAGGTGTGAGGAGGAAACAGCCTCATCCTACAAAGAGAAAAAAACATGCTTTATATGATAAAGCTACTGATCATATTCAAACCTGTATTTGCCTGATTTCAAAGCCTCTGGTCTCTTGACAGCTTTTCATTTAAATAAATATAATTTAATTAATCAGGTGAAATAAAACATTAGGAATCTATAATGTGTACAGTTCAAAAAAGATATCAAACGATATCTTAATTATGTGCTTGAAAGATCTACCAGGGATAAAAGAGTTCCAAATTGCTGACATCCTAAATGTAAGTGATATGCTACAAAGGGAAAGCTGTGGTATCACCCGAGTTTGGTACCTCAGTCTTTAAAAATCATTTTCATACTTTAGTGCACCAAACATAATCTTAAGTGGTTTATGTGGTTTATTTTGCTAGTCTCTTCTTTGCCATGAAACAACATATGCCATGCTGTGCTATACAAACAGTAGAAAAAGATTCCAACAAGAAACCAGAAATGCATTTTTCTTTCTCTCCCACTTCTTATATCAATACACATCAAAAGCACCTAAAGATCCTAACACAGGAAGTAATAATAAAAGTTCACTAATTTTCATGCACTTAGATGAGCCACAGTACGCAGTGTTTTTATGTCTACTGTGTATCTTCAAAACAGTTTTCTAATGTATGATTGATTCCCTTTTACAAAGGTGGAAACTGAGACTTACCTAGATTAAACTTGTCTAATGTCACTCATCTAACAATAGGACTAGAATCTGGTTCCAAGTTCAGACTCCTAGCCAATGCTATTCTGCCTCACATGTTATCAGGGCTGCAAACTGCGTGCGTTTATCATTAAGATGACAACCCTTGACTTGTCTGTGTTCTTAGTATAAAGATGAGGATTTATAGCCCTTCCCATCAAAGAACTAAAACTATATCATTCCTTGATATTCCCTGTGAATTGTTGCCTCTCTTCCTAAAATTTCCTCTGCATATGTAAATCAGTAATAATACCAGAAATTTGTAAAAACAAGTGAAGCTATAAATTGTGAAAGTGCTTGGGAATTATAAAGCTCAAATCTCCATTTCCTATGGAAACTAAAAACAAGATTAAAATTTTTCAATTCCTCACAAGATAAGACACGAATAAAGAAAAAATCATGACATAAGTTGAAAGGTATCTTTCAAGAAAAACGAGCAAAGCACACACCTTTCCTACCATCCCTAGAATCATTTCCAGAACTTTCTTTGGCTTGCTATGAGAGATTTTTTTAAAAGGAAGCCCCTCCCCCAACTCTAGAGTTGTAGGGGTATTTCTGTGGTAGCTGGATCATTGAAAACAGTCCCTCTAAATATCTGTAATCCACAATAAATAACTTACATGAAGCCCATGAGGAGTAAGTTAAAAATGTTCCAAGTTAGTATCACTAAAATATATATGACAATATTTTCAAATATATTGACCAAACCGATCATCCTATACCTTATAAGCCTTATTCTTCGGATTGAAACTACCCATTGTGTTCAGCATTTCAGTGCCAAAATGGCCTTTAAGAATTTTTAAATAATTAACTGTAATGACAAAAATTATATATTGGTTGTGAGTTATCATTAATTTTGTTGAATATTCGGGTGCCTGGGTGACTCCGAGTCGGTTAAATGTCCGCCTTCGGCTCAGGTCATTATCCCAGGGTCCTGGCATCGAGCCCCGCATCGGACTACCTGCTTGATGGGGAGCCTGCTTGTCCCTCTGCTCTTCATCCTGCTTGTGTTCTCTCTCGCTCGCTCTCTCTCTCTCAAATAAATAAATTAATTAAAAAAAAATTTTGTCGAATATTCTTCTAAGATGTTAATATTTTAAATATATCTGGGATTGTTAAAATATTATTTAGATGTTAAAGAAACGGAATATATTATCACGGATAACACACTAAAAGACAAATTTTTCTGGGTTCTACTGATGAGCCCTATTAGCATTTATCAAGCAGTTGTTCAGTTGCTATACAATATCTCAGGTACCCCAGGCAGGAGGTCAAGTTTACCATGATTCAGTTCATGTCCCTCCTAAATTCAAAGTCTAGTGAGATGTGCCACATTACATATTTTTATCTACAATGTTTTCCAAAATTTTTCAGACAGAATTTTACCTCATAATTACCAAGGACAATTTTTTTACCAGCTCAGAATGATAAAGTGCCTTAAATTGGTGTTTTGCATAAAAGGATGCATAATGTCTCCTCTCCTTCTTGTCTCCCTGTGGAAGTAGTTAATAGTTTCTTTTTGTCAAAAGCAATATTGATGTAAGAATTCACTGTTTTGTAGTAGTTCAATACCAGTGTAGATGAAGACTGACCATAGACTTGCAAACTAGGGGACTCCAAGCCAAAGAGAAGCTTAAACAAAAGGATTTCCATTTCCCAATTCCTACTGCCCTACCTAGTGCACCACGTTACACTGCCTTTTGGAGTTTATCCTGCTTTCCCATGGCCCTCTTCCCACACTTTAAGAAATCTGGCAATTTCAATTTACAATAAAGAAAAGAGATACTTTTCCCCTTGGCCTGAAGATATTTATTTCAAAATATTTATTTCATTCTATCCTTTTAGTCCTGCATAAGAAATAAAAAACATAACCAAATTGCTGACATCCTTAACTGCAATGAACTGAACACCAGTGCTAGGGGAATTGTAAAATGAAAACTAAATCTGGAAGAGAACAGGATTGTAACGTAAAGCTTTAATATCAGCTGCAAAGACTTACAGGCTGAGAAAATCTTTTCTTATATCAAATTATGTAACTTGAGTTTCAATTAAATTTATGCTGAAGTTAGAAATGATCAACTAATGGGGCACCTGGGTGGCTCAGTCGTTAAGCGTCTGCCTTCAGCTCAGGTCATGATCTCAGGGTGCTGGGATCAAGCCGCCTCAGGCTCTCTGCTCAGCAGGAAGCCTGCTTCTCCCTCTCCCACTCCCCTTGCTTGTGTTCCCTCTCTCGCTGTGTCTCTTTCTGTCAAATAAATAAATAAAATCTTTTAAAAAAATTAAAAAAAAAAAAAGAAATGATCGACTAAGGCCATATTCTCTTGTAAGGATGAAGAATCAGGTAACACTTCACTATATCTTAATAATAAGCATACAGTTTATTCAGCTTATATAACCATATTTCTATCATTTCTATCAGTATAATTGGGTATTTATAAATATAAGACCAAAAATGTTTGCATTCAAGGAGCATGTTGTGAGGTTCACTGAAATTCAACCAGAGTGAAAGTATCAGAGGACCATAAAACAAGTGAATATCAGGGATACCTGGGTGGCTCAGTCGGTTAAGCATCTGACTTCCGCTCAGGTCATGATCTAGGTCATGATCTCAGGGTCCTGGGATCCAGCCCATGCATCCTGTTCCCCACTCAATGGGGAGTCTGCTTGTCCCTCTGACCCTCCCCCTGCTCATGCTCTTTTTCTCAAATAAATAAATAAAATCTTTTTAAAAAAGTGAATATCATAGTATTTATCAATTAAAATTAATTATACATGAAGGGTTAATAAATTCCATAGAAAAAAATATGATAACATATTCAAAACATTTTGGACACACTAAAATTTAGGCACGTAGTTCAACACAGTTTGAGCTCATATTTTAAATACTGAAATAATGAGGAAAAAGCATAAGTATTAACAAACCCATAAACTATATAACACTATGATTTAAAATTCTTTAAAAGAACAATCTAAATAGTAAAACTATGATGAGTGCATGCGTCATTTATTAGAGAAATGTGAAAAGATATGAAAATTAAAGCAATCTAAGAAACTATCTCCTTATAAATTTCCTTCCTATAATGAACCTGTATTCTCTCAAATCTATTTGTTCTATACAGTTGAAGACACTTACAAATGTCAAGGCTCTCAATTTTAAAACTGTCTTTGACCTTAAGCTACAAATCAGTAGTAAGCATTTTAAATGATTTTTTTCAATAAGTTAATTAATGTCCAAAAACTAAATGTTCATAATAATAAGTTGAGGGGTTTTTGCTGAAGCAAATTATCCATAGAATAAAAACAGGACAAAGCTAAATTACTGGAAAATAAATCTTAAAAGTAAAAAAAAAAAAAAAAAAAGCATGCACATAAAAAAACTGCACACATTAGCACAAATATTAGAGCAACTGGTCCACAACAAGACACTGTGTCCATAAACTCATTCTGAGATATCCACTAAAAGAAAAAAGAACTTATAACTTGGTACTTTTAAAAAAAATTGCAATAAAAGATTAACACAGGAAACTGTGGTATATTATATTGTGGGGGTAGGGGGAGACTGACAATTTTGTGGCCATTCAAGGAACATGTATAGTCACATTTTGAGAAAAGTCCAAAACTAAAATGGAAGCTGAGCACACCCATAACTCTCAGGGCCCTTATAATGGAGTCTTGAATTCTAACCACTAGCAGCATGGCTTTGGCATCACCCGAACAGCATTTGTAAATCCTCTTTAAAGTGTGTATTCTACTTATCTTCAGCAAATTGCTTTAATATATAGCAATGTATCTTAAGGAATAACGGTAACTTTGAAAATATCTAGCTTGTAGATGAAAATGAAAAATATATTACACCTCTATCTAAATAGGCTATGAGGCAGATGCCAGATAAACTGTTTCTTTTGAAACCAAAATGGAGAGGAAAAGCAAAATTCTGACTTTAAAATGTATAATTCTACAATAAGAAAATCTGCTATAATATTAAATGCGTTTAATGGATAAATAATCATTAAGTCCCTCAATGCACTAAGAACTAGGCTAAGGTTTCTGAACGATACAAAGACAACAACGGCATGATCCTGCCTCCTTTAAGAAGGCCACATTTTCATTACCCAAGTTAATTTTTAAATGTTTTCATTCTATAAATTAAAATTATCAAAAATGACAAAATAAATTGAATAGTATTGAAAAATAATAGGTGTCAGACTCTTAACACCACTGTGAGAACCACACTCATCTTTTTTTTTTTTTTCCAAATTAGAAAAATCAACTTTGAAAAACATTTGATGTTTGAGATGTTTTAAATCAGGGAGGATTTTGAAATTTTAACTTTGAATTCAACAACTAATTACCCTATTGTACTGAAGAGACCTACTCATATAAGAGGTTTGGCAATTAATTACTCAAATCACTAGAGAAAAATCTCAGAAATTTGGCTGAAAACTGCCATAATAAAAGAGCTAATATTTTAATCATATCTAGGGAAACTTCAGTAGAATCCAGGTGGAAAATAAAAAGGAAAGGAAACATAATTTATCCAGTGGCCATTACCATCCCAATAAAATGTTTAAATCGAAAACAAGATTTTAGCTCTGTGTAATGTACCCTTTGTTCACTTAAAAAAAAATCTCTATTTAAATTTTATTTCCTGTATTTGCTCTGCAGATTAAGTATTTCCATTGACTCTTTTTTAAAAGGGGAGGGCAAAGAGGAGGAAGAGAGGAAGAGGAAGGAAAAAACCATATTCTCTGAAAACAATTATGCAGCAACACATGCTGGAATAGTTAGGAAACAATTGCTCTTTTCAGCCTTCCTTAGTATTTGGGGGGCCCTAGGGGAAGTTCAAAAGTTTGTACAGTGTTACTGGAAGAGATTATGAGAGGATCTGAGGTCTGAGCATGAATCAGCATTCTATTGTCATAATGTCACAGTGCAACGACCTTATCACTTTAAAGGCTTGATGTGAAACAGAAATTCTCCATACCTCTTGAGTCAGCAGGTTAAGCCTGCAAGACCTCAAAAAGGAACAGCACAAGAATAAATTATCATTAAGTTTCTATCATTTCATATAGTATTTTTTTATTTAAATATCTTTTTTCTCTTATCCTAAAATAGAATGTTTCAACTGATGCAATTCTTTGATTTCTGTTTAGTATAATGTATCATTTTCTTGAAATTCTCTTGTGATAAGTGAAGTACAAAAGTTTAACTACAAAAAAACCTAATGACAAATTAATTATTCTTACATATCAGGAGCTAGTTCTTTCTTTGTAACCTCCAACTTAATATAACAATATTTACACCACCAGGTTGTAAGGTATTGTGTTCTGTTACATGTGTTCATGGTTTTCTTCATACCGTGAGTTCTTATTTTGGCTTAACAGCATCCAAGTTGATTCTAGTTTTGTAAAATTTTTGCATATGTTGGTAACTCCAGGTTTTAGTAATTGCCTCAATAAAAATGGCAAGACATGATAGCCCATCTATAACTATATATAAACATATCCATACTCACACATATACATACATACTCACAATCGCATTCATGCAAAATGTAATAAAGGTTTAGCAAATATGAATTAATTCAGTGAACACAGATATACAATTTCAATAGTTCACAACAAAAATTCAATGATAAGAAATACACCTTAAAAATGATATCTGAAGAATCAAGGTTAAAAAGTCAAAAAAATAAAATTTTAGAATTCCCTCTCTTCTGAGAGCATTTACAATCAATGCTGTCTCTGGATGCCTTTTTTAATTATTTATTATCATATTAATCAATTTTACAAGGATATTCAAGATAATCTATATAAAATCAAAGGCACTCTGTTTTTAAAAGACATTTTAGTTGTTTTTCAAACAGAATTTTAAATGAACTTTTTCAAAGTAAACGCCATTTATATATTTTTTAAATTTCTCTAAATAAATGTGTTTACAATGTTTCAAAAGGTATTTAGTGTGCGCAACAGTTTTATGAAAGAACAATATTTTCTCCAACATCCCCATCTGCTGGCTTAGAGAAAAAGTAGATTTTTATCTGTTATTTCTTTAAATATTTTTATAATTTATTTTATGGAATTGAAATGTAAAATTAGGTTATTTTAAAATAGACTAATAGCAATTTGTCAAAGTCATTCATGAAAAGAAATAGAAAGGAAAGGTTTTGAAGAGGAAATCTCATATTAATCATTCCAAAGCCCTATGGGATCCAATATTCATGTTTGTAGCTGCTTTAGACAGTTTTGTTTTAAAGAAATTTTGGTAATGAGCAGAGTACTAATTTCTTAAATTTTTTGAGAATGTAAAAATATTTAGTATTTTCCTAAAATCTGCTGTTTTGTTAAACTATATATAATATGTGGTGTGAACATATATGACAAAATCAAATTTATTATTTTCAAAAAATCTGAGTTTCTGTAATACACTGCTTCTGTATAAGAACAATTAGAATATCTTCACATCCTCAAAGGTTCTTAGAAAAGACCATGGTGGCCAGTGCACACTGAAGGCCTCAAGGTCTACGAGACTTTGAAAACTATTCAAGAGTACAGAAGGAAAAGGTTAGGAAAAAAAATGAATTTCTATGAGAAAAGTATTCATTTATTCTCTGACAACCAGAAGGCACTCAGTAAATATTGAAAGAAGGAAGAGAGTACGGAGGGAGGGATGGAGAAAGGAAGAAAGGAAGGAAGGAAGAAAGAAGGAATGGAGGAGGGAGGGAAGGAAGGAATGGAGAGGGTAGGGAAGGAAGGAAGAGAGGGAAGAAGGGAGAAAGGAAGGAGGGAAGGAAGGAGGGAGGGAGGGAGGAATTCTTGAGGCCCATCACTAGTCTGAACTGTTGAACACATCAGATGCTAGTTTTTTTTTTTTTCTCCTGGTTTTATGGTTTGTATTTTCTCATATTAAAGGTTTATGTTTTATCAGCTTTCAAGAAAAAATAAAAATCTTAGTACTATCTCTAGCTAAGAAGAAAGAGAAGGAGGAAAGGAAAGGAGGAGGGAGGAGGGGGAGAGTGAAAGAGAAAGAAAGAATTGGAAATCTGTCTTTATTTCCTCAAGTACCCATGGAAACAAATGGGAACAAACAGGTACTTTCCCTATCCCACTGTGACTATGAAAGGGAAAGATGTGGGAGTTGGTGTCCTGCACATTTTACCCAGTTGACAATATAATGACTTCACTTCATTTGCATAACCTTAACCCATTTGGTGGACAGCACTAGATCCTTAAATCAGAGTCAACCTAGACATTTCCAAATAAGTTCCTTTATCTCAGGAATAAAACTAAATGAGTAAACTAATTTCTCTTCTATCTTGAAATTATACTATTGTTATAAAACTCCACTTTCTTAATATATACTCTATGGGATTTTTACAATTTAGCTAGGTGGAACAACAAGCTACTTTATGAAAATTGATTGATGATACATATTTTAATAATGGAGTTAAAAAACAGAATTCCTAAGATTTCTGGAGGAAATGAGAGGAAGTCATTTTGGTTTTAGCTATCAACATATTTGACGCTGCTGCTTCCACTTCATATAGTAAAGAATCATGGACTCCCCTGACCAAAAAAGCAAGCAAAGGCTAAGAATTGGAGAAAAACCTTGAGCAGGATTAAAATGATCAAGACTCATCTTGACAAATTTAAGATTAGAGATTTCCATTCATTTCTTGACTACTGACTTCATGGTTGTAGTTTACATGAACATAAAGAGTTAAACTAATTTCACATTTTTCTCCTGCCCTTGGCAAAACAAAAAGAAATGAAGAAGGATACGAGCACTCCAGTTCATTTTACAAGCTCTAGATTGTGAAATTCCTAAGGGAATGAAGAAACTGAGTCCCAAATGTTATTTGCTCAGTCAATGAGTCAATGTGAACTCTAGAAAATTCTAACCAATATGTCTCTTTTGAATAACAGTGCCTCATTAGTTCTCTTTAACAATCAGTAAGATTACTTATAACATGGGAGTGGCACATGCCAAACTTGAAAAGGCATTCAGTTGCTTACCACAATTTGTTTTAGTTTCTCAGAATAATAACCCATGGTAGAGTAATTTTGGGATCTGGAGACATGCATTTTTATTTCAGATTCATTTTCTGAGAAAAACAAAAAAATCTGCACAAAATAAAGATTTGATTTTCCCCATTTCTCAGAAGTATGTTCAAACAAATTAAATTGTGTGTGTGTTTTCGATGAAATTCATGTGCCATGGATGTATTCATTCTGTGGAAATTCATGGAGTTACATATGTGCTAATATATATACATTTCCTGTCTGCATAACTTATTTCAATACAATTCATATTAAAAATAAATCTATTCAAAAATATCGAGACTGAAGACCTAAACCAGTCACCTAACCTAAACCAAAAATAATCTTTAATCTTTACAAAGCCCCAGCACAGTCATTCAACATCTCTTAGAATCAAGGAATATTCATTTTGTTCAGTGGACATATCTGTTATTTTCTCAGTTAGGCACTCTCGTTATTTTCACCAATGAGTGAACTTCTCCAACACTGACCATTTCAACAGTGTACCTGTCAATTACTTTCACATTGTTTTAGAAATCTACATACTCCCAATAATCACAGTGTTGTCTTAGTTTCATTACTTTTCAAAGCATTTTCACACTAGTATACAATTATATACAGTTAGATACTTAGTACAGACGTAGGTTAAACTCATAACTCAGGAAAAAATAGAAATTTGATATCAAATCAAATAAATAACCTAAATCTGGTTGGTTAATAGGTCAAGTATAAAAACCTTCAATAATTAAACTACAGCGGCTTCTTTGTCTGTATCTATGTACTGAAATTTTTCAAGATATTCTTAATGTTCTTTTACGGAGATTTTTTTTTTTTTTTAAGCTGCAAATCCACCTTGCCTCTATCTATCTATCTATCTATCTATCTATCTATCTATCTATCTATCTATCTCTCCCTGCACGCCTGTCCCTTCAGTTTCTTCTCTCCTTTGGTATCAACATTCGAAGAAAACATACAGCACTGAAACCTTCTTAAATAGGTTCTTTATAAACAACTGGATTCTAGACATCTAACATGACCATAATAATGCCCCTCTTCTATCAGTAAACGAAAATTGTTTCACTTCTTCATCCGAGCGGTGGTAGTTTCAAAATGAGTTGATGATGTTCCTGATATCATAATCAGGGTAACCTATCGAATATATGATTAAGGCTCAGTGTGGGGAATTGAGATGACAACCACTTTGCCTAATGTGGGAACACAGCAGTTGGGCTTTTTCTGTGGTAATTTTCCGCTAGCTCCTCTACACTGTAGCCGAAGTGGAAGGTGAGCCATCTGCGACCCACCCCCCGAAACTGTTAACCATTTAATAAAAACTGAGAACATTAAGGCAGAAAAGATTCCCCCAACCGGGTCGGCAGGAAATGATGGCAGCTGCTGAGAAGAGGGCAGGAAGGCACAGTGGCGGCGGCTGCACTGCCCACGGCCGTCTCAGGGGTGGGAGCGCCGGGACAGGAGCCCGCGAGCCTCTCCATTGAACCTTTTAGAGACTTAATGGCTTGGATTCTATTACTTTGTCTGAAGCCTTAACAGAGCTTCATCGCGTGTCCCGGAACCCTGAGCAGAGTGATGGGGCTAATACGGATAACTGCAAAGACTAAAATGGCTGATCAGCGACTTCTGATTTCCAAACTCGGCCGGATCCAACTGCTTTCGGGTCCTTCTCCTCTCGCTGCCTTTGCTGGAGCCACGCTACCTGAGAAAAAAGCGCACCCGGCCGGCGAGCTGACCGCGGCGCCCACAGCAGAATGGCCCCCTTCAACTTAGGCTGAAGCTCCGCGGAGCACCGAGAAATTGACAGCGCTCCCGCTCCGCCCCTCCCCGACCCGGCGGGCGGTGGGCCTGCGTCAGCCTCGCTCCTCGCCGCGCCTCGCCGCGCCCCTCGGGTGGGCGTTATGTAACAATCCCGAACCCAACTCCAGAACCATTTTAACAACTTATCCCGTCGAAGCGGGGAATATAGGGCTCGCGGGGCCCATACAATGAATCCGAGCTGGGCCTGTGGATTTAAATCCGGGGTCAGGAGAGGAGTGCAGCTGCCGGGGCAGGAGGCCGGGCTCTAGCAGTCCCCCGTGGGATCTATCCAGCAGCCCGACTGTGCGCCCAGGGGAATAAATGTGTTCTCTGTGGTCAGGGTACCACCAGTCGCGCAAGGGGGGAGGGGGAGGGGGAGAGGCAAGGAGGGCTTCTCTTGAAGCACTCAAGATAAGCTAGAATCCCCAGAACCTAAGGAAGCCCCCTCCAGCTCCAATCCTCACCCCACTTCCCTAGTGCGCACACTCTTGAATGTCTTTGCTCCCTCTTCACCCCCTCCCCGCCAGTGGGGGTCCCCGAGATTGCAGCCACTTTCTCCCTACGCCGTCACACGCACGCGCGTGTGCAGTCACTCACACCCACACACTGACACACAGAAACACACACACACCAACCCACACTCGCGGGCGCTCCGCGTGCGGCATCCAAAAGACATGAATATTCATTACTTACAAGCATTAGTGACTGCGAAGCTGTTTGCTACCTCCAAATTGTCGATGTGGGGAGTCAGTCTGAACTCCGAAGTGGAAAACTGAACCATTCCTACCCGAAATGCACTGTATTCCTGATCGGCGCCCCTGGGAAATAGCCCCCCTGCAAAGAACAAACACCAAGCAGAACAGTGTCAGTGCCAGGGAAGGAAAGGAGGGGAGCCCGCTAGCGCCCAACAGCCCAGGAGTCTCTTATTCTCGCTAATAGGCCGAATAAATACATCAAGGGACTCGGGCAGCGGGGAGCTGATCTCCAAATGGTAGCTAAGGGGTCAAGACACAGATGAGAGTCTGAGGGCAAGGTAGGTGGCCAGAAACGTTAGCCTTTCCTGGTAACCACAAGCTTTTCATTCAGACCCCCTAGAGGACCTTAACAAACAGGAAAATGTTGCTTGAGGCAGAATTAATAAAATTTGGGAATCAGAAATGAGAACACCTTTTCCTCTATTGTATCAAAGCCATAGCCTATTCCCTTTGCTTCATGCTAAGAAAAACATGTATATTCTAGGCAGTTTAAATCTGGAATGCAGTCAAGGTATGACATAAGTCTACATGACATGAATTAATTTGTCCACTGTGAACAAAGATTACCACCAAATTATGCACAATTCAAAAGCAGAGCACAAAGGGTACCTACCTATCTGTATGCTGTTAGAAGAGACACCAAAAATCAGTCCCCATAAAACAGGAGAAAGGAGAACAGATATATGCATAATCTTTTGCATTTCCAAGAAAAGTAGAGCATCCACAAAATACCCCCTTTTTTTTCCTTTTCCTCCTCTTTCTTCCTTGGCGGTTTTCCTCAGCAAATTAGATCCTCTGCATTTTGAGACAGCAATTTAGCACCAAGCTCCTAAAAACCTGAAGTGGAGGCAGAAGAATTCCTATTTCCCAGGTCCTGCTGGTGGCTGCTGATGCCCTGCGCCCTGTCCCTGCTCCCGAAGTCCGGAGGACTGGCTGGATGCAGTTTTCAGCGGAGCTGCCGCTGTGGTTCCAGTGTCTTGGAATATTCAGCACCCTCCCATGCACTCACACACACTCACCCTCTCTCGCGCTCTCTTCTCCCTCTCCCCTCTGTCTCACACACGCGCGCGCGCGCACACACACACATACACACACACGCAAGTCACAGAGGAGCAGGCAGTCCCGGGCGCGCGTGCGCGACTCGCGGCAGGATGCTGGCGCGCGCGTCCAACCCCTCCCCCGCACCCCGCACCCCGCACTGCCCTGGCAGCGTCGCGTGCGCGGCGCTAAGAAAGCGCGGCTCAGAGCCGGGCAGCCGCTACCCCGGTCTAGACCTCAGGTCTCGCGAGCTGTCGCGCCCACCGAACGCTTCTGCCTTTCAGCACCGAGGACAGCGCCCCACTCTTCGCCTCGTGCTACCTTTGTTGCCTCCGCAGCAGCTGCCGCTCAGATGCTCCAGCCTGGACCAAACGCAGCAAAGCCGATTTCCGGCTGCTGTGCAGAAGCCGAATTGCTAATTGTTGCCGGTGAAGCGTTTTCTCACCAGGCCCTGCTGTTTTACATTTTAAGTAATTTTTATTTTCGTTTTCTATGGCCTGTGAAAACTCACCTAGCAATGTAGAAAAGGTATCATCCTCCTCACCTGACCCAGCCAAAAAGCAAACAAGAAAACAAAATACCCATCGAAGAACTGTTCCAAAATCGTGAAGTTTTGCTAAATGTGATGTAGCCAGCATCCAGGGACAAACCCAAAATTCTTTCTTTAAAGGCTAAAGCCGCATAGGAGGAGATCAAGATTGAATCTTTGAAATACTTTGCATGGATATCCCATCTTTAGAGTGTGTTCCATTGGGTCATAATGCCAACTTGCAGAGCCAGCTGAGTGCAGGTCTGGCAGACTTCACTGCAGATTCCCTCCTGTAGTAAAGACATGTAGACTTGGCTCTTTAGAAGCCCTTTCTTTACTGAAAGCAGAAGACTCCGTTTCAAGGAAAGGCTCATAGGAGAAAGAAAGAAGATGAAGTAAGTCTAGAAAGGCCTTTGAGCTGCACAATCTTTCCCAGGGACATAGTGAGAAACCGAATATTCCACCGCGTATTGGCCCTGAGTTTTGAGAAATCACTGCTCAAAGAAAGTAAGCTAAGTTTTCAGCACTTAAAACCCGCAAGCTTGAGACCACTGCGAAAGAAAGATGAGGTTAGGGATTAAAGTTTGTGGGAAGGGAGTTAATGGGGAGGATCTAAGACTGGACTTCCCCCCTGCGCAATTTATGCACTTCTCACCGCTTGCCAAGCAGTTGCCTGGGAACCTGCTCTGGCAATTCCTTCGGCTGCCTCAGAAATTCTTAAGTTTTATGGATTTTTTGGTTTAAACAAAGAAATAAAGGAAGGTTTAGTACAAGGGATTGTTTCCAGAAGGCAGTACATTGGAGCCCATAATACTAAAGGATTGACTTGCTAATATTTCAGAATGCTGAGAGTGTTAATCTATCATGCTGCCTTCCTGTGCAACTATCACACTAATATCATTCCTACAACCTCTTTGTTAACTGTTACCTCACACTTGCCCCCTAATCATTCCAGGGCTTAATTTCTCCATTTTAGAAATGAGAAAGATGGGCAAAGTGTCCTCTATGGCTCTCAAATCCTATAAATCTGTGATTTCAAGTTATGATCTTCCCCTGCTTTTGATTTTAGATATTTATTCCTAAACCAGGAAGTGAAATACCCATAATCTACTACTAAGCTTAGTAAAATACCTTAGTAAAAATACCTCCTAATTTTATCACCAAGAATTTATTTTAGTCTGTTAATAAGCAATTCACTATATGTAGAACAGGCCCTGTGAATTAAAATGCATTTAGTTTTTTAAAAATTAAGTAAGGATAAATGGTAAAAGAGATATAAATAAAAATATATCCAAATTCACAATATAAAGAATAATTAAATTAAGCTTCTCTATTCAATCACTAGTTGTGATGTAAGGCACAAAAAATGATCTGAAATTATTCTCTATTTGAAATATATGATGTATATAAAAATACATATGAATGAATAAATAATTTCTCAGAGCAAAATAAAAAAATACTTTTCCAGCTATTTTCTTTTCTTCTCCATTCAGTTTTTTCCACAAGAACCCCAATTTCATACAAAGAAACTTGGAATGAAAGAAGAGAGAGAGGAGCTTAAATGTGGAGAAGCAATGACGTTTGAAGTGTAGATCAATGGAAATTGAATTTTTCTTTAAAAAAATGTTTCAAAAACTATTTTCATACTAATCTATTTCAAATTCAAAGGCAAAGATGAACTCAAAATGACTGAATTACATTCTATAATAGCAAATGATATAAAGTAAGAATTTGCTGAATCATAGATCATTTTCCCTAGTAAATAATGTAAGAACTCTGGGTAAATATTACTGTTTAATGACAAATTATAATTCATATATAAAATAGAAATAAAAAATTTAGTAGGCGTTAGTTGTAATTCAACTGCTATTCTATTAATGTGTCTTTCACAAGGTAGTTATTACGTATGTACATTTCATAACATACCTGTATACATTTCCTGCAATGTTAGTATCATTATATTAATATCATCATTCATGGAACTCTTTCTAATGTGCTATAATATTTATACAGCTTATATTTTTCAAGTATAGAATACTATCAATATAAATGTAATTAAATTGACTGAAGTAAATAGTTATGAAAATGAATGAAAACTACTAGAATTTATTTTGAATACTTAGAAACTTCTCACTTCAAGAATATATCTCTAATTGATCAGTAATGAAGTCAATTTTGAAAATTTCAAAACTACTCGATCTATAGTTGAATAGAGTAGCTTGCTCAAAGAAACAGAATTTGCTATTTTCTGCCCTCTGCTGTTCAATTTTGGTAATTATCCATAAGTATTGTTTTCCTGAAGCAAGGATAAGTTACATTAAACATGGAAGAAATAAAAATACTACCCACCCTGTCATTTGTTTGTTTGCTTAGTTGGTTGTTACTGTTGTTCCTTTATGTGTGTGTTTAAATATGATTTTTAGTATTAAGGCTAGAAATAAGTATTATATGTAAAATTTCAATTTCTGTTTCACTTAATCTTTGTTTCAACATGGGAAACAATAATTTCCCTTTTAAATCTGCTTTAAAATGCTTAAGGATATTATATATCCTACCCAATCTGCACGGTTTTAATTTTTATTCCATAATAAAAAGCTTTGCATAAAGGAAAGGAAAGTCATTGTATGTGAGGAGGGTTGTGATAATTTTTTACATGACTGGTAGTGCAAATTTTAGCTGATTTCATTATCAAAAGTGGATTATAAATTAGTGCCATACTCCCTAGTGACAAAGTCTCACCAAAGTGGAGGTCATTGCCTTTCTTCCTATTGATCCTCTGGAACTGTGAAAATGTAGGCCATCTGAAAGGCTTGGATGCAACTCAACAATAGAAAGGAAAGAGGGTCCATGCTCTTTCAGCAGAAGATAGCAGATTGCAGTTCCTGCAGAAAGAACCCTGGTTCCAGACATGAGACCCCACTGGCTGAGACAAAGCAAATAAAGAAATGGATGAGAAAACATGAGGATTTTAATCACTTAGGGCTATAAATAGAAATTTTAGTTCTTTAATTAAGATAAAGAATAATATTAATATTAATACTTATTCTAGATTGAGACAACATTCTTTTCTTTTATGCAGCAAAAATTTAAATCACTAATTCAATAAGATCAACTACATGACCCAAAACATATATCTAAAGTTAAGCAAGTTAGGCTTTTGTACCTCTTTTTAAAATGAATTTAGAATGTCCAAAAATGAAAATAAGTAGTTTTCATTTTAGGTTGTTTGTGAGCTTTGATTATATGAATTTATATTATAGGTAACAATCCTGTACCAGGAATATTTATTGGAAAACGGTGTTTCAATTCATTCATTAATTCAATAAACTCTGAGGAGCTACTATATTCCAAATACTGTGGTTGACACAGTGTATAAAAAGATGACCCAACAAAAACTTTTCTCAAGAGATTCCCAGACTTCATTCAAGTAAGCAAATGATGAAGACCATGTGAGAAGGGCAATAAGAAATGAAACAAGTAGGCATATGGTTAAGATAATATGGTGAGACAAAGAGTAATCGATAAAGCACATTTTATGTTGGAGCTCAGGAAAGAGGAGAGTCACCAAAGGCTAACACCTGAACTGAGTCAAGTAGAAGTTATAGATAGGTAAACGGTGGGGATGTAGTGAGGAAAACACTTTTTTTTAATTTTAATTTTCAACTTCATGGAGTTATAATTGACAAATAAAATTAAGGTATTTAAAGTGTACAGTGTGATTACTTGATATATGTTTTCATCGTTAAAGGATTACCCCATCAAGTTAATTAACATATCTATCGCTTCACATATTTATCCTTTTTTTGTTTTGAGAACATTTAAGTTCCACTCTCTTAGCACATTTCAATTATACAATACAGTGTTATCAACTATAATCATCATCTTATACATTAATCCTCAGACCCTGCTTATCTTAAAATTGAATATTTGTATTCCTTTACCAACCTCTCCCTATTTCCCCCACCCTCCAGCCCCAGGCAACAACTCTTCTACTCTGTTTCTATAAGTTTGACTTTTTTTTTAGATTCCACATATCAGTGATACCAGACAGTATTTGTCTTTCTCTGTCTGGCTTATTCCAATTAGCATAATGCCCTCCAGATTCATTCATATCAAGGTTGAATAATATTATATAATCATATATATCATATATATCTCATATATAGCACATTCTTTTATCCATTCATGCAATGACAGACACTTAGATTGCTTCCATACCTTGGCTAGTATGAATAATGCTGCAATGAACATAGAAGTACTGGTATCTCTTCAAGATAATGGTTTCATTCCTTTGCATATACACCTGAAGGGGGATTGCCAGGTCATATGGTAGCTCTATTTTTAATTTCTTGAGAAATCTTCATACTGTTTTCTGTAATAGTTGTATCAGTTTACATTCCCACTCACAGTATACAATGGTTCCCTTTTCTTTGCATCCTTGCCAGCATTTGTTATCTCTTACCTTTTTAATACTAGCCATAACAAAAGGTGAGAGGAGATGTCTCATCATGGTTTTGATTTGCATTTCCCCGATGATTAGTGATATTGAGCACCTTTTCATATACCAGTTAGCCACTTGTATGTCTTCTTTGGAAAAATGTTTATTCAGGTCCTGTGCCCATTTTTTAATCAGATTTTTGGTTTTTGCTATTGTGATGAATAAGTTCTTTGTATGTTTTGGATACTAACCCATTATCAAATATATGATTTACAAATGCCTTCTCCCATTCCACAGGTTGCCTTTTGATTTTGCTGATGGTTTCCTTTTGCTGTGCAGAAGCTTTTTAGTTTGATGCAGGCCTACTTATTTATTCTTGCATTTGGTGTCAAAAAAAAAAAAAAATCATTTCCAAGACCAGTGTCAAGGAACTTACCTCCTGTTTTCTTCTAGGAGTTTTATTTTTCAGGTCTTATGTTCATGTCTTTAATCCATTTTGAGTTGACTTTTGTGTATGGTGTAATATTGGGGTCCACTTTCATTCTTTTGCATGTGGCAATCTGGTTTTCCAAATACCATTTATTGCAGAAACTATCCTTTCCCTATTGTATATTCTCGACTCTTTTGTCAAAAATTAATTGACCAAATATACATGGATTTATTTCTGGGTTCTCTATTCTCTGTGTTTGTTTTTAATATTAACTTCATATGTTTTATGTTTACTATAGCTTTGTAGTATAGTTTGAAATCAGGAAGTATGCTGCCTCTACCTAAGTTTTTTCTGAAGATTGTTTTGGATACTCACGGTCTTTTTTGCTTTCATGCAAATTTTAGAATTTTTTTTTCTATTTCTGTTAGTAATGTCATTGGAATTTTGAAAGGGATTGCACTGAATCTATAGATCACTTTGGATAGTCTGAACATTTAATAATATTAATTCTTCCAATCCATGAGCACAAAATCAGTTTCCATATATTTGTATCTTCTTCAATTTCTTTCATCAATTTTATAGTACTTAGTGTGTGTTATTTTATTCTTTTTGATGCTGTTGTAAGTTGGATTGTTTTCTTATTTTCTCTTTCTGATAGTTCCTTGTCTATTATAGAAACGCAATTTTTTATATTGATTTTGAATCCTGCAATTTTACTGAACTTATTAGTTCTAACAGGTTTTTGGTGGGACTTAGTGCTTTCTATACACAATACTATGTCATCTGTAAAGAGAATCAATTTTACTTCTTCCTTTCCCATTTGGATATCTTTTCTTTTCTTTTCTCTTCTTTTTCTACTTTTTTTTCTTTTTTTTCCTAATTGTCTGGCTAGGACTTCCAGGGCTGTATTGAAAAAAAGCAGTGAGGATAGGCAACCTTGTCTTATTCCTGATCTTAAAGGAAAGGTTTCAGCTTTTTACTGTTGAGTATGATGTTAGCTGAAGCCTTGTCATTTATGACCTTTGTTATATTGAGGTATGTTCCCCCTAATACCCAGGTTGTTGAGAGTTTGTATCATGAAAGAATGATGTTTTTCAAATGCTTTTTCTGCATCTATTGAGAAGATCATATGATTTTTATTCTTCGTTTTGTTAATGTGGTGTTTCACATTGATTTCTTTACAGGTGTTGAACCTTGCATCCTTGCATCCCTAGAATAAATCACACTTGATTATGGTGTATGACTCTTTTAATGTACTATTGAATTTGCTTTGCTAATATTTTGTTGAGAATTTTTGCATCTATGTTCACTGGGGATATTGGCCTGAAATTGTTTCTTTCTTGGAGTGTCCTTGTCTGGCTTTGGTTCCAAGATATCCTGGCTTTTGTAAAATGAGTTTGAAAGTGTTCCCTCTTCTTCTGTTTTTTGGAAGAATTTGTGGAGGCTTGGTATTGTTCTTTAAATGTTTGGTAGAATTCATCAGAAGAATCCATCTGGCCTTAAGACTTTTCTTTGTTAGGAGGTTTTTGATTACTGATTCAATCTCTTTAGTAGTAATTGGTCTGTTCATATTTTCTATTTCTTCATAATTCAATCTAAATGACCACTATTTGGAACTCTATATCAGGCAAATCCTTTATCCTCCTTTCACTAACTTCTGTTTCTGGAAATCTATTTTGTTCCTTTGTTTGATATGCATTTCTCTGTTTCTTCATTTTCCTTGACTGTCTGTATTGGTTTCTGCATTAAATCAAACAGGCACCTCTCTCAGTATTGAGGGAGTGGTCTTGTGTAGGAGATGAACCTTGTTAATCATCTTGGCCCAAGCTTCTGGTTGTTCCTCAAATCTTTGTGATTGTCCAAACCACCTTCTTCATTCCTAGTGGGTACAGTAGTTGGGAGCATGCCAAAACCTATCATTGTCCCAAAGGGGAGGATCATATTTTGCACCCAGATGCAAGCTGATTGGAAGTTGGGTCCCCAGGCAGCAGCTGGGAAAGTATGTAGTCAAGCCCCTTCCAGGAGTAAACTGGGAGATGGACATTTTTGCCCACTCTTTCTGTGCTAGACCCTGGTGTATAGCCATAGGGGGTAGGGAAGGTGCTTCTGCACCCATTAAGAAATGCTTCTTTCTTTGCTACAGTTCTGTGGGACTCATAAATGAAAGCCCTGTTGGTTCTCAAAGCCAGGTGATCTGGGGTCCTGCCCCTCAGACAGCAATCACAAAAGCTTGGGACACCAGACATGTGTACAAGCTCCTTCTAGGAAGAAATTGGTGGCTTGAAGTGGGCTAGAGCAAGAAGGAAAGGGAAGGGTCCACTAGCTTCCCCAGTCTCCAGGGAGGATATTAGCCAGACCCTAGATGTGTGCTAAATTAGATGCCTAACCCTCAGACAGCAGCTTTTAAAGTACCCAATAGACCTTTTTCATTTTTGCCTACTTCCTCCATGCTGAACCCTGAGGTAGATAGTGGCAGGGAGTAGTCGCAGGCCCATTATCAGCTGCTGCTGCTTCTTCTTCTTCTTCTTCTTCTTCTTCTTCTTCTTCTTCTTCTTTTTACCATAGTTTTGAGTCTCCTGGATGCAAGCCTCATTTGCTTTCACAACTAGGTGTTTTGGAGGCCCATCCCTCAAGTGGGAATCCTAAAAGGGCACTAAATATGGATTCTGAACCTTTCACTCTTCAGAGAGAAGTGGGGAGTTGGGAGTTCCTTCTCAATAGTATGGCACTGTGATGGGGATGGGGTTTATGGCAAAGTGTGTCTCAGGCTTTACTAACTTTCTTGTTGTGGGTATTTTCCTCATTCACTCAATGTGTAGTAGTTGCTCAGTTTCTGGATTTCTTTTCATAGTAATTGCTCCATGTGTAGTTAGCTATACATTCATGTTCATAGGAAGAGGGGAATTCAGGGGCTTCTTATTTTGCCATCTTGGTTGACTTCAAGAATGCTTCATTTAAGAGCAAATATGTCAGTAAAGGCATGTGTGTGGTCCAGGAATTACAAGCAATGCAATGTTTCTAGAGAAGTATAAGACAAGGAGTAACAGAAATAAGCTAGATCTTGGTAAGAAATAGGTAGTTTATCCTATAGGAAAAGGAAACCATTTGGAAAGTTTTAAGTACAAAGATGAGTTCTTAAGATTTGTATTTTAGATAGAACATTCTGGAGGCTGTGGAGAATATATTTATGGGGAAACATAGTGAATGTAGGGAGACCAGGTAGGAGGCTGTATTCCTGGTGGGGATGATGAGAATCCCAATTAAAATAATAATAATATGGATAGGAATAAAATGTTGGTTTTATGAAATATTTAGGATGGAAACTTAGTAGAACTTGTTAGTGAACCTGCATGTCATGTAGGTAAAGGATATGGAGAAACAAAGCCAACTCTTGTACTAGGCTGAATGTCCAGGACAATGTTGGCCTCACCTCAGGATGAAACATAGAGAACACTAGAAAGCAGATATGTAGGCAAATGATGTGTTCACTTTGGTGCATGTTGGATTAAAGGATCTGTGGGATAGAACCCCTCAAGCTATTGTGTTAGCATTTGACACTGATTCTGATACTCATGGATGAGGCTTCATCTGAAGTTTGATTTTGAGAAGTTAACATCATCAGCCTGTGGTGTTTTATACGATACTTACTGTTTCTCAGAAAAGTCATTTAAAACAAAAAATTGAAGAAAGCGAAGACACATGCATACCTTTAAAATTCTGCTTTCACTTAGTACTGATAAATGTACAATCATTTTCCATCATTTGAAGTGAGACCAGTCCATTACCTTGACCATGGTTCTCCTAAATAGTTTCCCATTTCAGTCTCTCTAAAACTGAATAAGAATTTAAGAATATTTGTGAAGAAATATGAACACTAAATCCTTTTCATTTTTTTATGATTTTTCTCATATTTTTGATAGCCTTGCTCACTCTTAACTAGAATAAAATTTTTTACCTACTTGCATTAGTGTCTCCAGAACATCCAACATGGTTTTCAACAATTCTCTTTTCACGTGTTATGAATTTACAAAGTATTTTAACCAAATCGCATAATCACAGTATCAAATTCAACTGTCATAAAATGTGTTGTTTTTGTTTTTTTTTTTCTAAAATACACTTGACTCTCACTTAGTGGGTGACAACAGAAATTAGAAGGGCAAGCTGCTAGCCAAAAGTATTCAGCAGGACTCCACTGGTGCTTTTCATATAATGTAAGGGGGGACAAAAGAGAGAAGAAAAGAAACAGATAAATAGCATAAAACATACCTACAACCATTTCCAAATCTGTAGATGGTTATGAGACATAAATAGCCACTTTTTTAAAGCATTCCTTCCATATTCATGTTACTTTAGTCAGCACTTCAGTGAGACAGAGTTCTTTACTTGTATGTGACCCAAATCTTCATTCCTGCAGGGTCTGAGTCCTTGATGTTCTAGTCTTTTTTGGGGCTTCTACAGTTTCCTTTGGTCTGATTACTGGACAAGAGAATACTAAAAGGAACTGTAGTGAGTAGTGAACCTCCTCATCTACTCCATGGCATAGCACATTTCCCCTCCAGTCCAGTAGGTACAATTTCTATTTTATAATAGTATGCTGCTGTGCAGGTACAATTCTATGGTACAATGGACTAGATAATGTCATTTCTTCTGGATGGGGAAATCAGGTTGTAAAATCATGTGGCATCCTCTGGACAGAAACTTAGTATATACCAGGGCCAACTGGCAATCTAGAAGCTTTTAAAATGGAAAAGAATTGCCAGCAGAGGGGAGCAAGGTCCTTAGGCACCTGTGCTGAGATTCCCTTACTAGAACTTGCCATGCTCTCTATATCAACATCTTTGTCTGCCCCAGACACTTCAAATACCGTTGTGTCTACTGGGTCTCAAGACTTAAATGTCAGCTTGCACTGCAGCCTGAAACTGCCAATGGAGTTTATTTTTCTTCAGTCCAACTGGCAACCTTATAGCTTAATACTAATAAATGTGTCAGAGCAACATGCCCAAATGTGATACACATTGCCTGCAAAATCCAGACAAGTCTGCCAAGCATTGTTTCTTTCTTTGTGGTGGTTGGTAAAAGCACAATTAGTCTCAGGTCACTGGATGCTTGAAAAACTTCACCTCTGAGGTCGACCCACTAATTTCTGAGGGGTTTATCTCCCACACTCTGTAATGCATATTTTTACTAAGGCATCTAAGTGGCTTACTACTTCTTGTTTATCAGGTCCAATTAACACGATGTTATCAATATAAGGTATCAGTGTCAAGTTCTGCTATAGAGGTTACACCCAGAGTAGTCTCTGTACCTCTCTTGAGGATATACTGGGACAAATATTATTTGGGATATATAATATATATACATATATATATATTATCATGCATTATATAATATATGTTATTATATATATTATATTATATATAATATATAATAATAATTATTATTATTATTATTATTATTATTGGTGTGGAGACAATGAGAGATGTTGGAGTGAGAAAGAATTGGCTTCATCCTGGGAATCACCTGTTCCGTGCACATTTTTTTTTCCGCATAAGGAACGGCTCCCTTGTAGAGTTGAAAATTTGCTTCTGCTTCTGCTTCTGCTTACACAGCAATTCTGAGGAATTCAGAATTTATAGGCTCCCAACCTCATCCGAGTTTGTACGAATGTGTTTATTCAATACACCAGAATTCCACTCCTTGCTTACCAGCACCATTATATTACAGACAATATAGTCTCTGATTGAGACTATAATATATACTTATATATTATACCACTTAATATAGTATCTATATCTAATTGGTAGAGCACCTAATTGTTTACCTAGGTTTCCTCAGGCCAAAAATTTCCTGCTACTATAGGGGAGGAGGGACTCATTCAAAACTTCAAAGAGGCTTCTTGATTTTGATACATATTCCTAATTGTATGCTCATAGGTTTTTAATTTCTTATATCTCCTCTGTTTGTTCTCTGGGGCCAGAGAAAGAAGCTGGATGACTCCAATATTTCAAATCATTACTATTGTCATAACAACAAAATGCCACAGCTACCTGATTTCCCTCCAGTTCCACTTCATCCTACACTGCCATCAGTGAAAATGTTTATAAACATGGTGCCACCATCTTCTATAAATCATCTAAGTCCCATTCCCCCTCCTTCATAAGAAGCATATCCTCTGTTCCTTAAAATATGTGAGCAATCTAATGTTTGAATCCCATCATAAGGTTCTATTTCCTAGGGCCACTTGCAACACAAGTTATATCTGGGTCCCAGCAGAAAACAGATAACATATGCAAAAAGAATGATCCAAAGATATTCTACTTACAAAACATATGTAATTAAAGGAAACCACAAAATTCAGTACAATAATCCAGGGTAGTACCAGCAGGACTACTGACATTCTTAGGCTGAAAGGAATAAACGGAGGAACCCAGTACCTGAATCTAGAAGGAGAGAGTCATGAGAAGAAGGCCATCTTGAAAGAAGCCATGATCTTTGGTTGGGGACATAGATCACCATTAGAAGGAAAAGAGAGGAAGAAATAGTCCAACCTCACTCTGCTTTCTTCCTCCGATCACCTGACCAGGCTCCCTGTTGGCTAAAGGCAACTGAAAGTCAGAGTGAGAGAAGCCACCTATGCAGCTCCTACAAGTCAGCCGCCTGGAGCAGAAAGCCAGACAGAGAAGGAGAAACTGTAATTTGAAGAGGAAATGGAAATATGTGCAGTACACACTGGCCATTCTTTCTTAAACTTAATGTAGATTCAGATAAATGTTAGGATATGAGATGAACCTCTCAGCAGAGACACCAGAAATTGTGTTTCATAGCAGCTACTGATGGGGAAGACATTGTTTTTCATTCCCAATAATTGGCAAGTTGATAGCTTGGGTGACTTTGCAAGCATACCTAAAGGAAAAGCAGGGAAAGGAAAGACAGTATAATGTCCGTCTGACCTGAGTTCAGATACACTGATTATATCTTTAGACAGAGAAGATAATGGAGGAGATGGTTTCACAAGAGTTTCCATGAGACAAGATAGCATGATTAGTGTCATTTTGGATTACAACCCCCCCACCCCCAATTCTGCTTGCATCATGACATGACTATGTCAGAATGACCATCCAAGGAATTCTATGTGACTTTGGCAGCTTGAGATTTTGTCATTATGGGAACATTTTACAGAGTACATAGATTTTCTCACAGTAGCACCAGCATCAGACTCGGGGCAGGGAGGTACGTCATCAAATGGCTTCTTAAGTATCACATATTGATGAAGGACCAGATGTGAAGAACTGGGAGGACTGTTTGTGAACACACATAAGAGTACTCCAGAGATTCCCAGAAGATGGAGCCACTTGGTGGCTAAGTTACTGTATTCTACAGGAGTCAAGACCCAGTGAAATTTTGAACATTACCATTACAAATTACCCATTTTCAATCCACAGCATGAAGAGACCTGAAAAATGCAATTGTTCCGTACTGGTCTCAACCTATCAATAACCAGTGCTGTGGTTAGACTGGCCCTTGTGATTCTTACTATGATTGCAAGATCCTTCAGCAGTAACCACGAGGAAATTACAAAAAACTAAATGTTTATTACTTATAAGACTTGGAAACTATATAACACACCTGGGGCCACACAGGGAGGTCATGCGTAGAGGGAGAGAGACAGAGCGCACAGAACTTGGGGTTCTGCTTTTATTGGGATCAATGGTTGGGACGTGGGGTTTCACAGGCTCATTCTTTATTGGTGAATTTAAAATATAAAAGCAGGAATTTAAGGCACTGAAAGAGAAAAAACAAGTTGCCCAAATGGTCTGTTACCAAAATCAACTAAGATCTTCAAAACAAAGGAGCCTCAGTGCGGGGAGGTGGCTTGGCTCTGTATCTAGTTGTGTCTCTGGCACTGTGTTTATTCAAAGTAGGCTTCTTTGAAATAAAATGCCTCTGTAATCAAAGCTTAAGTCAGGCACTTGCATTAACAAACAAACAAACAAACAAAACCTGTCTGGGCTTCCACTACAGCAGTTTACACTTTGAGATCAGTTTTTAGGGGATTGGTTTGCTTTCCTGCATAACCAAACTTGAAATTAGTTCGATCTTCTGAAACTGCTTTCTATGATGTAACTTTATTGATAGGAATACAACCCTAGTTTAATACCTAGGAAGAACATGAATTTGCTATTGTTTTTAACATAGACTGATAAGAAGTGTAAAGAAATTACCCTCTGGTAATTTGTCTTTCTGGAATATAGCAAGCATAATCCATATAAAACTTTTTTTTATAAGGGCAATTATTCTTAAGGAGTTTTAAAAAGCCAGTTCAAATCAGATAATATTAAAGAATGAATAGTCTAAATTTAGGAAGAAATATTGCATGGAGAATAAGTGGACGGAATACTTGGATAGTATTGTGCAAATACCTATAATATTTGGTCAACCTAAATCCCTTATATACTCATATTTTTATTTTTATTGTTCAGTTATGTTTTCATCCATTCAACAAATATTTATTGACCACCAATGTGCTGAGTTCTAGAGAAATCAAAGTTAATATGACAGATTTTGCATTCAGAGAGTTCATGTTTTAGTGAGAGAGGCAGACAATTTCACTGAAGGGGTGAAGTGTTATATAAAGTGTTATCTTCTTTTCTAAAGAGAAGCAGCATGATTCAAATGACATAGAAAAAAAAAATTATCTTTCCACAGAGTCATGTGGAAATGCAAAATAAGATTTCAGTTGCAAAGCCTCTGCCAGTTTTCAACTGCAAAAGGGTCTCAGCTGGGTTAATATTTTATTAAATAGAACACTTCAGTTCTTGCTTGTCCAAAGGGAGATCTACAACTAAGAGGCAGAAAAGGATAAATTCTTTTTTTTTTTTTTAAGGTGAATTTCCAGGGGACACCCAATATAAGTGGCCCAGAAAACAGAGAAGCAAGGAAACACAGCAAGGCAGGAGCCAGGATCTACAGAGGAGATGGTCAGAAATTCCTGGGAAAGAAGACACAAAGTACTTGTTAAAAAATGGGGGTCTAATATTCCATGTTAAGTTGTACTACTGGGATGTGACCCTCTCCTTCACCCTAACCTTCAGTGAAACCTTGTTATGGAGACTGAGCTCTATTTCTGCACCAGCAGAGGTAAAGTTACTACAAGGATTTTGGATATTCAAAGGAATTTCTACAATGCTGTTACACACCCTAGAAAACCTGCTTTTCAACGGGAAAAACCATAGAACTATTAGAGCCTGAAGACTAAAGCAAAACTCAACTTTAATATGGCAATGCTTAAGTTCTTATATCTGAATGAGTCAGGAAGAAATACAAGTTCCCTTTTCTAAAAAGAGTAATTTCGTTGCTAAATCTGTGTTTTATACAAATAACAACAAAAATCTCAGCACCAAGTGCCTTAAAAATAAGATAAACATAATAATTAATAGAACCGAAATTCCAGAGTTATAGTAGGATTTGTTTGGTCCAATCACTCTGATTATATTTTGACCAGACAAGATTAAGATTATTTCTTCTTATGGTTGTAGCAACTGGTATTTTCTCCAGCTGGAAAGAAAGCACTTTAGTTTGCATTATTCCAACAAGATGTCCTAAGGGTTATCCGAACTGGCTTGCCTAAGGCACATGGGAAACTTTAACTCAGCACCTTTCTCCAGGAGAAGATATGCAGTGGTTGGATTTGGGACTACTCCACATGAAAGCCAGGAGTTAATAGAATGCATGGATACTCTTTTTTTTTTTTTTTTTAAGATTTCACAGTTTTTATTAAATCCTAATCTAACATAACAGTATCTGATTTTATAGACATCATCCCATGGTGAACATGTTTAATAAGTGAAAGCAAATCAGACATTGAAGTCATTATGTCTGCAGACTAAACAATAAGGTAACTACACAGACCACTACAGGTAACGACATACACTTACTTGCTCAGAGTTTTCATACGAGCCATGTTTTTTATAAAACTATATCTCCTAATATTTAATTTTAGCTCTCATATAATATTTTAATTACAAGTACCTTATTGAGATAACTAACATTTTGACAGTTTCACTGAGAATGCATGGCTACTCTTAACAATGGGGAGGAGGGAGACAGAAATGTGTAAGCAGAGAGACAAGCATGTCCATTAGAGTAGGTAGACATGGAAAAAAATAAGGCTAATTCTTTTTTTTTTTTAAGATTTTTTTTTATTTGACAGAGAGAGACACAGCGAGAGAGGGAACACAAGCAGCGGGAGTGGGAGAGGGAGAAGCAGGCCTCCCGCCAAGCAGGGAGCCCGATGCAGGGCTCGATCCCAGGACCCTGGGATCATGACCTGAGCTGAACGCAGAGGCTTAACGACTGAGCCACCCAGGTGCCCCAAGGCTAATTATAATAAAGGAGAAATTTTGTGACTCTGCACACAAAAACACTTTCTCTAATCTTAGAAACCTTTAAATTGATTTGATTACTTATATATAATTTGCCTTGAGGATAGCATTCTACTTATTTCAAAAGCTTTTGCTTGAACGTTGCATAAACTCTGGTAACACTATAAACTCGCTGAATAACACCATTTGCTACTACATATACTGCTTGAGAGAATTTCAAGGTTATGAAAGTAGTTTGAGGCCCAAATAAACTCTAAACTGCACTGAATACCCCCTCTGTTTTCAGCAGTTTTATAACATCATAAATATTTTTGTGTCTGATACTGCTAATGAGTTCCATAAAAGAATTTTTAGCCCACAAACATCCTTGTTCAGCACTCTCTTTTTAGCAACAATAATTAGGATTTTTACCTGACTGTGCTAAAATACATCCTGGTTGGATAGCTATTTTAAAAAATTAAAATAAAATTGTATTATGTCATAACAAAAAAGACACGATTTTTGTTTTAGTTGTTTAGTGGTTTTCTGTTTGTTTGCTTGCTTTCCCCCACTCCAGCTTTAAAATAGCAGTGTCTGACTGCCATTCTCTATCACAGATAAATGCACAAATCTGTCACTGATAGTATGCCAGTTAGACATTGCTATTTTAATGCTGGGGGGGGGGCAAGCAACTAAAACAAAAATCTTGTGTTTTTTTGTTATGACATAATACAGTTTTGTGGGTTTAACTACTTGTTTTTCAATTATGATAAAGTCAAGGAACTGGAAGAAGGCTAAGGTTAATTTATACAGCTCAACTTTCTCCATAGATTAGCAAGAAAATTTGGGTCTAAAGGAGCCACATATATCCATTGCATTCTTTAAGTGGTGTTTTTATATTTCCTATTTGATATATTTGGTGTATAAATTTCACAGCAGCTGTTAAAAATTTAGCAATTTCTCAAAACTATTTTATAAGTTGCCCCAAAACTATGAACGACAAATCTTAATTATTGTCTAATGGAATGATGGGCAGGATGAGCTCCAGGATCTTACATCTCATTTTAGAACCAGGAGTTTATTATTCAGATAAATAATTTTGTGTTCACATTAGTGTGTATAATCATATTACATCTAGGAGTTATATCAATTTACTCCATTTACCTTCCTAATACATAAAAAATATTGTATGCTGTGAGTTCTAAAATGGTTACCTTTACTAAGTACTTGCCATGTGCCAGATACTAGATGTTAAACATTTTGCCTCATTTTATCTCCCTTGCAAGTCCTGTTAGGCACAATGTTGTTTTAAAGAGGAACAAACTAGGCCCTGGAGATTTAAGAAACCCTGAACTAGTAAGTGATAGACCCAGGATGTAAACATAGATTGTGTCCAACTCCAAGAACCATGTGTAATCCACTGTTCTATGAGGAAAATCATAATAAAATCATAGGAAAGAGGAATAAAATGTGATTCTTAATTTCAGCACTGTGTATTCAAGTTCCACACAGACCAGCCCTCACGTATGCTTCTTCCTACTATTTCATTCATCATTAACTTGCTCACCTCATATTTGTTGAATTCCTCCTCAGTGCCAGTCAAATGGACTGTGGGAAATACAATGGTAAACAAGTCAGATAAGGTCCCTGTTCTCATGAAAATTTTATTTAATTTTTTCTTATAATAATTAGAGATATCAACAATAACAAGTTAATATAGAAGTTTACAGAATAGTCAGGTTGTGATAACCAACAACAACAAAAAACTCAATAGACACAGTATGATAAAGAAAGAACTGTCTTTTAAAGATTGGTCATCAGAGAAGCCAAATTGAAGCTGTTCTATGAAGAAGCAGAAGGAAGAACTGCATCTTTCAATATACTCACTTCCAAATTCATGCAATTCAAAAGAGTAAGAGGCATACTCCAAGTAAACTGATGATACTTTCAAGATCCCAGTGATCATCCATAACAACAAGACAATGTGCTCTTTCTTTCTGACCATATAACTGTAGGATCCCTTTAAAACTCCCTAATGAAAATAGAGAAGAAAACATCGGTGTACATATTCACTTCTAAGTAGACGATTAGGCAGAGAATATAGCATGGATTTAATCTGATTTATATGTAAGATTCTGTAGACAATAAGAGTGGGAGATGGAGTGGTTAAAAGGACAGGTTTGGTATTATTTACGGTTGTTCTTTTATATTGAAGTCAAACACTTAAAACATTTCAGGATTATCTGTGCTTTTCTAAAGCATGTTGTAGAGAATTCTGAGCCCGCATCTGAATTCAGCAGGGAAGATGCCATGACATGCACAATGGAAGTAGTCAGTGACAGCAATGAAGTCAGAAGAGAGCCTGGTGACAAAACACACCCGTTTGCCATCCCTTCTCTAAGGCATAAATGCTACCCAGAGGGATGACAAGAATTGGATATTATTAGTTAGGTATCTTAAGTCAGATTTCCTAGAAGCAGAACCTGGGCCAAGGATTCAAATACAAGTGATTTATGATATACTCCCAGGAGAAAGTAAGAAAAGAATAAGAAACCAGAGAGGGAAAGGGAACAAGCCAAGGAGGACATGCAACTTCAGGTGAATTCCCAGATCAGTTGGATCCCTAGGGGAGCTCAAGAACATAAGTTTCACTTCAGAGTAAAGGATCTGGATTTCTGTTTGCCCATACAGTCAGTCCCTGGCATTAGGGTGCCCTGACTCAGGAAGCGGTGTGAATTCCAGGAAATTGTGTCTCGTCAGGACACCTCGATATTCTAGAGCCATCCTCTAAAGAGCTATTATCTTCAGGCATGATCTTTGCACAGAAAACACATCAAAGTCAAAGGATGGCTCCAAGGAACTGGTAAAAAGACCTGAGGGGATCTGGCAAACGCACAAGTAGGATCTGCGATACTACTTCACGAATTCCTCAGTAAACATGAGTAACCAGGAGATCAATATAGGAGACAGTGTGGAAAATAGTTTAACAATGAAGTAAACTTCTGGACTAAGATGTCAGAGCACATGCCAAAGGGTCTTTGCCCAGTGCTCAAAGCAGAGTTATCCCCATGGGGGATAAAATGGCTCTTAGGGGGAAAGGATGTGTTCTCAAGGGCTCAAGGTTGAAACTGGGAGGGTACACATGCTGAGTGAAGAAAATTAAGGTAGAGATAAAGCTACAAACTGGGAATTGTGACTGGGTAGATTATTCTGTGGTCTCATTGCCTATAACTACACACATAACTGGGATAAGTGTTATATGTGAACGAGACATAGGGATGATTTTCACAAGGGATATAAATTCAGTCTGCTTTTGTTCCAGTTTAAATTGGCCTCGAAAAACAGGAACTTGGGAATTACCTGAGCTCTCCTCAGTAGTTAGCATTAAGCAAGATAAAAATCCAGAAGGGCAGTAAATTATCATTGCTTTGATTAAGGAACTGGCTGAAGTGAGAATCTTGATTCCCACTAACTGCCATTGTAATAACCCTGTCTAGCCAGTATATTAAGCAGGAACTAAATGTGAACAGCAGATTATTAAGGACTAAATGTGATGAACCCTCTGATTCATTCAGTTTACTTGATATATAAAGGCAAAATCATCTTTCTCATCTAGGAATCCTGTTGCTTCCTAATCACAAAGTCGCCAGAAGGAAATCTGAATTTGCTTTGGGCTCTGAGCAGAAACAAGCATTAAAAAAGTTAGAGAGTGGTGTCACAAGTAATCCCATCGAACTCTTATGACCTGGCTGCTCACATTACATTAGAGGTATCTGCAACCAGAATATACCTCGACTAGACCTTTGGCATAATTTGAGTAAGGTTACTCAGCTGAAACCTCAGGGGTGTCGGATCTGAGAACTGCCTAAGACTGCTGCTAATTCTAGCTTACTTGAAAGGAAAGTGTTGGCTTCTTATTGGATGTTAATTAAAATTTTACCCATCACAGAACGGTCAAATAAATATAAGGACAGAAATACGTGATGAATTAGGTGATGTCATAGAAGCATTCTAATAGAATTAAGCTTTCCAATAGCATTCGAATAGGGAGAGAGTAACACAGCAAAGTTCACTTATAAAATGGAAGTTTAAGGCCGCCTGGGTAGCTCAGTTGGTTGACTCTTGGTTTCTGCTCAGATCATGATCTCAGGGCCATGGGATCGAGCCCCAAGTCAGGCTCTGCACTCAGAAGGGAGTCTGCTTGTCCCTCTCCCTCTGCTCCTCCCACTCATTCTCTCTCTCTCTCAAATAAATAAATAAAATCTTTTTTAAAAAAATGGAAGTTTAAGGACAGCACAAGGGTGGGGGGATTTCAGTGAGGTATGCCACAAACATGAGTGGATTGCCTCACTTTCCACCAATCTTAGGATCTCTGAGGAGCTCCTTGCCCCCATTCCTCTATAGTTAGAATCTTGTTCTCTCCCTACAGATGAAAAATAGGTTTCCTGGTCACTAGCAGGACTTCCCAAATTTAGGGAATTTTCAATCTTAGGGAGTGCCCAATCTTAGAGCCATAATGCTGTTTGGAAATTGCCACAATATGCCCAGCAGATGGTAAAACTTTGACAGAAGCAAGCAAGGACAAGTTCACATAAATAATGAATAGAACTGAGAAATGTTTAATTAAAAGCAGAAGAGGAATTAGACTCAGGTCCTCTAAAAAGTGTTTTAGTATTTATAGACTAGGGTTATAGCCAAAGACCTTTGCTATATGGTTAGGCAAATGGACTCTAGATGACTGAGCAATTAAAAAAAAGTACTGCATATGGAGAATTCACTTATAAAATTATCTGTGGGGATTTAGAGGAAGAATCAAATTGGGTTATGTAGATGCTCACCAATAAAATACTGTTGCCAGCTAAAAGGGGGATTGGAAAATTAGGGTAGATGCCTAGCTAGCTCCTGACTTTATGAACAAGTGGGCATGTGGGTGTTCAGGCCATGTACTCATGGACTGAGAGATGTCATGTCCTCTGGCACCCGATGAAATGTCTAATGTAATAAGAAACTGTGCCTAATGGCAATTGGAAAAGAATCAATACCTGCAAATCTGATTACACTGGATTTCAACCAGTAGCCACAGGGGTCTGCAAATGGTTTTGACTGGGATTGACAGAGATTCAATTCCAGGGTTTTCTTTCCTTCATTATTTTTTTCTTTTCTTTTTCCTTTGTTTATCTTTCTTTAGCAAATATCTTTTTTTTTTTACATTTTTTTTATTGTGGTAAAATACACACAACAAAATTTACCATCCTAACCATTTTTAAGTGTTCAGTTCAGTGGTATTAAATACATTCATAATGCTATACTACCATCGGCGCTGTATATCCCTGTTCTTTATCTTATAAAACTAATCCTTTATACTGATTAAACAAGAACTCCCCATTCCCTCTCCCTGGCTCCTGGCAACCACCATTCTATTTTCTGTCTCTGATTTTGACTACTCTAAGTACCTCATATAACTGGAATCATACAGTTTTTGTCTATTGGTGACTGGCTTATTTCACTTAGCATAATGTTATCAAGATTCATCCATGTGCTTTAGAAAACATCAGAATTTCCTTCTTTTTAAAGGTTGAATAATATTCCATAGTATATATAACACATTTTGCTTATCTATTCATCTGTCAATGGATACTTGGGCTGTTTCCACATTGTAGCTGTTGTGAATAATGCTGCTATGAACATGAGTTTACAAATATATCTTTGTGACCCTGCTTTCGATTCTTTTGGGTACATGCCCAGAAATGAAATTACTGCATTATATAGTAGTTCTATTTTTAAGTTTTTTGGAGTACTGCCATGCTGTTTTCCATAGTGGCTATACCATTTTATGTTCCCACAATGGTGCACAAGGGTTTCAATTTTTCCACATCCTCACACACTTGTTATTTTACTTTAATAGTAGCCATACTACAAGATGTGAGATATGTCATGGTGGATTTTGATTTGTATTTCCTTAGTGATTAGTGATATTGAGCATCTTTTCATGTGCTTTCTGCCCTTTGTGTATCTTCTTTGGAGAAAAGTGTATTCAAGTCCTTTGCCTGTTTTGAAAAAGGTTTTGTTTTTATTATTGCTGAGTTTTAGAATTTCTCTATATATTCTAGATATTAATCCCTTTTCAAATATATGACTTGCAAACATTTTTTCCCATTCTGTGGGTTGCCTATTATAGGCTTTTCTACTCCTGCAGCAAAAACAGCCTTGGAGAAAACAACTACAAGTTTGGAACAACAAATTTTCTACCATTCTGGCCTTTCTGGATAAGTAAACACTTGAATGCTACCAATAAGCAAAACTGGAAAAAGAAACCTAATATAATAAGAACTATCACATTTTAAATTTCTAATTGGAATAGATAATGAAAATACTTATTATTCAATACAGATAAAGGGGAACACTTTGAAAGGTTGGCTTAGATGTTTAAATAACTTGATCCTCAGCCCAATGGGTGAATAGGACATTTGAGCTAAAAAAGGCTGATCATGAGGGTTGATAAAAGGAAACAAGAGGAAATAATAACAAATGGAATTGGAATTCATAAGTGATTCACAATCCCAGGAAGGAATGCAATCATGCTATTTCCAAAAGAGTGTCTGTTCTTCCCAAGTGCTCTTATACATGGCACTGATTAGTGGCTAATGTTGGGGGGAAATTCTGAACTTATTTTTTTTTTTAGAGAAGTGGAACTGGACTCTTGCTAATATATGAGCTCTGCCAATGAACTCTACCTGAAAACTTAAGGGAAAAGAGGTGATACAAAGCACCCTGATAACTCAAATTACTTGTGGTTAACTCCAGCTATCATTCAGCTTATTGTTTTTAGAATATGACTCTGAGTAATTGAATAATAACTCTAATGGAACTCCAAACTTGTCACCAATGATGACAGAGGACTGGCATTCTTATCTAGGAAGGACTTTTGGATACTCTAATCATATGGAATCTGATGTATTTAAAGTTTAGTTCCAGGAGTGCTAGAGGGTTAGAGTAGTGGGCTGCATTTATGGGGACACTGCGGTAAGCCTCAGTTATGGCCAGATGTTACTAAAGAACTAGTGGCCTTTATTATTTTCTTTCATTGTTCAGTACAATGAGTAAAAAAGATTTTGTCACTTCTGTGATGCAACTAACTAGAATTGAAAAGATAAAGAAGCAATATAATATTATCCATAGAGGGGAAAGATGGACAGTGTTACACCTGACCCCTTTATGTCAGGCTCTGTGAAAAGCTATACCATAAATGAGCTATGGTTATGCCCACAGACCAGTTGGAATCCACAATTTACTGAACAAAGGCCTCCAGTCTCCATCCTAGTTGCTGAAACACGACTTCTGTTAGGAAGGAATGAGAATGATATTGCAAATTTACTGATGTAAATATATCAGATATTTACAAGTGATGTGCCAAATATACCCTTTCTTTATCTGCTACAGTTTTATAGGTAACAAAGGATTTGTAGGCTAATAGGTAGAATCAAATAAAAACCAAACTTATTATAGATGATGACCTCCAAAATGAGAAAATAGTTTGAGAGGAAGATTTGAAAAACTAAGTGATAAAATCACTTTCATAAAAGATTTACCAGAATAAAATAAATGAATTTTTCCTTAAAAACTAAAAATGTATCTGCATGTTTTTTTTTAATTTGAAATTACTACAGATAATAAAATTGCTGGTAAAAAAAAAATCAAAGAACTGTGAAATGATATGGTCACCAATAGCATGCTTCATAGAAAAAATTTCATCTACACAATAAATGGTTTAAAATGCTGATCAAAGGGGTTTAGGAATTTTATTATTTAATATAAAATAGTTCATAAAATAAAACATGAAATTTTATTAAAAGTTTCTGAGAAGTATGTGTCAAGAAGATTTTGACCAAGATTAGAGAGTGGACTGAGATGGAAAGCAGCAGACCTATAATAGATTCTCTCCCCTTTTGGTGACTGTGCAAAAAAGAAAGAAGATTAATCAAATTTCCTCATAAACATACAAGTGGCAAACCACCTGGAAAATACATTAGTAGCAAGAGTTCTTACCTATGGAATGTTTTTAGGAAGATGTACCTGGTTTGTCTAGAAATCATCTTGGTTAACAAATCCAAAATATATGAATTGCATCACTCTCTGGAAAGGGTAATATAATGTAATGTAAGCTATTCAACTAATATAAAAGAGAAATATTTCATCACCAAATAAGCTTCCTTCTGTGTATATTATGGGACCATGTACTTTACTGATAGATCTCTTACATAAAAGCTAGTCCGGTGCACATCTTAATGCATCAAGAAAGGAATACCATTTTGATGGTATTTTCTTCTCTGTGTTTTGTGATTACTTCTATCATTGAAAAAAATAGTAAACTTGATACTGGGTAATTTTAAAAGCAAAGAAATTAAGAGGACTATAAGAATTTCAGAAAGAGAAAGAAAAGATGGTGACGCTGTAATTTAAAAAAGAACAAAATTTTTCCCAAACTAAGAAAGATAAACCCCTCAATTTAGAAATCCACTAGCTGTTGAGAATAACTAAAGAAAAAAAAGATATCTAGTCAAAATTTAGACTGTGAAGGGAAAGGAATATCCAAAAATATATTATTAAGAAAAGACAGATTACCTACCCAAACAAACAAAATGAAACAGAACAACAACAAACCAAGACCCAGACTGATATCAGATATTTCATCAGAAACATTAGAAGGAAAATAACTTTAAAACTTACATACTAAGCTAAATATTCATGTAAGAATAGAGCAGAAACAGACATTTTCAAACATACATGAATTCATAAGATTTACCACAGAACTTCGTAACTTTCTCAAAAAAACTTCTAAATAATGTATTACAATGAGAAGATAGAAAATCTTCTAAATCTAAATAAGTATTTAATTCAATAATAAACATTTATACTTTTACTAGTATTCTAAGATTAAAATTTCAGGCAATTTTGATATAGGAGTTGAGAAAGAAATATCTAAAGAAGGAAATACTTGTTAATATTTTTATCTTGGTCAGAGAACAAATAGAAATAGTTAATACACTTAGACACAGGAGGAAAAACCTTAGATATGTGGTTTAAAAATTATACACATAAAGAATGTAATAGGGGTGCCAGGGTGGCTCAGTTAAGTGTCCAACTCTTGATTTTAGCTCAGGTAATGATCTCAGGGTCATGAGATCGAGGCCTGAGTAGGGCTCTCTACTAGGGGTGGAGCCTGCTTGGGATTCTGACTCTACCTCTCCCTCTGCCACCCTCCCCCCTGCACTCTGCTCTCTTTTTCTCTCTCTCTCTCTAAAAAATAAAATAAAAACATTTAAAAAAAGAATGTAATATATATATTTCTATATGATAGAGAAAAAATAGAATTAAGAAAATTTGATCAAAGCAACAGTGAGAAGGAGAGAAAGAATGGTACGAACATGCTACATAAAATGGCAGAAATACATCCATATATATCATTGAAAACAATAAATATTAATGAATTAAACATAGCTGTTAATAGAAAACTCAAATGATATTTGTAAACTGTTTATTTTCAAATAATTTTATTTACACAAAATAATTACAAGGAAAACAGAGTTCCAAATACCATTTGCCGAGCTTTCACTAATGTTAACATCGTATATAACCTCAGTATATGTATCAAAACTAAAATATTAACATTAGTACAATATTATTAACAGAATTACAGACTTAACTCTGTTTCCCCAATCTTTTTAATTGATGCCTTATTTGCAGAATCTCATCCAGGATCCCACATTGCATTTAGTTATCAAGACTTAGTTTCCTCCAAACACTGATAGCTCCCTTGTTCTTCATGACTTTGACACTTTTGAAGATTACTGGTCAAGTCTTTCATAGAATGTCCCTTTTGAGTTTGCCTAATGTTTCATTACAATTAAGACAGTGTTCAAGTTAGATTCTAAAATAGCTCATATAATGTAGGTATGTGCAGTTCATAAGGGACAACACCGAAAAGATGAACAGGTCAGCAAAGAGGAAGTTATGTGACAAAATTAAAATTAGGCAAAATAAGATATAAAATTAAAGGGAAAGCATGAAATTGAATTAAATAGCAAAAATTATATAAATAAATGCAATATTCCATCAGAAAATGTCAGTCTTAGGCAGTTATATATAATACATAGATCTTGAAGGAGGACAAAGATGGCAGAGGAGTAGGAGACCTTAGTTTGGTCCCAGGAATTCAGCTAGATAGATATCAACTCATTCTGAACACCTGGGAACCCAACCAGAGATCTAAGAAAAGAACTGCTGCAATTCTACAAATAGAAAAATGACCACTTTCTGCAAGGTAGGAAATGCAGAGAAGTGAATCTGAGGTGATATATGGGCAGATAAACCATGGGTTGTGGGAACCTTCATAAGCTGACACCAGAAAGTGATATAGCAGGAGAGCACAAAATCAGAACTTTAATAAGTCTGCTCTGGTGAGGGACATCCCTGCCTGAAAGGCACTCCAATGGTGAAACCGGGTAGAATCCTAGGTGGGACAGTATGGTCTCAGGATCACCGGGGTCACAGGAAGACCAGGGGTGCCTGAGTGCGGCAGAGTTCTCAGGCATTGGAGCAGGGAAGTCAGCTGCAATCAGTGAGCCCAGGAGTGAGCTCAGTTTGGGGTTACCATAAACCATGAACCAAGACATAGTTGGGTGACTGCTCTCTGAGCAGGGGTCCAACAAGTGGCAGAACCACTGAGAGACTCCTTCCCTCTCTGGGGGGAGAAGCACAGGTGTGTGGCACAGGAATCTGCAGGGTTTGGAGGCTCGAATTGAGGTCACATGTCTGAGGTAGAAACACTCGGTCACTGGCTGGGTGAGTATGGAGTGTAGACAGAGACCAGGGAGACAGGAGTGACTGACTGCTTTTCCTTGAGGGCGCACTGACTAGTGGGTCCCCAAGCTTTTGGGCCTGGGGCCAGAGATTAGAAAGCTGCCATTTTCATTCTCATCCTCTAAAGCAGCTCCAAAAGTCTTCAGGGAACAAAAGCCACACAGAGCAATCTGAAGCCTTACACTGGCAAGGGTGGTACAATTCCACCCAGGCAAAGACACCTGAGAATCAACACAACAGGCCCATCCCTCAGAAGACTAGCAGGAACATCTAGCTAATACTAAGTTTATTGAACACAGAACTGCAAAACTTCAGTATTTAGAATTCGGGGTTTTTTCTCATGATTCTTTAGTCTTACAGCTTAATTTTTTTTCTTTTTTCTTTTTTTTTTCCTCTTTCCAACTAGTTTCTTATTTTATCAACTATTTTTAGGTCTTTTTTTTTTTTAATTTCATTTTTACATTTACATTTTATATATATATATTCTTCATTTTTGGCTTTCTTTCATCGTATTCAATTTTATTTTTGTATACATGTAAGTTTTTCTTTCTTTACAATTTTGGGATCTAGTTTCTTCTAAGAAACAGACCAAAATACCTAGAGGACCTATTGTTTTATTGTGTTCTATCCACCTGCTTGATTATATTGTCTCATTTTTTCCCATTTTTTTTCTTTTTTGGTTTTTGATCTCTTCTGATTTGTTTAGTGTATATTTTGCATGGGTTGTGGCTGATATTTTTTTATTCTGTTCTCTCATTCATCTATTCTTCTTCAGACAAAAAGACAGGACAGAAAAACTCACCCCAGAAAAAAGAACAAGAGGCAGTACTTACTGTCAAAGATTTGATCAATATGAATATAAGTAAGATGTCAGAGCTAGAATTCAAAATAACAATTATAAAGATGCTAGCTGGGCTTGAAAAAAGCATAGAAACACTAGAGAATCCCTTTCTGGAGAAATAAAAGAACTAAAATCTAATCAGGTTGAAATAAAAAAAGGATATTACTGAGATGCAATAAAAAACGGAGGCTCTAACTACTAGGATAAATGAGGCAGAAGACAGAATCAGTGATATTGTAGATAGAATGATGGAGAATAAAGAAAATGAAGAAAAAAGAGATAAACAACAACTGGATCATGAGGGGAGGATTTGAGAGATGAGTGATACCATAAAGAGAAACAATATTAGAATAATTGGAGTCCCAGAGCAAAAGAAAGGGAGAGAAAGGGGCAGAAGGTATATTTGAGCAAATTATAGCTAAGAACTTCCCTAATCTGGGGAAGGAAACAGGCATTCAAGTCTAGGAGGCTCAGAGAACCACCCCTCAAAATCAATAAAATTAGGTCAAAACCTCAACATATAACAATGAACCTTGCAAATTTCAGAGACAAAGAGAAAATCCTGAAAGCAGCTCGGGACAAGAGGTCCTTAATCTACAGAGGTAGAAACATAAGGCTATCAGTAGACATATACACAAAGACCTGGCAGGCCAAAAAGGACTGGCATGTTTATTCAGGGTGCAAAATGAGAAAAATATGCAGCCAAGAATACTTTATCAAGCAAGAATGTCATTCAAAATAGATGGAGAGATAAAGAGCTCTCAGGATAAACAGAAACTAGAAGAATTTGTGATCCCTAAACCAGCTTGGCAAAAAATATTAAAGGGGATCCTTTAAGTGGAGAAACCAAAAGTAACATAGACCAGAAAGAAACAGAGCCTATATACAAAAATAGTGACTTTACAGAAAACACAATGGCACTAAATTTATATCTTTCAATAGTTACTCTGAATGTAAATGGGCTAAATGCTCCAATCAAAAGACACAGGGTATCAGACTGAATAAAAAACAAGAACCATCCATATGCTGTCTAAAAGAGGCTCATTTTAGACCCGAAGACACAACCAGATTGAAAGTGACAGGGTGGAAAACCATTTATTATGCTAATGGACATCAAAAGAAAGTGGGGGTAGCAATCCTTATATCAGACAAAATAGATTTTAAACCAAAGAATGTAATAAGATATGAAGAAGGTCACTATATCACATTTAAGTGTCTACCCAACAAGAAGATCTAACAATTATAAATATTTATGTTCATAACTTGGGAGCAGCCAATTATATAAACCAATTAAAATAAAATTAAAGAAACACATTGATAATAATACAATAATAGTAGGGGACTTTAAGACCCCACCCACAGCAATGGACAGATCATATAAACAGAAGATCAACCAGGAAACAAGGGTTTTGAATAACACACTGGATTAGATGGACTTCATAGATATATTCAGAGCATTCCATCCTAAAGCAACAGAATACACATTCTTCTTGAGTGCACATGGAACAGTCTCAAGAAAAGATCATAAACTGGGTCACAAATCAGGTCTCAAATGGTACCAAAAGTTTGGAATTATTCCCTGCATATTTTCAGACCACAGTGCTTTAAAACTTGAACTCAATCACAAGAGGAAATTTGGAAGGAAAATAAATGCATGGAGGTTAAATAGCATCCCATTAAAGAATGAATGGGTCAGCCAGGAAATTAAAGAAGAATTTAAAAAAACTCATGGAAACAAATGAAAATGAAAACACAACTGTTCAAAACCTTTGGGATGCAGCAAGGGCAGTCTTAAGAGGGAAGAACATAGCAATACAAGCCTTTCTCAAGAAACAAGAAAGGTCTCAAATACACACCCTAACCCTACACCTAAAGGAGCTGGAGAAAGAACAGCAAATAAAGCCTAAACCCAGCAGTAGAAAAGAATTAGTAAAGATTAGAGCAGAAATCAATGAAATAGAAACCAAAGAACCATAGAACAGATCAACGAAACTAGGAGCTGGTTCTTTGAAAGAATATCGATAAAACCCTAGCCAGTCTTATTAAAAAGAAAAGAGAAAGGACACAAATTAATAAAATCATGAATGAAAGAGGAGTGATCACAACCAACACTGAAGAAATACAATCATAAGAACATAATATGAGCAACTATATGTCAACAAACTAAGCTGTCTGGAAGAAATAGATGCATTCCTAGAAACATATAAACTACCAAAACTGAACCAGGAAGAAATAGAAAACCTGAACAGACCCATAACCAGCAAGGATATTGAAGCAGTAATCAAAAATCTCCCAATAAACAAGAGCCCAGGGCCAGATGGCTTCCCTGGGGAATTCTACCTAACATTTAAAGAAGAATTGATACCTATTTTTCTGAAGCTGTTTCAAAAAATAGAAATGCAAGGAAAACTTCCAAACTCATTCTGAGACTGGCATTTCCTTGATCCCAAAACCAGACAAAGATCGAAACAAAAAGGAGAATTACCGACCAATATCCCTGATGTACATGGATGCCAACATTCTCACCAAGCTACTAGCCAACAGGATCCAACAGTACATTTAAAGGATTATTCACCATGACCAAGTGAGATTTATTCCTGGGCTTCAAGAGTGGTTCAACAACCACAAATCAATCAGTGTGATACACTACATCAATAAAAGAAAGGACAAGAACCACATGATCCTCTCAATAGATACAGAAAAAGCATTTGACAAAGTACAGCATCCTTTCATGATTAAAACCTCCACAGTGTAGGGATAGAGGGAACATACCTCAATATCATAAAAGCCATATACGAAAGCCCAAAGCAAACGTCATTCTCAATGGGAAAACCTGAAAGCTTTTCCCCTAAGGTTAGGAACACGGCAAGGATGTCCACTATCACCACTGCTGTTCAAGATAGTACTAGAAGTCCTAGCTTCAGCAATAAGAAAACAAAAAGAAATAAAAGGAATCTAAATAGGCAAAGGAGAAGTCAAATTTTTATTCTTCGCAGATGACATGATAGTCTATGTGGAAAACCCAAGAGACTCCACCCCAAAATTGCTAGAACTCAGCAAAGTGTCAGGATATAAAATCAATGCACAGAAATCAGTTGCATTTCTATACACTAACAATGAGACAGAAGAAAGAGAAATTAAGGAATCAATCCCATTTACAATTGTACCAAGAACCATAAGATACTTAGGCATAAACCTAACCAAAGAGGTAAAGGATCTGTACTCAGAAAACTATAGAACACTCATGAAAGAAACTGAGCAAGACACAAAGAAATGGAAAAATGTTCCATGTTCATGGATTGGAAGAACAAATATTGTTAAAATGTCTATGCTACCCAGAGCAATCTATACATTCAATGCAATTCCTATCAAAATACCATCAACATTTTTCAGAGAGCTGGAACAAATAATCCTAAAATTTGTATGGAACCAAAAAAGACCCCAAATAGCCAAAGGAAAGTTGAAAAAGAAAACTACAGCCAGTGGCATCACAATTCCAGACTTCAAGCTCTATTACAAAGCTGTCATCATCAAGACAGTATGGTACTGGCACAAAAACAGACACATAGATCAATGGAACAGAATGGAGAACCCAGAAATGGACTCTCCACTCTATGGTCAACTAGTCTTCGACAAAGCAGGAAAGAATATCCAATGGAAAAAATAGTCTCTTCAACAAATGGTGTTGGGAAAATTGGACAGCCACATACAGAAGAATGAAACTGGACCATTTCCTTACACCATACACAAAAATAGACTCAGAATGGATGAAAGACCTCAGTGTGAGACGGAAATCCATCAAAATCCTAGAAGAGAACAAAGGCAGCAACTTCTTTGACCTTGACCATGGCAACTTCTGCCTAGACACATTTCCAAAGGCAAGGGAAACAAAGGCAAAAATGAAATATTGGGACTTCATCAAGATAAAAAGCTTTTGTACAGCAAAGGAAATAGCTGACAAAACCAAAAGACATCCTATAGAATGGGAGATTTTTGCAAATGTTTTATCAGATAAAGGGTAGTATCCAATATCTATAAAAAACTTACCAAACTCAACACCCAAAGAACAAATACTCCAGTCGAGAAATGGGCAGAAGACATGAACAGACATTTCTCCAAATAAGACATACAAATGGCCAACAGACACATGAAAAAATGTTCCACATCACTCATCATCAGGGAAATACAAATCAAAATCACAATGAGATATCACCTCACTCCAGTCAGAATGGCTAAAATTGACAAGTCAGGAAACAACAAATGTTGGCGAGGATGTGGAGAAAGGGGAACCTCTTACACTGTTGGTTGGAATGCAAGCTTGTGCAACCACTCTGGAAAACAGTATGGAGTTCCCTCAAAAAGTTAAAAATAGAGCTACCTTATAACCCAGCAATTACACTACCAAGTATTTACCCCAAAGATACAAATGTAGTGATCCAAAGGGGCACCTGCACCCCAATGTTTATAGCAGTAATGTCCACAATATCCAAACTATGGAAAGATGTCCATCGACAGATGAATGGATAAAGATGTGTGTGTCTATACATACATATATACAAATGGAATATCAGTCATCAAAACAAGATGAAATCTTACCATTTGCAAGGATATGGTTGGAACTACAGGGTATTATGTTATGTGAAATAAGTCAATCAGAGAAAGACAATTATCATATGATTTTACTCATATGTGGAATTTAAGAAACAAAACAGAGGAGCATAGAGGAAGGGAGGGAAAAATAAAACAAGACGAAATCAGAGAGGGAGACAAACCAAAAGAGACTCTTAACTATAGGATACAAACTGAGGGTTGCTGGAGGGTAGGGGAGTGGGTAAATATGTGATGGGCATTAAGGAGGGCACATGATGTAATGAGCACTGAATGTTATATACAACTGATGAATCACTGAAATCTACCTCTGAAATTAATAATATACTATATGTTAATTGAATGTAAATAAATTAAAAACAATATATAGATATTATTATTATAAATAATACATATATATATAGAGACACACACACAGGGATTAATAAAGCCTTAAATATAGAAAGCCAAATCAATAGAATTACATGGAAAAATGACAATTTTTAATAATTTTTCTCACAGATTATGTTCATCAACAAGTAAGATAAGAAATCAATAATGAAATGAGAGTCAAAAAATAGATATTCCTAACAAAATGATAGCCTAATATCCTGTGAATCTGCATAGTAGAAGCCACAATTCTAAAAAATTTCATATCACAGAATAAATAACAAATAAACTGAAAAGCATTGATAACTAAACCTCAACAAAAAATGTACAGAAAAATGTGTGCCATGCAGCAATGGCTACAGAGGAGTTTGTAACTTGCATCTATTGGAAAATAAGAATAGTTGAAAAAACAAGGACTGAGCATCTGAATTAAGAACTTTAGAAAAGAACAACAAAATAGACCCAAACAAAATCGAAGAAAGGAAATACTAAAGATAAAAGAAGAAATTAATGAAGCGGTACACACACATACAAAATAAACCCAATGGTACTGATCAATAAAGAAGTAAACTGATTTTCTGATAAGGCTAACAGAATTGAAAACCTGTATAAGTGCAATTAAGAAAAGAGATAACATAAGTAAATATCATTAAGATAAGAAGGGATACAGATTATAATAGAGATTTTTGACACCACAACACATTTTATGCATAATCATCAATAACTTAAAAATCTAAAGGCAACAGATAATTTCCTAGAGAAAATATAAATTATCAAAATTTATCTAACAAGGAAAAAGCCTGAATAGACCAATATTTTTTTTTTTTCAAATGCACTCAGATTCATAAATGTCTCCCAATGTACCTTCAATAGCATAAGACTGGATCTATTTTATGGGAGTTCTAGAAAAACTCAAAGAACCATTCATTCTGGGTTTACTTAATTTCTTCTAGAGTCTAGAAAGAAACAGGAAGATACTCAACTCATTTTATGATACCACATAAACAGAATGTGGATGACATAAGAAAATATTATTTTGGCCAATCTCACATATAAAAACAGATATAGCAATTTTGCATAACTCTTAAAAGACTATATTAAATATAAAAGGAATATGCTAAAAATAACACATCACAAACAAAAACAGCTTATCTCAGAAATACAGGTATTATTTAAGTTAGAAAATCTTTTAACACAGTAACTACATAATAGTTTATAGGAGAATAAAACAATATAATCATGTCAGTAGTTGCAAATTGAAACAATAAGTATATTCAGCACTTTAGTTTGGTAAATTTCTTAATGTTAAATTCTTACTGTATCACTGCTGAATGGAGGATGGAAATACGTTCTTTTATACAATCATGGCAGGTGTGTAAATTGATATAGTTACCCTATAAAAAATTTAGCATTTTAAATTAATTTTTTAACTGTACAGATGTTCTAGTTATAGTTATCTACTACACAAAATCGTTCTCACATAAATACTAGGATATGTACACAAGGATGTTTATTTCAGCATTATTTGAAATAAAAACTTTGAATCAACATAAGTATTCTTAATTAAATAAAATGTGATACATGCATATGAATGAATAATCTGGTTATGTATGTAAATAGCTTTAAAAAATCCTACTGCTGTGGGATGCCTGGGTGCCTCAGTCGTTAAGTGTCTGCCTTCGGCTCAGGTCATGATCCCAGGGTCCTGGGATCGAGCCCCACATCGGGCTCCTTGCTCAGTGAGGAGCCTGCTTCTCCCTCTCCCTCTGGTGCTCCCCCTGCTTGTGCTCTCTCTCTCTGACAAATAAATAAAATCTTAAAAAAAATCCTAATGTGAGTAATACATGTAGTTACATATCATTTGTGTAAATTTAAAAACACGAATATTTGTATATTGTTCCTTTAAAATATTATACAATAATTTTTGAAAAAGTACAAACTGATAATCATAACTGCCTCCAGGTATAACTGCAGAGGATCAAGATAAATAATTGGAAGTGGTGACTATTTTAAGTTTATCCTTTAGAGTCTGTTAACCTTAAAAATAGAACTGCCAGTTATTTTACCAGCAAAAATGGGTTCATCTGGGAATAGCAGAAAGTTGCAATTCAGGACAAACAAGCCACGGCCAAGCCATAGCCAACCCTGGAGAACAAAGGAAAAGTATGCTTTTTATAGAGGAAGGAGAATGCTACAGAAGGTCTGTTATAAACAAAACATAAACATGTTGTTTATGTTATAAATACAACAGGAGGGCTGTTAATACACAAAAAAACCCAATGGAGAAGAGGGGTTTGAGATATAGTGGCTTTTCATTGGCTGAGTTGTGACTGTCTCTCTTTGGCTGAGTTGTTGCTGGGGGAGGAGCAAAACCTTTCTTCTTCCTGCTGTAGTAAAGAAGTAGCTAAAGTATTGCCTCTTCCTGTTGGGTCTGCAAGTGAAGACAAGGGGGCCCAAGAGTTTCCCCTTCTGGCCTTCCAACTCCTCTTACTGAGGTTTCCTCTTACTAATTTTCATAGTTCTAATTAAAAGAACAAATAAGACAAGTATTCTTATGTTACTTATCAATAAAAGGAATAAAAAAGTTTCAAATCAAATATGCTAGAAAGTTAAAGGGATTTAATTCTCAGTTGTTGGAATATAGGTAATTATTATATTTCCTTTACCATTTTTCTGAGTTTTTTCTACTCCCACTGATACCTCTCTCTCTCAATGTCTCTTTCATTGATACACACACGCACATTTAAAATCATAATAAAAAAACTCAAGCTTCGAAAGGGGTTAAAAAAAAACAAAAGAAAGGGGGTTTGCACAGTGTAGTAGTGTGCAATAGTGTGAATGTTTGTGCCCCCCCCCCAATTCATATGTTGAATGTTGAAATCCTGATCCCAGTGTGATGGTGTTTGGAGACTAGGCTTTGGGGAAGTAATTAGGTCATGAAGGTGGAGCCCTCATGAATGGGATTGTTGCTCTCATAACAAGAGGCCAGAGAACTAACTAGCTTTCTTTTTGCCATGTGAAGACACCACAGGGAGATGGCCCCCTGTAAACCAAGAAGAGGGCACTCCCCAAGAACAGACATGCTGGCACCCTAATCTCAAACTATCAGACTTGAGAATTGTGAGAAATAAATGTTTGTTGTTAAAGTCACCCAGTCTGTGGTTATTTCTTATACTAGCTCCAACAGACTAAGACACATAGGTGGAGAAGTAGCCTGGGAAATTATTAGAGAGCAAGAAAGATGCTTATTCAAGTCCCATACCCTATATATGGTGAGAGAAAATAAACAGGGCCCACCTGAAACAGATGCAGTTTGACAGCTACTCACAGTTTGGTATGGAACTTAAACACTTCTCTGAAGAGCTCTGATTAAGTACAGGCAAGGCAGGGGAAGGAATAAAACAAATAAAGCTTAAGGATGTTATGGTTTCATGTATAATGCCATGGGCACCCCAGGGGGCACAGAGGAAACATGTGGAAACATACGGAAAGGAGGGAAGTAGAGGAGGTTGAGACACGGGAGTGGAAGAATGAAAGAAGAGCTGGGATTTGGGCTGGGATGAACAATGATGGCTCATGAATAGATACCAAGATAGGATATTCTGCAAGTGCTAAACCCCCCTGGAGGACAAGACTGACCTAGCCTATGTGCAAGGAATTAGATTCAGCCTGAATTAGGAGTAAACCCAAAAGGATTGGACTAAGTGAATAGGGAGGCAGCTGGGTGTGTTTCCTTCCTGCACCATTCAGCACATAGAAAACAGGAGTTGTTCTTGATGAATTCAATGATGAGGTGGGGGAGGCCTATATAGTTCATTTTATGAGGTGGGGCAGAATGAACCTGGGGTATATACAAGAATGGGAGTGTTTTTTCAATGAATAGCATACAAATAAATAAATGGAACAATCTGTTGAGACTAAGTTTTTCTCTGTGGGCCATCTGGTTCATATCAATTAGCACACACTTATTTTTTTGATCCTTAAATAGGCATTCTCTCAAAGAGCTCCTAATGTAACCTTAATGTGAAACTGTTCCATATATATATAAAATAGGTACCCTTTAGTACTTCCAAAAGGGCAAAATATAGTATGTCTTAATTGCAAATAAAACACCAATTGCTATTATACTGTATGTATGTGTATATATACATATACAAATATATATATATATTCACCTACACCTATACACACACACACACACACACACACACACACACTCATTTTTTACTTTAGTATCTTCCCAGCATTATACTTGTCAGGTGCCAAGTGTTTAACAGATGTTTCTTCATATATGCATAAATATTACAGCTACAACATACAATATGTTGCCTTTAAGAAGAGTTCAATATAATTTTGTTACTTAGAGGTTGGCCTCATACATTTTTAATATGAATTCAGAATGCAACACATTATCATTTACATAGAATTGTGTTAATTGGATAGTTTGATTAATTGAGACTAACCATTGTGGTCAGGACGTAGTTGGATTACCAATCTTCAAAGAATTACAGTACAATAAAATATATTAACAAGACAATTCTACTGAACATAATTTAGTATTCCTGCTATGTTTCAGAAAGAAATTCAGAATCATGCAGTTCTCCAGGATAATCATTATGAGCATTAATTATCTTTTATTAGTACCATACATGCATGAGTTATAAGAGATTGAGTTCAATTTGAACAATATGGGTAACATATCTAGGAAATTCTTCCCTGTATTCTTTTTCAAAAATTCTGAAATATTCTCACTTATCTATTTTTATAGGATAAATGTAGAATATGTGGATTCTGAATTTTTGGCATTATTGTATTCTGTTACAACCTAATGTTTAAATTATGGACTTCCAAGTAAATATTCCAAAGATTCTTTTTACCTACCAATAATATTTTAATATGCAAGTTATAGTTCCTGCTGTTCTTTCGATCCTTAAATTATTTTATATTCAAAATCAATCTCAATGATTATGGATGCTAAAATACCTAAAGGGCAGAAGTAATATGCACCTATTGTCAAAGTGTCAGTGTATATTTTAGCCAAACACTCATTATTTTAATAAGGGCAACTTCCTTAGCAATAGGTTTAGTGCCAGAAATAGTTTAGTCGTAGTAGTAGAGGTAAAATGAGATAAAAATAACCATAATTTATTGCATTTACTATGTGCTGGGAACTCTGCTGAGCCCTTTACATATAATGATACATTAAATCATCACAATAACGTGGTTGTCATTGCTACCCATGTTTTAGAAATAGGGAAACTGAGGCCCGCAAATGTTAAAGAACTTGCCAAGATTTACACTAGTAAATAGAATTCTAGCCTAGATTATGTGTTTCCAAATCCTTGCCTATAACGGGCTATAAAAGGCAGACTTACATGTTATAATTGGTCATTCTTACATTATTTTTATTCCTTCTTTAAAAATAGGGTACCCGAGAAAAAATTCTTTGACCAGGTGTGCAGGGCTGTACATGGCAAACCCAGGACTGTAACCCAGGTCCTATTACTCCCCGTCCAAAGGATCTTTCTACTACCCACTCCTGCTTCCCTAAAAGTTTTTGTACAATACTGGCTTTTGTCTTAGTTTAGACCCTAAGATTATTTTTATATCATGCATGTCCTACATATAGTCCTTAGGAAATTTCACATTTTTATTTGACATTTAAATTAATTCATCTAGAAATTTGAAAGCTTCTAAGATGCCAGTGGACGGATTGGAAACTCCAACGATTTTTGAATGAAAGGGCTTTTGAGTATACAAATGAATGAACCAGACAAGTGCAGCTGTGTTTAGAATGAGGCTTTATAATAGTCCAAGGCAGAATTTATTAGGTATTCCCTCTTAATGAGTTCCATATAATTCTCTCAGTTAATATGTTAAAGATCATCTTTGTAGCTGAGGAGCCTGAAGATTCTAACTTAGATTTATAAAAAACGCTTACGTTTTGTTAGTAAAGCAAGCAGATATGATGCTGCCATCGTGTGCTAACTTCGTGTCCGAAGGAGGAGATCCCTAAAAGCTATATGGCGTGAGGTTGTAGTCCTAAAAGAGAAGTGGACAGGGTGTTTACTATTGTTAAATGCCATTTTCTTCCTGCTACACTTCCAACTCTAATAAACACTTGAACGAACATCCCATGGGAACATACAATAAACTGAGCTGAGCTTTTTCAAAAATTAAAATCATTTGCCTCTTCAACTTGTTTACCATTTCACAAAATGGGGTTCTGTTATGTCTCATCAATGGCATAGGGTGAGGCAATGCTAATGGACTAATAAAATCCCTATTTGATGAGGTAATTGGGAAAGGACCTGTAGTTTGACTGCATTCTTTCTAGAGGGGAGCGGAGGGCTCTGATTCCTTTTGACCACCTCGCTGTGAATATTAATTGAACTGCAGTTGCCTCAGGCTGCAAATTGGGATTTACTGAAAAATGTTTCAAGTTATAGGATTAAGATCAGATGGGAGTTTTAGTTAAGAGGCAAACATTAGGTAAAGTGCATTACATCATCAGCTAAGGAAATTTTACTATTCATTAGTTCCTCAGCAATGTTAACTAGGAAATAAAATGCAAATAGCACCCTAACATTTTTAATTGCAATGTTTCTGCACTTTACATATCATCATTTTTTTTTTAGTTAACATCTAGCTTCAAAAGTCTACCATCTATGGTAAAATAGCTTTTATTTAGCTATATTAAACTATTTCTTACTTTTCTTGAAGACAGGTCTTTTTCTTTTAGACAAATGAGTTTGTTCCTTCTTCTCGTGCTTTGGTAATATGCATTATGCATTCTGATTTGTATTATAGTGGTCTGTGTATTTAGCGTATCCACTTCCTTCTCACACTACTGACTCTCATTTAAGAATGGAGTCCTGGTCTTTACAGTTTTGGGCTAACACAATACCTTTAGCATATTAAGTACCCAATAAGCATTTACTGATCTACAATTTTTTTTTCAGTATTCTATTCTAAGAGGGTTTAGAGAGAATTGTTTTGGGTGTGATATGTGAGATTTGAGAAATTTTAAAGTATTTGTGGAAATGTAAATGTATTTATTGTTTAGAATATAGAAATTCCAATTTTCTCATTGTTCTTGCTGGGTAAGAACAAAATAAAATAATATATAAGCATATATAATAATATAGGTGTATAAATATAGAGAAAACATAAAATTTATTAAATGTAAAATATTAAGTTTATGTATATATGTATATACACACACTAAGGTTATAACCAACCTTGAATATGGCATCCATATTATCCATTAATATTAATTATTAATTATTAATATAATTAATAATAATTATTAATTATTAATATAATTAAACAGACAAGAAAGTCTGTTTAGCGAAAAAAGGGGGGTAGGTAGTGAATGCTAAATTTTTGATACATGATGTAAACATATGCATTTAATTTGAAAATATAATTGGAATAAATCTGCGATTCTAAAGCATGGTAATAATATTCTAACAAGAAAGCCTTAAGGGCGCCTGGGTGGCTCAGTCGGTTAATTGTCTGCCTTCAGTTCAGGTCATGGTCTTAGGGTCCTAGGATCTAGGCCGGCATTGGCTCCCTGCTCAGTGGGGAGCCAGCTTCTCCCCCTCCCTCTCCCTGCCGCTCCCCCTGCTTATGCTCTCTCTCTGTCAAATAAATAAAATCTTAAAAATAAAAGCCTTGATTACAAGTTATAGAAAATACTTCAAACTATTTCTCATCTTAGGCTTGGTACTTTAAAATTTTATATTCAACTATTTATGTAAACTGAAACTTTCAGTAATACAGATGATAAATTGAGTTGTTTTTAGAGCACCTTAATTTGAACATTGCATGTGTAATGGGAAATAGTTTTAACTTCGTTTTTCAATAGAGATGCAACCATATGACTAAAAGACAATGTTGAGGGAAAACATACTAGTTAAAATGAGTAAAGACATGACGTCCAAGAGTGGCACACTTAAAAGAAATAGTGAAACATAAAATAAACCACTTCCCTAAAAGGAAAGGTACCTGGCTGAACTCAGCACTCCAGTCATTGTTAAACATGACACATAAAGGTCAAAATCAGTTTGGTTGGAGTTTAAGATGTGAGGAGAGGGGTAGTATGAGAAATAGCTTCAGGGATAAGTTAAACATTTAATAGGAGAAAATTTTATGTCAGAGAGAGGACTTTTTACTTAGTTCTTTGGGCAACACAAGACACCAGAAATATTTGAGCAGAATGCCATGATCAAGCCTTATTTTAAAGAATTTATTATCATGATAATTAAGTGAAATATATTGGATTGGACCTTGAAACAAAAAAAAAAAAAGCAGGGCAAATGGTAAATTTGAATAAGGTCTCTAGATTATAGCCTTGTATTAATGTTAATTTCTTGATATGGGTAACTGATACTGTGGTACCATGTCCTTGCTTAGGAAACATACACTAAACTGTATAGAGGTAAAGGGACATCATATCTGCAACTTTATCTTAAATGTTTCAGAAAAAAATGTCTCAAGTACACACACACACACACTCACACATACACACGCAGTAGGAGGGGAATAAAGTAAGTATGATAAAATATTAACATTTAGGGAATCTGGATAAATGGTAAACAGGAATTCTTTGGAATATTTTTGCAAGTTTTCTAAAATTCTGAAACAATTTCAAGAAAGTTTTTTTTTTTTTTAAGATTTTACTTATTTATTTGACACAGAGAGAGAGCACAAGCAGGGGGAGTGGGAGAGGGAGAAGCAGGCTTCCCACCAAGCAGGATGCCCCATGCAGGGCTCAATCCCACAACCCTGGGATCATGACCTGAGCCAAAGGCAGACGCTTAACAACTGAGCCACACAGGCGCCTCTCAAGAAAGCTTTTAAAAAGAAAAGTAGTATGTCAATGACACCAAGTAGGTTAAGAGATGACTAGGTTGTGAGAGTTTGGATATATCATGATGAAAATCAACATTAGTAGCTTTTTGGAGGGAAATCTGGAGAACACCCCCAAATTTAAAATGTATACATCTTTAAACTCAGCAACTCCACTTCTGGCATCTGCGTCATGGAAGTATACTCATATGGCACAAAGATACTTATTGCAATAACCATTTTGTATTAGAAAAGTAAACCAATCAAAATTTCTGCTACATTCAAGCACATTCACGCTATAGAATTAATTAGGAGACAGAGGATAAATTTATGAACGTCCAATATGTCCTCACACAGAAAGATCTCCAAGACACAGTAAATTAAAAATAAAGAAATTGCAAATCTATACATATGGTAAAATCCCCTTTATGTTAAATCCCATTGAACTAAATTATCTTTTATATTTAAACCTGGACAGAGTTGTAAATGCCTAGAGTAAGGTGATGACCTCTGGGGAAAAGGAGAAGAGCTTGAAGAAAGAAGAACCTGACAGCAACTTTTAGTGCTCACTCTGAATACATCTTGCTTTCTAATACATCAAGGTATTCATATCTTACTTGGATAATTAAAAAAATTAATATCCCACGGTTAGTTCAAAAATAAGCTTACTTGGATAATTAAAAAAATTAATATCCCACGGTTAGTTCAAAAATAATAATATCCCACGGTTAGTTTAAAAATAACCACAACCTGGTTGCCTCAGTCTGTGCAGCATGCAATGCTTGATTTCAAGGTTGTGAGTTAAAGCCCCATGTTGGGTATGGAACTTACTTAATCAAAATAGTAATAATAATAAAATAATAATATAATAATAATCAGCGGAGGTAGAGTGGAGCGAGATTAAAAACTGCTGTAGCAGTCTGAAAAAGAATGGGAAAGGGCAACTGAGTTAGACTTGTGTCAGCAGAAATGGAGAGGAGGAGGTGGTAGGGTGAGAGGGAAAATCTCTACACCTTTTGAAAGGGTGTAGTGAGAGAAGGAAGGAAGATTTAATATGGCTGATTACAATAGTGACATCTTTAACAAGAACAGAGAATAAGAAAACCTACTGATTTGTGAGGAGAAGATAATTTTTATTTTGGAGACACTGAATCTGAGATACTGATATCCAGGTAGATATACTGCAAGTCTCCCAGAAAGATATAATATTTAGAGACACAGACCAGAACTACCCTGGGGTTAAGCGACTAAATCCTTGAGGTAACAATTATAAAACAACTGTAAGTGGACACGGATTGTACTTCTTTGTTATGAGCACGGTCTAATGTTCCATTTGAAGTTATATAACACATTTAGTCCTGGAACAGCTACATATTTATAGTTGTGTATTAAAATTGATCTTAAGAGGTGACAATATTATATCACAGAAAGGAATTCATTCACATTTTTTTCAATAAATTCTTGCATAATGAAACCTGTCTTCCATTTGGTACATTTCCCACTTAAAACTCTGTATCTAAATCAAACTCCTGAATATGAATGAAATTTGCAAGAACATAGAAAACGTATTATAAGCAAATATAATTTTTATAAGTAAAAGTTGTAAATGGTTTAAGTCCTACTCAAGGCATTTTTTCCTATCGCAATTCCATTAAAATGTTACTGCCCTGGGTCCTCACAGGATATTCAAGTCCATTGGTGGGGTTACTTATGGCATTTTAAAACGATTCAGATGGCTAAGTTTTTGCAACTAGGGGGTGCTGAAGGACTACAGAGGATTATATTACATCTTATTTTTTAAAAATTTGGTAATCAGTGAAAATCTTTTAAAAAATTAAAGTCTTTAATAAAATAGCATTGAATTACATATAGCGATTTGCATAAACAGTATTTAAACACATTTTATCATTGAATTGACCATATAAACTCTCAGCTGCAACAAAACTCTCCAAATAATGTAAATATACTTACTTGGTCTTACGTTTGTTGTTATATGAATTATGGATAATTCCAATTTCAGCTATGGAGAAATAAAAAGGTACACTGGATTGATCACTAGGAAATGGGAGACTTATAGACCAGAAGGTGCCTATTTCAGGTTCAAACAAGATCAAAGTAAATAAATCTAAGGAGTCTAGACTTTTAGCAAGAAAGAAAATACAACTATCAATGAGACCTAACTTAAACAAAGATATTACATACTTAATCTTTAAATGTTTTATAGCAAATCCAAAAAGTATTCAAATAAAAAAAGAAACAAATTCAGAAAAAAAATTTACTTAAAAATATGTAAGCATTTTAATAAAGAAGTTAAAATCTTCCAATGATTTTTTTTTCCCCCAAACTCAAGTTACTTCCAGGAATAGGGTATTTTCCTCTTTGTTTCTTAAAAATTATGTGAAATCACATATCCTTTATTATAGTCCAATTTAAAATATTTATGACTCTTTAAGGCACAATGATTTTATATATTCTGTATCAACAAAATGAAATCCATGAAAATACATTTAGGCTTTAAGGTGGATTAAATAGAATTTCTTTTGTCAGAAATATTTAATAAATGTATCTATCCTTTATTTTTATCAGAAGTCAGAATTCCCTATGAATTTATGTAAATCTAGATTTCCCTTTGTTTCCAAAATGCTGACTGTGTTTCATAAGCTGGCATTTTGACAAAACAGGCACACTTTAAAATGAGCTGATTTTACAAATTAGTAATTTTTTGAACTTTATTTCTCCACATAATTATAGTTGATATATTTCTACTTACAAAGTTTAAACAATATGTAATATAATTTTGCTTAATCTGTGATAATACCATCTAAAATTGTACAAGAATAAGATGGCTTTCTCTGAAAGTTACAAGGAAGGAAATTTGAAATACTACATACATTAGAACGGTGATCATAACAGGATCCAGCGTGCACATCATTTTATTATCAGAATCATCTGAAGTATCTGCAATTTACACTAACTGAAGAGAATTGTTTGGATTTTATTTTATGTAGTATGCTTATCCTTCATTTATTCCTAAAGCAATGTGTTTGCTATACATATATACATCATTAGTAGAGCACAGAAGTAACAAGATCATGCTGCCATTCAAAAGTAAGGTGCCACATTTTTATTACAATCAAATGGCATCCAAAATGCAATATATTGCTATGAAAATGCAAAAAATTTTCAGATTGGCATTTATGGATGAGGCCGGTCACAATGAAATGGCATTTTATTTTACACAAATGAAAAAGATCTATCATAAATATATAGACCAATATATAACATTGAAGAACAAGAAGCAGAAAGGAAACAATGCTCTTGCATAAAGATCAATTCGCTTTGCTGCTGTTGGAATAACAGGTTTGGCAGGGGGCGGCTTCTTGTTGTTCTTTGCCTGAGATTTCCCAAGCCCATTGTTGACTTCAATAGGTTTTCCATAGCAGTCATAATTGGATAATTCAAAATCTCTTGGTAAGCTTCCAACAATGCTGAAGTCATTAGACCTCAGGTCAGACTTGGAAGTGCAAACCTTTTTGCATCTCGTCTCTCCAACCTGAGAATAAAAGTTAAGGACAGAGTACATTTAGCATTTTTCTATTCATAAAACATCTCTTCAAAAGGATATTTTAAAAATCTGATGGTTTAATCAGTTGACTATTATCCCTGTTTGACAAAAAGAATCAATAGTAACTGATTATGCCATCAGATTACCTGAACATTTAGGGGTCTAAAATGTTGCCCATATAACAAGGCTTATGTCATGGAATAAAGTTTTGATAGGTTACTTTATGTCAAGAGACTCAAAGTGCAGATCAACATTTATCTTAGGTGCTCCCAGGCTTGTGAGAGTTTTCAGTTGAAATACCAATAAATTACAATCCAATATTTAACCCTGACACAGGCCATATTACCACAATACATGGATTACAGAAATCTTCTGGTACTTCTAACCTTTGACTTCTCCATGGATTCTATTTCCAAAGATGGTGGTTTATAAATGACTGAGGCATTTATCTCTTCAACGAGACAGACTCTGTCTCTAAACTGCATTCACAAATAGGAACTAAAAGATGGTCACAGTGATCATGAATCAAAGATCTACTGATGAAAGGCATTCATTTCTAATTTGTTGATTAAAGTGGATTAGCCAACCACACTCAGAGAATCCAAAGAAATTGTGTATATTTCATCCAGATCATATGTCACAGAGATTATTCAGTTGACAATCTCTGAACTATTAAATTTAAATCCATTCTATAATATACAAAATAATTATTTCACATTGAACTCTCTCCAGCAATCAGAAATGCTCTCAGAAAAAAAAAAAAAAAAGATGCCAACCCCAACGTCTTAAGATAGCACTGATATTACAAAAGGCCACAGAAGGGTAAGCTCTTGACTCTACCGCTTAATTTCCTACTGTTCCTAATCCTGAGTTCTGTGATCCGCTTTTGGAATCTCCATTATTGATATTTATTGCTTTTACTGAAAAAGGAAACCTGTCATTATATACTGTTAGTATACTATAGCTACTCTAGGTTTTGTCTTATTAGTATAATACAATGATTAGTTATATAGATTCTATTTACCTTTTACCAGATTATGGCTGGGTAAAACTCATGCTTAATGTAAGAAGTAACATAAATTATTTCCCAGCAGTATTTCAGGTAGCAGGACCCTATCTTTTATCTGGACAAACACTGAGTCATATCTTCTGGGCAAGAGCCAGATGGCAGTGTTTAGGGGTGGACAGCACATGAAATTAAGATATACTGAGTGAAAAAAAAAAAAGCTAAAATGTGTTTGTGCATATCCCATCATTATACATGTAGATTATTTCCATTTTTTTTCAATTATGAACATGTACTGGTAATGTTATTTTTTAAGCTGGTATATAAGTGTTGGCTTTATTCAGATATACTTTATACCACATAGATATTGTACAATCCTACTGAGTAAGAATTATTAAAAAATATGTTTATATAAATATATATATTATAAATATAATATATAAATATAACTAAACAAAAATACACAAACTATTGATAAGTAGGAATGGGAATTGTGAAGCTGGAATTTTACCTATTTATTTATTTATTATATGTTTTTTGGGGGGAATTTTACCTTTCTTAGTGTTTCATACTAAGAAAAAAAAAGATGTGAAACACCAATATATTAACATATTTAGATGCTTTGATGGAACTTTGTTTTGCTAACAGAGGCCAACCTTAAGAAAGAGGATTCCCCCTCCCCTTTCCTAATGTGCAGTTACAATTTACCAATTGTGAGAAGTCAACTAACTTTAAAAGAGTATGTCTTAATGAGGTAGCTATTTTTGATTGAGCAACCACAGGTCTAGGGTCTAGTCCATATCAACTTATGCACTGTGTCTAGGAAAATATCTGGCATAAAATAGGGACTGGTCAGTTGGAATGAGAACAAAGGTAGCAACTAAATCTAAATTATTTAAATATGACTTTGGGAAATCATATATATATAAAATTATGAATATCTATATATGAATGTTAGAAATATTTGAATATATACACAAATATGTGAATATTGTGAATTATGATTATATATAATAGAAAATATATTTTATATATATATATATAAAATTTACTTTTACACCTTCCATCTAAATTCCCCAAATTGAAATTTTAAAAGGCCATTTTCAGTAAGGAGTCTGTCATTTAAACCCCACCACCATGCACACGCACACAGAGACTCACATTCACTCTCACACACCTTCCTTAAAAGTGTACCAGAAAGAAGACCACATTTAAAGCTCTAATTTTCCAGTGGTATTTGAGGAGTAAGTCTCAGGATATATCAGTGAACTTTTGTGAAGAGTAAAATTGCTGCCTTGATTGGAACAGAGGTTGAGAACAGACTCTACATATCAAATTTTTGCATTTTCCTCAGACTCTCAGAACAATCTTCAAAATCTAGGACTCTATGGATATCCCATCTTGCTTTCTCCCTTTAGAATTCTCTACTCCAAAAGTTTTATTTACTAACTGTACTTTAGAATCCACTTATCAAAACAAAGGGGTATTCTAGCTTCTGCCAATAGACTTAAGAAGCATGCTTATCATTTTTTTTACTTTTTCACAAAGAAAGCCATACATATTTACTATAGAAATGCATTTACTTTAAATCTTATACACAGCTCTCGGTATAGTTTTAGTATCTATAAATAACTAAACAAGTAATCAAATTTATATGATACTATAACCTAAGTCACACATAAATACTTCAAATTTCATAATCTGTTTTATTTACAAAAACATATTCTTAGATTCTGCTAGCCATTTTAACAATTTTAGAATTTAATCTACACAATTTATTCAAAATGTAGACATAAGATGTTATATTTATTCAGAGAGATTATTTAAATATAGTACACGTCAGTAAAAGAAGAATAATTTCTTCCATGTTAAAATAATAACATAGAAAAGCACTCCAAAGAGCTTCAATTTAGTTATACTAAATCTTCAATCATTTAATGTATTAAAATCTCTTCCAGAAATGTATTTGAAGATTCTTTTATTTGAAAAGAGTAGAGTTGTGTGTGTGTACTGAAGGAGAGAACCTCTACTATAGAAATATCTTTTAATTATGTGACACAACTAAATAAGAAATAAGAAGTCCTCAGGTTCCTTAAATAGGTCATGATTCATGGCTGGTCTCACTTTTTCCATTCATTGGAGATTTTACACAAACATAACTTTTTTTAGTTAATACTCTACACGTAATTATCATAATAAATATGTATATAAAAGTACAAAAATATTTACAATGTCATACTATTTTAAGCAATTATAATATCACATCAAGAGGGATTCAATAAACTCCTTATTAATAAGAGCGTAACCCTACATAACACATTCTTAAAAGTGATCTTGGTTATATTAATCTCCAATTTATAATTTCTCAATTTTTCCTCATATAAATATGTGTCTCCTTTACTTTCATCATATAAGCTTGTCACTCCTGAAAATTACTGGTAGCAAAAATGAGGTAGTATGATAATGAAACTGTCAAGAATAAAAAATGATGCAGATAAGAACTTCCTAATGCCTCAAATTATAACCTTTAAGATTTTTTTGTGTGTGTGGTCTTTTTCAGTTTGAGTCACACATTTAAAAGCAAATCTCCTTATGTAATATCTCTTGACCAGAAGACTTACAGATGATTTCATGGGGATAATGGTATCTTCTGCAGTTAATAAAAATAGGTTCAGAAGGGAATAATCTCTATATATTTTACCAAATTTAAGTCATTCCTTATTTTTTAAAAACCTAACATTACCATGGGAAACAACATCTCATTCATGTATGAACAGCAGGTTTTACGTTTTTAATTGTTCAAATCCAAAGGCAAAGACACTTTTTTTGTCTTTTATTCACAGTATCTTTCTTATGAATAGCACATGGCACATACTAGGCATTGGGAACAGGATGATATTAACAACAGTAGGTCCTCAACATTTTTGTTGAATTTAAAAAAGGGTTATACAAGTAAACAAACAAATTAGTAGGTAAAATACTGTAATGGTTGAGGAAGTACTAAATTTGGGGGGTAACCTAGATAATTATGTATGTATGACAACAAATTTATATATGCAGGCAAAATTATAAAAATATGCTAAAAGCTAGATCACATTATCATTGATGTTTCTTATTTCTTACACTTTTAAAATCATTTCTTTCCCTCACAAACACAGTATTATTTTAAAAGATCAGCATGATCAAAAATTACCTATAATCCAAATTTCATTGTGCTTTAATTAATAACTATTGTTATTCTGTTTAAAACAAGTAACATATCATTTTGAAACCATACCCCAGAGGGTTCATGAGGTTGAAACTAGCAGAAAGTTTAAAGCTTGTTTTTCAGAGAATTGTTTCTCCCTAATCAGCTATTGTGTCTTTTCAGACCCTACTAACAGATCCACTAGCTGTTTCTGCAGAAGCCTGAACTCAAGGTCAACTGATATGGTGCCAGCCTATGAACAAGCAAGGCCCCACATTCCTTAACAGAGATAACGAGACTAAGACCCCATTCCAGTCTATACCAGCTCTCAGAGCATGTCCATAGCCCCTTCTCCTTGTCCTAAGATAACCTCCTGATGTCAGGGGCTGAATTTTGCCTCCTTCTGGTGTTAAGTCCCCACCCCAAAGTGAACATGGGATTTATGTTACATATATGTTTGCTCATATGTATGGTTCATCTTTCCTCATGAATAGTCGTAAGTTTCCCTGCCCTTTTCATCAATATGTATGTAATCTCCTACCCTGAATTTCCCCTTTAAAAACCCCATTTCTTCGCCTGGAACCTCAGAGATGGTCCTTGGACACCAATCCGCCATCTTCCCAGGTTGCTGGCCTCCTAAATAAAGCAATCTTTCTTTTCCAACCAACACTTTTCTCTTGAGTACTTCCTTTTGAGTGGCAAGCAGCCGAACTTGGGTTTCAATAACAATTTCATTGAAATTACCTTGCAAAAGTTTATGTTTTGAAAGCAAAGTACACTGGAACAAGTGCATTTTGAAATCAGAAACTATTTTTTCACAGCAAAACCACTAAATTAAAAAGACAACAATTTTTTAATTTCTCTTTTTTATATTCTTTTATGTCAATGTGTAACAGTCTTATGAATTTATCAAGCTTACACATTTGCTCTAAGTTTGACGTATATATTAAAGATGCTATTTTTTTACTCATTCTCATTTTGAAGTCTATCTCAGGATACAAATATTACATAGGTACAATGTTCATTTTAGAAATTGCATTTGGCCTGTAAGCAATAAGAATAATTTACATTTATTTCTGGAGATTAAAATTTCTGGTCAACTTTTAAACTCCCTAAGCATCACTCTATGACTTTTTTGTAGCAAAATGTAATAGTTTCAGAATCCAAACACGTGTGTTTCTGTTAGCAACCCTAAACACAATAAGAATTAAAATACAGAAGTTCTTAAATATGTTGAACGTTTCTTCATTGGGTAATTATTTTAATGCCTGAAAGCTAAATTTAAAAAAACATGATTCTTTTTTTTTAATTTTATGTTATGTTAATCACCATACATTACATCGTTAGTTTTTGATGTAGTGTTCCATGATTCATTGTTTGCGTATAACACCCAGTGCCCCATTCAGTACGTGCCCTCTTTAATACCCATCACCAAGCTAACCTATCCCCCACCCCCCTCCCCTCTAGAACCCTCAGTTTGTTTCCCAGAGTCTATAGTCTCTCATGGTTCATCTCCCCCTCTGATTCCCCCCCCTTCATTTTTCCCTTCCTACTATCTTTTTTTTTTTTTAACATATAATGTATTATTTGTTTCAGAGGTACAGGTCTGTGATTCATCAGTCTTACACACTTCACAGTGCTCACCATAGCACATACCCTCCCCAATGTCTACCACCCAGCCACCCCATCCCTCCCACCCCCACCACTCCGCAACCCTCAGTTTGTTTCCTGAGATTAAGAATTCCAAAAAACATGATTCTGGGGAGAATTCAAGATGGCCTAGGAAGATCCTGATCTCATCCCTCCCATGGACCTAACAGATCTACATCTGCATATGGAATAATTCCCTCTGAAGGGGATCAAGAAATTGGATGAATAGAGCCCCTGCAATAAGCAACATCAACAAAATGGGTAGAAGAGGCAGAGATACGGTCTTGCTGAGGGAAAAAACCACACCTCAGGCACAGCACTCCATGTTTAGGAGGGATCTCAAAGGTATAGAGCTTTATCCTGAGGAGTGAAAGATGTGAGCTCCATATCATGCAACTTAACCCTTAGATTCTGCACAGGAGACATGAGTCCCCAAAATACCTAACCTCTGAAAACTAGTAAGGAATATGGCCAGGAAAACTATGGAACCATAGTAACAGAAAAACCCACTCTTAAAAGGCTCAGGTGCTGACTCACTTGACATGGAAACCAGTGCAAGAACAGGAGACAGCTGAGCCTCTCTTCCCCCAGGAACTTAGACACTGGAGGCAGCCATTTTTACTATCTTGTTCTGCCATGCTGATGCTGGCATTGGTGAACACCATTTTGGAATCCTCCCTCTAGACTGCTAATGTCGGAGGGCATGCCCCATAAAGGGCATCAAACAACATGTGCCTTGGTCAGGCCTTGCAGCTGACAAGACAATAACCCCACCCACCGTACACCTGCAGCAGTCAGAGCCAGGCACCCTAGCCAGTTGGGCCAGGGGCCACTCCCACCTACCACATGCCCACAACAGTCATGTCCCCACCTCAACAGTAGGGTGCACATAGCCTACACAGGGGGTACTCCTGGAACACCTGGTTCTGGTGACCAGGAGGATTTGCACTTCTGGGCTCCACAAGACAACACCTACATAAGACCACTCCTTCAAGACCAGGAAAAGGAGCTCAACTACTTAATACTTAGTAACAAACACAGAGAGTTAGGCAAATGAAGAGACAGAGGAATATGTTCTAAGTGAAAGAACAAGACAAAATCTTGGTAAAAGAACTTAATGAAATGGAGTAAGCAATCTACCTGATAAAGAGTTCATAGTAATGGTCATAAAAATGCTTACCAAACTCAGGAGAAGAATGAATGAACACAGTGAGAATTTCAACAAAGAGATAGAAAATATAAGAAAGCACCAACCAGAGCTGAAGAATGCAATAACAGAAATGATAAATACACTAGAGGGAATAAACGGCAGATTAGATGATACAGAAAAATGGATCAGTGATCTGGAAGTCAGGATAGTGAAAATAACCCAAATTGAACAGCAAAGAGAAAAAATAATTTTAAAACTGGATAGTGTAAGGGACTTCGGGACAATATCAAGTATACCAACATTCACATTAGAACTCATACCACTCAATATCAAAAAACACAATCCAGTTAAAAACTGGGCAGAAGGGGCATCTGGGTGGCTCAGATGGTTAAGCGTCTTTCACCCCCACCTAGCAGAAACAAACTGCTTCCCCTCTTCTACACTGGGGATGATGTCATAGGAGGCCTAGCAGAGAGGCAGGACTTTTATCACCACAAAGTGGTAACAAGGGCATTCCCCCTGTAGTATCAGTGAAGATCACACAGGGTATTAAAAACTCCCAATCCCACCCTGCAATAATGAAGAGACCCCATCCTCACTGTGTGAGGATCTGGACTTCTACTTCTGGAAGTACTGATGCATCACCCTTCCTTCTCCTGGAAGGACACAGTCAGAGAAAGCCAGCTAAAACAAGAAAGGAAAGTTTAAACAAGATTCAGAATCTCATAAAATAATATGAAAATGTTCAGGTTTCAGTAGAAATCACTCATCATACAAAGGACTAGAGAAGATCTCAAATTGAATTTTTTAAAAATACGATCAGTAGATACCAACACCAAGATGAAAAATGTATTAGAATTATCTGAGAAATGTTTTAAAACATGGATGATAAAAGCGTTTCAATCAGGTATTATGAACATTTGTTTGAAACCTTTGAAAAATAGAAAGCCTGAGCAAAGAAATACAAAATCTTGGGAAGGGAGGGAGGGAGGAGGGAGGGAGGGAGGGAGGGAGGGAGGGAGGGAGGGAGGGAGGAAGGAAGGAAGGAAGGAAGGAAGGAAGGAAGGAAGGAAGGAAGGAAGAAAGAGTAAGAAAGAAAAAGAAAAAAGACCAAATGGAAAGTTTAAAACTGAAAAATACATTAAGCAAAATATAAATCTCAGTGGGTGAGCTCAACAGAAAAATGGAAGGGGCAGAGGAAAGAATCAGTGAATTAGAAGATATAACCAAAGAAATTATCCAGTCTCAACAAAACAGAGAATATCAACTAGAAAAAAATGAAAAGCCTTAGGGATCTGTGGGACTATAACAAAGGATCTAACAGTTGTGTCATCAGAGTCTCAGAAAGATGGGAGAAAGAAAGCAGATCTGAAAAGGTACTAGAGAAAATAATAGCTGAAAACTTTCCAAATTTGCCAAGAAACATAAGCCTATATTAAAAAAAAAATTTTTTTTAAGATTTTGTTTATTTACTTGAGAGAGAGCGAGCACGCACGTGCAAGTGAGTGCACGCTCAGGGGAGGGGCAGAAGGAGAAGCAGGTCCCTTGCTGAGCAGAGAGCCCGAGGTGGGACTCGATCCCAGGATCCCGGGATCATGACCTGAGCTGAAAGCAGATGTTTAACCCACTCAGCCACCCAGGCGCCCCTTTAAGTCTACATTTTTAAACAAGCTGAACAAATCCCAAACAGGATAAACGCAAAGAAATCCACACCAAAACATAGAATTTAACTTCTGAATAATAAAGATCAAAAGAAGTCTTGAAGGTGGCCAGAGAAAAATGACAGTTTACCCTCAGGGGAAAAACCATATGAATTAAGTGGGGTTCTCATCAGAGGCCACAGAGGCCAGAAGGAGGTAGCACAATGTTTTTTATGTGCTAAAGGAACTGTCAACACAGAATCCTATACCTAGTGAAATTATCCTTCAGAAATGAAGGGGAAATCAAGACTTCCTCAGATGAAGGAAAACTAGAACAATTTGTTACCAGCAGCACCACCCAAAGTAATGGATAATGGAAATTCTCTAAAAGTAAACAATGGAAGACATATCAGAAAAAAAGCAAGAACATGGTAAGCAAAAAGATACATAAATACAATAAGCTTTCCTTCTCCCTCTCAGTTTTCTAAACTATGTTTGATAGTGAAACAAACAGTATAACACTTTCTAATTAGGTTCTAAGAAATATTTACAGTTCTATCATAAACAGAAAGTTAAAGGGATGTTAAAGAATGTAATGTTTCTACACATCACACAAACTGGCAAAATAATGACACCAGTAGACCGTAATAAGTTATGTACATGTAATTAGTACCTAGAACAACCACTAAACAAGATAGACAAAGAGATACACTTAAAAACAATATAAAAAACTCAAAATGTCATTCTATAAAATGTTTAAGTAACCTTCATGAGAGCAAGAAACAGAAAAGAGGGAGATAAGAAAATGAAACAGAAAGCAAACAAAACAGTAGACTGAAGCCCTAATATATCAATACTTATATTAAAGTTAAATGATCTAAATATACCAATTAAAATATGAGAGTAGTAGAGCAGATTAAAAGTCATAAATCAACAATATATGTTGTCTACAAGAAACTCACTTCAAATATAATGATATAGACATGCTGGATGGAAAAGGATGGAAAAAGACATGCCAAATATATGCCCTCCCTAAGGTCATGATAGCTCTGTATTAATGAAAATTATGTACTCATTCTTCATAAAGGGATTTAGGGTATGAACGAGTTATAAGGCCTGAAAAGCCCTCCCACAAAGTAGCAACTAACATTGCAGAGAGTCTTGGCTGTAGATGCAGAAAATGAGTTTAATGACTTAACCAGAACAAAAAAAATTTTTTTAATTTTTCTAAAAAATCTAGCTTCAGGCAGCACCACATAAAAACAGTTTGCCCGCTTTTGCATTTAAAAATGTGTATGTGGCATACTTGTCTAACATTCTAGGTAAGGGACATGGTGGTAATTAACAAACAGACTAATGGCCCCATTAAGATGGGGCCATAATATAGGCAGAGGAGGTGATTCGTAATCCATGAAATAGACTATTGCCCCAGAATTTATCAGAATCTAAAGGCACTGCCTATTGTTCTTAGATCTATGATTGAGTGATAAAGCAAGGTCCAATTCTGTAAGCACTTACCACTGGGCTGGACAGATCCCAGACTCTGGGTATAGTTTCTCTAGGAGCCAGTCATCCGATAAATAAGTAGCCTGCCTGACATATTCTGTGTGCAGCTCTCTAACTTGGTGGGGAACAGTAGGGGGTTTTATCAAAAGCATGGGCTCCCCTAAGGTCTTCAGTGATGACAGAATGTCAGTGCTCCCGGCAGTCCTCTGGCCTCTCAGTGATGGCTTAGCAAGTGAGGAACACGAGGAAGGTCTATACTTCGGCAAGATCTCCACGTTCAATGGTAGCCATCAAAGCAGAAATGTACCATGAAACTCCATGGAAAGTCTTCTACAAATTTGATAAGCTGTTGATTTCTTTTTCTTAATTAGTATTTAACCTAAGTGTTTTTTATTTCTTTGCCAAAAAAGTATGCTGTGTACAGTTCCTTTTCCTCTGTGAAAGAAAAATGACAGAACACCAATTCTATCAAACCTTCACACACAGAGAAAAGTATCTTTCTCCTGATGCTGCAGAGAGGATGGGGGAAATAATTTTCCCTGTATAGTTTCATTCTTACCTGCAAAGTGCTAATGTGAACAGGAGTCCCTGTACCATTCACAGTATTCTTTTTAGCAGCATTTCCACCTTTCCCATCTGCTTGCTCAGCCTTAGCAATTCTGGCTTTTTCTGCTTCAACTCTTTTGGGGTTATTCAACATCACCTGGACGACAGCATACTCCACCAGTGAAGCAAACCCAAAAAGAAGACAAGCAATGAGCCAAACATCAAGAGCCTTCACGTAGGATACTTTGGGAAGTTCAGCAGCAAGGGTTGTACACTCGGAGGCCAAGCTGAGTACCGAGAAGATACCTACAGAAACAGAAATGGGAGTTAAAGTTGCTTTTTACCCCTGTGAAATGTCCTGCAAACATTACTTTTTGACAGTATCACTCTCCAGTAAGTTTCAATGCTCCTCAGGTCTCTTTCAAGCTCAAAGAGTATAAAAACAATACTGACATACCTTTTATGTGAGGATTAGTGAATGTAATTGGAGATGTTTGTAAATATTTAATATTTAAAAGTAAACAGAAATTTAAACCAAGGTATAAAAACACAATTTAGATCTGGTTTAAATATTATAGATGTCTAAAACTATTTTGTAGTATCTCAGAGAAAACCATAAAGCTCTCTAATTAGTTATGTCATTTTTCAGCTTTATTTTAGACAGTTATAGAACTGAATTTTACCCCATGAAGAATTATACCTGAGCAAGAATAGAACATACAAAGCAATTTTCTGATAAGGCTCACAATTAAAAAACAAAATCTAATAGAAAAGATAAAGATAGAGCATCCCTGATTATTTCAGGGAAACAAATGATTTCAGCTTTTCAAGGAAAGAATATTATTCTGCTATATGTAATATTAACCATTTATGGAAAGCTAACTAGTTATATATCAATTTAAGTCAAATAATTGTAAGATCCTAAAGGAAAATTGCATTAATTTATGTCCCTCTTTTTCTTTACACTTGCCACACTCCCAGCCTTTCCCTTTTGTCTCTTTCTTCCTTCCTTCATATTTTCAGAAGAGGGGATGGGCAAATATGACCCACTGGCACTGACTATCAACAACACGCTGGGTCAGAAAAAGTCTTATATAATGTTAAGGGAGACTCACTTTCAGCCATGTAGGAAACAGGTGTGCCTTGACTCTGTGAGTCCAATTCACATATGGGGCCAAGTGCACTTTTTTATTCTAGATTTGACCACCACTGAGAATTAATGCATATGTTATCCTAATAAAGATGCACTTGGCTCATTTTCTCTTGCCTTGGGAATATGGTAAGTACTATATTAGAATTAATAATCAGTTAAAACATTGAAAAATGTATTCCATCAGTTGCATTCAGTGGCTCCTAAAAGGTATAGAGTTTGTTGGTTTTTTTTTTTTTTTATGTATTCAAGAGTTAAAACATTCTCTACTAGAAAGGTTTCTAGCAGATGGAAACAATATTACTTAGAATATAAAAATTTGATAAACATCTAATCTGCTATCATACTGACTATCCTTAGTCCTGAAGAAAATTAAGAATTAATTAATAGGATTATTAGGTCTTAATGTTTCTAACCTGGAAGTGGAAAATAACATAAAAATCCAAGGTCCTATCACTTATCGCTTGAAACTACAGTTAATTATACCTATGGGCATTAATTTGGCAAATTATATTTCCAAGTCAATTTTTCTATTCTTAATCAAATGTTATGTGCCAACCTATCAATCAAAAACAAGCCTTACTTAATTCCTTGAGATAGACTATATTGACACACCATTCTCCGTGTTTCCATAGCATTTCACGTTCCTCAATAACACAGAATGTATCAAACTTAGTAGTATACCTGAATATTTTCTGATATATTAGAAACTTCATGAGAAAATGGAGAATAATGTCAGATTATAGAAGATCCTAAAAGCACTATAATGAATTTACCATGTTTGGTAAAAAATATTAAGGAACTGTAAACTGAGGGAAGAGAAATGAAATTAGCAAAAGAATGTTGAATAACATTACTCTGGTAGGGATGTACAAAACAGACAAAGAAAGGAAAAAATAGTAGTTGCAGAAACAAAGCATGAGGAAAAGAAGGACAGAACTGATATAAAAAGGATTTTGAAGAGAACATTTTTAAAAGACTTGGTTATTGACTGAAGGAAGAAGGAAAAGATTGAGACAATTTTCTGAAAAACAGATTACTAGGAAAGTACCCATGAAAGATGGGAAGAAGAGACTTAGAAAAGATAATGACTTTGGTATGAAAATACTGAGTTAGGTTAGACAAAGGCCAAGAAACGCAAAATTGATAACCATGACACAGCACAATGCACTTGAGAGTTTTGTAAAAGGAAAGATAAGCCAATATCATGCAGATGGAGGTCATGTTGAAAATATAGAAAACTTTGCGAGGAAGAAATGCTGGAGTGTCAGAGAAAGAAGACCAAAGAAACAGAGAAGGGATTGCCTTTTAAAAGGAATGATATGACATTAATAGATTTTGGGGAGGGGGGAGAAAGGAGGTATTTATAATCCCAGGTATTAAGTTAGAAACCATGATAGTCAATTCTATTATGGTTTTTATCATTTCAAAGATGAAAGAATAGAAATGGAGATGAGTTATGGAGGAGGAGAATGTGAACATCACTGTGTATGCCTTCTCTTTAGGAAATCATATTAAAATAGGAAATACCCATTTGTTTTTTTTATCCTAAAATAGGAAATCATGGGGCATCTGGGTGGCTCAGTCGGTTAAGTGGCGACTCTTGATTTCGGCTCAGGTCATGATCTTGGGGTGTGAAATTGAGACCTGCCTCAAGCTCTGCACTCAGAATGGAGTCTGCTTCAGATTTTCTCTCTCTCCCTCTCCCTCTACCCCAACCCCCACTCACACACACTCTCTCTCTCTCTAAACAAATAAAATCTTTTTAAAAAATGAAATCTGAGCAAATAATATTTCTTTAGACAAATATTGTGGCATTATCTTAATACATTCTTCAAATAAAATTACTTCACTGGTAAATAATGCATAGTGAAATTTTGTCTGAATTTTAATAAATTATAAACCAATCAGAAGAAATTACACTACTAGGTATCTACTCAAAGAAAATGAAAACTCTAATTTGAAAAGATATATGTACCCCTAAGTTTATTGCAGGATTATTTACAATAGCCAAGATATGAAAGCAAACCAAGTGTCCAATGATAGATGAATGTATAAAGAAGATGTGGTGTGTGTGTGTATATATATATATATATATATATATATATATATATATATACACACACACAATGTAATATTACTCAGCCATCAAAAAAAAATGAGATCTTGCACATTTGCAGCAATGAGGATGGAGCTAGAGAGTATAATACTAATGTAATAACAAATGCCATGAACTGGTCAAGGAATAACTGCAAGTGTTCTCATACCTATCTAAACTCCAAATGATTTTTATCTCATTAAGCAATAAACTATTTATAAAATTCATATATGTGGAATTGTGATTAATAAAATGAAAATTTATTTAGAAGTACTACTAAATTATATTAAGATGTTATCATTTCACAATGCCTTAATCAAAGGATACTAAAAGGAAAACCATTATTAATATTATGTGGGAATCCAAAAATACTTTTTGACATTTCTGTAAGAGATCTTATTCCAGACGAAAAGAGTACAAGAAAGAAATGTATGTATGTGTGGTCTGCTAGAGGTCTGAGTTGTAACCTAAATTATTAATCTTTTTGACTGAAAGTTATTTGTTTAAAAAATTCCTTTTTAGCAGCAGTTAAAGCATTTTATGTACTAGAGAAAGGAAATGTTATGTATAATTTATAAAAGTTACTTCCAAAGTTACTTGCATAGTTACTTCTATACTTAAAGAAGTAGCTAAAGACAAAATTCTTTACCTAAGATTCATAGAGGGAGCTTTCATGTTTGTTAACAATGGAAAAGGTAAATCAAAATGAGATTGGGAGAATGTTGAGCATCTTTTCATGTGTTTATTGGCCCTCTGTAAGTCTTGGAAAAACGTCTGTTCAAGTCTTCTGCCCATTTTTTAACTGGATTTTTTTTCTGTTTCGTTTTGTTTTGTTTTTGTTTTTGTTTTTTTGCTATTGAGTTGTATATGTTTTTGTATATTTTGGATATTAAAGTTATCAGATATATGATCTGCAATCGCTTTCTCCAATTCGGTAGGTTATCTTTTCATTTTATTGATGGCTTCCTTTGCTGTGCAGAAGCTTTTTAGTTTGATACAGTCCCACTTGTTTATTTTTGCTTTTGATTCTTTTGCTTTTGATGTCAGATTCAAAAAATCATCACCAAGACCTATGTCAAGGAGTTTACCCCCTGTTTTCTTCTAGGAGGTTTATGGTTTCAGGTCTTACACTTAAGTCTTTAATCCATTTTGTGTTAATTTTTGTGTATGGTATAAGACAGTGGTCCAGTTTCATTCTTTTGCAAGTGACTGTCCAATTTTCCCAACACTATTGAAGAGACTGTCCTTTCTCAATTGTATATTCTTTGCTCCTCTGCCATAAATTAATTGACCATATATGCATGGGTTTATTTCTGGGCTCTCTATTCTGTTTCATTAATCTGTGTGTCTATTTTTCATGTCAATACAATACTGTTTTAATTGCTATAGCTTTGTAGTATAGTTTGAAATCAGGGAATGTGGATACCTCCAACTTTGTTTTTCTTTCTCAAGACTGCTCTGGCTATTTGGCATCTTTTGTAGCTACATACAAATTTCAGAATTATTCTATTTCTGGGAAAAATGCTATTGGAATTTTGTTAGAGATTCCACTGAATTTGTGTACTGCTTGGAGTAGTATAGACATTTTAACTATATCAATCTTCTAATCCATGGGTATGGAATATCTTTTCATTTATTTGCATTGTCTAATTTATTTCATCAATAACTTGTAGTTTTCAATATACAGCTCATTTACATCCTTGGTTAAATTTATTCCTAAGTATTTTATGCTTTTTAATGCAATTACAAATAGGATTTTCTTAATTTCTCTTATAGCTCATAATTAGTGTAAAGAAACACAATAGATTTTTGTGTGTTGATCTTGTATATTCCAACTTTACTGAATTCATTTATTAATTCTAGCAGTTTTTTGATGGAGTCTTTAGGGTTTTCTGTATATGTCATCTGCAAATAGTGACAGTTTTAATTCTTCCTTTCCAATTTAGATGCTTATCTCTTTTTCTTGCCTAATTGCTCTGGCTAGGACTTCCAATACTATGTTAAATAAAAATAGCAAGAGTGGATATCCTTGTCTTATTCCTGATCTTAGATGAAAAGCTTTCAGGTTTTCACTGTTGAGTAAAAAATTGCCATTTATAACAACATGGATGGAGACAGAGAATATAATGCTAAGTGAAATAAGAGAAAGACAAATACTATACAATTTCACTCATATGTGGAATTTAAGAAACAAAACAAATGGGCAAAAGAAAAAAAAGATGAGAGAGAGAGAGAGAGACAAATCAAAAACCAGACTCTTAACTATAGAGAACAGACTGGCGACAGAGGCAACAAGGATGGAGGGGATGGGTGAAATAGGTGAAGGGGATTAAAAGCACACTTATCATGATGAGCACTGAGTAATATATAGAACAGTTGAATCACTACATTGCACAGCTGCAACTAATATAATACTGTATGTTAACTATACTGGAATTAAAATAAAATTTAAAAACTTAATAAAAATAAAATAAAATAATTATTTTTTTTTAAAAGCAAAACATATTTTTACTTTAAAATCAAGAAATCTCATTCCTGGGTATTTACCCAAGAGTAATGAAAACATATGTCCATACAGAGACTTGTACACAATTATTCATAGCAACATTATTTACAATAACATTATTCAGATTGGAAACAATCTAAATGTCTATCAATTATTGAATGGAAAAACAAACGCTGCTGTATCCATACTATGAAATACTGCTCAGAAATAAGATAGAGCCATGGGGCGCCTGGGTGGCTCAGTTGGTTAAGCGACTGCCTTCGGCTCAGGTCATGATCCTGCAGTCCCTGGATCGAGTCCCGCATCGGGCTCCCTGCTCTGCAGGGAGCCTGCTTCTCCCTCTGACCCTCCCCCCTCTCATGTGCTCTCTCTCATTCTCTCTCTCTCAAATAAATAAATAAAATCTTTAAAAAAAAAAAAAAAGAAATAAGATAGAGCCAAACATAAACATAAGCAACATCATGAATACATGTCAAAAACATAAATATGTCCCTACCCCTTGCCCATTCACTACCTTCTCTCTCTCTTCAAACTCACAATAATCTATCCTATCTCACTGGCAACTCATGATCTTTCTTCCTATTTTATTGAGAAAACAAAATCATTTACAAGCCCCCACTACCATATCTACTCACCTATCTCTGTCTAAACCTATATACTCTGCCTTCTCTCCTGATATTGTAGATAAGGGGACAGTAAACTGATGCACAGGGCACTGGAACACACCAACATCCACTCAAGCATGTACTGTCAACTCCTATTGTTTAGGAGTTGCAACAAAAACCATATGGCCCACAAACATGGAATATTTACTATCAGACCTTTTACAGAAGGAGTTTGCTGATCCCTGGGACAAATCCACTTTGCCCTAGCAAAGGCCAGTCTGTCTACCAGATCTCATCCCCTCTCACTTCTCAAGGACTCTGCTCCTGTACTTCTTCCATCTCTCATTTTTTCCTTTGTTAATGCTTGTTTTCCACCAAAAATAAACATACTGTAATTTTGTCCACCTTAAAAACAAAAACCAGAAACCTCTCAACTCCTATTCCCACCCCAGTTATTTCCTTATTCTCTTTTTCTTTTTACAGTTAACAATCTCCACTGGGTTGTTTATACTGGAGGCCAATAGTTCCTCCCTCCTGTTCTCTCTTGAAGTCACTCCAACCAAGCTTTCCTCTTGTCACTCTGTGGAAACTGCCCTTATCATGGACACCAGTGACTTCCCCAGGTTGCTGAATCCAATGACAATATTTAGTCCCAAACTCACTTGATTTATAAGCAGCTTGACTGATCACTCCCTTCACCTAGAAATGCTTTCTCCATTTGGCTCCCAGGAACCTACATCATGCTGGTTGTTACTCATCTTCTCAGTCTCAAGGGTGGAGTTGTTAGATGTCTTCTGTACCTATACTCCAGTCTCATCATTTTAAAGACAAATACAAACATAAGCAACTTCAGATAAATCTGAAGTTCTGACCACCAGCCTTGATCTCTCCTAAAAACCCCAGACCTGTATATCCAACTGACTACCTGATAACACTACCTAAAAGATATCTCAGATTTAACATGTCCAAAAGAAGCTCCTGGTCTGCCCATCTTCTCAAACCTACTTTACACGAAGCTTTTCCCATCTAATTTAGTGGCAGCTTCATCTTCCTGGATTCTCAGTCAGAAAAACCTTTGAAGTCAGCTTTGAGTCTGCTTTCTTAAATCCTACATACAACACATTTACAAAACTCTTTATCTCTACCATATCCATCATCTATTTATGAGCATCTCTACTCCCTGGCAATGCTGTGATTGTTTCACCTGGACTATTATAGCTTCCTAACTGCTTTCCTTGCTTCCACCCAAGCCTCCTTTTACTGGGTTCTACACAAAGCAGGCAAGGAGAATCTGTTAAAATTTAAAGCAGATCATGTGCAAAAGCCCTCAAGGGCTTCCCATTTTACTCAGAATAAAAGCCAAAATCATCAGAATGCCTTAGGAGATGTTACATGGTCCCCTCACCATTGTTCTCTTTCTGACCTCATCTACTAATCATTCTTTCACTCATTCTGCTCCGGCCACATTGGCCTTGGCAGTCCCAAAATATTCCAAGCATGTTCCTGCCTCAGGAATGTTGGCCTTGATGATCACTATCCCAGCTCATTCTTTCCTAGATATCCACAGTGACTCATTTTTTCACCTCCATCACATTTTTATCCAATATCACTTCTCTCTGAGCAATTCCTGACAAGCAGGCTGCTGTCCCTGAACTCTCTGTCCCTACATCAACTTTCCACCCACTCCCTGGGCATTAGGAATTTTTTTTTTAACTGAAGTGTAGTTGACATACAATGTTATATTAGTTTTAGGTGTACAACACAGTGATTCCACAATTTTATACATTGCTCAATGCTCACCATGATTAAATGTAGCCATCACCACTCACCACACCGTTACTACAATGTTATTGACTATATTCCCTATGCTGTACTTCTCATCTCCATGACTTATTTGTTCTATAACTGGAAGTTATATGTCACCATCTTATATATTAAATATTGTACTTATTTGGTGTCTCTTTCTTTCCAAAAAAATACACTCATTGAGGCTTAGTGTTTTCCTTTTATCTATTTCATTAACTATCTATTTGCTATTTACTTTAACTCTATGCCTATCTTCTTGAATATTGCTTAGGACGTAGTTGGTGCACAATAAATACTTGCTGAATGAATCAAGTGTGTAAAAGTGCTTTATAATGTAATGTATAAATGAGGCATATTATTAACTCCTGAATGTGTAATAAGCACTCTCCACTCATATTTTCAATCCTCCAATTAACCCTTTGAGTATTTTTTCATCCCTACTGACATTTTAAGAGTATGTTTAAAGAGGTTAGATCTGTTTGTTGTCTAAATTGTCACAACTAGTAAGCAGAGAGCAGGAATTCAAATCCAGATTTAACTGAAGAGACTGACTTTAAACCATTAAACACATTTGCTTCATACAACAGTTCTACCGGATGTTAAGTGGACAGTTCAGGGACTTTATGACAGAAGTCCTATAATAGAAAGGGATTTACAGAGAAAAATCCTTCAAGAATATGTCAGGGATTGAAATGTCTCTAGAGTACTCCTGGAAGCCTGACATTTCAATTTTTATCACTGTGTAAGAGTACAATATTACTAATAAGCAAAAAATTAACTATTCGGGGGGAAATGCATGATATTTTTGACAAGTCTAAGGATACAAATCTAGTTTTTAGGAGTTTTATTCTCAGTGCAGTATACTACATAGTTCACTCTCATCCCCTAAAGGAGTTAATCAATGGGTTGTACTGTCTTCATTCCAGATACATAACCATTAGGATGAAATTTCCCACATATCTGGTTATTAAGATGTAGATTTGGTCTCTGTGGCTCTTATTAAATATAAACCATCAAATTTCTTATCCAGGTAAAACTGTCATTTTCATTGCTTCTTCCTGGTTGCCTACTTTTTAAAATCTGTATTTCATTTAATTCCCCCAATATGTCAGGAGGGAGATTTGCACAGGGTCTTTTCAATGGAAATAAAAAATCAAATGCTGCAACCAGTCAGTCACTAAGAGGTCAGATATCCCACAGCCTTACCTATATAAGTTCCAGGTGATATTCAGAAAACACACACAACATATATTCACGCAGTAATGAAACATTTTAAAACACTCTAAACAATCAAAATTTGTTGTAACAATGTCCTTATTTTTAAGTTTATTCACTTCATCCATTAGAAGAGCTCTTGATTATTTCATGAAGCAAAGACTTTTTCACCCCTATATACACACATTTTTCAAGACTGGCTGATGCTGTTTCTGTGTGACAGAGCATTAAAAATAACAAATGGGGGAGCATGGATAACCAGCTCTTCTTCTCCCTAGCCACTCCTGATGACAGAGCACACAGTAATTGATGTTTAAGAAAATGACATGAAGTCATGTTTAAAAAGATACATTGTACCACATATTCCCTGGGGATGAGTATGAGATAGTAGACAATATTATTTAGAAAGATTCCCATCATAATAGTTCTGTGTTTAAGTATGGCACTATTGGGGATTTTAGACTTTAGTTATCTGTGAAAATTACTTAGTAATAATTATTGCATGAAAGTCAAAGTAGGATAGATTAACCAAAGATATGAAAAGAAAAAAACTTAGTATAATTATTGAGTGCATAAACATTGAAAAAATCTAGTTCAATGTCAAGTTTTGAAGAAAGTCTAAAAACAGATGAGAGAAAGGTTGCCTTCAATTCTAAAAGTCTGTTTTTTAAAATAGTTGATTATATAGCGAGTTATGCAAGGACATAACGTGTTCCCGACATGAGAAAGAAGCACGGAATACTCTACCCAGGGGCACTCTGGCAGCACTTGCGTCCGGGTTGATCCAGAAGGAGAGCCAGGAGAGAACCACTATCAGCAGGGTCGGGGCATAGACACCCATCATGTAAAACCCAACCTGCCTCCTCAGGGTGAAGATGACTTCCACACAGGTGTAGTACCCTTTCAGAAACAAACTTTATGTTAGAAATAGGAGGGGCTCACCTACCTACAACGGCAAAAACCAATAGTGTACCTGTAAATTGTAAGTCACTTCTGTCTGAGGCAGTTTCACAAAGTAAATTCCCCAAAAATAGTTTTTTCCTATAAATATATAATTTATCTGATGTAGAAGGTTGACATGATGGGACCCATCTCACCTGACCTTTCACAACTTTATTATGACGTTGAGAAATAGACACCACATGCTGCTCCACTAGGTCAGTGTCTCAGCTTTTAAGTCTTTGTTCAGGGAACTGGCAATGAACTTAAACTTTTCATTACCCATGGGCACTCTCAGAGCAATTGATCTAAGGGAATCATATAGGGAGCAGTAAATCAAAGTGGAACAAGTCTAAAAAGAAACATTCCACGACTATATATTGTCAGTATAATTTTTCAGCTACGTGTATCACTTCTTATCTAGAAAGCATAGCAGTCTACGATAACTCCTATGCATATTTAAACCTTAAAAAATTAAGTGTATTAGAAGTAAATCTTAGCAAGGATAAGAAATACATGTTTTCATTCTATAGAGATAAAAGATTATAAAGGGTAGATATCTGATATTCCTCTCAATTCTCTCCCTTCCTCCACTCCAGGCCCTCAAACATGCCTGATGAGGGAAAGGACTTCATTGTCACAAGCTGAGACAAATGCAGAAATTGCCTTACAACATAATTCTAGAGATGCCATGACACCAACTAGTCCCCCAAATTAATCACAAATTATGTGCAGCCTCATCATAGCCTTTGCTGACTTGAGAAACAAAATAAGTGACAAGATATTGTTCTAGCACCAGAATAGAAGAGACGCTTCTAGATGTTTGAGACTTTTTTTTTTATAAATGCTTTAGCCCTTTCAGTTAGCAATTTAAATATAATATTTAATGCCTGAAGTGCTTAATTTTGATAAAAATATCATTTGCCATTCATAAAAAGCAAGGTTATGTGAAAATAACAGAAAGTTAAAATGTCTCCAATTGTGTTCAGCTTCAACATCATTATTTCAAAATGCTGAAACAAATAAATCAATGAATAAATAAAATAATTATGGGGAAAGGACAATATTACTTTTTTACTATTTTATATTTTAAAAGTAATATTTATCTAATTTTCCTAATTAGTAAGAATATACACACTTCTGGCACTGGAACAATCTTCAAATTCATTCACTAATGGTACCTATGGCAGTGCTAGCACACAATAGGGTCTTAAAAAATGCTCAAAAAAACAGCTATTCACATCCTCTTATTAAATAACTTAGACCAGAAATCTATCCTTTTCCCAGTGTGAATTATAATCATTGCTACCTCTGAGAGATTAGAAAGATAGTGGGGCCAATATGTAACAAAAATAAAGAGCTGACTGGAACTGAAGTAAATTCTAATTATGCCAAGTGTTTCCAAATTATATCAAAAAAACAACCCCCCCCAAAAAAATGCAGCATGTTTGTCATTTTTTTTTAATTTTAATTTTATTAAGACTAGGCAATTAATTTAAATTGTGCATAGGTTTTAAAAAGATACAAGCGGTCAAACAAGGAGAACTCCCTCCCTTTTCTCTTCCCACCACTCATCTTAACTTCCTGCCTGGACAAACAAGAACATGTTTCTAACTAACAATCATGTGCAAAATTCCCAAAATATAATCTTTTATAAGTCCAATTTTCTGCAATTAAGAGGCTCACAGTATTTCCTAAAGGTGGTTCTGAAGTACCTGGCTTTGCAATAGCATCATTTATTCAAGTTCATTTTGTGTTTGCCTAGTGCTGTGAGATAGAGAACAAAATGTATTTGCTTATTGCATATTTTTAGGTAGCCTAAATTGTCACAAATATTACAACAGCTTATTGTAGAGTTGCTCACTTTAAAATGAATTTTTGCATTCCATTCCACCATGTTTAAATGACAGCCTAAATAACAGGAATCCTATACTCTGAAGCCAGTTTCCACCCCCTCCTTTTATGAAGGCACCCACTAGGGGAGCTTCCCAGGACTGGGATGAATTTGGCAATAAAATACATGCTTGGATATTATAGTGATTTGCTCCATAAAATTTTATGAGAAACATTTCTTGATCCTTTTTGATCTTTTCCTAGTACTGTTACATTTATGAGAGGCAGGTGGGCAGCTAATTGATATAAATGTTCATTGGCAAATTCAATTTACTTTCTATTTCCTGTGAGGTTTTATTTCATTATTATTCACTTAGGCTTGCAATTTAAGTATTTTTGTATACTTGTTTTCCCATATATCTCTCCACCTTTGTAACATCTATAATTTTAAAAAACTGTAATTTTCAATAAAGCTAAAGCCAAATCATCATTTCTGATTATTTCTGTACAAGTTAAAGAAAATATTGTCCATCATTTAGTAAACGTTGCTGTCTATATCTTTTTCACTATTCTACATATTAGGCATTCATATATTTAGAAGGTACCACATTTGTAAATGCATATCTAAATATTATCCAAACATTAAAATATGTTTTACTTATATTCATACGATGATTCATGTACATTCATGAAATGTATTACATTTCATGTAAACACTGAAATGCATGTTTACTGAAACACAGTAAATGACAATTATCATTATGTTAGATATAAGTTCTTTTATTGTTGTTTTCTGTAGCTAATGAGAGACCTGTAACATACTTAAAATAGCTCAAAAAGTACCACAGAAAACTTTACTTCTTATAATCTTGAGTAATCTCTCAAGAACAAAAACAAATAGTATTTATTTTATGTGTGTACCATATTAGAATATAGATCTATAAAAGGGCAGTGATGTCTCCTTTATTCCCTTAAATGGAGATTTGTAGATGTAGGGCTTAAAGGTAAAAAAATAAGTGCCCCCAGGATTTTCAACACTATCTCATAATTTTATGCTATCACATAAAATCAGAAATAAAACTACTAGTTTTATTTTAATCTTTAGATGAAGTTTAAAACTTCAATAGGGTCATTTCAAATTTCTCAAAACAACTTAGAGACTTCATTTTGAAATGTTAAGCATATAATCTAGGTGTGGATAATTATTTGCAAAGTATAACAGGACTGACTCCACAGGAAGTATAATAATGTCAGACTCACTATTCCACTTAGTAATAGTATGACTTGGGTAAGTGTCTTTGCTCTATTATCGTAACATGTAAAATAGAGAAAATAAAAGTCCTGAATTCACAGGGTTGTTGTGAGGATTAAAATACAGAGTTCCTGCAGAGCACTAAAATAATGCCTGACATACAGCCAGAACTCCAAAAGCCATCTACTAAATATGTGTTTCTATACAACAATCCCAAAAGGATTTTCCTCGGCTTTCAAACTTTTTTTTTTTTTCATTACTAGGTGACCTATAAAAGTTTCTAAACACTGTAGTCCATTTCCTTAATTTGAGTGAGTGCAGGGAAAAGGAGTACTGTGCTTTTAGTTCAATGGCTGACATTGATTTGCCTGTAACATTCAGTAAGTCCTCACTCAACCTGCTCCTCAGTTATTTTCTGTGTTAAATAAAGGAACTGGCTCAGAATGGTCAATAAGATCACTTCCATATCTAAAAGTCCATGTATCGATGACTTCTTCATTGAGTACTCTGATGGTCAAATTTTTAAGAGCTCTCAGGTTTTCTTTTTTAAATTCTTTTATAAATTCTTTTAGCAGTATATTTGCTTACTATCTCTCTTGTTCTAATATACTATTAGTTCTATAAAAGAAGGAACTATTTATATATAAATGCTATATAATCCATTAAATTATGTGAAGGTCAACGACAACAGAGGCTTAAACTAACTTTATCTCCAAGTAGCCTAAGTGTTGCATTATTGTAGCACTGTAAATGTGCAAACGTTCACTCTGCTTTTTTTAGTATTATATTTTGTCTTTGATGATGCCATGATGGCAGCATTATAAGCTCAAGCATCTGATCTCCCTGAATTCTACACAATTACACTATACATTTTTATTTTTTCAAGTCAACATAAATGTTGCAATACATTTAAAGTTAAATTGTATCTATTTCTCTTTTTTTAAAGATTTATTTATTTTAGAGAGAGAGAGTTTAAAAGCACCATGGGGGTGTGGGAGAAGGGGCGGAGAGAGTCTCAAGCAGACTCCTTGCGGAGCGCAGAGTCCTACATTGGTTTGATCTCAGGACCCTAGCCAAAATCAAGTGTTGGGCACCTAACCAACTGAGGCCACTCAGGCGCTCCTAATTATATCTATTTCTGAACATCTTTGTCATATCTTTGCTTACTTCCTCATAGAAAATTAGGATTGTATAATTTACAAGTTGAAATGATTAGTTTGAATGTAATGAGCAAAATCAATCAGCCTTTTATGTATGTTACTATGGGAAAAAACATTATATTTAATATCTAAAACCCTCAATAACTTTATCAGTTGTGACTCAAATGTTGAATATGAATCATATTATTAAAGTATTGCTTAGTGGGTATTATATTTTCATTTCTGCAAAGCTTGAGGTAATGTAATGAATGAGGTTAATTTGTTGTGCTTTTCACAATCAGCTGTTCCATAACCTAGGCCAACAATATTATACAGGGAGTATTTACTGATGTCCAGTTATTCTCCACACTTATTGCTTCCTACACAGCATAAAGATCAGTGCCTTGTAAAACTAAGAATATGGGTCAACCAACATCTACAACCTGCCTAAAAGACAGGAGACAAGTGTATATGCATTGCATTGATCAAATCCATGTTTGGCTCCAAACTGAAACTTGCCAGAAGCAGAGTTTCTTGGCAACACCTAAGAAAACCATTGCCTGGGAGAGTTCATATTACTAAAATAAAAAATTGAAAACCTCTTGTTATCTAGAATTACATAAAGAAAAGCAAAACTATTGGGGCGCCTGGGTGGCTCAGTCGTTAAGCGTCTGCCTTCGGCTCAGGTCATGATCCCAGGGTCCTGGGATCGAGTCCCATATCGGGCTCCCTGCTCCACAGGAAGCCTGCTTCTCCCTCTCCCACTCCCCCTGCTTGTGTTCCCTCCCTCGCTGTGTCTCTCTCTGTCAAATAAATAAATAAAATCTTAAAAAAAAAAAAGAAAAGCAAAACTATTTAGTAATAAACATTTTTAAGAACTTTAGTGAATGTAATTTTATGAAAGATTTAAATATATGAACGCAAAGATAAACTACTTGTAAATATTGAACTCACTTTTTAACTAATTTCCTTCTATTCTGTTCCTAGCATATGTTAAAATTAAAATGAACCTTTGAAATAGGATTTAGTTTTGTTTAATTCAAAGACTATTACTTACCAGTGCCTTTATAGTATTTTGTACAGTTACCATATTCGATATCTTCCTTTTTAATATCAAACTGAGGCAAGGCAATTTTTTCTAACTGAACAGGATCTCCTGACTGCCAGATAAATCGCAAATCATCAGTTGTGTAGCCAACTGTAAACAAAAGTAAATAAATAAAAATATTAGTTTGAAATATAATTATTAATACTTTCTTAATATTTTAAGAATCCAATTACTAAACACAGAAATGGTAAGATAATAGGCCATTCTTCTATGAAATTTTTGTTAAAAATGCAAAGAGATAAAATCTATGGCCATCAATGAAAACATTAGCACAAATTTACAGATAATTGACTTAAAGAAAGAACAAGCTAAAACAATGAGCATATCATAAATAGTTACAATTTCACTGCCTCATATATAGTAGCATATTTTGCTATGTCAGAATTCAGAACTGTCATCAATAAAAAGTAATAAATAAGTCATACTAGCTTTCTGAATATATTCAGAATAGATTCGTTCACAATTATACAATATGCTACCTGGAAATTAAAAAAAAAATCTTAAGCACCGAATCACTTATACTTTTGAAGAAATAACCATAAATTTCCCTAAAGGCATTGCATTGCACAGGAAAGCAGTAAAACAATCTCTCAAATGGACATCATTATTAAATGTGGAAGCACACATTTTGGGTTTAGGTAATATGGCTACAATTCAAGGATCCTATGGGGTTTTACAGCATACAGTAGCCTACCATTCAACTCTATAGAGTATATGGATTTTTCAAAGCAATACTTCAGTGCATCTGGCAATAGATTTGAATGTAAATATCCAGTTGGAATTTTTTACACAAATACATATTGACACACAGGCCTAAATATATACAACACATACACAAAAATGTACATACGGACATACACTTACATCTGTAAAATCTCAATTTATACTTAGAAAGCAGTAGAGATTGTTCAAATTTAGGCTCCAACTTCAGTAAATTTTTTTTTAAAAAAAACAACAGATAACCACAAAGTAACTTTAAAGCATATCATCTAGCAAGTATATATAAGATATTTTACAAGGCCATCAATCTTTACTTTTTGCTGAAATAGGTCATGGTATATAGGTATTCAGGCTAAGGCTTCCTTATATTAGTGTTAGTTTTTCAAGTTTTATGTCCTACTTTTATTTTCAAAAGATAAGCATCATAGAGAATTAATTGATAAATAATAATTTCAATAATCATTTTAATTAATATACCTATACCTTAATATGGTACTTCTTTCATGAACTGAAAAACGTATGATCACAAACACAAAAATTCCAATTTTGCAAAAAAAAAATTTTTTAGACATCCACAGAAAATGACTACTTGGTAGGATTTAGGCACTGTTTTTTAATGTTTTCAAATTTTCTGCTCTGAACATGTGGCTTTAACAGCAGAACAGTTATTAGGATACTGTTTTCTCCTTTATTTATATTATCAATTCAAATGATGATGGCAATTGGAATAAGTTAGAAGTGTACACCTACATAAACTGAAAGCAAAACCTAGTATCCAAAGGTTGTGTCTATCTTAGTAATTGTTACAGTAAAAGAATAACAATAATTTTCCTAAATAAATTATTCTAATGACTATTTGTAATAAAAAGCATTAGTTTTACCATTGTTATCTAAGAGACTAGCAGAATGTATTGCCTAGAAATTTTAAGCACTTTTATTGCTATATTCACTTAGGGTCTCATTTACATACAGCTCTCCAGTTGCATCTTGCAACGTTGGGTATCCATGGGAAACAAGGTCAAGTCCAAAGGGCATGAAAGAGTAATAGATAACCTGAAAGTAGAAATAGAGGTCTTAGAAGTCGCTTAATATGTTTTTCTGTGATAATCTGACTTAAAAATATATATACATATATATATCCGTACAAATATTAAAGAATACCTCATGCTGACAAGAACATCTCCATCACGAAAAATAAAGAGAAGGATATTTTCCTGGGTCACATCATGAAAATTGGCACTTTTTTCGTTTGCAAAAAATAAGTCAGGTTTCCACAGACATTTGTACATTGTGGGATCCACCGTCAGTGCATCTGAGCCCCGAAAATCACTAGGGAGCTTCAGCCTGGGATCATTCCATTTCTGTCTCAAGAAAATGTTAACTCTATAGTCCTGGAAAAAAAAAAATGTGTGTATGTGTGTGTTTACTGCTATTTGAAAGAATATATTCAGCACCAGAATAAAAAGAGTTTCAGTGATAAGCAGCACAAATATTTTTAGTCTCCCACCATCAAACAGGATCAAAACCGCTTGGTCACTAAATATAAAGAGCCCCACGGGCAGTCTAAAAAGACCCTTGTGTCTATTTAACAACTCTCTACAGAAATTTCCTTAGCACTTGCTAGCTCCAACATCAAAATATAACTTTACCAATAATTGCTTCACCTTTTTACAAATGCCAATTACGCCAGTTTGTTAAGTGCTGTTATTGTAAAAACATGAGACTGCTAAATATTGTCATTATTCTTCCCAAAAAAAGTAGAAAGCTAAATATTGTCATTATTCTTCCCAAAAAAAGTAGAATAAAATTAAATTAAAAACAGATAAGAAGCCAAGGGAAAATGTTTCCATTTGCTTTTTACTAAGTAGCAAACTATAAAAATAATATACATATATATAACATATATATTATATAACATGTATATAACTATAACACACATACTTATATATGTATATGTAAGAAGGAAAAAGAAAAACTATTCTTGACTACTCATATATGTACATGATTGTAGAGAGAATTTGAGATAGTCAAATTAGATTTGCATTATGCAAAACAGATGAGTATATCAAAATTTGCGTTATGTTTATTTAACTATAGTAGAAAAATGGTTTGAAATCTGCTAAACAGCTGGCTATTTTACTTCAGTTTTTTTGTCTATCTCCAAAAATTTTCATTTTAAAACTTTGTAAAAATTAAATTATGTCAAGACATATATTTTAAGAATATGTGAACCTAGGAACATGTTCAATAGCTTAATACATTTTATATCTGCCAGTGAAATGGGGTTCTGGCAAAAATCAGGTTGTTAGCATATACAAACTTAGCATTGAGCATCGTGCTCGGGTCTTTTGATTTTAATATTACATACTGTACTCAGAACATGCACAAAAGTGCTCAAGGTAAAAATTGTTTTGGGCTTCAGCTTCCTTATTTTCAATCATTCAAAATTCACAAAATACTGTCTTACCCATAGCCTTTCAACATGATCAAAATGAATTAAATAATAAACTTCAAATTGAAATCCAAATAAGTAACTAGGAAGAGGTTATAGACCATCTTTTATTAAGTAATAAGAATAGATTTCTATGAAATGTAAGTGCACATGCTTTATATATGTATAACATATAAAATAAAGCATAATCAAGAGGTAGTAATTGTCCCAGTAAAAAAGCTTGGACAATTTACTTTCTCACATTATCTTCAGACTCTGTATAGTAATTGTAGAAGGGTAAGGTACATAGTAACAATATCCACAAACTGAAGTATAGACAGTGAAATAAGATTTAAACTGCCTACATCTCATAGCTACTCTAAACTTAAGGTTTATAAAAACTTCAACATGTGTAATACAAATTGATTCTTAAAAATCACACGCAGATGACACTAGAGGGCCAAAGTCAAATAAATTAAGGATTATATAAACTGACACTGAACATATCTGCACCACTGATAAAAAAAAAAAAAAAAAAAAGATAACATTTTTCTAATCAGATGAACATGGAATTAAGGAGGGGATAAAGGAGGCCTAGAACTCTGGAAAATAAAGAGCTGCATTGTACAACTACATGAACTGTCAAAATATACACCTATCTTAGAATTCATAATGGGACTTATTTGCTTCACATCTGACAGTGATTATGACAACAAGAATTAATTCATACGCGTCCAAGACAAAGGCTTATCTACATCACATGGTGAGACTTCCAGAAGACCTCATGTTGCTTCCTGATGCAAGCTTTTATCCATTCCAGGCAAACATGCATGGCCCTCCCCTTTAAAAGGAATACACATTAGGTTCAATTATTTTCTTTTTTTTGAAAAAAGACATTTATTTGAGAAGGAGAGAGAGAGAGCACACAAGGAGGGGCAGAGAGGGAGGAAGAGAGAGAATCTCAAGCAGACTCCCTGCTGAGCATGGAGCCCCATGCAGGGCTCCATCCCATGACCCTGATATGACCTGAGCCAAAATCAAGCTTCTGACGCTGAACCCACTGAGCCACCCAGGCACTCCTAGGATTAATTTTCTAATAAAATACCAATTACACTACCTTAGCTAAAGCACATGGTTGACATACATTTGACATTACTTTGAGCACTGAACAATATTCAACTTCAAATTATTTGCTAAAAAGCTTCCTTGGAGTGATCTGCTAAAATTATCAGTATTCTAAAATTACATACACTAAAACTATTCTATTACCTTCTCTATGTACTGTGTCTTATCAAAAGGTAAATCATCAAAAACTACATCTTTAAACTGCCATATTTAAAATGTGCACTCACAATGTCATGATAAAATACATGTCCTTAGCTTGCTATCAAGGATTAGTATGAAAAATAACCAGAAGAGGTTGCCTATGTATCTTTTATAAACACGTTATTAAAGCCATGACTCCTTATTTTGGTCAATGACCATTATATGAAAATATACAAGATAAATTCTTTATCTATTTAATTTTTTCATTTGTTTATACATATATTACCATAATATCGTTATATAGGTGTTTACTATGTGCTAGGCATACTTAGTCTAAGCACTTTGCAAAAACAAATCTATTCCTCAGAGTTTATACTAAAAATACGTTCCTGATTCTCTTATATGCTCCCTATTACAGGAAAGCAAGACTGAAGTATCCCATCATGTTTTTATTTCTGCTTGGCAGCTAGGGAACTGAAGGCTGAATTCTATAGTCAATTGAATTAATAATTTCTCTCTCATATCCTTGTATGACTATCACTGCATGGCCCTTGCACATTTAGTCCTATTTCAGTTATTTCTTTGCATTTTTTTGTTATTTTGATACACCGCAAACCCTTGCCAGAAATAGAGATGGATGAAAAGTAAAATAACAGTCAAGGGATTGTCATATACTTGACAAGAGTCTGTGAGCATTATTTGGATGCCACTTCCCAGAAACTCTGCCAATGTGGCTTTTAGAATTAAGATGCTTTATTTTAGTCTAATACTAGGTTTTCTTACTTTAATAGAATGTTAGCTGTATGTTTAGAGATACAGATATCTAGATTAAAACTACTACATTTTGGAATGTATGCTAGTTTACATCTTAGGAACTAATTTCCAGTGACATTATATCGATATTTTATAATAATACTCAAGATATCAGACAGGAATTAAAGCAATTCTAAGCTTTAACTTTGGCATATTTTGCATAATTAAAAAGAAGCCACTTTCAGAGCTCCTGGGTGGCTCAGTCGTTAAGCGTCTGCCTTCAGCTCAGATCATGGTCCCAGGTTCCTGGGATCAAGCCCCGCATTGGGCTCCTTGCGCCATAGGAAGCCTGTTTCTCCCTCCCCCACTCCTCCTGCTTGTGTTCCCTCTCTCGCTGTCTCTCTCTCCCTGTCAAAAAATAAAAAATCTTAAAAAAAAAAGAAGCCACTTTGTAATGTTTGGGGTAGAACTTCAGAAATTACCCCAGCATTAATACTGAATTCTCCTTAAAATCTCCATACATTGGGAGCACTATTCTATGTTCCACAATTCTACCTCCAAAAATGGTATGGGTAACTCATCTAAAATTATACAGAAAAATTATTTTTCTTTTAAAATTTTAAAGCAATTTGAATGGTGCTTCTCCATGTGAAGTTCATTCTTCTAAATCCTTCTTAAAGTCTAATCAATATTTCCATCAGTCCAAGAATATCTTTATATAATGTAAATCTTTATATCAGTTATTAAGTTCAAAGCATTTTAACCAGCCAAAAGCTGATTAAAGCCCAACGTAGCCCTACATAGTATCAAAGGCTTTGACAAAACCAAACCTATCCATGGGGAAAATTACAAAATTACAAATCATATAAGAATGTTTTAATGCCACTCCTTTTAAAATTCTATATATCATCATAAATAATTTTTTATAGTTATATTAATCAAATTATAAAGTCTAATATAATGGAGTCAACATGGGCTTGGAAATATAAAGTTCCTGACTCAAGTTTCAGCTCTGAGTCTTAAAGCTTTTACCTTGAGCAAGTCTCTTAAACTATCTGAGCTCAATTTCTTAACATAAAAAAAAAAAAAACAGGAATCTTAATTTCTAATGTGATAATTCAATAAAATGCTCAATGTAAAAGATTAATATAGTACCTGCTATATAAATAAGTTAGTTTCCTTTCCAGTAAACATCCTTGAGAATCTAGCTACAGAGTATATCATATACTTTCTGAAAAGGTTTTTTTAAATTCCTCCTAAGTCCCTAGGTGATGGGTTGGCTCACTCATTCAATTCAAAATTTATTTATTAACCATATATTCCTTTCTATGCTCTGGGTACTAAGGATATCACTGTGAGTACTCTCAGACTTCAAAGAAATAATTGTCAGTTACATTGGCAATCAGTCAAATATAAAACAATTTGAAAAAGACTATGAAAATGGAAATAGATTGCAATGGGGCATCTAGATTCAGGATTAGTTGAAAGTAACCAAGTGAACTGACACCTACACTGAGATCTGAAGACAGGACAATTAGACAAATGTGGGTCTGAATTATGACCTATTATGTGCCCTAAGGCAAGTCACTTAACTTCTCTGAGCTTCAAATTCGTCAATAAAATTAATCTTCAATTATTCACAAGAATCAAATAAAAGGCTGTACCTAAAGCATGAAACCTGGGACAAAGAGGGTACTCAAAAGTTAACAAATTTATTATACATATTATTAACATTATTACCATTATAGTTATTATCACCTCTTTGAAAAGGCTCACAATTACTATTGACAGCATTCCTTTTCTATTGTTCTAAAAATGCCACCTATAAGTTTCAATTGGTTACTGAACATCAAAACTAACTTTAATTGTATTCTTTAAAAGCTTTTAAAAAGTGTTTTTTGGGTACTAGATGCAAAGACTATGTTAGTTGCTGGTTATACACAGATGAATACAATACAGCACTAGAAAACAAAGCAATTTCTGATTATTAATGTTAATTATTAATATCTGATCAATCTAATATTATTCAGATTTCACAGACTTAAGATACATCGACTAACAATGGCAAGTTTGTTTCATGGACTAATAAAATAAAACATCTATTTGTTTTTATGTTCCAGACTAAATTCAATGATTACAAAAGAGATGCAGTTAACAATCAGTTTTACTTTGCTGGGTTAACATTCATTTCTTCCTTCATTTGTTCATTAAATAGTAATTCATTAAGGACTTTCTATGTTTGAAGGTCTGAGCTACCAGTCTGAGAGAGATAAAAATTTGAGGGCCATACCCTCAGGAAGTGATAATTAAACAAGTAAGGGAATAATTAGTAGGGCTCTAGGGGTGACAGCCCTTGCTGAGGGCCTAAATGATCAGTTCGGACACGGGGCAGGAAAGGCTGCAGCAAGTGAGTCAGGAGTTCTCTGAGAGTAGGCAGAATTTTGATAGGTGGTGATATCAAGGAAGGGCAGGACTAAAGTAAGAGGCAAAACTCACTGTTTCTTAAGTGTTTTATCAGCAATACAAAAGAATCACTGAATACCAAGAAACATAAAATGGCAGAAATAATGAAGATCATCACTAAAAGGAGGCCAGAGCAAGAGATAGAGGTTTTGGAGTGACCAGGAGAAAGACATTAGTTAAAGTCAAGACCAAGAAGAAACACACAAAGAACTCCTAAAATGTATTAAGAATACAAACAACCCCATTAAGAAATGGGCCAAAGATTTTTTGTTTTTTAAGATTTTATTTCTTTTTTTTAAAACTATTTTTTTTTTTAAGATTTTATTTATTTATTTGACAGAGAGAGACACAGCGAGAGAGGGAACACAAGCAGGGGGAGTGGGAGAGGGAGAAGCAGGCTTCCCGCTGAGCCGGGAGCCTGATGTGGGGCTCGATCCCAGGACCCTGGGATCATGCCCTGAGCCAAAGGCAGACGCTTAACGACTGAGCCACCCAGGTGCCCCAAGATTTTATTTCTTTATTTGACAGAGAGAGAGATAGCGAGAGCAGGAACACAAGCAGGGGGAGTGGGAGAGGGAGAAGCAGGCTTCCCGTGGAACAGGGAGCCCAATGCGGGGCTCGATCCCAGGACGCTGGGATCATGACCTGAGCCGAAGGCAGACGCTTAACGACTGAGCCACCCAGGCGCCCCGAAATGGGCCAAAGATCTTAACAGACACCTCACCAAAGAGATATACTGGTGGCAAATAAACCTATGAAAAGATGTTCCACTTTATATGCCTTTAGGGAGATGCAAATTAAACAATTAAAACAATGAGATACCAATATACAACTATCAGAAAGGGCCAAATCCATCACACTGACAATACCAAATGCAAATGAGGATACAGAGCAATAGGGACTCTCATTCACTGATGGTGGGAATGAAAATGGTACACCCACTTTGGAAGACAGTTTGGAACTAAATATACTCTTACCATACTGCACTCCTCGGTATTTACCCAAAGGGGCTGAAAACTTACACCCACACAAAAACCTGCACTTTCATGTTTATAGCAGCTTTATTCATAATTGCTGAAACTTGGAAGCAACCAAGATGTCCTTCAGTAAGTGAACAGATAAACTGTGGTACATCCAGACAACAGAATATTATTCAACAAGAAAAAAAATGAGCTATCAAGCCATAAAAAAACATGCAGGAAACTTAAATACATACTAGTAAGTGAAATAAGCCAATCTGAAAAGGCTATATGCTGCATGATTCCAACTATATGACATTCTGGAAAAGGCAAAACTTGGATACAGTAAAAATCTATCTATCAATCAATCAATCAGTGGTTGCCAGGGGTTATAGGGGAGGGAGAGATGAACATGTAGAACACAGGATTTTTAGGATAGTGAAATTCTTCTGTATAAAATTATAATGTTGGATACATATTTTCAAACATCTGTCAAAACTCATGAAATGAACAACACCAAGAGCAAATCCTAATGTAATGTATAGACTTTAGGGGATGATGTGTTATTGTAGGTTCACTGATTGCAACAAATGCACACCTTTGGGTGCAGAGGTTGATAGTGGGGGAAGTTGTGGGCAGGGGGAGGCAGGGGGTATATGAGAACTCTCTATACTTTCTGCTCGATTTTGCTGTGAAGCTAAAACTGCTCTAAAAAATGAAGTCTAGTTTTAAAAGTAAATGTACTTGGTACATAAATACATTTCAAAGACATCTACTGCATACATATATATAATAGCCAAAAAATAAACAAAAAAATAAACAAACAAAAAAACCCAGAAACAATCTAAAATCCATCAGGGGGGAACAGATTAGTAAAATATGTTATTTTCATATGATAGAATGTTATATAACATTAAACATGAACAGGATTTGTATAAAACAACCTGACAGTTCTCTCAAAAACACTGAGTGATACTGCAAGTTTCTTTTAAGAAAGTAACAACTCGCATGAAAAACTCTATAGCAAAGTTTGCTACGAAGAACCAGTAAACATGAAGATATGTTCTGTCTCACTACAAAAGACAAGCAATGAAAAACAAGATTCTATTTTTTTCACTTTGCCCATGAAATTGGAAATGATGATGAGTAATCATATTTATCACTGGCCAAGGCATGGAGAGCTGGCACATTCATACACCACCAATAGAAAAATAAATGTACAAACTTTCCTGGAGGGTTATTTGGCAATATGTATCAAAATTTAAAGAAAAGTAAATAAATTTCAACAAAGTAATACAACCTAAGAAAGATATATACAAAGATGAAGTTACAAAAAAAAAAAAGTGAATGCAAAACAGTATAAACAAAATGCAAGGGAATAAACACAAAGGTAAGAAAAATCAAAATTTGGAAATAAGGAAAAAAAGATTATCATTTGCCCTTTCAATATCATGCTGAAACATTGTATAACAAGCCTACCTAAGGGTTGTATGATTCTCTAGGAAAGTGTAACTTTGTCTGACTTGCCATTTTCAATTAGTTAGGGCCTAGACTCTGCAAAAGCAGATAAGATACAGAAGATTCATAAATTGCAAATGATATTTGCCTGGTATAGATGCAAATGTTCTATGTCAGGTAGAAAAGATATCCCCAAAGATTAAGCCTTTATTGCCCTGTGCGACATTAACAAGCCTGTATCTAATTTAGCAATCTAATTTCAGCATTCATTCTTTCACTTTAAGCTCCTAAATTTTCCACTGAAGCAGCTTTACTATCCCGCTGCGTCCCTCACTAATGAGTTAAATAAATCACTAACATGTCCGTACTTCCTCACTAAATGTACATTTTTAACTTTTAAATAATTATACTATGTCCTCAAAAACTTAAGCATAGAAATACCATGTGATCCAGCAATTCCACTTCTAGGTATAAACCCAAAAGAACTGAAAGCAGAGACTCCAACAGATACTTGCACACCCATGTTCACTGCAGCATTATTCACAAGAGCCAAAAGATGGAAACAACCCAATGTCCATCAAGAGATAAATGGATAAATGAAATGGGGTATACAGGCGTACCTTGGAGATATTGTGGGTTCAGTTCCAGAGCACTGCAATAAAGTGACAATTGCAAAAGAGCAAGTCAAATGAATTGTCTGATTTTCTAGAGCATGTAAAAGTTACATTTACACTGTACTATAGTCTTACTAAAAAATACTAACCATCACCTAATCTTTCAGTGAGTCATAATATTTTTTTTGCTGGTGGAGGATGTCTTGCCTCAATGTTGATGGCTGCTGACTGACCAGGCTGGTGGCTGCTGAAGGTCAAAGTGGCTGTGGCAAGAGAACAATTAAGTTTGCCATATCCATTGACTCTTCCTTTCATGAACAGTTTCTCTGTAGCATGTGATGCTGTTTGACAGCATTTTACCCATAGCAGAACTTCTTTCAAAACTGGAGTCCGTCTCAAATCATGCTGCTGCTTTATCAACAAGTTTATGTAATGTTCTGAATCCTTTGTTGTCATTTCAGCGTCTTCACGGAGTAGACTGCATCTCAAGAAAACACTTCCTTTGCTCATCCAAAAGAAGCAACTCCTCATCCATTCAAGTTTGATCATGAGATGGCAGCAATTCAGTCCCATCCTCAGGCTCCACGTCTAATTCTAGTTCTCTCGCTATTCCCACCACATCTTCAGCTACTTCCTCTCCTGCAGTCTTGAACTCCTCAAAGTCATCCATGAGGGTTGGAATCACCTTCTTCCAAACTCCTGCTAATGTTGATATTTTGACCCCTCTTCCCACAAATCACAAATGTTCTTAGAAGTATCTAAATGCTGCATCCCTTCCCTTCCAGAAGGTTTTCAATTTACTTTGCCCAGATCCATCAGAGGAATCACTATCTATTACAGCAATAGCTTTGCAAAATGTTTTTCTTAAATAATGAGACTTGAAGGTCAAAATTACTTCTTAATCCCTGGGCTGCAGAATGGATGCTGTGTTAGCAGGTATGAAGACAACATTAATCTCACTGCCCATCTCCATCAGAATGGCTGGATGACCAGGTGCATTATCAAGAAGCAGTCATACTTTGAAAGGAATCTTTTTGTCAAGCAGTAGGTCTCAACAGTGGGCTTAAAATATTCAGTAAGCCATGCTGTAAACAGATGTGCTGTCATACAGGCTTTGTTGTGCCATCAACAGAGCACAGGCAGCATAGATTTAGCATAATTCTTAAGGGCCGGGGGTTTTCAGAATGGTAAAGGAACACTGGCTTCGATTTAAAGTTGTCAGCTGCACTGGCCCCCAACAAGAGAGTCAGCCTGTCTTCTGAAGCTTTGAAGCCAGGCACTGACTTCTTTCTGGTATGAAAGTCCTAGATGGCATCTTCTTCCAGTAGAAGACTGTGTCGTGTACACTGAAAATCTGTTGTTCAGTGTAGCCACCTTCATGAATTGTCTTAGCTGGATCTTCTAGAGAACTTGCTGCAGCTTCTCCATCAGCACTTGCTGCTTCATCCTGCACTGCACCTTCATTCTGCTTCATCCTGCATTGATGTTATGGAGATGGCTTCTTTCCTTAAACCTCATGAACCAACCTTTGTTAGCTTTAAACTTTTCTTCTGCTGCTTCTTCACCCCTCTCAGTCTTCATAGAACTAAAGAGTTAGAGCCTTGCTCTGGATTAGGCTCTGGCTTAAGGGAACGTTGTGGCTGTTTTGACCGTCTATCCAGACCACTCAAACCTTCTTCATACCAGCAGTAAGACTGCTTTACTTTCTTATCATTCATGTGTTCATTGGAGTAGCATTTTTAATTTTCTTCCAGAACTTTTCCTTTGCATCCACAACGTGGCTAAGCCTTTGATGCAAGAGATCTAGCCTTTGGCCTATCTTGGCTTTTGACATGCCTTCCTCACAAAGCTTAATCATTTTTACCTTTGATTTAAAGTGAGAGGTATGTGATTCTTCCTCTCACTTGAACAATTTGAGGCCACTGTATGGTTATTAATTGGCCTAATTTCAGTATTGTCTATCTTAGGGAAGGGAGGCCCAAGGACAGGGAAAGAGACAGAAAATGGCTGGTTGGTAGAATAGTCAGAACACATACAACATTTATCAATTAAATTTGACATCTTATATGAGCTTGGTTCCTGATGCCCTAAAACAATCATAAGACTAACATCAAAGATCACAGATCACAAATCATCATAACAAATATAATATTAATAATAGAGTTTGAAATAGTGTGTGAATTACCAAATGTGACAAGGAGACAGCAAGTAAGCAAATGCTGTTGGAAAAATGGCTCCAATAGACTTGCTCATTGCAGGATGCCACAAATTTTCAATTTGTGAAAAACACAGTATCTACAAAGCACAATAAAACAAGGTATGCCTGTATACACATACACACTAAGGAATATTATTTGGCCATAAAAAGGAATGAAATTCTGATACATGTTATGACATAAATGAATCTTGAAAACATAACCAAAAAAAAAAAAAAAAGAAGAAGAAGACCAATGAAGAGTTTGTCCAAAAGTTATTAATTAGAGTAGGAATGCAAGGCAAAAAATAACCCTGGGAAGGGCGGGCATGCAAAGGGCAGGCTAGAAGACTGAGGAAAAAAGAAAACCCTGAAAATGTGATTTCACCAAACCAAACAGGCCAAAGCTCTGAGAAGGTCAGCAGTAGCAGGTGTCATACAGCGTCAAGTATAGTCACACTCAATACTTTCAGCAAATGAGGAAGTCACTGAAAATTTTAGCAAAAGCATTTTTGGTAGAGTGGCATATTAAAAGCAAGATTATGGAGGATTAAGAAGTAAACAGAGGACAAAATTCCCTATCTATAATATGGGGATAATAATAACTTACCCACAAAGATAGGGTTTTTATAAAGATTAAATGATGTAGTATGTAAAGTATATGAACTGCAACTGGCCAAACAAATACACTGCCTTATTAGGATATATCCTTTATGCTGCTGTTATTCTTTTATAATGTTGGTAACACAGATTAGTAAGATTATTTTTTGCCTCAAAAAAAATTCTGCATGTAGTGTAACACATTCACTTTGCTCTGTACTGTGTTGATCAACCAACAATTATTTTTTTTGTTGTTTATCTTAAAGATTTTATTATTTATTTGAGAGAGAGAGAGAAAGCTTGAGTGGGGGGGTAGAGGGAGAGAGAGAAGCAGACTCCCTGCTGAACAGAGAGCCCAATGCGGGATTCGATCCCAGGACCCCAAGATCATGACCTGAGCTGAAGGTAGATGCTTAACTGACTGAGGCACCCAGGTGCCCCCAAACAACAATTATTCTTAACAATAATCTACTTCAAGGTCACAGATCTTGACATGGTGCTAAAATCTGCTTCTGAGCACCTCCTGAATTATTCTTCTTGCTTTCAAGTGCTCCATTGTAAGCTTAATGCACCACATAAGCTTCAAGCCTCTACAGTAATCCTTTTCTTAATTTTTTAGTAGAACTTCCAAAGTTGTATTATAATCAGCATCACTGAAAAACTGGAAATTGCTTATTTCATTTTATCAGTCTTGGTCATTATATCTTATTATTTCATTATAAAAGTACTTGAAAGATGCTTTTCTATTAGCTGTGTAGCCATGTATTATTATGATTCAATTCAAGTTGTATCAGGTTTATATATCTTTTAAGAATGTTTTAAAATTTTACAGTTTAAATTAATAGTTTAAGTTTAACATTCATAAAAAGATAAAAGCTCATTAGTTGCTTTGGTTAATGTTTTATGAGCATCTCTAAATAATTGCTAGCTATTGGCATTTCAAATGTTCTATATTAAGATAACTATCTTTGAAACCTATTTATTTTCAATTATTCAATCACAATAATTATAGCTTTATCATTTATTTTGCAATGAACAAATTCCCATCAAACAGACTTCTTTTATCAGTGGGAAATTACTTAATTGTTTTTTAAAGAACTTGGTGACAAATACTACTCATTGTTCATTCCAAAGAGCACACTATTAGTCATTATCTGGAAAATGGATGTTCTCCAAAATTTTCAGTCCCAATTAACACCCAAATTCAACTATTTCTTCAAGGCAATAAAACATTTCACAACAAGACATTAAAACTGGTTACGCTGCATTATTGAAATTTTAATATTTAAAAAATGTTTATACTTCGAGTTGTTAGGATAGCTATTCTGGTTAGTTATAATTTTTAGCTGGCTTTCACACAGGCCATCTTTAGCTCATCTGTAGTCTTTACATTATAATAAAAATATTAGCATTCACAAGGAAATAAAGGAGATCACCTCTCATAGCATGGGTAGCATTATAATTAAAGTTCCGTCAACAGAGCTGTTATAAGCCTAGCTTGAAAAGGATTTAAATTTAGTCATTAGTGAGGTTAGATATTTCATGTAAGAATTACGAGTTAACAATACACCACTAAATTTTTTTAGGTTGTATTTTAGCAATTTTTCCCAATATGTCATTTTGTAAAAAAAAAAAAAAAAAAAAGTTAGTTAAATATTATTTAATAACACCTTACGAATATTTAAAATTTTCTAGACCTATTCCAATATTCCATGTATATTAGGAGGGCCTGCTAGGTGGTGCAGTGGTGCGTCACTAAACTATAAACTCCATCAGAGTAGCAGTCTGTTGGGCTGAATAGAAAGTATCCAACATACTTCTATTTAATACATATTACTGTCGCATTTTGACAGGTTAGGATATTTGTCTAGTATTATTAATATCATTAATTTAATTTCTCCTATATCAACTGATAACAATGACAAATTATTGGAAGAAGAAAAAAAAAAACTTGAGCATTTCTCTTCCTTCCTTATTGCCTAATATGATGTTTAATCACCAATACTTCTAAATTATACAGCTACGAGAAAAAAAGGGAAGAGGAAAGTATCCATGACAAATCATATTATCTTCATTTTAAGGCAGACACTAAAAAAGTAACTTTGACAAAAAAAGAGAATGAAACACATTTTTAACAACTAAAATATATATTCTCTTTCAAATTATGTCCTTATTAACAAGTGAGAGCTTTTAATAATCACTGAATTCAAAACCATTGATTGTTTTGCCATTTCCATATATGGAAAAAGTTATATACATAATCAGATAACTCTCCAGTAGCATTTGGGATGAAGTTATATGTAATCAGATAATCCTGCAACAGAATTTGGGAGGGAAAAAAAATGCATTAACAAAGTGTTCATCAGCATGTGTATGAGTTTCCCATTGCAGCTGTAACAAAATTACCAAAAATTTAGTGATTTAAAATACCATAAATTATTGTCTTATAGTTCTGGAGCATCAAAATTAGTTTCATGGGACTAAAGTCATGGTATCTGCAGGGCTGACTCCTTCTGGAGGATCTGAGGAGAGACTCTATTTCCTTGCTTTTTCAGCATCTACAGGCTGCCTACATTCCTTGATTGATACATCACATCCTTGCATCACTCCATGTTCATACTGTCTTGATCACATCTACCACTACTGACTCTGATCCTCTTGCCTCCTGCTTATAAGGATATTTGTGATTATAGTGGACCCACTTGGATAACCAGAATAATCTCCCCAACTCAAGATCCTTACTTTAATCACAGACACACAGTCTCTTTTATTGTGTAAAATAGCTTATCCACAGGTTCTGAGATTAGGACATGGACAGTTTGGGGCAACATTATTTAGCCTACCACAGGGTACAAACCTGAAGATAGATCATATGAGAAAAAATAAATATAAAAACCTTTTGAAGGTTTGTGTATCTAAGACATAAAATAGAAAAAAAATGGGGACAAACATGTCTAATATTATTCTACAATGAAATAATGCTGGAAAGTTAATAATAAAAGCAACAAGAAAAAAGGAATAGTAAACTTAGACAAGTTTTAAGGAAAGAAATGTAAGTCTATATAAAGGGAAATACATGAAATTGTTTTTAAAACAACAAAGATAAATAATTGCCAAGAACTAGGATTCAGCTCTTCTAGCAGATGCCGAATGTGACTTTTTTTTCCTAATAGGCACACTGGGTTGCTCAAAAAGAACTGAAGTCTATTAAGACAAATAATAAGCCATGCAGCAGAAAGGCATAGAAAGTCTGATGGGATCATGAATTATAGTATAATAATAATTCAATATAATTATGAAGCATGCCTAAACCAAAGAAAGAATATGGATTACATAAACAGGCTCCCATTTCCATTAAATAGCTCTTATGTATTTCTGATGAGATGAAGTTTCTGTGTATAGATTATTATAATAAACCATACTACCCAATTTTTTCCCCCACAAGTGCAATAGTTCACATTTTCAATTATGAAAATCCCAGTGATTTAAGCCAAAGGTAAGAACTGAATGGAAAAATCAACAAAGATTATAAACATAACCACAGAGTAGACACCACCTGGCCTCTAAAAAACCATTCTTTTCATTGTTCTGAATACTCTTGTTTCAGTTGCCACAGGCAGTAACATATAAACTGATAAAACTAGAACTTCAAATTAGGATGATTACATTTATTTGACGATTTTGGTGATGTTACTATTAAAGTCAGTAAATACCACGTATAGTATTTATAATGATACCTTACAAAAATGTAAGGTAGTGGAACACAAATAAACACACAGATATGAGAAAAAGGAATTATAAAGTTATAAAATGAGATCATGAAACAAGCTGAAGGGGCATATAACCATGGAAGTGTGGAATATTTTAAGGAATATTAATATGGCTATAATTTTTCCTTCACTACACAATTATGGCTTCTGAATAAATGTGAGATTACTTTTAATTTAGTCACCAACAGTTAGCAACTGAATTAAAAAACAAATAAGCATGAAGCAATGGTTCCCAAATGGAATTGGCTCAAATTTCCTAACAACAATGTGAATGCCTATAACCTTGATTGCTTCTTTCATAATCAACATTATCTGTTGGAAAAAAGGAATGGGCGCCCTCCCCTTTTCAGAAGCTGCCCTATATCTGTCCACCACCTGACTAGCAGCTACTGAAGTCACAGTCACCCCTCCGAGCTCTGCGTCCTGCATTATGCCTTCTGGAATAAGCAACTACTAGTTGAAGTAGAAAGGTCTGAATGGGAGAGAAAAGTTTGGGGTAATATTAAAGCTTCCCAGACTTTACGACTTCCTTTATTTCAGCAGATCTTTGTAGGGGAGATTTCTAGGGGGCTATTAATAAACAAAACCACAACTGTACCATGGTGTTACTAACAAACTTATAAATGGTTCATTTTCTGTAGCATTTTCTTTGGGATGAGATTCTATTGTGAAATACTAAATGAATTTGAAAATGCATAACAACCCAAGAATCACCATCACTGAGAGCTACTATGCCAGGCAAAATATTTTTGCTTTATTTTTGTAATTTATTCACTCTTTGTCAGGGTATAGCACATGAGGTACACAACAGATTCAAGCACAAGCCGGTCTAACATTGCAACTTACACACTGCCCACCATATTGTTTCCCTGAACATATATCCTGTACTTAGACAAATCTAATACTCTCTGTTTTCCCAACCTCTTGTTTCCAGGGACTTTTTTGTTTTCTTTGTTTTTAAGAAATATGCTCTCAGGCTATTAGCAGAATAAATGAATGAATGAATGAATGAATCAATGAGAGAGATAACAAATACCAACAAGGATGTGGAGTAAAGGGAACCATTGTACACTGCCGACGGGAAAATAAACTGGTATAGCCACTGTGGAAAACAGTATGGAGGTTTCTCAAGAAATTAAAAATAGAACAACCATATGATTCAGTAATCGCACTTCTGGGTATATATATCCAACAGAATCAAAACTACAATCTTGCAGAGATATCTGCATTCCCATATTCACTGCAACATTATTCCAATAGCCAAAGTACGGAAACAACTTAAGTGTCCATCAGTGAATGAATGGGTCAAGAAAATGTGGTGTGTGTGTGTGTATAATGGAGATATATATATATATATATATATATATATATATATATATATATAATGGAATATTACTAACTTAAAAAATAGGAAATTCTGTCATTTACAACAGCATGGATGAGCCTGGAGAGCATAGAAACAGTAGAAAACTGGTTGTCAGAGGCTTGGGGGGTGGGAAATAGGGAGAGGTTGGTAGAAAAATACAAACTTTCAGTTATAAGATGAATGAGTTGAATAAGGTCTGAATAAAGTCAGGATCTAATGTATAACATGGTGACTATAGCTGATAACACTGTTGGTATAACTGAAATTTGCTAAGAGAGTAGAACTTAAATGCTCTCACCAAAATTTTTTTTAAATAAGATTAATATGTGAGGTGATGGATGTGTTCATTAACTTGATGAGGGGACTCCTTTCACAATGTAGACATGTATCAAATCATCATGTACATTTTAAATTTCTTACAATTTTGTCAATTATACCTCAATAAAGCTAAAAAATAATAATAATAAAGGACGCCCACCCTGGGTGATTGGAAGAAAAAAAGAAATATCCTCTCATCTTCTCCATACATGTATACCCTTGAAGTTACTCTATTGAGTCCATCACCAGTATTCCTGACCAGTGTTTATATCAGGTAATAAAGAACAAATGGAAAATGAAGAAGTGGGATACATTATTCCTGATTTTAAAATGTTTACACTCCATTAGAGAATAAGAGAAAAACACACAAAAATAGTTTAATTACAGTAAAGAAGCCATCAGATTTAAGCAACAAGTGATAGAGATGAAAGACCTGGATTGAAAAGAAGGCACAAAGTGAGTCAGAGCAGCCAGAAAAGGCTCTGATTAGAAGATAAGAGATGAAAATCAGGGATAAATAGCAGGAACAAAGACTCCCTGATGAGAATCGGTTGAATCTGGTCCCAGCAATAAGTAGTCCGGCTAGCTACTATGATGAATCCCTGAAGGAGGACAGTATGAGAATATGTTATAAATATGCAATATTTTATTATAATCCCCAAATAATCTGTAAGAAAATTCATCTCCCTTTTCTAGCATACCTTTCCCGCAGGTGTTTTCAACCCGGTGTCATCCAGTAACTACTGAAAGGGCCTGCAGAAGTTTAAGTGTCTGACATTTGGAAGGCATTCAATGAATGATTACTAAAGAAGAGATACATTAATGATACCTACTGAGCTGGACACATGTGCAGTCTTTATGCAAATGAAAAAAAATATCCTTGCATTAGCTGTCCCAAAATGCAAGATAGAATTGGAATGTTTCCAACAGGCCAGAACATATTTCAGGGATGATTTAGGATTAGGGTAATGATGCCATGAAAGACAAAAGAGGGCACAGAGAAGAGTATAAAGACAAAATGGATTCCCTTAAAGTTTCACCTTGAGAAAAGGACATCTCTTATTCTTACAAAGTGAAGTGCTTAGCTAGACTAACCACATTTTCTGTTAACGAGTGTTACACTTGTCTCCTAAGTGCTATACGGTCGTCCGTATCTTATTCTGTAGCTGTCTTCTAGTGATCTGTACTCTGTTTCTATCATTTAGGTGAACTAAAAAGTCACTGGAAATAAACGCATTTGATTCCAAAATCTTCTTTTGAATAATTCTCTAAAAATATTCACACACTAAGAAAATAATCAGTTACTCAGGGGCTAAATATATGCTTCTACAAAAAATAAATAACATTCTCATTGCAATTAGATACAAAAATGGGTGTCACAAATTAAATGCAATATAGAGTTGCTTTCATAACACATTATGCTGCTATGAGGAATAAAGGAATAAATATTTTAAATCATTCTTTCCCTAGCCTGAGATCATCCCTGAAAAATTATACTGTGCTCTATCCATTCCTAGTCTTTCAATCCAAAATGTATATTATTAATAAAATATAAGTATCTCAAAAAAAATAGAAAAAACTTGGGCCTTTTTTCTCCCGCTTGAAGTATCATTTTAGCATGTGGTTTTTCAAAAAGGGCACAAAATCTAATATTCTAAAACATCAAACAGCAGGTAGACTTTATTGAATGCCTTTTAAGAAGCGGAGGGGTAATTACATCACACATCATTCAGAAAATCTGCTAATGTAATCTACTAATTAGTAACCTACTAACACAACTACTACTTTAAAGCAGCCTTTGTCCCTGCAGTCCAACTCATTATGGGTAGCAGCCACTCCTTCAAACCCTTCTTTTCTGTTCCTTTCAAGACAGGAGCCCGCCCATCATCTCTTTCTCGCTTTTCTTTTGCCCTTCCTTGACCTTTCCTCTTGTTACATAATTTTTTCAGGGAGCTCTGTTGCCTTATAAAAATTAATTTTCCTCTTTGCCTTTTACAATTCTCTGATCCAAACATCACAATATTAGCACAACAGAGTAAACAAAGATTCTCCTCAGGAAACTAGAAGAAAAATAAACCGTGAACACTTAAATATTTTTTAATGTTCATACATATAAGCATACTAGGAAATAAACGTTGCTCCAGAATATTCATTGCATAAATGCTTTTCCCAGGTGGTATCCAATTAGTTGTTTGGAGTGAGTATATTAATTCTTCCAAGTCTGTAAGTTTTAATTAGCATTAAGGCTACATTTGAATTGCAAAATTATATAAGCACTGAAATCACTGATGTAACACAACTTGGAATTTGGATATTTCATACTAGAAGAAAGCATGCATTTTTCCTTAGAGTTACTCCTTATTTTTCAGTTTTACTATTACTTTCACTATCCTCTAGTTAAAATTTTGATAATTAAAAATATTAAACTGCCTGTAATCTTACCATTGTTGTCTCTTGAATAGATCCAAAACTGTTGATAAAAATGTTGACTACTACATCAACAGGAATGCCTACAAATAAAAATTAAGAATATATTTAGTAGCTCTAAAAAAGTTGGTCAGAATTTTCATATTTTTATGGTTTATGGACTTGATTTTATATTTTTTCCAAACCACATGGGATGTAAAACTTTAAAACTATGGTCTCAGTATTCCATGTTCACAATTGCTATTGACTTATTTTTCTAAGCAAGGAATTATAATAAAAATAAAAAAGGAGTTAAGTTGTATTAACTCATGTTATTTATTCAGAAATATTTATTTCTTAAATTGTTAAGACTCTGAGTAAATATGTCTACCTTTAAAGAAATTTTAAATTGAGCTAATGCATTACCTTAAGAAATTAACATAAAATATTCTTTAAAAAAACACCATTTTTTAAATGTTTTAATTTTTTGCATTTTTATAATCATTTCAAATCTTACTTTTATTAGTAAAGGAGTATTCAATACGTCTTACTTACAGTGACTATATTTTGATTTTTAATTCATGAATATGTGAAGTCAATCATATAACAGAAACATTATAAAGATTTTTGCCTGACCTGTTGGAAAATAATTTGAAAGTTCATGGAGTGAGAATTAAGGTATAATGTTGCAAATTTCTTGCTTGCTTGCTTTTTTTTTTTTTTTCTTTTTTCTTTTTATTCATTGTGGGCTGCTGGTTGGGCTAACAAAGGGAAAATGTGAATTTAGCCTTTTAGCCACAGAACCACTGACTGATGAAAAACAGGTGGTGAATCAATATATGGTAGACATGTGACAACCCAGACCATGGCTGTTGTTGAAAGTAACTGAATAGGTTCTGGTAATGAACAAAAACCCTGTTTTTACAACATAGTTGTATAACTTCAGTTGACTAGAAACAGCTGCAGACATTTTTTTTTTTTCTGTAAAGGAAGAAGAAAAAAATATCAAGCCTTATAATGTTAATCTGATCTACATTAATACCTGTCCTTAGCCAGCAATAAGGATTACAGTTTTCGAGAGGAGACTTTTTTCAGATAGCTTTTCCTAACTCATCAAGAGGACAAGAAAAGAAAATAAGAAAAGAAAGAAAGAAAGTTTACACAGCTATATAATCTTCTCGTGATTTTTATTGCAAGTATGGTTTTGGTTCTTGAAAGGTGTGATAAATAGTAATATTCTGTTGGAGTAGAAACGATCTATGCTGTAGAAAACACGGTTGCTTTTATTCACAAAGTTAACATGTTTTTAAAAACCATATGGCCATCTTTTTTCAGCAAAAGAGTAGAGGGAATTTTTTATCAATGTGAAATGCTAGCAAAAATTTTAAAAGAATCTAAATACATATCAGAACTATTGTCTATCCCTAACGAGTATAGGCTATTCTACAAATTATAACTTCAGTTTCTGTGAATGAAAGCCAGATCCGTGTCCAGAGCTTGAAATTTAAATCACTAAGGTTAGGAATACTAAGTACTTAGCAAACCCATGACGGAGGTTAGTCTAATCAACAATATACTTATTTTTGTTCTTTTAACTGGGAACCGTATAAAACTATAAGAACTAATATTCTGCTTGTCTTTGAGTATCTTTGTCACTAAATTGCTCTAAGTCTAAGCAACATCACAGGACAGTAGCATGCCAATTTGAAACCTTATTGTTTTGAATATCACAACTGAATGATTAAACACATAAAATTAAGTTTTAAACTGCAAAGATTGAAGATTTTGGAGGGGGGGGGTAAGAAACAAACCTTTAAAATTTGGTCTTATCCTGGGATCATAACTGACCAATAGCCTATTCAAGATATTGCTAGTGGAGTTGGCAGGTACTCGGGCAAGGTCCTCTGCTGACTGCTGGCTATAAGAGAAGAAAACAAAACAAAACTCTGGTAAGCATTTAGAAATAGCCAGCAATAGAAATGGGTAATTTTCCATGGAAAAAAGATGCTTTTTCAGACAAATTCACAACTACCACAAGGCTTTTCCAAATAGAAGTAAATAAAAATAGCAGGCATTGTCAGATGCCCAAAAGCTAGTTGTCATAAAAAATAAAAAACAAAAAAAGTATTTTAGCACTTAATTTTCTAAATTCATGAAACACTACCCTAAATACTCCCTGTTGCTTTCTTTTAAATTAAATTAAGCAAACATCTTACTTGTTCAGAAGTAATCTGCAATCAAAATCTAGAGAAGCACAAAGGGAGTGCAGACAATGAGATAAAAGGGAAAAAAAACAGCAAAAAATAGTTTTTAAATAATGTATATTAACCTTCTGCCTAAGCAAAGGAGTATGTGAATACTATAATTATGATATGGCCAGAGAGATAGTCTAACAATTCATAAAACTCTCATGCTGACATTTATAAAATGGTATTGCCTAAGAAATAACCAATGAATGTCCTCACTGAGTTTAATATGTTGGGGAGAATGGTGGGGGGGAGGGGAGGAGGTAGTGGTAAAAGAAGTTTCTCTATTACCAGATCAATTAAATAAGGAAAATACAGAGCTACAAGTTTCAGCTATCTTTCTTTTCTACATATGTTTGCTTGTCAACTCTCAAAAAGAGAAAAAACTGCCACATTTTTCCATTTTAAATAACTTAGAACAATTAATTTTGACCAAGTTGGTATCGTTTGAAAGCACTTAAAAACACAAACAAACAATGCACTTCCTTGGAATCCAATGAAAAATGCTTTGTCGTTTACTGTTTGTTTCAGTTTGTTTTACCACCCATAAAGTCTTATATAATCATTGTCCCAGTACAAAAAAAAAAAAATCCATGACAATCACAAGGAAGTTTAAAATTATGCTTGGAGCATCTAGCCCTGTCTATTCTATTCTGTATTGATTTGGTGAAAATGTCAGTTTCAAAAATGATACTAATTTATATGAAGCAAACTTAGAAGTAAGGGGGGTGGGGGGATGGGTTAACCTGGTGACGGGTATTAAGGAGGGCTTGTATTGAATGGAGCACGGGGTGTTATACGCAAACAGTGAATCATGGAACACTACATTAAAAACTAATGATGTAATGTATGGTGATTAACAAAATAAAATTAAATTAAAAAAATAAAGTGTAAGCAGACTTATAATAAACTAAAGCTTTTACAGGCAAAAAAAAAAAACAAAAGAAGTAAGGGGCATGGCTTTGTTTTGAAATCCAAGCTCTTACCTATCAGGCAATTCTGTTCTGAGTTAATTATCATACAATCTGCTGATAAGATATAACCCCTAGAGGTGGGGTGGGACTGATATTAAGTTTATAAAAAGTCAAAAAATACTACAAACTGATACAGACAATCTTTTCAAGTAGATATCAGAGTCCAAAATATTAAAGAAAAACATGATAATCAGTTAGTTAAACCTCCTAAAGGTGCAGGAGATTATATATATTATTTTAAAATTGCTTTTCATGGCCTTATCAGTGCCAATATCATAGCTGCAGGGACTTGGGGACTGGTAATGAGATTTTCCATTTCACTGCAGGTGAAATTGTAACCTCCCTAGAGCCAACTGTCATCCCTTATCAAAAGATTGAAAACTCTAAAGAGAATGAGGGTATGTGGGAAAATTGGATATTAGGATGCAAATTAGTGTTCAAACCCATCCAAAAGGTTTCTCATTCAGGGGAGGAAAATAGAATTGATTGATTACAAAATACATTTGTATTGGATCAATTAAGGACTGCATTATTGTGTCTCTTGATGAAAAATCCTTTACAAGTACATTCCTTCTAAGCAATGAAATGACCAGACAACATAAAAACAATTAACACTAATTTTAGTAGTAGAGAAATTTCCAGACTGATTTTTTTCTTCCAGCTGTGGAAGATGTCTCTTTGGCATATGGATTATTTTGAGCTAAAGCCCTTGAAAAAGAGCAAATGCAGGGGAGGCTTTCTCTGAACTCCTATCTGCCTATAGACAGATTCTCCAAAAGGAATTTACTGTCATAAATCCCCTCCCTGGGAGTTTCATCAACTAAAGAAGACTGACTCTTATCACAGGAGAGGGCACCCAAAAAACTTTGTCACAAACTATCATACCTCCCATCTACTCTTCTAAAGGCCCATTCCTCTTTCCTAAAAATCCCATATTCTCCCTTAAGAGGCACACATCCTCCTCCCCTTTCTCTATGAAGACATATATAAGCTCTCAAATCTCACCACTCTTCAGGTAGTCACTTTTTTTTTTTTTTAGCTCCGATGCCCCCATGAATGTGGTATTAAAAATTAATAATTTGTATACTTTTTCTCCTGTTAATATTCTTGTTGTCATTTACTTCATAGACCTAGCTATTGAGGATAGAAGGGAAAAAAATCTTTCCTCCCCTACTGCTGTAAGTTGTGTCAATCAAACTCACTTTCTAGTCCTTGTAACTCAACCAAATTTTGTCCTTCCTCCATTCACTGGTTCAGAATAAATCCCCCTTCCCGGAATACTGTATCTTCCACTTCTCATTGTACTAATCTAAACCCACCCTGTCCTTTAAGATTGCCCTCCTAAAATCTTGCCTCAATCGTCTCATCTTATGCTAATGAACACAAACATAAATATACTGTTTGGCAATTATATTATAGCTTTTTTTAATATCTGTGTATATATTACCAACTAGACTGAATGCAGACAGTATGATTCTTGAGGGAATCGTGGCTTCTATATTTTTGCAATTCCCTAAACTGTCTGATAGTATGAAATACACACTATCTCAAGCACTTTTCATCTGCCAGCTCTTTTTTTTTTTTTTAAGATATATTTATTTGAGAGAGAGAAAGAGAGAGAGAGCAGGGGTGGGGGGTTGCAGAGGGAGAGGGAGAGAACATCCCAAGCAGACTCCACGCCCAGCACTGAGCCCAACACAGGGCTCTGTCTCACCACCCTGAGATCATGACCTGAGCCAAAATCAAGAGTCACAGGCTCAGCCGACTGAGCCACCCATGCGCCCTCTATCGGCCAGCTCTTCTAAGTTGACTTCAGCCTCAGGATGGCTGTGTGTGCTAGAAGCCGTTCCACACATCACATCCAGGTAAAGAGCATTTCCTCCTGAGGTGTCTTCTTAGAATAAGGGTTATTTTTGTTCTTTTGTTTTCTTCAGAAGCTTCCCAGCATTGGCTACTGCTGAACCAATCACTGGCAAGGAGGAAAAAATGATCATGATTGGCTCAGATCAATAGTCCAGAATGAAATAGGTAATTGAGAAATCAACTATCATGTCCATTACATTCTTTATTTGATAATCACAAACGCTCCCTTGATGAAACAGGAGAGATTATTAACCACCCAGAGAGCTGTTCTTCAGTGGAGAGAAAGAGAAAAATCCTGATTGGTGGAAGAGTACGCAGTAGGTGAGTTAATGGAGCTACTGAGGACATACACACAGAAACTAAGACAGCAAGGCTAAGAGAGTATCCTAAGGTAGTGGAGTTATGAAATCTGGTAATCCTGATTCCTAGTTATCATTTCACAATAAACTGCCATAATGGAAGCGAAATAGTATCTATCTTATCTCCATCCATCCATATATTGCTTTAGGATATATATATTATATAACTGTGTGTGTATAGATGTATGCGTGTGTGTAATAGATATATTCTTAGTTTCTATTAGTCTTACTTATCATTGGTCCTGAAAAATCTGAGTCTGCTCTTTCTATAACTTATCAGAGTCACTCTTCCATCCAGACATCCCCAAATGTTTTTTTCTTTCCACAGCTAAAAAACAAAAACAAAAAACAAAAAACAAAACAACAAAAATTCTTGTTTATTAACAACAATAAAAAATCAATGCTGGCTAACAAAAATCTCTTCAAATTAATAAAAAAGGAATATATCAAATACATTATAGCCCCTTTCTTTTATTCTTATTTGTATCAATGTCTGTTGTAGTTAACCTGATATGAATATTCAGTTAACAGTTCACCTTTCTTTATACTAGAAATTCAAAGATATTTTAAAATTTAAGTGAAATCCCATGTAGTTCATATTCACATGCATGAAATCAGGGGTTTTTCCTACCCGAAAACAATAAAAATCATTTGTTTAGCTCAGTCAATACTAAGATAATATTAAAGTCATCTCTACATGTTAAGATACAGTTTAAGAGTCTAGAAGCTACAGCAGTTTCTGCCAAAGAGCTGAAATAATTTGCATTTTTTCCTTTGTCTGCACTTTACTATATAAACCTTATAATTTGGGAAAGTGACTAGTACTATTTACACAACACAAAAAGAAAAAGAAGAGTTAAATGCATTTAATTAGGTCACACACTACTAGTAATGTTTCATTGTTAGTCTTTATCTTCTGCATCTCAGTCTGATATTTTATCCATTTGACTATGCCATTTTGTTTTATTTCAAGAAATCTATCAACAATTCTATTATGACAAAACAGGATTTATTCCATAGAAATGTGATATTAATTTAAGAAAATAACTTACTTTACTCAGGCAAAGTGATCAAATGACTAGAGAAAATAATGTTTTATATCAAATGCCTTTTTACAACCAGTCTTCTTTTGTTCACTCGCTTAAACTTGAACCAATGTCATTACTAATATGTGAAGTTATGCGAGGAATGTATCAGGCTGTATAGCTGGGTGATGTAATGTTTTCCAGCACTAAAGGAAAAATCCAGAAATTTCTTTCCAAAGGGGAAACTCAGTTTTCCATTAACTGTAGAACACTCTTATTTTTACATGACCCTTTAGTGACCATACTGCACAGTTCAATATCAAAACTGGTGTGTATGAGCATATTAACTGAACGTCTTCTCTCCAATCAGGAATCTGAGTCCAAAGGGATGCTTTTGTTTTTACGGAGCTATAAAGGCAACAACAATGGTCAAAGTTCTTTTTGGACTTGAAAGCAGTCTGGCATATGCCAGCATGAGGAATCTGCATGTGGGAGCTGCAAAGCCTCCAGCTGGACATGAACTGAGGCAAGCACAAAGCAGTAAAGAAAGAGCAAGGTTTGTAAAATGTGTAGGTTGTGTTATTTCTCCTCTTTACATAAGGGCAGTGATTCTTTACCTCTTTTTAGGTTATGGACAACACTAAGAATCTGGTAAAATCTATGTTCTTCCCTGAAAAATGCACACAAAGCTTACAACACTGAGGATCCTGGGCCCAAACACCTCAGGTTGTAGAAACTTTCCTTTGTGGAAACAAATGCTGTATCCTCATCTAAAATGAGAGGAAAGGAGAAGAATTAAAAAAAAAAAAAAAAAGATCAGATATCTCATAGCAACTGAAAGCTCAAAAAAAAAAAAAAAAAAAATGAGAGCGTGTCAAAGGGACACAGAAGCCAATGGAAAGGTTTCCCAAATGCTCAAATCTAAATCATTTGAGCAACTAAATAAAGTCATATTGGTTTATATTCCAAAGTATAAAATAAAAATCCATGAGTCCATATGGATACAAATAAATGATTAAATAAATAAATGAAGTAGAACAGACAATTCTCCCATGCAGAATTCCAAATAATTGGAATTTCAAATAGATCCTCTATTCTCATCTGGTGGACTATAACTCCGCACTCCTTAGCATGTGCTGTGCATAGTGACTTCCTTCCAAAGAATATAGTGTGGGAAGGGGGAAAAGAGTGACTTTACAACAAAGAAACCTGACAAATCCTTAGCCAGGTGATGAAGGTTAAAGTTAACCTCAACAGTGTTAAGTCATGTTGATTTTATGTACCCTTAATAAAATATGATGAGAATGGCATTGAATCCTGTGACCTTCCTCCCAAAAACACATAACTCCAGTCTAATCCCGAGGAAAACATGAGATAAATCCCAGTAGAGTGACATTTTACAAAATACCCGACTAGTACTCCTCAAAACCATCATGGTCATGTAAAAAAAGGAAGGTCTGAGAAATTGTCACAGCCAAAGGAGCCTAAGGAAACATGAAGACTATATGTAATATAATATATTGAATGCGATCCTGGAACAGAAAAAGGACATGGGGTAAAAACTAAGGAAACCTGAATAAAGAATGGACTTTAGTTAGTAACAGTGTATCAACAGTGGTTCTTCAATTGTAAAAAAAAAAAAAAAAAAAATGTATCATACTAATGCAAGATGCTAATAATAGGAGAAACTAGGAGCAGAGTATTTGTGAACTCCATATTTTGGCAAATTTTTTGTAAATCAAAAGCTGTTCTAAAATAAAGTTTATTTGGGACGCCTGGGTGGCTCAGTCGTTAAGCGTCTGCCTTCGGCTCAGGTCATGATCCCAGGGTCCTGGGATCGAGCCCCACATCGGGCTCTCTGCTTGGCGGGAAGCCTGCTTCTCCCTCTCCCACTCCCCCGTCTTGTGCTCTATCTCTCTCTCTCTGAAATAAAATAAATAAAATCTTTAAAAAACTTTAAAAAAATAAATAAAATAAAATAAAATAAAGTTTATTTGAGGGGGGAAAAAAAAAGCAGAGTGCCAAAGACTTTAACTTCACCAAAGAATACAAACAGATGGCAAATAAACCTATGGAAAGAAGCTCCACATCATATGGCACAGGGAAATGCAAATTAAAACAATGATTTTTCATTGCAATTTTAATTTGCATTATACATCTATTACAATGCCAAAATCCACAACACTGACACCACCAAATGCAAATGAAGATATGGAACAATAGGAACTCTGACACATTTCTAGTGGGAATGCAAAATGGTGCAGCCACTTTGAAAAACAGGGTGGCAATTTCTTACAAAACTAAACATATTGTTACCGTACGATCCAGCAATCTCACTCCTTGGTATTTACCCAAGGATATAAAAACTTAACGTCTACACAAACAAACCTGCACAGAAATTTTTATAACAGCTTTATTCATAATTGCCAAACTTGGAAGCAACCAAGATGTTTTTTAGTAGATGAATGGATAAATAAATTGTGGTACATCCAGACAATGGAATATTATTTAGCACTAAAAATAAATGATCTATCAAGCCATGAAAAGACATAGAGGAACCAGAAATACATATTACTAAATGAAAGAAGACAATATGAAAAGGCTACTATGTGATGATTTCAACTACATGACATCGTGGAAAAGGCAAAACTATGGAGACTGTAAAGGAGGTTGTCAGGGACTGGGGTGAGTGGGGGATTAACAGGCAGAGCACAGAGGATTTTAGAGCAGTGAAAATACCCTTCTAGATAATCAGACAGATAGATATACAAAGACAGAGAAACACTTTATATATTCAGGTAATGAATTAAGTCGGTAGTTATGTATGAATCCAGATAACTGCAAGGTTATTATAGAGGGGTTTTATTTGTTTTGTATTTTCCTAATTACAGTATAACTTATTATTACCTCTCTTGACAGCTTCTGTATTTATTTTCCATTCTGTTTTCAGAGATTCAACTGTGAACAGAAGGTTTATGAATACAGTGAGTGATACCTTTTACATGACTAGTTGAGTTTAATTAGTTTATATTTATTCAAAAAGGATGTGTTTGTGGTACGTGTGCCTATGTGTGGCACAGTCTACTGTGTTATTACAGGCAAGAATCATAACTAAGAACAGTGTTTCACAGCAACCATTTTATTTATCCCTCAATTGGGCTTAAGGAACTGTTGGATCCTGTGGAAATATTTTCATATCTTGTCTACCTTCAATTATGCAATTACATCATCCATGGCTCAAAAAAACATTTTTCACAAAGTAGAAACATCTATTTGCAGAGATGCTGGATTCTGGATACCAGCGACTTCCCAAACTCACCAGAGGCTGTGGTCTTTTTTAACTTTCTATCACATGTGAGATTACTCATCCTATGAATACTACAAGGATCGTCTACTGACTCGTATGTTTCTCAAACAGTGTAAAACATTGTACATTCTCACTACTTTGTATTGGTTTACTAATTTTATACAAACCTCATAACATAAGGAAGCAAACTTAAACCTCAAAACACTCACTGAGCAATTACTTCCCATGCTCTGCAGAAAGAGTACTACATCCTGGCTTAACAAATACGAATCCATAGTAATATCTCTAACTGCTACCAACTGTAACTACAACTGTACTTATCTTTTCTCAATTTTCTATTTCCATACAGAGATAAATATAAAATGTTTCCCTTCCCGCCTAACAGAAATGGTGATAAGATAAATCCCACACTCACACACACATAATAAAGTTAAGTGTGGGTATAACTGAAGAAACACTTGTCTAAGAGCAAAGAGACTAGCATTATAGACCCCGACAGACTACTATAAGGTTACTTACTACATTATATTGGGCAAATCCCTTTCTGAGCCTCAGTATACTCACCTTTAAATCAAAGGTCTAAATAAGGTGATCTGTAAGATCCCATTTGGTTGCTCATCTGGTTCTACTAGTAGTGGATGCTGTGGTGCCTTATCCTCCCCATCACTCCTTTGGAACTGAGGCTTCTGCCAGGAATGCTGGTTTCTTAAGGCTCTGAGCTGGGTCACTTCTAGAATAGCCTTCAGCTGAAGGAAGGTGTCTTGCCCTGGAGTCAACTTATACCCGAAGACTTTGATATGGGGACACAAAAGTATTCAAGTCTCTTCCTACTGATTGAGACAACTTTGAAAGACCATTCCAGCTTCAGAGCTCCCTGTAGCATCAAACCCATGCCTCAGGTACAACTGCACTGTTCCTATGTGTGAACCTGCTTCCCATTCCCAAGAAGTGTTGTTCCAAAAGCAATCTCTTTCTGCATGGAAATCTTCATCTCACGGTCCGTCTTAGAGAGAACTCAACCCACAACATCAACTAAATAATGCAATTCCTTAAAGAACAACAAAAACATAACTATCACTCAATTATCTATATGCTAAATATTTCCCTGACTTTAGTCATTCCTTGAATTCATTTAACAAAGTTTTTGAGCATTTTCTATACGCCATGCACGATACCATGTGCTGGTTATGTGTTTAAGAATCAAACACAAATGTTGGTTATTCTGATGAAAATGTAGTATTTAAAATTGTGGGTTCAGGTGGATTTATCCAGCGGTTCTCAGCTTTGCTGTGCACTGACTTCACCTGAGAAACTCTGCAAACTACTGATGCCTAGTCCCACCCCAGATTTAATTAGTATGAGATGAAGTCCAAGCATCAGGATTTTAGAAGCTCCTCAGATGATTCTAATGGTCAGAAGAATCACTTGTTAGAAAAGAGAGTTTACAGTGAAACGATATGGAATTAAAAACTGAGGAAGTCCATGGGGCGCCTGGGTGGCTCAGTTGGTTAAGCGACTGCCTTCGGCTCAGGTCATGATCCTGGAGTCCCGGGATCGAGTCCCGCATCGGGCTCCCTGCTCGGCAGGGAGTCTGCTTCTCCCTCTGACCCTCCTCCCTCTCATGCTCTCTGTCTCTCATTCTCTCTCTCTCAAATAAATAAATAAATAAATCTTTAAAAAAAAAAAAAAAAAAAAACTGAGGAAGTCCAACATTTAGTGAGCAGATGGAGGAAGATAAACCAACAATTAAGACAAAGAATAAACTGCCCAAGAGGAAGGAGGAAATCCAGAAGCATGTGGTGGCAAAAAAAACTTAAGGAGAAAGAATATTTATTTATTTATTTTTTAAGATTTTATGTATTTATTTGACAGAGAGAGACACAGCGAGAGAGGGAACACAAGCAGGGGAAGGGGGAGAGGGAGAAGCAGGCTTCCTGCTGAGCAGGGACCCTGATGTGGGGCTCGATTCCACATGACTCTGGGATCATGGCCTGAGCCGAAGGCAGACGCTTAGCGACTGAGCCACCCAGGTGCCCCAGGAGAAAGAATATTTTATGGAATGGTTGGTTAATGGGACCAAATGCCCCTGAGAGGTTAAGGTGAAGAATGAAATCTCCCCCATGGGATTTAGCAAAAGGAGAGCTGTTTCTCAGCTGAGAGAGACAGGAGCCAGGCGGGAGTGGGCAGAGTATTGAGTGGTAGGGTAGGAAATGGAGCCTCCTTCTCCTCATGGACATACCAACTTAGCAGCAACGCACAGATCAATTCTCTTGTCAGAAATCCAAAAGCTAGTTGAGAGGCTTCTATACCCAAGCAGGTGCAATGAAACTAGTAGGAAAAGTAGAGACACCCTTTCACCATAATTCCCAACCTAGTACAGCATAGCACAGTGTAATATCATCCAGAGGTGTCCTCAGCTCCCTGCTTCTCCCTGAGGAGGGAAAGAGTCAGACCTCACATCTGATATCCCAGCTTTGCCAGGTGCTACCCTAGGGACCAGCTCCTATCTCGCCCATCTGGGGGGATGTGGGACCCAGCACACACGCTAGTCCCTGGGGATGACAGAGAACAAAGAGCTGTGCCAACAAGCGGCACTCACCACAGCTCCACACCCACCACCTTGCTGCAGTGACTGGGCTAGAAACCCAGGTCCTCCCTGTATCTGCACTCCCAGAGTCACTGCATTCACAGTAGCCACAATACAGAAACAAGCTAAATGCCCACTGACAGATGAATGGATAAAAAATTGTGGTATATACATACAATCAAGTACTATCCAGCCTTTTTTTTTTTTTTTTTTTTAAGATTTCATTTATTTATTTGTCAGAGAGAGAGACAGTACAAGCAGGGGGAGCAGCAGGCAGAGGCAGAGGGATAAGCAGGCTTCCCACTGAGCAGGGAGCCCGTGTGGGACTCAATCCCAGGACCCTGGGATCATGACCTGAGCCGAAGGCAGACGCTTAACCAACTGAGCCACCCAGGCGCCCCCTATCCAGCCTTTAAAGAGAAGGAAATTCTGCAGCATGCAACAGGGATGAATCTTGAGGTCATTATGCTTAGTGAAATAAGCTAGTCACAGAAGCATAAGTACTGCATGATTCCACTCATACGAGGTATCTAGAGTAATCACACTCAGAGAAGCAAAGAAGAAAATGATGGTTGGCTTCAGTGAGAAGAAATGAGCAGCTGCTAATCAAAAGGTAAAATTCAGTTATGCAAAATGAGTAAGTTCTAGAGATCTGCTGTTTAACACCGTCTATACCTAATAATACTGTATTACACCCAAAAATCTGTTAAGAGGGCTACGTGTTATATTAAGTGTTCTTATCACATTGAGATGAAAAAAAAATTTAAAAACACAATTTCTAGTGACACCCCCAAAAAGAAAATCTATACTGTATGTATACATATAATAAGTTTTGAATGAGTTATTGCTCAATTGAATGTAAGAAAAAAGTCAAAAATTAGTTTGTTTTTTTTAACTGAATCAAATGGCTGATTACTGAACTATCTGCACAGCTATTATTTGGAAATCAGAGAAAGGATGACCTCTTCCATAAATGTGCTGCATTAACTGATATGCCTATTTTAAAAGTGAGTCTTGACCCTACCCCACATCATATACAAGAAACAAACTGAAGTGGATTACACAACTAAATGTGAAACATAAAACAATAAGGCTCTCAGGAAAAAAAAAAAAGCAAAAAAACCAAAATAGACTATCTTCATGACCCTGGAACAAAGATTTTTTAAAAACACAAAAGCATTAACAATAACTAATAAATCAGAGATCATTCAAAATAAGTACTTCAATTCATCAAAAATTACCATTAAGGAATTGAAAATGCATGACAAAGATTGGAGAAGAGATTTGCAGTGCATGCATGTGACGAAGCATCTTGTCTAGAATGTATGAAGAACTTCCACGTACCAGTCAGGAAAAAAAAAAAAAACAACAATTAAGTGGATGAACACTTGAAATGGCACTTTGCAAAAAAGGATAGCTAAAAATCCAATATATGTATGAAAAGATGCTCAACAATATTAATCATTGGGGAAATGCAAATTAAAATCACATTGCAGTACCATGATACCTACACCAGATGGCTAAAATTCAAGTTAACGCTACTAATATCAACTTTGGACATGAATGTGGAGCAGCTGGAACTCTCCTACATTAATGATGAAGTTTAATTGGAAAACTGTCCATATCTTCCAAAGTTCAATATACACATAGCCCCTGATACCAAAATTTCACTCTTCAGTATATGCTTATATCCACCAAAATGCATGTGTAAAAATGTTCATAACACCCTTAATAAACCCAAATAATAATGACCCCAAACTGGAAGCATTATGAATGTTCATCAACAGTAATAATAGCAATATTCAAACTCTACCTGAATTCCTGGAACACTGGGACATTAAGAAATATCTTCACCATTTAGCATTGTGGGAAGCACCTTACTGCAAAGATACTGTCCCCAGATGACCTGTTAAGACTCATGGTTAATCCCTTGTTTGCCTATGACAAGACAGAAACCCTCTAAACTCCCCTTTTCTCTTCATAAATGAGTACCTGAACTGTTTGTCCCCACTGACCAACCTGAACTAGATGCCTGGCAACTTCACTTGAACAAACTTGGGTTAGGCTTCTCTTCTCCCCAAAGGCCCCTCAATTTTCTCATGCCCCTGAGATTAAGCAGTCACTTGGAAAGCAGAACAAACCCTCCTTAATGAACTTCTCCAAGAACTGGCTTGTGGCAAAGAAAAATTGTCCAATTTTGTCACCTGCTCACTGCACTCCCCAACACCTGGTTCCTTCTAGCCTCATTTACTCCTATAAAAGATAAGCCCCTTCTGCCTGACCTCTGAGATGCTTACAGATCTTAAAGTCAGAGCATTCTCTCTATTGCAACAATCCTTTCAAATCAAACCTTTACCTAAGTTCAGATTTGTTTTCCATTTGACAATAAAGTAGGCAAATATACAAAGATAGTATATTCAAGATGATTAAATGCAACACAGCAATGAGGAGGAAAGGACTATTGCTATACCCGCAACATGGATGAAATCTCGCAGATATGATGATGTTGAGTGAAGTGATTTTCCAGGATTATTAGCCCTGTTTACAGATGAGCTAATGGCGGCACAGAGGCTAATAATCCTGGAAAATCATTCCTTCATAAAAGACCTGTTGTCAGGATTAGACAATTTAAGTAAAGACCTTAGAATAGTACCTTATTCTTTGTGTTATATATCAATTCACAGTAACCTATTTTGTGTCATAGGCAAAGGAAGAGAAATCTGTTACAAAATAAGACAACCCAGTCAGGAAAAAAAAAAAAAAAAAAAAGTGGAGTCCAAACCAGTTGAAATTTATCAATATGTGGTTTGGTTAAGCAAATATGTGGAATATTCTGATTTCTTACATGTATACATACTGTAAATTCATGTATCTTATTTTTCTGATCAATACTGTAGTTCTACAGCTCTCTAGAAAATTATGGTACTGAGCTAGCAATAGGAAGTAGTTTTCTTGCTATTACAAACCAAAACTTAAAAACAAGATATTAAGAGAGGCCAGAGCAGAAATTGGGAACTGAAACAAAAATTTAAGCTTCATAGCCCTTTCGAGTAAAGAGCTCCAAGAGATACTGCAGAGCTTTTGGATAAAGGGGCTTCTGCTACTCAAGAGTGAGCTGAGTGAACTGCTGAAAAGCCACCACTATTGATCCTGTTTCTGCTGTAACTCTCTTTGCAGCGTTTCTAAGGTATAAGATTATTTGTGAGATAGAAATCAGAAAAGTATCTCTTTTGAATTAGATCTTCATTAAAACATCCACAGGCACACATGTCTGAACAATAATAAGTGTCCCAAACAAAAATCCCACTACAAGATACAAAGGCAATAAGTATGAATGTCATTCAGTGAGATGAACTGCTTCCTTGCAATACGTGGTGGCATCTGGATAATGAAAGATAAGCCTTTTTTTTGTTGTTCTTATCAACCATTGTTTGGAAGCCAATGTAACTTTTTATTGAATGAGCTAGACTCTAGAAGACTCAATTATAAAAAAAAAAATCTGTTTTTCCCCCTACACCCATCCAGACTCGCTCTGTGAGCTAGTACTTGGATGAAATCTCCAGCACATCTCTTAACATTTACCGTCACTCTCAGATAATAAAAAGTTTCCACTGGCACTTTTGGTGCCTCTAGAATTGTCACTTTTATAATTCAGATGCCCATTCCCTGGTAATAATAAATGATTCAAAAATGACACCCCCTCCCTCCCCTAGTCAAGTCTTCCTCAGAAAGGAGTTGTGGGCCGGACTAGCTTTTGCTTGTTCTCCTGCCTTGTTAGTTTAGAGCATCTTTGTGGGTTTCTCAAAATCCTCTCTTTGACAACCTCTCACTTCAATGACCATGAAATGGCCATGGCTTTTCTTCAGCTGCCAACTCCTGATTCCAACCTTCACCCCCAGGTATTCTGCAGCCCACACCTCACAGGCACACTGCTGGGGTTCCATCACCCTCCCAGGCCTTTTGGGGCAAATTTCCTTGGTTTTAAACATCAAGCCAGCACGTTCTTGCTTGCTTTGCTCTCACTCTGTCACTGTCTACTTCTCTTGTTCTCTCTCATATGACCAACATCTGAGTCACAGTGAATACTCGAAGTATTCTTTTTTCCCGACAATCAGAAAGCGAATCTCCATGTCCTGGTAGCCCTCTTCTCTCTACTATATCTCCTCTAGCCAAAGTCACAGCCATGCCTTTGACTTCTCCGATGTGAATCAGATACCAATCTACTATGAGCCCCCCAAAATACAGGGGAGAGACATGGTTCTGTCTCTCACTAGATTTGAGAATGAGGAAAAACATTTTCCTCCCATCTCCAATGGCAGGGGGTATGGAAAATGCTACTGGGCTCCTGCAACGTTCTCCAAAGAATTTCTCCTATTTGGTCTCTTCAGTCTTAACCCATTAAGGCCATCAAGGCACCTATCATTTTGTTCTTGGCCTTTGGAGCTTCAGCCAAAACTGAGTCAGAAAGAATCCTACTTCAACTTCCTGATCTTCCTGATATACTAAGTTAACTTTTAACTGCTCTTAGTGGTCCTAAAAGAAAATGTAAGTAATTATAGATTATTTATTTAATTAATAAGGTAAATGTTAATATTTACTTAAAAATAAATGTAAGTAATTAAGATGCTCCTTAATATCAAATAATCAATTATGATTTCTATATTTTGGATTCTGGCAGGACATAAGCATAAATGACTTTCAAATACAGAAGGTGATTATGAATTGATATAGATAGGCAGACTTTTTGAAGTAGAGATTTAAGAATTTTTACACGAGCTAAGATTTGAGAATTATGAAATTATCAATTAGAATTTTAATAACTTGGCTTTCTAATTAAATAAAAGTGCTTTGTCCTAATTAATAGTTGAATCAACAATTGGTCATTTCCACAGAAGAGTTCAAAAAAACCTCTATTTCAAAAATACCACCTTTATTTTCATTTAATATGAAGAGTTTAGATTAATATGTAAAAGATAGCAGCAGTTCATGTCTTATAAATTCTATTTCTTCCCCTACAAGGTCACTTCCATCCATAAGAAAGCCTTAATTAATATTCCTGTTCAAGGGTTTTGTTTTTTTTTTCCTAAAATTTCACACACTATTGAAAGGTAATTTGTGCAATACGGCTTAGAAATGGGACTCCAAAGACAAACAAGTATATGGAAAGAAAACAAGATGTAAACTCATCTCTGGAACCCACAGAGAAGATCAATGAACCATAACCAGTTATCTACTGCATGGTACAGGAGTAGCAGTCAATTACAACCTATACGGGGCGTACAGATCCTGCATGGTTATGTAACGGAGACTTAAGAGAAATATAGGTGATGCCCTGCTATCTATCAGAAGATTTTGTTTTGGCATCTGTGTCCTAGCCCAGAATAAATGGCAAGGATAGTAGGTGCAATATGCTGAGACCAGATGAAGTCCCTTTTTATGTTTTCTAGGGTAATAGGACTTTTAAGCAAAACAATTGTTTCTCTAGTTTGCTTCTATCACTGTGAACCTCATAGAAAAGCTGGCAAAAAAAAAAAAGATAAAAATGCTATCCGAGGTAACATTTTCCACTTCTCTGTGAGTTTCTGCCATTGTGGAATCACTCCAGCAACTGTCCCCACTCTCCTGCATCACGAGCTTTCTCTCTCTACCAGAACCTTTTCACCACCTTACAAATATGCTTTATTATCCCCCATCTGTAAAAACCTTCCTCTTGACCCTACATTCCCTCTAACTATAGCTCATTACTACTCTGCTTCCTTTTACATCAAAATTCCTCAGAAGAATCTTAATACTTTCAACCCTCATTTCTTCGCTAATGCCTTTTAAATCCAGTGTAGCGAGATTTTGTAACCATCTATAGAAACAAGTCTTATCAAGGTCAATGATGTTGTCAAATGCAATGACCAATTCTCAATGCTCACCTCTCTTGAGCTAACAGCAGTACTTGACATTGTTGCTCCTTACCCACCTTCTTAAAAAGATTTTCTTAATTTGACTTCAGTTCTAAGTAAAAGACACGGTCTTCAATTCCAGTCTTACTCTCCCTAGCTGTTCCTTCCCATTCTCCTTTGCCTGTTGTTCTTTATTTCTTCAACTTCATCCCCAGTCATTTCTCAGATGTTACTTTCCTAAGTCACTTTCTAAGTGACCTCATCCACTTCATTAATTTACAACTCGCAAATTTATACCTCCAGACTGCACCATTCCCCGGAATTCCTGACTCTATATTCAAAGGCTTACTGGACATTTCCTCTTTAAGGTCTAATAGAGACCCCCAAATTAATATGATCAAGACCAAACTCCTGATTTTCCTTCACTTCTTATCTACTCTTAATGTAGTCTTTGATAGACCTCTCAGTAAATGAAAAAATTTCATGCTTTCTGTTGCTCAGACCCAAAACATGGGAATCACCTTTCCAATGACCTACAAGCTTTCTGACTCTTCCATCATCCACTCTGTTCTTGGTCTCCAGACTGTTGTTTGAACACACAAAGCCTGCCTCAGGACTTTGATATTTGGTGTCCCTTTCCCTGAATCATTGTTCTTCTAGAGATCTCCATGGCTTTCATCTTTACTTCTTTCAGCTCCTATTCAAATCTTACCTTATCAGATATTTTTGACCAACATGCATAAAATAGCAACCCCCTACACCCTCGATTCTCCTTATCCTGCTCTATTTTTCCCCGTAGCACTAATCACTACTTACCATGTTAAAAATTCATGTTTACATGTTCATGTTCTGTCTACCACTAGAATCAAACTTCCTGAGGGCAAGAACTTTGTTTTGGTCACAGCTTATCCCAGGCACCTAGGTCAGGGCCTGGCACAAACTAAATGCTTGATAAAGAGCAACTGAATAAACTAAATGATTAATGTTTAACACACGAAATGAGAAGTAGACAGTAGGTCCATTAAGGATCAGAAAGAGATTGTTTGCTCTAAGTTGAAAATTAGCATTAAGAATTGTGAAATAATACAAATGCACTCAAAATAGTAGTGATTTTGCCATTTATTTATTTATTTATTTATTTATTTATTTATTTATTTATTTTTAAAGATTTATTTGAGAGAGAGAGAGAAAGCACAAGTGGGAGAAAGAATCCCAAGCAGACTCCTTGTCAAGTGTGGAGCCTGACTCGGGGCTCGATCTCATGACCCTGAGACCAGGACCTGAGCCAAAACCAAGAGTCAGTCACTTAACTGACTGTGCCACCCAGGTGCCCCTGAGCCTTTTATTTAAAGCTACCTATGGGACTACTCCCTTCCATTCCAATGATAAGCCAGAACTGACTATACCTACCTAATTTTGATAAGCAAGAAGATGCACATTTCCAGAAATAACTTAGTCAATCCTTATCTTGGACATTTTAACTACAGATCCAAATGTCTATTTTACCTTTTTTATATAATTCTTATTCTAGACAACTCAATCTATATTAGTACTACCAAAGTTCTAATTCCTGATGCAATGCTAAATATCATTTTAGTCTAAAAATTTGAATTTTCTGAAACAAAAAAACATATCCAAACTTAAAAAAATGAATTATATTTTTGGTAATTACATATAATGTTTCTATGAATATTCTTGTACATATCTTTTGGTCAACATGTACACATTTCCACTGAGTATATACCTAGGAACAGAATGGCTGGGTGATAGGGAATATGAATTTTCAGGGTTTTTTTTTTAGACGCTGTCAAATTATTTACCTAGTGCTTATGCCAGTCTGAACTTTCACCAGAAGTATATGAGAGTTGTAGTTCATATTCTCGTAACACTTGGTATTTTCCTCTTTTTTTTTTTTTTAATTTTAGCCATTCTGGTGGATGTGTAATAGTATCCTGTTGTGATTTTAATTTGCATTTCCTTAATGACTAGTGAAAATGCTTATTGGCCTTGTGGCTATAGACTTTTAGTCATTTTCAGTTAGGTTGCCTGCCCTTTTCTTACTCATTTCCAGTATGTCCTCAATAAATGTCTTTATTGTTGTGTGTGTCTGTGTATTTGGAAACAACCCAAAGTCTCCACAGTAGACTAGAAAAATAAAGTGTAGTGATTCATATAACAGAATACCATGCAGCAATGACAGGGACTGAACATTGCAGATGAATCTCACAGATAAAATGAACAAAATAAGGCACTCATTAAAGATATTTACTGGATTATTCCATTTATATGCAGTTGAAAATTAGGTAAGTTTAATATACTGTATGGTAATCTTCAAGAAGGCAGTGAGTAATTGGAAGAGGACATGAAGTGGCTTCTAAGGTTTGAGTAATGTTCTGTCTCTAGATCTGAGTGCAGGTTACATGGTTAAATGTGAACTTATTAAGCTGTATACTTATGATTAGTGCATTTCTCTGTATTCATATTAGACTTCAGAATGTTTAAAATAATACACACAAAAACAACTTTTATGTTCAATTGTATGTGTGTGTGTATACACCCACATGGACAGACACAAACACCTGCATATATACATACATGAAAAGAGAGAGAGACAGACTGTAAGAGCAACTAAAAGATGATACTAGAATTACTGGTTAAAACTAAAAATCTCTAATATTCTATATGAAAGGGGGTAAATGCATGTGTCCAAATTTGTTACAGTCACTAAATGATAATTCCCTTTTTTATCTCCAAAGAATTGGGACTATGGCTTTTTATCTCTTGAAAGCAGAGCCAAAGAGAACTGTGTGTTTTACACTTGATTTCCTTTGTAGTTTGTAGATCTTATTGTATGAGTATATGGAGTTTGAAGAAAGAATGGATCATACACTGTTTCCTGACAATAGTAGCTCAGAATGACTTATTTACAAAACACTATTGGTAACTAACATCCAAACTGAAACCATTAATCAAACTAATGAGTAGTTTTTATGTGGTGGAACACACATCAATGAACAGGAAGGTTGTAAGACTGTGTGCTCAGAAACTGACATTCTGTTATTCAGACAGAACTTCAATGAGTTTCAAATCTCAGTAAAAGCCCACAAGTAAACCTAATGTGTTATTTGAAAAATGAAAAAAAAATATACAAAGGACAAGTGAAATCAAGATAAAGAAAAATGAGTTCTTATTGGTGAAAGTAACAACTAAATAAATACAAACCGGAAAGAAAGCTAATTAAAAAAAAAAAAAAAAAACTTGAACTAAGAATCAGAAGACCTAAGTTTTACTCCCAGCTCCTAGCCCATGGTGTGCCCTTAAGAAAGCCATTTGACCTTGGTTTTCTTACCTTCCAAATAAACAGGATGGACTATGATGTGCTGTATGAGCAAAAACTTGGCCTAAAATACCCACCTGGATTAGATAACTAGAATACTGTTAACCTAATGACCTTAAGAAAGCTCCATAAACATGCTCCACAACACAAACTTTTCGTATATAAAGGATGAATGACATTGCCTGCTATATAGATTCATTGTATTAAATGGGGTCATATGTCAGGCCGATGGTGTCCACCCTTGCATTGAGTGTGCCACAAATGTCATATTCACCCAAATCCGAGCATCCTGAATCTATGAAAAAGCTATGTCTAATCAAGTTACCCAGATATTTTCTCCATGACTAGTTTTTCTGCCTATAAAAATTAGCTTAAGTAATGATAGAATGAGACCAAGAATAATATAAAATATGTAAAATTCCTTTGAACCCCTTAAAAGGGTTCCGTAATACACAAACATAGGTAATCCACTTTGTAAAACTTACAGTTCAGAAAATACTTTCATATATAATTTCAAATTATACTCTCAGAGAAGCTCTGTGAAATAGGTAGAAATTATTATTTCCAATTTACAGATGAGAAAATTGAGGACTGGAGAGGCAAAACAATTGCTCATTCAAGGTCACAAATATATTGTGTTCTAGAACAGAACTAAGGTCTTCTGACTCAGGACAACATTGCTTCCACATGTTAAAATTCCAAATAATCTTTTCTCCCAATTACTGTGAGAAATTCATAAATCATATTGCTAATTCCTTCATTTTACAGATCAGGATTATTAAGATCCAAGGTGACATATCTGAGGACATACCATGAGTTAGTAACAAAGTGAACCCAATTCTTCTCTGGAACTTCAATCCAATTCTTCCTCTTTAATTCAACTAATTTCACTTCAAATTTGTCATTATTAATTACATTTCTTAATCATTTAATTGTGCATAGAGTAGGGCTTTCTTAGCTTAGGTGACTTTTGAGCTGGGGCTGGAGGGATAAGGAGGCATGTAACAGGTAAAAGGGAGAGGACAAGGGCAAATTTGAGAAGGTGGTTACAGTAGGAACAACAGTACAGACTCACAGGGGGATCTGGACCACCAAGATGTTCAGCAACCAAGAGCATGCTGGCAGTGGGAAGCAGAAGTGGAAAGAGAAAGGGGTGCCTGGGTGGCTCAGTCAGTTAAGCCTCTGACTCTTGATTTTGGCTCAGGTCATAATGTCAGGGTCCTGGGGTTGAGCCCCGCGTGGGGCTCCTCACTTGGCAGGGAGTCTGAGGGAGATTTTCTCTCTCCCTCTCTCTGCCCCTCCCTCTCACACACTCTCAAATAAATAAATATTTTAAAAAAGAGAGAGAAATAAATGATTGGATATACATTGAGCATCACAAATCTGTTGACACCATAAAACATTAGTTCTCAAAGTGTAGTCCACAAAGACCTGAAGGTACACAAGACCTCTTCTGGTGGTCCACAGAGTCAAAATTATTTTCATAAAAATAATAATAATTTAAAAATGTTATTTACTTTGTTTCAGAATACTGACATTTGCACTGATGGTATAGAAGCAATGGTGGATAAAACTGCCGGGGCACAAATCAAGAAAATAATATTAATGTGTACTAATAGTCATTGTGTTCTTTACTACTACATGCTAGCAGTAATTAAAGAAATAAATAATTTAAAAAATAGTGTTCATAAGTAATGTTTTTAAAGGAGCAGTAAAAAACATGCTAAGTTTATTGAATTTTGAAATTTAAATCCACATTGTCTTAATATTCTGTGTGAAAAAAATGATAAGTATCCATACAGCACTTCTGCTACACACCAAACTATGTTAACTGTTCCTATGAAAAGCACTCAGGCGACTAATGTTCTAGCTAAACTAGGTATTTTTATGGAACACCATTTTCATGGAACACCACAGAAAAACTGTGGTAATTTAGTCTTATTTAGCGAATAACTTTTTAACAGCGAATCAAGAGAGCTTGTAACTTCAACAATAACTACAAAGGGCATAACATCTGTTGCCAATAAAATAATGTAAATTTTCATACAAAAATTGGAATTTTAGGAAACTTAATATCATCACCATGACCTTGACAGCTTTCCAATATTTAACAGACTTTCCAATGAGATCAGAAGTGACATTAAATGGATGTGATTTTTTGATATTCTATAATGAAATGTGTTAACATCTGCAAAACCCAGCAAACCAATATTTTCCTAATGACCAATGCAGGATGTTATAAAATCATGTTTGGGCAAAAGAGCCATTCACTGTAGCTACAGTTAACAAGACTATACTGTATACATGAAAGTTGCTGAGAGAGTGAATCTTAAAAGTTCTCATCACAAGAAAAAAAGTGTGTAATTTTGTGAGGTTTGATGGATGTTAACTAAACTTATTGTAATCCATTCACCATATTTACATATATCAAATCATTTTGTTGTACACCTTGGATTAATACAATGTTATAGGTCAATTATACCTCAATAAAACTAGAAAAAAAAGCAGATATTAAATTGTTCAAAAAATGATTAAGACACTGAAAAAATGTGAATAGTAATAAAACTAAGAAAGTCTTAAAAAGTGTAAAACCAGTGGACTTTAGTGCAACAGAAAACAGAATGTTCACTAATCTGATTTCACAATCAGATTAGCTTTTAAATCTGCAACTAGCTTTTAAAAAATTATCACTTGTTAAATTTTGGCATGGCATTAAAGAAGAATATTCACAGTTATGCAAAGGCTATTAAAATACTTTTCCCTTTTCTAATTACATGTCTGTGTGAGGTCATATTTTCTTTACCTACTTCAATCAAAACAATATATCACAAGGCCAATATGAGAATTTAGCTATCTTCAGTCAAGCCAGCCTGAAACAGATATGCAGCAATGTAAAACAATAGTTACTCTCCCCACTATTTTTTATTTTTGAAAATATAGTTATTTTCATAAGAATTAAGTTGTTTATGTTAACATGGAATGAGTAGAGTTATTTTAAGTGATTTAATATTTTAAAAATTTGTCTCAATTTTACACAATTCACAGGGCTGTGAATTGTGTAAGACTGTTGAATCACAGACCTGTACCTCTGAAACAAATAATACATTATAATTTAAAAAAAAAAAAAGAAGAAGAAGATAGCAGGAAGGGAAAAATGAAGGGGGGAAATTGGAGGGGGAGACGAACCATGAGAGACTACGGACTCTGAGAAACAAACTGAGGGTTCTAGAGGGGAGGGGGGTGGAGGGATGGGTTAGCCTGGTGATGCATATTAAAGAGGGCACGTTCTGCATGGAGCACTGGGTGTTATACACAAACAATGAATCATGGAACACTACATCAAAAACTAATGATGTAATGTATGGTGATTAACATAACATAATAAAATAAAAAAAATTTGTCTCAATTTATAATAAGGTAATATTAGTAGATATAACTCACATAAACAAAAGCTCTTTGTGTCCTTAACAATGTTTCAGATTATAAAGGGGTGCCAAGACCAACCATATGAGAGCCACTGCCATGCAATATGAATAAAAGTGGAGAAGATAGGATGGAATTCAGGCATCTAGGTATGTAATTGCAATAACAGATTCAAGGTGAAATGATGAGAGCCTGGCAAAGACCATACTAGTGGAGATGGGGAGAAACAGCCAGATGCAAGAGTCATTTCTAAACAAGAATCAACAAGATAAGTAACTGATGAGATAATCAGGGAGATAGCTCATGGAAGAAAGATACTTCTGCCATTTCTCAGGAAAGGCTGAATACAAACCTGGGAAATACAGATGGAAGAGCTGGTTCATACATTAACTCTGAAGTCCAGTAGGATTTTGAAAATAATTATAGGGAACCCATAGGAGTAGTTACACCTAGGGATAAAGATGTGGGAATAGCCATAGATAAAGTAGAAATTACTCAGGGGAAAATTGATGAGTAAGAAGCTAAAAGGACCAAGAATGAATATCTGGTAAAACTCAGTATTTCAGGACAGAGAGAAAAGGAATATCAAGTGAAGATGGCTAATCAGTTGTAGTCAGAGAGGTAGAAAAATAGTTCCAGGAGGGGGTCAAGTGCTAGTAGCCAAAAGCTGGGTGGGTGGGGTAGGAAACTGTGTCAGGATGCAGCGGACAATCATTAGTTCTTATTAAGTAGTAGAAGGACTCAAAAGAAAGTCAGTAAATTTCCTTAAAAGGAAAAAAATATCTTTATCAAAAAGCACAATGGTGACAGGAGTTAATATCAACAGGAGAGTGAGTATTCAGAATATTAAGTGGTACATACTGTTTTATGTGTTACCACAATAATGTATGGCTTTCATAATTTAAAGAAATTCAAGGAAAGGAAAGGAAAGAAAAAAATAATGAATATCCCTGAGAAAGTATAGACCATTGTAGGCTATTAGTTTAAGACATATGGCAGTGAACACAGGGAAAAAAACAAAGTTAATGAAATAGGAATATAAAAACTATTATTTTTCAATTGAGAGACCCTTCAGTATTTTTGTAAGCCCTCAGAAAAAAAAGATCCAAAGAAAAAAAGCATATTGAAAACTTGGGAGAGCAAAGGTAATGTAATAAAGATAGGTGTCAGAAGAGGATGGAAGACAAAAGGAATCTCCTTTCCTGTTAAGTCAGAAGCAAAGGAGAAAAGAAAGGATAATGTTATAGGCAGCTTTAGCATGAAGACAGAGAGGCACTGGGGAAGTTTCTGCCCAATGACTTCTATTTTTTTTTTCTTTGAAGTGAAAGCTAAGACTGCATGCTAAGACTCAGGATAAAGGATGAAACAATTATTAGAAAAGTAGAGCCACTGAGGGCCAAGTAAAAGGATTATTGGAAACTTAGTGAAGACCCAGCCAAGACTAGATCACCACACAAAATAAATCAATACAGATTCTTAAAAACTGAAAACATCTACATCTGTAGAATTAAGCCAAAAATATTATAATCAAATGAATACAAAACTTCTGGATGATATTAAAGAGTGTTGCAGTTAGACCTCTGGATCATTTTGTCAGCCATGCCCACGGTATTACGGAGAGCTTTTATCGATGCAAAAGAACACTCATTACACATCCACTCATTAATCGGTTGGCCTTTTTATTAGGTTATTCTCAGGAATCAGAGTAGTAACCTTCCCTGAATAGTCATGAATTCATACTATTGTTCTCTTACAAGAGGACTAATAAAGGTCAGATGTTTCAAGTTACCCAACATATTCTATTAGTGATTTAATCAGTGTTTTGCTGTTATTCCAATCAGAGCTCTAGAAATATTATTTCATATTTACATCATCTCTCAGAGGAGCTATTTGTATGTACATAAATTTGAATAATTTGCTTCATGAATTCTAAGTGTATATTTCCATAAAATGTCTGTGGTAAAGGAACTCATTTATAAAAGGTTCTCTGCTTTCTGGAGCACAGCAGTGATGTGCCTCTTTTAGGTAATAGCACAAAGAGAACAGAGAAGACTTCTGCAAATATACTCTATTCTTTACTGTATTATTGTATTATTCATCTCCAAAAGGAAAAAAAAAGGTACATTTTTGTAAGTCAAATTCCTTAATTTGTGAAAAACTGGTAAACTAAGAATGCAAACAATTCACCTTCTGCATACATTATTCTACTTTGGGATTCAATTAAATGCGTACATTTTGATAAACCAAGTTTGAAATTTAGATCTCTTTGTAATTAACTTGGTCAAGAAACAGAATTTTGTGTATTCTTTTTCCATTGGTTTGGCTTGACTGGCTTTAAATCTGAAAGCAAAATAGTGACAAAAACAAAAATAATTAACCCTGAATATAAAGGTATCAAAAGAATCATAAATAAAACTTGATTAAGTCTTAAAAGATACAGCTGTCATAAATGAATGAATGAGTGAAATTAGACTACTGAGATCAAACTTCTCCCTTATACAAATGAGAAAATTGAGACACCCCCTAAAATTAGTGAATTATTGAAAGTCATAAAGCCAATTAGCAACAGTTCTAATTGAGATATAGCAGTGTTCTTTCTCCTATATTACCATGCCATCATGATTTAGCATACATACAAAGGGAACTTTAAACAATACGGGTTTAGAAGTATTACCTTTAATCACAGTCCCAGTGAGCCACTGACCAATCAAAAGATTTATTTGTTTTTTCTATATAGTCAGTCACCCATTTTATTCCATTTGATTTAGCAAGCATAAGTGAGGCTCTTAAGGAAAGAATTCTGAAGTAGGCAGAATATAAAATTGTATATGTGTGTGTATAATACGTGTTTGTGTGTGTATATATATATACACACACACACTCACATATATATATTAAATATACATGTGTGAATATATATATATATGTATATACACTTCAAGATTCTTTGCATAAGAGCCTCACTTAGGCATGCTAAATAAGTGTGTGTATATACATTTGTTATATATGGTTAGAGTTAACAATATATTGTGTTAACCATCCAAATAAATTATAAATATTTGAGATGAGATGGATGTATGTGTATATATATATATTAGATGAGATGTGTATATATACATGTATTGAGTTAATACATACATAATACAGTTCAACTAGAAAATAAAGATATCATATAAAGAGTATTAGTATTAATACAGAATTTATACCAACCATGATATTAATATTTTTTATATTAAACAGCCATCACATGCTATCAATTTATATTAACCTTATTCTCAACTGAAACTTCTAATTATTTTAAAACTTTCATAAGACAAGGTAATACCTGAGTCCTGAGGGACTAGTAAGACCTGCACAGATTATGCAGGAAGTTGTCATTCTACACATAAACATGTCTAAGCATAAGCAATGGCAGAGAAGTTTAGGAGCAAGGACAGATCAGCCTTTCTAAAATAAGAGGGTAGTTTCACATAAAGTTTGGGATGCAAATTAGAGAGGCCCTTGAAAATCAAAGTGAAGAGTTTACACTGGGACCCAACAGGCAGTAAGAAGACATTGTGGGTCTTGAACATAATATTAACAAGATGAAAATGGAAACAATATGCGAGATGAATGATAATGAACAGAAAAAACAGGGCAAATAATTAGAAAAATATCGATGAAAACTGCTCAAAATGATGGTAAGTGGAGATGCAATGAACATGACAGATATAGGAAATCATTCTAAGAGAAAGAAAGACAGGTTCCATTTAAGTTTCATGCCTGAGCAGCTAGAGTAATGAGGATGCCAGTTTCAAAACCTGGGAAAATTATTTGGAAAGGGAAAATCATTAATTCAGCTCATGGCAAAAGAAAAGCATGCCATTCAGCTGGGACTGTTCAATAGGTAATAAGAAAATATACAATCAAACATCAGTAAAATATTCAACCTAGATATATTATAGTAAGAATAATGTAGGCAATTTTCCATTGTATTCTTTTTTTTTTTTTTTTTTTTTTTTTTTTTAATTTTTTTAAGATTTTATTTATTTATTTATTTGACACAGAGAGAGAGACAGCTAGAGAGGGAATACAAGCAGGGGAAGCGGGAGAGGGAGAAGCAGGCTCCTGGCTGAGCAGGGAGCCCGATGCGGGGCTCGATCCCAAGACCCTGGGATCATGACCTGAGCCGAAGGCAGACGCTTAACCGCTGAGCCACCCAGGTGCCCCTCCATTGTATTCTTTACAGAGATTACCCATCCCCTTTTGCAATCAGCCTTTCATCTTTTGGCCAACACACTTATCTTGAACATTTCCCCTAGGAAGCAACAAAACTAAACTAAAATCAACCCACTCTATTAATCAATAGTAGGTAAGAAAATCTACCATATAAAATAAATATATCTTTGTCCTGTGTTAATAATAAGGGTTTAAAAACCTTCAGTAGTAGAATTTCATCTTGGACTTTCATGAATATTCATATTTTAAAAGTATCTCTTTCAAACCCAGAAAATATTTCTCTTTTCTGATCTAAACCAATAGGAGGAAATATGTCTCAAATAGTGATTGGGGGATGGTAGACATAAGTGATCCTATCAATGCTTGCTATAAATCATAAGGTATAGGTTTATAGATTTATATTTATGTGTGTATCATATATGAAACCAGAACATATTAAAATATACTTCCATGGGTGCCTGGGTGGCTCAGTCGGTAAAGCATCTGCCTTCAGCTCAGGTCACTATCCCAGGGTGCTGGGATCGAGTCCCGCATCGGGCTCCCTGCTCAGTGGGGAGTCTGCTTCTCCCTCTGCTGCTGCTCTCTCTTTCTCTCTGTCAAATAAATTCTACCACTGAGATAAAATTTTCAAATGATTCTATCTCATTCTATTGGATAATAGTAAGGCCATAATCAAATACAATATATTAGAATCAAAGAATCTTAAAAATCTGACAAATTGAAAAGACCATCTGGTCTAACCACCTACCCATGTTCCAATTTTCTATAAAATAGGTCTGCCAAATAATTACCCCTCAATACCAAGTGCCTACAGTTATACGGAACTCCACTACGTCCCTTCCCAGTCAATTATATTTAGGCAGAACTCTTATTAGAAAGTTCTTCCTGAGAGCTAAAAATATCCTACCCACAGCTTCTACTCATTAGTCCTGGTTTTCACTATTGGTGCCAGCAGCAAAGTCTAATTTTCTTATCTACATCATAGTTTTTCAACGATTTGAAAACAACTTTCAAATCTCTGTTTTTTCAGTCTCTCTAATATGACATGATTTTAATGATCTCAATTGTTCTTATTTCTCTCCCCTGAAAATACTGACTAGCACAATGCAGAAACCTCTCTAATCTTGAAATAGTATCATCCTATTAAGTGAAGTAATATACTTAACATAAGATTGGTAAAATAAAAATACTAGTTTAAGTAACTATATATACTCATTTATATCATATATATTATATACACGTAATACATATTTTATATATATTTAAATCATTACTGTATTACCTAATTTTTCCAAATGTTCTCTACCATACTGTTTCCTCCACCCTACACTTGCACAGATGATTTCTAGACAAAATTGTAATTTATACTTCCATCTATCTTTTTTAGTTTCAGCCCATCACTTTAACCCTTCAAGATCATAGTGGATCCTAATTCTGTCTCAGATATTCATTATATGTCCCCAAATGACATGATCCTCAGTTTGGATATGTGTTTCCTTTGTACGGTCTTATTTTAGTCATTGATAAAATGTTAAACATGATAAGGCCAAAATTTCACCAGGAAACATCATCCAGATTGGAAATGTTTCACTAATTACCCAGTTGTTAACTCATCTAGTTGTCCCTATGTTAAGACCATATTTCTAAATATGGTCCATAGGGACTATATAAGTTATTTTCAAGTTCCTTAACAAAATCCAAATATAATGACTTATAAGAGCCAAAGATCTTTAGATTTTTATTCACTCTTTAAACAAATTTTTATTGTATGTATACTTTGTGTCAGGCACTAAATTGATCTCATCTCTGGTGATTGAGTCAATAAGACGCTGCTCCCAAGGAGCTTACAATCTAGTGGGGAAAGCAGAAAATTACAATTGATGATTACCATACAGTATTATAAACATCATAGGCAATTAGGGAACTACGGAGGCACAGAGTACAATTATGTAAATCAAATTACCAGATTAGGAAAGGCTTCCCAAAGAAGATAACAAGGTTTGAGTTTGAGGTCATTATGGGACCGTCAGATTAAAATCTGGTTATTTGGGAGAGAAGTCTGGGCCAGGCATACAGACTTAAATGTGTTAAAAAGAAAACCATTGGGGCGCCTGGGTGGCTCAGTCGTTAAGCGTCTGCCTTCAGCTCAGGTCATGATCCCAGGGTCCTGGGATCGAGCCCCGCATCGGGCTCCCTGCTCCATGGGAAGCCTGCTTCTCCCTCTCACACTCCCCTTGCTTGTGTTCCCTCTCTCGCTGCCTCTCTCTCTGTCAAATAAATAAATAAAATCTTTAAAAAAAAAAAAAAATTTTTTAAAAAAAGAAAACCATTGGCCCAAAATGGTGTCACTTAAGGCAAGTCACCAAATACGGACCTAATACCTTACCCAACTGCATTTCAACCTACCCTAAAAATGTAGTCTTAAACTGGACAGTCAGGAATTTTCGGATCATCATCAATGAGGAATCTGTCACACGTGCCCTCTCCATCCCCCCAAAAATGAGGTAATCCACCTAATAAAATCCCTTGCCCTTCCCCTTAAGGAAAGGTAGCCTTGCCTGAAGCAATCCTTTCTTTTGCTAATAACCTCTTGCCACATTCTCCTTCCTATAAAAACCTTCCACTTTGTACAACTCCTCAGAGCATCTCTCTACTTGCTAGATGGAATGCTGCCCGATTTATGAACTGCTTAATAAAGCCAATTAAATCTTCAAATTTACTCAGTTGAATTTTGTTTTCTAGGAAGAGTCAACAGTGAAAGATGATATTTATAGCCATGGATTTGGACAAGACCACTGAGGTAGGAGTTAACTAAAGAAAAAAAGAAAGCACTGGAATTTCAGGTAAAGGGAAGAATACTCCCAAGGGGTGAAAGGTCAAGTGTGTATGAGACCTGACTCATATGTGTTGGGTTGGGAGAGGGGCTGGGATAGAAAGATACTGCTGGAGATGTCAGAGGTCAGTTCAGTAAGAGCTTTTTGTGTGGAGCCAAGAAATGTGGAGCCAAGAAATGAGCCAGAGGCCAATTCAGCAAGAGCTTTGTCTCTGGAGCCACAGAAAACTATGGAGGCCGTTGAAGGGCTCTAAGCATTGGAATTGCTTGCCTAGATTGAAGATTTAGAAAACATCCTCTGGGGTCAGTGTCCAATATGAACTGATGGAGGAAGACAAGAAGCAGGGAGACTAATAAAGAGTTCACCAAAATGGGTAGAGAGGAGTAATTAAAGCAGTGCCCACAGGGGAGTGAAAATGAAGGACATATTCTGGAGACGAGAAAGACTCTGAACTGAGAAGTCTTGGACACTAATGAATTTGAGATGTTTCAGTAGAAAGAGAAGGTCTAAGGAGATCCCCAGCATTTCAGTTGGCAAAAGAGGTAGTCGTATCATTTGCTGGATAAGGACACACTGCATCAGGAGTGGTGGGGAGGATTTCTGAACTCAGGTTTTGTCATTTTAAGTTGAGTTTGAGGTCAAAATAGGATAGCCAGGTAGAAAATATTGGATGTATGGATATGGCATTCTTCAAAGAACTCTGGGATGGACACAGAACCTTAGGAGTTAACAGTGAATAGATGGTAGTTACAGCCATAGATTTGGACAGAATCACTCAGGCAGACTATACATAATCAGAGGAGAGACCCAATAGATGAAGGTTAATGTTAAATTCAAGCTGTAAAATAAAAAGCTTACTGTATCCAAGGACTTTATCAATTTTTTTCTCATTTACAGTTTATTTCTTATATTTTAATATGTATGAAATTTCTAAAGTTTTTGAAAGGAAATTTATCAGATAGCTTGTCAATGTGGTACTACTGTTTCACTTATACATCAAAAAACAATAGCATAAATTTATGTTATAGGATCTCAAGACAACATGAGTTAAAAAATATATAGTAAAAGAGCCAGGAAAGTTTATGATACAATTCAAGCTCAACATCAAAATTAAACTCTAGAATGTTAAGGACCCCAAGTGTTTTATTTCTTCTACATTTTAAAACCTTTTTCTTCTTATTTACAAGTCTTGGTTGGGGGAGAGAATATTGTTACAACAGTAAAACAGGAAATTCTTGCTCACTTTTGCTACACTCACACATTAACTGCATGTGTATATACAACCTCATTGCTTCATCAACCCTATTCAAAAAGAAAAAAAACAATTTAAATAAATAAAAATATCACTGAACAAGATTTCACCATATTGAAGAGCATATGGTAGTCTGTACCTAAATTTCATAATCTCAAATACTCCTCTTAGTCAAAATATTTTATATTTTATACTTTATCAACTTATACAAGATGGACTAACTGGATCATTCTCTAAGAAACAAATGATATGCATATTCTTTCACAGCACATTATTATAGCTGAGATTCTTAATCTGGATGTTCAAAGAAATTTAGTATAATGGATCCAAACACAGCCAGAGAAAACTCTAGTCTTCTGAAGTTCATAATTCAAAATTCTTAATAAAATGCTCAAACAAAAAAAATATATATATAAATCTTATTCTCCAAGGCACACCTGCTTTTTAATAAGTCAGATTTTTAGAGGCATCACCATGGCAACTGTTAATAAAGTTTTGTCTAGTCTCATAATTATAATAAAATAAAATAAATAAAATAATTAAAATTTAAATGTCATGGTAGAAAATTTCAACAATAAAATTTCAGTTAATTACACAACCTATCTATAATACTGTGATATGGGCTTACCAAGTGTATGTTGGGCCTTCTATTTGCCAAAGAGAACCTTATTGTTTCATTCTTAATCTACTAGATTTAACTAAAAATCTGTCCTAAATAGCTATACACACTGGAAATATATAGCCAGTTTATATATAAGACAATTTAATAGCATAATTCTGAAAAGGGATAGAATGTCCTCTAAAGGACTCTCATAAGATATATGGTAGTTAGGGGCATTAGGGTGGCTCCATAGGTTAAGCATCTGACTCTTGGTTTCGGCTCAGGTCGTGATCTCATGGGTCGTGAGATCGAGCCCCATGTTGGGTCCCGCACTCAGTGGGTAGTCTGCTTGAAGATTCTCTCCCTCTGCCTCCCCCACTCTAAAATAAATAAATTAAAAAAAAAAAAAAAAAAAGATACGTGGTAGTTCTAAGGCTTGATGTTGCCATCTTCCAAACTCTTTGATTCATGACATTTGATTGGGGGGGGAGGGGAATGGGCAGGAGGTAGTGGAAAAAGAGTCCTATCAGCTTCACATATAGAGAAACCTGATCGATTGAAGTTGACCTGACTCCACACATAGAATCACCATGACTGTAACACATATGCAACAGTCTGTACCAATATGCCAACATTCATCAAGTAAAAGGTTAATATAAAAATATCTAAAACATGAGAATGTGTCTTTTCGCTCGGGAGGAGTAAAGCCTGACAATGTCCAGTTCCCTAACAGGCTTATCTCCTGGTTGTGACACAAAAACTCTGAACACTGAAGAGTAGTGATGGTTGCAGATGGTGATTATTCCTAAACCTGCCCCATCAGATACTTCATACCCAACTGGGCAGATGGCCAAGGAGGGACACATGAATATAACTCAGGGCCACCCTGTAATACACCCAGAAATCTGGCGCTGACAGCAGACTCTGCAGCACTGAAAAAAGTAGGACTAATAAACTTGAAAACCAAGAGATACTTCTAAATCGGGAGCTTTATTTAATGTTAGACTATATGTGCATCATGACACTCTCCAGACTTCCGGTGTCACATAGTCATACAGATATCCATCCCAAAATGCCAATTCTAATATCCTTTCTTAACAAAATAAACTTCCCAAAATGTTCCTTACTATCCCATACCAAATACCTACAAAACTGTAATAGTCTACCTTTAAATAATGTTGATGCTGAGATGTTACCTGTGATCAATATGGCATTTAAAACATATTAATTAAAAAATGACCTATAACAGGAAATTAATTTTTATTCCAGATCAATGCATATGTGATCTTATTACCTGAAAACACCTTACATTTGTGAAAGTTATTTACTTACATATTCTTCAATTGCTCTAACCATTAGGTATTATTAAGAATATGCTGTTATCCAGTAATATTAGCTCTTCCTATTAAAAAAAAAAAAAAAAAAAAGTCCAAACTACAAAAGGAGGAGTGGGTGATTCGGATTTAGATTTTGTTTTTACAAGTAACTTCAAATTTAGTGACATATTTTTTGAAAAATATCCTAATTTTCCAATCTAAGCCCTTTGCAGAAAAATATTAAAATAGAAAACTGATCTACTATGTGCATTTTCTTCTTCCATGCATCAATATAAATACACCTTAAAAATCATATTTTAGCTAATTTTTAAATTGATATTCATTTTTAGGAATATTTTTTAAAAACCATCTTTTTGAACTGCTAATTTGCTCAAAACATGGAATTTCAGTATCCAATTAGAGTTCCATATTTGGGGTACGAAAGAAATAGTAATGTTTTTTCTAATTTTGTAAAAGATGTATAGAAATTATGTAATCCCAAAGCATGAACAAAACTTTATAAAACTTTACCTTAAACACTAGGAATTAGCTATCACATTCTAAATCTCTCCTGTGAAACCAATGGGTACATATGAAAAGTTCTGCTGATATGCTTCAAACCACCTTACTTTGATAAAAAATGCAATAACATTTCTCCATATAATAATATAAGACATGAAGGACGTACGATGGGCATAGATACTGCTTCTTTTTCCCCTTCCCTTTCTTTGAAGACTTCTCTTTAGAATAAGCTTCTTCAACCCACAATGACATTAAAATAAAAAAGGCAATCGCCAATAAAAACTTCATCTTGAAAGTTAAATTTCAGGAGATCAATCTACAAGAAAGAACAAGAAAATGTTTACATAAAGTGATAACAATACAACTCTAAGGAGTATGACCATTACTACCCAATTGACAAGAGCATTTGTACATGAAATTCTCATTGCTCGAACCTATGTGGTTAGCCTTCATTATATATTTGTGATGTTTAGCAGTAAGGGTTAAATAGAATAATGGCTCATACAAAATACAATCCCAAGGAGGTATAAAAGTATGCAAAAGGTATAAAAAAGGTATGCAAAATTTCTGATTTTATAGCTACAGACAATTGTATATTGACATTGAATTGAATTGCACAATCTATCAATGTATGTTTAGAAAGCTACCTGCAAGGATGTTTAACACAGTTTTAAAATGGTTACCTTCTCCTTGTACATTTGGATTTTTTCTTTCTTTTTTCAATTTCTATATTTTTGAATTTTGCATGTATATTTTTTCAAAAATGATAAAGCTTTTCTAATGGAAAAGACAATTCGAACTTAAAGAATTGACAGAGATAAAGGAAAAAATTAGAATCAAAAGTTTCACACTTTAAATTCATTGTTTTTATTTATACCCATTTAATTTGCAAGTTACATTTTACCCAAAAAGGGTGCATATTGATTTAAGGTAGCTTGTTGGCTTTCCCACTTTCATGTTATTAACAGTTATCGTAGATGATTTTTGATTCCACAAATTCTAGGTAACATTAATATGAAAAAAAAAACAGCAAGTATGGTCAGACTCTTCCAAATAATCTTCTTAGTCCTATTTTAATAACATTTTCTATGCTCAAATGAGAATTATATTCTTGCCGGTCCGATGCATCCAAAAAAGAAAAAAAAAAAAAAAAAGAACTTTAATATTCTGGAATATTTAAGCCTCTTTTGCAGTCCTTCATTTCCAAACCATAAATTGTTTCTTCATCATTCTTTTCTGCAGACTAAGAGATCTATCAGATCCTTCAACATCCACTTAATTACTATCTCACCCTTATAATTTTGATTCTCTTATGTCATATTTTGCCCCTTCCTTTCTCCCAAGAATTCTTATTTTCTCCCATTTATCCTTTACAGCCCCTATGGCAAGCCAGAAGGCTTCTTCCCTGGCCCCCTCTACCGAGGACAACAGAGGGGACTTATCATGCCAAGAGCAACAACAGAAGGCTCTCCTCTGTCAACTTCCAGCATTGGACGCTCCCTTCCCCCATCCTACGGTGGCATCTGCTTCCAGACACCTCTGTCCACAGCAGCAGGTACTTCTCCCGCCTTCACATTCTTCCCCAGGAAAACAGGAGGACCATCCTAACGGTTTGAAGGGTCGAAGAGAAATTCAACCCTATGCTCCCTGTCTTCACCTCCAACCTTTCAAAGGGGACAGCTGCAATGACTGAAGGAGCTTCACAAATAAAACAACGTAAGGAGCCCTCCCCGCAAATCCTGCGTTCTCCCAATTTCTCCCAGCTCTCTGCAGCCCTCCATCCGGAGCGTATCTGCGGACTCCACCGCACCGGTGCATCCGTGACCCGGCTGCCGGGCGCCCCGCGCCCCTTTACCCGCGCAGGGCAGCGCTCGCCTCCTCCCCCTGCACGCCGCAGTGCTCCTCGCGCCTCCACCACCCCAGGCTTGACCTGGTCTTTCCGCAGAGCGTTAATTCCGCCGCCTCTCACAGCGGGTCCTCTCCTGCCCTCCACCCCCACCCCAGCCAAGAGCCCCCGACACTTACCCGAGGCGGCCCCGCCCGCAGCCACCAGGCGAGGACGCGGCGGCTCGGGGCCCAGACGGCGGTGGCTTCTGGGGGTGCGGCGGGGGCAGCTGCGTCCCCGCCGCCCGCGCCACCGCTGAGCTCGGCTGACGCGCCTGCTCGGGCCGCGGAGCCTGCGCCGTGGCGCGCTGCCGCCCGGGCGTCCGCAGCCGCGCTCGGGGCCCCTGCGGGAGCGCGGGCCGCGCTGCCGGGAGCCGGGGACGGCGGGCTGGCGGGACAGCGGGCGGGGGGAGGGAAAAGGTGTTCCGACCGAGCGTGGAAGGACGTCACAGCACCATCCCCTCCGGGCACTGGAGGGGTTTCTGTGAAATGTAGTCCCCCTGCAGGGGCCTAGAAATGACTGGCGCGAGGAAAGGGGGATAAGGACCGTTTTGGTACAGAAGGAAAAAAAAATACCTTTCAAGGAGCTGGAATTCGTTTAGGGTCAACTTTTGATTACTAGTAACAAAAACGGGAGAACAACAGATGACCTTCTTGGACCAGGGGACAACACACAGTTTCTATAATTTCATCATCAGACTCCTGATATCTAAATCTCTGAGTCTTACCAACAATTTCTAAAAGGCTGCCCTTTCTAAGTAAGCTTAAATTGGTCAAAATCACTGAAAACATATAATCCTGCAGGTAATGCTATTCTAACATTTGTTACATAATTAACTTGTGTCCAAAACTTGACCGTTTCAAAACCCTGGCCCTGCATTATCTCCTTTGGCCCTCACAACGTTCATTCCTAGGCAAGTTTTATGTCATCATTACTGTTTTGCGGATGAAGAAAGTGAAGCTCAAATATTTCAAGGGATTTATTTAGTGTTACATACCTTGAGTGGAATTTACCAGAAACTCAGTCTGATGTTTACACTTTTGAGTCAGATATGACCTTGGCCTTCTGGTAGTCAAGTGTTAGTTGTGCTTTTCTAGGAAAAAGCCTTCATTTGACAAGGCACCTTTGGGTGACAAACCTTTCCCATTACCTCTTGACGGTATAGCTAATTGACTTTTTTTTTATTATTAAGAAAGCATTGTCTCAGGGGCACTTGGGTGGCTCAGTTAACTGTGGTACTCTTGATTTTGGCTCAGGTCATGATCTCATGGTGGTGGGGTGGAGTCCTGTGTTGGGCTTCAGTCTCAGCAGAGAGTCTGCTTGAGATTCTCTCTCCTCACCCTCCTCCTCTGCTACTCTCCCTCTGCCCTTCACCCCACTTCTGTGGGCGCTCTCTCTCTGTCTCTCTCTCTAATAAATAAATCGTAAAAAAGAAAAAAAAAAAGAAAGCATTGTCTCAGGTGAGCACCACTTAGCATTGTATATTTGGACCTACTTCAACCCATATCTATGACAGGAAGGGAATATTTCCTATATATAACCATGTTCTATAAGCTTCACAAGATGTTCTGCTGCCTAAGGTTAGCATTTGATCATTATTTTATTTATTTATTTTTAAAGATTTTATTTATTTATTTATTTATTTGAGAGAAAGAATGAGATAGAGAGAGAGCATGAGAGGGGGGAGGGTCACAGGGAGAAGCAGACTCCCTACTGAGCAGGGAGCCTGATGCGGGACTCGATCCCAGGACTCCAGGATCATAACCTGAGCCGAAGGCAGTTGCTTAACCAACTGAGCCACCCAGGCGCCCGATCATTATTTTATTTAAAGAGCTATCCTATTTGGAGCCTCCAAATTGGATCAGGATAGGACTTTGGATTTTACAAGTATATACAGGAGAATTGCATTGGTCATATAAGTTTAATAAGATATAAGTTTTGGAGAATAAGTCATGTAAGAAAGAAAGTGAGCGGGAACAGAATTTGCCACCCCAAAATATATCTCTTTGGAATAAGGATTACTTGGAGCTGATTATTTTTACAAAACAGCAGACATAAGAGAAGCTCTGAAAACTGAGTAGAAGTTACCCTTTTGTAAAAAAAATTTCGCATTTATAAGGGAAGTCTCCATTTGTAAGGGTGTTTCTCTTTCTCTGTCTCTCTCTGTCTCTCTCTGTCTCTCTCTGTCTTTCTCCCTCTCTCTCTTTCTCTATACCAGGGAGAGGATGATGACTAAATCTCTAGAAAGTCTTACTGATGGAGAAGTCACTGACTTAAATCTGTATAACAATGTACCCTTATTTACTGTGCTATTCCTGGTAACCTCCCATAACTGGCCTTTCTCCCTGACAACCACCTGCCCCTAACATCTTCTTTTGTCTTTAGCAGTAGAAGGTATTTAAGATCATGGCTTGGGCCATTTTAGAGAGTTACTCAGTTTTCCTGGATGTCTCCCAAGTACACAGGAGGTATACATGTTACTAAACTTCTGTTTGTTTTTCTGCTATTACTCTTTTATTGGGGGGAGGGGGGAGGGGGAGGGTGGTTCTTAGACAAGAACCTAGAAGGGTAAAGGGAAAATGTTTTCCTCCCCTACAGAAAGATAAAAGAATAAGTTGCATGCAACCAAGGGAGTTCAGAAGTCAAAGAATATAACATAAACTTAGTTTTCTCATAATCAGGATATCACTAAGAGTTTGGAATAATAGGATATTCAGATTCCTGTAATGAAATAGATCTACCTTTTACTTACAAAAATCTTATGAACACATTTAGAAGAGCTTATGTGTTGCAAATACCTAAAATTGACTGGTTTACCTTCCCTAGTATTGTCTTGTAATTATGCCATTTATGGGTATATTATTGGAGAATTAGTTATTCATAAGAAAAGCATGTCCAACTGTTTAGATATGTTTGGGTTCATTTTTGTTTTGTGCCCAAAGTTTAGGAAGTACAGTTGGTGACCTAAAATGACCTCCTCCAGGCTTGTGAAGCTGTGAAGTTCAGAATTTTGAATATGTTCTATGAAGATGATCAAGTCACCTGTATTTATAGAGCTTTTTTTGTATTATGTTGACAAAGGGAAACCTTCCCAATAATGTCATGAAATAATCTGATTTTCCCCAATCCTATCAAGAGTTGATCCACTTTCTCTATTTTTTTTTTTAAATCTCCATTCACTGTCTTAGTAATTTCATCCAGTCACATGGCTTCCAGTACCAGTGTTGATGACTCCCAAGTTTATTTCTCCAAACTAGACCTCTCTCCAGAACTCTAGACTCAGATGTCCAATTGCCTTCTCAATGTCTCAACTTGCACATTTAATAAACATTTTGTACTCAACATGTCCAAAATGGAGCTAATGTTCTTCTTCCCCAAATCTGCTCCACACTCAGTCTTCTTCTTAATTGATGGAAACCACTTCCTTCTAGTTGTTCAGGCCAAAAATTCTTAAAAATTGTTCTTGATTCCTCTCTTGGTCTCCCTCCCCACATCCAAACTATGAGGAAACTGTTTCTCACTATTTTTACCATAACAAACATCGACTGAGTCACCATCATCTCTAAGTTGGATTATTGTAATAGCTTCCTGGCTGCTCTCCTTGCCTCTACCATTGCCCTCCCCTATCCTCTAGTATTCTCAACACGGCAGCCAGAAATGTTTAAAACATGTCATATGTCGGATGATGTCATTCCTCAGCCCAGAACCCAGCAATGACTCTTCATTTCGTTTGGATTCTAAACCGAAGTGTTCACAATAGTCTACAAGGTTCCAATTGTCATGTACCCTCTCCAACTACTGCCTTCTCTCCCTCTTCCCATTGATCCCTCGGCTCCATCCACACTGATCTTGCTGCTTCTCCAACATGCCTATGCCACACAGGGGCCCACCTGGGCTCCAGCTATTCTCTTTGCTTAAAATGCTCTTCTTCCAGACAGCCATGTCTAACTCCCTAACTTCTTCAGTTGTTTCTGACATGTAACCTTCTCAAGAAAATTTATCTAATATTATTTAAAGGTGCAAACTATCCCTCCTCCAAGGACTTCTGATCCCCTTTTTCCTGCTTTTCCTTTTCTTTTTCATAGTACTTATTGCCTTTTAATATATTACACAACTTATTAATGTATGTGTTGCCTCTCTTTCCTCACTAAAATGTAAGCTCAATGAAGGCAGAGATTTATGTCTGTTTTTGTCCATTGATATAGCCCAAGCACCTAGAACAAGGCTGAATAAATGAGTAAATCTTGGCCTCATTGCGTAACCTCTTTAAATGTTGTGTTTTCTTATCAGTAAAATGAAGAGAACAGTACATAACTTGCAGAATTGTTCTAAGAACTAAACAGGTTAATTTATGTTAAATATCTGGTCCATGGAAGAGACAGAAATAATTATCTCCCCTCTTTTTGTTTTTTGGGTTTTTTTATTTGCTTAATGAAATGATAGATTTTTTTATTAATAGGATCCTGTTGTACATTCCTTTCTGCTTTTTTGTTCCTTTATTTATATCTATCTGGAATCATATTAGGAGGCGTAGCTCAATATATTCAATAGGAACCCTATTTCTTATGTACCCAGCTTCATGTGGCCAATAATATTTATTTTACTTGATCACCAAATATAAATGCTGTCCTAAATATCTTGTGTTAGATTGAGTAGCCAAACATTAGAAGAAAAGAGATGTTTCTCACCACACTATTTATTCATATGACATAAGCACTTAGCACTCTTGCTATTGCCGTAAGTAGCTTTAAAACATTAGTCTGGAATTCATAAATTTATTCCCTTTTTATTTTTTCTCTATGTGGATCATGTTGATTTGTTAACATTAGTCCAAATTTTAAGTCATAATGAGATTTTTCATCATAACTTCAGTCCAAATGCTATTATAACCACAATAGATTTTTAAGAAAAGCATGTCCAGCTGTTTTATTTTTCCCAATTTTATTGAGATACAATTGACATACAATATTGTATAAGTTTCAGGTGTACAACATAATGATTTGATATATGTATGTATTCCAAAATGATTATTACTACATCCATCACCACACATAGTTCACAAATTTTTTTCCTCGTGACAAGAACTTTTAAGATCTACTCTCTTAGCAACTTTCAGATATACAGTATAGTATGTTAACTATAGACATCATGTTGTGCTTTACATCCCCAGAATTTACTTACCTTATAACTGGAAGTTTGTACCCTTTGACCACCTTTACCCAGTTCTTTCACCATGTCCAGCTATTTTATTTATTTTTTAATTAATTTATTTTAAGTAGCCTCCACACCCAAAGTAGGGCTTGAACTCACAACCCTGAGATCAAAAGTCACAAGCTCTACCCACTGAGCTAACCAGGCACCCCCATGTCCAGCTACTTAAGATGTGTTTTTCCCCCAATTCATCATCTTTAAAAATTACTCAAAAATAGATAATGAGACTATAAATATAAAGGGAAGATTCAACAGAGAATAATTAAATAATGTGTCAATTATTCAGCATCTCTTTAAGTACTATTCACAATTTCAGAAGAGAGCAAAATTTGTATTAGGAAATTTCAATGAGCAGCCAATTTTAACGTATTGGAATAATGAAAACAATATTTGATAGCCCAAGATCACTTCCACGTGTTTTCAAACAACATATCATCCTTAAAATGTTCTCCAATCTTCTAATTATTTTTAAACTAACTTTTAAACACTAGCCACTTTTATTGATTAATTGCAAGAAATGTCATTGAAGTATACCTTAAAAACTTCAAGATATCTTTGCAAGTTATTTTCATACCTGTATTTTTTATGAGAAATCAAAGGCCTCAAAAGAGAAATAAACTCATCTAGGATAATAGAGTTGGAAGGTGAGGAGATGGGGTTGTTCCATCTTTAATGTCCTGTAGAACATCAAGACTCTGATTCTGGTTGCATATAGGTGAGTTAAAGCAGCTTAGTTTTTAGACATAGACATGGCTTATACAGAATTCTGACTACAGACTAGGAAATTGAAGTCAAAGAGGCTGTTCTAGTATAGATTCAGGCTCTTACTTCCAAGTCCAGGTTAGACCTAAATATGAACTAACATGAGAATCATTTTTCACTTAATTTTTTTTGTTCAACATAATGACAATAGCAATAATTATCATTATTGATTGAGGTGTACTATTTTCCAGATATACACAAAGCATGTTAAATTCATTATCTCCTCAACAACTTTATGGGGTCAGTACTATTCTTATTACAATTTATAGATGAAGATTCAGAGGTATCATATAGCTCTTATAAATTCTGCTAATAACTTTGCTAATAAATGATTGATAGAACTAGACACTTAAGTATGTCTGATTCTGGTAACTGGGCCCTTAAAATATTTGCATGTGTGTGTGACTGCAAATTATATATTTAATCTTAACTTAAAAAAAAAAAAGGGAGCCTGGGTGGCTCAGTTGGTTAAGTGACTGCCTTCAGCTCAGGTCATGATCCTGGAGTCCTGGCATCGAGTCCGGCATCGGGCTCCCTGCTCAGCGGGGAGTCTGCTTCTCCCTCTGACCCTCCCCCCTCTCATGCTCTCTCTCTCTCTCTCTCTATCTCATTCTCTCTCTCAAATAAATAAATAAAATCTTAAAAAAAATTATATATCCAATCATGACACCTAGAATAACATTCATATGCAACCAAAACACCACATTAATTGTAATGTAATTTTGAGAAGATAAAATAAGAAATATGAGTAAGATCTTCCTGTTTATGAATTTGAGCATTGTACCGTTTCAGCTAATTGAGGAACAATTCTGAACAATTAAAAGTCCACTGTACCACCTATCAATGCATCATCAGCCCTTACTCCCATGGAGAGGAACAATCTGCGATTGTATGTGCAGGGACTTAAAATAGATCAAGGTTTTTTGTTTTTTTTTTTTTTAAAGATTTTATTTATTTATTTGACAGAGATAGAGACAGCTAGAGAGGGAACACAAGCAGGGGGAGTGGGAGAGGGAGAAGGAGGCTTCCCGCCAAGCAGGGAGCCCGATGCGGGGCTCGATCCCAGGACCCTGGGATCATGACCTGAGCCGAAGGCAGACGCTTAACGACTGAGCCACCCAGGCGCCCCCCAGATCAAGGTTTTAATGTTTTGTCAGAGTATTCACTGCATAAATGCCTACATGATATGATATAGTTTTTAGATAAATCAGATATATGTCCCAGGTCCTTAGCAAAAAAAAAAAAGAGAGAGAAAAAAATTACTGACCTCTGTGAAAATAACATGATACTGTCACTATACTTCAAAAATGTGCCTTAGGAAAAAACAAATAAACATATAATTTAATGTCATCAAGGCTAGTCCAATATCTATTATATCAAAATTATTGATTTTAGCCAAAGCTCTTTGCATCCAGATAGATATTACAAAGCAACTGTCATCCAAAGATCTGTTTATGCCCCTTATTTATTCTCTCATAGTTAGCATGTGATAAGTTGGCTCATTCAGGACTACTCAAAGTCAAACCTTCCTCCGGAGGAATAATAACAATTACTGCGGCAGAAGCAGATGACTAGTAACAGACCCACAGATCTTCCAATCAGATGGAATCTCTTTCAAAAATATTTGCAATTTTTTGGGGCGCCTGGGTGTCTCAGTTGGTTAAACGACTGCCTTCTGCTCAGGTCATGATCCCAGAGTCCTGGGATCGAGCCCCGCATCAGGCTCCCTGCTCAGCTGGGAGTCTGCTTCTCCCTCTGATCCTCCCCACTCTCATGCTTTCTCTCTCTCAAATAAATAAATAAAATCTTAAAAAAAATTTGCAGTTTTTACCAAGTCTGAGCCAAGTTAGAGTTGCCTCTTTTGACAAGCTATTAATCTGCCCATCAGCATTGCTGCAGATCCAAGAGCTCATGCTTTCCTCCAGCAGCCAGGAATTCTAGTCTTACATGTCTATGACAACATGCCCTCTTCTTCAGTATCCAAAGCAAATATGTCATATCAGCTTAAAAAGCAATCCAAAAATCTGTTTTTTAGAAACTTGTAAACAATGGCAGGGTTGACTTTTTGTTATTGTCTTTTATTTTTTTTTAAGACCTAGGTAAACAATTAACATTGGAGAAGTACTATGTATGATCAGTATTAAAAATTTATTCCTTGGGGCGCCTGGGTGGCTCAGTCAGTTAAGCATCTGCCTTCAGCTCAGGTCATGATCTCAGGATCCTGGGATCGAGCTCCGCATCGGGCTCCCTGCTCAGCAGAGAGCCTGCTTCTCCTTCTCCCTCTGCTGCTCCCCCTGCTTGTGCTCTCTCTCTCTCTGTGTCAAATTAGTAAATAAAACCTTTAAAAATAAAAAATAAAAAAATAAAAATTGATTCCTCTAGGTTTTCTAATGTCAAGCTAGAGCAACTGCAAGTTCCAAGCATGCAAATCATGGATTCTAAATCTATGCCTTTGTGGCAAATGTTTCATATTTACCACACCAGTAAACCCCATTTTACTTTATGTATATGGTATAAGAGATGATGAATAAGAACCAACATTCTATTTTAGCAGGTATTTTTTTTTTAAGAATAAGCAAGTAAATGGGCAATGGTCCTACAAATATTAAAGGTAAATTATATAAAGAAAACCATTGTATTTATCAAATTATTATGGTTTAAAGTAAGACTTTAAAATCAGGCTCACCAAGGAAATTAAGCTCATGTCATCATTCACTACTTAAGCTTGCTGTGGATTGTAAAGTTTTTATCTCTCTAACCTAATTTTTAAAACTTACATTATCAATAGAACTTATATATAGTACAGGTGCAGGAGAACATTTGTTCTAGGTCAAAGCGTCAGCAGAAGGGGTGAGGGGTCACCGATAAAGACCCAGTTCTGAGGCTGTCTTGGTTGGGAAAGAGAAGCCAAGAGAAAAGTCAATAAAGCATTGGATTGGGTTAGGGAAAAGGGAATCAGAATACAATGTTTGAATAAAATCTCTCAGTTAGCATTTCCTAAAGTATGTTCTTTGCAACGGTAGCCCTCAGTATGCTTCATGAGAAAATAGAAATAGTCAATGACTAAACAAACTTGGAAATTTTTGTCTATTGTATGTACTCAGATTTATAAGGTCTTTTAACATATTCAGTGTTTGGCTATGTCATAAAGAAACATTTTAATGTTATTTAACCCAATATCTCTTTAACATGTTTGTCCAGGGTTTTGTTTTTTTTTTCCTTTTTTTATGCCACAAACTTTAAATTTCTATAGACCTAGGGTTCCAAGAAATAGTATTCAGAAACGGTTGCTCTGTAAAAAATAAAAACAAACAATACAAAACAAACAGTATAAGAATAAGCTCCTGGTAGATTAGAGGGATGTTGAAAACAATGATTTTTGTGTTTATATAAGAATAGAATAGTAACTAAAATAAGAGACTAGTGCCACAGTGCCTATCTAAAAGGATCTTAGGGTGGCGCCTGGGTGGCTCAGTCGTTAAGCGTCTGCCTTCGGCTCAGGTCATGATCCCGGGTCCTAGGATCGAGCCCCGCATCGGGCTCCCTGCTCCGCGGGGAGCCTGCTTCTCCCTCTCCCACTCCCCCTGCTTGTGTTCCCTCTCTCGCTGTGTCTCTCTGTCAAATAAATAAATAAAATCTTTAAAAAAAAAAAAAAAAAAAAAAAAGGATCTTAGAGTAATCATGGCATAAGGTGAAGGACTAGATGAAATGAAGTGCATGAAAGTAAGCAGAAATGATCAAATCTTATAGATATTCTGGAGAGGCAATAGACAACTCTTAATTCAAAAATTTTATACAATAGTTTATACAAATAGTTCTAGAAAGTATAAAACATGGTAACTTTCCTTAATGGGCTATCTTTCTGTGGGAGGCATAACAAACAATAGATTTGAAAAACTTACAAGCAACATGAGAGAGTCCAACATCTAGCATTAAATCTTGAGGGTATTAATAGTAAATGAAGTGGATAATCAACAAGAATTAGCAAAAAAAGCTTCAGTCAGGTGTTAGGTCTTGTGCCTAAAATAATTTGCCAAGGGCAAGAATAGATGGCAGCTTTGCTAGCAAAGAGAAGAATGAGAACTTGTTAACAGATAGAAGGGAAGAAAAATTCCACAATGATTCCAAGACTCGAGCCTTAGAAAAAGAAAATTAGAGTTTTCACTAAAAATGACCAAGAAGGGATGTTGGTCCACAGGGGCCACACCAATGAAAATCATGTCCATCTATCAATCCTAAAATGAGTCAAACACAAAACTATCCCCTCTTTTAAATGTACCACTCCCCAATAGTGTAACATTAGAGTGTTATCACTGCAACAAAAAACTCATGTACAAGGCATTCATGGCCTCCTGAGAGTGAGTTATTAACTGGCTCAAGGCTATGGGGGAAGAATTGCCATTTCTCAACAAAATGATGCCTGAGTTGGGTTTTATAAAATCAGTATGCCAGATTGACCAAAGGGAAAAGTAATTCCTAACAAGTAGAAAAACATGTGTGAGACATAGATGTAGATTACATGATATATCCATATTTCTGTAGTTTTGTTTTACTGGAATATAAAGAGTTAACGACATGAGGAAAAGAGAAAGGGACAGAAAACAAAGTTGAAGAAATTGGGATGGGCCCGATTACAGAGGGCCAAATATACAGTGATGTTCATTTCCTAGGCTGTAATATAGCAGCAAAATGTCTTGTTCTTACATTTATTTTTTTATTTTTATTTTTTTATTATTTAAATTCAATTAGCCAACATGTAGTACATCATTAGTTTCAGATGTAGTGTTCAATAATTTATCAGTTGCATATAACACCCAGTGCTCATCATATCATGTGCCCTCCTTAATTAGCAGCAAAGTGTCTTAAGAAAGGGAAATTACAGGATCAGATTTGTTTTGTAGAATGATTACTTGAACAGCCATCTGGAGATGGTGATAGGTGACAAAAAAAGGAACAAGAAGAGCACTGAGGAAGTTGTAAAAGTACACAAGATAATACGGGCCCAAACATAAGCAGAGTCTTGGGAAATAAAAGAAGCCAGAGATTATAAGAGAAATCTATGAAGCAAAATTCCCAGGATTGGTGATGATTAGATGTTGAGGAATGCATAATGGAACATGATAGGTTAAGGATGGAGGAACCAAGCATGTGAATGACCAAAAACATAGGAACAATGGTGTAGTTATTTTGTGTATTTTGTTTGTTCTATTTCAGTTCAGTGGCCAAAACAGGAATATAAATTATGGTTAGGCAGTTTCAAGGAATAACTTTTTAGTTAATATCCTGAACTACACTGCTTCATTGTTCTGCTGTATTCCTTTGATAAAATTCCAATTCCAGGTGAAGCCAAGTACCTGCTTTCTCCAAAACTGAGTGAACAGATTAATTACTTAACAATAGCTTAAATGACATTTATACTAGATTGGCCCTTTAAAAGCACAATAATATTATTATGTTTGCTCTTGTTTTCCATGGTTATTTCATACATTCTCCATTCTCCTCAAACCTTCAAGCATCTCACTTCCTACTCACTCTCAATCGATGAGAAATTGGAAGCCATTAGAATGGATATTCCTCAAGAATATTATTATTCAACAAACCTACTTAGGATAAGAATTTTTCTTTTCTCCTTCCATTCAGTTAAATAAAACATTTCTTCTTCTATGCTTCTTGTCCTCTCCAAGATCAATTCCCTCACCTGTTCTTTGAATTTTATCACCTGTGTTGATATGCAGGAACTATAGCACATTGATTCTCCTCTCTCTTTCCTTTACTTTCATCTTCACCTTCTCTACTAACTCTGTCGTTAAACATACCAAGACCTTTCAACATTTAAAAACAGAAACCTTCTTCAGAAAGGCTAAGCAATCTACAATAAACTTCAATATTAAATAAAAATAAAGCAGTGGGTAAAAAGCATTCTGACTCTGAAGCTCTACTTCTACAATTTTGCTTTTTCCTTTGGCTAGAACTTTCTTTCTCTCCCTTTCCATGATCAGCTTTACTATATAAAGGAAGAACATTGGGATCCCTATTGATTGGAAAGTATTAAGCCCAAGTTCAAAATCATATTAGTTTGCTAGGGCCACCATAACAAAATAACATGGACTGGGGCTTAAACAACAGAAATTAATTTTCTCACAGTTCTGGAGGCTGGAAGTCCAAGATCAAGGTGCCAGCAGAGTTGATTTCCTTTAAGGTCTCTCTTTTTGGCTCACTTGGCTCATCTGCTGCCTCTTCATTTGATCATCCCAGTGTGTGCACGCATGTCCCTGGTGTCCCTTCCTCTTCTTCTTCTTCTTCTTTTTTTTTTTTCTAGATTTTACTTTTAAGGAGTCTCTATACCCAATGTGGGGCTCAAACTCACAACCCGGAGATCAAGAGTCACATGCTCTACCAACTGAGTCTGCCAGGCAATCCCCCTACCCCCGCCTTTTTTTCCCCTTCCTCTTCTTATAAGAACACTAGTCTTACTGGATTAGGGTGCCTTCCTAAAAAAAAAAAATCTCCTTTTAATTTAATCACATCTTTAAAGATCTTATCTCCAAATTGGTTACATTCTAAAGTACCAGGGGTTGGGACTTCAATGTAGACACTTGCGGGGGGGGGGGGGGGGGCATAATTTAGCCCATGACAAGCACTATAAACAGATATAAAAGAGGAGCACAGTGAAGACTCTCACAACTTTATTGACTACTTAGATATTAGTTTATTAATGTATTTTCTTATTCTGAAGGTAGAGGGAAAAGTTTCAGACCTACTATTTTGGATTTTGGACATAGCACCTAGAATGGATAGCAGAGATAGATGTGTGATAGGACTTTGAAAAAGGAGCTGAAATAGAGAAGAGAATATATGTGAGAGAGATTTCAAAAGAAGGATCCATATTTCTTATAATGCAATTCAGTGTGGATGGTAGTAAAAAACACTCAGGTACAGCTCATGGTTTTTGAACTTGGACAAGTAGGTGGTTGATGGGATATTTATAGAAGTATGGAACCGAAGAAAAAAATGCAACTATGGGAAGAAAGATGAAATGTTCTATTTCAGATGCATTGAGATTGAGGCACCAAATAGTGATGTCCCGTAGCCTGTAAGAAATGAAAAACCTATGCTTAGGAGAAAATCGAGGATAACAATGTAATATAAAGCACAGTACCAACTGATACACTGAGGGAAAATACAGAGGAAGGAGTCCAGGTATATCTTTAGAGATGCTTCCACTTAGAGGAAAGATGGAAGAATTGTTAAAATGGATAAGGAAATAAAATTCATGAAGGTAAAGGGAGGAGATATTTTGAAAAAGGGAAAGATAATTAACGTAGTGAAAGGCTGCAATCTGTCACCTTCAGTAACTGAAATGGGGTCCATCAGAAAAAGAGGTAAGAATGAGATAAAGGACCCAAAACAGTCATAAAACATTTACCTTATACAAGAAGCTTTATGTACAGTATTTCTAACTCTGGAGGTAGATATCTTTTCTTATTTTTTTCTATGTTTTAGAGACAGAATTGAAATCTAGGTCTTTTCACTTTCATATTCTGCTTTGTGTAAATGAATTATAGTAAATTATCTACATAGAACTTTAAAGACAATATATGGAAAGCCCAAACACAGTACTGAAGGGAAAATAGAATTGGTAAAATAGATAAGTGGATAGATAGATGACAGATAGATAGATAGATATAGATAGATAGTCTCCAAAAATATTAACAGAGAGCAAAGTCTGACATTTTTCAATATCATATGTATGTCATTAAGTGCCAATCAGAAGAGAATTCCATAAGCATTTATGGACTTAGTCATTAGTCAAAATTGATACTTCAAAGTAAAACTTTTTATTCCAAGACAAAATAGTTAATGCACTTTTGAGTTTTATTTCTTATTATTGTGTTCAATTTCTTTTAATTATTAATTCCATTTAATTCAATTCAGTTTCCTATACTTTCTTTGTAAATTAATCAAACCTAGGAGTGACCTGATTATTAAAAGTTTATAAAGATAGAAATGATAGAGGGCTACAACAACAACATTAGACAGTATTTTTTTAAGATTTTTATTTGAGAGAGAGAGAACGTGAGAGAGAGAGAGAGAGAGAGACCATGAGCAGGGGGGAGGGGTAGAGGGAGAGGGAGAAGCATACTCCCCACTGAGCAGGGAGCTTGACTCAGGCTCAGTTCAGGCCCTGAGATCATGACCTGAGCTTAAGGCAGACGCTTAACTGACTGAGCCACCCAGGTGCCCTAGACAGTACTTTTTTAAGTAAGAAAATTACTCATTATGACTGAAGGAATACTATATAGCTCATTTTTATTCTATTTTTATTTGAATAAAAACATGTTTTGGATATTTACTGTGGGTCAAGCATCATATAGGCAACTGAAATATAAAAACTAGTAAGCAATGATACCTACCTGAAAGTGATCCAAAGTAGGGAAACAGACATTTGTAAAACAGTGTGGTTAAGAGTTGTCACAGGGGTAAGTACAAAGCACTCTGGGAGCACATAGCTCAGACTGGAGGACTCATGAAGGTTTCTCAAAAAGCGATGATTAGAATGAACCTTATAAAAAGAAGTTTGCTGGATGAAAGTCCTTCTGGTACAGAGATTTTTTTTTCTAAACATATAGACCAGGATGCATGTGGACATCTGAACTGAGTGTAAGCCCAACAGGTATTCAGACCTACAGTATGGCTTGAACATGGTAGGAGAGTGGAAGAAGATAAAACCAGAGAGGTAAGTCAGATCAGGTAAAGAAGAACATTGAACACCATGCTAAAGAGTTAAAATCTTAAATAGGAGATAATACATAAGCAGATTTACATTGAAGAAGTATGATTCACAAAAGAATATGTTGATTTTGAATTGTTTCCAAATATTAAAGAGTTTCATTAAAATAGTTTAAGCAAACAATGTAGTGAATTTGCATTGAGAGTAAACCTCTTTCAGTGTAACATATTGTGATTCCAAAATAGCCCATCATTGTTTTTTTTTGTTTTTTTTAAAGATTTTATTTATTTATTTGAGAGAGGATGAGAGGAGAGAGAGAGCACATGAGAGGGGGGAGGGTCAGAGGGAGAAGCAGACTCCCTGCTGAGCAGGGAGCCCGATGCGGGACTCCAGGATCATGACCTGAGCCGAAGGCAGTCGCTTAACCAACTGAGCCACCCAGGCGCCCAAAATAGCCCATCATTGTTGTTTCAATTTTGTGGCATATTAATTCCTTTTTGGAATTTTTATTAAATAGCTATAAAACTGATTTAAAGGGTTATTTATGGAATTTTTTAAGAATTTAAATGTCTCGGGGCACCTGGGTGGCTTGGGTTAAGCTGCTGCCTTCAGCCCAGGTCATGATCCCAGGATCCTGGGATCAAGCCCTGCATCGGGCTCCTTGCTCAGCAGGGAGCTTGCTTCTCCGTCTCCTCCCCACTCGTGCTCTCTCTCGCTATCTCTGTCTCTCACTATCTCTCTCAAATAAATAAATAAAATCTTAAAAAAAAAAAAAAGAATTTAAATGTCTCCACTAGTGAATTGTGTACAAAACTTCAGTGTCAATCAATCAACCTGTATCCTTCGTTGATAACTGGCTCTATCCCAATGGTATTTGCAAAATAATTTTGTACCTAAAAATTAAAAACGGAAATTTTATTGGCAAGAATGGCTGTTCTAACACAAATAAGTGTTATTCAAGGAACTTCCACCTTAACTGCTATGCCAGTAACCTGGGATCTCTGAGCCACTAAAAGCTTGAAGCCAGAACAGAAGGCAGGTGTACAAAAGGAAGTTTACATATTTGCATGCAAGAGACAGGCTTGTATTGGGAATATGTGAAGAAGAGGAAGAGAGTCATTCATTCTGAGGCTTGGGATTTGAAGCATCCCTAGGAAATCTTTTCCATTAGATTTGAGGTCAAGATTTTACCTGCCTAATTTTTGAAGAAATTTATAACAAAATAAGGTCAGAATTCTTAGTTATTTAACATAAATCTCTGTACATGGATTATGGAAAATTCCCAGGTGAATCACATAATTGACTTTCCTAAGGATAAAATATCAACTTTTCTCTAATATAGAATAAAATGAGATATCTTTAAGAAAACAAACATAAAAGAGGTAAACATGGTCTTTGAGATCTGTGTCTATGTCTCTTAGAAAATTATGGGGATTTTGTTGTTGTTCTTGTTTGTGTTTTAGGGTGTTGTCAGAAGAAATATAGGAATATCTGGAAATAACTCTTCATCTATTGTCATTCTATTTTAGTTAGTCTAATTCCTAGGGAAACTATGTACAATTGACTGAGTTAATTGCTTCCATTGAAAAACCAAGACAGACGTTGTCTTAACCAGATGCCAGATCAGGTTCAGTGTTACTGATGGAATAGCTAAAAACAATAGAGATTTTATTAGGTTAGTTAAAGAATATATTTTTAGGGTACCTGGGTGGCTCAGTCGTTAAGCGTCTGCCTTCAGCTCAGGTCATGATCCCAGGGTCCTGGGATCGAGTCCCACATCGGGCTCCCTGCTCGGCAAGAAGCCTGCTTCTCCCTCTCCCTCTCCCCCTGCTTGTGTTCCTGCTCTTGCTATCTCTCTCTCTGTCAAATAAATAAATAAAATCTTTAAAAAAAAAAAAAAGTCTTTAAAAAAAAAGAATATATTTTTAAATTTACAATAGATGGCATTTAGTGCAGTTTCACTGATTCCATTATGAACACTTAAATGTTGCTTTTAACAAATTTGTAGCTCCAAATGGAATTGATCTGGAAGAAGATGAGAAAAGCAGAGAAGGAGGAAGTATGCCAAAATTTAAGAAGGTCAAAAGAAACTGGAATGTTAACATGTGAATAAAGCTTAGTAAATTTAATATTATTTCCATTGTTTTTGAAGCGATGTACTTTATTATCTCCACATTGACAAATTGACAAAAATACATTTCAAGAAGAAAAATACATTTCATTTTCACAATTTATCAGGATAGTATTTTGTGAATAAGTAGGGCATTACTGATGTGAGGGCTTTAGCTTGGCTAGATACAAATAATAATTGAGGCGTTTTTTTAATTACATAGATACAGATATATTTCTTTACTTCAGCTAATTCAAATGTAAGGCTCTCTTTTCCTTACAAAGAACAAAATATAAAAATTCTTCAGTCTTCTTCAGGCATACATTGCTGTATTTAAACAGACTCCAATATGAAATTTACTTTACCTAATATTGTTATTCAAGAAGATGGAAAGAGTTAATAATAACTAATGAGAGTCTATAAATATGGATTCTTATGTTACTAATAAATTATTTCTTTTAAAAATTACCTCTTAGGTAATTAGTGTGTGTGTGTGTTGAGAAATTGTGTTGGGGGATTAGGCCAAGGGATACAGCTTAGGGAGAAGCATGGGGATCACTTTTTTTTTTAATTTAAATTCAGTTTAGTTAACATATAGTGTTTTATTAGTTTCAGGAGTAGAATTTAGTGATTCATCAGTTGCATACAACACCCAGTGTTCATTACATCAAGTGCCCTCCTTGATGCCCATCACCCAGTTATACCCTCCTCCCATCCTCCTCTCATGGGGATCAATCTTTTTCTTTTTTTAAGATGTCATTTATTTGAGAGAGAGAAAGAGAGCACAAGTGGCAGGGGGAGGGCAGAGGGAGAAGCAAACTCCCCACTGAGCAGGGAGCGAGGGCAAGGCTCTATCCTAGGACCCCCCCGGATCACGACGTGAACCAAAGGCAGCTGCTTAACCAACCGAGCCACCCAGGTGCTCCAACATGGAAATCAAACTTAAAAGGGTTTTCTTTTACAAGGAGACTCTGCAAGGAGCACTTTCTATCATGAAAGACCATGCAGTCTGAAAGGAGAACCCGCATAAGGAAATTGGAGGGATGCTATCTATCCCATGCCTTGGCTTTCACAGAGGAACTGTTCTTACCTGCATTGTGATCATAGCACAGGGAAAAGCATAGTGCACTTACTTATTGTGTCCCACTAAGGAAAGGGCTGTGCCAGGGAAATGGGAAGCGAGGAGAAAAATGCATTGTAGTGTTCACTCCATAAGAGCTTAGTAACCTAGAGGCTTCCAAACAGAGCTCTCAACCTGGGTATCAGAGCTTGCCAGGCCACTGGCTCCCAGCCAACTGGTGACTGAATTCATTTTTAAATTCTTTGCACCTGGGTAAGACATTCCCCAGATAGGAGTAAGGAAATAAAAATGAATACTTAAGATAAAATAAGAAAACATTTCAAAGAAAGTAGAAGAGAATAAAAAAAGAGGTGTTTTTTTGGGGGGGGGCTTATTATGTTATGTTAATCACCATACATTACATCATTAGTTTTTGATGTAGTGTTCCATGATTCATTGTTTGCCTATAACAACCAGTGCTCCATGCAGTACGTGCCCTCTTTAATACCCATCACCAGGCTAACCCATCCCCCTCCTCCCTCCCCTCTAGAACCCTCAGTTTGTTTCTCAGAGTCCATAGTCTCTCATGGTTCATCTCCCCCTCCGATTCCCCCCCTTCATTTTTCCCTTCCTACTATCTTCTTTTTTTAACATACAATGTATTATTTGTTAAAAACAATAACATGATTTTTTATATAAAAACATTAATAAAGGAAATTTAAAAATAGACTGCTAAAAACAAATCATCAATTTGGAAAATCAAATGTCAGCAATGACAGTATGAACGTAATGGGTTGAATTACCCTATTAAAGGATAAATGGCAGGTTAGATTAAAAAACAAATCCAGCTATGTGCTTTTTATGAGGCACAAAACAAAATAAAATTACACAGAAAAGCTAACAATAATGACATGACTAAGAATGTCTTAAACAAATGATAATTTTAAAAATCAGATAAAGTAAGATATAACCCCAAAAGCATTAAATGAGGCCCCAAACAAGTATATTTATAATGATAAAGATTAGATTAGGGACTTCCAAATTCAGATATAGAGAGCTTAGCAGTTGCCACTCCTATTCTTACAGCAGGACACACTGGAAATCGATGATTTTTCTTGGGCTTTTCAGAGAACCAAGTTTGTAGGGCTAACCTCCACCGTGAAGTTTGGAGAGACAGGAAAATCCAGAGTATCACAGCTGAAATCTGCTCACATGGAGCAGAAGCCTTTGGAGCCATGCACTGGTAGAAAGCCTTCACGGCAATTTTGAGAAATTACTGGAGGCTGAGTGTGGACTAGCAGGAGAGTGAGATGCTCCTGGGGGCTGACATCCTAGAGAGCTCCACATTTCATGGACTTTACCTTGAGGAACCCCCACAGATTGTCACAGTGAATACTGGAGAGAGAGGGGAAGGAAGAGTAACCCCAGTGATGTACTTCCAGAGCCTTCTCTCTAACAAAGACTTACTCTCCAGGGGCAAAGACTTTAAGAGGACCTTATCCTAGAGCAGTGGGGGAAACTGTTCTGCTCCCTCCAGCCTTCCTGCCCACCTATGGGGGAAGCTATACAGGAGTAAACACTTGTGAAGGTCACAGGCCAGACACACAGGCCCCAGTGAAAGACTGAGATTTAATCGGGAGATTATAGAATGCCCTCCCTCATCCATATCTAACTGTCACACCCAAAGGCCTCCTGGATAATAATGGTGTGTTAAAGCCTAGAGAAACAGACTCTCCCTGAAAGGTACCTTTTTAAAAGCCAAGGTCGGGGCGCCTGGGTGGCTCAGTCGTTAGGCATCTGCCTTCGGCTCAGGTCATGATCCCAGGGTCCTGGGATCGAGCCCCGCATCGGGCTCCCTGCTCCGCGGGAAGCCTGCTTCTCCCTCTCCCACTCCCCCTGCTTGTGTTCCTCTCTCACTGTGTCTCTCTCTGTCAAATAAATAAAATCTTTAAAAAAAAAAATAAAAATAAAAAAAATAAAATAAAAGCCAAGGTCAAGAAAAGAGACAACAATAAGAACACAGGAAGAATTTTGGGATTTTTTGGCATCTATAACTAAGCCAACAGTGAGTAAAGCCCAACTGTTAACCAGATTAACATAAAACTTCACACTAAAGGCCATTCACCTCAGTTCCTATTACCCAATAAAACATGTACAGTCTTCAGGGCACCTGGGTGGCTCAGTTGGTTAAGCAACTGCCTTCAGCTCAGGTCATGATCCTGGAGTCCCAGAATCGAGTCCCACATCGGGCTCCCTGCTCAGTGGGGAGTCTGCTTCTCCCTCTGACTCTCTCCCCTCTCATGCTCTCTCTCACTCTCTCTCTCTCAAATAAATAAATAAAAAATCTTAAAAAAAAATTAAAAAAAAAAAACATGTACAGCCTTCATGAAAAAAAAAACACAAAGCACGATAAGAAGCAAGAACAAAACAATCAAAAGAGACAAGGTAAGCATCAGAAACCAGACTCAGATAGGATACAAGTGTTGGAATTATCGAACAGGGAATTTAAAATAGCTATGATGAATATGGTAAAGGCTCTAATGGGAAAAGCAGCAACCTGCAAGAATAGATGAGTAATGAGGTAGACAGATGAAAATTCTCTCTGCGGGGATGGGCAAAATGGGTGAAGGAGAGTGGGAGGTGCAGGCTTCCAGCTAGGGAATAAGTCACAGGGATGAAAGGTACAATATAGGGAATATAGTCAGTGGTATTGTAATGGTGTTGTATGGTGACAGACGGGAGCCACACTTGGGGTGAGCATGGCATAACATGCAGACTTCTCAAATTATTATGTCGTACACCGAAAACTAATGTAACATTGTGCGTCAACTACACTTCAATAAAAAAGAAAAAAAATTGAAACAAAGAAAAAAAAAGATAAGAATATCAGAAATGAGAAACACCTTCGATGACCCCATTAGAAGACTGGACCCAACCTACCTCAGGAATTTAGAACAATCACAAACTTTCTTTCCTTCATTACATTCTATAGCTAAGACATTTATAACAAAAATTTCTGCTAATAAAAAAAAAAAGAGAGAGGACTAATTGACCATATAATTGTGGGTTTATTTCTCTGGTTCCTGTTCTGTTCCATTGACCTCTGTGTCTATTTCTGTGCCAGTATCATACTGTTTTGATCACTAGAGCTTTGTAATAGAGCTTGAAGCTGGAATTATGGTATCTCCAGTTCTGTTTTTCTTTTTCAAGATTGCTTTGGCAATTTGAGGTCATTTGTGCTTCCATACAAATTTTTAGTATTGTTTGTTCTAGTTCTGTGAAAAATACTGCTGGTATTTTAATAGAGATTGCATTAAATCTGCAGGTTGCTTTGGGTACTATACACATTTCAACAATATTTGTTCTTCCAACCTATGAGCATGGAAATGTCTTTTTTCATTCCTTTGCGTTGTTTTGAATTTCTTTTGTCGGTATTTTATAGTTTTCAGAGTACAGGTCTTTCACTTCTTCGGTTAAGTTTATTCCTAGGTATTTTATTATTTGGGGTGCAATTGTAAATGGGACTGTTTTCCTTAATTTCTCTTTCTGCTACTTCATTATCAGTGTATAGAAATGCAACGGATTTCGGTATGTTGATTTTGTGTCCTGCCACCTTACTGAATTCATTTATCAGTTCTAGTAGTTTTTTGGTGGAGTCTTAAAGGTGGACCATAAGCTTCTGGACAGGGCCAAACCACAAATATTCTGGGGGCTCTGTAGGAACACCTGCAGCTTGCTACAGAAATGGACTTTTTACTCAGTGATGGCCTTAGCAACCAATTCTGTTTAGCCGAGATTAGATTTCTGCCACCCACATCAATCACAATTATTTGTAAACAACATATAAGGCATTCCCTTTTGTCTTTAAAAACCCCTAACTTTTGTTCCCTGCTAGGACACAATTTGGATTGTTTCCTGAATCTGTGATCTCAAATTGCAATTCTAAGACCCCAAATAAATGCTTTGGTTTAAGAAAAAAAAAATAATAATAATAATAAAATTTTAAATAAAAAGAGAAGTACACAATTCTACAATCATGGTGGAAGATTTTTAACATACCTCTTTCAAAAATTGTCTGATCAGATGGACAAAAAAACCCCGAAAGATATAGAATTTGTTTGTTCAGGTTTTTGCTTCTTCTGTGTCTTTTATTAATAAGATACATGATCCTGTTTGCACCTGAATTGGTCTATGGTGACTGAAATATAGAGTAACTGAAACCACCCTCAATTTTGTCTTCCTGCTGTCAATTTTCACTTCCCTTCCGCTTTCCCATCTCTGTGTGGTCTGGGACTACATGATGTTGAAGATAAAATTTGAACAGCACAATTAACATGACTGATCTAATACAGGGAGAATTGTATAACCAATAAAAGAAAAAAGTTACCAAAAATTTTTAATTTACATCTAATCTTATGCAAAACCCAAATTCTTTGCCCCTGCAATAGTAGATAATGACTATTTATAAGGCCGTAGTAAATAACTCAACTAATTTCAGGGGGGAAAAAAATCTATACAGCCTTCATTTTCAAGCTACAATGCAATAAACTAGAGATTAACTATAAATGACTAGAAATATACACACACATAAAGCCCTTCATTTCCAAAATTAAAAACACATTTCAAAATACAACTTGAGTAAAAGAGAAAATCAAAATTAAAAGTATAATCTTTCAAAATTAATAATGACTCTCTGCATTTCAGAAGTAATGGATATAGACCAAAGCAGTACCAAGGAGAAAATTTGTAAGTGTATTTATTAGAACACAAGAATACTTTAAATAAATGAATTAGACATTCATTCCAAGAAGTTGCATAAAAAGGTTATTTCTTTTTAAATATAAAAGAAAACATAAAAACAAAAGCAAAAATTAATTAAATAAATTATACCAACTAAGTGAAATAACTTCTGGGAAAGTCTTATTTTGTTCCAAAACAAAAGATATTAGAAACATATTACATATTATTAGTAATGAGAAAAGAAACAGAAAAGAAAAAAGATACAGGATAAATTTAGATGCCATAGATGGCATTCAAGGAGATATATAACCAAAATTGACTCAAGAAGACATAGAAAACACCAAAGACCTATACCCATAGAATATATTGAAAAGCATATTGGATTTTCCTTTACAAGGGTTGACAAACTTTTTCCTCTACAGGGCCAGATAATTAATGTTTGAGACTTTGCCAACAATACTCTCTGTTGCAAATACTCAATTCTGCCATTGCAGCATGAAAGCAGTCATAGAAAATTCCTGGGAGTGGCTGTGTTTGAAAAAAAGCATGTGGCAGGATGGAATTGCCCCTAGGGCCCCTGTCTAATGTCAACTCAAATCATTGTTACTTTTTTCTTAGATCCCCTCTATATTTCAGAGGAGAAGCCTGGAATGATATTTTCCAAAGTCCACTTAAGGCATGGTTCTGGGTCAGAGTCTACAAGATACTCACATGCGATATAAACAGGGGAAGGGTAGGAGAAAGCCATCATTGTTCAGAATCAATTGCAGACAGTCTATCAGGGCTTGTAACTAGGTGGATTACATTTGCCAAATTCTGGGCCTCAGTCAGCAAGCCTGTTTGGCTCTCCCATCAGGTTACATTCTCTAGCTTGGACATTTCCATTTTGGCCTCTGTTTTCCATTCCTTTAGTTTCTTTATTTATGTAGAACCCGGGGAAAGAAGAATGGTAACATTTGGGGAGAGAACCTCAAGATACCAACAATTTTTTTTTTAAGCCTATAGTGACAAATAATACATATTGTAAATACAACATACATAAATATTTTAAAAGACAAAGTTTTCAGTGCATATAAAATGAGAAAAATGTAATTTAAAAAATAATTTATAAGAGTAATAAGAGAAACAAAAAGCTTAAGAATAAAACCTAAAAAAACAAATAAGTAACATGTACATCAAGAAAACTTTAAAACCCTACTGAAGAACGTAAAGAAAGACCAAAATAAATGAAGTATCAGACCGTACTCCTAAATGGGAATTATTCAATACTATAAAGATGATGACACTTTCCCAATTAATCTGTAAAGTCAATGAAATCTTCAAGAAAACCCAAAAAAGTTTGGAGGCTCAAAGGATGTTATCTTAACAGTTAGGCCCTAAACCATATGGAGTTTACTTTGGTGCTGGTGTGAAAAAATAGTCTAACTTAATTTTTTTTTACCCCAACATTTAGTTGATTATTTAAAGCTCACGTATTGATTAGTCCATCTTTTCCATGCCAGTTTGGATCTGTGAAACTGTTTCTGGACTCTTTATCCTGTTTCATTAATCTTTTTATCTATAATCAGTGGTTTCAACCAGGAGGCTGCTTTTCAAAAAGGGTGTAATTATCCACTGAAGAGGACATGGCCTAGCTAGAAACCCTAAGGGTCTGTTATAATTCTTTCACTGAGACTTTTCAAAAATTTCTCATAGCATCTTTTACTACTGATACATTAAATACTGTAGGGTCTATCAGTTTTAATATTCTAGAGTTTGTCTAGAGACCAGACTCTAGAGCCTTTTTCTGTTTGGTTCCCTACTCAAAGGTGGCCACCTCTTGTGTTACTTGATACAGAAATCAAAGCAATATTCCTAGATATGCCACGTAGTTCCTCCATAACACAAATGAGCCTACATAGCACAGTCCTTTCTATTTAGTGGTACAGAACACAATAATCTACTCTTTTTTTTTCTTCTTGTTTTTGTTATTTAATAATCTACTCTTTACTTTGGGAGTAAAGGATCACTGGACCCCTAAAAGTTGTACTGATGCAATGGGTCCCTGAATCTTTGCACGTTTTATTTCCCACCCTTTGGAACACATGGGTCTTCTTTTTTATTATTATTATTAACATATAATGTATTATTTGTTTCAGGGGTACAGGTCTGTGATTCATCAGTCTTACACAATATACAGCACTCACCACAACACATACCCTCCTCAATGTCTATCACCCAGCCACCCCATCCCCCCACCCCCCTCCCCTCCAGCAACCCTCAGTTTGTTTCCTGAGATTAAGAATCTCTTATGGTTTGTCTCCCTCTCTGGTTTCGTCTTGTTTCATTTTTTCCACATGGGTCTTCTTAAGGCCTCTGATCCACTAGCCACTTGTGGCTCATTTCAGTCCAATTAGCATAACGGCATCAATACAATAGACCAATGATGTTCTGTGGGGTATTCAGAAGTACAGATTCCCTTGAACTATATCATGGTACAGTGTAAGAGAGTTAACATAGCCCTGGTACAAAACTCCGAATGTCTATAAATGTCTCCTCTATTCCAAGTAAATACTAACTGTTTATAATCCTCTTTTCTGATAAAAGTGGAAAAGAACACATTGATTACATCAATGGCCATATACCATGCACCTCTTATGCCACTCTAGAGAGCTAGCCACATCTGGCCCAGTAGCTACAATTTGGGCTCCTACCTGGTTGACTTTGTGGCAGTCCAGTCACTCTCCAGTCAGGCAACAGACGATCCAGCTCTGAAATCGCATATCAGCAGCTGCTTTTTTGAACGTTCCTGGCTCTAACTGCTGCAATTTGGCTTCTCTGTTAAACAGACTTTGAGATAAAGATTAGCTTGCCAGACATTTATTAAGGAGTGACCTTGGGAACCCAGAAACGTAAAAGAGATTGAAAGGAGAGAAGATTGGACAGAGAAGTTGATCTGTAATGCTGTCCCAACAAGAGCCTCTGGATTCCATGGAACGGTCTGGAGCTAGAATGGCCTTTCAGAGTTGTCTTGAGTTAGGAAGAGAATTCGGGACCTTCTTGCGTCTGTGATCAGTCACTGGATGCTGGCTAACCCCAGACATAGGGGCGACCTTGCGTGAGACAGTTTCTTTAGCTGAGGCGGTCCTCATAAAGGGCTGACAGTTGAGAACGATCTTTCAGCAGCCTTATCAGCTGCTGAAACAAGAAGTCTTTTATTTATTAAGGAAAATATCAGCTGCACATCAGAGCACACACCGCAATCAGAGGACAGTATATGGCGACTATTTCTGTGCTTTCTATTCAATTCCTTTATTCAACTTTTCTGTCCTTGCACAAATGTCATGTTTTAATAATTACAGTAGCTTTGAAATAGGTCTTGGTAGTTGGTAGGGTCTAGCATCTTTTTTCCTTTGATACTGCTATTGTTAGTTCTTTCCATATACATTTTAGAATAAGCTTATCACTTCTGATTTAAAAAAAAAAAACCTGCTGGGATTTTCGTTGTGATTACATAGAATCTATACATACTTGAGGGAAAATTGATATCTTTACAATACTGTGCCTTCCAATGAACATAAACTATCCCTCTTCCTTCTTCAACTTTAGTAAGAATTTTAGTTTCTAATGTAGAGGCTTTGAATATCTTTTGATACATTTATTCCCAGAAATTTGGTATTTGTGGATGCTATTATAATGACACACTTTTGGTTTCATTTTGTTGTAGTTTTGTTGCTAGAAAGCACACAATTTTTGTAGATTGGACACATACCCAATACCCTTGCCAAATTCAGTTATTAGTTCTAATTCTTGTAAGCTTTTTACATTTCCTAGGTACACAATTATTAGATCTATGAATAGTGATCATTTTATTTCGTCTATCCCTTTTATCTTGCCCTATTTACTGCCTGAACTTCCAGTACAACATCAAGTGAAATAGTGATAATGAACATCCTTGTCTCATTCCTATTTTCAAGGGAAATCTTTTCAATATTTCACCGTTGTGTAAGATGTTTGCACTTATTCTTATAGATTACTTATAGATTAAGATATTTCCCTACTATTCCTAGTATTCTCAGAATTTCTATTATAAGTAAGTTTTAAATTTTGTCAAATGATTTTTATAACTCTATCAAAATAATCATGTGATTTTTCTTCCTTCCCATGCCTTATTTATTTATTTTTTTTAGTGTGGTAAGTTATGCAAATTGATTTATTTTTATGTTAAACTAAATTTACATATGGAAAAACCCCACTTGATATTGGTGTGTGTGTGTGTGTGTGTGTGTGTGTGTGTGTATACAGTTGACCCATGAATAATGCAGGGGTTAGCAGCAGCAGCAGCATCACCACCACCCAACATACCCCGCACCCCCCCAACCCCCCCCCCCCGGCAACCAGAATTCTACATATAACTTTTGATTCCCTCAAAACTACTAATAGCCTACTGTTGATGGGGAGCCTTACAGATTATATAAACAGTCGATTAACACATATTTTGTATATGTATTATATATTCTACTCTTACATTAAAGTAAACTGTACTGTATTTATTGAAAAAAAATCTGCATATAAGTGGACCTATGCAGCGCAAATCCGTGTTGTTCAAGGGTCAACTGTACTAAATTCTAATTGCTAATATTTTATTAAAGATTTTGGCATCCATGTTTACAATTGGTCTGTAATGTTCCTTTCTTGTACTTTTTTGCCAGGGTTTTGCATCAAAGTTTGGATGCTATTTGTATGAGGAATTATTCCTTCCCCCACCTGTCTTTTTTTTTTTTTTTTTTCCACTTCCCGGAAGAATTTATGTCTGGTATTAGTTCTTATTTTCATTTCTTCTTTAAATGTTTCGAAAAGTACCCCAGTAAAATTTTCTGGATCTGGGATTTTTACTGTGAGAAGAGTTGTTTTTTTTTTTAAATAATGTATTCAATTTTATCTTCTAGACTTTTAAAAGAATGATATTCAGTCCCTGTTTATTGAACGTATGTTATCTATCAAGTTATGTATAGAATGTATGTTATGTAGCATTGTGATAGAGGTTGACAATACAATGGTGATCCTGTGAGCCTAAAGTGAGCCTATGCTGAAGATACCAAAGTGAGATGTACTCTTGTGGAATATATATATTCTAAAGGGAGAGACAGACGTTTGTCAATAATACAGCAATAAATATAGGATTTCAATTTTAATGACTTCTAAGTAGAGGTTCATAGTGCCATGAGCGTTGGTAATGGGAAATCTCATCTAGGCAGATTAAAAAAAGATTTTTGTGAGGAAAAAAATATTTTTAAATAATTAAATGTTATCTTTATACCTTTTAATTATTTCTTTTATCTTTAAAAAAATATTCTCTTAATTCTCCAAGGTGGGCTGTAAACACAATCATATCTCTCTTACAGTCTGAAATATCCATATTAGAAGGAAAATCCAATTCTCTTCATGAGTTTCAACCCCTCCTCCTTAAGTGGGAAAATTGTTTCTCATTTTTCTCTTACTGCCATTGCTTCTCCTTGCCACATGGTGTCTCTGTTGACAACTGGTCCTCCACAATCCGCTAGGTGATGGAGTCCATAAATCTTCAAAGGATTCTCCTCTATTCTCTGAGAATTTTATGGAACAAGGATCTACACTGTTTTGACTGATATAGTCAAGGTGCTTGTGCTTATCTCTCTGTCATATTCAGCCATTACCCAGACTCTGGAAGTGCTGTTTCAAAAATTTTTCAGGAAATGTCTCTGCAGTTCTGAACAAGCCCAGAGCCTTGCCTTTACACTTCTCAAACTCAAAAGACCCCAGGTGCCCTTTCTTCTCAGTTTATCTACCTGCCTTCTTAAGGATTGTTAGACTAAATGTCTTGGGACAACACCATCTAAAACACAAAAGGTGCCTATATAGCCCATTTCCTAGACAAAGGAGGCTACTTTGTTTGCTCAGAAAGAAAGAGGGATCTACTTTCAGATCTCAAAGGAAATTTGTCTTCTTAAGGATTACCGAGGGAACTTTCTAGTACTTCTCTCACTAGATCAAAGAAATGGAAAAACAAACAAAACACAAGTTTAATTTGGGGGATATATGTATACAATAAAATGCTCTTTTAATTATATACCTTTCTTTTGTTCTAGCTAACATTCACATGAAGAAAAGATAATTAGTTATAATCTTGTGAAAATACCTCACGTATCTAATTACAATAATCAGACTGCCCTGTGGGCTTTTCTTCTCTATTATAAGCAACACAATTCTTTAAACCTTTCCTCAGGTTACTATTTCCTATCCCTTTATTCATTTTCCTCATTCTTCACTGATCTGTTCCAGTTTGTCCACATCTTTTAAAAAGTGCGGTGACCAAAAAGTAGCCACAATATCCTAATAAAGAGCTCATGAATGCATAATATAACAGAAAAATTACTTCCAAATGTCCCATGAATTATTCCTTTTAATAAATTCCAGAATCATAATAGCTTGGGTTCAACATCAAGACTCCAGGTTTTTCTTTTATATTTTTGTCTGGTTGGTCCTTTCTATTTTTATTATTTTTTTTATTTTTACTGAATTTTATTGAACTTTGGAAACCAGTATTTTTGCTAATGTCACTTTGATTCTTATTTTGACATTTCAGAAAAATGGCAAGATTTCTAAATGCTAAGTTATTCCACATCTCAACCCCTTTATATATGCTAGATGGATTATTTAGGAATTTCTATTTATTGACTTTTAAAATAACTACTTTTACTCCTCCCAATATCATAACATTTATGAAGAAAAGCAAAATTTAGATAATAACTAGCAATGTCTTTCTGATTCTGGGCATATCTGATTGTATTTTCTCCAACTTTAGCAATGATGCAACAATTTTATACAAAACAGAGACCCATTTCTATTATACTTCTTTCAACAAAGTGCTATAACTAAAAAGAATCTCTTCTTATAGTTTTGTGTGCCAAGGCATCTATGTATCTGAAAGCAAATAAGTGGATCAAATAATTTCTTCATATTTCTATAGCCCCATTAATTTATGTAAGGTCACTTCTATAGCATATCATCACACAGTTCCAGAAACAACAAAATTTATTGTATTGTTCTTCTATAATTCATTGAATCAGATACTCTCTAATCCATGAATCTTGAAATAACATTCAATATCATTAAATAAACCCCACAATGAGGAATATGAGGTTCAGGCAATTTAAGAGATTTGTCCAAAATCAATTAGTTAGTGATCGAAATTGGATTAAAAATCAGTTTTTCTGATGCAAAATATAAGGTTCTTTCTTCTCCAAAACACCATATTCTGAATTTGCCATTTCAATAACTTCTAATGAAATGTAGAGTTAAATATGACTAATATGTAGAAGTTGTAAGTCTATGAACTCAGGACTAACTTAAGTATCAAAGAGTTATAGCTTTATAGCAGAAAAAAATTTTATTAGTATTGGTTAGTTTGATGTAAACACTATTTGTAATTAGAGCTAAATGTACTTTGATAGGTATATTCAAAAACTGTAATAACTAAACATTGCCAATCATTGCTTTCATAGTTATGGGGTTTTGATCCATTGTATCTCAGTTCCAAATCCATCCTTCTGTAGGGGCTTCTAAAGCTGTAGCTGGAACTCCACAGGTTACCCTTCATAGACTTCTTCACCAGCAGCTTCCCATTTGTTTTGGCAAAAAGGAGGAACTAGAGGGAGGTTGGAAGATGGGAGAGGGGAGGAGGGACTTTTTCATTACTGTTTGTTTGCAGTGCCTGTCACCATCACGCAGCAAGTGGCAGATGGTTTCAGCATTCAGCCTTTTCCGCTTCCCTCTTCCGGCTTGGCGGGCTCAGCCGCAGTCAGGAAGCGCGCGCTGCCCGGGTCTGCCCCCAGCTTCCGGTTTCCCTGCTCTCCTCCCTTGACTCCCCAGCCCCACGGTGGGAGCTACTTCCTGCTCCAACGCCTTGTCCGTTCCCTTTGCTCCTAAATAGCCGGCTACGCGTGAGTAGTAAAATCCCTATATTAAATCCTCCTGTTTGAGAACTTCTGACGCCTGACACATCAGGTTATCCACATCAAGAAGACTTGACATCAGTTTGTCAATATTATTGGGAATTTTGGACTTTTAAATTCAGAATTCTCTACCATTGGAAAATTCTGTACCATTTTATCAGAGTTCGAAAGAGAGAAAATTGGAAGACTTAATGTCTAAATGTCTACCTTCCTTGGAATAAATAGACATCATTAAATAACTAATAATGAAAAATAACAGATCTTATGCCAGAATTAGATTTTAAAGTGAATGTGCAAAACAGAAATAAGGTTCAAATTATCTTTGAAAATCCCTTAATGGTTCATGAGTGTATCACATGTAGTTCTGTGTAAAGTACTATATTTAAAATATTTATATAAAATGTCTATAAAATGCACAGTATATTTTTAATAGCACTCAATGCAAAATATAAATGATTGCTTTTGTTTTTAAAAATTTACTGATGAGTATTTATAGCTTATATTTAAACAGTGCAGCACAGTTAAGTATTTGTGGAATTGTGAGGGGATATAAAAATTAAAATGTTATTATGTTTCCTAGGTTATAAGCTTTGGAATCCAAGAAGTATAAGTTAGCTAGCCAAGTTTTAGTTGTCTATAAATATGACACTTTAAAAATGCTTATACAAGCATAGAAGTACTTCAGCTAATTAGAAATGATTTAATATACTTCCTGCAGTATTGTATTTTTTAAGAATTCCTAGGAAGATTTAGTAACTAGAGTGAATAAAATAAATGCTTATAATTTTTTGTTAATTCATAAACAGGATATAATATTACTCAGAAAATACTTATAAAAATCTTTCTATTTTCAAAACTGTTGTTTTTAACTTTTTGCAGAAAGTAGTTCTCATCATATTGATGCATTATATCATAAAGATAGACAAAGAGTGTTGGATTTTTTAAATGCAAGTTTCTATAGGTAGGAATCTTTTTATATATTCTTAAGTATAATGATTAGTTTTTTTAATATAGTTAATTTTTATTCAGGTGAATTTTTGTGATTCCTGGAAATGTAATTTTATTGATAATTTTTATAAGCAGTTTTATATTCTCTTAGAATTTATATCACTATCAATTCTGCTCTCCATACATTTATTCAATTATGTTATTCTCTATGCATTTATTTATGCATGTTATTTTGTACAATTTTAGAAAAACTATTTTCTCTAAAAGTATAAACAATTATGGCAAATGGCTCACTTGTTTAATTATACAAAACAACTTGGAAAATTATAAACATACCATAACAGTATAAATTTATAATTTTCAATTACTAAAATGTATTTTCTTTTATTATTTTTTTATTAAAGTGCTTTACTATGATACTTTCACTGGTAAGACAGCAATGACTGTTCTATTATATTCCAGAAGTATGTGAATTATAATACAGCTACTGTCTTGGGTGACAGTGTGACAGTGAAGTGGATATTTGTGAGAATTATCAGCAGATTGTTCAGACCAAAAAATATTTTCTCACAAATGTTCAAAAATGTTTTAAAAAGAGTGTTTATTTGCATCATCTTTATTGGTATTTGTAAAGTCTTTGCTGCTTTGTGTACTTTGCTTTGTATAACCTTTGAATTAAAACTCCATCTGCTTAATTAATAAGCTTAGTCTTTAAAATTTACCAAGCTTCAGACTTTATTTTTTATTAAAGATCTTTCTTTCTTTCTTTGAGAGAGAGAGAGCGCGCGCACGCACGCACATGAGTGGGGGGAGGGGCAGAGAGAGAGGAAGAAGTAGAGAATCTCAAGGAGATTCTGCGCTGAGTGGAGATCCCAACAGGCTTGATCTCACGACCCTGAAGATCATGACCTGAGCTGAAACCAGGAGTTGGTTGCTCAACCGACTGAGCCACCCAGGCTCCCCAAGCTTCAGACTTTTAAATATAGGGTTCCTGATTGAATTAGGAAGCTCTAGTTCAGCTAATAGTCTCCCCATTTATAGTTCTGGGCAAAATGAGACATAGATAAAATTTGAGCCTGTTTCCTCACATTCCCTTTCTAATACCTTACTCTCCATCCAAGTCATCCCAAAGTACCCGGCAGCTTAGACTGTCCTCTTAGTACCCTGGCCAAGCCTGTCATCCATAGGTAGTGCTCTAGGCTCTAGTATGATCCTTCTGTCCCATATATTCCCAGTCACATTCTTTAAAACTCAAGTAACCTGTCACAGCTGGAGGTAAGCCATCTGATAAAAGAATTCATACCGTAGAATGTAAATGAAAACTACCTCAGGACTTTGCAACATAAAAACTGATGTTTGAAGACGATATGATTTGGGATAAAGTCATAGATTCCTAATGGTGAGATTTTAGTGCAGCGTGCCAACTGGGAACCAATGTGGGGAGGAGGTGATTGAGTTCTTATCATATATACATATGCTTTTTAATATCCTGTCTTTCAACTTTAGAAAGTAGTATCAAATATAGCAAGAGGGAAAAGATCTCTGTGAGAGTAAGTGAGTAAAAGGAAAGGTCTCCTTGAAGGTCTACAAGCTTAAAAGTTTAAAATTTTTTATTTCACTTTAAATGATTTCTTCAATAATTCAGGTATACAAATTGTAATCTTGGAACTGAGGAATTTGAGCCAGAATAAAATTAAATTTAATTTCACTTCAAAGAAAGACATGGGCCATAGTCTTCATCACAAAATAATGTGATTATTTTTTATTTGGCCACCACAAAGTATGTTGTATTTTTAGCCGTTAAAGATGGAATTTTGGCATGACTTTATAAAGCTTGAGCCAGATTAGCTTATTTTATTTGGATCCCTGGTTTATCTCAAGAGTTGGAATTCAGGACCAGCCCATTTGCGAAACTTTCTAATTATCTTCAGAGCCTGAACTAAGCCCTATACATCTTTACAAGAACTGTTTATCTTAGAATCTTGGCTTTTTGTAAAGAAATGAATACTCATCTTCAAGAACAAATATGTAGAACATAATTATATTCAAATGATCTACCTAAGACTCACAGTAATAATTCTTATATTTGACATGTTAATAAATTTCATCATAAAACAATTTACTATTAATGTAAAAGGTGATGAAATATACAATATGTATGAAGTGAGATTTTTCTCAGTTTCAAAGGAGGCCACAGTGAGTGGTTCTGCAACTTTGAGAACTGAATTATTTTTTCTAATTTAATAATAATATAAATATCTTTGGATTGGTATATACAATAATTGGATAGATTAATTTTTATCTTTATTTTTAAAATTGGGTTAACTGCATTAAAATTTGCAGTTGCAAGTGTGGATATCTAGTTCCATTCCCAGAGAGCTGCCTCCTCTTATGTTGACCAAAGTATTTTCATGATTCAAAAAAGAGGCACATCACGATGAGCAGCACTTTGCCTGTGATTTTCTTTTGCTGAATTCCTTTTTTACCAAGGGTTCCAATAAAATTAGGAAGGTTTCCAAATTTAAAAGATGTGTGAGTTCAAACAATTATAGCAAATGATTAACTTGTTTAATTAAACAAGACAACTTGGAAGATTATAAACATGTCATAATTATCCTTATCTATAAAATAAATTTATAATGATTAATTGTTGTCTGGGTGTTGAATTTAAAAAAATAGTGTAGATAGAGTATTGACCTCTACATCTCAAAAATTAAACACATTTTAATATGATGTTTTTCCAAGGAAATTAATATTTAAAAGCAGACAAAAAAATGACCTCCTGATGGCACTGATGTGTCCTCATATGAAACCTTGGGTATCTTGTGAAAAGTGCAAATTGTGATGCAGTAGGTCTGGGATGGAGCCCAGGAATCTGCTTTTCTAATAAACCAGACAGCAGTGTCCGGTCCATGCAACACACTTGGAGTAGGAGGCTCTAGAGCAGTGTTATCAATACAACTTTCTGCAATGATGACAATATTCTAGGGGCACCTGGGTGGCTCAGTTGGTTAAGCAACTTCCTTCAGCTCAGGTCATGATCCTGGAGTCCCAGGATCAAGTCCCGAGTCAGGCTCCCTGCTCAGCAGGGAGTCTGCTTCTCCCTCTGACCCTCCCCCCTCTCATGCTCTCTCTCTCACATTCTCTCTCTCAAATAAATAAATAAAATCTTTAAAAAAAAAAAAAAGAAAATATTCTATAACTTGTGCTTTCCATTATAAAAGACACAAGACATAATTGGCAAGTAAGCACTCAAAATGTGACAAGTAAAATTGAATTTCTTTATTTTAGCTAATTTAACTATAAATTGCCACATATGTCCATGACTATCTCAGTGAATACCACTGCCCTAGTCTGCCTAAGAGTTCATACAATATCCCTGGATGTCAAACTTGGTGTCTGAAACCTGAAAGAAGCCAATTTGACAAATACATATGTGATGTTTCTGTATAATCAGCTTCTCTAATTAATGGCAAATCTTCTAAACTTGGAAACAAACGGACATTCTGAAGTACACTCTTAGAACGAAGTACATGGGCATTCTCACCAGGGATGACATTGCACCCAACAGTATGAAAATTGGTTCTTGGGTAGGGGGTGGGGGTGCAAAAATAGCATTTATGTATGGCAATGGTTGGTGGTCCCCAAAGCTCAACTTTACCTGACAAAATCTTATCCCTTAGTATTTAGTTTCTCTTGTTAGGAAGAATTTATATTTATTTATTTTTCTCTTTAGAGAGGCGATATGTAAAAAAGATTGAGAAACACATCTAAAATACCGTACCTGAATTTGAACCAATTAATTTAACAGGCCCCCAGATCACTCACCAAATGATGTAACTTCACTCTCTGTTAGAAAGTGTCCTAAATGTGACACTTTTAGGGGACTATTTTCTCTAAGGGGACTTGATTTCTTTAATAAAACTTGTGGAGCATTTCTCACTTTGCCTTTTAGGAAACAAAAAGTTGAGAGGGACAGGGAAAAAATATGACAAGATCCGTTAACGATAAAATTGAAAGTCGGTTCTAAGTTTTTGACACTCAGATGTATTCGAGAAGCTTTAAGATCAGTACTAAATAGTCAAGAGACTTGCCTGAGACTTGGGCTTGGTATATTTGTGTTAGGAAGGCCACATGCTCTGCCAGTGCAAGCTCAAGCATGCTCAGAGAGAAGATTCTCATGTGGCAGAAACCTAAATGTGAAATACAATGAACTAGAATTGAAGTCAGTGCAGTGCTGAGGCAAGGAGCAAAAGCTCCCATGCATCATGAATAGGGGATGTCGAAATTTCCATTCTTTCATTGTAATCGGTTAGCCTGTTGAATGATAATATTTTCCTAACTGTGGCCTTAAGGAATAATTTCTGGGATGGTGAAGATGCAGTTTATTCTACACAGATCACTTTCATCATGTTCTTATACCCCTGACAGAAATGGTGGCCTAGAATGAGTGGTGTGCTAGTAAATGTTTAACAACCAGCTCCGTAAGGGGGGAAACAATCCCTGATTTATAACATTTGCAGATTCCCATAAAATATTCCCACTCTATGTCTGACATGACATCCTTAATTATGCAATTGGAAAGAGATGTACAATATCACCAAATTCTATAGTAGTTCCACCATACAGATACAACAGACATAAATCGCCTCAAAAGAAGAGTGAAAGAATAATTGTGACAGGCAGTAATGTAATTAAAAAGTGATGACTTAATTATTTAATGCCTTTAATTTTAATGTAATTTATTTAATTTTAAGTTTATATAAATTTATATTTACTAATGGCTCTGCTTAACGACTCACTTACAGAATATCTAAGAATATTAACAATTGGCAGATAGCAGCGGGCCCCAACACATGACTGCCTATGTAAAGGAGGCAATGATTTGAGAACAGATTTACGCTGCAATATCTGCAGGTCTATGTGACTTTGTTTTTCCCAAGGAAAAGGCTATACATAAGATTCAGAGTAGAGGCTTCACCGATCAATACATTTATTAGGTTGGCTTTTATAAGCACTTCCCTTAATATTGTATTTATTCCAGCAGAAAAAAAATATGCAGTTATATCATATCTGTATATCATATATCTTAGCTCTTTACATTCTATATTCCTTTGGTTCTCAAAAAAAATTTTGATAGAAAAGTGGCTCAAACTATTCTCTGTATCATCAAATCTATTAATAGTTGTATTCAAAGTAGAAGATTTAGTTTGCATAGCACACAGAAAAAAGGTATAAAATCATAATAGCACATGAGTTTTATATGACATTTTATAATTTAGAAAGTGTATAACTCACTGATATACCATACCATATATACCATAGATATTTCATTCAGATAAATTTTAAACACAAATTTTATATCCAGCCTTAGTATTGTTGTCTCATAGTGTGAAATTCATTTCAGTGCATATTTATCTAATGTTTACTGTGTGTAAGGAAATGTGTCATATTAAAGAGGAGGAACACTAATTATTTTGTCCCTTAGGCAGGTGGGAAAACAAGGGACATATTTCAGTCTGGTCTATCTTTTAAGAACCTTGAGAACTAGAGATGTTAGGCCAGGGAGTTTTTATTTATATGTTAAGACAAAAAAGAAAGTACAGTCTGTCTTCCTATTCCCCCCACACCAACCACCACTACTATTATTATCCAATAATGAGGATTTTTAATTATACCTCTGATAGCTAAGAATAGCAGTGGTGATCCAAAGGAAAGAGCCTAGGAAGGATTATCTTGATTCAAATTATAGAGAGATGACTAAGGAGTGAAGAGAAAACAGTATAGCAAAAGGAAGGTTTTTTTTTTTTTTTTTAAAGATTTTATTTATTTGACAGAGACAGACACAGCGAGAGAAGGAACACAAGCAGGGGGAGTGGGAGAGGGAGAAGCAGGCTTCCCGTGGAGCAGGGAGCCCCTTGCGGGGCTCGATCCCAGGACCCTGGGATCATGACCTGAGCCGAAGGCAGACGCTTGATGACTGAGCCACCCAGGTGCCCCTAAAAGGAAGGTTTTGAAGATTGGAAGAGACTGTTGAAGGGGCAGCCATCACTTTTGAGGGTCTCTGGAGAGGTAAAAGGTAAAGATTCGAATAAACTTAGGAAATTTCCCTTGATCTTAGGTAATTTTTAGTAAACTCCTTATTACTCTGCATTTTTGTTTTGTTTTGTTTTGCAATTAGATATAGTTTTCTTTATATATGTTACCTCCCATTCATGCCTTGAGGGAAAAGCCAGGAAAGGAAGAAATCTATAGTATAAGCATGTTATCTCTAACCTCCCTAATTATCATTATATCCATCAAACTCTAGATGTGACTCTCTATTTGGGTATCTGCAATCTGAAAATTTTTATTTCGGTAATTATCATTAAAAAGGATATGAACTTTATTACACTGAGTTTGAAATACCTTAAGACCATTCTATTCTTGTGAAACTTACATTCTTAATAGTTTTTAAATCTTCAAATAGCCTAATCTTTTGGCCTCCCTCCTTTTATTCTCCATATAGCAATGGATTCAAAATCAGCTGGGAAAACGGTGGCTAAGCTGCTGACCAAACTACACCATACTTTAAAGCACACGTCAGCAGTTTTGCTTTGTCTTTTGCCCTAGACATCCCTTTATAGCTTTTCTGTTCTGATAATCTATTCCAGAGTTCCTGCTTACCTGTGAGATATTTCTGCAACGTATTTTGCCAGCCTTTTCCATTCATTTGTTGAGCTCACAAAATCCCTGCTTAAAATATGACATTGGTGAAAGCTATGAAGAAAACAGCTATTGTTCAGACTGGAAATGTCTGTGGCCAAGAATAGCAATGATTTCTCTGGTGCCATTTCTATCATCAGTATCTTTATTCCTGGCAATTCAACATCAGCATTTGGAGATTTTATTGAACAAAGGAAAATTGAATTAATGAGCCAACAAAAATGATCAACATCAAAGACTGGATATCATTGGAAAAAATAAGCAAAAGAATGAATGTGTTCAATGATGTTAGTGCATGACATGACTATTCTAAAGGATGTCACCTATCAACCTTTTGAATAAACAAAACATAGGTTAAGAGCTGGTATTACAATCGCCTCTTCCAAGGATAGATTTGGACATGATCTCAGTGAATATATCACCAAGGCAGAGTGGAAGATTTTCCCTAATCTCTAAGACTTTAAACCCAAAGCCATTCCATTGAATCTTCCCAGTGTTCTAATACCTATTTAACCAATTCATTTATACTAGTTGTTGTAATTCTACATGCAAAGGATACAATAGTTCTAACTAGCATTAGCCAAAAGGAAATGTTGAAAAATGTATTGTAATTCTACATTAGTCTACCTGCTTGGACTGTAACTCTGATAGTAATTATGGTCTGTAGTGAGGTAAGGGGTTGAAGACACAAGTATTTCTCAAGATTCTAGTGACCATAAAACTAAGATCCCCAGCCAGGACAAATAATGCAACAAAAACAGACCTGTTAGAAAGTTCTGACTAACACATAATATATGCATGATCTACCAAAAACAGGCATAACAAAGTGCACTTTTGAGTATTTAGTCCAGCCTACACCTGAGTCAAGATACTCTAAAAGGTAGTTCTGAGTGACTATTCAACCCTGTTGAAATATTATAGCTGGGTTAGTTGTCATAGTCAAATTAAATAGATTGTTGAGACCCTTTGGGGTTATGGCCTAAATAGGACTATTAATACTTGCCCCAATTCTGTCTTACTGCAGAAGCTTGACATAATTGTGTTGCAGGAAAAAAAGAAGCTTAAGGAATCAAAATAGCAAGGAATTAAATGGTGTACACAACTAAAATTTTAGGACCATTGTATTCTAATCCTAATCTTAAGGCTTTTCCTATTTGAAAGAATTTGAAACAATGTATATTTGTCACAGTTTTCTGTTGGATGAGGAGACTGTTGTCATCCTAAACTTAGTCTATGAAATGATGCATTTATAAAAAGTAACCGTTACAACCTGTGCTGAATATTCTGCGAAGCATTGAAGGTATTATTAATTCTCTAGTTGCATTTTAAGAGTTAAGTTTTTCTGGAGAAGAAATTTACACTTTACCCTCAGAATTTCCCTACTGTGACTTACATCCATCCAGAGAATGAATATTTTTAATAGTTTTTTTTTTTTGAAGATTTTATTTATTTATTTGTCAGTGAGAGAGAGAGCGCGCACAAGCAGGGGGAGCGGCAGGCAGAGGGAGAGGGAGACTCCCCCTGAGCGGGGAACCCGATGCGGGGCTTGATGCGAGGCTCGATCCCAGGACCCTGGCATCGTGATCTGAGCTGAAGGCAGATGCTTAACTGACTGAGCCACCAGGCGTCTCCAGAAAATTCCTGGATCCCCTCCCTGAAGATTCTGACTTGTAGCTCTGAGATGTGCACCCTGGGTGGTTCGGTTGTAAATGGTGCACAAACCACTCTGCAAATACTGCATGTTGACCAGCCTGGTTGTAGAATGCATGCAACTCATTTTCAGCACACCTGCTGCTCTCCCTGATAGCAGGAATTACTCTGTAATGTGTGTATGTGTTAAAGAAATCGCATTGGATATGTAATAAATCTGGTTTAATTTTGATAAGTATATAAATCACTATGAGAAAAAAGTTTGCATCTTGGCCTCACCATTGATATTATTCTTTTTATCTTCGTTATCAAGTTCCAATGCCCAGCACATGAAAAAAAAAAAAAGGAAGTTTGACGAATGTCGAAATATTTTTCATTTATAATTCTTTTCTACTCAAGATATTTTTTCTCATGTCTTTAGGAAAATACTAGAAAAAATATATAAAGATTATGTATTTTAATAAGTCAACATCTGAAAATAAGGCACCTCCTTGTCAGGAAGTGTGTGTGTGTGTGTGTGTGTGTGTGTGTGTGTTAGGTAGAGAGAGAGAGATGAAAAAATGTGAGTAATCTTGGTTGAAACAACTGAACACACAGAAAATCATGCCTGAAGGCAATGCAGCTAGGAACAGTTCTCAAATTCTACCATGGAACTGCATTCCCAAATGGAGGAAGACCATCAGCAAATGCTGGGTGCCACAAAGTGTGGCAAATATTTCCTACACAACAGATCTCTATAGCTCAGTAATAATAGTCACAAGTCCTCTTATGAGTATGGTTTTGAAAAGGGCTGATATTATAATATAATATTACAAGATTCAGTTTCTAAAGATCATGCCATGGGTATGGAATAGAAGGTGTTAACAAGGTAATGTAGGAGAAGAACGCTGTAATTATTAAAAATGCCTGGCTTTTGGGGCACCTGGGTGGCTCGGTCAGGTTAAGCATCTGCCTTCAGCTCAGGTCGTGAGCTCAGGGTCCTGGGATCGAGCCCTGTGTCGGGCTCCTTGCATTGGGGTCCCTGCTCTGCGGGAAGTCTGCTTCTCCTTCTCCCTCTTCTCCCCCTGCTCGTTCTCTCTCTCTCAAATAAATAAAATCTTAAAAAAAAAAAAAATGCCTAGCTTTTGTATGTGGTTAACCTTTTGGCTACATGGACCTGTTTATTTATTTTCTATTTATTATTCAACTCTAGCTAACTATATCCAGACTCTAGATTTTTTTTCTGGGAAAAAAAAGATAGAAACTGGTAATTAGACAATTTCCTTACCAACGACCAATTCTTAGATCTTGCTTTTAAGACCCAATTGTACAATATAAATTTCCTAAAACTTTGAAGAAGATAAGCCTAAAGAGCATACATTTTATCTATTTACTATTTTGCATATCATATAATTGTCTGAATTAGTGGATATTAAATTCATGCTGCTTTCCTTTTAGAATTTTAGAAACAGAGAGTCATTATGGTAATCTTTCCTAAATCACTGCATTGACCACTCTATAACGTTTATTTCAGACATATATATAAGAACGTCACCTGCAATAAGCATTTAAAAAATACAAATGCATTAGACACCAGAAGACTGCCTACAGGCCTTCGGAAAAATACCAGAGAATTATTCCTGTCTACCTCCCTCCCACCATCAGATTCTTCCACTCACATATCCCATGTACCACAGGGCATAGAAGATGTCTTCTACGGTCTTAGATAATCCTCCTTCCTTGTGCCTCCTTTTAATTGCCCTTTCTAGGCATGGTGATAAAAATCTGTCTTATTATTTCATTATATATTTATTAGTTGATAAATCTAATTTGCTCTTTTTCAAATTAACAACATTTGAAGACAATTGCCAGTTTTACCATCAGGTCTTTTGTGATACATTAAAATACGACTTGCATTTACAGTTTTAGAAATCAATTGATATTTTATGAAGTTAGATGTGGTTTTATACTTTGATAGTTGCCAGAGGAAAATATCTTTAATTCATTAATTATTTAAACTACTGCAGAAAAGTCTTAATTTGTACAAAAAATTCTCTCTTTCTATTAAGATAGGAATTTCAATTTATATTCCTCTTGAATTTTGAAAATCTATTTTCACTGAGTAGTTCAAAAAGAATGTTGATCTCCCTTGAATTCTAAGAAAAATATAAGTACCTTAACTATTTTATAAGTAAACAGTTAATTTGCTTATACATTGAGTAGATTTTGATTTCTATAATTACGATTTATATTTAAATGGAATTATTTAAGCAAATGCACAAGAGGGGAGAAAACTCTTTAATAATAAATAACAATCAGTAAAATAATAGAGAAATACTCAATTTTTCACACAGGTTGAGGGGAAAAAAACTGGTAAAGCTAGTGCAATGTGAAGCCAAGGAATTTTATAATAAAATTCATGAAAAACAGTGGAAGGGATATTGACGTCGGTGTTGAAAAGATACACTGAAAGCCTCTGGTCTTACAAACAGAATTAATTTTATTTCCCATTTTAAATTTAAAACAATTTTTTTCTGTGTTTTGCTATATATGCTCATTTCTAACAGAGTTTTCTCTTCTGGAGAGAATTCTAAAGACTATTTTAGAGTGTCTTTGGGCTCATGTAGGACACTACACTTAGAACGTAACATCAAACTAAAATATGTAATTAATAGAAAGGGAAAGAATTTGTAAATGGTTCAGGACTTTAGTTTAGAAGGCGTACATTCTTTCTGCTCATTCTAGGGCTCCTTCTGTCATGGCGGCAGGGGCAGTAAGGGGAGAAGCAAGTTCAATTCTCCTTTAGTCCTGTTACAAATTATATGACTCAAGCTTCATTTGGTTTCCATGAATATGTAGACATAATATTGGCAATTCTATTTCACATCCTCTGAGTTTGAAACTGATGCAAACTCAGAATAAGCCAATATACTCACAAACCAAGTAAAGGTGGGGAAAACGTCCTAAACTCTCAATAACACTAATTGTAATACTTTTCTTACGAATTCTTAGGAGATTTCCTTTTTCTTCTGGCTGCACTATGAAAAATATATATATTAGTAGTGATCTTTATGTTAGGGCATTTTTCCTAAGTTTGAAATGTTTGGTTCTTCCTACCTTTTGTCAGAAACACTATTCACTCAAGTCAGTAGGTATTTTGGCCCAAAAGAGTATATTTATCACTCTTTATATGGAAACTGAAAATAACCCCTGAAGCTTCCAACTGTTTTACTGTCTTAATAGAAAGTCTTCACCCACACAGAAAGAAAAAAATTCTTTATGTATTTACATTTTATGTGTTAATTTGATAAGCTGTTAACTTCGACTTTTTATACAGAATATATATGTGTCCTTCATTTATTCAAAATAGATTTATTAAATATCTAAAATCTAGGCACTGTAGAAGACCTTGGGAAAAATTCAAAGATGTTTCGGTGCCATTAGTGAACTTATTCAGCAGTTAAATTACTACTGAACATAAAAAATGGACAAAATCCCAGAAATAGGCACTACTACAGATATTCAATTATGATAAAGCATGACTGCTCTGCTTGCAAGAATTTTAATGTGTGAGTGAATTTTAATGTGGTGTTAATTAATGTGGGTGAGTGGAAATGTGTGTTTTAGAGGAGGGGGTATGATAGATTAAAGATGGCTGCAAACGCAAATTCTTTTTCACTCTTCCCTTTGAGAAGTAAACTCTAACTGAATGGGGCTACCCGCAGTGATTTATTTATTTGATTAATAGAATGCACTGGAAGGAACATTCTGGGACTTCCAAGTTTAGACCATTCACTGACTGTGGCTTCAGCCCTGGCTCTCTTAAAATGCTCATTCTTGGGGGCTTATTCCCTCTGAGAACCCAGCTGACATAAAGTGAGAGGCTGAGGCCAAACGGAGAGGCCAAATATTGGTGTTTTGGTCAAAATCCCCAAATCAGCTCCCAAGTGAAAGGTGGCATCAACTACCAGCCTTGTGAATGAGCCATCTTGGACATCCAAATCAGTAAGCCTTACAGATGAGCAGAGCCCCAGCTGACAACTGTCAGTGACTGTTCTAAAGACCCCAAGTCAAATGAAGTGTATACTATACTTTCAGGTTTTTCAGCAAGTATTTGTAAACATAACTTATTCCTTTGATATTAGCTCACTATAATGAAGTAGGTGCCTAGGGGTCATTTACACCCACTGTATGAGCTTAGATATGGTGTAGAACAGCTAACCTGGGAAATCTCAGTGGCTTAACACATAAGATGTTTATTTCTTGATGATAGTACATAGCCTGGTGACCCTACTTCTCTAAGTTATGAAGAGATCCAGGTTAATGGAGGCACAACTATCTCATAGCTACATTTTCTAAGACACAAGTTCTTTTTTTTTTTTTAAGATTTTACTTATTTATTTGAGAGAGAGAGAATGAGAGACAGAGAGCACAAGAAGGAAGAGGGCAGAGGGAGAAGCAGACCCCCTGCTGAGCAGGGAGCCCGATGTGGGACTCGATCCTGGGACTCCAGGATCATGACCTGAGCCGAAGGCAGTCGCTTAACCAACTGAGCCACCCAGGAGCCCTCTAAGACACAAGTTCCTTCTGTTTGCTGAGGTAGGGAGAAGACTGGAGAATCACTTTAAAAATCCCTTTTCACTCTCACTCACATGTAATTGACCGAAACTGGCCACGTGGCTCTCCCTAACTGAGAGGACCATGCAAATATAGATGAGCAAATGAAGTATGTTTGATATTACTGACTTTCCACACTCACAGACTTGGATTGTAGTCAGGACTTTCATGAGACATCCAACTTACATTTGAATGTTCGGTGTGGACATAGAAAAATTTGATGAAAATGTAGAAGCTTAAAAAATGAAAGAAACAAGGCAAATATGAACAAAGATAACAATAATATTCAGAAGGACAACAACAAAAATAAGAAGAAATATTATTTAGGGTTTAGAGTATGCCAGGCATGTTCTAAGAACTTAAAATGTATTATTTTATTTAATCCTCACAACTACATTCTAATGTAATTATTATTATCCTCATTTTATAGATGAGAAAACTGAAATACAAAGAGATTAAGTAATTGGCCCCAGGTCACACAACTAGGTGGTGGCAGAGACAAGATACGAATCCAGGCAGACTGCCTCCAGATTTTGTTAAAATGGAAAAAAAAAAAGAAAAAATCCAAGGGTAACACCTGAAGCCAGACTGTTGTATTCCAAAAAGCCTAAGAGAATCACACCATTACCATATTGAAATTCTATGGACCAGAATCTGATCCTCAGCCTTCTAAGCTCAGAAGTATCTATCATCCAACCAGCCATGGACTTTCAGAAGTAACTTGAGACTGATGTATAATCAGAAAGTATAAATTTATAATGAGAATTTGTATGGCTCTCATATCCCCTAAAAGTTCATTCTCTTTGTTTAGGAAAGCTGTGAAGGAAATATAACTATAGCAAAAGTACTTGTTTATTAATTTATAATTAATGGTACAGTTACTAAGTAGCCTGCACAATATTCCTCTAAAGGAAATGGATATTGAACCTGAAAGATGCTTGGTGATAAGGAACTGGAACTAGAAGTTAGTTATGTGAATCCATTGTGTGCTGACATTAAATATAATAGAATGGGGGAGCCTGGCTGGCTAAGTTGGTAGAGCATGTGACTCTTAATCTCAGGGTCATGAGTTCAAGCCCCATGTTGAGGATAGAAATTACTTAAAAATAATAAATAAATAAATAAATAAATAAATAAAGTAGAATGGTCTCATTTACACAATAAGAATTGTGTCTGTCAGGTATAATCTACATTAAAATGGAGCCACCACTCTCCATTCAGTCCAGTCCAGAGGATTCCAAATTTTCTCAGTTCACAGTACACTTAGTGCCTCACAATGTTTTTCACAGTGCCTGTGGGACAAAGGAAATACCAAACGGTTCCTTTTGTAAAGTAGCAAGGGCCAATCAATTTAATAAGTACTTATTTGTTAATAACATAGAACCACTTGAAAAAAAATAATGCATATAATTGAAAAAATATATGTTTATATTTAATTCTTAAATAACCAAAATTACTAATAGGTGTGCCTCTGTTGGACACTACACAACTTTTCAAACCTTGAAGTCAGATTGGACGACAACACCCTCATTTCCTATTCCATGTTGATTTTCATGTGGCACTTGCTTCTAATCATAGGAACTGCTGAACACCCAGCTTTTCAAGGATATGACCTCACTGAATGGAATGTAGTATTGTCTAATATTCCAACTATGAGGTACCTAGTATCTGTGCAGCATCCAACAGATGGATGTTGAGTATTGCTCTGCTTCCCTTGAACATTTGTAGTAGAACACAGAGCTCCAGTGTGGATGTGGGGGGTGGGGGTGGCTAGAAAATGTTTAGAAAGTCACAGTCATCATTTGCTTCTGACAATTTGTGCTAGCTTACGGGACTAATCCTCCATCTTTTCATCAGTTATGTTAATATATCCTACCTGATACATTTGTCCCAGGGCTAAATCCTTTAGCCTCTACCACGACTACATCTCTCTTTAAACCTTGTTTACTATTTAACTCTCAGATGGCAACTCTATTTACCTCGATCCCAAGCTCTTAAGGAGAACCTCAATGCAGCTCTTAAGGACAAATAATAGAAACTACTCAAAACTATTAAAGAAGTTGGTATGAAGGCTGCAAGTATCATATTGGGGAGATCATTGATCCCAAAAGTTTTTGGGTCTGTCACTCTGCTAGTCTTAGTATTGGACATCAAGCCCAAATGAAATGTGAGCGCCAGACTGAATCATCCCAGATCTTTACCTCTGCCACTTGGCCATTTCATGAACTCAATAACAGCAAATGTGAATAATCCCCCAGGCCAGACTGAGGTTCCACAGGTATCAAAGCATCCTCTGCTGCCCAACAGATGTTCTTTTCCTTCTTCAATCTAACAGTATGTGTTTCATTTTTCTATGACAAAAAAAGAAGGAATAATATTTAAATAAGCAGTAAATAATGTATTTTGACTACCTCTGAATACACTAATCATGTACTCAGTCATCACTGCTTCAGAGAATCCAGCTTCGAGGCAGATCGCATTAGAATGTCAAAGAGATAATTTTTACAAGGAAACTCTAAAGATTGTCCCTAATTAATTGATATGTTCTAGGTTTCAATAATAATTGAAAAAGACCTTTTCCCCCCTTTTCAATGTGGTATATGTCGCCGTCACTCAGAAATAAAAACAAGTATATAAAATCAGAGAAAAATATTAGTTCAATTCTTTTTCTCTGTGAAAATGATTCCACTGATCATAAAAATCCTCTGGTCTAAAAGATGGAAACTGATCATCATTATCAAGTATCTCTTTTTTCAGTTTGTCTACTCTTAGCCAATTGTTGCAGGGAAGAGTAAATATGGCTGAACAATAATACAACCTGTGATGGGTATTAAGGAGGGTACATGTGGTGATGAGCAATGGGTGTTATATGCAACTAATGAATTATTGAACCCTACATCAAAAACTAATGCTGTACTAGATGCTGGCTAACTGAACATAATAAAGATTTTCTTTATTTATTAAGATTTTCTTCTAACCCTTCTAGTCAATAATTTCTAATACTTGGTTTTGCAAATATATTTTATTTATCCTTTAGGACTACTGAACAGGCTGTTTGCCTAAAGTACTGGTCCAAACATTAGGCAATTAGGTTCTCTTCTGGCTCTGGCACTAGGAAACAATAATTTTGGAAATTATAGTATTAGATTTCACCAGGATTACCTGAATAATAAACCTCCTCAAAATCCTCGTAGTTTTTGACAACAAATATTTACTTCTCCTCCACATTACATGCAGGTGGATCTGCTCCAGGACTGTGGATCGGGTCCAGATGTGCTCCTTGCATCTCTTATTATCCTAGGGCCCAGCTTTGGAACACCCCCACCTGGATGGGATGCTCATGTGATGAAGGGCAAGGGTACAAGAGAGCTGGTGAGAACACAAATACTCCATGAAGTTTCATCTCAGATCTGTTGCAATGTGACTTCCACATTCTGTTGGCCAAAGGAAGTCCCATGGCTAAGCCCAACATCAGCAGAATGGGGAAATACACTCTTCTCAAGTGGAGAGTGAATATTTGAAGACCAGTAATATAGTCTACCTCAGTCTGTCATCTTGGTCACACTCACTTGTTTCTTTGCACACAAAATGTACTCACCTCCATTGCAGGAAAGGGAGACATCCAAAAGTGGCCTCTAATCATGGCACCAGGGTCCAAATCCAACATGTCACAGTAGTGTCTATATAAGGTCTAAATATGTCATGATGAAATCCCAAAAGTTCATTTTTGCTTTTGTTTCCCTTGCCTTTGGAGACGTGTCTTGAAAGAAGTTACTGTGGCATCTACATGGATGGAACTGGAGGGGATTATGCTAAGTGAAATAAGTTAAGCAAAGAAAGACAATTATATGGTTTCACTCATATGTGGAACATAAGCAATAGCACGGAGGACCATAGGGGAAGGGAGGGAAAACTGAAGGGAAAGAAATCAGAGAGGGAGAGAAACCATGAGAGACTATGGACTCCGGGAAACAAACTGAGGGTTTCAGAGAGGAAGGGGGTTAGGGGATGGGATAGCCGGGTGATGGGTATTAAAGAGGGCACGTGTTGTGATGAGCACTAGGTGTTGGCTAACTGAACATAAATAAAAAAAAAAAAATTAAAATTAAAAATTAAAAAAAGGTCTAAATGTGGGTCCTTTTGATTTTGAGACCTATGCAATAAAAAGATAACTTATCTGTATACACACGCACACACACGCACACACACACACACAGCACAGTTGCGGGACAAAGCAGGTTAACCACAACACACATCACCATCTGAAAAGGCAGAGTGAGAAACACAAAGCAATCACTGGTCCATAGCAATTCGGAAAGCCTGCTGGCCAAATGTTGCAAGATCTCCCTATTCTTGGGGGTAGGGTATGTTTCTAGATTAGGCCCAGTTTGGCTCCCTGGGAATAGCTCCCCAATCCACTTCCTCCATAGGTACTGGAACCACCATCTGGGAAGACCTTTTCCCTCATTATTTCCTTTCTCCTATCTTAAGAGGTCATTGGGGTTTATGAGATTTGGGGGGCTGAGCTGCTTTCTCAGCCAGCTCCTAGCCCACAGAATTGGAAGGCCAAGTGTCAGTTTCTGTTTATTATAGTCATATACCTTTTACATCCAGGCTGCTGTACCATTAGTAATATAACTCTTTCAGAAATTTTGCTGACTTGTGTTTTTATTCCAGGGCTATAGCCATGTCAAAATTCCTTTTAAGCCATGTCTCCCTCACTAGACTTAGTTACAAATGCTTTATGTTTATCAGCCCTCCCTGGGACCAAGTCCTTTGTCACTTTTCTTCAGCCTTACCCAAGTGAAAGGAGTTATTGGAAGCTGCATGATCTAATCAGAAGTCTTAAAGAAATCTGTGATTGTCACAACCTTGATTTGTTTTGGCTCCCAGGCTATGTCATGAGTATCAGTTAGCATTTCGGCTCAAGGGATTTCTCATTTTCATCTTGACTATCTAGAAATGAGAAACCATTTCGTTTCCTCGTCCTCTAGGTTCCCTTTGACTCTCTATGTTCCCTTGCAAACCACATAGATCCTTTCTCAGCTTATTCTTTCTTATGTTAGTTCTACAAGCATATTGAATGACAACCAGCTCCAAACACTAACTATCTTCAGTTCATTATCAGCCTGCTAGGTATTTTTATTCAAAAGTTTAGCTAAATATTTCCTTATTGCCTAACATGGGTAGCCATTTTTCTGGACTCCTATGAATTTCCTTGCCACACACCAACCACACCCAAGCCAATGCTAGAACTATTTATTTATTTGTTGTTATTGTGGAAAATGCTTCACTTCTAAGTATCAATACCTCCATTTGTCAACCTCAAGAATATTATGCTCCATTACAAAAAAGGAAAAAGAAAAATTTCAAAAGCTTAATGACTTACATTACAAATACGCAGATCATATTCACATCGCTTCTGGTTGGCTGTAAGTTGTGTGCTGAAGGTGTGCTTCAGGCTGTGAATTGGATTTAGGTGTGCTCCACAAGTTGGTGAAAACTTGTAATGTCTTTTAAAGTTCAGAGTTGTCAAAATGCCACTTCTGCCATTATTCCATTAGTTAAAGCAAGTTACATGATCAGGCCCAAAATTTGCGGGGTGGAGAATTACATTTCTCTCAGTGGCAAGAGAAAAGGCTGAATATTTGTTGAAGAATAATATAATTGACCATAGTCGCTAAACTTTTATTGGCCTTACTATGATGTCTAAGCAATCATACCATATAACTAATGATTAGATGCCAAAATATCCTCTATGCTTCTGGTATTTACAAAATAGCTTTAATGCACTGGCTCTTATTTTGAAATCAAGCTGAAACATATCTCCTTCTTGCCCTCTTCCACTGTACATATCCTGCAGTAAATGAGCATGCACTAATGATATTTAGATCTAGTGCTGCACAAGCTATGTGTAACTTATAATTAAATTATCAGTGAAAAGTACCAATAATTTCTTTATCTATAACATCAAAACATATAAAAGTGAATTTATGACCCCTTTAGATAAATTTCAATATCATTAAGTCACCAGAGGGCTGCACTGAAGTATATTTAGCAAATAAGTTGGCTTCTAGTACTATCATAACATAGTCAGTTGGCCTGTCAGCCAGGCTTACCCTGGCTTTCCATTTAAAAAATAAGAAAAATAAGTTTTTCTATAACATGACCATGCATCAAGTAAAACATCTATTACCCATTCTCCACCTTCTCTTCTCGGCATCAGTAGTGGGTAGAAGGTGGGAATTTTTTAGAAGTATGTGAATTTTTGACCTTTATCTTACAAACAATATTTACATATGAGGATCAAACTTAGAACAGTCATCCTGAAGCTTATGCCAAAAGGGAAGTATGAACCATGGCAGAAAGTGCTTTTCTGGTGAGGAATTTAGCTTATCCATTCTCAGCACCTTTAAAAATGTCACTCAGCACCTGATAGTCAATGCAGAATGTTAACAGATCTCCAGTGCTCTGCAATAAGCAAGTGTATCGGTGTCGTTAGCTCTGTACATGTGTCCTAATATTCAGCCATTCTATGACCATTATGTATCCATGCGTCAGATCTCCCAACTGCAGGGATAAGAGTAAAAGATTCAATGCACCTAAAGGAATTTTATACCAGCTGCTGATGTCCATTTCCCACCTGTTTATTTTATAACAAGCTCAAATTTATAAGAAGGGCTATGTATAACTACTTTCAAGGCAAAGAGTGGGGCCATTAGTTCCCGAGTTGAGACTCTCTCCTCAGTTCTTCAGGGACACCAGTGTCATTTCATTCAGTCATCACAGAAGTTTGACCTGCACTTGGAAGTGAGCCAGAAAATATTGGAGTGAGTGCAGGATAAAGTAAATTGCATAGAATTTTTATTCTCAGAGGCATGTTCTCCACCTGAAGTCTCTTCTTGTTCATAAAGTTGAGTCTAAGACCCAAACGGGATCCAAGACCCAAATAAATGAAGCCTGGATTCTCAGGTGTAAACTTCAATTTCCTATTTTCCTCTACTTTTCATACATAATAACAAGGACTTTTGTCTAAAAATAAATGATTGAGTTAAGTACCATGAAGTAAAAATTTAAGAAGAACCACCATATACCTAAGAGAAGGGCTAAAATCCAAAGCACAGACATCACCAAATGTTGGTAAGGATGTGGACCAATAGGAACCCTCATTTGTTGCTGGTGGCAATGCAAAATGGTACAGCCCCTTTGGAGGACAATTTGGCAGTTTCTTACAAAACTAAACATTCTAACATATGATCCAGCAATTTCGCTCCTTTGTATACCTAAATGAGGTGATAACTTATGTCCACGCAAAATCTGCACATGAATATTTAAAGCAAATTTATTCATAATTGCCAAGATATGGAATAAATCAAGATGTCCCTTAATGGGTAAATGGATAAATAAACTGTGATACATCCATACAATGGAATATCATTTGGTAATAAAAAGAAATGAGCTATCAAGCAATGAAAAGACATGAAGAAAACTTAAATGCATATTGCTAAGTGGAAAAAACCATCTGAAAAGACTACCTACTACATGATTCCAACCATATGACATTCTGGAAAAGGCAAAACTACGGAGACAGTGAAAAGATCAGTGGTTTCCAGGGTTTCAGAAGGAAAGAAGAAAGAAGAGATGAATAAGAAGAGCAGTGGAACATATTCTATATTGTATTGGAATGGTGGCTGCATGTCATCATCCATTTTCATCATCCATTTACATGTCACAGTGAACAACCCAAAATAAACCCTAACATAAACTATGGAGTTTACTGAGTAATAATGTATCAAGATTGGCTCATCAATTATAACAAATAATTTTGCACATCTTGCACAGGATAACGTCTTGCACACTAATGTGAGATGTTAATAATAGGAAAAACTGGAGAAGAAACTGTTACATGCAAGCTCTCTGGATTTTCTACTCAATTTTCCTGTAAACATAAAACTGCTTAAAAAATTAAATCACATAATAAATTAAAGAGTTAATTAGGTTACAGCATATGGCATCATGAATTAAAATAAACTAACTCCAAAACTTGTACATGAAATTAATTTCATTACACATTGCTTTTCATTTGTAACAATCCCAGGTATATTCAGAAACATTGTTAAAAAGAGATATGAATACTGGCACAGTATTTGCTATGTGTTTAAGAGCTATATACTCTTAAAATATAGTTTGTTCTCTAGAGAATCGTATATTTAAAAAGTAAACCTTCTCTTTTAAAATAATTTGAAACTGAAGACATCTTAATTTTTTTAATTGAATTATAGTTGACACACAATGTTACATTAATTTCCAGTGTATAACAGGGATTTGACAAGTCTATAGGTTATGCTATGCTCACCACTATTGTAGCTCCCATCTGTCACCGTACAATGAGCGCTATTACAATACCATTGACTATGTTCCTTATGTTGTGCCTGTCATCCCTGTGACTTATTCATTCTATAACTGGAAGCCTGTACTTGCCACTCCCCTTCATCCATGAAGAGCTCTTTAAATAGTTACCCTTAGACAACCTTCTGTCAATGCCTCAGTTAAAAGTACCTCTTATTTCTTGTCTAGAATACTCATTCATTTATTTGTTCAATATATACTGAATACTTACTAAATGTTAAGCATTGTTCCAGATATGATAGTAAATATCCCAGAGATAGACATAAAGAAAATAAGACCTCTGAGCTCAGGGAGCACACACAATCTAATGAGACAGAGTGGGTTTGATTCTATAATAAACAATGTCAAAATCTCAGCAGCTTAGCATAATGAAGGTTAATTTCCAGTTTCTATCACAGCCTAATATGGATCAATATGTGTGTGGTGGGAAGGGAATTGGTTGACCGTGAGGGGGTTCTGTGCAGTGACTCGGAAATTCAGGCTCTTTCTACTTAGTGGCTCCATTAACTTCAGTGTGTGATCTTAAAAATTGCCATAAAAGTGGAAAAGGAAGGTAGAATGTAGAAGACTGTGTAGGGGGTTTTATAATGAAGGCTTCTAGTTATATACATCATATGGTCCCAACCTAACTATAAAGAAGGATGGGAGATAGGATCTACTTGGCCAGGAAGAAATGAAATGGGCAGATAAAGAACATAGTATTCTTTCTGTCACACAGACATACATGAAAATATTTATAGTATGTTGTGGTAAGTGATATCACAGAGATATGGGTAGACAGTCATATTTTATACAAAAGGGAGTTTCCAAAGACTTTAAATTAAAATTCACACAATTCAGCTAATTTTCCCATAAAAAATATGAGTTAGAGGAAGTGTCTTCTTACATACTGTAACTCTCCCAACAATTTTAGCACCTTTTTGCTTGAAAGTTCCTTTTTATTGTCTCAACCAATGTCCAATATTTTAAAGTTTCCTCTCAACCAATGTCCAATATTTTAAAGTTTCCTCTCTTAAATGAATTAGCAAGATAGGTCGTGCAGTATTTGATCTTCACATTTCCCCACATCCAAATTTCATTCCAAAGTTTGGGGACATATTTCTCAGCAAATGCAGGAATGCACCACTATAAATGACCTCCAGATGACACTGTTAAAGAATACAAAACATCCCACATAATAATATTATATGATAAAATACAGCCGCTTTCCCCAAATCACCCACTGACAGTCTAAGCCCCATAAACAAATTCATATAATACTGGCTAAATATGTGTGAAAAGCATCTTTTTACCAGCCAAATTGATGCCACCAAGTGGCAATAATGTTAACAAATTTATAATTGCTTCCACCTGACAGCTTTCAAAGTATGTGATCTTGATGAATATTTAATTTTTTTTCAGATTCTCAGTAACTCAAAGTGTGATTTTATTGATGTTTTAACTATTTAAAATCGTGTGATAAACCTTGCATAAAATGTAACCACATTTATGAACTGTTTTTTTTTTCCAATAGCCTTACAAGTTACAGACCGATCTGTGATAGCCTTTCTGTCCTTAGCCCCTTCCAAGTCTTTCTCCATGTTATCCCTGGAGAATTATAAATGAGAAGCACAAATCTCATCATGTGATTCCCTTAAGAAGTTGCCTTTAATAGATCTTTGCTCCACTGTCTCCACTACCTATAAGACAAAGGTCAAACTCTACAGATTTTAAATACTATTTCATACAACAAACATTTAATGAAAATCTACTGGACGCCAAGTATTTGGGAGAAGCAAAACTTTAAAACTCTTTACAATCTTTGCAAAACACACTTTTTCATCCGCTCTCCATCTTTGGCTCCAACATACCTAGCAGCTAGTCATTCTCTGACCACAGGATTTTTTCTTCATAGCTCCTCGCCTTTGAACATGCTGTATCAGCCAGAGTTTCACATAGTAAATAGATATTTCAAGCAGAAAGGGATTTGATGCAGGAAATTAAATGCTTACAAAATGATTAGAAGGGCTGACAGAAGGGGAATCACGGGTCTGCTACTGGAGTGATGAGTTCACAGACACACGATGTTGGTAACTAGACGCGGGTATTCTGATTTTGGCTCCTGTGATTCTCTGCTTTTACATCCACCAGACGTTGGGATATTAAGTCTAGCTGTTACAACTATCTTTCTTTTCTTTCTTTTTTTTTTTTTTTTTTTTAAGATTTACTTATTTATTTGAGAGAGAGAGCAGGGAACGGTGGGTGGGGGGAGGGAGAGAGAGAATCTCAAGCAGACTCCCTGCTGAGTACAGACCACCCCCCCCATGCTGGCTGGACCTCATGACCCTGAGATCAGGACCTGAGCCAAAATCAAGAGTCAGATGCTCAACTGACTGAGCCACCCAAGTGCCCCTTCAACTACCTTTAAACTCTAACATCTCTGTGACATTATTTGCTAGTTAAAATAGCAGCAAGAAAATGACTTCTACTAGAAGAGCCACATTCCAAATTTCATATGAATGCATCTGCTTAGCATAACTTAATTTCATATGAATGCATCTAATTAGCATAACCTAATTTCATTCAGACCTAGGCCACCAGCAGGTCTAGGAAACAGGTTTTAGCTCTCTTCCCCTATTTCAGGAATGCACATAGAAGGAAGTAGGAAAGAATGCTGAGTCAAATCCAGAATGAACAGTATCTAATGCCTGGATTGCATTCCATCCCCCTTTCTGCCGACCACAAAACACACTCCAACATCCAACTCTAGTATTTCCTTCTGTGTGATGAGATACCTGGTTGTAAGTCAGGGCCACAGCATTGCTCAATTCCTCAGGGTACTATTTTCATATAAGATGCTGAATACAAAGAATATACAGAAAGAATACACAGGGTCTGAGTCAATGGTGCCTCCTGAAATGATTCACTAAGTAGCCCTGCTATAAATCTGACTCTTCTCTGCTTGTACAAACATAATTGTGTTGTGATGTTTTGCTCTCTGTGGACCCCACTAGACTGTGTATTTTCAGAAAGTGACACCTGTATCTTACTCTTATTTGAATATTCCCTTTTTTTCATGCCCAGATGTATAAAAGCCACCTTAAGAAATGTTTTTTGAAGGAGCAAGTGAATAAATAAGCAAGCAAACAAACGAACATTTTAATCATAGATTTTTATGTCATTTTTGATGTCATCAGGTCAAAAAGAGACTTCCGGAAGCCTTTATGTTTGTGGAGGAAATGTTTTGTGACTTTTTAAAATAAACGAAAGATCCTTTTTAATCACTGATCTTCAATGAGTTCAAGATGATTATCTGATAAAAAAATATAGAGATACATAATGATTCGTATTTAAGAGTAATCAACTCTAACTTGTGTGTGTGATTTTTACTATATGTGATCTTCTATTAACTACTTGGGTTTTTTTTCCCTATTAAGCATTCAGAATTAAGCTGGAAACAAAGGGGGTACCTTAGTGTCATTGGTATAAGATACTTTCTCTTTAGAGTTTTGTTGTTGTTGCAAGGAACATAAACTCATGGAAACAACATACGGGGAACTGAGTTTCACTGTGGGAACAAACATGGACAGGAGCATAAACTGAAGGGAGAACAGTCAGGAGTCCAGGCATCTCCCAGGATGAGCTACTCTATCTCTCCCTCTCTTTCTCTCAGGTCACGCGGCTTCATTGCTTCTCTCTTGCGCTCTATGCATTTATACTTTTCCTCTTGCCATCTTTTCAACTTCATAAAGTAGCTCTCTTTCTACCTATTTACTCACATTTTTCTTCCTCGGAAGCTCTGACTAGATCCCCACCAGCACCTCTCATTGTCACGTCAGGACGGTAGCTACTGCTGTCAGATTCTCTTTCCCATTCAACATCCTCAGAGAAAGACTTCAAATGGTCCAGCTTACCTTTCCTTGCTAGACCCGCATCGCAGGAAGTTTTTACATCCGAAAACTCTGTTTTCAGCCACCGTGAGTTGGCTTTTCTTTTAGTTGCTGCAAAAACATTTGAAGTGTTCCGGGAGTGTTGGCCTATCCCAAACCAACAGGAAGAGGATGTCTTCTAACTCCTCAGGCTGTCATGAGTTATTTCCCGCCTAAGAGTTTACCCCATTTATTTGTTCCTGGTGATTTGGGATGTATAGAAGGGATTTACTTCTATATGGTGGACAGTGTCTAGGTCTTCCAACAATCTGTAGTAGCTACCAAGAACTGTGAAGGGTTTGAGATTGTACCTTGCTTGCCAGCTAAGTTAGACAGCCATAGTTTCATAGATATCCAGAAGACACAATACCCCTGCATCAGAGTAAAGGGAACTTTATTACCCACAATAATAGCAACAACCTGAGTATCATCGTTCCCTTGCATCACTTCCACAGGCCCCAGTTACCACAGGCCCGCCTGATGCCCGTACCCACAGTGGGTCGTGTTACAGGAAAGGACTCTCTGGCTTAGCTCTAATCTTGTATAAGATTACAAGCAAATCTACACACAGCCTTTGCTCAGAAGAGAGACGTTATCTTTATTGTTATAGTAGACAATAAACAAACCACCTCTCTGTCCCAGAGGGAGGCAGTATCTCTATATTCCAAGGCTGTTTGCTATACAAATATCTGAAACAAAACATAACCTGAAACAAAAGTGGTCAGTGCCTCTGCTTGTAAGGTACTTGAAATCTTGAGAGATGGAGACAGAATTTTCTCACATCAGTAGCTTACTCCTTCGTACCCAAAAAGGAATGATTTCTCATCATAATTCATGCAACCAAATGATGAGCTTAAGCACATTTTATTTTTTAATTGTTATCAACAAGCATTGCTCACTTTTTTCTTAAGTTGGTAATAAATTACAATTATAGGCTGATTTCTTTGAGATCAAAAGATTATTTTATTCATCATTAGAATATATAAATTTGTATTGAAATCTTTCTTGTTTTTGGACAATTTTACAATGTTTTTCGATGAATATTAATCAAAGTGTCATATGAATTTAAGGTTATATTTTGTTTTTATTCCAGGATTTTGCTAGACTTCTTGGAAACATATTAAATTAAATGAGACTAATATGTAGTACTAACTTACATGGTCCATAAAAATGAAATTTCATTCCTAAATTATTGTCTTTTTCAATGCAACAATGTCTTATTTTGCTTGATGCTAATAATTATTGTCACTGATTCATATTAGCATTTTGCTATAGTTCATTGGCCAAACTGTAATCACTTGGCCATAACTAATGGGAGAATGTCTTTACTTTTTCCTAAGCTGCAATGTATCCACTGAACATTGAGGTTGTTATTACTAAGACAGTAAGAGTGGAATAGATACCGGGATACTACTAGAAATCTCCACAATAGTGCCTTTACCTAATCCTCTAAGAGGCTATTGCCATTATTTTTTTTTTTAAAGATTTTATTTATTTATTTGACAGCGAAAGACACAGTGAGAGAGGGAACACAAGCAGGGGCAGTGGGAGAGGGAGAAGCAGGCTTCCCGCAGAGCAGGGAGCCCGATGCGGGGCTCGATCCCAGGACCCTGGGATCATGACCTGAGCCGAAGGCAGATGCCCAACGACTGAGCCACCCAGGTGCCCCGAATCTATTGCCATTATTATCGTTTATTTCCAAGAATTTGTTCAGGCCCCAGCCCTCCAGTTTTTTCCTGGTTTCCACCCCATTACCTAACCTGATTTTTCCTGTTTCACAGGAGAATTTCTGGTGATTCTTTTGGACATCTGCCTTCTTCTGATGTGGCTTCTTCCCAAGACTGCCTCTCAAATCACAGCCCCAACTTGGCTCAGCCACTTAGGCCTATAGTCAAGTGATCCAGTCCCCCAACCCTAACTCAGTTAGTTACTATTCAAGCCTGCACCTAAACACTCTGACTCCCTTCCTTTCCAGGAGGAAAGATTATCCACTAATAGTCTAAGCTCTACACTGTAAACTAGACCCTTAGTTTTTCAAGCCTTTTCTAAATTTTTCACAGGGCTAAGTTTTCACTTTTCAGGCCAGTTGCTCAGTGACTACATTTCATTCATTCCCTTGTTACCAAAAATCTATCGAGTGCCTCCCATGTGCCGGGCATTGAACAGCAGAGGGTTCTTTTTCCTCCATATCGACATGTTTTTATAAAACACACTGTCAGGATCCAGCAGCAAAAGTGGGTTAATAACAGATAACTGTTTCCCTGCAAGAGACACTTTGCCACATAAAACAAGGGATCAATGTGTACTTTCACAAAGCTTCCTGGTCTAATATTTCAATATTTCAAGACGGTTATAGCACATTTCCTTGTTTATCTGCCTAAGTCTTTCGGCTCCTAAGTTTCAGTGGTTGGCAGGTATACTTTGGCACTTTCCAGGGGATATTCTTATACACCTTCCAGCAGGAATAGCTTCCAAGAATTAGCCTATTTACTGTTACTGGACAGCTGACGCTACTTCCTGGAATTACGAGAACACGTTGTACTTCACTGGCAATTGGGGGAAGAAATATAAAAACAATTGCCCAAGAAAATAGTGTATGATAAATTAAGAACCACTTAAAGTGTTTCTTATATCGAATGCTATCTAAATATATTTTGATAATCTAGAGGATACAGTGTCAGAAAATATTTTTGGAAAGAATAAGGTGACTTAACATAAGCCCTTGGTTTCAATAAGATCAAATTCCTGGCAATGAGGTCAAATTCTTGGCAAGTCACCAACTGTGGGAATCCTGATATGAATTTCCAACCAAACACGGGGAACAGAAGATAACAAGTGGCATTATCTGCTAAAAGGGGTTTAATTTTATGATCAGAAAATCTAAAAACTTAATCTGGAATTTCTTAATGCTTCTCTATGATCCAAATTTTAGAAAATTAAACAATATCAAAGTATACATTCTTTAGAACCTTGAAAACTCTTTTCCTCCTTTGCTTCATCATCAACACTCTTCAAACGATAATTTATACTTTTTTCAGTGGCTGTGTCATCTGTTTATTTTTGTCACTCTCACAATTTGGCATATAATAGAGCACCTGGCTCGCTCGGTTGGTATAGTATGCAACTCTTGATCTTGGGTTCGTGAGTTCAAGCCCCACGTTGGGTGTGGAGCCTATTTAATGAATGAATGAATGAACAAATAAATAAATAAGTTTTACCACAAGTATTAGCCAGAGTAAGATAAGATTTGCTACAACAATAAATACATTCCAAACCTGTAATGGATTCACACGCACGTGTGCGCGCGCGCGCACACACACACACACACACACACACACACACACACACAATGTATTTCTTGCCTGCAGAAAGTCTACTCAAGTCCAGTGGCTCTCCAGAGCAACCTCCTTCAAATGAGTCAGGGATCTAGACTGGTTCTCTCTAGTGGCTCCAGAATCTCAGTGTACAGCCTCCACAATCCCAGTGATTGGAAAGGAGTGACCTGGAGGATCATGCAGCAGATTTCCATTGTCTCAGCCCAATAGTTACACATAGAAGTTATTGAAGTTATTTCTTCTCACAGTTCATTTATCATAATTAGTCACATGGTTTTGCCTATTTGCAAGAAAGCTGGGAAGTATTCTACAAATTCAGAAAGATGATCACTGGATATTGAGAAGTTTTAGTAATATCTACCATACCACATTATTGACACTTCACTATTATTAAATGTAACTATGCTTTCCTAATGCCTTATATTTTTTAATTTTATTATAATTTTCTTCCTACAATTATTATTTCTGTTTCAACTCCCATTGAGATTCAAAACTTCCATTTATTTATTTATTTATTTATTTACTTACTTACTTAGTAGGCTCCACGCCCAGCATGGAGCCCCAAATGGGGCTTGAACTCATAGACCTTGAACAACCCTGAGATCAAGACCCAAGTTGAGATGAAGAGTTGGCTGCTTAACTTGCTTAACTGACTCAGCCACCCAGGCACCCCAAACTCCTTTTTAATCCTTGACAAGTTTGAATGCATCTTTAAAAAAGAAAAAAAAAACCAACAAACAAAAAAGAACACTTAATTGCCTTGGCCTCCATGGTCTGCATGGGAAGGAATTCATCTAGATTCCTTTTCTGACTCCTTATCCTAAACGTACTCACTGTGACTTGGTGTCCCTGGATGCTATGAAGCTGTCTACTCTCACATTCAGAAAGGTCACTGAGAACAGAAACCATAGCTCACTGTCTACAGTATTAACAATGTGCTATTTGTTTCATTGTCTCCATTAGCATTTTACTTTCTCTGTAGACTCTTACTCAGATAAATGATGGGCTTGTTCATTACAAAAATTTTCTGAAAGATCTATCGTCTTTTCAATGGAAAGCATCAAAAGTTTGAACTCTAAGATTCTTTGAATTCCTCTCCTCAAAATCCTAACCTTGTTGTTTCTGGCAATCTGTCATAGGTGATCCCTACCCAATCCTGATCAAGTTTTTGTGTTGAAAGACCCACCTTAAGCCAAACTTCTCATTGTCAATAAACTCTAACCTTACCTCTCCTCCTTTTGAGACATTACCAAAGCTCTTTGGGGGTGGTGCTCTTTCTTACACAGTAAGTAATGAACTCAACAGTTCATTTTGGTAATACTTGGGGAGCCAGGAAATTATTACTTATCTGATTTCTTTTCTTTGTAGAAAGAAAAAAATTCTTTCTAATGTAAACTGAATATTTGTTTTAAAATGTCTTAATTTTCATAATTTTAATTTAATTTTAATTTTGCTGCCCACTCTATCATCTATCTATCCATCTATCTATCTATCATCTATCATCATCATGATCTTTGGCTCTAAACTTTGTAGCTGTGAGTCAATCTACTCCAAACTTTACCATTCACAAATCTAGCTGTCAGAACTCTAACTTGAATCTACCTTCTCAGAAAACTGCTTTTCCAAGAGGACAGGGCAGAATATTTATTTACATTTATGATCCCATTTTTCCCAAGTTATCTGCGGTGGGTTGAATAGTGTCTCCCAAAAATGTGTATCTACCTGGAACCTCACAGAATGTCACCTTATTTGGAAATAAGTTTTTTTGCAAATAGTTAAGGATCATGAGAACTGGATTAGGGTAGACACTCAAGTCTGATGTCATTATGAAAAGAAAAGAAGGCACAGAGAGACACAGAAGGAAAACAAAGAAGAAGGTGATATGAAGACAGAGGCAGAGATTGGAGCGATGCACCTGTAAGCCAAGGAACACCAAGGATTGCCAAGAGCCACCAGAAGCTAGGGAGAGGCCAGTAAAGAGTCCACCTGGTCTTTCAAGGGAGCATGGTTCTGCTGACACCTTGATTTGGGACTTCTAACCTCCAGAACAGTGAGAGAATTTCTTTTTATTTCACCAAGTTTGTGGTAATTTCTTAAGGCAGACCTAGGAATCTAATACAGATTTTTACCTAAATTAGAGACCTTGGAATTATCTTTCATTTTTTCTCTCTCCCTTGTCCATTCCCACCCCTGCTTACTTCCATGGCAAAAAATTGCTGCCAAGTCCTATAAATTTTACTTCCTAGTGACATCCTCTCTTCAATCTTTGCCTTTTATAGTCTTCTTCATAGCTCTGCCAGAATAAATCACAATATTGTTCTTATCACGTAAATAAAAATTTCAAAAACTTCCCATTACTCTCCATTGCTTATGAGTTAAATAAAAATTCTTCAGCTTGACGTTCAAGACTCTTGAAGGACCTAGCAATATTTCTAACCATTCTTCCATTCTTTTTGATTCCTTTTCCATGAGTATTCTATACCCCGTTACAATTTTAGGGAATTCAGTCTTCTCATTGAGTTGTTCTTTATTCTTCTGACCTAAAATATTAGCTCATTGGAAACATTCCAAATAGTTTATTTTTTGCCTACAAATGAGTTATATTTTGTCTTGTAAAGGTATTCATACATGTTTTCCCCTTACCCTGTCCAACTAGAATATAATTTCTCCTCAAACAAATCTATAATTTTATTAACTCTTATTTGTCATGCTTATAACAGGCTTATAAATTAAGTTGGCATTTGTTGAATTAACTTGAATTTATTAACGAGTTTGGAGTTGATAAATCCAGAGACTATGTAAGGTTGAAAGCTTGAGGGGGTGGGGGCAAACTACCAACATCAACCTCATTTAAGATACTCCCACAGAAGTGCAAACATGTTTTCCATCTTACTTTTTTTTTCTCTTAAGTGAGCTAAGGCTAACTTCACTGTTTATTGAGATATCCTATTAATCCTTGTAAACATGAAAAAAAAACTTCTTAAAAAGGTGTGTGGTAGTTTTCTGATAAGTGCTGAGTTCTCTATTTATCATTATTTTCCTTAATTCAAAGGAAAATAGTATCTAGAGCACAAGAAGTGTAGGCAAAAATCTGTGCTTTAGTGGAAAATTCTGCATTTTTGAGATTCTAGAGGACAACCTCTAGGTTATCTGATTCGGATTCTAGGGAAACTATGAAAGTTATTTTACAACTCCATAAGTTGTAGATAACTGATAGTAATGCAAAATAATTCTGGTCTATATACACTCAAATTCTGTCCTGTCCAGTAGAAGTTCAATAGACAATCTTCCACCATTATGGGAAAAAAACAAGTTTACTTTCATTTGCATAATCATTTCAATATTCCTGATCTATAAATGTGTCCAGTCTTTGGAATTTTTTTTGAACCAGTTATATCTGCCTGGTTTCCTCATGGATTATGAGTTTAATTAAATCTTTAACATGTATTCATGTTTATATCTGCATGAGACTCATGATTTTTCTCTTGTTTGAAATTAACTTTTAAAGGAAGTAAGTGCCTGTTTCTTTTATCCCGGTGTTGTCATAAATTTGGGCCACCATACTATAAGCAAGATATTGAATAAATGGGAAATAATAAGAGGAAGGACACCAAAATAATAAGGAAATTTCAAAATCTGCCATACAGTGAACTTGATATATTTGGGGAAATTTAGGGGCGAGAAGAGTAATCTAAGAGGGAAACGATCATTACCCCCCCAAAACCTAAACGGCTACCATGTAGAAAAATGACTGGTCAGGTTTTATGAGTTTTCAGAGGATAAATCTGAAACATGGAGTGAAATTTAAACAGAGATCAGGTTTGAATTAAGGTAAATCCAAGCTTGCCAATAATTAGAACTATACAGAAATGGTATGGTCAGTTTTGAGATGAAGGGATTTCTTTGTCTCCAGGGGTATTCAAAATCTTAGAAAGATTCTTTTACTATTAATTAAATTATTGGCTTAGAATTGGACTAGATGTCCTGTGGAGAATTTCAACCCAGAGTTATTAATTTTGTGATTCAATTTGATCCTGTTTGTGTATGTGGATTGAAGCTCCTGGAACACTAGCACCATCCTAAATATGCTCTCCTGAAGTTACCATCAGTCATCTTTTTGTAGGAGGATGTTAAGTGAAGGTGAGGCTTTTCCTATTGTCTGGGAGTTTGGGTTCAGACTCCAAAGCTGAGGACAATGCATAGAACCCTTGATGTGGGTGATTAAGATATTCATCTGCAAAGAATGAAGTATTTGTCAGCTTGCCAGAAACATAGAAACATATCTCTCTACCCAGCTGGGTGCTCATGAAGCTGCAGAAACTCAAGCCTTCTTTCCAAACACAGTGGCAGAGTCCATGGAAGTGTGTGATCCCTGAAGCTTGGGGGTGAGTGGTTGGTTGAGACAATGGTGATTGATTCTTCTCTGGGAGAGTCAAAGTCTAGGATTGGAAAGCAGACTGTGGCTGCCAGGGGAGTGGCCAGTCTGTAAAGAATTTGGTGGGCAAGAGAGGTATAGTATTTCCCAAAGCCAGAGGCAATAGCCTGGAAGATAGCCAGGTGTGAGTCATAGGGAAAGAACATTACACCAGTGACTGCTCCGCTGTGAATACTGTTGGGGCAAGAGTCGAGTGGCAATTGTAAGGAAAATGTTAGCCAAAAAATTCACTGCTTGAGTTAGGAAACAGTACAGTGTTGGAGAAGGGGGGTGGGCATGGGAATGGGGAGTTCTCAGGTCCAATAGGAGAGAAGCATAGTTTGGGCACTTGCCATGACAGAAGGCCCACATTTCCAGATTGCAAGAGCAACAGTTCCTAAGGAACATGTCCTCTTCCTCTCCTTCCTCCACCGCTCCTCATCCCAGGGAGCCATCAGCAGACATGGGAGAGGAGAAGGGGTAGTCGGGGAGCAAGCTGGGGTAAACGTGAAGCAACCTGCCATCCCCCATGCTAAGCTGCAGAATTCCTGGGCTGGTCTGAGCTGGGACAGGGAGGAGCTTTGAGAGATTAAAATGATGACATTATAAGATTGGAGAAACATTTCCATAACGAAAACTGAGATTGTACTAATAACCAAAAGGCACTGGAAGGCTCTGGTGTCTGCCCCCTATATGGTGCAGAAGCAGGGGAGAGGAGCCCAGAAGGCAAGTCAGCGGGGATAAAGTGGAAGAACAAAGTTGTTTCTGCTTGCAGCCTATCAAGTACAACTAATTTTATGAACCTGCTTCAGGTATCACAGCAGAGCTTTCTGTCTGAACATAAGCTACCCTTTCTGGGTCACTCTTCGCAGGTATATGTAGATCTACTAATAAAATGCATTATTCTGTGATCTGAATTTCACATCAGATAGTTAACACCGACTACACAAATTTAAATTGTTGAAGAAATTCCTTTCGTGGCCTGGTAGAATACACAGGTTTTCCCTCTCTCTGGTTTTTTCTTTTAGAATATGTGGGCGCCTAGGCGGCTCAGTCATTCAGCGTCTGCCTTCGGCTCAGGTCATGATCCCGGGGTCCTGGGATAGAGCCCCGCATCGGGCTCTCTGTTCAGCGGGAAGCCTGCTTCTCCCTCTCCCAATCCCCCTGCTTGCGTTCCCTCTCTCGCTGTCTCTCTCTCTGTCAAATAAATAAATAAGATCTTTAACAAAATTAAAAAAATAAAATAGAAAATGTAATAAATTTTGGATATTAGTTATTTGAGAACATTAGCTTAGCTCATGTGTTGCTATATGGCTGGAGGACCTTTACCCCCCTTGACCATATCTTTCACCATTGACACCCATTCCCTATCCACGACCAGCCTGGGACACAAACAAGGGGATGGGAAGGAAATATCAATATCAGAAAAGGGATATTGTAAACAATAATTTGAAGACGGAGGAAAGGACAACACTTGTTTAGCATAATACTGGACAGCACATTGTTAAAGGTGTTCTAGACAGAGATTAAAGTTTACTTTTGAAATCTGATTTTCTTTTAAATAGTCCATCTAGAAGCTAGATGACTTTGAAATTCTCAGTTCTGACGAGTCCTCCTCTTCCTCCACCCTGGGATGATGAAGGAGGGAGAGGGGAAGGGACAGCCAAAGGCCAGAAGGGTGGCTTATAAAGGGATCCAGAGAACCTGAACATATGGGAAAACAGATGTAAAGGGAGACTCGGGGAAGGACTTGCGATACGTCACCTCTCTAGAACAGAGCTCCCAGGCCTGGAAACTGAGCTAGGAAAAATGTGGAAAGAAACTGGAGTGCTCAAAAATCTGTGGATCTTTTTGGATTCTGTATGGGCCAAAAGATCATCCTGCTGTCCTTCTCAACCCGTCTCTAATTCAATCTCCCCATTGCAATTGGAGTACAGCGTCTCTTATCCAGGACCCCCAGTGGATGCCTGAAACCATGGCTAGTACCAAACCCTATATGTGCTATGTTGTATCCTTTACATAGGAAGTTCAATTTATCAATTAAGCACAGTAAGAGATGTATAACAGTAACTAATAAAGAGAAAAATTATAACAACATGTTGTAATAGAAGTTATGTGAATGTGTCCTCTCTCGCAAAGTAGCTTACTGTACTATATTCACCCTTCTTGTGATGATATGAGATGAAAAAATGCCTACCAAATGAGATGAAGCGAGGTGAACGACGTAGATGTTGTGACATAGCATTAGGACACTATGGACCTTCTGACGTTTCGGTCATCTGCTTCCAGACCCAGGTGACTGCAAATAGCTGAAACCTCCAAAAGCAAAATTCAGGAATGGGGAGGGGGGGACTACTATATCTTTCAAAAATACCATTTGATTCAGGTCATGTGTTCCACTCCTTCTTGCCCCTAGGACAAAATCCAAACTCTAGACCAGGCATGCAAACTCTGCTCACCGCTCCACCTTTCATGGTGACCCCTCCCCTTCCTTAGTCCTCAAGAGCCAGTCATTCCACATATCTTTGTTTTAATTCCCTCAGTGAGCCACATTCCCTCTGGCCTCCAGGTCTTCACATATGATATTTTTTTTTTCTGATTAGAATTCTCTCCCACCCTGTATTTACCTGAATATCTCCTATGAGTTCTTGATATCTCTGCTTAGAAGTACCTCCCTCTGGGAAAGCCACCCTGCCCCAGCCATCTATGTTAAATTTCCTTTCTATATTCTAAGTATGTCAGCTCTTTTTCTCTCAGAATCTGGGGCATTATGCTAAAGTGGCTTGTATGCATGCCTGTATATTCCAGCTGTGCTCGGGCTCTGTAAGAGCTGGGATTTTTGTCACTGGTGGATCCTTGGCACCTCGCATATACCTGGCACCTATTAGAGTATCACCTAGAGTGTCAGTGAATAGGTAGAAAATCAAAGTTTACTAGGAGACACCTTCAACTGTTTTTTTTTTTTTTTTTTTTAAGATTTCATTTATTTATTTGACAGAGAGAGAGAGACAGTGGGAGAGGGAACACAAGCAGGAAACCCAATGCGGGGCTCAATCCCAGGACCCCGGGATCATGACCTGAGCCAAAGGCAGATGCCCAACGACTGAGCCACCCAGGCGCTCCAACACCTTCAACGGTTGCAACTAAAATTAAGAATTAAGCTTTTTGTCTCCTGAAACAGAATCAGGTTGGTTTTCCAACCCTTCTTCTACAATTCTAGAGTTTGATCTCAATATTCTTTTGATCAGTTACAAGGACCTTCATCCATGTTCTAGCAGTTGTTCATATTTCTCTTCTTCAGAACTTCAACATTTTATTATAAAAATGCAATTATGAATGTATTCCCCCATGAGTCTCTCAATACGTAAGAAACAACATATTTTCTTCATTTTAGTACTGGGTGACCCACATTATAAGCCTTCAATAAGTGCTTGCTAATGTTTCATGGAATCTCTTGCATAAAATAATCATTTCAGAGAAGTGATCCCTCTAGTGGCTAACCTACCTCAGTACATATTTTTATTTTAATGAACTTTTAAGTTCTGGACCAACTAAACACAATATATAAAGTGAGAATTAAATTTTGGTCTATCAATCTTATTATATGTTATTAGAACTACCTTGTCTTTTGTGCAACTTTTTATTGATGAAAAGGGAAAGATGTGGAAAGAATTTATTAACATTTTTAAAATATAAATTCACTGCATTCTAATATTTACTGATAATATTTACTGATCAATAGTCTCTTAATATATGCCTAATGAAAAATAATAGCTTTTTTAACAGTTAAAAAATGTTTGTAAGCATTTGTGGGTATGTAAGTAAACATTTTAAAAGAAAAAGATATTTACCATCAAAAATTAAATAAATTGTTTTTCCTACATTACCATGGATCTGGTAACAAGGAACATGGTAGCTCAATGATATACACATCCTATTTGGGATCTATTAGATTTTGAATGCATTCATAGGATTTGGCCTATTAACATTTGACTCGATGTCATGAGCTTCCAAAAAAAAACCATATTTTTAATCTTCTCCTATTTGTGTGAGTGAAACCCGCCAATTGTCATTTGATCAAAAACCACTCTTAGCAATTTTTGCATTGGTTACATTGGGATCAAGGAGGTAATAAAACTCCAATTTGCATACTTGTTACATATACTTTCAAGAAATAGTTTTCTAGTAGTTTCATGATACATAATAACAATTTACCTTTTAATTTGTGCTTCTAATACAACTATGTCCATAAATTAATATGGTTCATTTAGATTTTAATAATCATCTACCCAAAAGGGCTCTGTTATACTCAAAAGAGCTTTTGGGATATCAGTCATCTATACCAATAAGGTTGACATTACTCAAAATATACTTTTTAAAGCATCATATTTTTATATCAGCTTACATGTATATATATTTGTTGACTTAGCAAACATTTAATGAACATCTTCCATGTGCCTGGCTTTGTGATACAACCTCTATCTTACAAATTTGGGGATTCGAGTGGGTGGTGAAAACATATAAACAGATGACTATAACACAATGTGGTAAATGAAGAGATGGAAATGTTCATAAACTCTTTTGGGATCACAGAGGAGAGTCACCTGGCTCAACACAAGGGTTTGGGAAAGTTTCTAGAGGGAGATCCTGTCTGAGCTGTGACTTAATGTATACATGGATGTGAGCCAGTGAGGAAAAAGCGGAATGAAAACTTGTAAGTAAAAGTATGAAGGTGAGAAAGAACGATGCATGGGAGAAAATGCATGCAATTTGATATTGCTGGAACCTGAAGTCAATGCAGCAGTGCTGAGAGATGAAGAAAAACAGGCTGACCATCTGATGGTGAAGATCATGCCACCATTTTGTAGCAATGGAGAACAGGTGACTGATTTTAAGAAGGGAAATGACATAGTTAAATTTGGAAAGAAGTGTGAATTTGAGAAAGACGAGACCAGAAACAACAAGATCACTTAAGAAGCAGCTGAAATAGCTCAGGCAAAGATCACGAAGGCCTTAAATAGAACAATAATAGTAGGACTAGAAAGGAGAGGATGAATTGGAGAAATATTTAAAAGACCAAGTTGGAAGTATCTGAGCTATGAGGGAGAAAGGAGGAACTGAGGATGATTTCTTAGACTCCAGCTTGGCCATAAACCAGCTATAATAATTTATTTTACAAGTGATAGAAAAATCCATTTCAAACCGGCTTTAGAAAAACGAGACTAAAAATTTTAGAAATAGTGTTTGCTTCAGGCACAAAGCTTCAGATGATATGAGATTGAAGCTTGGACTCTTTGTCCTTCCTTCTGGCCCATTTTGAGCCACAGCCCTCAAGGGCATCCGCCAACCCATGGCTTCTCCGGGAAGCCCTGGGCTTCTCCAAGATCCAATAATAAAGATTCGCCCCCTGGCCCAGCATGGGACCTCCATGAATCCAGCCATCTGGCCAGTTAAGGTGCCGTACAAGTTGTTAAATATTTTGAATAGCCCCTTTTGATATAGGGCTCATGGCACGTATTAATTTTATGTTAGACATTTGTAATAAAGAATGCTTTGTTACATAAGATGATACTGCTGATTAATCAGATTTGGTGAACAAGAATTGGCAAATACTCTGGATGCTCTAGTGAAAAACATGTGTGCCAGCCCATAAAGCTTAAAGAGATTCAGGGGTCTGGCACGTTGGTGAAGTTTTAGGGATCCAGTGTTCTGAGTCAGGCCGTGATGTTCTTTCCGTGGCACTGGCTATATTGTCATGGTTTCAATTCCCCTAGAAGCTAAGCGCTGAAACAAGGGTTAAAGTGCAACAAATTTATTTGGAAAGGGATCCCAAGAAACGCCAATAAGGCAATAGAGATGTTAGGCCTAATAAGGATATTTTACAAGCAAATTACCATTGTGTAAGTGGCTTAATTCCCTGAAACTCTAGCAGGCAATAAGGCTTGAACTCAAGCCTTAGTGTTGGTCCGCTCAAGAGGCAAAGGAACAGGATTGTTTATACGCCGACTTCCTCTAGTCATTGGTTAAGAATTGCTCCTAAGGGGGGTTAATTCCCCAGTACTTCTGGCTTTCAAGCAGTTCTGGCCACCAAGAAAACACTCGGTCAAAAAGTTGCAGATGCTGGCAATTAGAAGTTCGTCCTGGGAAGGCTGGGAGAAGGATGAGGCAACACTGAGATCTACTCATGCCCCCTGACAAGTTCACTCTGTCCTGTCACTGCTTCTTCAAGGTGATGCCCGATCACAATTTCTGATAAGAAGAATTACAGCAGAAGGATGTGTAGAACCAGATACATTTTCTGCTGCTTCTGTTGGGGTCAGTGATTCAACAGGTATTTATCAACTACTTCCTTTACCTCCCATTCTAGATACCTCTCACCCACAGCTATCACCTCTTGTGGTCCAGTTTACTTTCCCAGTGGTAATATCTGCGAGCCAGACCTCATCCTTGAGGGTTGGAGCCCCTGGTCACTACGCCCTGGTCAAACCGTAGTTGCACAGTTGCCTCTTCACTGCTATTATGGGCCATGGAAGCAGCAAAAGGCACCAGATGTATCTTCTGAGTTCCAAACATAACCCCTCTTGCTCCATTACAGAGTAGCAATCCTTTCTCCTTATGATAATTAGTGTCAATTATTCCACTTAATGCAGGAAACTCTTTTTCTTTACTCTTAATATGTGGGCATGAAGAGCCCCAAAAGATCAGGAGGTGGTTACACTTTTGTAGAACTCTAATGTTGTGTCTGGAAGACTATTTCCCTTAGCCAAACCCTCAGGAACCAATATCACTAATCCAGCAGAGCCCCTCTTATTCCACCCTTGATTCTAAAACCTTCTATTCTAGCTATTGGGGCAAAGCTCCATATAATGGCCATGGATTTAAAGTAGACATGGCATCTTGGAGGTCAGAGCCTCACTCCCACAGGATACCTATTTCAAACTAGCACCTTAGCTACATCTTTATGAGGCTTTTCCAATGTTTTATCAGACCAAAAGCTTCCAGATTTTCTATATATATGGCAAAATCAGTAAATTCCAATATCGTATGTCCATTGTCTCACCTCATTTACCTCAAAAGGGATCCCTTGGATGAAAGTGATGTTTTGTAGAATGTTAGTAAATGAAACACTGTAATCCCTTACTAGAACTACAGGAAAATCAGCAAGGATATGAAGAAGATCTAAAAGAGACTATCAATCACCTTAACTAATAACTGCAATACATGCACGTCTCAGGTTTGAACATTCACCTGGATAGACCATTTCAGGAGGCCAGTGTTATATTAACACCACATCTAGAAAAGACATTCCAAATAAAGAAGACTGCAGACTACAGACACAAAAATTTTTTAATAAATTCCTTATAAATTTACTATTATCTGATTGAGTATGACAACATATAAAGAGAAAAATACTCCTGACAAAGTAGGATTTATTCTTGTAATGAAAAGTTTGGTTTAACATTTGAGAATTTATCACCATCTCAAAGGAACATAAGAGAAAAACTTTATGATTATCTAAATAGATGTATTTGATAAAATTGAAGAGATCTCAACAAACTAAGAATAGAAGAGAACTTCCTCAACCTGACAAAAACTCATAGCTAACACCATATGTCATGGTGAAAGACCCGAATACATATTCTCTGAGATTAGGATCAAGGCAGGAATGTACATTCTCCTTACTTTTATTCAACATTTTACTGGATTTCTTAGTCACTGTAATAAGATAAGAAAAAGAAATAAAAGGCATAGAGATTGGAAAGAAATAAAACTGACTTTATTTATAGATGAATATTATTTTCCTAGGGTTGCCTCACCAAAGTACCACAAACCAGGTGGCTAAAAACAGCAAAAAATATTCTGTTCTCTCACACTGTTTTCTCGATGTGTTTATGTCTTTACATGTCCATTTTCTTATGACAAATCAATTAGATTGGATTAAGCCCTTCCCTAAAGATTTCATCTTAACTTAATTAAGTCTGCAAAGACCCTATTTCCATATAAGGTCACATTCACAATACCAGGGGTTTGGACTCCAATATATCTTTTGGGGGACACAGTCAACCCATAATAAGATGATACAATGTGTACAAAGAAATTTACAAAAGTGCTATTAGAATTACTAAGTGAATTTACCTAGGTCAATAAGATCAGTAATCTAAAATCAATTTTATTTGTATTTACTAGGAAATCAATTCGAAAAAGAAATAAAAAGATACAATTCAATCTATAATAGTATTAAAAAAACAGGAAATATTTAGGGGAAAATTTCACAAAATAAGTACCAAATCTGTAGACTAAAAACTACCAAACATTGCTGAGAGTAACTAAAGACATGAATAAATAAGAGATAACATGCTCATGGATTGAAAGACTCAATGTTATTAACCTGTGAATTCTACTCAAATTTAACTATAGACTTAAATCAATCGTAATCCAAATTCCAGCAGGATTTTCCATAGAGTTTGACCAATTGATTCAAATTATCTAGGGTAGTCAAAGCAATTTAAAAAAGAAAAAAACCGAACCTGGAGGATTTATACTACCAGATTTCAAGGTTTGCTATAAAGCTACAATGTTAAGAAGAGTGTGGTACTGGCAGAAGGATAAAAGTATAGATTCAGGGAACTAAACGAGGAACTTAGAACTAGACACATACATATATGTTCAATTGATCGTCAACAAATGTGCCAAGACAATCCAATGGAGAAAGTAAAATCTTGTTAACAAACGGTTTTGGAACAATTAGATATTCATGCTGGGGGAAATTTTTGATTTTTTTTTTTACCTTTGTGTGTACCCAAATGTTAACTTGATGTGAATCATAGACCTAAATATAAAAACTTAAACTATAAAAGTTCCAGAAGAAAACATGAGGGAAAATCTTGTAAACTTGAGAGATAAAGATTTCTTAGATAAGACATAAAAAACTCTAAAAGCCCTGTAATAAAAACCTGAAATAAAAATGATTCATCAGACTTAATCAAAATTTGAAACATTTTCTGTTTGAAAGATATTGTTAAGCAGCTAAAAAGGCTAACCACAGAATGGAAGGAAATATTTTCAATATCTCTGACAAAAGATGTATATCTAGAATATATAGAGAACTCTTACAATTTAATAAATAGACAAACAGCCCAAGGGCATGGGGGAGCACAGATTTGTTGTATTAGTTTTCTAGGGCTTTCATATCCCTAGCTAAAAATCCCTAGCTAAAAATACCACAGACTGGCTAGTTTAACAACAGAGATTTATTTTTTCACTGTTCTGGAGATTAGAAGTCCCATATCAAGATATGCGCAGGTTTGGTTTCTTCTGAGTTCTTTCTCTTTGGCTTGCAAATGGCCACCTTCTCACTGTGTCTTCATAAGGTTGTCTCCCCGTGCATCTGTCTGTGGTCTTCTCAGTGGGTCCAAATTTCTTCTTCTTATAAGGACAAGTCAGATTGCACCAGAGCCCACACTAAAGACCTTGTTTTAACTTAATCATCCCTTAAAGATCTTATCTCCAAATACAGTTATATGATGAGGTACCAGAGGTTAGAACTTCAACATATGAATCGGGGGGTGGGGGTGGGACACAATTCAGCCCATAACACTTGTGTAGACACTTTGCAAAAAAAGAGTTATAAACGGCCAATGAGAACATGAAAACTGATCAACATCATCAATTATTAGAGAAATGCAAATTAAGGCTATAGTAAGCTGTCACTACATAATCACTAAAATGCCTAAAATTAAAAATATTGACAATACCAATTATGGAGCAACTGGAATTCTCACACACTGATGATGTTTTTATAAAATGGTATAACCACTTTGAAAAACTGGCAATTTCTTAAATATAGATTTACTATGAAATCTAGCAATTCCACTCAAAAGTATTTATCCAATAGAAATGGACATATATGTCTTCACAGAGAGTTTTACAGGAATGTTCCATAGTAGCTTTATTTATTATAGCAAAAAAAAACCTAAGAATTTTCAAAATGTCCATCAATAGGTGAATAAATAAGCAGTAAATAAATAAATAAGTATAATGACACAATAGAATACCATCAGCAATAAAAAGTAATAAACTGCTACTTATAACAATGTGGATGAATTTTAGAAAATTATCATTCAGAGTTCATGAGGCCATAAACCAAAGATTACATACTGTATGATTCCATTTATATAAAATTTTGAAGAATGTGAACTAATCCGCAGTGACAAAAAGCAGGTCAGTGGTTGCCTGGGAACTGGGGTAAAAGGTAATGGAAATATTTCATATCATCAATGTATACATCTGATAAGACTCACCAAATTATATGCTTAAAATGCATGCACTAATTGTATATAAATTATACATTGATGAATTTTTTTAAATTAAAAAGCAATCTACAATGAACTCTTCAGCTCATTCTATTCTGGCTTCTATCATTATTTTATCATCAAAACTGCTTTTGTCAAGGTCATTGAATTTCCATGTTTCCAAATTCAGTAACTTCCATGTTTCCAAATACACTATATTCGTTTTCTATTTTTGTTATATTCTATCCATTAGTTAAATTCCTTACCTCTGGACACTGAGTGAATTCTTTTTTCTCAGCTTTCATGACATCTCCTGTTTTTATTACATTTCAAAGAATTGGCTCTTTTTAGTCCCCTTTTCTCAGTTATTCTTTATCCAAAGTCTACATATTAGAGATTTTCAGGGCTTCATCTCAGGTCTTTTCTTTTCCCAATGCACTCTCAGTTGTCTCCCAGAACCTAGCATAGTTCCTGATACTGATAGGTAATATTTGCTGAAAAAAAGGGTAAATAAAATACTGAAAATACAAGCTCAAAGAGAAAGCATCTGTATTAATACAGTACTATGATTCATGATCTGGAAAGGAGTATCTTCCTAAGATGTTAATAATGGCACTTTAATCAAGTAAATACGACAAGATAAATTTATTTGTCTCCTCATTCTAAAAATGATTTTGGTCGGCACATTCAAATAAAATATATCCATTACATATTCCAATATCTTTTTATGATTTTTTTTATGTTATAGATGACATAAAAAGTGGCAGAGCCATGACCTGAGCCAGATCAAGCTGTCTCTAGAGCCTATGTACTTAATAATGATTTAAAATTTTTTTAAAAGATTTTATTTATTTGACAGAGAGAGAGAGAGACAGCGAGAGACAAAACACAAGCAGGGGGAGTGGGAGAGGGAGAAGCAGGCTTCCCACTGAGCAGGGAGCCCAATGTGGGACTTGATCCTAGGATTCTGGGACCATGATCTGAGCCGAAGGTAGACGCCCAACGACTGAGCCACCCAGGCGCCCCATGATTTAAATATTTTTAGAGAAAAACAGAAGTTGTGGTCTATTATCCTTAAAAACTCAGCTATTTGTATTGTCATGACTAACTATACGTTCCTTGAGAAGAAAATTAGGAAGCATATGACTGAATGGTTTTTAAAATTTGATGTCTAATTCTCTACAACAATTGTGAAAAAGGTGGATGGTAATATTTTAAATTTATGCATACATGATGGTTGCTCTCCTTTAAAATATGTCTAATAGTTACCATAGTAACATACGCAGACTCTCCTCTATGTGCCTCCTGGTGTTATCAATGAGAATAACAACATAATATTAGATTCATAGAAAGGCAAAGAACAAGTCCATAGCAGAACATCATGAGATAAGTTTTAATTGTAGTGTTTTTAATTTATATTTAAATATAGAAAATATTAATATTTATCATATTATTATATAATTATAAAGGAAATATTCCCCTTTGTATTTAGAAAATATTCATATTAATGCAAACATAATTTGCATATGTATAGCAGAATAGACAGAGCCATCAATCAATATCCTTTTGCAGGGCTGTGTGGCGTGCAAATAACACAGGCCTGCTATTGCAGAACCACCAGCACAGGCCGAAACAGGAATTGGCCACTGTTATTTGGCAGCTCAAATTTATACAAAAAAGATGATGACCAAAGACAATATTAAAATCCTACATTGTTAAACACTTGAGGAACAATTTGGAAAATAGATTTTTCTAAACAAATGGAAATTTTAAGAACTTTGTCTTCCTCCCTTGAGCGCTTCCTTCCTTTTTTCTTTTCCTTCCTCCTGAGTAAGTTTTTGTTTGTTTCTCCATTTTAAAGATTTTAAAATCTTTTTACCCTCATCTATACTCTGTCTCCGGCCAGAAATGTCTTTAAGGCCCAGATACAAATGTCTTTAAGAAATAATAACTGCTCTAATGGAATATCCAGCTAAGTGGAAGTTTTCTGGACTAAAGTTGTTTTTCTCCAAAGAAAAAACGTTCTTTAAGAAGCAATTCCCTCTCTACAAGAACAAATATGAGAAGATATATTTTTTTCTGGTAGAAATAAAAGAACCAGATATGAATCAGAAAATGCTCAAAATGGAAAGAATCTTGAAATCAGTCAGTAAACTTTCATTTTTCCAGTTATGGAAGCTGAGGACCTGAAAAGTTAACTATTAAAGTCACATATCAATTGTGGTAGAACTTAAGAATTTCTGATTGTGAGCTCTTATCATGTACCATGATGTCCTACAATAAATTTACATCCTGGACCAACGATTGCTGTATTTTGAAATATTTCTAAGACTTTCAAAATTAAATTACTAATGAAGACTCACTTTTAGATTCAGAAATATATGCTGTCTTTCTCCTATGAAATCTTGTGCCTGATCAGTTTCATGAGGGACCTTTAAATGGAGCAGAGGTTGAGAACTCTGTACCATGTCAGCCGCAAATGCATTCAAGCATATGAAATGTATCAGATGAAATCTTTCAAAGGATAAAGGAGATGTCATCATAAACAGCATTTTTATATCACAATAAATAGAAGCAATTTTTATGAGCTTGAAGAATCATCAAAGTAATTATATTTTATCTGAGCTCATTAAGGGAGTTTATTATTACTGTGGTATGAATTAAGTAATTTATTTCATGAGATAAAATCTCAGAATATATCTGTTTTTAAAGTAATATATTGGTGCTATATAGGAGGGAAAAAAACACAAAGTGGCATGTTTGGTTCAGTCCATGGCAGTTTCTTTATTTTTTAAGATATTAACTGAAAGCTGATGTCTCAGATTTCATAGCAAAAATAATTGCCCAAAGCACATGAGATAAAAAATGAACTGTTATTTCATTAATTTACTTTACATATGAATATGGATAAAATAGCAATCCTTCGTGTCCCATTTTAGCGTGGTGGCTCTAAAATTTCCTCTATCCAGGCAGCAGCAGTCAGTGATTATTATTTCAAAACCGCATGCTTTCACAGATATACATATTTTAAATTGTAACATAAAAACTTTAAAATCTAAAAAGAAAAAAAATTCATTTGACGTCATACTTTCAAATTATGAAGAAGATACTTCCACAGAAGTTATTTTCCAAAATGATGAGATCTTGTATATAACAGATTGGCTATTAAATAGACACAGGTTTGTAAACCATCTGTTACGTAAAATTTCTCTATCAGAAAGAATTAACTCTATTTAAACCAGTCTGGCAATATGAATATGGGCTGTTTGCCAGGCCTTGGACATAACCTTGTAATGTTGGAATGAATGTCATTGCAGTATTTGTGAAAAGACAGATTCTACATTTCTTCCATTTTGGAAAACGCCTACCTGGTCTTCTTTCCAGCTCATCAAACAAAAAAAGTTATATGAATTATTTTCACTTAGGTGTGAGCTTAGAGATTAGTACAGCTTGACTCCTGTTTTTTCATAATTTGGTGCTTCCTTTTACAAGATTCCCAACTTTGACTGACAGCCAAGCAAGAAAATGAACTCCACATGGTTCTCGTCACCCTAATTATGTCAGAAGTAGCTGTTCTTCCTCTATTTTTCTTTTACAAAGATTTATCTGCATTTGGGGGTATCCGCATTTGAGTACCTCACATTTTTGTTGATTCCACTCACCAGCTACTAAAAGATGTGTAAAACATGGAAATCCACATATATAGTGTTAGATACTGCAGTGAGGAAGCCGTGCCGGGATGGTTAGCAGGTTTGTTTTTTTTTTTTTTTTCCAAAGGAGAATGCAAAATTCCTGCCAACAAAGAGTTTATAATAAATGGCAAGGGAGGTATATCAACAAAACTAGAGAATGTAACCTTAATGTTGGACAGTGAGGTTTAGGATTTGTCTTGGAAAGTTTTTAGAAGGGTGAGAGATGTAGTCCCATGTTGTAGTTAGTGACGACAAAAAAGGGAGAGAAGATGGGGAAAGCCTTTTCTATTTAGTCAAAAAATTATTCAGTGTCATCTTCATTTTTAAGACACCACTGAGTATAAAATTTCACATTGAAATTATAGCAACCTTCTGGAGAGAAAAAAAGGATAGTTGCTAAGTTTCTTCTGACACTGAATATAAAACAGGTCAAACATGTTAAATAGAGGGGCGTCTAGGTGGTGCAGGTGGTTAAAGCATCCAACTCTTGATTTTAGCTCAGGTTGTGATCTCAGGGTCATGAGATCTAGCCCCACATCAGGCTCCACACTCAGCACAGAGTCTGCCTGAGTTTCTCTCTCCCTCTCCCTCTGCTCCTCTCCCACCCCATGCTCACATGCTCTTTCTCTAAAATAAAATAAATAAAATCTTTAAAAAAAGAGAAAGAAATGTTAAATAGAAAAAAAGTTAATTTCATAATTCAGAAAATCGATTACATAATCGATGGCATGTACTGCATGTCTAAAACATGCAGGGCATTGTACCAAAGGCTTTACACACTTTGTCTCATTTATTTCCCACAGATTTCTGGGGCAGATTCTATTATCTGTTTATAGTAATAGTGATCTATTAGGTGGTATTAGATAGTAACAGTGAATATCAGGTCTGGCATACATTTCCTTAAATGTAATGGCTAAGATGTTAGCTTGTATCTCTGACTTCAGTGCTTAGATAATGAGTGGGAGTCCATACTGCCTACAAATACTGGTTGAACACTATTAGAAGCAAAGTGATAATCAAGTGCATGGACTCCTGAGTTAGACTACTCACATTTAAGGTCCAGCTCTACCACTTTTCCACACGTACGGCCTTGGGCAAATTGCTTAAGCTCTAAGCATCTTACTTTGTTCTTCCTCTATAAAATCTATTTAAATGTACCTATCTCTGGGGCGCCTGGGTGGATCAGTCGGTTAAGCGTCTGCCTTCGGTTTAGGTCATGATCTCCGGTCTTGAAATCAAGCCCCATGTCGGGCTCCCTGCTCAGTGGGGAGTCTGCTTCTCCCTCTGCCCCTCACCCTACTCTTGTGCTCTATCTCACTCTCTTTCTCTAAAATAAATAAATAAATAAACCTATCTCATATGTTCACTGAGAGGAAAAAAGAAGGAATACACATGAAATTCTTAAAATAGTGCCTGGCACACAGTAAGAGTTAGCTGTTATTATTGGATAAGTGCAATATATTAAGTGTTGTGCCAAAGGGGATAAAAGGAAAAGTAAAATAGAATAGAATAAGTGCTACATTGGGTTATATATCATTGTGGAGGGAAAATAAGAAAAGAAGTAAAGACAGTAAGTACCAGTGCATAAATTGTGGTGTCAGGAACCACAAGACACTCAGAGAGGGTGAGACCTGAGCACGGAGGGAAGAACAGATCCCGCCTAGAGGAGGCAAAGGACAGGGGGCAGGTTGTGTGTAAAACTTTTAGAGTAGAGCATAGGATGGTAATCAGATCTGTGGGTTAAGTAGATCAAGCTGGTAATCCATCAGAGGACAGTTTGATGGCGCCTAAGAGTAGATGAGGCAGAGAGCCGTGGGAAGGTAGGGAGTAGATGATTCTATAAAACAAGGATTACATCTGACGTGGAAATCAATGCAAATGAAGATTGGTGGGATACACAAAATAAGGGGGAGCTCCTTGAGCGCAGCAACAATGTATTTTCACTTACTTTGTAACTTCTTGGTCCGGACTGCTCGGCATTAATGTTCCCCACATTAACATTGCTGTTTTGTAAAGTCCATGATAATCTCCAGGTTAGTGGTAAGAGAAATGCTGTCTCCCATTTACAATTTCCACCTTCACCAAGAAAATAGTAAGTCGTCTCACTAAGTTTCCTTTTTCTGACTATTGTCCTTCAGAAACTGATTTGAATACACATTGCGCGATTCCTTCCTCATGGGCTGTCAGCACCAGAAACACGTTAATGATAATTTTATGGCAAAGTTTTATTGCTAAGAATAAGGGCAACAGATCCTTTTTCCTTCATATGGTTTCCGAAGATTCATTTCTCATTTCTATAGCCACTGAAAAGGGCATTCGGTCTAAGACACAGTGACATTTTTATGGACTAAATGCTTAGTTCCTGTATGCTTGGAGCACCGTCCTTTTGATGTCAGGCAAACTCAGAAGGATTTACTATTCGTTGTTGGCAATAGAATTTTGAGTTCCATATTTATGACTGGGATTGTGTGGAGTTCTAAAATAAACACCAAATGCTTAATATAAATGTACATTTAATAAGTTTGAAATGCACTTTTGAGACACTACAAACTTAGCGTTATGCTAGATGAGATGGGAGGGCTTGGGAACATAATGGTTACAGGTGCCACCTCTGGAATCGACTACCTGTATTGACATTCCGGCTTCAATACTTATGAATGGTGTGACCTTGGGCAAGTTACAAAACCTTTCTGGGGCTCAGTTTCTCATCTTTAAAATGGGTTCTATTAATATTTACTCACAGAGTTGTTGTAGTTAGTTACTCCATCAGTTGTTTAGTAAGCAGTAGAAGATCCCGTAGTAGAGAACTTCATTGTGAATATTTCAATAAAAAGAGTTAATAATGGGACATCAGCTCCACACAATGTAAAACAAAAGTAGGCAGGTTACTGTAGTTCACAGAATAGGTGACATTTGATTCCTACGCCAGAATAGATAGACTCTCGGGAATGAGAAATTTCTTTCCCTTGCCAGGGCTGAGAATGTTGAAAGGGGAGGTATACCAACCATGATAACCATCTTCAAACAGAAATCTAGAGGGGCAGAATGAAAAAGATATTAGGAAGTGCTTTGAATTCTTAAAATACTATTTTTTACAGATTCATAGTATTATAAGTTGCCTCAATAAATATGAATAATAGTAGCTATCATAATTAGCTGATTCTCACATTATTCTATTTTTATGTGTGTTTCAAAAGCCACTTGTAATAGAAAGGAAATAATTTTTTCCCACTTGCTATCCAGTGGGATAAAAATGACAACCACGAGGGTCTTTCCACAAGGTATAGCTTTTCAGATACAAATGGAATTTATCTAAGGAATTAGAATTTCAATTGAAGACTTTTGCTTGCCTGAGGGCTTAACAAGTCACTAGTTAGTTCTTGTAGCAATCTTTCTGCTTTGAGTAACTCCGACTAATCTAAAAATACCTTTGTAAAATTATCAATAAAAATGTAAATTTGCCTCACCTTATGGCTTAAAAAACCCATAGACCAGGCATTTTAAATTAAAAACACATGGAGGGATACATATAGGAATTTTATAAATAAGAGAGGCCTAGACTTTGACATCTAATCAGAAATTGATTCTTCAAAGGGAGCACCTGGGAAAAGTGCATTTCTTCCCAGTCCCGATGCTTTAATTCAGTAGCAATCATGGGTAGGAAAGGGGGAATGATAATTCATTCCCTTTGTCCTCAAAGACTAGGAGATGGATTTTCTGACGTGACTCCCCACAGATGGTCTAGGCTAAGGCATTAGCTGGATGACTAACTTTGGCCAGGATAAACAGGACACTCATGCTAGCCCACGCTCTGGGTGGGCTTCTCCTCAACACCAGCTTTCTGACGCCTTAGTCACCACCATTCCTTCAAGTAACTGGTATTTCCTCAGGCTCAAATATTTCACTTAGGCTGTTCCCGCAAGAGCTGTCTAGTGTTAGATTAGTGTTCTCGAACACATGGGAAAATTCATCTATATATCCTATAGTATACCTCAAATTAAACATTGGGGCAGACGGGAGCACCTGGGTGGTTCAGTCAGTTAAACGTCTGCCTTCGGCTCAGGTCATGATCTCCAGGTCCTGGGATGGAGCCCTGAGTTGGGCTCTCTGCTCAGTGGGGAATCTGCTTCTCCCTCTCCCTCTGCCTCCTCCCCATCCCCCAGCTTGTGCTTGCTCTTTCTCTCTCTCTCAAATAAATAAATAAAATCTTATATTAAAAAAAAAGCAACAACATTGGGGAAGGGGGAAGACAGTCATTGTGGAGAAAACCTAGAGGAGAAACACAAGAAAGCTTCAAATAAGAATATTTTTGTCCCAAATCCAGGGTCTAAATGTGTCCAAAGCATAAGAGTAGAACAGGAAGACCTGGCTCAAACAGTAAGTGTACCTGTCTTTGATAGTGTTATTTTGGGAAAACTAACTATCCTCTTGGAGCTTCAGTTTCTTTGCAGTCAAATGGGAAACTCTGGCCTTCCTCAAAGGACTGGTGGGAAGATTAAATGAGAAAATAGATCTTAAGGTGTTGAACAGTTCCTGGGACATGATACATGCTTCAAAAAATAAATTAGAACCTGAATAATTCTCTTCTTGTTTTTATTTTCCTTGGTTGGCTTTTGTTTAACTATACATCTTTTGAGCTGCCTATAAGAGGAAAACATGCTTTTTACCCTTCATAGAGGATGAGTGAAAGAAGATTCAGATAATGAGAAAGGAGAGAAGGTGGTACCGGGGTATGAGGAAAATGTCAAAGCAAATTATGCTGATAAAAATAAAATGTGGGAATATAAAATGATGCTTTAAAATGTTGCAAGGTTCTAGGGTAGAAGAGGGCAAGCACTTTTCTAACTGTAAAGATCATAAAGAGCAAATAGTAATAATCATAATAGAAAGGAGTAAGAAAATCTCTAGAACTATCTTGAGCTTTAAAAGCAATTCAGGATACTTTTAGTATTAGATTAGTTAAGCCACGTTTTCTTTTTTGCTAACCACTGAAACTTTTCAAATGTTCATTAAGTAGAGTACTGAGGCTCTCCACCTCTTTTGCAAAGGCTTGTAGCCAAGGATAGGTCTGCATTTGAAACAATGATCACAAAGTGAAAGGGTCCTTCTCCCATGACCTTTGAAATAAGAGGGTCACCATCTGAGAAAGGAGGATCTGTAACTGTGCCATGACCTCTTTACTATGATTTGTCACAATGTGGACAGCAGTCCTTCATATCCTATGCATGACTTCAAGGGAGGGAAAAATGATATGTTATTGAGTGGCGGATATGACCAAACATAGTGTTTGGTGGCTGCCCACATTTTTAGGGGATGCCCCTTGCTCTCAGGATTGTTTCACACTCCACCAGTGTGACTCTACCGAACAGTAGGACATTGGCCATCTGTTCTGGGCTAATACCAATATTATTTCCTTATTATTTACAATTCACTTATGTACGATCACTAATTTTCTTTACCTTGGAAACACACTTTGCATATTCCGACGTTGCTATCATCATACCAAATATTAAAAATTAAAATGTGAATGCCTGCACGATTTACTTAGTTTTCTTGAATTCAGTAAAACTCCTGATACTTGCATTAGTCAGTGATTTCCAAACTCTTTCTTCTGCCCCTCTGTTTATCAGTGGAACGTATCTTGTCGAACTATAATAGTAACAGATTATAGAGGACAACCTTGACTGGACAAGTTTAGGGAGAAGAACTCTTTTCATCATCTCTGGCCAGCCACCAAGCACCTGTAAGTTGAGGCTAAGAAGCCGTTGTTTTAGTCATGCATTATCACAGAAGCACAATTAAGGTGAAAACGTTTTGCTCTCATTACCTCAAATAGCTCAGAGAACCAAAGAGTTCTAAAACGGTAAGAGCACTGAGACAGAATCCAGTGTAAATTTCTCATGTAAAAAGAAGGGACAGAGAGGATTTCTAGATCAAGGTTGTAGTGTTTGGTCATGGCAAAGCCAGACTGAGTCCCTGGTGTCCCATCTTCCAGTGAAATGATCTTTTGTTGTGGTGGTTCAAAGGTTACCAGGACTCCTCCTTCTTTGGGGCTGTTTCTGGCTACTTACTCCCTCTGAACTCTGAGTCAGACAAGCACTTCTGAGATTTTGAAAAAAATCTTTGCATACTCAACCGTGATTTCAAAAAGGAAACAGCAGCTTTACTTCAATGGGAAAAGCCACAGAGGGTCACCTAAAGGCCAGTTCTTGTCACCCGTTTCCCGTGGCCACACACCTCTAACTTCCCACCTCCCAACTCCCTTCCCCAGAAAAGTCAAAATTAAAAAGAGCAAGGCCTGAGCACAACCTTTTACCATTTGCCACAGTAAGCAAGTCTTTCTCAGATTAACAGCTGTTACACTGGGAGGTAAAGGGTGACTGTCGTAAAAGAAAAGAATTTAATAAAAAGTGTGTTTTATAATTTTTAGGTTGGAAAAACAGAGTATTAGTATATCCTAGATCTCTAGAGATAGCAAGAACGTATGTTTCTCAAGATGGGGTAGTTGGAGAGAGTAGAGAGAGAAAAGGGTGACTCTAAGAGAGATTACTTAATTTTTTTTTCTAGAACAATCTTTATTTCTGCAGTGATCTGTGGGCATTTACTTCCTTACTAATGATACCTGGTCTCATTTAAATGTATAGGTAAATGTTGCTTGTTAGCTATTCTGGAAACCCAGTGGGCATTTAGGTAGGTCAGAGATTTCTGAACTTCAGAAACTCATGCTCAATTATCTGCCACTAAAATGCTGAAAAGTTAAAGTTCTGAGAAAAGTTGTAAAATAATATTGTACATATACCTCTATGTATGTGAGGTGTGTGTGTATGTGTGTGTGAGTGTGTGTGTGTGTTAAGATTGAATCAGAAGAAGAGAGAGCAAGAAAACTTGCAGTATTTGATTTTCTGAGGCAAAAATATGTCCCCATGGTTCTTGCCCTCCTGGGTGTTACATGACTAGCTAAATGGGCAATTTGTTTTAAATCTTATTCCACTTAAACAAAATTGATAGTGACACCCACCCTCCCTCCCCCAAATTATCACTGTTAATAACCAAGTACGTCCTACCATGTTCTTCAACAGAAATTTGTAGGTAACACTGTTCATGCATTCAGCCTGAATGGGCACTCCTTCCTAAGGTTTAAGAAAACATGAAAACCACAAAGAATGTTTGCAATTATTTTCTCTTGGTTGGCAGAACAGATACCTTTCCTCAAGGAAAATGCCTTAGGCCAAAACAAAGCCATATTCATTCAAAATATATTGTTTAGTAATTGTGCGGCCTCTGGATTACATAAAATTTACTTTCAGTGCAAGGGTCCCACTTTTCTAGGAAAGGTTTATAAGCAAAATGGAGCAGGAAGACAGACAGAGGATAAACTGTTAAAAGAATCAACTATGCCAAGGGCAAGTGCAGTTCAAGAAACAACAGTGCAAGTACATTGAAAGGGAACTAGGCAATGTGACCGTGATTTTGTCTAGGGGTCATGCAGGAGCACCTGGCTGGCTTTATTTATAAGGTGATTGTCAAATCAATCTGTAGAATATGGATGAGGTGAAACGCAGAGGTAGAGTATTATTCTAGATCATCTGTAACTTTTCAAATACAACCTTCATACTGAAATTCCAAGGAAAATGTAAGTGACTCCAATAAAGAAACCTGTCAGTCAGTCAAGAGTGTTTATTTATTATCCCCCTGAGCCAGGCACTGTTCTAGCCAATATGAAATGATACAAAATAAAGAATAGTCATTACTCTTATAATCTCGTGAGAGCAAATGGATTAAATCTGCAGACACACACACACACACACACGCCCCCTCTATGTGGGTGGTCAAGAAATGTCAACTGTAAGGACATTTAACAGCCTCATTTAGAAAAACCCTGATTAGAAAATTAAACTTACAAAATTAGAAAAACTGGGGAGTAATTAGTTTTATTACAAATAGATTAAAACGCACCCATAAAGCATGTCTTTTATATAACATGTCTCATTATGTTATTAAAATTGGGAACAAGGCCCCTCTCCCTCACAAATCCACAAAACATTTTTGGAATATATTTATTGTGCAAATATGGATTCACACTGCTGCTGAAGTACATAAAGTAAACCAGTCTTTGTCAGCTAACCTGTATGTTATTTAAAGTCAAAGACGGGACCTTGTCTAATTGCCTTGGTATCCTGCACTGTGAAGACAGAAGTGGTAAAGAAATAAAGAATGAATGAATGGGATAGGTGCGTAAGGACGAATTGAGCTTATTAGAATTTTAAGAGACAAAAAAGAAGAGGACCAGGGTATTACAGAGAGGTCAAGTTGGTTGGTCTCAGTGGGTGTCCAAATACAAGAAGAAGGCTTGGCATTTTCAGCATGACTGAGGAAGGGTCAGCTCCTGGTTTGGTTCAGTAGGTGTATGTGCCTTCCCCAAGCATCCCTGGATCCTTTTTCAGGGCAGCTGACTCAGTAGAGGCCTTCCTGCAAGGCCAGGAAGGGCGGTTCCTGAACACTTGAGACTCCATCAGTACTTCAACATATACCTTAAGGCTATATCCTTTCTTCCAACCCCCAGTGGAACACCATAAAGGGTCGAATTGTTTGCATTGCCTTATTTAACAAGAGGTCGGGTGCTATTTCTGATTTGCTGGCCAGGGGACTTGGTTGATATTAATTTAATGCAGTCCAACTGATATGCAAGTTTCGCGAGGACAGATTGTGTTTTCACTACTAGCGCCCCACTCCTAGAACAGTCCCCGACACAGTAGGCATTCGACAAATAGTGTTTGCTAAATGAATGAATGTTGCTGTTAATGTGCTGGCTGTTTGGCTTTACTTTTGTTTTATCCATCCCGCTTCAGAGAGCTGGAAACTGAAGGGAAATCTTTGAAATCCAATTTCCCTTGTTCCTTCGGTCCAGAAACTCTGGCCAAGCCTTTGGGAACGGGGATCCCCTCAGAAGTTAATGACGAGTCACGACCACGGGGGGCGGGGGAAGAGGGAGAGTTGCAGGAAGTTCTTCTCCACTCATTTCTGCGTTTGCAGTACCTTTCGCCACCCATCTTGCTCTTTATTTGGGGCTAGGGGCGTCCTGGGGGGGAAGGAAACCAGGGGCCGCTCTGGCTGCATTCCTCGCCGGGGCCGTTTGGGTCCTGTCTGCGGCGAGCCCCGCAGCACCCCCTGTCTGTGCCAGCACCTGTCGGACCGCCAGTTGGCGGCCAGAGTTGGCGCGGGCGGACGCGGCCGGGGCTGCCCCTCCCGGAGGCGCCGACCCTCGCCCGCCCCTGCGGCCGCCCGCGGGAGAGCGGCTGAGCCTCCCCCACTCGCCTGCCGCGCGCTCCGCCCGGGCTCTGCCCACGGCCCCCTCCTCCCGACCGCCGCCGGCTGGGGGAAGGTAGACAAGGGGAGGGGACAAGCCGGAGCCTTGGGCCGCCGGCCTTCCCTCTCTACCCGGTGCCGAGACGCCGCGCGGAGCCCCGAGGTCTGCGTGGAGCCCGAGGCGTGGGGGGAGGGGACGGGGAACGACCGGAGCCCCGCGGTGACCCCGAGCTGCCGAATTTCCCTTGGCTTCGAGGAGCGGGGGACGCACCCAAACAAGGTGAACTTTGGTCGCGGAAAACTCCAGCCAGGTGCCGGGATCCGCGCCGCGGCGGTCGGGACCGGGCGCAGGCTGCAAGCCGGGCTGGGGAGCGGGAGCCCCGAGGCCTCCCTCCGCCCGCGCCCGGGGCGGCCTCGGCCCGGAGCCCCCCACCCCCGGCCTCGCTCCGGCTGCGCGGCCCCCGGGACCCGCCGAGGCGCCCTAGCCCTGTTTCTTCCCCCTCCCCCTTCGGGGGTGGGGGTGGGGCAGGGGAGAGGGGCGCCCGGAGAGCGCATCTATTGGCAGCTTTGTTATTGATCAGAAACTGCTCGCCGCCAACTTGGCTTCGAGGCTGGCTTCGCGCGACCCTCGAGTTTTCGCCTCTGTCCTGTCCCCCGAACTGACAGGTGCTCCCAGCAACTTGCTGGTGACTTCTCGCCGCTCCCCCGGCTCCCCCGCATCCCCACCCCCTCTTTCCTCCCTCGTCTTCACCCCCACCCCCACCACTTCGGCACAGCTCAGGATTTGTTTAAACCTTGGGAAACTGGTTCAGGTCCAGGTTTTGCTTTGATCCTTTTCAAAAACTGGAGACACAGAAGAGGGCTCTAGGAAAAAGTTTTGGATGGGATTATGTGGAAACTACCCTGCGATTCTCTGCTGCCAGAGCAGGCTCGGCGCTTCCACCCCAGTGCAGCCTTCCCCTGGCGGTGGTGAAAGAGACTCAGGAGCCGCTGCTTCCAAAGTGCCCGCCGTGAGTGAGTTCTCGCCCCAGTCAGCCAAATGCTCCTCTTCGGGCTTCTCCTGCTGACATCTGCCCTGGCCGGCCAGAGACACGGGACTCAGGCTGAGTCCAACCTGAGTAGTAAATTCCAGTACTCCAGCAACAAGGAACAGAACGGTGAGTCTTTTACCCCTTTCTCCCCCTTCTTGTTTCTCGCTGTGTGTGTTACGTTGGCATTGTGCGTTGGTGTGTGATGTACACTAGCCTGCGAGGGTATAGTCGTCTCTGTAGCCATGCAAATGCGCGCTGCGTTCATTGGCATGGACTTTAGGAGGTTACGTGCCGTTTGCAACTTCGGGAGCTGCCACAAAGCTGTAAGAGGGCAACGTGAGTGCCACTGCTGGCTCAGTTAGAGAAGACATTCTGGGAGCGATTGTGAACGTCAGTTCAAAGGCACATTGCAGAACCTTTCCTTGCCAGAGTTATAAGTTCAAGAACTGCCTCGAAAAATGAATCCAAAATGAATGAGTCTTGGCATGTTTGACTTTACTCCGATTTTCTTTTTCGTGGGGAGGAGGGTGTTTGAGGAAATGTACCAGCCACATTAATTGAAGCACTCAAAGTGGAAAGGCATCAATTAATCAGTAAGTAGATAGGAAATAGAGAGGTCAAGGGGCCGTGTGGACGTTTTTAGGGGGAGTTAAAAAAATGTATTTCTCTTGCGCTCTCTCTCTCTCTTTTTTTTTTTAAATGTGCCTTTGTACTCCGAAGAACTTACCTTTCTGGTGTGTGTTTTTATATGTGTTGGTGAATGACTGCTATTTTGTGTGTGCTGGAAACGACTTAATCCTGCATAGGAAATGAGAATTACTTTCAGCTTTCAAGTGTACCTGAAATGTTTAGAAAACTCTCAGATGCAAGTTCCCTTGGGCTGGGATTGCACAGAGCTGGAGAAAGGCTCCTTTCATAAAGCCAGGGCAGCTTCAGGGTGTGTAATTTGCTTAGCCTCTGAACCCCATATGATTTACATCATTCAATTTCTAAACTCTTTTTCTCTTGATCTACCATTATGAAGTCATTTTCGAGAATACTTTGTAAATAGAAATTTTATACTGCACATGAAACCACAATGTTAATGTAGGCTGTCTAAAATTAGAATATTAAATACCCTGTTTACAAGTGGTGGCTCTTAATGTTATTTGAAAAGAAATGTGCATGTTTTTACTGCTTTGTATGCATCTATTCAGAATGCAAGAATGCTGTCACTTTATTAACCAGGGGAAATGAACCCAAGCAGCATACCTAGAAAATCAGAATGGTGTGTGCTGTGTTTTTAAGTCACAGCAAACTTTTTCTTTATGTATTGGGGTGTTTTCAAGCTTCGACTTTGAATTTAAGCTCTCTGAAGTGTTCATCCTTAAGAAAGCACAGAAAGTTTTAAAGTACAAAGATAGATTAAATAAGGATTCCTGGGACTTTTGTAAACATTATTTGTATGTGTTGTATGTGCAGCAAATACACATTATCACATTTATCAGCCAATATTAATGTAGCTACTTCTTACAACTTGCTAATGTGATGGCACATGGCACCTGCAGGCCGCTTGAGCTGCTGATCAAAGGGCAGCCTAGGGATCTATCTCTAATCACAGGAGCTGCAGAGGACTGGGGGAAAGTGATCAAAGGAGCCCCAGCACTAGCTGTACCCTGGCAGGAAACAGATCAGACCAACCTTTGTTCTTTTTCATGTAAAATAAATGTCCAATTCAAAATATTGCTTCTTACTAGACAAGCTTCTCCAAAATGACAATGCACAATATTCCTGGCTTCTGTGTTCTCTATTTTATTGTTCCTGTGCCATTATCATTTCTCCTTCTGCACTGTTTTATCAAGCCTGTCCTGGCATCTGTCACCTTCCAATTCCCGTTGCTACTTGTGCCTCTGATTGTCATTCTTTCTTGTGATCCACCTACCATCATCACTTTGTAATGCGCCCCAGAGCTTCTCCTGTGGTCATTGGCCACTTTACTGAATAGGTTCACACCCTCTGGAGAGGTGAGTTCATTAAGCCAGGCCACACACATTCTGTTACCATCAGAGGCTGGGCCATTTCCATTCCTAAGTTGCATGATGCTAAAAATAGCCTGGCTATTTCCTAATCTGTGGGTAGAGGATTGGGCTATGTTTAGCTCTTGGGAGGGTTGGCAGCAGGAAGTAACTAGAGGTAGAGAACTACTCACCTTGTAGTTTTTAGCCTCAGGAGAAGTGGACTATCCAGCACTAGGGGGCAATATAGAGCTATTTTCCTGCACATGCTCAGGTTGATTTTATGCTTCAGGGTTCCAAGATTTGAGGATAACAGGTAGGTGACAAAGAAGATCCCCCTGGAATGTGAACAAATTTGCTGGACCTTCTTTTTCTTCTTCTTTTTTTGGTGGGGGTTCCAAATTTTCCCTTTCCTTAGGTGGGATTTTTTGCCCTCATAGTTACGATTGATTTTTGATTGCCCTCTTGCTATTTTCAATTTTGATGATTGCCCAATTCTGGAAGTACAAACCCTCTGGAGATGCCACACAGAAATGTCATTGGCCCAGTGTGTGCATTGCATCATTTTGTGAAAGCTTTTCCAAGTGCCAAATGTCCAAATTGATCTATTGATTGTGACTATAGGAACTCATTCGTGCTTTCAGAGACCTCTCCCCAATGATACTGTCTTTTCTCCAGTGTTCTAAATTCTCAGATGTTGATGCAATCAGATCCCCAGGACTGCCTCATTTCAGTATTCACTTGGTGTCCCATGAGGTGTTATAAATAATGGAAATTGATTGCTATAGCCAATGCTAGATATTTGGATTTAGGTTGGATCATGTGGAGGTGCTTCAAAATTCATTTTGAGGGATCAGTGTCATTTACCCTGTTATTATTCATTACCTGGTTTTTGACCTAATACTGTATTGCAATTCTTGCCACTCTGCTGTGAGAATAGCTTTATCCTCCAATATTATATGTTACCTTTGTGTCCTTAATTCTTAACCTGACTTCTAACCCTGAAGTTTCACATGTAAAACAACGACCTCCAGATGTAACTTAAAGAAGGAGATGAAAGATAAGAACGCTGACTTATATAGGGTTTCTGGCCTATACTTCCTGTATGACCATGGGAAAAATGACTAATATCTGTGTGCACTCATTTAGAGGAGAATGCCTGCTATGAAACCAGTAAGTCCTGGGATGGTGCTTCTGCGTTGTAGCACCAAAACCCAAAAAGAAACAAAGCGTACTTTATCAATTGCGTATAGCCCATATAGACACCCAGTCACAAAGTTGTTGACGGAGTGGGCGCCTGGGTGGCTCAGTTGGTTAAGCAACTGCCTTCGGCTCAGGTCATGATCCTGGAGTCCCGGGATCGAGTACCGCATCGGGCTCCCTGCTCGGCAGGGAGTCTGCTTCTCCCTCTGACCCTCCTCCCTCTCATGCTCTCTGTCTCTCATTCTCTCTCTCTCAAATAAATAAATAAAATCTTTAAAAAAAAAAAAAAAAGTTGTTGACGGAGTAAGGCCTCATCCACTTTGTGTCATTGGTGACACAAATTTACCCATGGAGCCGAAATGTGCTTCCCGTTCTCATTTTCTTTAACCATTTTGAGGGCAGATTTGGAATATGTCTCTGTTAGTTAGGGTTATGCTCATGAACATCTTTATTGTATGTGCTCTTTTCCTCAAGAACTTTTGTGGCCCATGGGGCCATTTACTTTGGGGGTAAATGGTCCTCTAGGAATGCCTTTCTGAATCCACGTGTCTTGTGTTTGTGGCTTCCCTGTCTCTCTCTCTTTTTTTTAATGCCAGCTTGCTCCTCTTCCTCTTGCCATGTGCCCGTGTCCCACAAAGCTGTGTCCACTCCCCCTACCCTTTCTAGGGGGTAGCTTCAAAGCTCTATTTTGCTGAAAATAGATAATCACAATCCTTAGAATGGTGTCCCAGAGTAAATAGGCTCTGACCCAGTGCTAAAGGGACTTCCTGTGAGTTAGTCTTTAAGTTGTAGTGCATGACCTTTGTGACATTTATTTTTGTTGTTTAGAGGCTTTTTTTTTTAAAGAACTTCCTCCTTGTTCTCTGCTCTGTTTGAGACTGTTGAGGAAGTTGAAGAAGTAGAGTGCTATTATGTAATGATGAATATTGTTTTTCACAGTTGGTGACACAAAAACCCCATTCTACTTTTTGGTAACATTCCCCTCCTACCAACTGTTATCTTTTACAATTAGTCTGATGTATTTTATATTTACCTCCAAAAGGTGTTCAGGTCTGTAGAAAGCTATACGGACTAGTATATTATTTGTTAAATAGTTTGAAATAGAGGCCAGGATCTGACACTAAACATTCCCCAGTGGTGGCATTTTGTAGAGCTCCATCTCGGACACCAAAATTTTAGCTTTGTCTATTCTTATTTCATCCTTCCTGACGCTTATCTTTTACAGATCTTCTTTATATTCTCTTCCACTTCATGTTTTCTTCAGCCTTTATACCTCTAGGATACTACTTCAACCCTGCTGGCCCCCTTCCTGATTGATCAGTGTGCCTGCCATATTGATTGTTAACCATCTTCACACTTTTAGCTACTGACCATTTCAGTCATATTGGAGTCCCGACTCTTCTCTTTTCTCCTCCCTGCTGGGCAGCCGAGGCCAACCTGAGGCTTGAAGGACCCGGAGTAAGCAAAGGATATGGCCTTTTTTAAAGCCTCCTTCTTGCAGCTTCTTTTGTTCTACCTCATCAAGCGTTGGGGCCTGGGAGTGAGATGAAACAGCGGGACATGACACACATCATATGGAATTGCAAGCCTTACTTGGGGGTTGTTGTTTCTGTGGGCAACACTGATCAGGTGCTTGTGCATGGGTAGCACCTTACCATCTTCCAAATTAAATGGATCGTCTTCTCAGTGAGGTCTTGTTCTGCCCACTTAATCTGAATGAGACAGCCCTCACTATCACATCAAGGTTAATTAACTGCATAGTACTTATTATCACTTTTTGGTATTCTTCTTGGTATTAATAAATTAAGTAATTATAAACCTACCCCCCCACCACCACCCCCAGAGTACATAAGTTCCCTGAGAGTATGGAACTTGTCCGACTTGCTCTTTGTGGGAGCTTCAGCACCTGGAACGGGATTGTATATAGTATGTGCTCCATAAATATTTGTTGGATGGTTCTGGATGTAGTGCCTTATTAGAGTAAGACTATGGTGTTGACTATAATAGTAGGCCATCTTTGAAGGTGTCTTTTTGGTCTTGGAACTTCCACATTGTTTTACATTTTTCATACGAAGATAAACTTGTTTAATTATTGGTTGTGATGTCAGTCAAAGTACTACCTTACAATCTTGGTTAATATACCATGTTACCAGGTGAGCATGTACCAAGTAAATGGGTAGGTTTCCCAGAACTGGTGCTAGTTACTTTCTTAAAAGTGCTATTGCTGTGCATACCTCTGTGTTTCCCGAGGATGGGGTGTTGTGTGATATGGACCAAGGATCTGAAGAATGGTAAATCTTGCATGGCTGAGATGCCTCCAAAAGCAGTGTGCTTTCCATCTTCTGCCTGTGGCTCACAGATGCACAGGCTAGACATCAGCAATAAATGTGGTGCATGGAATGTTAGGACTGGAAGGATCCTGAGAACCTGTCCTCACCGATGTGTAAAGTGAGACGTGGAGAGCTAAAGTGACTTTGTCTAGGTCACTGTTGAGTGCAACAGTATTAAACTGCTAATGTGGTGATGCATTTTTCCTTACGTAAAGAACCAACTGGGCAAATGGAATTCTAGTTTTAACATTCTGATGCTTCATGTAAAAGCCATTCTCTATTATTTTAGGGGGTTGCATGCTTTGTGGGTTGTAAAGGAAGACAGGACACCCTTGATCCTGAAACACAACTTATAAGAATACTAAGGAAAACAGTCTCAAAATAATCACATTCATTAAATATAACAGATAATCTGGCTAATATATATTTAGTATTTCTGTTGGGGTAGAAATCTGATAGTTTGGGAAATAACTTGAGATACCACCTTTAGAACTGTTACTGTTACCTGTCCAGACTTTATTTACACAGGTATACTAGGTCCATAGATGGATGATGTTTACTCCAATATTTTGGTTTATTAATTGATGATGATGAAGAGGATGGTTGACGTTGGAATGCTTGGTTCCATGAGGGAGGTTTTTGTTAAAACAATAATTTTAAACATTTCATTTAGCAGGATGTCTCACTGGTAAAGTACCATAGGAGTGAATAAATGGGCATGGCTCAGTGGGCTCTAGAAAGCACAACCTGTTATTCTGTGAATGGATTTAATGAGTGATTTTAATTTTTATTTACATTTGAATATATAGGATATTCATTTCAGAGGTTCAAACTTCACTCGAAAGTCAAGAACATCAGGAAATAAATTCATTGCTGTGGACTTGAAGGGCTTGCCTAAAATAGGATTAAATGACCAAAATTTTATTTGTGAAGTTTCTAAATCTGAGAACAAAAGGAGGTAAAAATTATAAAGAGGAGTTATACTAATTAACATTTATCATTAAAGTCAACTTATTAAGAGTGATTTTTTTTTTTTGGTAGCATTAGCTCATTTTGCCTTTTACTTCATGAGAATACATGCTAAATTGAGCTCAGCCAATTCTGTTACCTGACTTCACCTTAGTCTTCATATGTCATCTTCAAGCATTTCCAGTCCCCTGGTGACTGAGCAGCGTCTTTCCTGGACATTTGACTTTTGTCTAAGCCAAACCGTCTCTGCCAGCCTGGCTTCACTAATTTTGCTTTCTTATCAAACTATGATTTTTTTTTTTTTTTGTACTTGGCTTTTACCCTATCGGATAGTAATTGAGCCATTTTGCAATCAAATGAGGTGTGTTTTGGGTTGTTGCAGGCAGTGGGAGATGGAGGGTCTGTCTTTCTGAGGGAAACCAACATCACCAAACAGTGGAGGCACATTGATGGTAAATGCAAGGATACAGATTTGTACTGCCACTGTATGTCCTGATAAGACACCAGTTAGAGCTCTCAGAAGAGACACAGGATGGGCAGTATTTGGATGCATTCTTTGTGGGTGGGTGGACGGGTCTAAAGATCTCTCGGTGAGTCTCTGGTTTTGTAATGCTTAATAATGATACCCTCTGAGCGCCTGTTAGTTGCCACACTTGTGCTCAATGTTTACAGACAGTATATAGCTTATCTTTATAACCTCCCCATGAGGTATGAGGAAAAACACCAAGGCTTCACTAGCTAGGTAGCTTAGCCAAGGTCTCAGAGCTGGTAAATGTTTGGACCTAGGTCTGACTCCAAGCCAGAACTCAAGAGTCACATGCTTCTTCCTTCATGAGTTAAATGGTCTAATGTTTTATTAGAACATTGCTTTTATTCAGCAAATATTTATAAGCATCTGCTCTTGGCTAAGCTCTGCCCTAGGTGCTGGATACACAAAGAATAAGATGCAGTTCTGCCCTTGAGAAGCTCTGTCCAAGAACGACAGATCCTTCTTTTTTCTCACGGTCTAGTAATGCCCTGCTCAAAGTGCTATGGGAACATGGGATGCTTTATTTCACTTCAAAAATCCTCTGTTGATTGACTAAGTGGTTGATTCTGCCTGGAAGAGAAGTGCAAGGAGGAAAGTTCCAACAGGGCAGGTGACATATTTTGCAGTGGGTCTGGGAGAGGAAAAGAGAACATTCTAGGCTGAGGGAACAGCCTGCACAAAAGAATAAGGCAGGAAAATGGATATCCCGTGGGGGACAAGAAGAGTCTAGTGTTGAATATGATTAGAGGCAAGAAAATAGTGGAAAGGTGCCCTGGATGTGTATATTCAAAGGCCCGATGCTGTTCGCAGCGTGCTTCGTGAAGAGTTTGCACTTAACAGAATAAAAGAGAAGATTGTTTCCCTGTTTCAGAGCTGGTGAAAACCCTTCATTTCCCGTTATTTTCGAAGCAGACATGTGGTAGCAGAGTTCTGCTTTGGGGTGTGTAGTTGACTGCTTATTGTTGCAATTTTGTCCCAGTCATTAGGGGAATTGGTGAGAAGGGCAGGCTGCACTGTCTCAGTTGCACTCAAATAAGCTAAGCCTGTGTCCACACTACTCTCTATTGCCTCCTTTATGTAAACAAAGAGCTATTTTCACACTTCATTCACAAAATGGATGGCATGTGGAATGAGGCTGGGTGAGGGATCAGGAGATCGTGGTACAAGGAAGGCAGCTTCCAGCACACTGAATTAGCGTAATGAAGCTTTACGTTGCAAGAAGCAAAGAAAACAGCCTTAACACTTTTAAGGGAAAGGCTTTCAAGTCTTGTGGAAAATTAATTCCTATGAGGTTACTCTGCATTTGAGTAAGAACTACATCATTTCTCTAGTGAGGCTCATTCTGGTCCCTTGTAGACAGTGCTAGAAATATTTTGTGGTATTTAAGGACTAGAAAAGAATGACTTTTCTTGGTGGATGTGCTTTCTAGATGCCATGCCACTTTTTTGAAGCTATGCTTTTTGCATTCGAGGAAAGCCTTGTTTGTGAGTGGGTACTATTTTAGGCTTTTCGACGTTTGCAAGATGGAGCTAGGCTTCCGGGCTTAAATATGCCCAGCTGGCCATTGCACCTGCCTTTTGAGTCACTACAGAGATCAGAAACCATTAACAACAGAAGTTGGACTTACGTGGTACTTATCTCATGTTGTTTCTGGCAGTTATTTTTGCTGGGTATTTATAAGGACATCTGTCTTTTAAAGAGTCGTATTACTTATCCTTTTTTTTTTTCCACTAAGGAATAAATCACAGCTTGTTCCCCATACTGCCACACACATTCATAGTCTGAAGTGATTAGAAATGCAAATTAAGAGTCGTTAAAGCATTATAATTTCTTTTCCTATGGCATCAGGCGATATTTAAAATCAGTGTACTCAGAAAGAACATATGCTTAAAATGTGATTAAGATGTGAGCAGATGAGAAGAAAGAAATATTAAGTTCCTTACGGGAAAATTTCTTACAGGGTTTGGGAATAAGGGGAACCTGCACTATTCATTTCTGATTTATCATCCTTTAAACCGGAGACATAATGAGTAGGGTGCACGTTGTTTAAGAACACAGGAAAACACAGTAGCTTCTGATGTTTTCAAATTGCTCTATGGAAATACATACTAAAGACGCCTTACTAGAGTGTGATTTACCATCGGATTACCCAAAGGACAGATCAAATTCAGCTGTATTCCTTGTAGTGATTCTTGGGTATTTAAACACTATGAAAACAAGAAAAAAAAAATCAGTGTAAGCATGAAAAGCATTGATCTGCACATCCAGAGGTAGAGATGGATGTGCCAGATGCAGATCTCCTCCACTGGAACTATGTTTATGTCGTAGGTAATAAAAGGTACTGGCTTCCTGTTAAAGAAGAGCAATGTCTCTGTAAGTATGCATTTTGTTCCTGACTTCACTTTTATTTATGAACAAAAGTACACTCTATTTCTGGAGGTCTACATGCAAATGAATTGCCTCTACAAAAGAAGGGACTGTCCCTCAGAGTGTTCTTATAGTTTCAGACGCAGTTTTATGTATATTGGAGATATATATGATGGGCTCAACTGTATCTTTACTTCGTATTTGTCACTGCAGTCAAAACTGACTGTTTCTAGAAAAATCAACAGTCTAAAAATAGCAGGTGTTTCCCAGGTCAAAACCTGGCTCAGATATCGAGAGATATTGACAGAGTCTAGCTACCTAAATGATAAATGCTAAACCTTGAAACAGTAGTTTTAATCTGTTTTCTTGTGAATATTAGCAGGCTTGAGATTTATAAGCAAGAAGAAGAATGTAAAATTAGCAATCAAATGACCTCTATATTTTTTAGAAAAGCTTTTCTTTCATGGTATAAAATTTATCTTTAATCTGTGCTGATAACTTTTAATAGGCATCAGTTGGGTACCCCATTAAACTAACTGCTTTAAAATGGTTTCCTCTTAGAACTAATGTTTACATCCTAGGAAATCAATTAGAGTGTATGGATTTCACATTTCCCTTGCAATCTTCGTTTACAGGCATTTCTGAATGACCAACCTACCATAGCAAAACACTCAGAGGTGCAAATCTTCTGAAAGAAGTGCAAATGCCACACTTTTACTTGGAAAAATGGAAAAAAAATAGGACTTATTTAATATATCTGCCGAGCATTTAAAACTGCAGAAAGCACAGGAAATACTTTTGGTGTATGGGAATGTGTGGTGTTTCCAAACTACAAACATTGTTTTTAAAATTTCCCCGGTAGTGGTGAATTATATGAGACCACGTCCATCTAAGGAGAGCTTGTTTAACTGGCTTGTGGTTCTGGGGCTCGTTCAAACACTCTTAAACAAAATAAAGGGAATGGATGTAATAACTTCTTTATGGAAAGGCCATAAAAAGGTACAGGGCCATGTAAACAAATTGGGTCATTTACTAGATGTTTTAAGTGATAGATTTGCAATCCAAATTCAGGGGTGTATATTAGGTTTTATAGGACCATGACCATATTCTACCCTAAAAATGAGATTACAAGCTTATTTTTTGTTTGTTTTTCTTTAGTGCATGGAAACCCATTATTGCCATATTATACTGTAGTTTGAAAACATAAGATTTTGAGCACTTGCATTTATAAAGTTTGTTCAACTTTGGAAAATGGTTAGAGACCCATGCGTGAAAAATTGAATTGACCTGTTTTTTTGGTAGCACTGGGTTCTGTTCAAGGAAAATAAGATGATTGAAATTGAAATTTTCCTTCTGGGCTCAGACATGTCTAAACTAATTGTAAAATAATTGTTCTGGCTTACAAGAGTAGACTCATAACTACGACTATGTAAAGTAGAAATCCAACAACAGTTATGATTTACAATGACTGTAACTCTGCCAATCTCGTAATAAAACCGCTATTATAACCAACCTACTGTGACATTCGTCTTACTTGAGACGTAGATTAAAAAAAAAAAAAAAAGCTTCTCCCCAGTTGTCTCTCTTCAGAGAGCCACTTTATTACACTAGGATATTAATATACCTTCTCTGAAATGGGTACAGGGTTGTGCCAGGACAGTCTGACAGAGGGAGGGGGCGGTGGGAACGTACGCATGCATGGTGCGTGCATTGTGGTGATGACCGGTGGCGGTGGCGATTGAAGTGAAGAAAGGAAATGAAATAATTTCTATGTTGGTACCATAGCATTTATTCATTCTGTAACTTATCTCAGTCAGGGTTGGCTCACTTGGCCTTAAAGGAAGTAGATTGTGTAAGAAACCTCAGTAAAACTCAATGAGCCTTTCTAAGTTTTGAAAACTGATGGCATCATACCATACTGGCAACTTTTACGTGTTACTGCTGGAAGTTTGGCAGCGGAAATAACTGCTCTAGCTTCACAAGCCTTAAAAAACAAGGGACAATGGTGGATATTATAGTTTTTGTGTAATTTGTGACTTGCCATTTCCTTTTTTTTTTTTTTTAATGAGTAACTTAGGGCTAGATGGCATTAAGTCTACGAAAAACCTAAGCTCTGCCTTTCAGTTGGATTCTGTGTGACCTTAAAAACAGCAATTCACATCCTTTTGCCTTCGTTAGCCCTTCACCCCTTTTACACGGCATGCAGTTCTGCATGGTTATATACCACGTGAATGAAAACTCATCACACAGAGGTGACTACCACACAGTGACACCAGTACCTGCCTGGCTCCGTGAGGCAGGGCGGGAGATGTGACGCTGAATCGGACTCAGTCCCTGCCTTTAAGTAGTTTATAGCGAAGTGGGGAGAGAAGACATGGAGCTGGCTATAATACAGAATAAAATACAGTGCTTGGTGGGAATTGAGGGAAAAGCAAAATCATTTACAGCAGAGCCATTAGTCAACACTTAGGAAAATTGTCCGGGGAGACTTCCGTTTTGAGCAAACGTGCCTGGAAAGATGAGTGACCTGTGTTGCATGTGGAATCGAGGGTACGGTGGAGTGGATTGTAGGAGGAGATGGGGGCCTGCCATAAATAGGGACAAGGAAGGGAGTCCGGGAAATCCATGCAGTCAGTCCAGTGTGGTTTGTTCTGACTGAGACTTAAGAAATAGATTCAGTGGGCAGGTGACTAGAAATAAGTGACACACAAGGAGGGACACTGATGTACTACTTAGGCTTGACTGACTAGGAGAGCGATTCTGCGCACTTCAGTGTAAACGCCGATGTTGGCCTTCCCGCCCAGCGATTCAGGCAGCCACATTATGGATGAAATCGGCGTCCTTGTGGTGTGTTATAGCAGGTGGAGACAGCGTGAAGGCTGCTGAAAAGTGAGGAATACAGTTAGAAGGAAAAGGAAATCCCTCATTTGTGGCCCAGAGCCATGAAGAGGAGGCAGGCAATAAAGGGAGGGGGAAGCAAGAGAGAGAAATGACAGAAAAGGGTGGGGGGGAGGAAAAAAAAAAGGAGAAGAACCTTAAGGCAGAGGGAGGAGGGTGCCAAGGAAAGAGAGAGAAAAGTCAAATAAATTGGCCTGCAGAATAAAATATAGCAGAGATTCAAGAAGGCGGGAATCGATGAGTAAACAGCTTCTGATTTTTCAATGTTGACCAAAAACAAAAACGAGATAAACAAACCCCTTCAGTGTAATGCGGGGTATGGACATGGGAGGAAGAATGGTGATGTACTAAAGGGAAAAAGTGAGACGTAAAGTTTTTAAGGCTTTTGGGTAAGTTTTAGTTATGAGGGAAGCAGGTAGTGAAGTGACTCCAGGATGGAGAGAAAGAAAGAGGAAAGAAGCATGTTTGTTTACTTGTTTGATGGGTTCGAGAGAGATCCAGAGGAGATGAAAAGGTTCAATGTGTAACAGGAGAGAAGACTTCTGGGCCGGAAATGTCCTTCAGTTGCTGATGGAACACAGGAGAAATGGTGGCAGAGCATTAGGCAACATGTCCAAGTATTGCCGAAAGAACTGGAGCGTCCCTGGCAGAGATGTAGGAATTAAGTTTTGGAGGAAGGACACATCTTGACCAAGTGGGAAAGTGACAGGAGATGCAGGAAAAATGCTAGCCATGGCTCCCTGCCAGTGGGGTCAGAGAAGCCCCGATCAGGATGTTCTAGTCCTGCCTAATGTCTCAAGTAGAAGGCGTCGATAACATGAGAGGCAAAATAACAGAAGTAGATGTTTTTGCCTAGAGGATGACCAGATGGTAAGTTTTGGGATATGGAGATGGAGGAAAGAGTGGGGCCGGTAGGCAGAGATTTACACATGCACTAGCAAACAATAATGATGGGGAAGGGACACATGGAAGAATGCGTGTTAAGAAGGCACGCCTAAACCAGAGTGAGTAGGGACTTTTAACCTGTCACAGAGCTGCAGAGGTGTCAAAAACAACCATGGACATTCAAGTGAAATGATCGCTTTAATGCCCCTTACTTTATCTTTCTGGTGCTGATGCCCTTAAAGTGTGCCCTGAAAAATCATAAAAAGTGGGGGGAAATCTCTGCATGCCTCTGGGATCTCTGCTGTGGAAGCTCTAGCATCTGTTGCAAGCACTACATGGGTTTTTTTCTTTTATTTTGTTTTTTTAAAGATTTTATTTATTTATTAGAGAGAGAGAGAGCATGAAAAGGGAGAAGAGGGAGAAGCAGGCTCCCTGTGAGCAGGGAGCCCGATATGGAGCTCAAACCCAGGACCTTGGGATCATGACCTGATCCGAAGGCAGACACTTAACAGACTGAGCCACCCAGGCACCCCATTTTGTTTGGTTTTTAATAGCTTTTAAAGCCACCTAGAAAATTGTTGGAGGTGGGTTCAAGTTATAGCTATTGTTTGCTCAAGAGAAGAATATACCTCAGCATGTGTATTCCACTCTCCCCAAAGAGGCTGTGTTCTGAGTACATTTGCAGGGTAAGGATTATGTGTGCTCCTATCACGGGGAATCTTTTATGTTCCTATAATCATTGGCAACATGTACTTGGAACTGGTTTGTTGAATAACCGTGACTATTGAGCCTTGATCCAAACACTTTATTTTTGCTTCTCCTGAATTTTATTGAGCAGGGGAAGTCTTCCCCTATCCCAGGATGGATATTTCTGCAAGACATGGTTTTTCAGCTCACCCTGAAGAGATACTGAGTTCTAGAGTGGTTTCAAATGGGAACATCCTCTGATTTAGAAATTAGATGGCCCCGTCCTTTGGAAAGTAAGACTCCAAATGTGACAGCTTTGGACCTCTTCACTACCTACCCAGGCCTGCTGCTGAGTGGAGCTTGTCTGGGAAAGGAGCTGGGGTGGAGGGAGCGGGAGGCTTGATGTGTCTGAGGGATTCAGCATTCATGGAACAGCTCCTGGCCATTTCCTTTGAAAATCTTAACTATCCGCTTTGGTGTCTCGGTACCTATCCTCTTGGCCCTGCGGTGCCATTCTAGCATCCAGTTACCCATCTGTTTCGAGGACTCCCTGTGTCTCATGGCTGGGCTTGCTCTCAGAGCTCCAAGTCTGAGAATGCAACTTCAAACGCATAGTCTTTGTTCTGCTTAAATCTCATGCCTTCACAAACATTTAAAATGTGTAATAGAGAACATGAAACAAGCACAGAATTATCGTCAAGCTAATGAATGAAAATATTTCTATTTTTGAGTCAAGTAATTATCTTTATGTTTGTAATTTCTGCGTTCTCACTGTCATCACCCCAGGCCAGGTGCGGATGACCTAAACTGTTACAAACATGTCCTTGTTCTTCCTTAGAAGGCTTTTCCCACGCCTTCCCGCCCCTGATGGATCATGCAGTAGAAGTTGATGCAGAATAATCATCCTGTAGTAGAGGTCTCCTTGTGTTTACTCAGTGCTTCTCAAACTTCACCTGGGGGCCTTATTAAAATGCAGGTTCTGATTCTGTGGTGGTTGGTGGGGCCAGGGAATTTGCATTTTAGCAAGCTGCCAGCTGGTGCTGCTGGGCTGAGGACCAGACTTGGAGTAACAAGGGCCTGCTTGGGTGTTCTCAAGTCTGCTGTGATCTCACCTCAATCTTTCCAGTAAAAAGATTGCACAAAGCTGATCTCTCCTCACCACAGAGAAGACTCCATGACTCTGCCCTTGCAACTCTTTTAACCAAGAAGTCAGTTCAATCCAATAAACATCGAGTGACTTGTGTTCCAGTTACCATGGCGCATCCTGAAAACAGATAAACAAAATGTAGTTTTGTGAGTACTTGGTGTCGACAATCAATGTGGCTTTTCATACACTAGAGATATACTTAGAATGCTAAAGGAACCCAGAGATGTTCCCTATCGCGGTCATGAAAGGCTTCTCATGAGGCCATCACTTGAGTTGGGTCTTGAAGGATAAGGAGAGTTCCCTAGAAAGGAAGAAGGTTCTAAGCAGAAGGCATAGACTTGTTAGAAAACATGAAGTCTATTGAAAAATCAGCTCTATTTGGTGGGAAACAAGACTGAAAAAATTATTCACCGATTGTGAAGGACTCTGTCTGACACACTAAGGAGAGTGTTTAGGCGTCATGTTACAGGTCCTTGGGAGAAGGCTACATGCTCTCTGCACTAGCTCCTTCATGGTAGTAGCCTGTCTTTTCCTCCATTCTCATATTCTTATACCTGCAACAGATCAGGTTGAATGATCCGATTTGGGTTTTGTTTTTTTGGTTTTTTTGCTTTCAAAAAAAGAAAAACGTACATTAGGATGATTGTAAAATACAGAGAAGCTAGAGGCAAGGACACTGGTTTGAAGGCATTGGCAATAGTTCGGCTATCAAATGATGAGTACATGGACCAGTTACTGCGTGTGGGGAGATTGGCAGGGTAACCATCACCTTCCCTCGCTCTGCATGTTCAAAGCTTACGTGTATTTAAGGTCAGCCCTACTGGTGCCTCCTCCACAAAGCCTTCACGTTTCTCTCAGTCTGGCATGTCTACCTGGTCTAAACTCCCAGAGTATTACAGAATTTACCTCTCTCTATCTTAAATTCTAGTTCTGTATGTGTCTTTTCTCTCATAATTTTCAAGTGTCAGAGAGTAAAATGTTGACTAATCTTTAGCTCAGTGTCCCATTAGGTGGTAGGACTTCTAAGTGAAGTGAAAACAGCCCACTTAGATCCAATACAGCCAGTTCTGTTGTAGTGTTGACATCTGGTCTCATAGGGCATCGTTGATAGGCCCTAAAGAAGTCATATGCTTTATTTCACAACCGAGGGATGTAACTGATGTCTGGCTTCATTTTGAGGAACTAAAAGGGGATACACTGGAAGGCCTCTTCATCTTTCTGCTTAGACTGAGTAAAATGAATGTACAAAGAACCTTATTAGCAAAATTATAGTGATGACTGCTTAGAATGTTATTTCCTCAACAAGAAAAAGAAATGTATCATTTCCAGGAAAATTATTTCTAAACAGGGAACTTTGTGATTAATGTTTATTGCAATCAGTAAGAAAAGCATGACCATCAAAAGTCCATTATCAACAGCTTTAACTAATTTTTGTTTTGAATTATTTCCTCCTTCTGTTCTTTCTAGTGAATGTGAGATTTATCCTCATGTGCTTTCTTATTTTCAGTTTGGTTTTCCTTTTTTTGCTTTGGGGTTTTGAGATTGACAACTGTGATTTATCCCCTGGAAGGCAAAAATCTTGAAAAAGTCATTATTTCCAAAAATCAGTCAAGGAATGTATTTTTTTTCCCTTGGAAATAAAGTCGATTTTCTCAGCTCTGATCATATGAGATTATGGGCAAGTAGTCCTTAGTTCTGGCATGTGGACAAAACAGAAGCAGCCCCTGGAGAGAGAGAGTTCAAAATTCATGGCAGTAAGCACATGTTCAGTATGCCAATATTTATGGTGTCACAACCAAATTAAAACCATACCCTCTGCTATTTACATAAGGACTGTACCCAGACTGCACAGGGCTGTGCCCACGTTTCTCAGTAGACTTAAGGCAAGAGAGTCATTCAGGACTCTTGGAGACCAGACTATTTATTTTCACATTCATTTTATTTGTCTCTGTGAGGGAGAGTGAATTGTCTTCACTTATATTAGTTTTGAAGTCATCCAGAATTAGCAGGGGTGAAGACTGGCTTCTGTAGGCAGTGAATTCAGGCAGTTGCATCCTGATCTTCTTAGTTCCCATGCTGGGGGAGTGAGATGTATTGGTTACTGACAGTGAACACTGATTGCTTCTTAGATAGATGGGTAATTCTCAATCTCTCATTTCTAGTGTCTTACTCTTGCTATTAGACAACTGGGGTTTCACCCATTTGGAAAAAAACAGACGCACATACTTTGGTACTTTTGGTAAGAAGACATATTTTATGTCTTTATATGGCAACTTTTAAAGTAGTACCATCTGGCAAGATTTTTAAGAACAGTAAAGTTTCAGAAGCATTGTTGAGTATACATCTCATTTCTTTACTTCTACAAGACAAAGATATCTAAAAATTTAAATTATAACATATGATGTACTTGCATAGCAATGTAAGGGACAAAGATAATACAAAAGCTACAGTGGGGAGCAGGTTTGGTAGGAGGTAGTGAATCACATTTGCTGGTAGAGATGACATTTGAGTATGAATGTGTTCTTTTTTTTAAGATTTTATTTATTTATTAGTGAGAGGGAGAGAGAGAAAGAGAGAGCACAAGCAGGGGGAGCGGCAGGCAGAAGGAGAAGCAGGCTTCCCGCTGAGCAAGGACTCAACACGGGACTCGATCCTAGGACCCTGGGATCATGACCTGAGCCAAAGGCAGAGGCTTAACCTACTGAGCCACCCAGGCGTCCCAGAGTGTGAATGCATTCTTAATGACCCTTTTGAAAGTCCTAGATTCTTCCCACATTCCTTCTGATTCTACTTTAGTTGAGACTCTAGTCTAGAAACAATCTGGACAGGAACCCAGTTGCTGGGATGTCTTAACATAGGTTGGCTCTTTGGCTTTTTGGGAGATGGTCATATAACCATCAACTCATCAAGCGGAAGTTTTTCACAACTGGTGCAAGTGGCGATCTTTTGTGCAAGGGGGGAGGCTTTCTCATTTATAGGATAAAATAATTTTTTATGAGTAACTCTCATGTGAACAAATGAAGCTTGACTATGTAAATCTTTCTTTTACGATGGGATAGAATCCAAGATATTAAAGAAGTTATTTTATTTTTTGAGTTCAGTAATTTAAACATTGTGCTTAGGCTCTTTTTTGGTACTCCAAACATTTATTATTAAGATTTTCTTTGGTGTTTCCTTAAAAAGACAAAATTCAGCATGTTTTCTTTGCGATTGTCTTAAACACACACAAAACAGAAAACAAACTTCACTATTTTTTTCCGACTAATTATTCAGTTGTTTTTATGCCCACAAATTTTTAAATGATTGCAGATTTTTCACTCATCTTTTCATGTATTGTTTTGGTGCTGGAAAAAAATGTTTAAATCCTCTGTGTGTTTAAATCTGGGATTTAACTAGATTAATAAAAAATACCAAGGAAATTTCTTTGGTTGTGTATTAGAAAGTTGAGGAAGATCACTGGCTTTTGCAGTTCATTAGTGGGTCAATTTATTGAATGTTTAGTGTTAGGTATTTCATTTATCAGACAGTGCCTTAAGCACTGGAGAGAATTGGCCTATGCTGTTTACATTCTCGTCTTGCTGCCAAAATTGATTTTTCCATTTTGTATGTGACTTAGGGCTTTGTACTGCAATAGATGCCAGGTTAAAGAATAGTTTCTATCTTAAAGCATGATTGGATTGTTTCAATGCTATCAATAATTTTGGTGAATAACAAAAAATACACTTTCAATAAATGTCCTTGAAGATTTCTATTTGATTCTCTACACAGTAATGAATATTGATATCAACCTCAGTGATAACTGACAATAAATACTATGTTTCCTAAGAAACTTGGCAGCGTCATCGTATGTCTGGGTGTAATAGCTAACCTGTAATTTAGGATAACTCCATCATTATATTGTGACTTGAGATTCTTTGTTTCTGACTGTTTCATGATTTCTTTTATAATGGAAAATATCCTGTTCATTTAAGTGCAAAGAGGATGTTGGCAAAATGAGCTGTTTAGTTGAAGCTCTAGGAAAAGTCTTAAGTATTTGAAACACCCGGTATTTTAAAATCCAGCAGATTCATCCTTTTGCCTAAATATATAATGTCTTATGTTATAAACAGGACATTTTTTGTTTCGTTTCACTGTACATATTAAAGCAGGTTACACAGCAAATAAGCTAATGTGGCCAATCGTTGTCATTTTGCTATTTTGGGAAGGAAGTCTGAAGCAGAAGAATATTCCTGGGGGAAGGATTTGGTTATTTGTTTTTGTTTTTGTTTTTCCTATCAATTTAGACATTTCACTGGCAGCCTCTTTGCCCTTAAAATTTATACTTGAAATGGCCCAGAGATTTTAAATGTGGGGCATTTTAGGGGCCTGAGTACATTTAGGAATGATTTGCTTTGCTCCTTGGTGCAGTGAGTCTGCAGTAGAAAGCAAGGATTTTAATCTTTCCAATTAGATGGAGTGTGGATCTCCAGGCTTAGATTTTGGGTAAACTGAGAAAGACTTTTCTCTGGCTAGATTAGTATCACAAGACTAAGACTGGCTCTGGTATAGAGGCAAGCGTTGCCTTCTTTTCATTATCATATACCATTTGAATTGTATTTGATAGGTTAGTATCATGATATTCAACATGAAAACCGCTTAGCAGTCCTGGTTAACTTAGGCCCATTTGTTATAATGACATATCAGTTGACATTTTTATTTTGACATTTTTGCCAGTTTTTATCAATTTGTAAATTTTGCATTTCATGAAATTTTAAAGTCATTTAGCAATTGAACAATTATAAACATTTCCAAGATCTATGTATTTGTAAATGTAAGTAGGATTTTTCCAACTCAGCACTGCTTTTCAAATGTCTTACTGAATTGTAGGAGAAGGGGAAAAAGGCAAAAAAAACCCCACCAAAAACCCAAAAACAAAACTTTTCCTCTACCCTTTTAGGTTCTGCTTATGTGTGAATTAAACTGACAAAAGACAGATTAATAGGAGAAAAGGCATACAGATTTTGTTAATATTTTAAATTTTATGTGCACAAGGGCTTCTTTACAGAAAGGAATGAAAAACTCAAAGTAGCAATTAGACTCGGGGGCTTGTATACCATTTTAACAAAGGGCTTTAAATTGTGGGAAAATTTACTGGCTAGGAAATATATGGGAGAGGGACGCCTGGCTGATTCAGTCGGTGCAGGATGTGACTCTTGATCTTGGGGTTGTAAATTCGAGCTTGCCATTGAGTGTAGAGATTACTTAAAAATAAAATCTTAAAAAAAAAAAAGAAATTTATGGGGGAAACTAATGGGAAATAAGGGTTATTTTAGTCAGGTCCGTTTATGCAGACTCATCTCTCTGTCTCCGATGATAAGGGTACCTCTCCTCATCCTGGTACTGGAAAGTGGGGGCAGGGGGAGGAGTTTATGCCACCTTTACAAAAGGAAGTTTATGCTCAGCTTTTAGGCAGGTAAGGGGAGGGCAAAGAACTTTTCCTGCATTTGATGATTCTCAGTTGCCTTAGGCTCAAAATAATCCTTTTGCTAAAGCGGCATATTTTGGGGTGGCATATTCTGTATCCCTTTGTAACCATGGGATGCAATACTTGACTTTTTCTAGTAGCATATATGGCCCAGGAAAAGGGACATGGAGGGTGCTGGTGGTGGGTGGGGATGCTGGTGCTCCTGTACTTCTAAGCAGAATTACTTTTATTTTCTGATCGGCTCCAAAAGTTGCTTTTATTTTCTGATCGACTCCTTCTTTTCCTGTAGGTAAAGTTGAAAGTCACAAACAATATAGCTTCTGCCAGGACTGGACCTATTACCATCTCAGATATTGCCTCAAACATGGCGGAGAGGAGGGGCAAGGAGAAGCAGTTCTACATCCTCATTTGTGGCATTCTTTTTTTTTTTTTTTTTAAGATTTTATTTATTTATTTGAGAGAGAATGAGAGAGAGCACATGGGGGGGGGGTCAGAGGGAGAAGCGGACTCCCTGCCGAGCAGGGAGCCCGATGCGGGACTCGATCCAGGGACTCCAGGACCATGACCTGAGCCGAAGGCAGTCGCTTAACCAACTGAGCCACCCAGGCGCCCCCATTTGTGGCATTCTTGATTTCCGTAGAAAATCAGAGGTCATTCTAGTAATACCCCGTTAGGAAATGTGAGGTGTTATGACTCATTTTATGTTGGCTTTGCAAAGTATAGAAAATTTCTTGGCTAGGAAGGAATTCCTTTTCAGACTGCCAGTCCTCCCCAACAATTCTGAATAGGTAGTTCTCTCTTTGCACATTCTTCTGGGTTTAACTGCTGTGTAACCTCCTAACCCCTCATTAATAATTTCCTGAGGCTGGTTTGTTATAAAGAAACATTGCAGCGCAGACAGTGTATGAGTGTGTGTGTGTGTGTGTGTGTATGTGCGTGTGTGTATGTGTGTGTGTGATTACTCCTTAATGACCAACTCAAATGGTATTAATGCTCTGAAGGAAGAAACAAGTGAGCATTAGATTCTTCCCCATTAGTGTGCATATTAATCAAGGAGATCACACCCTTAGGCAGAAGGTAATGAATGCTTTTTAACTTCTCTTCATTATTCAAATTAAATGGCTCATTTTCTATATTGTACACACATTTAAATGGCTTGAGTATTTAAAGGAATAATCATGAATCTTTCAAAGGCTTCTTAATATTAGGATACCGGAAAATAAACTTGTCTCTTTTTGATTCTTAACAAGAACAAGAAATCACCAAGGAACTGAGTGTGTGCAGAGATGGGCATCTGGGCTTCCAGTCTTCTCCACTGTCTGTAATCTGTTCTCACCTTTCTCATATTTCAGCTACACATACCATCAGTGAATTTAACACTGGTCCCATGGTGGCCAGTCGACTAATAAACCTCCCACGAGAAATGCTGTGAATTATACAAAGTTGTTGTTACTAATGGGATACAGGGTGGTGATCAAAACGCTGTCTCCTCCTGGGAAAATGGTCACCCTGCACCGTGAAGTGAAAAAGCCGGGTGGAAATAACATTTTAAATGTTTTTATGTATGCCCACAGAAATGTTTCCATGTATGTAGAAAGACTAGAATTAAGTATGCTAAAATGTTATTAGTATTTTATCTACAGGTGCTGTAGGGGAGCCATGGGAGTGTTGATACTCTGCTTCCTAAAATACGTTTAGGCTTTGCTAAATTTTCTATAATAATCTTCTATTACTGCTATCCTAGAAACAAAGCTGTGCAGTTTTTAAGCCTAATTTGAACAGTGAGGAAGGGGGGCAAATACAAACAGTAGGTTTTTCTTCTTTTCTAAAGGAAAGCACCTAAAATGCAAGGCTTGTTTTTAGAAGCCTAGGAGATGGCATTCTGAAAGGTGGCCCTTTGGGGTTAAGATTTAAAGTTGGCTCTTCGTTTATCCCGGAGGCTAGCTGTGGATGCAGTCAAAGCAAAAGACTGTTGCGGCCGTCGGTGAGGAGAGCCATCTCGACAATTATCTATGTTGTTTTTGGCACTTGCAAGAAATGTTGTTTTCACAAGACCCAAGAGTTTTGTCTGGGAAGAAAGAAGATAGCTGCCAACATTTGGCACCATATGGGGTTTTCTTCTTTTTTCTTTCCTTTTTTTTTTTTTTTTCTTAAAGCTTAGTGTGTAGTCTGTACATCCTGCTCTTAAGCCTTAAAGATCAAGAAAATATTATGGGTTTGTTGTGTTTTTTTTGTACACTTGTTGGAAACATCTGGAACATGCCATTAGGTTGCACACCACAGGTTTTGTTTACAGACAAGTGTGTGATATAAACCATGAAAAAAACCCCCCAAATCAAACCCTGCTTTCCTTTGCAGCTGCCTTCTGCAGCGCACTGTGATCCAGGGTCTGTATTGACCATACACACTCTTGCTAATCACATTTAGTGAGCCTGATGGATTGAGAAACCATAATGACTAAGTACAGTGTATCCTTCAGACATACCAGCACCTGGTCCCTTATTGAAATCAGGCAGCTTCTGCCAATACTGCATTCACCCTGGGACTGCGTGCTTGTATGCTTTGCAGTATATAAGCTCATCTGTTCTGTGACTGCCTTTTAGCAAATCAAGAATAAAAATTATTTCAGGGGTGCCCGGGTGGCTCGGTTGGCTGAACGTCCAACTCTTGATTTCAGCTCAGGTCATGATCTCGGGGTGGTGAGATGGAGCCCTGCGTTGGGCCCCAACGCTCAGGGGGACTCTGCTTGAGATTATCTCTCTCTCTCTCTCCCTCTGCTTCTCCTGTGCCCGCCACCCCCCCACCCCAACATGTGCTCTCCTGCTCTCTCTCTCTCAAATAAATAAATAAATCTTAGGAAAAAAAAATCATTTCAAACTCCAGGTATAGAGCAGGTAGGAAATTCTCTTCTAAGGAATACTATTTTGTTTTTGGAAGAAATACTATAGTCTATTTCTGACACTAAACTTTCAGTTAAGGGAATGGAATAAAAGACTAATAGTGAAGACTGTTTTTTATGCCTGTGATTGAAATTATATCTCGACTGAGACTCTCATTTTGGGATATCACCCCTCATCAGTTCATCTCAAATATAAGTAATGAAATAAGTAACGAATAAAAGAACCAAATAAACAAAAAACACAAAGTAACAAAACAACATAAATGTTTTGTTTCCCGAACCTCTCTTTTTTTTATACTGCTCTTATCTTTCATCGCAGTGCCTTCACTTTGATGTTTAATTATTATGGTTCCATGTCTCAAGTGAAAACTTCTGTCTGCAGAGTCTGGAACCCCTCAAAGTGCATTGACCCCTGAGACTAGGGCCATCTCAAGGGAGAACTCTAAATTAAAAGGGGGTTTTGAGTAGGGAAGTATATTTGGAGCTTTGAGTAGGGAAGGAAGTATCAAAGCAATGCTCTGTATGAACTGTGGAGGGTAGGGGGTACATCCATGGTAGAAGGTTGGGGGGGTACAGCTGTGTATCTATACGGATCCATAATAGGAGATCGCTAGTCAGGGGCTTGTGTGCCTTCCTGCTGTTTTTTCCCATTGGTCTTCTGTCCTGTTTACTTCCATGTGGCAAGAATCCTAAGAGACCCGAGGGCGATTCCTTTTGTCCATTCTGCTGCCCTCCTTTCCTTACGCAGTTTAAGATTCCTGATGATGACTCATTACCACTGTGCTACTAGGGAGCCTGAGCGGCTGTGCACATGCGCGTTTCTGCGTCCAGCCTTCTCAGCTTTGGAACTGACATTATTCTGGCCCTCTACCCTCTTCACCAAAGTAATTTTAAAGATTGTTTCAAGCATTCTGAAATAAAGCGGAAGATGTCTTTTTAATACTTTTGTTCTGGAAATTTTCAGGGCTCACAGAGTCTTTAAAAATATGGGGAACATGCCCTGGGAGCAATTTAAGTATGGTCTCGTGGAGCCCTCCTTGCCTTGTTTTCTCGGAGGTGAAGTCATTTTCTTAGTCACGGAGGTCTTGGCAGCAGGGCTAGAACACAAGTGTAGCCCTCAGTTCTGGGCTCCGTTGGTCTCATCATGACATGCCTCGTAGTTCAGGTTGTCTTGATGATAAATAGGTGAACTCTTGAGAAAAGGCAGGAGCTCTTCTTCCTTCAGTGCCTTGGCAAGTTTTGAGCTCACTTGTTGCTCAGAAAAGGGATTTGTGGCTTTAAAGAAATACCATGCTCACTAAATGAAGAAATAATACCAAGGTCATTTGTCAAAACAGGTAAAAACTTTGCTCTGGCATACTCTGTTTATAATTTTCATTGATAAGCAAATGAAATCATCTTGGGTGAAATATTGTAGAGTATACTTTAAAATGGGTTGGTCCCTCTTTCTCATTCATACAGTTTGTATTTCTGGATGGTTTATTTACCATATACTGTAAAACCAGAGCTACTATTTTTGCTTCAATCTGAGAACATATCCAGTATTCTAAATGGTAGATAAGGAGACATTTCAGCATTTCACTTGAAATTTCTTGATTTTTTTTTTTTGACATTTTTTTTAAATTTTTTTATTGTTACGTTAATCCCCATACATTACATCATTAGTTTTAGATGTAGTGTTCCATGATTCATTGTTTGTGCATAACACCCAGTGCTCCATGCAGAACGTGCCCTCCTCAATACCCATCACCAGGCTAACCCATCCTCCCACCCCCCTCCCCTCTAGAACCCTCAGTTTGTTTTTCAGAGTCCATCGTCTCTCATGGTTCGTCTACCCCTCCGATTTCCCCCCCTTCATTCTTCCCCTCCTGCTATCTTCTTCTTCTTTTTTTTTCCTTAACATATATTGCATTATTTGTTTCAGAGGTACAGATCTGAGATTCAACAGTCTTGCACAATTCACAGTGCTTACCAGAGCACATACCCTCTCCAGTGTCTATCACCCAGTCACCCCATCCCTCCCACCCCACCCCCCACTCCAGCAACCCTCAGTTTGTTTCCTGAGATTAAGAATTCCTCGTATCAGTGAGGTCATATGATACATGTCTTTCTCTGTTTCACTTATTTCACTCAGCATAATACCCTCCAGTTCCATCCACGTCGTTACAAATGGCAAGATCTCATTCCTTTTGATGGCTGCATAATATTCCATTGTATATATATACCACATCTTCTTTATCCATTCATCTTTTTTCTCTATATCTTTTTGGTCAGAGGTGACCAGTACTGTAGGACTCACAGTACTCCTTTTTGCATATTCTGTAGGCTGTTTTAATAGGCAGGACATAACCTACTTTATCCATTTTTTCATAAATATAATAAATGTTCCAAGAAGAAATATCAAAGCATCCAACAGGAATGATAAATATTACCAACCAAATATGAGAAGAAGGCAGAATATGAATTCTGATTTCTTAGTGTTCAGCAGTTGATTTGGGTGAGATGTGGCTAGCTTGTGGCAGCAGAGGGCTGGAATCCTTCTGATAAGAGCTGAAGGGTTTCAGGAGTCATAGTGAACTCATGAGTGGTTATCATAACAGAGAGAGTGGGACTCTCTATTGGATTTTTCAGGTTAGAATTGAAACTAAACTGCTGAGTCTGTATGCAAAATTCCTAAGGTGCTTTTTGCAAGATTATGAGTTGTTCTGCATCCTCCCGGCCAGATGAGTAATTGCTCTGTCAATCGGCCCCTGCAATTTCATTTGTACAAGGTCATTGCTTCCACTCCTTGAACTATACTGTCACATTAAGGGAGCATGGCCTCTTAAGGGAGATGGGGCAATCTCTTTAATTAACAAACTCATAAATTTATCAGGTTTGTCCCTCCCTGCTTTGAGAAAAGAGATAGCAATTGTTTAGTTTCTATAAATTGTTTTTTTTTTTCTTTCTTCTTTTATATCTCTGGTTTTTGATTTAGATTTTTGTGTAGGAGAAAGCATATTGATGTCTTACATTTTCCTTATGGAGATTTTATATATATATACACACACATACACATATTATATATGTCTTGAACTACTAGGAAATATCTAGACTATTTGTTTATTTGTCTAGGGGTAAATAGGATGTCCCCTATTCATTTATTCATCCTTTTATTTAAAGATTTTATTTATTTATTTAAGAGAGAGAAAGAGAGCGAGCGAGCAGGGGAGGGGCAAAGGGAAAAGCAGACACCCCGCACCCCAGCAGGGAGCCCCACATAGGGCTGATCTCAGGATCCCGGGATCATGATCTGAGCCGAAGGCAGGCGCTTAACCGACTGAGCCACCCAGCCGCCCTTCATTTATTCTTTCAACAAATATTTACTGAGCATTCATTACTTATGCAGCAGAATACTAGACACGGGATACAGCAATGAACGGGACGTACAACACCTCTGACCTCGTTGAGTTTACATTCTAGTGAGGAAAGGAAGATAAGTAGCATACATAAAGTGTTGGTATGATAGAACATGATCAGTGCTGTGTATAAGGAGATAGGGAGTGTGTGAGGTTAGAGAATATTGTTGCAGTTTAAAGTAAGTCCTGGCCTGGGCCGGGGGGTGGGGGGTGGAAATCCACTGAGGTGACTTTTTTTTTTTTGAGGTGCTTGACATCTTTATTGCTTTGGAGGTGGGACAGGTGCTCAGGAGCTCTTGGTGCGGCGGGCCCGTTTCCAATTCACTATCACAGGCTTCTGGCGGCGTGGGATGGCGCGGATCTGGGCGGTACTTGTGCTTGCGGATCGTGTGCCTGATGCTACCGGGGGTGGGCAGGGCCTTCTTGTGGATGGTGGTCCGCACGGAGGAGGTGGCGGCTTTCCGTGGGCCAGCTCTCCGCCTCATGACCACCACCACACCTCTGCCGTGGGCCTCTGGCTCCATAGCCACAGTCTTGCGGTGCATCAGCCCGTTATAGCGAAAGGAGTTTCGAGGCCTCTTGTAATGGGCCTCGGTGCTGTATGCCTGCTTGTTCCTCTTGCTCCGAAAGCTGGAGCCACTCCGCACGATAATCCATTGCAGGTGGGTGGATGGGGCCGCAGCGCCTCTCACTGCGGCGCCCGGAGTTGGAAAAAGCCTTAGAGCTGAGGAGATGGGGGAGAAGGCCTTGCAGGCAGAGCCAGTGGGAGCGGCAAGGCCCTTAGAGAGGAGTGTACCCGGAAAGATTGGCAACAGCTGGGTAGCTGGAGCGAGGTGAGCAGAAGAGCGATGCATTTTGTAGGGAGGATTATTTCTGCTTGCTTGGGGTTAGTCTATAGGGGAGGAAGGGAAGAAATGCCATCATGGTGGCTTAGACCAGCATGAAGTAGGTACGCGGTCAGATTTTGGATATATTCTGCAGTGAGGGCTGTTAAGAGTTGCTGGCGGACTGGAAATCAGGAATTGTGAATGGGTTGTAAGGAGCAAGCCCCAAACTCTCACCTGTAGGTGGACAGGCATCTTGGTCTTTGGCCTGTTGTTTATGTCTTAAAAGTCTTCAGGCTACTGTTAACTTCTAACGAGGCACCAGTAGACGTGTGAATTGATTGTGACAGGGAAGGGCTGTAAAAGATACAAGTTGGTGATGGATTTTATTGTTCACTAATAATGATAAGTGATCGATGTATGTGAGTTTAAGATCAATAAAAGAGAAGGAAGCAAATGTATTGATTTGGAACAATATTACCAACTGCTTAGCTAAGTGGAAGAATGGCTTTTTTTTTTTTTAAACAAAGGCAGGTTATACTACAAGAAGAAATTCCATTTAATAATAAATATTGTTAACACTTATTAAGTGCTTACTCTACACCAGACATGCATTAATGTATGCTTTACATACATTAATTCCTTTAATCCTCACAAAAACAAAAACAAAAACAACCTGTGAGGGCAATTACTGGTATTATTCCCAGTTGAAGGAGAATGTAAGCCATTTGGCCAAGGTCAAGTAGCTGATCAGGAGTTCCAGCAAAGACTGTCTTGGTTCCAAGGTGCATGCCCTTAATCATTACATTATACTGCTTCCAATAGCTGCTTTAATTTGTTAGAACTACAGCTCTAATTGGGTTAGATGCTGAGCAGACTTGCTCAGCTTATGGTCACTTCTTAAATGTAGAGAAGTCATTGAGGGCCTGGAGCTTTTGTCTTGCCAACGCCACATATTTATTTTAAGGGAAAGTCTGGATGTTTGGGATAAAAAGAATCCATAGAGGAAGAAAAGGCAGAGTGTGAGAATATGACTTACGGAAGGCTGGAACTGAGTTTAAATCGTGGTTTACCTACTTGTTAGGTACGGTACCTTAACTTAGTCACTCAACCTATCTGAGCACCTGAGTCTCCAATTTGTAGAATTTTGAAACAAAGAGCTACCTCACAGGGTAACATTAATGAAACTCCTAGCAAAATGTCTGGTCTACTTAATAAATTTTACTTTCTTCACCCATCTGTCCAGCCAGTTAGGCTGAAAATGCACATAGGGGTTTCTAAAAATAACATTGGTTAGGATGAAAGAAAGAAAAGGCTTAATGTAGGGAGGCCAGCAAAATAATACGATGTGGCTCCACAAGAGAACAATAAAGAAATAATCTGCGTGCACTGACTTAGATCAGTGCTTGTCAGACTTGAATGTTTATTTGAACCTCCCGGGATCTTGTTAAAATACAGATTCTGCTTCCGTAGGCTTGGGGTGGGGCCTGAGAGTGTGTGTTTCTAACATGCTCATGTGATGCTGATGCCGCTAGTCTGTGGATCACACTTTGACCAGCAAGATTTATCAAAATAGATTTACGAACTACGTTGGGAAGTTAAAGTGACTAACATTCGATTCGGCATCAGTGAGACAGTTTTCCCGAGCTTCTCAGAGATGAAGTGAGCTGTGTCGTAAGGTGTATTTCAGTCACTGCTGATCTGTACTGTTGATATATCCAAGACTCCGGAGGTTGAGCCAGACTTGCTTTTTATCTTACCCATTGGTGCCAATTAACCTTAAATAGAAGTGGGTAGAGCATTTAAACATTATTGGTTAGAAAGGTTCCTGGGGGAAGTGATTGAGTTTCTCTGGACTGTGAGACCACTAAGCACAAATGTTTTAGGGGGAATTCACTCACCGAAAAAGATAATCAGATTCAACGACTGCTAACGTTCACTTTAGCCTTGTGATGAGTTTTTATGTCAAATGCTTAGAGTGATAATCTGAGATCTATATGGTGTGTGTCTAAGCCGTGTTACTAAGTGGAAATATCGGAATTTCCTAAGAGTTTTAAAAGGAAACCGTTCACTGTATTCACAGTCATGTTCACTTGTTTGTTCTGTAATCATAATATTGTAATTATTCATATACACACACACACATGCATACCAGGTATTGTGTACCTGCATTATGCTGTTCTTTTAATTTATTTTTACCAGCATTTTTTTTTTTTTGACCTGAAATGGTCATGGTAATTTGTGCACTTACTGTTTTCCAGAAGTTTTCAAGCTTTTGCCTTCTAAGTTACTAAGAAATGTAAACACTTAGGGCATTGTTATCGACCATAAATACATTCTTCTTTATTCCTCAGCATTCAAACAGCTGTAATGTTACTAGAAAAAAGTGCCTATTTATGGAAATGTGTTTTCTCTCCTCCTGCTGAAACTTAAAGGCTTATTTTAAAGTATTTCTAGAGCTGCCACCTGTTAAATGATAGTGATCTTATGCTTTGTAGATATTTTTATCATGAAAGAAGATAAGCTAGAAAAATAAAGTACATTCGATGTTGGAAAGTGTCATAGACTTTTTGAATCCTGTTTGCATTGAGCCGGTGGACCCTCCTATTCTGGCCAGCCTTCAGGAGTGCCTGTGAGCACAAAGGAATGGCATGTATTTATACTTGTGTAAATAAGATCCTGTATACTTTCCACTGAGAACATGCAGGCAGCCCTTTTATGGTCAACAAGGGGTTTTCCCTCTGGCCTTTAGGGAGACCACAGGGCTAGGTATTCAAGCGTGCATTTTTGATATCATACAGAAGAATGATTTCACAGCTGGTTCCCTTTCATACAGTCTTAGAAATGATTTTGTTAAACTTGCCTTTATTCATTAATAAGTCATCCAGGAATGTATGAAGGGTTTTATATAAAAAGTCCAAGTTTTTTTTGTTTGTTTGTTTTAAGTTAACCTCTGTTTCTGTTCAATTTTTAGTTTTCTTTAAGGAGTATAGGGTATCTTCTTTTATCACTTAAGCAACTTCACGATTTGTCTTTGATGAAGAGTCTCATGCTTTCACATATCCAAAAAATTATTAACCAATCTGAAAGTTGAAAGAAGGATAATGGGTGAGTAGTTTTAGAAAACATCACTGAGGGGCACCTGGGTGGCTCAGTCAGTTAAGCATCTGACTCTTGATTTTGGCTCAGGTCATGATCTCAGGGTCATGAGATTGAGCCCCATGTGGGTCTTTGCAGTGAGCGTGGAGCTTAAGATTCTCTCTCTTCCTCTGCCTCTCCTCCACCCCACTCCTGTGGGTGCACTCTCTCTCTCTGTCTCTCAAAAAAAAAAAAAAAAAAAAAACTTGAAAAAAACTTAAAAAAAGAAAACATCATCGAGTAAACACATATTTGATATTTTGTTTTGTTTTTATTTATTTTTTTTTAAGATTTATTTATTTATTTATTTGACAGAGAGATAGCGAGAGAGGGAACACAAGCAGGGGGAATGGGAGAGGGAGAAGCAGGCTTCCTGCTGAGCAGGGAGCCCGATGCAGGGTTCGATCCCAGGACCCAGGGATCATGACCTGAGCCGAAGGCAGACGCTTAACGACTGAGCCACCCAGGTGCCCCTGTTTTGTTTTTAAAAGATTTTATTTTTAAGTAATCGCCACACCCAACATGGGGCTCGAACTTAGAACCCCAAGATTAAGAGTCAAACACCTCTCTGATTGAGGCAATCAGGTGCCCCTATTTTGTTTTGATTTGACATTATTTTTTAATAGCAAATAATACTAACATCGAGCATAATTACATTTTTAAACTGATTAATTCTAGAAAATGATAGAGCTAATAATAAGCTCCCCTCTTTCCGTTAGCACAGTATTCCTGTGAGAGGTGGTTGGATGTCCAGCTTTGAATCTAAGATTTTCTCTAGAACTACCGAGTAGAGTCTGTTGAGAGACATTAATTTTTCATGGCTGTTGGCTCTCATCCATTTTCTCATTTGTAAGAGAACAACTTCATTTTTAGTCATTTTCTAGAAGTTGTTCAACTACTTGGAAAACATTTTGAATAGCACTATTTATAAACTTGTCTTTCACTCATCCCAAAGACTTCTGTCCATCCCTTCAGATCTCAGCTCATTAATCCTTACATTAGTATAGACCTCCCTGTTAATTCACTATTCAGTATTCCTTGAGAGCCAACTAGGTGTTAGGCCATGTGTCCTCAGTCTTCTTGGTCTCAAGATCTTTTTATACTTGTGAAGACAATTGAAGATGCCAAAGGGCTTTTGTTTGTGTGGTTACATCTATTAATACTTATCATATTAGAAATTAAAACTGAGGAAGTATAAACATATTTATTTATTCATTTAGAAATAGCAAATTCATTTAGAAGTAGCAGTGATAAACATATTAACATTAACATGATTTATGAAGAAAATAATTATGTTTTCCAGAGTAAAAACAGTTAGTAAGAAGAGTGGCATTGTTTCACATTTTTTGAAAATCTCTTTAGTGTCTGGCTTGTTGGAAGAGAGATAAATTCTCATGTCCGCTTCTGTGCTCACTCTACTGTGATATCACATATTAAGTAATCTCAGTAAAACTTGACTGCATACTTACGGGAAAATAGCTTTGATCTCACAGACCCCCACAAAGGTCTTGTGGACAGACTCCCAGAGGTTCCTAGAGCACACTTTGAGAACCTCCCGTCTGGGGTGTAGACCAGTATACAAAGAGATACCAGTCCTGGCCTCTGTGGACCTGGAGTTTATTCTCCTAGTACTGAGCATTTTCCTTCTTAATTAGAACTTTTAACTCTTTTACTACAGTGAAGTCACTGAGGGGCAGAGATTCTTTGTTTCTGTTTCTTACTCAGTGGTTTATTTTTCTGGTTTACATTATTAAACAGTTATTGAATGGATAAAATCAACTGCTCATTAATGTTGAAATATGTTTTTTAATCCTACATTTAGAGCATTCACTTTGCTAGCATAGACGTGATGTGATTCCAAAATCTTAAGGAAGACCAGTTTAAGTCTCCCTGGATTAAATGTGTACTTTTTATACTTTTTCAGGGTACCTGGGGATATATACTGAAATACTTAGGATGGAAAGGCTATATTCAAACTAGAAAATAATTGATTTGATGCAATAATGGGATGGTTTCTGTTGCAGTTCAGTGACTGCAGATCAATAATTTGACTCCTTAAATGTGTATTTTTAGTTCTTTACATTGTTCGCCATTATAAAGGCCTTTCATATGTGAAGTAACTATCTGAATTGTTAATTGTTCTAGATATAATGAGGAAATGAGAAAATCACTTCTTTTTCTATGCATGTGATTGTAAGTAGGGAACAGTTCTAGAAAGTACTGTTGCAGAACAACTGCAATTGTTTACCAGTTTCCAGTCAGCTACTTTCTTTCCGGTAAGTCACTAACAGCTTTATATGTTGTAGCGGTTCCATCTTTATTCTCTTTTCTGTCAACATGAAACTGGGATCAGTGTTAACAGTGTTATATCATATGGGTAATATCTAAGAAGTAAAGTTTCTAGTGGAAGGATCAGAGTTAGCAATCAAAATTATTATATAATAAGTTTCTAGAATTAATATTTCTTAGAAGGATGTGTTAATTCCATTTCTTCTGAAGGTATGTCGGTTTTTGTAACATATTTTTGAAAGGTATTTTATTTTAAAAGGCTACAATTTAAATATACAATGATAACATATTTTCTTCCTGTATTTCATTTGGCTCATGAGACAACTCTGAAGTGAACTCCTCATTGCCATTTAAATGAAAAATACCTTTTCTTATATATGAGGTTTGTACAGACTCATCTTTTCAAGCCCTCTTTTATGAGCCTAATTTTATTTTTTAGGTTTATGAAAGAAGATCCAGTAAATGAGAATAAGACCTTGCTGATTGTAGGATTTTCTTTCATGTAGGGTTGAACTTGCTTGTTATTTCTTGTTTCTATATATGACTCACTGAGTTATTTTTCTAGTGAATTCACGTTGTTCATGATGTCATGATGTTACAAGTTTATGCACATGTTGTTTGTTGTATAATGTAAGTTAAGACAATATTTGGAACCAGAAAACAAATGTAACTTTAAGTGGTGATGTAGTAACCACAGTGAAGATTGGAATAGTGTGTGGGACTTGGTGTATCTTTGAGCCTAAATAATGATATATAAATTAAATACCAAATGATCTTCAATTAAATAATTATGTAGGCCTAGACTTTATTCATCCAAAGCCTGAAAGAGAGGCCATTATATAGTTTGGGTAAATTTGTGGGTAGTACCGAATCACAAATCCCAGATCCTAAAGGGGTGTATTCTGTATTGGTTTGACATTTACTTAAGAGAAAATATAATATTTGGGGGCGCCCAGGTGGCTCAGTCGGTTAAATGTCTGACTTCGGCTCGGGTCATGGTCCCAGGGTCCTGGGATTGAGCCCCGCATCAGGCTCCCTGCTTGGCGGGAAGCCTACTTCTCCCTCTCCCCCTGCCTGCCACTCCCCCTGCTTGTGATCTCTCTCTCTGTGTCAAATAAATAAATTATATAAAAAAGAAAATCTTGGGGCACCTGGGTGGCTCAGTTGTTAAGCGTCTGCCTTCGGCTCAGGTCATGATCCCAGGGTCCTGGGATCGAGCCCCACATTGGGCTCCCTGCTCAGCGGGAAGCCTGCTTCTCCCTCTCACATTCCCCTGCTTGTGTTCCCTCTCTCGCTGTGTCTCTCTCTGTCAAATAAATAAAATCTTAAAAAAAAAAAAAGAAAATCTAATATTTGATAGTAATGCAATCATTACCTCAAATCAAATTTGATTTAAAAATTTAAAACCCATTATATCTATTCTAGTGTCTAGAATATTTTTCTTTTTTTAAAAAAATTTTATTTATTTATTTGACAGAGAGAGACACAGTGAGAGAGGGAACACAAGCAGGGGTAGAGGGAGAGGGAGAAGCAGGCTTTCCACCGAGCAGGGAGCCCGATGTGGGGCTCGATCCCAGGACCCTGGGATCATGACCTGAGCTGAAGGCAGACGCTTAACAACTGAGCCACCCAGGCGCCCCTAGAATATTTTTCTAAGCAGCAAAAAGTATCATCAAATAAACTATAGTTATGTTAATAGTTTGCTTATATTATTTATAATTTCCAGATTTTTTTCTTTTGAATAAAAATGTTGAAAATTTACTGCAATAACTACTTTTAATACTTTGTTACATAGCTTTTATAACTTTTTCTACATATTAATATTTATGCATTTCAAATTATTTTTTACAAAAATGAGACCTCACATGTATGTTATTTTTCTAATTGAAGTATAGTTGACACACAATGTTATATTTGTTTCATGTGTACAACATAGTGATTTGGCGAGTTTATATGTTATGCTGTGCTCACCCCTAGTGTAGCCACCATCTGTCACTATACAACACAATACAATACAATTGACTATATTCCCTCTACCTTTTATCCCTGTAACTTATTCATTCTGTAAGTGGAAGCCTGTATCTCCCACTGCCTTTCATCCGTATTGCCAATCTCCCCCCACCTCCCTACCCCCTGGTCACCATCGGTTTGTTCTCTATATTTAGGGGTCTGTTTCTGCTTTTTGTTTATTTGTTTATTTTTTTTAGATTCCACATATAAGTGAAATCATATGATATTTGTCTTTCTCTGACTTACTTCACTTAACATAATACCCTCTAGGTCTATCTATCTTGTCACAAATGGCAAGACCTCATCCTTCTTATGGCTGAGTCATACTCCATGGTATGTATATGTATATATATACCACATCTTCTTTATCTGTTGATGGACACTTCTGACAGTGGGTTAATATCCAAAATATACAAAGAACTTATAGCTTTACACCAAAAAAAAAAAAAAATCCAATTAAAAAATGGGCAGAGGACCTGAATAGACATTTTTCCAAAGAAGACATACAGATTTGCCAACAGTCACATGAAAAGATGTTCAACCTCAATAATCATTAGGGAAATGCAAATCAAAACCACAATGAGATATCACCTTACAGCTGTCAGAATGACTGGAATCAAAAAGACAAGAAATTGGCAAGGATATGGAGAAAAAGGAACTCTTGTGCACTGTTGGTGGGAATGTGCAGCCACTGTGGAAAATAATATGGAGATACCTCAAAAAATTAAAAATAGAAATACCATATGATCCAGTAATTCCGCTACTGGGTGTTTACCCAAAGAAATGAAAACACTAATTTAATAATATAATATAAAATATTAATTAACACCCTTATGTTTATTGTAGCATTATTTACAATAGCCAAGATAGTGGAAGCATATCCATATCCATCCATCCATGTGTCCATTAATAGATGAAAGGATATGTTATTTTTTAACCTGCTTTTTTCACTCTATAAAATGTCTTTCTGTATAAATATTTGCTTATCATTATCAGTGATTCTTAAAATCTTTTGTGTTATAACTCATTGATATTCTAGTGGAACATCTTTCTTTCCTCCATAAGAATGCATATAGAAGAAATTTTTTTTTTAAAGATTTTATTTATTTATTTGACAGAAAGAGACACAGTGAGAGAGGTAACACAAGCAGGGGGAGTTGGAGAGGGAGAAGCAGGCTTCCCGTGGAGCGGGGAGCCTCATGTGGGGCTTGATCCCAGGACCCTGGGATCATGACCAGAGCCGAAGGCAGACGCTTAACGAATGACCCACCCAGGCACCCCTAGAAGAAATTTTTATATAAAGTTTAGGGATCTCAGGGTCATAAATCTCAAGAAACATTGATCATACCATTCTTAACTGCTTCATAGGTTTCCTACCAGTGGAATCTGGTTTAAGAAGTGCCATATTGTTGGACTTTAAGATTATTTTAAATTTGACTTTTTTTTTTTAATTTGACTCTTATACACTACTATACAATGAACACTTTGGTTATTCTTTAGATACATATTTTTTCTATTTATTTCATTAGAATGACTTCCTAGAAAGTTGAATTATTGAATCAAAATTTTGCTTTTTTCAATATGTTCAATATTTATTATCCTATTGCTTTAAAAAAGTTATAAAAATGTCTTTTCATAAGAACTATGTAAGAGTACCATTTTACTTTGGTATAATGCCTTTAATATTTGCCAACCTGATATGCAAATGTAATATATTAATTTATAATTAGTAAACATACTATATTAATATTAATTGCAGTATTAAAGTTTAGAAGAATTTTCAGGTCCTGGTTTTTTCACCACGTAGTGAATTGTAAAATTCCTTGGTCCTTGTCTTCTCAAAAGAAAGAATTCATTTGAGAGAGTTAAAACAGAAAAAGGTTTTATTTAGCAAAGCAAAAGTACACTCACTCCAGAGAAGTAGGAGCAGGCCAGCCCTGGGGTAGTAGCAGCCCGCTGAGTTCTGCATTGTTTTTGTTTGTTTGTTTGTTTGTTTTATGGGGGCCTGTTTTGTCTCCTTCTTCCCATTTTGTCATTATTAAACCACCCTCTGGAGTTGCCCTGGTTTCCTCCCCTCCAACCTTTTGCACATGTTCCTGTTTGCCATCTTCCCGTGAGTGCCTAGGGGATACCCACGGTGGGAGAGTGGGAAGGGCAAAACCGCAATGCAAATGATGTTAGGTTGTTGTAACAGCCTTGGGGTTACTAGCCAACAGGGTTTTCTTTAAGTGCGCATGCTCCAAAGTTGAGCAAGTCCCTGTGACCTGTATCTTTTGCTTACTGGGTTGTTCTAAACTGCAGAAGGGGTTGGTCTAAGGGGGTTGGGTGGTCTCTGGTCAGAGACTGGGTGGTCCCTGGCAATTTCCCATTGGCCATCCTCTCTCTCCTGATCATGTCTACATAACTGCCTCCTCTAGCAGTTTTATGGCTTTTACGTTTCTTCATTATTCTCTAGAACGTTACTTTAGGTGACTTTTTTCCCCCACCAGGAATAAAATTGCTACAGAAAGAAATTTTACTTTCCAAAAATATTAGAGATGGTGGGGTCATAGAAAATTCAGAAATTATTCAGAGATTTCATGTATGTTAAAAGGTATTTTGCCCACCATGTTCCAATAGGTGATTATGCCTTTCTTATTTGAAACTATCTAAGTGGTTTCTTGGATTCTTCTCTTGAGTTTTATTGTAGAGATATGCAGAAGAAATAGCTCCTGTTGCGTTTGTGATGGAAAGGTTGTAGCACTCTATCCAGCTCCACACAGAATCTTAAGCACATTAATTTTTGAGAAATAAGAATCAAAAGCTTTAAATCATGATGTCTCCAAGAATTGCATCCTTGACCCTCTTCTTTTCCTATAAACTTTTCTTCCATGATTGTGGCTTCAATAACCATATATGTATTGATAATTTTCAGATCTGTATTTTCAGCATACACCTTGCTTTTGTCATTCAGACCCACATATCCAAATGACTGCTTGTCATAACTACTTGAATGTTTCCTTAATACCTCAATGCCAGTGTATTCAAAAGTGCTCTTAACTCCCATGCTTAATTCTTCTCAAAAATTACATCGTATAGGAATGTCTTAGTCCATTTGTGCTTCTGTAACAAAAGCACCATAGCCTGGGTGGCTTACACAGACATTTATTTCTCACAGTTCTGGAGGCTGTGAAGTGCAAGATCAGGCACCCACAAGGTTATGTATCTGGGGAGGGTCTGGTTCCTTTCACCTTAACCTCACATGGTAGAAGGGATGTGGGAACTCTTGTAGGGCACTAATGTCAGTCTATAAGGGCTCCACCCTCATGCCTTAGGTCCCAGATAAAATCCTTCCTTTCATGAATCTTGGCCACATGTTCACTCAGGCTAAATTTTGGTGTGTAACCTTCCATCTTTTTTATTGTATGTATTTACATTTCTATTTTCACAAAAATTGAATCCTATGACACATGTCTTTTATAATATGATTATTTCACTAAATAAAATACTGTGGGTATTAAATATTAGTCAAGAGCATTATTTTCTTCATGGGATGCTCCTATTCCTTTTAATTGATGTTCTGTAATTTCTTCTTTCCTTTACTGCTCCTGAAGACAAGAATAGAGGCTCTTTTCATTTGATAGGTTTTATTTTTGATAAAATCATGTCGGAGGTTAGCTTTCAATATATGAGTTTTGGGGGGAAACAAACATTCACTCCATAACAGAGGGAATAATAACACTTTTCACCAGATTGTTTAAATCGGAAATCTGAATTCCTCATTGCCATCTCTATCCTTATATTTAAATGCTTTCCAAGATCTCTTGTTTCTACTTCCTAGTTAAATATTGCTTTCCATCACCTCTGCTGCAACTTGAGTTTTAGACAACATCATAGTCTCCTGGGTTATGCATTGGTCTCTAATTTGCCATTCTCCTTCCATTCATGTGGTTCATTCCGTATGTCTTCTACACTGCTGTCAGAAACGTCAGTCTCTTAAAACTCCTGTCTTTGGAGGTCCCTTCCCTACCTCTGTGCTGACCTCAGTTTTTGAATTTGGCCAAGAAAGAATTCAGAGCCAAACTCTCAAGTAAGCAAGGGTTTAATAGCAGTTAAAGGGAAAGTACACTTTCAAGATGGGGGTGGGGGGCATGCCTAGAGGTGGCAACTGCACTGGGGTTAGGGGTGTCTTTTCTTTTTATGTTTGCATAGGTAAGGGGTCATAGCTAGGTCAGTCTCCTGCTGAGGTTGTCTCCAGTCATCTAAGGGACTCCTCCAGCCAGTGGAAGAGGAAGTTTTTGGCCCTCTCTGTGTTTGTCAGAACTGTCATGGCAGCCATCCCCCGTGTGTGTGTGTGTGTGTGTGTGTGTGTGTGTGTGTGTGTGTGTGTGTAAACCGCAATGTAAATGTATTCTAATGTAACTATAGGTTACTGTAGAGCAGCAGTTATAGGGAAGGACCCATGCATGCTCCCCAGGGCTTTTTCCAGCTGTTTGTGTTCTCAGGGTGGTTGGCAGTTTCTTGATTTTTATCTTTTTAATGGTCAGATAGTCCCATTCCCTGCTCATATCTAACTAACTGTCTATTGTATCACTCCCCTTTGCTTTTTGATAAAATCCGAGTTTCTTAGCATGGCTTTCAAATCTTTTAATCTAGTCTTTCAAAGTCTTCCACCCTCAACCCCTCATTTTACCTCATGGTCCTACCACATGAAACAAACTGCAGACTTGGAACATCATGCCTTCTCACAGCTCTGCATGTGCTCTGCCGTCTTCCTGGTATACCCTTTGTCATTGTGATGGCTTTAATTCTGGCCCCCAGTTCTGTGTTGCTTTGTCCATGAGCCTTCCCTAGATCTTTTAGGCTGTGTTATGTGCTTCTCCTTCCTTTCATGAATCTTGGCCACATGTTGACTCAGGCTAAATTTTGGTGTGTAACCTTCCATCTTTCTTATTGTATGTATTTACATTTCTCTTTTCACAAAAATTGAATCCTATGGCACATGTCTTTTATGATATGATTATTTCACTAAATAATAAAATGTGGGTATTAAATATTAGTCAAGAGCATTATTTTCTTCATGGGATGCTCCTATTCCTTTTAATTCATGTTCTGTAATTTCTTCTTTCCTTTACTGCTCCTGAAGACAAGAACAGAGGCTCTTTTCATTTGATAGGTTTTATTTTTGTTAACAAACATTTGGTAATTAAAACGATTATGATTATATATAAACTGGCATCATTGAGCCCAGACTCGTTTGTTGAAGTGCTAAATGAAGTTCAGCAAGGCCACTGAACTCATCATATACCTTCTTCAGACTGCAACTCTCTAAACCTCTTTTATTAGTGCTTTTGGATCAAAAACATCCTTTTACCCCTTTCATCTTCCCTGGTTGATAAGACATATGCCCAAAGAACTGAAATCCCAGTGCTAACCAGAGTAACAGCTTTGCTAGAGGTTGGGCCATCATGCAATAACTGCCAAATGCAAGGCCTCAGACAAATTATGTTGGAGGACAGGACTTGCACCTGACACCAAATGGAGCTATCACTTCCATAACTGGGTGTCTAATCTGTTTTACCCAGCAAGTCAGAATGATGGGCCTTTAGAAGGGGTTTGGAAGGAGATGCCCGCTGTGGCAGGAAGGGTCCTGACAGGAAACAGATGGAAACTTAATAATGAAGAAATTTTAAAAGTAACAATATACTCATTACATGTTAACCTAAGTAACATAATTTTATTTAAAAAATCCTGTTTTTCAAAGAAGAACTTTATTGATAATGGTAAAATTATTTTACATTTATTTATTTATTTATTTGAGAGAGAGAGAGAGAGAGAGAGAGAGTGAGATCTCAGGACCCAGAGATCATGACCCGAGCCGAAATCAAGAGTCGGTCGCGAAACCGACTGAGCCACTGAGGCCCCCCTGTTTTACACTTTTGCAAATTTCCTTAATGTCTCATATAATGGAAGACAGCTGGATGTTCATTTCTTTTTTTTTTTAAGATTTTATTCTTTTATTTATTTGAGGGGGGTGGGGTGGGAGGAGCAGAGGGAGAAGGACAAGAAGACTCTACACTGAGTGTGGAAACTGACGCGGGGCTTGATCCCACAGCCCTGAGATCATGACCTGAGCTGAAACCAAGAGTCAGACACTTAACCAACTGAGCCCCCCAGGCACCCCTGCTGGATGTTTATTGCTGCTTCTGCATTCAATCTATTGTGATATCACGTCATGTTGGCATTAACAAACTTTGCTGTACCCTCAAGACAGAATGAGTATGCAAAAGGCAAAATGTAATAATTTTGATCTCATGGACCTCTTGGAAGGGCCTTGGGGACACCAAGGGGTCCCTGAGTCATACTTGGAGAATCATTAAGGACAGGGGTTTAGAGGAGGAGGTCACCTGACTAGAGACTAAATGCACTTGAGGACTTGAGTGAGACAGGGAGACTCAACCTTTCTCTCCTTTTGTCCTTTGAACTTCAGTCAGTGCTTCCCGTTGACCAAACCCAGCTAGATGCTGGAGGGCAAGGGAGCCTGGTCTGGTAGACTATCAAGGTCAGCGCCTGAGGTCACAGAAGGAGGCACAGAAGGAGTCGGAGAAGGGTGCAGAATGATAAGGGAACAATGGACACATTCTCTGCCTTTCTTTGTTTATTGTACCAAAGGATGAAATAAAGAACACAAAGCTGAGAGCTGGCATTGGCAGATCAAGGAGAAAAGGTGGAAGCTGGTTTTGTTGTTGTTGTTGTTTTGGACACAATAAGCACAGTAAGTCATTTGTGAGACCAGTTAAGAGTATTAGTTCTATGAGCATGTGGTGATCAAAATGAAAACGCAAAAAACCCCACAACGAAACGGAGGATTATTAGTTCCTTCCCCTCTCTTGGAAAGGAGTGACTCAGGGTGGGGGATGTATGTTGTGGGGAAGAGGGAGACCTGAAGTGTGGCGGAAATTATCTTCCAAAGGTTCTCATGTCTCCAAGATGTGACTTATTCTTGAGATGCAGTCAAGGCTTGAAGTTCACATAACCAAGGGAAACAATTCATATCCTGAACAAGCAAAAGACAGATACTTTTGAAACTCAGCCTATGGAGATGATAGGCATGTATGGATTTAGCTAATAAGATGTATCAGCCTGTGATAGGAAGTCATATAGCTAACAGTAAGCTGGGCATTTTTGGCATTAGTTGACTGCAGCCAAAAAAAAAAAAAGAGTGGTAAGTTATATTTTAATATTAATCTGCAATGACCCGATGTGTATGTTTTTTACACAGTAGGAAAAGGAAAGGTACTGATTTGTAATTTCGCCTTGCTGATCATATTTCCATTCTAGTAATTGTGACTTTGTATTTTAAAGCTTTACAAAGTGAGTGCCTGACATTTGAGTTTAAGAGCAAAGACTTGTGTTTTTTAATTGTGTATTGCCATTGTTTAACATAAATCCAGCATATGCAGTCAGTTCTTGTTACTCATGATAGTTACTTCTATAAAGTCATTACAAACATGGAATTAGTGAATTAGTGAATACTGAGCCATTGCTCCTAGGATCAGGTTTCTTTGAGCCCTTAGTCACATTTTAATCAACTGATAAATAGATTAACTTGTATGTATTTCTGTTTAGAGACACCTTATTTAATGTATATTGTTGAATCATTGACACTGAATTCACGGCCAAAGGCGCTGTAACTCATGCCTGAATGAAGCTTATCTAATAAGTCACATTATATCCTTTTTGTGCTTAGGAACATTAGACAGCACTTCAGGGTATGCTTGGGGCTTTTTTAAACAGTGAAATCACCAACAGAAAGGACAAAAATGCGAAAAACCTGTCACTAAATGCACTGTGGAGAGGATACTTTTTCATAGTGGCGAGAGCAGAAACAAGAGGGCAGAGCATTGCCTTGTTGGACAAACTGGCAACGTGTGCCTTGGATGACTCAAAGTTTTTACAGCTCTGCACATGCACTTGTCCACGAATGACCACAAAAGGGCTGCATATTGATTTTGGGGTTACAAATGACTTTTAGCCAATAGGCAAACTAGCAAATATGGAATCCATGCAAAATGAGAAGCTACTACAGTAGGTTTTTGTTTTTGTTTTCAAAGATTTTATTTATTTATTTTGACAGAGAGAGACACAGCGAGAGAGGGAACACAAGCAGGGGGAGCAGGAGAGGGAGAAGCAGGCTTCCCACTGAGCAGGGAGCCCGATGCGGGGCTCGATCCCAGGACACTGGGATCATGACCTGAGCTGAAGGCAGACGCTTAATGACTGAGCCACCCAGGCGCCCCTACAGTAGGTTTTAATATTTCATTAAATACATGAATAACATTCTGTTTTATGAGAAGGATATGGGGCTAATATCTAGTGATATGGACTGTGGGCCAGCATTTCATTTGCTTTCTTTCATTTAGGTCTTTAGGCAAACCCATGAGTTAGCAAACTTTCTTGTGCAGATGGGGCAGCTCAGACTCAAGAGAAATTATAGAACTTTCCCAGGGTCGTACAGTAGGGTACGAAGTGAGAGGCCTGTCTGAGTCTACCACGTGATGATTATGATCAAATATTAACTCATTCCACACTTTCTCCTTCACCCTTTGAGTGCAAATATAGGGTGCCATTTCTGGGTTCACTTCCTTTCACGAGATAAAGTAAATATTATGCTTGCCTGGATATCTGAAAGCTAAACTTAAGTACATTCATTTATAATTTTTTTTTAAATGTTGCCCTTAGAAATGTAAATTGTAGGAAATGTGAAGTTCAATTTAACACAGACTCCTGCTCAAAACAGACTCTTTGGCATATTAAAAGCTCCTAATAATAGATTAAGTTAGCATTACATTAGCAAGTAAATATACCCCTCTCACTTTCCTAATTTATACATTTTCTAAAACCTTGAGCTATTTTTAAACCAAATTATATACTATATTTGTCATGATCGGGTACTGCAAGTGCTTTTTAAATGTTTCTGTAATATACCTTTTATGAAGAATGTACTATAAATGTAATGTTTAAAATACATACGAAGATATGTTCCACATAAGTATAAACTTATGGATCAGTCTAGGGAGTAAGGGCCAGTAGCTTCATTTCTAATATTAACAGCCTTACATTTGGCCATTGTTGTTGCTTTAATTGTCCCAGATCTAATAAGCAGTTGAGGTGTGATGTGCTTTAAGATTACCTTGGTACATTTTTCCTGGATAGCAATGAAAGAGAATCACTACTGACCCTCCTCCCCCACAGCCAGCCAGCCCTCCTGTGATTGTCAAGGGTCCGGAGGCATAAGCACTGACCAAAGAGGTTAATGTGATCCGAGGCAACTTCAGCCTTCATGGATCTGTGCCTATAATTTAAGTGTTTTTCTCACTAGAAATGTAATACTCTTTGTCCTGTAGCTTTAGAAGCACCCTTAACAATCTTTTTATTGTCACTGTGAGGTTATCTTTTCAGAAGCCCTACATAGTCTTGGGAAGATAATCCAAAAATGTTTTAATAACAGGAAATATTTGCCATTTTACCCAGAATACAAAAGAGTTCATGTGTATTGGGGAGCTGAGTCATACATCTGGTTTCAAGTTCTAAAGGTCAGAATTCTGAGGCTGTCACATCCTTTGTTTTCACAATTCTTGTCAATTTCGTCTATTCAGAACAACTCCGCTGCATTCCACACTTAGCACCCCCTTCCCCATAGGTAGCTGAGAAAGCCTTAAAATGCAGTTAAGGGATTACTGGGCAGGGAAATTAGAACCAGTAATAAGGTGATAAGTGGAAAGAAGTGAGGCTGAATTTCATGTATAATAAAAATATAAACCCAGATTCTTAATTATGGTCTTTATTATAAAGAGTCTCAGCCTTATAATGGGATCTCACCTTTGTTTGCAATTCTGTGACTATTGTGGTAATGTCTTATTTAAATAAAATTTCTTTTAAGGTAGATGTAAACAGTTTACTTGCTGTGTTGCCCCCCACCCCATCTAATAATAGGATTTCCTATTCTACAAATCCTTCATTGATCAAGCTTAAATTTGGCAACTTCATTCATCCATTTAGATACCTTAAGTTCAGCTCTTCAGAAATCCTGTCAGTTCTCCAAATTTCATGATTTTGCCACAGTTTTGTACATGATCTTTCTTAGTGCCTGAAATTCTTTTTCCACTTGTCTGCCTAAAAAAGTCATACAGCAATAGGGGTAAACTATATGGAATAGTTTTAGTTAAAGCTGCTTTTGCACAAGATTCTTTCTTAAGATGCAGTTTCTCTTCAAGTGCTATTTTAGGAACTACGTACATCCAGTAGATGTTAAGTTGGCCAGTATTCACAGAGAGGCATATACTGGTGAGGTAAAAATTCAAGTGTGCTTTCAGGAGGTTGGAATGTGAATCTAATGACAAATGAATTCAGTTAGTAACCAAGTTCATTTAGTTTCAATCCAAAATCAAATGACAACCCGTTTGGTGTTCTCGCATCTGGCATGTTACCATCTGTGAACCCAGAGTTTTTTCAACATTTCTACTTGTGTGGGCTTTCTGAACAGGGCTGTGCACTTCTTAGGACACTGCAAGTTCGGGCCTGTCAACACAGATATCTTGAAAGAGCCATTGGAAAGAAGGAGAGGTCACTTGATGTGAAATCAAGTTTTTAAAAATGTTATCAACCATTCCTAATATCCATAAGTCACTGCAGGATAAATAACCAGGGAATATTTTCTGTTCTGCTTTGCATAAAGGATGAGCACTAGCTCCCCCCCTTTTCTTTCTTTCTTTCTTTCTTTCTTTCTTTCTTTCTTTCTTTCTTTCTTTCTTTCTTTCTTTCTTAGCTGACCTAAGTTAACCTTTATTGAACATTAATCATTCATTGTGGGAGGGGAGGAGGGGGGAGAGGAAAGATTGTGTCTCTTTGGATAATTCTTTTGTATTTTTATGCTTTCCAGAAGGCTGGAAGAATCAGAATGATATGTGCAGATGCAATGAGGCAAATCAGTTTTATTTTTTTAGCTGGAGAGTAGTTCTATACTGATCTTTTTTGCAATGAAAAATTGATTTTATTTACTGTAAAATTATTTTTATAAGATGCTACTTACTTTTCCCCCCTTTATTTACTTTTTCTTCTCCTCCATCAACTGGTATCTTACCTAGATAGCTTGGGACGTAGAATGTATAATATTTTCATACTTGCTAAGTTTTGAACAGACAATGATAAATTTTCTTTGGAAGTACACAGGTATTTACATATTAGATTAGGACATTATTTACATAGTATTTTTATTTTTATTCAGTCATTTTACAAAGGGTTGACTGAGGGGCACCGGAGTGGCTCAGATGGTTGGGCGTCTGCCTTCGGCTCAGATCATGATCCCAGGGTTCTGGGATCAAGCCCCATATCTGGCTCCTGGCTCAGCAGGGAGCCTGCTTCTCCCTCTTCCTCTGTCTCTCCCCCTGCTCATGCTCTCTCTCTCTCTCTCTCTGTATCTCTATGTCTCGAATGAATAAACAAAATCTTTAAAAAAAAAAAAAGGTTGACTGACTTACATGTGTTAGCTTCTTGCCAGTTGCCGTTTTGCACATTTTTTTGAACTAAGATTTTCCAGATTGTGAGGGTCGTAAGGCTGTCTGTGCAGGAGCCTCACTGCTTTCTTACCTGTTGTTTCTAGCTGACACTCCTAAATTTCCCCACATGGATTAATTTATTGCAATTTCTTCTACTCATTCTTTAGTTTTGATAAGAGTTCCTGCACATTTTTTTGCGTTTATCGTTTCTTTGCCTTGTTGCGTTTTGTCTTATTTTGTTTAGCTCTAGCTCTCTTGTACACGTAATCATGTATTGTTAGCATGACAATCCTCTTGAGAACCTCCATAGAGATAAACACTTGGTCCTTCTGTAATTATAAACTTTATTCTTATGACGAGCAAATGAGAGAAAGCGGAATATCTTGTAAGCAGTGTTTTTCAGAAAGTCTTTTATGGCTAAATTATGTTTTTTAGGAGCTGTGTATGATAAAGTCTTCAAAGGCCACCATAAAAGGATGTTTCTCATAGTCTTTTAAAGAATGGCAACTAAGAAACTGAACGGATGGGTTTAAAATGAAGGCTATCTAATGCGATTCTTGTTCTTGGGGTTCTGAGTTCAAGCTCCACATTGGGCGTAGAGATTACTTAAAAAAAATGAATGCTATCTAAAGAAATGAGTTTAGATGGGACCGGGTGAAATCTCTCTTTGCGGTCTGTGAATTTGCGCATCCCTTCCACTGGCCCTTAGTGGCTCAGCTGTCCTTCCCACGAGCATGTCCCCTGGTTCTGTTTATTCTTCTGAACCTGTTTCATCTCCTCCTTATTGAGCCCTGGTCTTTTCCTTTATACTGACTAGTTTATAATGCATGAGTTTTCAGCTTTTAAAGGTAAAGTTGGATAGATGGAAAGGGTGCTATTATATGACTAAATAAGGAAAAACATAACCAAAATGGACAGTAGAAGTGAGAAGTGAATTTCTAAGTGCAAAATGATTGCTCATGGTATATTAGTACAATGGAAAACAGCATTCTATAAAATTGAAGTGAAATGAAGTTATGGCTTTTAAATTTTTTTTCTTAAACCCAACCAAATACATGTTTGGCATCATGGAAAGTGAATTATTTCCTTACATGGAATACTCTAGTGAAGTATTTAAAAGATCTGGTATTCTAGAAATATTCACCACCTATCCCATTCATGTATTTTATCATCTAGCAAATTGAACTGTTTAATGAACTCCAGAATTATCCTCCCTCCAATGTCTCGTCTCTGTGGTTTTGTTCTTTAAGTCTCTCACTCTTGAAATGCATCCACTTCTAAAGTGTTTACAGGGCAAGTCCTACAAATCTGAAAAGGCCTTAAGCCTCTGCTTAAACGCTATTTTCCACTCAAAACCTTTTATGATTTTGCCAGGTGGAAATAATCTCTTTCTCCTGAGTTTCCATGGTTCTTTCTGTCTCTCTTAGAACAATTACCACAGTCAGTCTTTTAATCTGTAAGGGTTTGTAGACCCTGAGCGCTTAAAAATGAGGATTAATATATATTTTAAATTGCTTGCAGTTCTCAGCATAAGGCCCTAAGTATATTTTAAATTCAATAAATATTGAATGAATGCATGAGAGAATGAGTTGGCTGTGATTACTGAGGTATGTTTTACTGTGATATAATAAAAGGTTATTGACAGATGTATTATTTGCAATGTAAAAGTCCATCTTTGGCATCCATTTCTTCTTTGTGTATATTACTGCCCCTAATCTAATCTCTTGCCTTCCAGTGCTGTATATATGTAGGTGATTTCCCTATATCTGTCTCTGGTTCTGATGTTTCTCTGATTCCAAACTTGTGTATTTATCTATCTGCAGATATCTGATAGGCTTCTTAACTTTAATCTAGCTGAAAGAAACTTCACTTTTTCTCACAAATATACTCCTCACCTAGTCTTCTTCTTCATTGGTAAAAGGGACCACTGCCCCTACCATACACAGACTTGCTAATGAAAAAGTATGAAGGATTCTTTTTTTTTTTTTAAGATTTTATTTATTTATTTGAGAGAGAGAGAGATAGCGAGAGAGAGCATGAGCAAGGGCAGAGGGAGAGAGAGAAGTAGGCTCCCCAATGAGCAGGGAGCCGATGTGGGACTTGATCCCAGGACCCTGGGATCATGACCTGAGCTGAAGGGCAGACTTAACCGACTGAGCCACCCAGGCGCCCGGAGGATTCTTGACCCCACCTCTCCCCCACTTTGTATTGCACATCCATCTCATGAGCAGGTCAGCTTTCTTCGTATCTCCTGCCACTGTGGCGGTATCCTGCATTTCTTGTATCCACTCCGGATCCCACTATTCATTTGCACTAGAGTAATCTTTTAAAAATGTAGGTAAGTAAGATCCTGCCAAACCTGTGCTTCCCACCTTTGTCTTCCCAGCATGATTAGCATAAACTCCAGGAATTTTATGGTGGCTTCAGAGCCCTTGGTAATCTGGCCTTTATCTGCTTTTCTGACCTGATTTTGCCTGTGTCCCTCTTTGCTCCATACATTCTATCCAGCTGACCTTTCATTAGTATGCCAAGCTTGATCTTGTTCTGGGAATTTCTCCTGACGAAACCTTTTACCCCAGATCCTTCTCTCCATTTAGATTCCCGCATCTCTGCCTCTGCCAGGAGGCTTCCTGCAGGCCCCCTGCCCCCCCCCCCCCCCCATATACTCTGCTTTGCCTGCTTCACGGCACAGCTGCCTCTCAGGAGTAGCAGCAGCTGCCTTTCCGTGTCTGCGTGCTGTCTTTTCCCAAGTGAGCCTCCCTTTACTGCCCAGAAGGATGCAAGCACTGGGAAATCGACTCTCTCTCCCCCATCAGCTCTCTAACAAGGACTGATAGGATTTGGTGTATAAACCCCCCAGCTCCCCACCCCTCAGATGGGAAACTCAGAAGCATGGGTATGTTCACTGGGTCCCACAGTTTACCCAGTGGGATTAACTGAAGTTGTTCACAGTGTAGCTGTCCTGGTAAGGAGCCCTTATAAGGGCTACTTGATCTCCTTGTCTCAGTTCCCCCTTCCTACTGATGTTTCTCCACACCCCAACTAAACTTTTTGCACCTAAATCCTTTCCTGAAGTCTACTTCTGGGGGAATCAGAATTCAGATACCTTCTGTGACCACCAACAGACTCACCTGTCTCTGTCACATCACACCATTTCAATTCTCTGCATAGCACATATCACTATATCACTATTTGGTAGTATTTTTCTTGTTACTTTAGATAAGGTTTATTTAATTTTTTTTTTCCTTCCTGCTGGAGTTTAAGAACTAGCAGGTTTTTTTTGTTTTTTTTGTTTGTTTTTTATACAACTGTATGGTAGAGGCAGTGGTCCCTTTTACTAAGAAGAAGGAAGATCAGGGGAGAAGTAGATTTGTGGGAAAAAGGAGTTTGTTTAGTTATGTTAAAATGAAGGTGTCTATCAGATATCTGTGGATAAGTTAAATATAAAAGTTTGGAATCAGGGACGTCTGGGTGGCTCAGTTGGTTAAGCATCAACATGTGGTTTCTGCTCAGGTCAGGATCTCAGGATCCTGGGATCGAGCCCCGCGTCAGGCTCTGTGCTCAGTGGGGACTCTGCTTGAGGATTTCTCTGCCCCTCCCCCGCAACATAAATGAATAAATCTTAAAAAAAAAAAAGTTGGGCCTCAGAGAAAGATCAGAACTAGTTATCTACCCACTTCAGTGTACCTAGCCACTAAAAGAATGCCTTATGTATCATAGGAACTCAATAAATGACTGGTGAAAACATGCGCACTGTTTTTACATGGAAAGAAAGGGCCTGAATTCAGGAGTGCAAATTGTAGGTTCAAACTGTTCAGTGGTTCATGAATAGACACTTGACTGCATGCTCATGAAGTTTTGAACTTTTATATGGACCAGCTTTGCAGAGAGAAAAAAAAAATGGCTCTTCAGTTGGCCAACATTTATTGAGTAGCTCTTCAGTGCATGTGAGGCTAGGCTGCTTGGCTGGGGTGGAGTATTCAGCGGCTCCTTGAAAGAATAATATTTCAAGGGCTGTAGCTAGGCGTGGGGGTTGCAACATTTCTTTTTAGGAATAGGCATCAGCATTTCCCCACTGCACATCTTTTCTTTCATTTTCCCAGCTGTCAGCATGCCCCACTGGTCTCTCCAACCGCCCTACCCCCCCCACCCCGCATCCAGCTTTGCTGCTTTTCTGTCCTGAATCTGTCTCCAGACCCTGAAGTGCAGAATCGCAAGAACCGATTTTTTTTCTCAGCTCTTTGTCCTCTGTTTCTTGCATGTATTAGTAAATGAGGAATAAATATTTGCTGACTGATTAGATGTTATGTCTGTTGGAGTGTGGGTTTGTGTCACGTTGTCCTTTTTCAAGAACTAATATAGGTTATTTTAAAAGAATTAGTAGCAATTGTTGGTCATTCTAATGACATTGAATGGGATTCAGAAAAAGAATCTTTGCCTTTTTATTTCGTTTAAAAAGATGGCTTGAAGAAAATGGCCTTTGAGTTTTCTTTGAAACTATGTCTTTGTTTACTTACAAATTAATGGCTTTCTGTAGCATTTCCCTTTAGTGCTGGCAATTAAAAGTATTTAAAAATAATTAGTAACCACATCCAGTCCCGAGTTTCAAAGTCTCTCCACTGGATAAAATTGAATAGTGTAGTTATTTTCTTTTCATTGTTTTTGAGCTAGCTTTCTTAGCTATTTTTGTTGTTGTTTGTTTTTGTTTTTGTTTTTTAAGGCACACAGAGCATTGAGTTTGATTCATAGATTTAAAATAGTCCTCATTTAATTCTAGCTGGTCATATAACTAACTAGTTCTAGCCTTTTTTAATAGTACAGTATAATTGTGGGAGAATGTGAGCTACAGATAGGTATAATGAATAGTTTTATCTTTTTATGAATATATGTTAATTTTCCCCATAAACTTATACTTTCTATAAGGAAGAAATTAATTACTCTAATTCTTTTAGTCACATGACTTATTTCTAAAAACAACAAAATGCACATATTTTGTGACATTTTATTTATTTATTTATTTTTTTAGAGCCAGAGCGTGCACAGGCACAAGCTAGCAGGTGGGTGGGGAGGGGCGGAGGCAGAGGGGGAGACTCCTAAGCAGACTCCTCACTGAGTGCAACATCTGACAGGGGGCTGGGAGGGCTTGATTTCCTGACCCCTGAGATCATGATCCTGAGATCATGACCTAAGCAGAAATCAAGAGTCAGACACTTAACTGACTGAGCCACCCACGTGCCCCAGTTTTGGGACATTTTAAACAAAGATTTTACAAAGTCAAAACAGATAGCAATAGTCTCTGGTATTTTATGTCTGGAATTTTCATTACTACAATCTGTAAGTCATTCTTAGGTGCTTTTATATGTAAAAACCTAGGAAATTTAGAGCTCCTTTTGACATTTCATCATTAGCAAATGCCATTCTTCAGGACTAAAACTTTCACTTAAACCATTATTAAGAAAAATACAATGGGTAGGCCTTGCTATTGAAGACATTTCCAATTATACTTTTTATACATTTATTGTGTACATTATTTGTTACTTTTGTCAAACGTTATTGGCATGAGTTAATATCTTTCTGTACTTTTTGGTTATGAGTACCATCTGATTATAACTTAATAACAACGAATATAATAACAATAAAACTGATGGTATTATAATAATTTATTACACCTTTATTGAACATTTATATTTCCTTGATTCTGAGATGCTCAATTTTTATAATTTTCCATTTGCTGAAGTTGTAATATACCTTATAATTGGAATACACTTAATGTCCTCTTTGGTTTTTCTTCAAAGCTGTGATGTGTTTTAAAATCAGTGACATCGTAGGCGTATTAATTATATATAAAGAGTAATAACCCTTTTAAAGTGTGACACATAATGATTTAAGTCATATATATTTGAGATGGAAAATACCTTAAGGTATCAAATGGTTCACTAATGCACAATTTGCATTGGTGGTTCAATGGTAGAATTCTCGCCTCCCACTAATGCACGATTATTTATTTTACTGTTAAGGTAGCTGAAATCCAGAGAAATTAAAAGAAGTATTGAAGGTCAAACAGCTAATACATTTATGAGTGGAATAAGGGGATTTCAGTAATAATGTTTATTATCTAATCCTTTAGGAATAATATGTTATTTTAACTATCCTTCTAGGTTAGTGGGACAGCAGGAGATAATATCATTTCTTTTATACCAGCTTCTATTAATGAGTGCTAAGACTAGAGCTATGGCCTGATTGTGTTGTTCAACTCAGTGGCCACTATGCACATGTGGTTATGCAAATTTAAATGAATTAAAATTAAATTAAGTTTAAATTAAATTAAAAATTCATTTCCTCCATTGCTGTAGTCACTTTCAAGTCTATAATCACAAATGGCTAGTGCCTCTATTATTAGAGAGTACAGTTATTTCTATATCCCAGAAATTTCTTTTGGACAATGCTGGCTAAGTGAAGAGAAATCTGCAGTGGGATGATATCTCTAGGTCATCATCTTTGAAGCTTAAAAGCCATCTAGGAGAAATGAGTTTTTATTAAGACATAATGTAAATTGTGCACCTGGCTCAGTCAGTAGAACATGTATGTGACTCTTGATCTCAGAGTCATTAAGTTCAAGTCCCACATTGGGGGGAGAGTACTTAAAAAAAAAAAAAAAAGGCAATGTGAATGAATCTCTGTCCATATCATGGGAAATTTGTCTTTGTTTATTTATTTTAACTTTGGTAGCAAAATATTTTTAACACCTACAGGGGGTCATTAGAAAGGATTCTTCATTTGCGGGAGATTGCTTCTCTTATGATAAGACATTTTCGCTGTCTTATATACTTAACTTCAGAAGGTTGTATTTGCCTAGATGCATGGCTAGAGAGGCCTGGAAACCTATACTTGCCCTGAATCTCCTTTCTATGGGTTTGCTTTGATAGCCTTTCCGTCCAGGAGGGGTGTGAAATCCCTAACATTAAGACCTGTCACTACATTAGAAATCAAAGGACACTGTTTCCAGAAGGCTGCTTGTAACATTTATTCTAAGATTGGAAAGAGGAGGTAGCCTTCTGTAGCAATTTTCTGGAGAATAGAGTATTAATGTAGTGTTAACTGTATCTTCAAAGTTGTGCTCATAGTAGGTGCTCAGTAGATGCTTGAAAATGAAAAGGGATTGAAGGAAAGAATTAGATGACTTATGAAGACTCCTTTAATGTTGATGTTGGATGATTCCGTAGTTGAACCACAGCTCTCGTATTAGTGACACCATGGTTTGTTAGCCCATTTAATAGCAATTTATTGCACTTCTGTTGTATGCTGGGCACCCTTAGGCAAGAAGGGCTTGCTGTGTTCAACTACTCAGTTGACGATTCCTACATTGCTGAGGCTGATTGTACTGTCTTTGCTTTCCTACTCTCAGTCCTGTGTAATGAAAAGTCTTCTCCTCATTTCTTGGGAGTATCAGTACTGTACTTGCTTCCTCATGGGCTTTAATTTCAATCTGAGGCTATTAAAATTTTTTTCCTCAGTATTCTAATACTCCACTTGCCCTTTGAACTCTCACTCCTGCGTTATCTTGTATTTGTCTGTTATTTAGGTTTCATTGAGTATGTCACTGTTTTAGCAAACCTTTCTACCTGCCTTCTCATTTATTTGTCCTCCTCTGGGCTTATCCCTTTCTTAGGTTCTCTCACTCACTCTTTAATATCTTTAATTCTTAACTATTTTTTGGGGAGTCTGTTATGTGCCACCCATTGTTCTTGGCCCTAAGAATGGAAAAGTAAATGACAAAGGTTGAATCCTTTCTAGAGTTTGCATTGTAGTGCAGGAGAAAGATAATAAACAAAAAGATACCACACACATGCACACGCACACGCACACAAGAAAGAAAAAGAAAAATATATCTTTAGATAATAATAGCTGCTTTGAGTAAAATAAAGCAAGATGAAAGGAGAGGAGTATATGGGGGAAGGGGAGGGGGTGGGAGGATGGGTTTAGACATGATGGGCAGGGGAGAGCGTCACATCTGGCTGGAGACATGGATGGTGACAAGGAAGCAGCCGTACCCAAACAAAAGGCGAGAGTTTCTAGGCAGAGAGAACTGGAAGTATAGAGACCCTGAATAGGGACCAGCTTGGCCTGTTAAATGAGCAGGAAGGACGCCTGTGTGGCTGCAGGGGATCCAGTGAGGGACAAACCAGTTTGAGAGGTTGGCAGAGGGCCACATCGCGTAGAGCAGCTGTGTGGCTGTGATAAGGAGTTTGGACTGTAAGCTAACAGGGATAAGACACCTTTGGAAGGTTTTACTGGGAAATGTAATGATCTGATTTATTTTTTGAAAAAGTCATCTGGCTTCTGTGTGAAGAATAGAAAATGGGCGGGCAGGAGCAAAACCAGAGAGTAGAGTGGGCAGGTAGGAAACCACTGAGTAATTCAGGTAGGAGAACGCGACTCCTGTACAAAGGCAGCGGTAAGGGTGGGTGGAATTGCTTGGCATTTTTCTCACTTCCAGAATGATTGTGATGTGTCCTTCTCATGCTCTCATACATTCTTCCTTGTTCTTCTTCTTTCCTGACCCAACTTCCCAGTGCTCCCCTTCTTCCCAGATGTTTCCATTGGCCCATGCACAACACCCCCTCCCCAACGCTGTTCCAACGGACTCCGGCTCTTTCACCTTCATCCTCTTTTAAAAACGTTCCCTCCATCTTCTTCCATTAAGTGGCTCACTTCTGTTGCAACGCATTCTCCCACATCTCTGCATGAAAACGTGGAGCCGTGGTCATGAGTATCCAAGGACACTTCCTACTTTATTCAAAATCATGTGTCTTTTGAGGTTCGTGCCATTTCATCATACATGGTATACATATGATGTCATTCATCATAATGGCACTTAATAACACGTGTATTATTTATCTGCTACTTCTTTATATTTGTAGTATATTGAAATTTCTAGAAGAATGAACCTGGGTACATTTTGTTCAATGTTGTCTTGTCAATGCCTGTTTTATTATTTGGATATGTTAGGCACTGAATGAATAATGAATGGATTTTATAGATTGGAGGTGGGGGTGAAACAAAGATTCTGTCCTTCAAAATAAAGTATCTGTGGACAATATTTAACTGAATGCACACTTTGTACAGGAACTGAACAGGAAACCAGAAACACACACACCACCACCAAAACAGTGAATCTGTGGGAGATAGGTACAACAACCCTGGGGGTGCCTCTCCTCTGGGCACCCTTATAATACATTTTGTAATAGCCCTCATTGTAGTGATTGTCATTTTTTAGTGTCTCACTAGGCGGAAGCCCCCTGAGGGCTGGGCCTGGGCCATGTCCAGCACAGTGGTCTCTACACCTAGGATTACCAATTAGCAGTTTATTGCATCAGTTGGCAGTTGTAACAATTACATTGCTGTGAGTATAAAGACATGTACGTGTGTGTGTGTGTGTGTGTGTATGTGTGAAGTGTGAAGAGAGTTTCTGGGGAGGGCAGAATTTTGAGGTAACAGCTTATATGTCAGAGAAAAATTAGAAATATGAACCAAGGCAACTCAAATCAGTAGAAATAGTTATCTGGATTTCTTTTAATAACAGAGTTCCCTAACAGGCTTATTAGTGGTAGGTTGAGAGTATTTTTCTTAAATTACATTTTTTTTTTTTTGTAATAAGCTTCCAAAAATGAGTAGTAGAGAGAAAAGAATATTGAAATAAGAATCAGGAGAATTATCAGTAAAAAGCTGTAAGACATTGGCAGGTGCTTTTTTGGAAATCACTTTCCTCTTTGATAAAATGGAGGGACTGAACTAGATGACCTCTGAAGACTCTTCCAGCTCTATTATTTCCTGATCTTTCATCATAGAGGTCCGATTAGTTTACATTGCCATTTTAAGTTTAAAAATTCAGGCATCACACTGGAAGCGTCTTTCTGTCCCCTGGCTTGATCACCAAGGGGGAAAAACTTCTAGTTCAGTGTTTATCTCTTTTCTTTTTCTTTCCTTCCTCTTTTCTTTTTTCCTTTCCTTTCCTTTCCTTCTCCTTCTTTCCTTCCTTCTCTTTTCTTTCCTCCTTCCTCCCTTTCTTCTTACTTCCTTCCTTTCCTTCTGCTTCTCCCTCCCTCCTCTTCTTTTTCAAAGTTCATACTTACCTACCAAATTCTCCACACTTCTAGGATTACATTCCTTTAACACCCAAACATACCCCCATCCCATTTATTATGGGCAGCTCAGCATCATTCTCAGTATTTTTGAGGTTAGAGTCTGAGGACGTATTCTCTGAATACCTTTTGTTCTGAATATGTGCTTGCAGCGTGATTGCATTCTCGATCACCACTCCTGTCCTTGCCATCATGCCTTCTGGAGCTTTGCCGCACATCTGGGACAGCTCCTCTCTTCTTTACTAGCACAAAGTTGTTATGTATTATAGACTTTAATTGCAGCCTTGGGGATAAGTAAAGAAGGCAGACTCAGCACGGTTAAGGGAAGAAAACAACTTAAAATTGCTAAGGACTTTTAAAATTTCTGCTCTTCACGTGGTGATTATCTTATTGGTTGTCTTGTTCCATAGGCCCAGCTTCCAGTTATGTTCTTGGTGTTTGAGGGGCCCATTCTCTATTTTCATGCATCTTCTATCTCACTTCTGTCTCCCCAGGTTACAAATTTTTGTTATTTTGTTATGCAGAGAAATTTAACTCTCATTCTCTAACCACTAGACTCCAACGTACCTTGGCATGTACAACTGTTCGTTATATTTTCCCAAACAAAAGAACCATCTACCAGACCATACACTTTTAGAACCAGAAAAAAAAGTAGGAAAAGGTTTGCAGTTACAGTTTCATTTAAGTTGGGCCAGAGCAAATTCTTAGGCAGAACTGTTCCCCACTCACGGGACAAACTACAGGGGTGTGGGTGGGTGTGTGTGTGCACACGCGTGTGTGAGTTTTCCCTTCCTTTTTAATCTTTTCTAAAGCAGAATTTACTTATACTACTAAAATACAAATACTTTCTCAGATCATTTGATTTTTCCTTTAACTGGGGAAGTCTGCTGATTTAAGCAAATTTAACAATTATCTTGAAGCTAAAGACATTTTCTTGAGCTAGTGACAAAGTTTGGAGTGCATGCAGAATTTGGAGCCAGACTCTTCTGTATTCAAACTCCCATCTACCATTTTTAGTTATTTGATCTATATCCTCAGTGTTTCCATCTGTAGAAACAGTGATAATGCTATCCACCTCACAAAATTGTTCCGGGGACTGAATGAGACCATGTTTAGGCAGAGGCCTACTTTCCTATCTAACATATTGTTAGATACATTAAGATTTTAAAGCAGAGAAGTTGATCTTAGACTTATATATTAGTAAGAACAGTTATGTTTTTAAAGAGCTAAGATAATTTGAAATTCCAGTAAAGTTTCATACAGGTAACCATGTCCAAATTAATACTGCCTGGTCACTCTTCAGATGGCTATAGGAAGTTACAGGGGACTGTAATTGGTTTCAGGTGGACATGGCTTCTCTGTGCGCATTATCCACTGGGGGGCTAATGATATCGTGGGGGGCCTTCTCTCTGGTCCCCAGCTTCTCTCCTCATCCTCTGTCCTTCCTACTAAGGACAGAGGCCAGGGAGGTAGCTCCTTGAGGGTGATTTGCAGTCTGTTAAGCTGGATCCCCGGGGGAGGAGGAAGACAAAGAGGAACAGAATGGACAGCGTGTGAGGAAATGTAACCAGGCCATCACTGGGACTGTTTCCTTCTCTGGAATGACTCTCTCTCTTCAGTTGGGGTTTCAGAAAACTTCTACATAAGCTCTTTGGATTGGTCCATTTTCCATACCCGCAGTTTCTCTACTCGGATTAAAATGATGAAATGTGGGGGTCATTTAAGAAAGTGAGTGATTACCTCTGGATAGAAAGAAGCACATGTACTTTTCTCTATTGAATTGTTAGCTTTTTAAATTTGTAATGAGATAAGTGAGAAAATATGATTGTTAAAGCAGGACTGCTTTAAAAGATAATGCTTTGCTTTACTTTTTTAGATGTCTGACATAAAAAAAAGTTTAAACTGTATACTTTACTCATTCAAAAGCTTACATTGTCTATATCAGATTGGATGTGTATTTGGAAACAAGTGAACATTTTTATAGGTCTGAAAGAAGGCACTTAATAAATATCACTGGAAACATGTTCATACTTGTGAAGTCATTGTAAAATCACTTTCCTTTTTGGCCATACCTTTATTACCATACAACTTAATTGGTCCAATATCAAAAAATGTTTTAAAATGTACATTAGAGGAAATTTCTTTTAGGAAGTTTGGTAATGTCTTTTTTGATAACTTTATGAATTTTACTTTTCAAGGATGTTCAGTATAACAAATAAGTTTAGAAATACTCAATAATTATCTAAGGCACATGATCTATAGATACAACCTTTCTAATTCCTATTTTCTTCTTTATTTTTCCTAAATGGACATGTATGCTCTTGAACTCCCTATTTATTGCATATCTTTAGTGTTAAAAAATTATAATTTCTTTTTTTTTTAAGATTTTTATTTATATGAGAGAGAAATTGAGAGGATGAGTGGAAGGAGGGGCAGAGGGAGAAGCAGACTCCCTACTGAGCAGGAAGCCCCACAGGGGACCAGATCCCAGGACCTTGGGATCATGACCTGAGCTGAAGGCAGAAACTTAACCGACTGAGCCACACAGGCGCCCCGCAATTATAATATCTTATAGTAGATTCTTCAAGAATAGTTGTTTCTAAGGAGAAACAACTTTAAGAATAACCAAATTTAAAAATGCCTCTGAGACAAAAAATAATAAAATGTATTAAATTATGACTTAAAGATGATGTGGCATAAGTGTATGATTTATTTGGCGATGTCAACTTTGTACACTAGATCAGTATTGAAAAAAGTAAATGCCCTTAAGCAGGCATCTAAAATTTAAAAAGCTTTTTTTTCTCTCATTAATGGACTTTAATTAGATGGGAAACAAATTAAAACTTTTCCAACTGTTGGAACAGACAAATGGTTTGAAGTGTGGATCTATTTGAGAATCTAATGAAAACAAAAAAATATTATTTACAGTACATGCAGGATTTTTTTAACCTTCTGAAATTTTGAAAAGCTAAAAACTCCATATACAAGCAAAATATTCCATTGAGTATAACTCATGTCAATTAGGTGAGTTAAAGATGGATTAACTTAATTTGTTCAAGATTTTCCCAAATAAATATTTTGAAAGACATATTTTACAACCCCACTTAGGAGATGTTTTTATATCTATTTTTTTAATATGTAAGTGAAAGATCAGACTCAAGGCTAGAAATAGAACTCTTTACCTCGTGTTTAAATTTTAGCATTGTTGTTACACAAATGTGATGGCATTAAAATAATTCAAAGGTGGTTTTCAAATTCTGTTTACTGGAACCTCTCCTGCAGTGCTGATGTTTCAGCCTGGCTGTGGAGAGAGAATTCCACAACTTTCTTTTGTGTCTATAATTGTTTTATTGTGTAGTAAGTGTGAGGCTTTTTTTTTTCCTGGATATTTTTTTTTTATTATGTTAATGTTAGTTGCCATACAGTACATCATTAGTTTTTGATGAATTGTTCAATGGTTCGTTATTTGCGTATAAGCCTCAGTGCTTATTGCAACACGTGCCCTCCTTAATACCCGTCACCGGGCTACCCCATCCCCTGACCCCCTCCCCTCTAAAACCCTCAGTTTGTTTCCTGGAGTCCATAGTCTCTCATGGTTCATCTCCCTCTGATTTCCTCCCCTTCAGTTTTCCCTTCCTTCCCCTATGGTCCTCCATGCTATTCCTTATGTTCCACATATGAGTGAAACTGTATGATAATTGTCTTTCTCTGCTTGACTTATTTCACTTAGCATAATCCCCTCCAGTTCCATCCATTTTGATGCAAATGGTGGGTATTCATCCTTTCTGATGGCTGAGTAATATTCCATTTTATAAAGGCTTTTTGTGTGCCTGGGTATTATAGTAGCGCGGGGGAGAGACTTGATAGCAGGCCTCCTTGAGCTTTGCCAGTCTGCAGTCCAGAGTCTCAACCTTGATGAAGCTCAGATGTTCAAACTAAATTTTAAAAAATTAGGAGAAGGTAGTTTCCCATGTGCTGATGTTATACCGGCATTGGCTAATTAGATACTTTTTTGGGAAAGGGCAGTATTCTCAGAGCTTGTTGATCCAATATTTTATGAAATGATGATAAGAATAATTGGTAATTTTTGAAAAGTAAACTAAAATGACAGCAACCCCATACTAATACCAAATGAATGAGTTAAAATGTATTGAGCTGCACAACTGTGAATATACAAAAACTATTGAATTATACACTTCGTGTGGGTGAATTGGATGGTTGCAAGTTCTATCTTAATAAAGCTGTTCCAAAAAAGAAATTATTGACTCTTGAGCTCTAGATGGACTGTGGCTTAGCTGGAAGGTGGAAATAGGAACTGGACTTGGGACATGGTTTTTTGTTTGTTTGTTTGTTTTTGTTTGTTTTAAGATTTTATTTATTTATTTGACAGAGACATAGCGAGAGAGGGAACACAAGCAGGGGGGAGTGGGAGAGAGAAAAGCGGGCTTCCCGCCAAGCAGGGAGCCCGATGTGGGGCTGAATCCCAGGACCATGACCTGAGCCACCCAGGCGCCCCAGAAAAAGTGCTCAACATAGCTCGGCATCAGGGACATGTTTGATATGTAAATGCTAGTAGATGCCCAGGATATCTGTGCAGTCTTTCAGGATCTCCTTTACTCTTTCAAGAAGAGGGGTGACAAAGGAGACTAGCTTTTAAGAGGCAGATATTTTTTTAACCTAAACTTTACCTCTGGGTTTTTTTTGTTAGTGGGTCTTGGGAGGCAACTTCCCAGCTGTAAACCTGTATCTAAAATGTAAGCATGGATGTGGGTTGTGTCTCAAAAGACTATAGTCATAAAAAATGAAGGGAAAATACCTCTTAAAGTTTTTTTTTTCTTTTCCCCCTCCAGCTCTTTTAGCAGCATTTTTTTATTTTAGTTTATAATTAAAAAAAAATTACGTGTAGACTATGTGGCATCCTACTGTGTAGGACACCGAAAATCTGAATACCTCCAACGTAGAGAATTTCTTGAGTTTGCCTCTTTTTCCCCTTAAGATTATGATTGATTTCTTTTATTAAAATACTTTCTTGTGTAATCTCATTGGAGTAGACAAATGATGCCAACTTAATTCATGGTAGGCTGTTAGAATGCTGCTCATCATCAGAATTTAGGGATACTTTTGTGACCTCACTTTAGACACACATGTCTCCATATAATTTCCTTAGAATTTAGGGATACTTTTGTGACCTCACTTTAGACACACATGTCTCCATATAATTTCCTTACCTACCTGAAAGAAAGGAAGGAAGGAGGGAGGGAGGAAAGAAGAAAGGGAGGGAGGCACATTAAGGAGGGCACAGGGACATTTTCTAAGGACACGTGCCTTAAGTGCAGTAGTCACTTCCAAACAATAAAAGGCTAATATTAACAAACATCTGAACATTTGAGTATCTACTCTATATGAGGGACTGAGTTCCCAGTTGTAGCAGATTTAATGTTGAAAAACACAGGATGCCTGGCCTTGAAGGAGTTTACTGGTTTATTTCTCAAATAGCAAATTCAGCCAAATGAAATATATGAAGAGTCCAGTTATTTTCAATTTTAATGAGATCCTTAGGATTTCCCTTGTTCAATTTGATTTTTCCATCTAGCTTGCTAAGAAATGGATACCTGGTTCTCGTACTAGAATCTCTTCCTGACCTCTAGGAAAAAAAAAAATCAGTTTCCAAGTTCTATATTAAATTCTCTGTCTCCTTATTTATTTATTTATTTGCCTAAATCCTTACAAAATTCTCCTTATTCTCTCAAATCCAGACTCTATAATCTGGTCTTCTTTTTTTGTATTAAAATTTTGATCCAGAATCATTTAATGTCTGCCAAAGAATGGAGGTATTTGTTGCTGAACTATATTTAGTTAATTCTCCAGTCATCATACTATCATATATAAATGACAAACATATCTACTGATAGGAAATAGAACTTTTACTTACCAATGCATGGTGCATTAACTATGTGGACACATTTTCAAATATTTCATGTCTTAGACTTTACTATTTAGATGTCCATTTAGGATGATTACACATGTATGGTGCTTAAGGAATTCTGGAGTCAGACAAAATTGGATTCATTTCTTATCTCTGTAGTTGTTAAGGACTGAATGTTTGCATCCCCCCAGATTGATATGTTGAAGTCCTAACTCCCCATATGATGGTATTAGGAGGTGTGGGAGTATTGGAGGGAATGTAAAATGCTATAGCCACTCTGGGGAATAGTTTGGCAGCTTCTTATAAAACTAAACACGTACTTATCATATGACCCAGAGATTGCACTCTTGGGCACTTATTCCAGATAAATCAAAGCTATGTTCTCACAAAAAAAATCCGTAGATGAATTTTCATAGTTTTATTGATAATTTGGATGGATCCTAAGGGTATTATGCTTAGCGAAAAGCGAGTTTTAAAAGATATATGATATATGATCCCATTTATATAGTATCCTCTAAATGACCAAACTATAGAGATAGAAGCTGATTTGTGGTTGTCCAAGGACAGGCTGGGCATGGAGGATGGGAAATAGCAGAGTGACATGAGGGAATACCTTTGTGGCCCTGGAAAGCCTGACTGCAGTGGTCGTTAGAAGAATCAATACATGGGATCGAGTTATACAGATTTAACACACACACATACACACTCACACACACACACACGAGTACATGTGGAGAACTGAATAAAGTCTATAGTAAGTTAGCAGCATTATTCCTATGCAGTTTCCTGGTTTTGAGATTTTCCTATACTTCTGTGAGATGTCACCATTGAGGGAGGTCGGGAGTGAGTGAAGGGTTGAAAGGTTGGAAGGACAGCAGGTACTGTTTTTCAACTTTTTTTTTTTTTTAAGATCTTATTTATTTGAGAGAGAGAATGAGAGAGAGAGAGTGCACAAGAGGGGGGAGTGGGAGAGGGAGAAGCAGACCCCCTGCTGAGCAGGGAGCCCGATGCGGGACTTGATCCCGGGACTCCAGGATCATGACCTGAGCTGAAGGCAGTCGCTTAACCACCTGAGCCACCCAGGCGCCCCTGTTTTCAACTTTATTAGTCTCTTTAAAAATGTATTGTTAATCTCTTTTTGGTCCATGCTTATTTTTAAGTCTTTGTAGTAGTAAATTCTCATAGTGTAGTGGGGGATGGGCTCCAAACATGCATATGTTCTGAGCAACATAAATACAGTTAATAAACAAAACATTGTTTTTTGTTTATTGGACCAAAGTACATTTTTTTTCCTTCAGTAAAGACTTAATTTCTGTCATGACACATGTTTGGCTACATCCACATCAGTTTTGTTTTTTGTTTTTTTTCCAGTTTTTTGATGCACAGTGTGGTGGATGGAACAGAAGTGATATCCCAGGTGTCTTCATTTACTTGGGTGACCATAACAAAATACCATAGACTGGGTGGCTTGAACACCAGGAATTTATTTCTCACAGTTCTGGAGGCTGGGAATTCCAAGATCAAGGTTGCAGTAGATTTGGTTCTCTGGTGAGAGCTCTTTTTCTGGTTTGCAGACAGCTGCCATCTCACTGTGTCCTCACATGGCCCAGTAAGAAAGATCTCTGATCTCCCTACCTCTTGTAAGGACTATAATGCCATCATTATAACAAATATAGCATAGGAATGTTAAGATGTTAAACATAGGGAAACAATGTTTAGGGTTTATGGGTATTCTGTACTGTCTTCACAATTTTTCTATTAATCTAAAACTTTTCTAAAATAAAAAAGCTTATTTCAAAATTACATGTAATTAAGGACAAAAATCCCAGTTGCCAAATTTGATTGAGCCACAAGTTGAGCCTACTGTCTCCTCTTCCTAAGACTCTCTTAAAACAATGCAGAGGATAGTCAGAAACCCACGTCTGCAAAGAGGAAATTATAAGAGTATTATGAATCAGAAGTCTATTTCCACTTTGATTATATCACCAAACTTCAAAGATAACTTTTGTCCATGCTCAGATTTTTTTTAAAGTACATCATGAATCTTTTTTTTTAAACTATCCCCCTAAGCTACCTTCCAAGAATTCATAATTAACAACACAGTGAAAATCCAGGAAGTCAACTCTCATTATTCATCTGTCTACTCTTAAGATTATAGTTTTACATTCCATTGTATACATATTCTACAAGTGATTGTAAAAAATACAGTAAATCAAAGGGAGAAAGTGGTTGTTCCCACCTTATATTACACAAGAGTAGGTCAAACCACCCTTCACCAGGAGCCATAAACATTGCAGAATTTTAAGCAAAGAAATAGAAATTGAATTTCAATTACCATCTTTAACAAAAGATATAATTTTGATGAAAAGAAAGAGCAGAAAAGGTTTAAGTTGACCATTTTCAAAATTTAGGACATTAAGAAATCTAAGCAAGCAATATTTTTAAGTGATTTGTAGTGTTTGGGTAAAATGAGCATATGAAATATTTTGTTTGTTTTTAAAATTTCTGACCTTATGGCTGCAGAAGTGCTAGCATGAAAAGTGTATTTTATATATATATATATATATATATATATATATATATATATATATATATATATATATATAACATGTATGCATATAGACATAAACATAAATGCATATGTGTGGATTATAAATGTATGTCTCTCTGTGTACTTACACACACACAACACTAGCAGACAAAGGAAGGAGCATCTTTCTCCCCATAACAGTGTGTTTCATGTTTTATCTTTGGCCACCAACACGTCTGCATAGTGGACCTATAAACAGAGCTAAGATAAATGTTTGAGGTGGTGTATCTGCAGTATATAAATGTGAGACAGTGTATGGCAATTATATTTCTTTATTCCATCTCAGAGATAGAATGTGTGCTTTGCATGCCCCTTGGATAATACAGAAGCCTTTTCTAATATAATTAAAGTAAAGCTGAGCTCTTTAAACTCCAAATTGATTTACTTTGCTATCTGAACAAATAATATTTCTCTGGGAATGAATCCGAGATTGGATGCAACTCTTTCTAAACGGTTGATGGAGAGAGGAGAACTGGAGAGATATTTTCTACTCTAAGTTGAACCACTTGATAGTTTAGAAGACCTCCTTTATAAAAATTTGGAGTGGACATTTAGTATTTTAGGTGAATTAAGAAGCTTCGAAGTTTAGGCTGGGGTATGAATCCTGACTCTGGTACCTAAGTGTCTGTGTTATTTGGGTAAATTTTACTAATATCTTGAGTCACAGTTTCAGTTTACACATCTGTAAATTATGAGCAACCACCTTGTCTATGAGAAATAAACATGCGATTAAGTGAAATGCCATAGCAAGGTGTGTTTTGCACATGAGCAGAATTCAAGGGTGATAACTGAGGCCATTCAGGGTTTTAGTGAGGATTCGATGAAATCACAAATATAAAAAATCTATAGCAATGTCTGGTATGTACTAAACACTCAATATAAGATCATCATTATTCAGCAGGTGCTCTCAAATCGCCATACTTTTATTCACTAAAAAATTATGATTAAATCATTTAGTAAAGTTTGAGGGCTTCATTTGAAATCAGTGTTTATTTCCGTTTCTAAACCTATTCCAAGATTTTGCCAGCTCCAGCATCTTGATCCTTTTATATTTCACATACGTACAAAAGAGGCCCAGAATCTGCTTCTGACAGCCCCATGTTTGCAAGATACTAGTGTTGCTAAGATATGGGAATCTAAGCAAGGTTGATTTTCCTCTCCCAATGTTCCATTTGCTCTAAAGATAATTTTCTTTTTAAGAGATGTCTCTAGGTAATTTTCTTCTTAATTGATGCTTTTATTCAGCAAATGCTTATTGGGGACCTATTACGCCAGTAATTCTGCAGTAAATGACCCAGAAGTCTCTGCTGTCCTGGAGCTTACATTCCAGTGGGGATAGGCAACCAATAGACATACGAGTGTAGATATGTCAAGAGGTGAGGTGTTCTAAGAGGAAAAATAAAGCAAGAGGAACAGATTAAAGAGACAGGTATGCTGGTTGTCAGGTGCTGTTTTAGTAGTCAGGGAGGGCCTCATGGAGGAGCTACATTTGAGCTTCTGGTTGGAGTCATTAGTTGGAACAGCTATAAAGGACATGAACACAGCACAGATGAAATTTTCTTAAAGCTTGTTCATATCCTCCAAAGTTTATGCCACATAAAAATCTTAAGAGATAAGTAAATCTCATTATTTGGATCTTATAAATGATGGATCTAGTGTTTTGAGAGATGGATAAATAGTGGCTATTTTTACTAAGGAAAGACAAGTGTTTAATATGCAAGGGAACCAATGAATACAGGACACTTTCAATGTGCTATTTTATTTAATGTTCACAATGGTTTAAGAAGGTATAGTTAGCCCTGTTTTATAGGTGATGGAGACTCAGTAAAGTTAAGTAATTTGCCTAAAGTCACTATTAAAGACTGATGGAAAAAGGATTTAAGGCATGATATTTTTCCTTTCCATGAGCTTTCACCCATTACACATGATAATTGAGGAGCACCGCAGGGCTGAAAATCTAAGTCAGTTGATAAAGAACTCAGTTCTTTGTTCAAATAAAGATGAATGATCCTCTCATAGCTCCACCCTTCCATTTTAATCCCAATTTAATCCAATTTTACCTATAAATTAAATGTTGTCATTTCATTGCAACAGTATGACCAATAAATTTCATTTTCATTAACCAATTCAATTATTACACTTTTTGCAGTTATTTTAAGTTTTTAGGTTACCTGGTTTTGGATTAGTAGCAAGACATGAGTGAGTCAGGGTTCTCAAAGACTGCTATCATTTTGAACATTAGATCACACTAGTGGGATTAAAATTGGCTTAAAAAAACTTCCATCAACTTTGCTTCTGAAGTCTTGCTTTCCTTCTTCCTGCCAAACCTGTGTAATTGTTTATTTTCTCTACCTAGATTTTGCCATATTTTTTAATCTTGAAATCATGTCAGGAGATCCCACTGAATTATTTGTCTTACAAAAATGAATTGTCCAGTCTGTTCCCTGGTATTTGGTAAGGTGCACTATTTGTACACTTGGCTTTATTTCTAATTCTATAATTTGACAAGTGTGTTGTCTTGAATTACCATGTCTATTTAATTAGTTTTATCAGTCAAACTCATTCTTTTATTTTTGAGTCACTTTTGTTCTTAGTATCTGTTTCTGGACTTGCTATGTGTTATTTTTTAGTTTTAAATTTTGGATATATTTTTCTGTTGTTCATAGGTGAGAACTGTCGTGTTTACTTGCTAGTGTGTATTACTTGTGATAAGTATAGATGTAGAAGAAGTACTTCAGTTTACTCTGTGGGAACATAGATTCTTGTGACAAGCTCTTCTATCACCTTTGCTTAGTTTGGTGTGGTCTTCTAATTGTTTTCATTGGTAATGTACTCAACCATTAAGACTTAAATGTGTATACATATACACACATGACATTGCTCATTAATGCATTATTTTATTATAGAAAGTTGATGTTTAATTTGTTCCATAAATTACTTTATTTCATAGTCATATTCTTTCTATTATTTTGTAGGTTTAGTATTTCATCTCTCTAAAAACTTAAGATTTCTTTAAGTAACTGCCCTGTCACCCTGTATCATATATACACACATATGATACGTATATATCTGTGTATATGTCTGTGTGTATTATCCACCCACAGACACACTTTTTGTCATTATTGTTTTGTTGTTGTTTTCTTTCTTCACTCTTAGTGCCAGGAGTGTAGGATGTATTTGAAACCACTTTATGTTAGTCTAAAGCTGAAACATAGTAGGGACTCTATAAATTAATCTTCAGGAACTAAAGACACTTTAGTCACTCAATAAATAATTATTGAATGCCTCTTTTTAATCCTCATAGTTGAAAGATAAGTTTGAAGGAAGCCAAATAGGAAAAAATATTTTGTGCTAATATGCTAATAATGCTAATGCTGGAAAGAGTATTTGAAGTAAAGAGATGAACCGAGGCAGGAAGTCAGTGCACCTGTCCGTGTCAGGTACCACAGGCGGTTGGTTTGCCTGGTGTGTGGAATGTAAATAGATTGTTAACCACCTGCAAGCCCATCAAGGGAAATTGAATGAATAACCTATGGTAACTTTGTACAGTGTATTATACAGCAATTAAATAATTGAGAGTGTTTTTTACGTGGATAAACCTCAAAAACATAACATTGAATTTAAAAAAATAAAGTGGAGGTGATCCTTATGGTTTGCTAGAATTTATGTAAAGTGTGGAAAGATGCAAAGGCATACATATGTTTATGAATATACATATATTGGGGATAGTATAAACATGCAAAAAAATGATTAAAACCAAATTTAGGATGAAAGTTATCTCTCAGGAGGCAAGGAGAATATGGGCATTTGAAAGGGGACACAGGGTCTTCAACTTTCGAGAACTGATTTCTTTTAAAAATTCTGAAGCAGGGACGCCTGGGTAGCTCCGTGGGTTAAGCGTCTGCCGTTGGCTCAGGTCATAATCCCAGGGTCCTGGGATCCAGACGCACATAGGGCTCTCTGCTCAGCGGGGAGCCCGCTTCTCCCTCTCCCGCTACCGTTCCCCCTCCTTGTGCTCTCTCTCTCTCTCTCTGACAAATAAGTCAATTTGGCAGAATAGTAAGATTTGTTAAAGCTGAATAGTAGATACTAATTTTTCATTATGGTATTTTCTGAACTTTTATTTTTGAGATATTTTATGACAAAAATCACAAATATATTTTATGACAAGATGTGGTAGTAGAGAGTTAAAAAACAAGAAGTTGAAGTAGTAGTCAGGAGTTAGATTATAAAGTGTCTTATGTGGCATGCTGAATTTTTGGACTTCCTGTACGAGCGTGTCTATTATCATGGTCTTCGTTACTCATCTTTTTGTTGATGACTCTGGAATCATTGAGTGCGACCCAACCCAGCCTATTCCTGTGCATGTCAGATTTCTATATCCTACTGCCCTTGTCCTGGTATCACTGTGAATATAGCATGTCCAAAAGTAGACGTCTTTTACTTTATTCTAGATACCTGGCTGTTATTCTTGTCTCTCCCTCACCACCAATATATAATTGTTTACTTATTCCTACCTGTTTCTTCCTTCCATAGATTTAGAGCATGGGATCTCTTTCCACCTTTGCCACCATTAACTAAGTCTGGGCCCTCAGTTCCTCTTTCCCCACTTGCTGCAGTGTCCTTGCTGGCCTCCCTTTCTTGGGCTTACTCTCTCTCTTTTTCTTTTAAGTTTTTTTAGGGACAGAGGTGGGGGAGGGGCAGAGAGAGAGGGAGAGAAAAAATCCCAAGCAGGCTCCATGCCCAGTGCTGAGCCGAAATCAAGAGTTGGACGTTTAACTGACAGAACCACACAGGCGCCCCAGGCTTACTCTTTTAATATAAGTCCTTCACATACTCTCTAGAGAGACCCACCAAAAGCAAATCTGACCATTATGTGTGCATGCTGAGAACCCTTTCATGACTTCCTACTATCCCTAAAAACATTTTATATGTTCCAAGGATCTCCCAATATCAAATCCACCTTTGGTCCTTGTTAGAAATGCAAATTCCCTGGCAGAGACTCTGATCTGATGAATCGGAATCTCTAGGAATGTGTCCCAGATAAGTATTTATAAGAAACACCCTGGGTGATTTATGTACATAATACAACTTGAGAATCATCAGTCTATTAGAAAAAATACAAGCTTTTTAACTAGATACAGAAAGCCCATTCTTCACTCGTCAGTCTCATCTGTTTTCATTCTCTGCCCTCTCCACTCACCTCCCTGGCCTCTTCTTTAGTTAGTTCATTCTTGCTTATTTTTTAAGACAAAATACAGTAGCTTCTCATCTCAAAGTCTTACCTGTTACCCTCCCCCCGATGCCTCATGTTTATCTCTATCAATCTACCTATCCTAGTTTCTCAACTCTTCCCTTCCTGTAAATAATGATGGTTCTGAGGCTAGGAGATTCTAGTTTACATAACATATAACAGAGTATTTGGCACAAGGTGGGCCTTTAAAAAAGATTGTTTAAAAAATGACATTGCTCTTTCATTGACAGGGTGCCAACTATGAAATTTGAGCCTGCGTTTTAGGTATGTCACTCAAGAGTTACATGAAAAAGAGACTAAAACTGGGGATGCATTCTAGTAAGAATTTATAAAAGTAAATGTTCAGAAGATCAAGATTGAAGAAGAACGTTAGATGAAAGTGGAGATGATTGACATCAGAGAGCAGTAGCCAAGTGGATGGGGAGGATGAGACTGTAAGTTTTACACATATTTGGTTTGGGTATTCTGGTTACTTCTTTAATAAAGATGATCAGTATTTATTTAGAGATAGAAGGCCATGATCCTAAGTCTAGAAATGAACTCTTTGGAAGATAGCAGCCAAGTTGGGGTAGTTGAGGCAATGGGATTAGATTATCATTTAGACTGAGGGTTCTAGAGGGGAGGGGGGTGGGGGGATGGGTTAGCCTGGTGATGGGTATTAAAGAGGGCACGTACTGCATGGAGCACTGGGTGTTATACGCAAACAATGAATCATGGAACACTACATCAAAAACTAATGATGTGATGTATGGTGACTAATATAACATAAAATAAAATTTAAAAAAAAGATTATCATTTAGAGTAAGGAATACAAAGCATAAGATGTAATTTACAGAGAATACCAATACTGAAAGAGACACTGAGAATAAGGACTTCAGAGAAGGAGTAACCAGATAGTAGGAGTAGCAGAACAGTAGAGGTGTTATGGAAAGAGGAAGCTGTCAGCTGTGTGAAATGCTGCAGAAAGGTCAAGTGAACCGAGGATTGAAACTTACCTTTTGGATTTTGCACTTAGGACATCAGTAGGCACCATAAGTAAAGCAGTGTTAATGGGGCAGTGGGAGTGGAAGCCATTGGGTTAGTAAGTGAATGGCTAATGAAGATATGTTGACAATGAGAATCAACTACATGTTCAAGAAAACTTAAAACGAGGGCAGTAGGACAGTAAGGCAGAGAATACAGTAGATAATACTGTAGCTTACTGGTTTGGTTTTGTTGGGTTTTAAGTAGGAGAGGTGTAAATTGAGCAAGTGTAAATGCCAAAGAGAAGGAATTCCTAGAAAAAGAAAAGTTCCTTGAGAGCTGGGAAGGATTGGATATCATTGCTATGAAGAGGAATGGGAAGGTAGATTATATCCTGAGCATAAACAGGGGAACTTTAACTTGGGGAGCAGATGCCTCTTCCTCTGGCGTGAGAAGGAAAGAGAAACATGAACTGCAGTTGGAGTGAAGAGGTGGAAAAGAAGAGAGCAAGGAGTATAGGATCTGGAAGGTTTGTGTGTACCAAACTCATTTATATTATCTCAGTTCTAGGTATTGATAACTCAATGGTGTATTCGCTTGTTTGTTAAGATAGCACAAAGCTTCCTTTCATCCCAGGTAGAGTAACAGCTTTCTGGTATGAAGCTTATAATTTTGAGAGAATTATTCACTAAGTGAGACTGACTTTATTTTTGAGTCAAATGCCTTTCTGTTTACCTAGATAAAACCTAAAAAAAAAAAAAAATTAATCTCACTGCCTCTAAATCTCCAAATAAGTTTCTCTCCTACTTCCTATTTTCCATAGAGGTCTGTACATTGAAAGATTTTTTTTTTTTTAATTACTGCCAAGGGGTATTGACTGACTTTCTTATTGTAGATATTAAATTATACTTCTCATAAAGCGAGTGAGATCATTTCTGCCAAAAATGATGCCATCATTTTAGCAGATGATCGATAGGTACACTGTTAGTATCTTCTCAGCTCAATTTCAAATCTTGATGGAATATCTGTCTTCCAGAAAAAAAATCTATTTCCATATATGGTGCTTGGTGGTACTTAAAGCTTATACAGTTTTTTCATGAAGTGTCTTTCAATGGCCGTTCTTGTTTTCCTGAGCTTCATGTACCTGAATGGTTGAATAACTTTCCACTTTCCACCTGCTTTGGTTGCTATAGTAACTTGCTGTTCAGATAGCACAGTGGAATCTGTATGATTTTGTCTTTATTTTCTCCTCTCAATGCACACTTGATGGGTTATATGTATGACTTTTCTAAATATATAACTGGAATTTTGATTCATTCATATTCAATATTATATCACTCTGTTAATTAAAATTTGCCAGTTTAAAATTGTGATACTAGTTTGTCTGGCTCTGTTGTAAGTAGTAGCTATGATAGAGGGCCAAAGGGATCCATGTCAGTAGCATTTCTCTTTATAGTCCAGCCTGTCGACGTATGTGACCAGGAGCATGAGAAACTCCTTGATCCTTGGGTTTCTAGTTTGCAAAAATAAAGAAATCACCGCTCAGGGTTGTCTTGGGGAAATGAGCATGTATGAAAGCATCTAGCACTCTTCCAGTCGTAGATGAGACTCATAAATGTGGGTTGAGAGTTGTTGATCCTCAAAAACTTAAGACAATTATGATTTTTAAATCTAATCTTTAGACACTATAAGGTTATTAAGTATTTTGTAATTATGCCAATAAAGATTAAATTATGTCCTGTATATATTTGATTGAAAGGTGTATTGTGTTTGATGTATTGTTTTGATTAATATTTAACCAGAATTTTGTAATCCTGATACTGAATTTTCATTATTAGCCATGTTCTTTGTGATCTAGAGTTGAAATGCTAATATCATTTCTAATCTTACCTAATTTTTGTGGAGATTTGGCTGAGTTATCTTCTTTTGACTCACTCAATGACTGTGGATTAATTATTATTATAGCAACATTAATGTTTAATATATTAGTCATGTTTGTTTTCCTAGTAAATCAACATTTTCAGCTCTTCTGTTACTTTACTTTTATGTTTCAATATTTTATTCTTCCCTGGTTACTTACTCTCTTCTCTTTCTGTATGACTTGTTTTAATCTCACAATTTTGTGTAAACCACATAGGCATTTTGCATATACATTGTACTATATATACATAAGCATATAGACATATACATAGATTTTACATCTCTTTGAGGAGTACAGGTAGAACTTTTATGACACCCATGCTTTTTTCTATTGATTTGTTATCCCAAGTTAGACATAAAAGCATTTAAATTTTTATATATTTTATAGTACTTTTGTACTAACAGTTTCTTTTTTTAAAGAAAGAGATTTTGAGAACGAGTTTGTTTGGTCTTTTGTCCAAAATGAGTGAAAAGCCTATTGCTTGGTTTTTGTTCATTTTTCTGTTAACTTTTACGATCTCTGTCTTCTGGGTTTTTAACCATAGAGTCCTTTCAATTTCTTATTTGGTGGAATCCCAATTACTCTGCAACCTTACGCTGTCTATTTTATCTTCTGTTTAACATATTTCCCATTGACAACCTGCCTCTGAACTAGAGAACGAATCAGTTTTGAATACAAGATTTTGGAGGTTGCGTTATCACTATACATTTGTTCAGAGTAATTGGTTAGTTTCTAATTTTTTTAATGTCTGTTTAAACACCTATTGTACACATTGCAATAGTTAAGATGGGTCCAGCCTTGCTGGAGCAGATGGTTAATAATGAGCAGAACCAAAACATACTGTTGAAATTGTTTGTGACATGGTTATATAGACACCTAACTCCTAGGCATCAGTGTGAATTTGGGGGAGAACTAGATAATTAAATTGCCCATTTAGGAAGTTAGAGTGGCAATCTAAGTTATGAGATTTTATGTTATATATTTAGACTATAGTTAGGCTACTTCTTCCTCTAAAGATTTTTAAAAAGGTCTCCAGTTAAAAAGTCAAGATTATTAAAGTAGAATATAGTTAATCGAAATTGTAAAGGGGGGTGTTAATACACCAAAAAATTGTTGCTAATATACTTAGAGTGATAAAGTAATAAATTTGGGCATGAATTTTTAAGTGTGGAATAATGGATGTGAATAAATGATTAGTTAGTTCACCATTTATTTTTTGAGCACCTATTATGGCAGGCACTTTAGAAGATGTTAGGAATAAAAAATGAATGATACAAAGTTGTGAACTTCAAGGAATGCACAATCTAAGGGGAGGCTTCGAAGTCTAATTTTATGAGAGAAAAAATTGCTAAAGAGAAAAAAGTTATGTAATCATTGGTATGCTTTATATGGATGACTTTAAAACATATTATTTATATATTTTTTTATTTATATTTTCTATCTAAGATGTCAAAACACCTTGAGTTTCTAAATTTTCTTTGTTTTGCTTGCCCCTTGATTTTCTTAGTGTACCTCACTGTTGGTTAGCCAAGTGTAGAAACCAACAGACCATTGAAAGCAGTAATTGTACCCACTGTTGCTTCATCAAGAATTTTTTTTTTTGATGGTGGTGAATGATTTCATAAGTAGATCTAGTAGAGCTCCTTTTATCTGTTGTATTCCAAGGAGGCTTCTCACCATTAAATCACAGGAGTGAGGTTTAAAACATTTATTGCTGCTGGTATATGTAATGAACAGAATAGCTCTGTTCACATGAAGAGAGCTAGACTCTCTTCATATCTTAACCTTTTTTCCCCCACTAAAATTCTTTTATAGACTTGCAAACTATTTCAAAAGGATTACGACAGAGACTGTGATTCTATTTTCAAATGGACGATATTGCAATACAGAATACTGAGAAAAGATATTATAAGGCCTTTTAAAACTCCTGTGTTGCTGTTACCCGAAGAATCTGTGTGGTGGAGGGGGTAGGAAGGACGTGACCAGGCCTGCACCAGGTATCTAAAGAGTCACTCCAAGGCATTCAGGGGGAAGGGCAAGTCCTCTGAACCCCCCAGCAAGCACATAGCAGTGAGAGCCCAGAGCCCTGCGCTAGAGGACTGACCCGGTGAATAAACAGCTTGGCTGACGAGACTGTGGTCCCCTGTGCCCGTGTTGTTCAATTTATGACATCTGGGACCTCATCTGGTGCGAAATTACGAATTCAGCTGAATAGTTCATTTATGGAATTCATTTATAGTTCCAGTCCAACTTTCCCCACCATAATAGTCCCTTGAGATTTTTCTTTCCTTTTCTGGACTTCAGGTTTACCATTCATCAAGGATTTGGACATTATTCTGTTATGATTATGTGCTTCATTTTTGTTTGAGAGTTGTGGTGAGTGAAATGATGGTGCCATCAAAGAAAATTTAAAAGTCATCAGAAAACCACCCCAACAAAAATTAGAAATAAACCCAGTCTCGGAACCATTTGTGGGGAGACCATTAATTCTGCATGAAACCTGTTGTGTTTTAGTTTAGCAGGACTTCAGAGCTGAGTTGAGGAACATGCCACTTTTGTCAGTTGTTCCTCCACTGGAGTGTAATCTCCTTAAAGAGAATGTCTGTCATTATTGTCACAGTATCTGCCACTGATGATGATGCATCCGTGGTTTTTGGTGCTTTTACTGGCACTTTACATATGTTTTTTTCATTCATCTTGTGAGGCTGGTATTATTTTCTCCCATTTGATAGACAAAGAACTCCAAGAGTAGGGAATTTGACTGTTCCAGGTTATTTGGCTGGTAGAGCTCTCATTTGAGTCTAGTCCTGACTGTGTTCAGAGCTTGTGGAAGACTTCTCAATCCACACATAATGCTAAGTAATTGCCGGTTTGACAGACAACCAGCAAGTGCTTCATGTCTAGGTAAAATAGAACATTCTATTCATCATGTTAGTGGCATTTAGAGTAAGAATACTAGTTTGTGTTTGTGCTCAAATTTTTCAATTATAAAAATATTTAATGTTCATTGATACTGGTGGAAAATTCATTTTTAGTGGGAAATGATCAAACTTTTATTTAGAGCTTTCACTTCTGTATAAACGAATGGTGAATTATCCAGCCATAAAGCTAGGTACCTTTAGTCAACACCAAGTCTCAGGACACATGCTAAAGAGGGGAGAAAGGTTTATATTGTTAGCCTGAATCTGCACTTATGTTTAACTGAACACTATAAAAGTTTGCTGAAAGGTTAATCTGAGGTCATTTCAATTTGTCTTTGGCTACTGGCCGGGTGGAAATCACTATTCCTAAAGGAATAGCGACTCTGAGGGTTAATGTCATAAAACTCTGAGAGTGATGTCTGCAGCCTGGCCAATCCTCAGTGAGAATGTAATGTATATGCATAGGTATTACTAAATGAATAGTTATGGGGTACAGAAAAATTTAAACATGGAAATAATGTGTTTAGGTAATAGATTTATAAAAGGTATTTGTATTATATTTATATTTGCCATTGGGTTTAAATTTATATTTGCTGTTGGGTTGCTTTGCCAATATTTACATGCAGCATTATACAGTTTATTAAGATTTTTATTTTCTTTTTTATTTTTTGTACATTAGCCTTTTAGTCAACACATTTACTGAGCATCTGTTGACTCTGAGAGATCTTGCTCCTTCTTCAAGGAGATCTCAGTTGAATGACAAAGACAAGGAAATAAACCAACAAAAGTGAGTTCATGGGCTTTGGTAGGATGAAAAGGAATGAGCCTTAACCCTCAGTTAAGTTGAGAATATATGCAGTAGTGGGAGCCAGGGCACCGCTTAAGGAAGACTTTTCGGAAAAGCTGAGACCCAGCCCTGGAAGGTTAAGAGGAAGGAGTTCGGTGGAAAAGAACATTCCAGGCAGAGGCAGCAGCATTGTTCCAGATGCTAAAGCTATACTGCCTGAGATCAGGAGGTACACAGTATTTGGCCTCGATTGGAATGGCGGTACAGGAAGTGGATCATCACTTTCAGACTAGCAGAACCTCAGACCCCCCCAGGAAGAACATGCTGTTCTTTGCAGTGGTCAGACCCTCTGCTTTCCTGGCCTTTCCACTCTCTGGGTGAGCACCCAGGCTCCTCTTCCTTTGTGATCAGGTTCCTGGCTGCCTGTCTTTGTGCTACTCCATGGGTCACTACTTCTGACATCCCCCTTCCTGTGTGCTTCAGTCACCTCACTTGACATGTGTAGCTTCCAGACGAGGGCCCAGGGGCTTCCAGGCACTCACAAAACTGAGAGCACTCAGCATGTATTAACTCAGACTTCCTGCTTAGGTAAAAATAGGTAAATAAATAAAAATAATAATCAATGAATCAATCAAATAACTAGAATACCCACACACCTACTTCCAGGCACCATAATTTTTTTCCCCCTGATGAACTAATATGTGGACCATTCAACACTTTAAAAATAGCTATATGTATACAGCTTTATTAGACCTTTATAAATTAAGCTTGCAAGGCTACTGTTTAGATATATATATATGAAATAGATTCTATTCAGAGAAAGGCAAGTTAGCTGTTGCTGAAAATTGGGCACACTCCAAGAGTAAAGAAAAACAAAACAATATCTGTGAGCGTTGGATCTCCCTTTAGTTTTGAGGTTCACTGTTCTAAGCTGGTCCATTTATGTTCTGTGGAGTTGTGTGGCCTGGAGCTCTGTTGGCCTAAGAGTTTAGGCCAGTGAACTAAAGGTTCAAGTTTTACATGTGAACTCCAGGGTACAACATTGGCATACTAGCCTTCTGGACAGGTGATGATGAATGTTAAAGGCAGAATGGCCATTAAGAAGAGCATTGACCTTGAAAGTTACACAAATTAGTCTACCAGTTTTAGCACTTGGGTAAGTTACTTACTCTGCTGAGCCTCAGTATTCTTGAATATTCAATGGCAATAATACCTGTTCTTTCTCAATAACCCTGGGACACTATGAGGATGAGATGACATCTTATATATATGTGTGTCTTCGAAAGTATAAAATGCAATATAAATTAAACTGGATGTATACTATGGAGGTATGATGCTTGGGGAAACTACTAGATCTGTTTGTGAGATTTTGTAGTCACAACTGGGTATTTCAGTAGATGAAAAGATGAGGGAAAAAAATAATAACCATGAACACTGTTAAGAAATCATGGCTGAGGGGAGGATAGGCCTCTGTCTGGGCAAGCAAACTAGATTTCTGAAGATAATAGCTTTGAATGAAAAATGAGAGGTTTACCATCATCCACAATAATGAGTGTCTGAATCCTTCCTCACATAGTAGTAAACACACAATGTGTTTGTTCTCTCCGAGTTCTGAGGGCAGCTCACAAAGGAATCATTACACACCATGTAGTTCAACATTGGACTACCCCCAAGAGAGCAAATAACGCAAAACATTTAACAGATTGACTTTGAAGACACTTATTTATTTTCTCAAGCATGTAGTTCTTGGATGAACAGTTCTCCTCTCTAATTATGTGAGTTGTACGTACCCTTTTTCTCCCAACATATTGTGAATACTTCGTGTAGGAGGCTACTGAAGGCTTGCACACAAATTGGTAGAGGATGCATAATTGGCCAATAATACATATACAGAATGAAATCCCTTTTGGGGCAGGGCATTGGAAGAAAATGAGTGAAATACTAGGAAAGAATGATGTGAATTGCAAAGAAAACAAAAGGAAAAGATAAAACAAGTTTGCGAAAGTTAGGCAGAATCTGCAGTAAAGGGACTTCTGAGGAAAGGTTTCTGGGTGTGGACCAAGAAGAAAAGGCATCATGTGATGGGGAATACTCTTTAGGGAATATTTTGATTTCAAACCTAATTGTATGTCTTATAATCAGAAAAGAAGAGCTTCTAATCAGAAAAGATTTTCTTTCCTCAAGAGCTCTCTTGAACTAAATTAAATTATAAATATTTAGATGGTATAAACATGTACACGAAGCTGAATTCTATTTATTTATTTATTTATTTATTTTAAAAACATGTTTTGGTCTTTTTTTTTTTTTTTTTTTTTTTTAAGTAGGCTCCGTGCCCAACATGGGGCTTGAGCTCATGACCCTGAGATCAAGAGTTACATACTTTATCGAATGAGCCAGCCAGGTGCCCCTAAATGTTGAATTCTACAAACAATATTTGTGTAGTGGCCAGTTGGCTATTTGCAAGCTTAAATGACTTATCACAATATTATTATTCTTTTTTTTCTATTATTCTCCAAGCACCATGTTGAATGCCATGTTTCTGTTAAAGTCATAATGAAAGAGACAGTATACAACTGGGGTAATAGAGCAGGGCTGCCTTTTCATTACTTACCTCCAGTGATGAAAACAAGTACTGCTGAGCACCAGCTGGGGACCTCTCCATGGTCCCTCCTTGGTTTGACATGTATTTAAGCTATCCTAAGCTCTTATGGCTGTTTATACATTACAACCATGTTTGAATTGCCTGTTGATATTTACCAAGAATAGATTTAAAAAGGGTGTTATTTAGAAGAGAGATTCTTGTTAGAAAGCTTCTTGAGCTATTACAGGAGTGGGTTGTCAGTTTTCTGCTTTTCCTCTGATTTGTCTATTTTCTGTTATCAGCATGAACTCCTAAATTTTCTTTAACAATTGATTTATTCTTTTCGTTTGTTTGTTTTTTGAAGAATGTCATTACTTTTGTGACACTGTCAGTTAACCCATTCTAAGAAAGAGTTAAAATATGTGATTGCCGACAGAATATTAATGCTCATGTTTAATGATGACATACATCACCTGTTCTTATTCCTGAAAAAGAAATAAGATTACAAATAGAGAATGACACAGTAGTATTTAAATGAGTAGCTCATTATGTTCTCTGCCTTATTTGTTATTAAATAGCAGTGCTAGAGGAATCCTTGCTGTCAAGTTAACAGTTAAACTTTTAAATAAATAATTGGTATATATGCACTTCTAAATCAGATTTTCATACCTACACTAAACTATGATGCTACTAAGTGTTTATGGTGATCTTCTTCCTCACATTTAATGAATATGTGATCTAATGAATGTTTGAATACAGAAGTAAGTTTTTTAAGAATAGGTCATATGGCTTTGTTTTAGGGTACATATTATAGTGTATAAACCTAAAGAAATTCTAATGTAGTGTCGTCACTTAGGATACTTCTAGATATATATTGCAGATATACTGCAGATACTAGAATACTCAACTGATGGCTTAAATATTCAGTTTATTGTCTCTTCTAATAAGAAGTCTAGAGTTAGGGCATTTTCAGGCTTACTTAATTCAAGGGCTCAGTGACATCATCACCAGGTTTTTTAAAACCCTTTTTTGTCTATCATCCTTAGTTGGTAGGCTTTAGTTAGACCTTGGGCTTGTCCCAGCATCACCTCCTCACAGAGCTGAGTTCGGACACAGAAAAGGGAAGCTCCTCCATGACTATGTCTAAGTGCAGCTTCCCCTTCATTGGTCAGATTTGGGTCTCATTACTCTGTCTAGAACAGTCACTAGCCAAGGGGCAGTGAGACCACTATTGTATGAGTTCATTTGTGATTCACTGCTGGGCTGGGAAGGTATTCAGCCTCCCTTGAAGGACCTGGTCACTTTGAAGAGGAAGAATACAATCAAGATTCTGTTAACAGAGTATAGTGAGTGTAGGATGGCAGTTGGGTTATTAACAGAGTTGTGTCTGCCAAATATCAATTTGCAAGATTTTCTATAACCTGCTAAATAAGAAAAACTACCTTATTTTTTAACACAGAGTTAAAAAAGGTCTCAACTGAACTGTAAGTCTTGTAGGAACAATCATTAAGGATGAAGTAGCAGTTAATCTTTTGGTCTTCTGTGAATACTCATTGTAAGATAGTTTGGCATTTCATGATAGACAAGTGAAGTCTCTAAAAAACTGTACTCCCTCAAATATTCTTACATCAATAGTTATGATATTGGAGTAATAGGTTTTGTGAATAGTTTTATATAGGCGACTTTGCTGTAAGGTACTCTTGATTTCTTATGTAATCTCCTCCTGCTTCTTATCCCCATGCCTGTTCCATCTCTACCCACCACCCCCAAGTCTCATGTCCTGCTAAACCTGCCGTAGCTTGGCTTTTGCAATGCAAGATTTTAATAATTTAACAAGCTTTCTAAGGGATACTCATCAACCCAGGAGTTGTGAATTGTAATGCAAGATTCAATATGTTAGTCCAAGTGTGATAGGTTACCTAAGAGGAATTTCCAAAATTATTTTGTTATTTTTGAAGCTGAAAATAAGGAATTTAGAGGCCTAAATCTTATTACACAGAATGAAATGGCAGCAATTTGGCAATAAAGGATGAAATTAATATTTTATATATGATATTCATATTTAAATTGTTAGAATTTTAAAATGATAAAGACACGTACTGCTTTTGAAGAGTTCACAAATATTCTAAGCCTCATTAGATAAATTTCAAGTAATTGTTACAGTCTGGAAAATGTTGAAACTACATTTTCATTGGTTTGTTTATTAAATGTAGTCTCAATCATTTGTTTTAGGACATACATATAATGCAATATTTCATTGGATGCTATTAAAATGGAAGAGACAAGATCAAATAAGTATATATGCATGCATGAGTCCATTTTTCTGCTTGTATTCTATTTCTGCTAAGGTTAGGGTGCTCATTTTAAAATGCTTAACTCAAGAAATATTGTTATTATCATCTCTTCAAGTATACAACAGCTGAAGCAACAGTGCTAGGAATATTATGAAAATAACTTTCATCTAAAGGTTTGCAATGCATATATCTAGACTGGAAAGATTCTTTTTGTGAGAGGTTTGCCCAAGCCAAGCCTGAACTCAGCAAGTTGAGGCCTACAGATCCCGTCATTCTTTTCTAAGAAGACATTGATAAGATTCTACATTCGTAGAATCCATTAGGTGATTTAGTTTGTTTTATGACACCAAGGTAATAATTTTGTACAAGTACATATGTAAAATCACTTTCACATAAAATATTTGCTGCAGAGACTTTAGGTTCCCTGTTTGCTAAGCCTTGGCATGCCTGCATTTGAGGTTTGGATCAGATAAGCATCTCTTTAGCCTCCAACATGAAAGTGCTTGTCAAACTCAGCACGATTTTTCAGAATTAAATCTGTGGGTTCTTTCTCATTTTTTGAGAGAATTGGAACTTTTAAATTAATCTGAAGTAGACATTATGTCCCTTAGAACAAAGCCATCTGTCATAGTCGTTTTCTAAATACAAACACAAACTTACTTTCCAAGATGACAGACCTCTGATATTAAAAATTATATCCATAAAGATATATGTATATATGTAAAAAAGCTGCAGAAACAAATATTTAGGCCCAGTAAAAATAATAGCAAATGCACTTATATATTCCTAACTGTATATGCATTTCAAATAATTTATTACAGTCTTTGATTTCATGACCTATTCATATTACACGGAAAAGGGGGGAAAAAGTGTGAAGAACTCTACAAACTTCACAAATGTTAAATACACATTATTTTAGCTGATTTTATCTAATTAATCTAAAGCAAGTAAATACAACATTGTTGTAGATCTATATTTCAATGTAAAAAAAAAAGAAAAAAGCCATGAGAACTAGGGATTATTCACTAAACTCTGAAACTGATTCATTTGCAGTTGTTTATAGAGATAAAAAGTTTTGATCTGTATTCCTTTACAGATGCCAAGACTGAATATTGACTAGAGCCAAGAACTTACAAGTTGAAAGAATGGGACTAAAAATGAAAAAAAAAAAAAAACAAAACACAAAAATTAAACAACTACCTATGCAAGCAGTAACTATTACATAAGTTATTGTATAAAATTAGAAAAAGAAATTAAAGGGCAAAAGCGAGGAATTTACCAGCATAATGATTGACTGTATCAGTTACTTTATCATATGGAAATAAAAATGAAGTCTGAAATAGATTGGATACCGTGTTATAATATGTTTATCATTGTTGAAACCTGTTTGTAAAAGAGGGTGGAAAACTTGATCCATCATGGAATAGACTCACATATTCATTAATCTGTTTATTCAATAAAATACCTTTCATTGAACTAGTTTTCTAATGTGTATGTGGTATGGGTGTTTTTGATATTAACAAATTGATTGTCACAATGTGTTTTTAGTTAAATATTGAAATTTCTCTTTTCATGGTTGTAAATAATTAGCAAGTCAGTAAACAAATATTTAGATTAAAACATTGAGAAGATATTTATGTGGACAAATAAAAATAGAAACAAATTGAAATTTCTGATCACTTTTATTTCAGTACTCTTTTATGTAGGAAGTGTTGAAGAGGCAATATCTAGTGGTTATTTTACTTCTTTTAATACAGAGACTCCTTTCGCTGGTTCTAATTAGTTTTATTATTGACTAGTTAAAGTATTACATGTTAGAAAGAGAAATGGCCAGAAACTCATATCTGTGTTAGATTTTCCTTTAGGCTGGTAAAATCTGACTGCCTCCCAGGTTCTGTGTGATCTGTTAGCAGCAGGACACTTCAGGGAAAAGGCACATTCTTTATTACCAGCCCACTGAGTTTCTGAGTGATGACTTAGAAACCAGAGAAAGTCTTTCCCACAAGCCTCGCCTAGTGCCTGGATATGGGGTCTGTTTCTTGTCTCTTTTACCTTGGGATCAGCCATGAACTCTGCCTTACGGATTATCACTATAGCTGAGAGAGAAGGAAGTCAGATGAGGAGATAGGAAGTGCCTTTCACAAATGAAAGCTACCCTTGCAGTGTTTACCTTACCATAGGTTCCCTCTTGATCTTGTTTAGTTTTCCTTCTTGGAGACTATCTCCAGGTAAGACATGACCATAAAGAAGGGAAGGGATCTCTAGGGACCCTCAGAAGAATACATGCCTTTAATTCTTCTGCTGAAAGTCAGGGTGGATTAATTCTAAATGGCCTATGAAGATGGAGATCCTTAACTTCCCCCTCAAGATTGGTTGGGTACTGTTTGCCAAAGGAGACCCTTATCTTGTGGGTGTGCTTGGGTGCAGGTCAGATACTCAGGGCAAGGGGTGAAGGCCAGTTTAGAAGCAGCACAGAATTTTTACTTTGCAAATTACTGGAGGCTTTGAAGGAACTATGTTTATTTCAGGAAAAACAGTGTGTTATTGTTGAAAATCAAAACAGTGAAAATCTGCATATTCTATTTAGTAGCTAGAAAATGTCCATAAATCATGTTTTAGAATACTGGAATTTTGAGTAAAATGCCCCATTGTTTGTATAAAGGCTTAAACAGATATCTGATCAGCAGCGTTTTATTCTTTTTTGTTAATATACTGTGTTTGCTAGTGACACCCTTTTGATTGTATTTTTTGTGCTTTTGGAGTATTCCTTTTTGTTATCTTTGTCACCGTTAGGGTTTTTACTAAAGACAGGGATTCAAGAAAGTAAGCAACTGAACAGAGGCAACAAGGAATTGGAATCTAAAACACTTCGCGTTCTCAATCTGCTCTGCCTTTACTGGAAAGGATTGGATGATAGATTTCGTATCTTGGTAGATAATTTTGTTATTTATAAATGTAAAAGTAAGTCTTTCAAAATATCTTGTGGAGATAACAAAAATTAATAAGTTAACTCTCATCAACCAGCAGGGACAAACTTTTTTTTATTGTGATATCCAAAGAGAGAATGATCTAAAGATTAAATTTTGTTGTGTTTTTCAAAGTAAACTTTCAGGGCTCATCAAGACTTTTCAATGTAGAGTTGTAAGGAAGCATCCAAAAGGAAGAAGAATGGGAAAAGAGGGAACTAATTTTGAAGGAGATACTATACATAGAACACCCCTATAAGGAAGCTGATATTATCTACATTTACAGATGAATTATGTGGGGCACTGAGAATTAAATTAGTCATTATCACACAGTTAGCAAATGGTTGGGAGGGTTCAAAATCAGACACATATTTAAGACCTACAAGGTGTCAAGTTCTGTGTTAATCTTTGGAAATGCAAAGATTAATTAGACATAGGAATGCTTTGTAGGAATCCCTTCTAGTGGTAAAGTCACTCTTCTGTAATTTTAAAGTTCTAGTTCTGTTCATTTTCTATAGAATAGTGCTGAAGATGGGACGCATAGACTGAGTAAAGATTCTATCCCAGGTAGAGGGAATGGAAGCTGGAAAGTTTTTGAATCCTAGACCAGTGATTTTGTGTTATTTCATTCTGCACTGGGAAGCCATAAATGGTTTTGAGCAAAGGAAGTACATTATTTAAACTGATTTGCCAATTACGATTTTAAAAATCATTGTCATGTTGAATTTTATTGGTAGTAAAATTCAGTCTGCCATATTTCAGTTGTATCTTACTTTCCTCAATTATATCATGACCCCTAAGCACAAAATGATTGGATTAGACTGGACTTGACAGCCCCTTGCTCACACTGTCCCTAATGAATCTTAGTTTTACCTCCTTTCCTTTCACAGAGAGTCATTTTTCTGCCCTACCCATCCACCCATTTGCTAATTTCACAAGTATTTATTAAGTGCTTTCCACATGCAAGGTCCAGAGGTGAGCCCTGGAGTATGGTGGTAAGACAAACTGAGTCCTGTACCTAGGGAATTTACCTTCTACTTGGGTAGGCAAACAGGAAACAACCAATTAATCTAATTGCATTTATTATATGTGCTATGAAAGATAAGTACAAGATGCTGAGAGAGCATATTACGGGGGATCCTGTCCTAACATAGTAAATGAGAGAGTCACCATAAGAAAATGACATTTATACTGAGATATAAAAGGGTGCATAGAATTAACCAAGCCCCCCCCCAAAAAAAATGGTATATGGATTATGACAGTGGGGTTGTTTGGGGGTACCCAAAGAGGATGATCTTAGAAAAGGAAACAGCATATTCCATTTTATTCCGCTTTTGCCTCTTCTGAATTTTTTAGCACTTTAGTGCTCCTACCAGACATTTAGATTTTATTGAATAAAAATACAAAGTGGTGTATTACGCTTTGCCTTATTACTTCATGATTATACATACATTCCCAGATTATATTGGAATCTGTATTTTAACAACCACATTGCCTTGAGCAATGCTTTACATATAGTATTCAACTGATATCTGATGTATTAATAGCTTTTGCAAAATGTGGGATGGGATCAAGAAGGAAGAAAGAATTTTTATAAAAATAACCTATACATGCATCGCTTATGCCATTATAATTTCATAATTTACCTAGAATGATTTAGTTATGGTCACTTGAAGGTGCCCCTTCAAATTTGTCATTAATAATTTTTAGATTAAAAGAGAGTAGTGTTGAAAATGAAACCATGTCTTATCTACCTAGAAAGCTATATCATTATTAGGTGATACCAAAATTATTAATTTGAGATGTTTAGATAAATGGGCCATACTTTTTTAGATTATGTATGGTTTTTGATTGTTGAAAAGCAGACTGTATATATTTGATTTGTTAATTGAACGTCTGTTTCTTAGCTTGCATCTTCTGAGAGGGCAGGGTATGTGCTTAGGCAGAGTTGCTGCCATTTTTTGTTTTGACAGTGTTTCAACAAATGAAAATAAGCTATTAACAGTGAGAAACACTTCAAGTTTTATAGCTTTAATAAAGATACTCTTAACAGATGATGTGAAAAAATAACCTGTATTTTTATATTTGAAGCTTTCACTACTACAAAATTGTCACTAGAAATTCTGTATTATGAAGAAAAGACTGGTGTTATAATCTCAAATATTTAAAGAAGAGTTAAGCAGGGGCACCTGGGTGGCTCAGTCAGTTAAACGTCTGCCTTGGGCTCAGGTCATGACCCCAGGGTCCTGAGATTGAGTCCCACCTTGGGCTTCCTGCTCTGTGGGGAATCTGCTTCTCCCTCTCCCTGCCACTCCCCCTGCTTGTACTCTCTCTCTCTCTCTCTCTCTGTGTCAAATAAATAAATAAAATCTTTAAAAAAAAAAAAGAAGAGTTAAGCAGAGAAACAAGAAATCTTGGCAATGAAGATTCTTAGCAATGTGTGCACAGTGATTAAAGTTTTTATACGCTTCCTCAGTCTTTTTCCTATTAATACAGTATATAAACCCTGCCTTCACAGTCACGTGTAATTCTCTGTGATTCGGTTTTCTCATCTGTATGGTGTGTGGTTAAATGGTCCCTATTTCAAAGCTGTGTTGGGGAGACTAGAAAAAATAAATAATCTGACATTTACTTCAAGATTTTTCCCCATGTTTTTATGATTTAAAATTTTGTGAGGAAATGATTAGGAATAGATTTTCTTTCATTAAGTTTGTGAAGGACAGAGGGAAACTTTTTATTTGCTTACTCAGGTCGTTTTGTTTTGTTTGTGCTTTTTCCAGCACGATAAAATATTTGTGTTTGATTCTGTTTCTGTTCCAACTTTTATATTTTCTTCCTCAGGAGCATCTGTCATTCTTAGGTTGAATTTCCATTCTTTGTATTCTCTGCTAACTTCTCCCACATCTCAGGGTTAATGGTCCCTCAGCATTTCATTTGTAATATAAAACAGTTTCAAATTCTTTCTTAAAGTGTTCTGTGCTAAATAAATCAGTTTTGAGATACATTTTCTCTTCTGATTTGTCAGGATAATATTACCTTTGCTTGTACCACAGTATTTTTTTATAGTCTCCATATATTTATTTTTCTATTTACCCTGTTTGAATGGGAAGACATCTGGTGAGACCTGGTTTTCACTGGCAGATAGAATGTGTGGACTTCCTTTCAATAGTGCATCATCCACTCGAATGATGGTCATATTCTGTCTTCAGTTCTGAAACTAGAGGGAAGGTTGATATGCTCTGACCCAGCACTTTCCGGTGAGATGAGGTAATGAGGTATCTTTAATCTTTATTGCCTCAGATTCTGTTATTCTGGTCCAAAGGAGGACATGATAAATGTCTACAAATCCCGCCACGTGCATTTAATGGGGGTGTTCCTGAATGCACGGTGCTCAAAGGAGTCTACTTTCTAGCCTGCAATTCTAGTGCCTGCCATCTCTCCTTCCTATTTGCACTCATCAATTATTTTTGCTTTGCTTTCTGGTAATTTCAATATCTGACTGGTCACGCATATAAAAGGCTAGGAAGACACATAAAATGACTCTGGCCATTTTAAAAATAAGTTATCAAATAGAAGAATGTTTATTTAGTCCGGCATAAATTCAGTGTTTTTGACTAAGAGTCAGGTGAAGGGGAAGGTGCAGAATCTTTTTTTCAGTACCTTCAGTACCTTTTTTTTCAGATGGATTGCATTTTTTTTGTTCTTTGAGCTAAATCATAGGTAAGCTGCTGATTTACTTTTCATTTCAGCTACTTTGACTTTATCCTTTGTGGCAATTCTCCCTAGATTGTGTAAGATCTGTTTCGTGAGGCTCAGTTTTCAGTTGTATTTCAGTTTGTATCATTTTCCAGGGTTTGTCGTAGAAACCACTTTAAAGTCGGTTATGTTGGAGTCTTCAGAGCTGGATATTTAATAAATATTTTAAATATTTAAATAAATATTGACATACAGCCTATGGTCTATAATATTTTGCTTTTAAAATTCTTTGAAGATAGCCACTTTATGTTATATATTAATTTTCCTTGTTTATTATAGTTAAGACAATTTATTAACTATATAATACACGGGTATACTTTGTTGTCACATTTTGTGAACATCTCATAATCTCATGTCTCATATCACAGCTAACTATTCAAAGGGCTGTTAGGCTGTTGATTTTAACATGGAAGGTACTTCATGTCTAGTATTCGGCCATGCCACACCCTGGTCAGTCCTATAAATCTCTGGAGAGCCACTACGGCAAATGATGATATATGCATATGTAATAATAAACACCAAATTTGTTATACAGTTGTAATTCATGGATGACACTGGGCCTTCAGGGTTTTGACCAGGAGTGACTTGTTACAGACAATTTAATAAGTAACGAACGATCTTTGGAGCACTGGGACTTCAGTATCTTTGAATTACTCCTTGACATAGAGGACTGTCTTTTGCTCAAAGCTGATGTCTTTCATTTCTTTTTTTAATCAAGTGACAAGCGCTATCCATTATATGCTTTCTGCAAATGTATACTAAGAGCATAGTAAGTCGGGGCGCCTGGGTGGCTCAGTTGGTTAAGCGGCTGCCTTCAGTTCGGGTCATGATCCTAGGGTCCTGGGATCGAGCTCCGCGTCGGGCTCCTTGCTCTGCAGGAAGCCTGCTTCTCCCTCTCCCACTCCCCCTGCTTGTGTTCCATCTCTTTCTGTGTCTCTCTCTGTCAAATAAATAAATAAAATCTTAAGAAAAATTAAGAAAAAAAGAGCATAATAAGTCCAAAGAATGTTGAGGCTCATGGTGTAAAATGATAAACACATTAGCCTTGGTTCCATCTTAATGACCTGCTAGCTTTTACCTCAAACTTGACCGCACTTTCACAAAATTTTACAAAATCATATTTACCTGTGCCACTATTCAATAAGTATTTTTTCTTACACTGAGAAACTTTTTTCTTAAAGTTTTAAAAGAAGCTCTAGGAAATGTCCATGGAAGCAAAATATAATTTTTATATATGTAATATCTATTAAAGTGAATTATCAATTATTAAGATAAAGAACATGCCCTTTTTATGTACTAACCAAAATCATATTAAGAACCACTAGTTATTGGGGCACCTGGGTGCCTCAGTCAGTTGAGCCTCTGATTCTTGATTTTGGCTTGGCTCATGATCTCAGGGTCCTTGAGATGGAGCCCTGCATTGGTCTCCACACTCAATGGGGAGTCTGGAGTCTGCTTGGGAGTCTCTTTCTCCCTCTCCCTTTGCCCCTCCCCCCATGCTTATACTCTCTCTCTCTCAAATAAATCTAAAAAAAAAAAAAAAAAGAACCACTATTTACCACACTTTTGGAAACAGTGACCAGGGCAAGGATTCTGAACGAGGCAGCATGGAAGGGGCTGGCTGTCATCCTCACTTTGAGAGTGGGGAATGAGGTGAGGAGATGAGCACTGTGGTCAAACTGTTTGTCCTCAGCCAGTCCCTAGGAAGTTACTATTGATGGGTAAAAAGTCGTTGGAAAAAACTAGCCTTGGAAGGGGAGCATTTGTAATAAATAGTAAATGTTTAGTGTATTTTGTACATTTCGTTATGCGTTTAGCATTAGATATATACTTTCAGTGTAAGAGTTTTTAACAGAAGCCGAAGAGTGCAGATGAACTTTGTAATTCATAGCAATCCTAAAATGCAGTGTACTTAGATGCTTATTGTGTGCAGAAACATTTTTTTTATCAAAGATCAAATCATTTGAAATTTTACATTCAGTGGCATTAACATGGAATGTTGAAAGGAAACCATAATAAGATTTATTTTGTGGCCTTAACTGATTTTCAGTCTCGTTAAGAGATAAAACTTAAACATATCCTTCAAGCCTTAAAACTTAAACTGCAAAATGTGTGAGTCTGACAGATGTGCCTCAGGAGTTCAGATGGGATGAGATCATTGTGTGCTATAGGTCTACGGGCTTTGTGCATGAAGTCAGACTCTGGCCAGCCCTTTGAAGCCTTGAATCAACAAGGTATTCCAATTGGAGTGCATTAAAACGATACCACCAATAATGTTTGGTAATGTATGTGCTAGAAAAAACAAATCCTTAATCAGTTTTTTTGGATTTGAAGATCTAGTCTTATTTGCATTTCTTCCAAGCCATAGACTAATTGCTCTGGTTACCCAGAAATTCACACCTGTGGCATATTTTCTTACATATGGGTTTATTGATGAGTGTATGTTTATGTGTGTGTGTATGTACAAATAAATTTCAGTATATTATTATATATAAGCATGGTAAATGTGACTATTGTGTTAAAGTGGTCCAGTTTTAACCAGAGTGGACAAAACTATTACGTTTAATCTGCAATGATAAATTAAGAGTTTTAGTGATCTTATATTATGTGTGGTTTTTCTTAAGCGGTTTATTTTTGTAATCTTAGGTTAGGTTTTTTTGTTATTTATTCTTTATTAGTGTTTTTTCTTTTTAAAAGTGCCATTGAATTATTGAGAACTAAAAAAGTGCAGACTTATTAGAAAAACTATTTGAGAAATAGTCTTCAGAGTTACATAATAGACAATAGTACAAAATTATAAGTGTGAAATCAATATATCCTTGGGTGTCAACTTTATCTTTCTATGTACAACACATGATCAGGATTTCAGTGTTTATTTACAATAACCCTAAGTATTACAGGCTAGCCTAGACGTTTCATAAATCATCCATAGAATCCACTTAATTTGGAATAATATGTTTAAAGTAGTTTTTATTTAAGTGCCTGTCTAAAATACTTAGGCAGTATGTTCTAAGCAGCATATTTTCCTTAAAAAATGATTTTCCCGGAGCCTGTCTTAATTCATTTTCATTTGAATTTAGTATTGTAAGCACAGATTATATTAATCCATAAGCAAAAACATTAATATGTCCATACTGAGCAAAGATGACTGAAAGCTTTAAAAATAGCTGAGGTCTATTTAAAATAGCTAAAGGTTGAGTTCTCTTATCCATGGCCCATTTAAAAAGTAAATATCTTCATACATTTTTTAATTTATTTTTTTATTATACCTGCATCATTCCTTATCTCTGGTCAAATTTGTAAATCAAAAACTCAGAATGACACATTAACTTTTTGGTTACACTTGCTGGGTCCCTGTGATTGCTTGTTTGTTTTGTTGATTTCCAGTCTTTGCCAGGAAAATAGTTTTAAATCGAATCCTTTTTAGACATGTTCACCTATAAATTGCTGGGATTTGTTCCACTTCCTTCCATTGTCTCCTTTTTCTTAGTGCTAATATTTGCAAGGAATTTCTTACGCCACTTCCCATCATAAGCTGATTAAAACCCCTATGTTGGCATCTACTTAAGAGAAGTTGCAGCTGCCTTCAAACTGAGCAGTTAATAGGAAGGATGGTGGCCTTTTTCTTCCCACATGGATGGTGGCCTTTTTCTTCCCACATTGGTGTTCTTTGCACCATACATTATGTACTAAAAAAAGCTCTTGCTTGGGACGCCTGGGTGGCTCAGTTGGTTGAGCCGCTGCGTTCGGCTCAGGTCATGATCCCAGGGTACTGGGATCAAGCCCCGCATCGGGCTCCTTGCTCAGCGGGGAGCCTGCTTCTCCCTCTGCCGCTCCCCCTGCTTGTGCTCTCTCTGTGTGAAATACATAAATAAAATCTTAAAAAAAAAAAAAGCTCTTGCTTGTGAACAATCATTCTGTTTACCTATAGGATTTTTCCTCCACATTTACTTTTAGTATTTTGAATCACTCAGCAGTCAGTGTTCTCTGTTATCTTTACACCATTACTTTTTCCTTTGTACAATTTCTTTAATGAAATTTTCCAGCAGTTTTACAAAGCACAGCTTTTTTGTCATATAATGATAGCAAGGTAAAATATGTAAATAAATTGCAAGATAACTGGGTTAAACTTTGGAATACTGTGCTAACATGTACTGATGAGAAAAGTTACTTAGTTACCTTTAGGAAATGGCTCTGTATTAAAAGGATTTCTTAATCTGCATGGCGTTTATGTATCAACTGCATGGGGATTGACCATTCTTTTGAAGCACTCCTTCCATATATCATTTAAAAAAAAGTTTGGATTAATAAACCTTGTGGAAACAACTTTGCAATATCAGTGTATTTATAGATGAAGAGGATAAAAGACATTTAAATGCAACAAGGATAGCACCTTCTTCAGGAAGATTATAGAGAAGAGTTAATTTCACAGAAACGGCATACTCAAAAGGAAGCTTTCTTAGAAGTAGAGGACAATAATATGGGCTCATCTTTTCATTCAAGATTTAAGACAAAAACATTTTCTTAAGTTCACTTCAGTCTTGTGGTTTTATAACACTATGAAATATTGTCTGTCTTGAAACACTTCACACTTTAGTTCTAATGGGATTCCTTTGGGTAAGATAAATGGATAGGAGGGAGGGCAGGAAAGAGAAAATCCTATTATGGTAAAAGAAGAGGAAAAAAATACTTATTAATGTGTAACTAATGTGTAGAAAGAAGTGAAGGAAAGAAGAAATAGGAAGAGGTTTTATGAAATGGGGAAATAAGTCAGTTTTGTTTAGTAGACTCTCCTAATTTATTACAGGCTCCTGGCTAGGATTCTAGTCCTTTTGGTGACCTCCTAATGGACGACAGGATTACAAAATCATAAAACAGTTAAAACAAACAGTCTGACTATTGTATAGTTACATTTAAGGCATAGCATTAGGTATATCTGAATGCATTAATTCGATAAATGTATATCACACACCTCCTTTTGGCAACATACTATTCGAGTTGTTGGGAATGCAACAACAAACTATACATGCAAGATTTTGGGGTCCAAGGAACTTATCTTCTGGAAGGGAGAGAAGGACAATAAAGCAAATATATATTAGGTAAGATGATTTCAGAGACTTTTAAGTTCCAAGAGGAAACATAAAGTGATGTGATGAAGAACCCATGGTAAATATAATGAAAAAACCATCCTTTTCGCAACTACAAAATCTCTACCTTTTAATTCATCTTAAAAAAAAAAGAAAAGATGTGGAAGATCTTTGTGAAGATGGTTAAAAGTCTACTGACACAGAAGCTGGGGAGCTCCTAAAGGCTGTGGCTTAAACTTGGGTGGTGTCTCTTTCCATGAGCGGTGAGAGAACCAAGATTTAGAATATTTGAACGTCTGATGTTTTTGAGGAACTGATTACTTTTTCCACTGTGCATCTGTTATATTCCATACCTTTTGTTTTGGCTTTCGGATGTTGTCACAAATCTGAAACTGGCATTTTCTAGTTGACAGGAGCATAGTGGGGTTGATATTGCTCATTGATTGTTATGCGCAGTTTTATTGTGGTTTCCTTTCTTTTCAGTAGCTATCTTTGGAATTGTTCAAATAGTCTTAAAGAGAAAAAAAACATAAAATGTAAATAAATGGACAGAGGAATACCGTGTTCACTGGTGGGGAAATTTAATATTACAGTTATATAAAATATCCCCAAAATAATTTTATAAATTAAACATAATTTCAATGAAATTCTGTAGGAATTTCTTGGAACTTGATCTGCTAATCTGAAAACTGATGTAGAAAAGCAAAGGCCATAAGTAGCCAATGCATTAAAGCTTATTATAAAGACATAGTAATTAAATGGTGTTTTTGTAGAAGAATAGGCAAATAATACAATGAAAAAGAATAAAAAAGATCAGAAATTTATTCACGTGTATAGTAATTTGATATATGAAACAAAGAATGGGGAAAGTGAACTATGTAATATGTGATGTTTAGAGTATTGGCCCTCCATATGTGAAAATACAAATAATTAAACCCGACTCACACTATAAACAATTTTTGTAAACATTCAGGGATGAAATATAAAAGAACATCCTTTGACATTATAAGGTATAGTTTCCTAAATAAGACACAAAAGACTCACAATTTGGCTATTAAAATTAAACTTTTGTGTATGTGACAAAAACCATACCACAGTTAAAAAAAATCAGAACCAGCCTTCCTCTCCTTAGTCTAATAAAAGCAGGCATGGATAGGCATATTTGGTGAGATATGTCTTATTCCTTAAGGAAGTATGAGATTATCAGTATTCATTTTATTTTTTTTTAAGATTTTATTTATTTACTTGACAGGGAACAGTGAGAGAGGGAACACAAGCAGGGGGAGTGGGGGAGGGAGAAGCAGGCTTCCCGCTGAGCAGGGAGCCCGATGTGGGAATCGATCCCAGGACCCTGGGATCATGATCTGAACGGAAGGCAGACACTTAACTGACTGAACCCCCCAGGCACCCCTCAGTATTCATTTTAATATAGAATATATTTCACTTAAAGATATGTCTGAGTGGTACACAAATATATTGTTGCTTGAAGATGACAAAACTCTATTGGGTCAAAGGGCTAGAAAACTGAACATTTATTAAAGAAGAGAAGATTGCTATGTGAGCAGACTGAGTAGTCCATATTGAAGACATTGCAAGAACAACAGTAACTAATATATATTGGGCATTAATCATGTGCTGGGCCATGTTTTATTTAAAACTCATCTCAGTATATTAAATTGACCACATAAAATGTCATAAACAAAAGTTAAAGTCAAAATGATGATATTTGGAGGCTAACTGGCTGGTGAAATGGTAATTCCATTAATAGAAATGCAAAAAAAAGTAGAAGCGTAACTAACTCTCTTAAATGATCATGAGTTTGAAGTAGGATATATTGGTTTAAAGGGCCAATGAGACACTTGGGAATGTGATTTTCTGACATGGAAGAGAGTTCTGAGCTATTGCTATAGATTTAAAGAGCATATACTTATGAAAGGTATTTTTATTTAAATTCAGGAAGTACTTCAGGTCAAATTTGAGAGTATGGAAAAAAGACTGAGGATAAAATCTGGGACAAGAACCAACTCCAGGTATAAAGGAGGCAGGGCTATAGAATCTAAGATAGGTAAGGTAGGAAAGGAAATGGAAAGTGATGCCAGATAACGTAATAAAAATGAAGCAGTCAAGGGGCACCTTGGTGGCTCCATTGGTTAAGCATGGGACACTTGATTTTGGCTCAGGTCGTGATCTCAGGGTCATGAGATTGAGCCCCGTGTCGGGCTCCGTGCTGGGTGTGGGGCCTGCTTGACGATTCTCTCTCTCACTCTCTCTGCCCCTACCCCTCTGTGGGCACGTGTGCCTGCTCGCTCTCTCTCTCCCTCTTAAAAAAAAAAAGAAGCCATCAAAAGATTAATTCGTAGCTGTCATATCTTCCCATTGGTGGTTGGTGGTTCATTGATAGAAAACAGTTTTAAAATCGGTCTCTGAAAATGTATGTATTGCTTACTTTTGTACTGAAAAAAGAGTTTGCTTCTAATTTTGTGAGAGTTATTTTTACATATCCTTTTCCCCCACCTTGGGTGGTTTTGTTCATTGTAAAGCCTTATTAGACTGTTCCTCTATCAGATGCACTGACCCATCCTTCGCATTTTCAGTGCCGGTGACAGATAATCCTCAAATAGCAATGTTAGCACAGACATCATTTTCAGAGCCATTTATTTTTGCAGTGCTGAAATTTTATTTGACTTTAAAGCGACATATGAAAGATTTAGTTTCTAGCTCAACAATTAGTTGTACTTTAGATAAAAAAAAAATATATCATTTGAAGTTTCAAAATGTTTCCCTTTCTTTTTAGTGACAGGTATGACTGTCACGAAAACTTGCAGATGTATGCCGTTCATGGTATTTAATATACTGCCTTTTTTGTTACAAAATACTTAATTTTCTCACATGACATTACTTTTGCCAGTAAATCAAATGATTTGATCTTTTTTGCTTGAATCTAACTTTCACTTTCTTTTCTTTTCTTTTTTTTTTTTTTTTTACACTTGCATGGATTCTTAGCACTCCCATTGATTGCTTTGGGCTTATGGTTTTAATTTTAGGAACTCTGTTTAATATAGAGAAAGTATTAAAACTAGCTATAATCACATACTTATGAACAGCAAGAGAGAAAAATCATTTAAAATATGAACTTCATGAGGTTATGTTGAATATTTTTCAGTTCCCTAAACCTCCTCTAGATGACTTGCTGCTTTTCTTAAGGTAACAGCAAGGTATGGGAGAATTGATGGATAACTTCCCTTGAATTAAGTACACTTGACATTGGCCATGGTGTTAACGTAGTAGATTTCTACCACCTGCACCATCACCAACCACCACCATGTCCTGAAGCAAAAAGATATGAAAAGATTGTGAATATGGAGATTTATTATATATTTTTTAAAGTCACTTAGTTTAAGAGGTAGAAGGGTCACCTAGCAATATTGTTGAGAGCTTTGTAGTTCAAGTAAATAACACTTGACTCTGTGACTATGAGCCAGGACTTCACTGTAACAGCCAGGCCCCATGCCTTATGCCCTTAACTCAGCAGACAGTGAGTGAATACTTGTTGACCTGGTTATTTGGGCATTGTTCTGAAATCTAATTCTACTTAGAATGTGTTCTGTACTTTACTGTACTTTACTAAAGATTTCAGCTTAATACACATGCTAAAATACTTTATTCTTGACTAAAAGGTAAACTTTGAGTAAATAATTTTATTTAATTATAATGTCACCCCTCTCTAGGACTTTTATGATATTGGACCTTTTATACTGTACTTTACTGTTATACTGTACTTTTTCTGGAGAGAGCGTGCATGAAAAAATAAGAAGGAGATCACAGTCAATGACTGTCTTTTCTATCCCACTCACACCCTTCAACAACAAATAGAGACGTGATGATGATTCCTTGTATTACATGACCCTGAATCCAATGACAATTTAAAAGGTACCCACTGTATACTATTTTACCATAAATTCCCTGTACTAAACTCACTGAAGGACTAAAGAAGAGAACCTGCTTGCTATACAATTATCAAGAAAAAATTGTTTTAGTTAATATTGTTGAGTGAAAATTTTAATTACCTATATAGAACTTATATATATTTATATTATTTATATATATAGTATATATATAGTATATAATATAGTGTGTATATATATATATATATATATATATATAGTATATATAACTTTTTAAACTTCCTTTACTCTCCTTTATGAAATAGAAAGTGTGGTGGAGGATTTCAATTATATTGTTATAACAGTTCTTTAAGATCCAAAAATAACAACATATACAATCCTTGTGTTACTTCTTTTCAACCTGACTGAACAGGCTTTTTTGCTATTAAAAAAAAAAAAAGTAGAGGGAAATTTCTCATGTTGTCTTAAGTATCTTCTGAAAATGAATCACTATTAATCCAGTCGCAAAAGAACTTGGATCAAATGAGATATATCTAATGCTGTCTGACCCACCTACATGGCTCAGAAGAACCACCACCTATTTAAAAATACATGAACTCCTGCTACTACTCATCAGGGGTACTGTTGATGATAGCATTGCAAGAAAACAGCTTTGGATGCCTGGATGGTTCTGTTGGTTAAGCATCTGCCTTCGGCTCAGGTCATGATCCCAGGGTCCCAGGATCCAGAACCACGTAGGGCTCCTTGCTCAGCAGGGAGTCTCCTTCTCCCTCTGCTTGTGCTCTCACTCCCTCTGTCAAATAAATAATAAAATCTTAAAAAAAAAAAAAAGAAAACAGCTTTGTCATCAAAGCATCTTCCCTGGTGGGGTCTGTATTTGTTATTTTGTTATTGTTGTTGCTTTGCTATGTTCATGATGTCTTGGTCCAGTTAGAGGTTTTCTACTTGGTAGAGTGGTGATGATCAAGTCTCTCTCTCAGCATTGCTGTGAGATAGCTCATGTGAGTGCCCAACAGTTTCTCACTCACTATTAGTGCTCAAATATTAGCAACTGTGTTCTTATCATTTGCACTTAAAAACTATTATAGTAAATATATTCTTGTTGAAATGTAGAAGTGCAATGAAATTATCTGCTATATTCTTTTATGTATACATTTCTTGATAACAAATCTCTAAAATTTCCTTAGGACCGATAATACATTTTTTAGTGAATGTAAAGAATTCTTCCTTTGTTTTTAAATTACATATTTTAGATACATTTTCCAGAAAATATTTTAAAACTTTTATACAGTTGCATTGGAAGTCTATGAAATATTGTCATTGTTTTTATGTAAAAAACATACAATACCTACTATATATGCATATATATATATTTTTTCCAGCTCACTCCAAAATTCAAGTTAGTCCTTCAGAATGCATTTCTTTTTTAATGCTTAATTGCTAAATCAGTTATTCTTTTACAATGATACTATTTTACCAAAATGGCACTGTTAGCTTGCCTGATTCTGGAATGAAGAACTCATTGTTTGTTTTGCTTTATAATGGACAAGTTATTTTTAGAGAAAGTGTTCTTAACCTTGATTTTTCATAGATAAAAGAGTTCATACATAGTTTTTAGGGTCTGGATGAATACTCTGAAATTGTATGCTATCGTGTGAAAACTATGAGAGTATGTCTTTAGATATATAATTTTCTGGTTTGAGCACCCATATCTTTCATCAGATTCTCAAAACTTTCTCAAGTCATTGGTTTAAAAGGATAAAAAAAATAGTTCTTGTTTTTAAATACTTGGTTCAGAAGTTTAACATACTTGAGGAATTCTGAAGCCTAGTTTTATAATTGGAGCAATTATAAAGGAACAGAGGATTATAGACATTATTTAGCAAATCATGTCAAGGTTTGTTTTTGTCTCAAAAACTTCCTACGTTATTATATTCTTCTGTCCAGATCATCCTACTGGCATGCTCCTTTCCATAATGGTGCTACTGTATTCTTCCACCATACCATAATACTTACATTCAGTTCTAAATATTATTACCTTTGATACCTGTCATTTGGCACAGAAAAATTAAAGCATAAGGCTAACTAAAACAAATTTTGATCCTGGAATTGTGGTAAGGAAGGGAATTGTGAAGAGAAAAATCTCACATTTTTTGTTGTTTAGCATATATGTGTGTTTCCAAAGTCTGCCCAAGAGAATGGGGATGTTGTTTTTTAAAGAGATACTTAACTTTTGATTTCAGAAAGGAATAATGATTTTTTTCCTTGAATATGATGCTCTTTAGATGAAATCTCGCTGTTGTTGGAAGTTTTATTTTAGAGATCATGGCAAAGCAATTCCAAATATGAATTTAACATAACTGTATTCCATGGGAACCTATCTGATGACCTGGCAATAGCTGCTGGTGTCTGCTCAGATAATGTGAAGGATTTCAGTCATTTCTTCTTAAGCCAGCGATCTTCAGAAAATAATGATAGGCCAATAATCAAGCCATATCTACAAAATTTTCTTTCTAAATAGATTTGCAGATGAAGCATGGGCTTTATTCTGAGGCAGTTTAGCCAGTCAATCAATATTTATTGTATATTATGTGTGAGTCACTGTGTTACACTTTGAGGGATGCAGTATACCAGTAAAAAAACAATGGAAACCAAACAACCCAGAAATGTAGGCAAAATCCATGACCTTTTAGAGTTCAATTAAATTACACACAGATACTTTAAAAACTAAATAATCAAGTAAGTGAATATATATGCAAGACTTGCATTCATTGTGAAGGATAAGCAGTTTATACTTTTTAGTACAATTTCATTTTCCATAATTTTTAACCCTAATCATTAAACATATATTTTTTTAAAGATTTTATTTATTTGTCAGAGAGAGACAGAGCGCAAGCAGAGGGAGTGGCAGGCAGAGGGAGAAGCAGACTCCCTGCTGAGCAGGGAGCCCGATGTAGGACTCAGTCCCAGGACGCTGAGATCATGACCTGAGCCGAAGGCAGGCGCTTAACCGCCTGAGCCACCAGGCGCCGCTAAATATATTTTAAATGATCTCTTATCTTTTCTGAGTTAATGTGGAATTTATCATTTTAAAAGAGTACCAAATTCTGGAAGAAAGTTTACAATTGGGAGTAGAATTAATGTCACCCCATTGTTCTGAGCAATGGAATGGAGCCAGAATCCAGCAAATCAGTAATAATTGGTCAAAATGTCTCCTGCTTCATTGGTAATTTTAGAAACACCTCACAAGCCATTAAAAAGCAGTTAAACAGAAAAGGTTTTAGGATGGCTGCTTTTTTTGTTTTAATCTACCTTGAAATAAAGTACTATAAATGTAATAATATTACCAAGTTTATGAAAACGAAGAAAAAGTTCTACTCAGTGGGCTAAGTTGAATGAGGATGCCAATAGGAAAACATATACTTAAGAATTAATCTCATAAATGTCCACGTTGAAAGATCTTATGGAGTCTTATGGTAGAGTGGAAAGAGAATAGGATTTAGGCTCAAAAGTTCTGGATTGAAGGTTAGTGTGGTCATTTTTCATTAGGGTAACCGTATGTTCATGTTTTTCGGGGACCATCACAGTTTCTGTCTGTTGTCCCAACACAATTAATACCATCCTCTTTTAGTCTTAAAAATGTTTTGGTTTGGACAAGAAATTATATGGTCAACCTACTGTGCCAGCCAACACTATTTTCACAGTAATAAAGTTTGCATAATATATTTGGTTTTCAAGGTTGTGTGACAGCCAAAAAAGGAAAAACTGTATGTAAAAGAAAGTGTTTTATAATCTGAAAATCATTATAAAAACTATAAAGAGGTGTATAAATATTACTTTATTCATTTGGGCAGACTGATTAAGGTGACTGTATAAAAGTGAGTAGTTTTATTTTAATCAGTCATTCTTGAACAAATTGGGTTTACTTTTGTTCAAGTAGTTGTGTAATACCCTATTTTCTCAAAGTGTGTTATGTTGAAATAAAGTCACAAACCATGACTACCAGGAGTATTGAAACCTAGACTTTACTTGTGATAAGGATTAGGGATATATTCTATTTAATTAAAATTTCAATGGGTTTACTAAACTGAGTGAGAAAAATGGAGCCAATTATTTTGTAATATCACTAATATTCAATTCCGTTTTGAATGTTCTTCCAGTCTGTTTCTTTATCATCCTCAGGATGTACCTATGTGTCCTCTAGTATCTTTGGAAAATGTTATTAATTTTACTATTTTCATAAGCCATTATTAGTACTCACAAATTTTTATGTTTATCCCTTTGAATTTGACCTTAAGTGCACAATTTCTCAAAGAAAAAAAAATTCATGAAGCGCTTCTCCTGAACCCCATTTTATTTCAGATGATCCATTTAACCTCTGTAAAATGGCTACACCTTAGCTTTTGAATTTCTGCCTGGGAAGCTGTTAGAGGTCTTGTATTAATTTGAAACAAAATAACACATAAATAGTTTTTATCAATAGCAAGTGAGTTTTCAACCACTTCAAGGTCTCCTTTATCAGTAGGAGGAAGAAAATCATTCTCCCTAAATCTGAGAAGCCATTAACTGAACATCAGGAGGACTATAGAAACCTGCAAGCCAAGAGTCAGCTCACCATATGGAACTTTAAAAAATATAGTTTCTGGGATAAGATTTTTGAGGCTAATAATTACTTCTTCACAGGGGTGTTAAAAACATTAAATAGATAATGTGTACGAAAGCATCTGGCTAGTAACTTGCAAGCTGCTATTGAGTCGTATTCAGTATTTATTTGTTGAGTAAATGAGCAAGATCTGGGAAGAATGAAGAGTCAAGGGAATTTATCCTACAAAATAATGCTCTTTCTTTTATTTTTTTCTATGCCAGCCAAGACCCTCTCCCTTAAAGATTGGTACAAATGACCATGAATAAAAGTTCATTTGACTGACTCACATAATAATTTTTACAAGCTTTATGTGTCTTTTCAATCATTCAAATTTTTTTACTTCCAAAATCTGAAATTGAAGATTCTGAACCACCTAGATTAGGATGCGAGGTCACCAAAAGACTCAATTTTACTATCTCCATCTACTGGCAGGGAGGAACTATACCCAAGCATCTGGACTGGCATAGAAAAGAGGAGAAAGAACATTTAAAAGGTAAGCAAAACATATATTTTTATTTACTCTGAATTTTTAAACTTTTCTTATTGTGCACTCTAACGTCCTCTCACATAATTGAAGTTGATGTAGTGAACCATATTAAAGAAGAGGATTTGTTTAGGTGGAATAATATTCTTATCTGATTTTTCAACATGAACTAGTACAGATTTGAATGCCTTTCTTTTGTAATGGGAGTCTTTTCTGTCCTTGTACTTGTAAATTTTACCTGGTCTTCCCAATGCTCCTGTGTTGTTTTTGTATTCCTAATGGTCTTCAAACTGTACTGTGCTTACTTGAAATGTCTCTATTCTCATTTCTGTATTCTCTGAAATGTTAAAGGGTAATTTCCCCTGGCATTTTATTTTGACTGTTGTGGTATAGAGAGAGTAGAAGTGTGTTTCTCCAAGTATAATGGATGATTCTGGTGTTTCTTAGACTTTTTTCCCCCATCCTTTATTAATAAGTATTTTCTTTTGGCAGAAAGTACTTAATGAGAAGTTTCTTATTGAGTAAAAGTTTTAATATATGTTTATATCAGATGGTATTTCTTATGTTTTGTTTTGTTGGTATATTGCTTCCTCATCAGAAATCTTTTGTTTTGGTTGACTTGGTTTTTTTGGTTGACTTCTAACAAGAATACAACATTGCAATTGAATTTTCAAGTATGATAACTGCTGTAAAATAGTTGATAGTTTGTGTAGTTGTACAGAAATAGATGTGTGTAAATTTAAATCATGTATTTTAAATGATTAGTTTAGTTGTTTTTAAGGCTTGTGTTATGCACATCTTTCTTAAAAGCCCTATCTCAACTTGAGAATAAGACTAAGTGCCATTTGTCAAGATAATTAGTACTGTTAAACTTGCTGCAGTTAAATTAATTTTTTTTTTCTGTTCCTTTTCTCCTGCTCTCCTTGACCCCTGGGCATTTATTTCCATATCTTTGTTCCATTTTGTTCAGTATCAGTGTTCCATTTCTCTCAGAAGAGGAATGGATGGATTTATAGGGAACATGGGTGGAGAATTTTCAACATCAAAATTGGTTTTCATGAACAAAAATTTTCAAGGAAATGCTGTGTTCAAACAGGTCTGTTTACTTGTTGGGAGGTCATGAATGCAGCCGGCCCATTTGCTGACTGGGGGATTAACCTCATATAAACAGTGCAAACACCGTAAAGAAGGACTCTCAGATCTTCTTATGGCCTCTGACAGTGTCCAATCTGACAGATATATCCTCAAAGTCTTCACTGAGATCAGAAGATAGGGAAGTAGGTATTTTTGAATACGGTGGAAGAAACTAGAGATAATGAAGTGTTGAAGAATAATCACTCCTCACAAATGAAACTTCTGCTAGACTCTTTCAAGTCCAGTTCCCTCCCTATTTTGAATAAAAGTGTGTATCTTGAATCTGTTCTAACCTAGGTTCAGCTTCTCTTTTTAGACCTTTTCCCTCAGGATCTTTGGTTTAATTTTGAAACTACTGTTGTAAAGCTAGCTGCTGCTAAAGGGTGCTGTTAATGGGCATATTCAAGCCGATTAAAAATATCTCTGAGGAGTAAAATTTAGGCCACCTATTTCCTCACCAAACGATGTGTTTTATTATTAACTTACGGCTTTCATTTCTTTTAAAAGTCTCACATTTATATTTTACTTATATTTTAACATGACTTCAAGATTGACAAGAGTTGTTGAGGTAGTGTGGGGTGAGGCAGTGGTGTTTTCCCGCAGGGCAGGAAGATTAGAACATTCATGAGCATACTTTGTTTAATTAGCCTGAGAAGGGGCAGTCATGTCCCAGTATAATTGCTCTTCATTTATTCTTGATGTCATTATGTGGAATTACTGCCGAAACCAAAGATCTTGCTACAAGTACAATTTCTAAATCTCAAATATGGTTTACGGAAATGCAAACGCTATCACTTATCAACAGCATTTAATAACATTTAAAACATAAGATAGGAGGACATGATTTGTAAAGAAGTGATTGAATTTATTATGTTGACTGTCTTTTGTATTATTCATAAGAGAATCATAGGCTTATTGCTTATACATTATATGCATTCACCCTTGAACATGAAACGCTACTATAAGTGGGAAATGGTAGTCTCATTTTTCAGCGTAAATGATTGCTGAATATATGAAGACTGAAATAAATTTATTCCTCCTTTATTGTTTCTTAGGAATCATTTATTTTGCTTAATTGAAAGCTTAACCTAAAAGAGAATTTTAAAGATATTTTAAATATTCACTAAAGGCATACATAAACTTAATGGCCTTACTTGCGTGTTTTCTGTGAAAGAGTAAGTTTGTATTGATTACCTTTTCATTATTATTTTCATTGATGAATTTTAAACATCTTCCCATCAGAATGTCAGTACTGCATCTAACCAGTGTGTGTTCACAAGGAAATAGGTAGCTACTTCCGTATTTGAAATTACTGGTAAACTCCAATCTGAATGTCGTAAATTGTATGTCCAGTGCAGACAGAAAATGGACAGATGTTGAGTCTTCAAAACAGATGAGGTTCTTTAGTGAACATATTTTCTCTTAAGTAAGCTTGTTTATTTGTTATGTATTATGAATTTGTGCTTAATCACACTAGCCAGTTTTTGTCATATAATATTATTTCATATAAATGTATTCAGCTTAAAATATTTCAGAACTTCTAATATTTTATATAAGCTTTCTACATTGAATAATAGTTTTAATTCAACCAGAGAGTTGATTAAGTATTGAGAAATGAAATCAATAGTGAATCTTTAAAGAGAATGCTTATTTTGTAATGTGAATTACTCCTAATTTATTTCTGTTCTACATTCTGGTTTTGGCCTTTTTGGGGTATCTAAAACAATGTGCAGTTTAACACAGGATAAAAAATAATACCATTGCCTAAACATGGCTCACTATAGTGGGGTGTGTGTACAGTTGTATTCATTACTAATTGGTGTGCAATAAGGGCTTTACAGAGACTCTGTGTTTATATATACTGGCTGTTTATCCTGTTACGTAATAGGTAAGAAGATTATTGCTAGTTTATCTTTCATAATTGAGCCTTCATTTGAAAATGTTGTATTCCATTGTATAAAATCAAAATAAGTTATTTTTTACCCTTACCTTAAGGCTAAAATACCACGCTGTCAAATCTACCATTCTATATCTCACGCCTCAATATCAGAAGAATTTTATAGGCCTTACTACCTGTGTTCTTTATGATGTTAAATCAAATATTTTAGAGCGTGAAAAGGGAACCACTAATAATAATCATACCAGGATCATAGGACTAAATGAAGGTCATCCCAGGCAAATTCAGACATGTTCACTATATAATGATTTTGGTTGCGAATATAAAATTATATATCTCTAATTGGTTTAAGTAATAAAAGTGATTTATTTAGTCAGGTACCTGAGAAGCCCAGACATAGGATGAACTTATTGTGTGGTTTGAGCTGGGATCTAGCTCCATTTTTCTGTACTATCATTTATCCGCCTAGTTCTGTGCATTGACTTTTTCATTAGACTGGATTCTATTACAAGCTTAATGGATACAGTAGTTCCGGATCTCACTTCTTCACCCAAAATGATCTCATTCTCATGAAGAAAAGGCATTGGATTCGCTCTGATTGGCCCATTAAAATCATGCATGCGTGAGGGAAATGGGCTTATATTGGTTTTCCAGGCATACTTCTGGGTAGGGTCAATCCAGCCCTTCTTTCCCAGTGGCTGCTTCATAGTAGTGATGGGGATGTTGGGGATATGCTCACCATATTAACTTTTTCTCATTGCATGTGGAAGATATGCTATGAACTTCCTGAACAAAGACTCCCATTTCTTACTAGCATGTGTAGTTACTATTACGGCTAATGCGTGAATTCTTGTGCTTCTCAGTAAATGAAAAATAATTTAAACCTTTTGTTGAAGATAGAGTCAGGTCAAGGAAATGGCAAAATTTCTATAAACCTGCTTTTTTTTTCTCCTAATGAACCTGTAGAATGAAATCAGAAATTTGAAATCCCTGCCTAAACATCGTTATTTCTTGCTCAATTTGATCTTTGCAAAATTAGAATCTTTGTACACATGACCAATTTTGCATTATCTTACATAATAATCTCCTATTCACTGACATCAGAAAAACTTGATACCTGATAATAAATCTTATCTCATTGTATTTTAATTAGCATATTTTGGACAAAGTTTCTGCTTCACATACATACTGATTTACAGTTATCAAGGTGATTAATTGATATGGTTATCATTTCATGTAAACTTTAAAACAGCTTATGATTATCTTTAGTTTATAAAAAATAAAGTCTGATATCAAGTGTCTTGCCTAAAATAGCAGCTTTTATCATCAGTTTATTCACATTTCAAAGTTAAGATAAAATAATGACTATAATTATGGAATTCTCGGAGTGTGGTAAAATTATACAATATGTTTTACTTTCCTAAAATAAGCGAGCATGTTAAGAAAATGGCAAATCTCAATAATGAGTACCCTGTGACCTATCACCTTCAGCTGAAATATATATGTAGGTTATAATAGATGGACTTTGAGTAAGATATCAGTTATGAATTAAGGGGCCTTAATTAGAAGGAGTATAAATTGTAAAATCTTCTTATCCTTACCATGTGCAGTCACTAGGATCGTAGGAATGGAGAAGGAAATGTTGAAATAATATGTAAAACTGTCTTCTGATGTGTTCTTGCCGTGGGATACTGGTTTTTTTATATATACTATCAATATGTATGAGGTAGTGCCATGGGCAAGGCACAGAGCTAGACGGGTGGATAGCTTCTGGACTTGAGTAAATGCCTTTACAGTTTAGGAATGAATAGTGTGGTAGAAACTAAGGAAGGTAAACCCATACATTATCATTAAAATATTCAGTCCTACAGGAATGTACGATGCGAATCAAAGATGGAATTCTTTATTTATTTAAATGTAATTAACATACAGTGTATTATTAGTTTCAGAGGTAGAATTTAGTGATTCGTCAGTTGTATATAACACCCAGTGCTTATTCCATCAAGTGCCCTCCTTAATGCCCAACACCTGGTTACCCATCTCCCCCACCTCCCCTCCAGCAACCCTCAGTTTGTTTCCTAGAGTTAAGTCTCTTATGGTTTGTCTCCCTCTCTGTTTTTGTCAGAGATGGAATTCTAAAAGAGGAAACATCTGAAGTGGGTTTTGGTAGCTGAATATTAGTTGCTGTATATCTAGTTTAGGAATGATATTAACATACAGTCCTTGGAAGTTGTCACATTAAGAGGACAAGGCTTTGTGGGGGTTTTTTTGTTTTTTGTTTTTTTTTTTTGCCTTTTTAAAAAAATTATTATGTTATGTTAATCCCCATACATTACATCATTAGTTTTTGATGCAGTGTTCCATGATTCATTGTTTGTGTATAACACCCAGTGCTCCATGCAGAACGTGCCCTCTTTAATACCCATCACCAGGCTAACCCATGCCCCCACCCCCCTCCCCTCTAGAACAAGGCTTTGTTTTGTTTGTGATATCCCAAGCACCTGGAACAGAGCAGGAAACATAATAGGTTTCCAATATATAAGTTTTGACTATTCCTTAGCTTGAGGAATAAAGTGATCATCTTCTGGGATAAATTCAGGAACCTCAATTGAGCATATCTTAATTATATTTGTTTTATGGTTTACTTAATATTAACAATCCCTTATTTTCTTTTCCTTAGTGAAAATGTATTATAATTTGTAAACAGTTTGAGATAGACGGCGCTGTTGATTGTCTTTATTTTAATTTGCTGTTGTTTTAAAGGTGTGGGAAAGAGAAGATTGAGCCTATCTAGGATATTATTGTATTTTAGTACAATGTAGTATCGTATTGTACTTTAGTATGAATAGTCAGAATTTTAAATATTAAACATAAACATAGGGTACTTCTATATAGATTGGAATTTATGGAGAGGGATTTGTTTGCACTATGCAGCTCAAGTCCGTCTTCTTTCTACAGCATCAAGTAGGATTAGGATGAGATTATTCTGGATTTTCTAGGCAAAAAGTGCCAGTTCATGGAGTCAGTAAAACCGTGTGCATGTGTGTGTGTTTGTGTATCATATGATTTTGACTATTGTTAAAATTGAAAGTTGTTAATTGAGAGTTAATGAGAGCAAAAGCAAAGATAACTATGTAAACAGACTAACAAAAATAATATAAACAAGGATTATTATAGGCAAAAAGAAGAAAGAATGAGACCAATGAATATGTATATTTATCAAGCAAGGATTTGGAAAATAGAAATTTTTTTTAAAAAACATACTTTCAAAATAACATATATTTGAAAGTAAACACACCAGAAATTGCACAGGATGTCTGTGAAGTCCATCAGTTAACAGGTGACATGTCGCTACTGTCTTGCCCATGTGAAACAGGAACCGGAGTTCTTTACAACTCTAAAACTAACAAAGTTTGGAGACATTTCTTTTTTACCTAATTCTTAATCCAGGGGTGCCTGGGTGGCTCTGCCAGTTAAGCATCTAAATCTCGATCTCAAATCAGGTCTTGATCTCAGGGTCACTATGTTCAAGCTCACATTGGACTCTATGCTGGGTGTGGAGCCTACTTAAAAAAAAAAAAAAAGAAGAAGAAGAAGACCTAGAAAGTAGAATGATTTTCATTTAAAACATTGTATGTAATTCTTAATCCTACAGCTCTTTTCTGCAACAGTCGACCTAAAACATTAGTATGGAGAAAGGCTATGGATTTATCTTTTTTTATGAGTGACGTATTATCTAAAAACCTCTTTTTTAGTGTTCTCTTTATTAATAATACATTTTCAAGTATTATAATTTTCATTTTATTTTTTAATTTTTAATTTTTATTTTTTAAGTAATCTCTACACCCAATGGGGGGCTTGAACCTATAACCCCAAGATCAAGAGTTGTATGTTCTACTGACTGAGTCAGCCAGGAGCCCCTCAAGTACTATAATTTTTATTGCTTGTTATTTCTCTTATTCCTACCCTCTTTCAGTCATAGTAAATATATCCTTAAAGGGACTAATACTAGAGATGCATAGCAAATATTGTGAAATTGTTTTGACTTAATGCTAAACTAATCGAATAATATAGATATATGAGTCAATGTAATTGAGTTATATGTATACATGTGTAGTCAATAACCTTACAGTATTTACATTATTATTTTTACCAAGGTGTAATTGATATGTAATATTATATTAGTTCCAGGTACACAGCATAATGATTTGATACCTATATACATTGCAAAATGCTCACCACAGTAAGTCTAGTTAACATCAGTTATCATACATAGTTGAAATTTGTGTGTGTGTGTGACAGAAACTTATCAGATCTACTCTCTTAACAAATTTCAAATATGCAGTATAGTATTATCAACTGTAGTCATCATGTTGTATATTACATTGCATCCCCATGATTTATTTTGTAACTGGAAGTTTGTGCCTTTTGACCCCCTTCACCCGTTTCACCCACCCTCCACTCCCCTACTCTGGCAATCACCAGTCTGTTCTCTGTATCTGTGAGCTCTTTTCTTCTTCTTCTTTTTTTTTAATTCCACATGTGAGATCATACAGTATATGTCTTTCTCTGTATGACTTATTTTAATATAATGCCCTCAAGGTCCATCCATGTTGTTGCAAATGGCATTTTTCCTTTTTATTGCTGAATAATATTCCATTATATATATATATATATATTCCAATATATATATATATATATATATATATATATAGCACATTTCCTTTATCCCTTCACCCATTGGTGGACACATAGGTTGTTTCTATGTCTTGGCTCTTGTAAATAATGCTGCAGTGAACAAGAGGGGTGCAGATATCTTTTCGAGTTAGTGTTTTTGTTAGTATTTACATTATTAATCTCACTTTTCCTTTTTTTTTTTTTTTTCTATTTTTGGTTCATATTAGTTTTCAATACTTCCTCCTTAAGAGGATTTGGCCAAGATAATGTAAAAAGGCATATAATTGTAATTTTTTAAAGTCCGTGTTTATGTATATTTTCATTTCTCATGCTAAATTCACCATCTAAGATGAACCAAGATTTATTCTTCTTTAGAATACATGGCTAGGAGCATGTTGTAGTATTTTAGTGATTTGACTACAAACATTTATTACCTTGCTGTTTTTCTTTGAGTATACTGTCCACTGGACATAGGAATAGTGAATGTTCAATAAAATAGTTACAAAATATATACTTGTCTCTTCCTCAAAATACCAGTAAAGGTATATGTTTAGAACTATGATTTTTTAAACAACAAAACTATAAATGTAGACTCTTGTGGAACTTAATGTTTGTTGCTTCCTTTTTTTTTTTTTTTTTCTGATTATAGGTCTAGTTGTTTGAGATTTACATAAAACTTTGACAATTGTGTGTAAATCATATATATTTGGTGGCAAACCTCACTGCATTTAAAGATGCATTTTGGGGAGCAGCAATTTAACTTAAAAGGAAGTTTACAATTCTTTTACCACAAAGAAGGCCTAGATGTTCAGTCTTTAAATTATGTTTAATTATAGTTTAATGGAATTATGGATTATAAAGGGAAAAAAGATGTAAACAGAATTTAAGTATATACATTTTAGCAATGAGCTTTTTTGGCTGGTTATAAAAATAGAATTCAGATCTTTTAGTAGCTATGTAGTTTTCTAGGTTATATATGAAAAAGTAAACAGTACCATATTTGTAGAGTGCCTTGGATTATATAAGGCATTTTTAGACAAAATGGGGCAAATAATAAATGTTAATAAATCTAACTGGAAAAATTGATTCATTAAAAAGTATTAGTTGCCAAAATGAGAAGGACTTTTGATATAAACTGCTGCTATAAACGCCTTTGAAATATGTAGGTTAGAAAATTTGGAAGAAAATTTAGAGGGTGGGGAATATCCCAATTTTAAAAGAAATCTTTGAAAACAGGTAATTAACTTAATGTAACAGTAAACTTTCATTATTTTTAAAAGAAAGTATGTCAGTATAGAGGAGAATTCATTTCACTTGATAGATCCTTCTGTTTTCTTTGGAGATATACTGGTGCTAACTTATGTGCATAAAAGAAATATTGATTATTTCATATAATCATATAATTCATATAAGTTAATATAGCCAATATCAGTATTAAATATTGGCATCCACTGAGAGGGAATATGTTTCTGAATAGGTTACTTTTGGCTGAGGACAAATTCAGGCATTGAGAAGAATGGCAATATTAAATTATTTAATTTAAAAATTCTGTAGCAGTTAAAGCATATTTACTAATGTGATGATATTCCTCATAATGTGTACTATATATATTCAAAGTAACTTACATTTGTCTTTACTCTGTCTTCCTAATTATAAGTTAGACCATGTAAAATAATACTTACCAGATTGATTGTTCAAATAGTCAAGGTTAAGAGAATGAAAAAGCTGCTTTAAGAATCATAACTGAAACTTATTAAAATTGTTTTGGCCTTTTTAACAGTAAAACAGGTTATTCTTTAACCTAAATAACCTTCTAACTAATGCATGACCCTTGATATTCAGTCTTTTAAATTCTAGAAGTTTCTTAGAGCAGCATTCTTTTTTTTAAGATTTTATTTATTTATTTATTTGAGAGAAAGAGAGAGAGAGTGAGAGCGAGCATGATTAGGGAGAGGATCAGCCAGCTGGAGAGGGACAAGCAGTGCTCGCTTCGGCAGCACATATACTAAAATTGGAGAGGGACAAGCAGACCCCCGCTGATCATGGAGCCCCACGAGGGGCTCAATCTCATGCCAAAATCAAGAGTTGGAGGCTCAACCAGCTGAGCCAGCCAGTGTCCCTAGAGCAATATTCTTAAATTGCATTTTATCAGTGTGAGATAATGTGATGTGAGTAACAAATTCTCAATGAAAAGTTGTTGCAGTTGCTGTAGTTGCTAATAAAGAATGGGGGAAAATTCACTATCTGTATTTTTAAAAATAAAATTATATGCAAGTTTCCTTTTATTTTAATATGACTCATCTTTTATTCATTCTTGGAGATTCGTGTGTTAAGTCAGCCCTATTGTGATTTTAGGAATCCATGAGTTGGTAGTTTGGCATTCCAGTAATTAAGAAGACTAATGTGTTATGCTCTTTTGAGTATAAATGCACACAGGTTTCTACTCACTATTGTTAAAATAATCCTTTTTTTCTGCATGAGTTCTGAAAAGAGTGGCACTTGGTTTATATCGTATGAGGCATACCCAACACTTGTTTGGGTTAAAATATGGATGATAAAAAAAAATATTTATTTTGAAGCCTGTAGTTTTTTAGATGTCTGAGCTAAATGTATGTCTCTTCCTATATTTTTGCTTTAGGAGTACAAGATCCCCAGCATGAGAGAATTATTACTGTGTCTACTAATGGAAGTATTCACAGCCCGAGATTTCCTCATACTTACCCAAGAAATATGGTCTTGGTATGGAGATTGGTAGCAGCAGAGGAAAATGTATGGATACAACTTACATTTGATGAAAGATTTGGGCTTGAAGACCCAGAAGATGACATATGCAAGTAAGTTATCATACTTGAAGTTCAAACAGAGTGTAACTGTTGTATAGAGTCTTTCAAGTTGCTTCATTTTAATGTGATTTTTTTTAAATTTTATTTTATTATGTTACGTTAATCACCATACATTACATCATTCGTTTTTGATGTAGTGTTCCATGATTCATTGTTTGCGTATAACACCCAGTGCTCCATTCAGTACGTGCCCTCTTTCATACCCATCACCAGGCTAAGCCATCCCCACCCCCATCCCCTCTAGAACCCTCAGCTGGTTTCTTGGAGTCCATAATGTTGTGATTTTAAATGGCATCTTTTTTTCTGTTATGTTTTTCTGATGATCCAAGAAATTTGCAACCTTATTCAAGCTATGTTTCTTTTAAAATCAGAAGACACGTACTGTACGTATGCATTCGTTGGTTTTATCTACTTTTGAAAGTAATTCGAGGTAACTTATGACACAGAGTATGTAGAGAATAAAATAATTTGAAATAAGGGATAGAGAAAGAAAAGCCAAATAAAGGAATGTAGTTGTGCCAGAAAACATAAGTTATGATCAGCGCTAAAAATTTTACATTTGAGCTTCCTGATAGCCAAGTCAATAAAATAAACAATAAGTATATAAAAGAAAAAGCAGTATTCATGGGTACATACTACCTAAATACACATATGGATGCTCACACAAACATGTAGGATTAAAGAAATTTGGGTATTTCATCACAGAAAAGAAATGCAATTCTGAAAGCAGAATTAGAACTTTAGGCTAACATTATGGTTTGCCAGGTAGAAATCCATCGTAATTCTTCCAGAAGCATTCATGAACCAAAGTCAGCTGGAGTATCTCACCCATGCAAAAGACCACCTACTGTATGTCATACAAATATTACTCTTTAACTCCTATGTGAATACACTTGTCAAGGTTGGGTGGTCTTATTGAAGACTTTTCACTTCAATGGCATTTGTATATCATGAAAATATTTTACTTGAGCTTCTTTGTGGGGTGGTTTTCTCTTTGATATACAAGTTAAAAGAGAATTTTCACTTTATGGTATATTACAGATAAATATTTCAATACAGATGAAATAAACTTTGTACTTGCTGTCATCACAGTTTATATCTTTAACATTTGTATAATGACTTTTTTTTCACATTTCTTCTTTCTGTGACTATGCATTTCATGTTATTTTTTTCTTCCCTTGCATCTGTAATCTTTAACTTTGAGAACTAGAAGCTATCCTATCTGTCTTTAGAGACTGTGTTTTTCAACCTTTCATTTTATGCGTAAGGACACAGATCAGAGAAGTCAAGTAGTGGCCCTAGATCTCATTCATATTTTATACCTAAACAAATGCTCCAATCCATTTTTCCTAACACCCATGTAGACAGTTTTACCATGCTGTCCTACACCTCCTGTATCTTTTCATATGCAATAGTCCGTAGTCTTGTTAAAACTTATGAAGGCTTTAAGATTTTGCCCTCTGTGCAAAGAATCACATTACCCTCCCGCAGTTTCATGCATGCCAATCAAAGACAGGAGTCTCCTGGGTCAGAGAGATCAACAGCAGTAGCCAGAGTATTAGCCCTTCTTGTGCCACTTGCCCTGGTTCCTGCTCCTGCAGGTCAATGCCAAGAGGGCCACTGAACACCTGCATATCTAGTGGGTTTTTTAATAGGAGAGGCATTATATGTATGTGTGTATGCATACATAGTTATATGTATATATGTGTAATGTGTATTAGTAGTTAAATAAGAAAAAATTAAAAGATCATCCGGCATGCCTCACCGAACTTGTGACTGAGCTCACTCAGCATTAGACTCGATTTAAGAAAAGTGATACTTCCAGTATTTCTGAGCCCCCTTCCCTTGGTTCCTCCCTGATTACATCTTCTTCTTGTCCTTGCAAATTGTTGGCCTGGGTTTTTTTACTGCCATCTCCTGTTTGACCACATATACATTTCCCTATAAAAAGTAAATTGGTTATTTTCTGCCTGTTTTGAAATCTAGGTCAGTGGGATAATACTGTATGTGAACTGAACAATATGATGTTTTAAAGTCAGTTCATGTCAGTGCAGATAGCTTAGATCTTTTGTTTTCCTTGATGCATAGCATTCCATTGTATAAAGAGTTAACTTTTTTGTTTGTTTTACTTGATTAATGTTTGGCTTGTTCTCCTTGTCCAAAAGTACAAGAAAAAAATTTTGAGTCTATACCTAAGAATCATATTGCTGTCTTAACACATTTATCTTTTCAGCTTTAGTAGGTAGAGTTAAATTGATTTTAAAAGTGACCAATTTACGCTTCTGTCAACAATATGCAAAAATTTCTGTTGTACCACATTCTCAGCAACCTTTTGGTTATCATTCTTTTAATTTTTGGTAGTATGATAAGTGTAAAATTGTACCTCGATACTAATTTTTATTTGTATTTCCGGATTTCTAATGAGGTTGAGAAATTTTCATATTATCATTGGCTATTCATATTTCCTTTTCTGTGAAATGTCTGCTCATGTCTTCTGCCCAGTTTTTATTAAGACTGGCTATTTAAATTTTGCTTTTCATATTTAAGTCTTTGATTCATCTGTTATTATTTTTGTCTATGGTGTGAGGTTTTTCATTAGGTTATCCAATAGTGTCCCAGCATCATGTAGTGAATAGTCACTCTTTCCCCCAGTGATGTGCAAAGCCAGCTTATTCATAATCAGACTTCTGCATATGATTTGGTCTGTTCCAGAGCTCTCTGTTCTTTTCCTTTGCTCAGTTATGTCCATCTGTGTTCCAAAATGATGCTGTCTTAAGTACCTAGCATGTAGAAGCTATGTGATAGGGCAGTCTCACCCCATTTTCTTCTCCTTTGGAGCATCCTTGCTATTTTTATTTTTTAGAAATAGGTTGTTAAGTTTCTTGAAAACTCCTATTGTGATTTTTATTGTGATAGCATTGGATGTATATATAGATCATTTTGAAGAAAATTGACATCTTAATAGAAATAACTTTCATCTTGGAGAACTTTATGTTTCTCCATTTATTAGGGTCTTCTTTATTGGCTATACATTTTTCAAATGTTCTTTTCAGAGCATAATTATTTAGATTCATTTCTATATTCTTTATAGATTTGCTAAAATCCCTTCTTGAAAAGTACATTTCTAATTGTATATCACTGGTATATAGAAATGTAATCGATTTTTTAGTATTGATCTCATATCTGGCAAACTTGCTATAAGCTTTTATTTTAATAATTGTTCTGGGAACTATTTTGGATTTATGCAAAAAATCATATGATTTGGGAAAAGATTTCTTTCTTCCTTTCAGTTCCTTTACTCTTTCTTTTCCATCTCTTATTAAGCTGTTGGTTGTATTAGTAGGTATCCCTGTCTTCTTTCTGATTTTAGAGTTTGCTTTTTTAAAAAAATAAACTTTGAAATTTGGAATAACTTTAGATTTGCAGAATGTTGCAAAGATAGTGCAGAGTTTCCATATACTCTTAACCGAGGTTCCTCCAGTGTTAACATCTTACAGAACCATGTTACATTTGCGTAACTAAAAACTTGACATGCATGCAATACTATTAAACTACAGACTTGATTCAGATGTCAGCAGTTTTCCACTTTATGTCCTTTATCTGTTTTAGGATTCTTTCCAGGATAAGCCTATTGCATTTAGGTGCTCAGTCTCCTCCGATCCGTGACAGGCTCTCTCTTTCCTTGTATTTCATGACCTTGACAATGTTGAAGAGTATTCATCAAGTATTTTGTAGAATGGCTCTCAGTTTAGGTTTTTCAGATCTTTTCTCATGATTACACTGAAGTTACAGATTTTAGGGAAGGATTCCAAATAGATGATAGGCCCTTTTCCTCAGATCATATCGGAAAGTACATCCTATATACCTCACCTATCACTGATGATGTTAACCTTGATCACTGAGGGTGAGTTGCTCCTCTTGGAGGCATGTAACTAAGTCCAGCCCACATTCAAGGAGAGAGTGATTAAATTCCACCTGCCAGGGGCGCCTGGGTGGCTCAGTTGGTTAAAGCATCTGCCTTCTGCTCGGGTCATGATCTCAGGGTCCCGGGATTGAGCCCTGTGTTGGGCTTCCTGCTCAGCGGGGAGCCTGCTTCTCTCTCTGCCTCTGCCCCTCCTCCCTGCTTGTGCTCTCTCTCTCAAATAAATAAATAAAATCTTAAAAAAAAAAGTTCTACCTCCTGGAAGGGGCAGATATATTATATATATATAAAATTTGGAATTTTCCAGTAAGGAAAATCTGTGCCTTCTCTTTCCTTCCTTCCTTCCTTCCTTCCTTCCTTCCTTCCTTCTTCCTTGCTTCCATAATTTAATCAGTATAGACTCATGGATATTTATCTTATTCTTTGTGTTGTAATCCAGTGCTATCATTATTTACTCTGTAGTTGAAATTGTTCCATATTTGGCCTGTGCGGGTAAAGGGTTTGATGTTGATATACCAATATTGAGTATGATGATTAATGGAGGTTTTTTCTTTATTATTTCAAGTACTTCCTTTTTTAGTTTGCTAAGAGGCATTTTACCATTTGGGAAAAATTTTTATTCCTTTAATTTCTGCACTTAAAAATAAGTTACAGATGCAATGACATTTTATACTTAATAAATCACCTAAGAACAAGGGTATTTCTTATGTAATTTCAATACTTCTTTCACATGCAAGAAATTTAATATTAATATGAAACTATTACCTAATATATAGTTGGTTTTTCAATGTTTCCCCTGATCCCAAAATGTTAACACTTCTTTATTTTCTTTTTTCTTATTATGTTTTGATTCAGTAACAAATCATTGATTATATTTATTATAACTCTTGCCTTGCCTTTTCCTGGCTTTTATGATATTGATATTTTTGAACAGTCCAGGCCATTTGCTTTGTAGAATCTCTTAGTGTCAATTTATCTGACTATGTCTTCATAATTAGGTCCTGTTTAAATATTTTGGCCAGAATGTTCTCTAGGTGATGGGCACTTCTGATTGCTCATAATATCAGGTTATTGCGTTTTCAGTGCTGTGAGCTTGATTTCTCAATCCTGTTTTACATTCATCCTACTAATTTTGATAATTTTTATTTTTGTCCATTTGAAGATTTTTATAATATCCATTGTTCGCTTCTTTTAAGCCATAGCCATACAGAAGCATATTATTCATTTTCCATATAAATATATAAGGTTTTTAAATGCATTTTTTATTATAGATTTCTGAATTCACTTTATTTTGGGTAAGAAAAAAAATATCACCTGTTTGTGATTGTTTAAAATTTAAGGCTTGGCTTTATTTGCTTCAGATTTTTAAGTTTTCCAAATGTACTTGAAAAGAGGGTATATTCTTCAGTTGTGGGGTACAAGTCTATATATGTCCATTATATCAGTTTGTACATTTGTGCTGATCACAGCATCAGGGTCTTTCCTGATTTTTTTTTGATGTATCAGTTACTGAGAGAGAGGTATTAAATTCTCCTAATAGAGGATAAATACACTTGTCAGTTTCACTTTGTAGGCCTATCATTATTTTTGTTTTATATGTTATTTTTTTTATGTTTTAATTTTTTTAAAGATTTATTTGAGAGGAAGAGAGAGAGCACTAGCAGGGGGAGGGGCAGAGGGAGAGGGAGAAGCAGACTCCGCTGAGTGGGGAGCCCAGTGATAGGCTTAATCCCAGGATCCTGAGAGCCTGACCTGAGCCGAAGTCACATGCTTAACCGACTGAGCCACCCAGGCACCCCTCTTTATATGTTTTTAAATTATGTTAATTGGTGAACACAAGTTCAGAGATCTGACCTCATTTAATCTTTAGTAATGTTTCGTTTTTGCTTCAAAGTATACTCTGCCTTGGGGCACCTGGGTAGCGCAGTAGTTAAGTGACTGGCTCTTGGTTTTGGCTCAGGCCCTGACTGCCCTGCGTCGGGCTCCATGTTCAGTGAGGAGTCCGCTTGGGATTCTCTCTCCCTCTGCCCCTCCCCCCACTAAAATAAATAAATAAATCTTTTAAAAAAAGCATCTTATGCCTCATATTAATAAAGCTAGATCAGGTAATTGTGATTACTGTTTGCCTGGCATTCTTTCCATTCTTTTACTTTTCAACTTTCCTATGTCCTTCTTTGTGCATGTTAGCATGTATGTCTATGTGTTTTTGGTTTTCTTTTATTAAAGGAATATGAGTAGCACTAAAAAATTCAGTAAAAAATCTTTATATTTTAGTTAGGAATTTAATCTAGTACATTGAATCTTATTTTGCATATAATTTTGGATTCAGTGTTACCATTTATTTTGTACATGTCATTTGTCCTCATTTTTTTCTGTGTCTTCAATTTCCTTTCTTGCATTCATTTAGTTTGTCTTCTCGTTCCATTTTTCTTTTCTGTGGATTTAGAAAGTATACATCAACGTCATTTTAAAATGGCTACCTTAGAAATGCCTACTTAACTTAATATCTAAAGCTAGTCAGTGTTTACCTCCATCCCCAAAATATAAAATTCCCCGAGAACATGTTAACTGCTGTGGAATGCTCACTCCCCAGATATCACCACACTTGGTTGATAAGGCAGAGCTGTGTTTATTGCTCACCATGATGAGAGAGAAGGCCACCTCCACAGATGTAATAGTGTCTGGGGAGGAAAAGCAAAACCAGATTTTGTTGAGAATTGGAAGTTTGATTTCAAATGGATCTTTGAGTATGGAGATTTGATGAGGTTTGGGAAAGGTTCATGATATAATAGTTTAGAATCTGTTGAAATAAGGCAAGGATTTGCAGGTGGTGAGTTCAGCAGTTCTGGGTAGTGAACTGTTGCTGTTTTTAGTTGAAGGAGTTAATGGCTCTTTATGGCAGTTCCCGTAATGAACAGTAAAACGTATTGCCTGGGCAATAATGAAGACCATAAAATAGTAATGTCTTGTTACTGTAAACAGTTAACTGGGTGGGGTAGATGATTTCATTCTTATTGTCCAGGCTGGTTTGGTTCTCACCACAGCTGCCCCCACTCCCAATTGCTCTGTGGTGTAGTTACTGAGGATTTTAGTTTTGTATTTTTTAACTTCCCGAGTAAGACATTGTTTTATTATTTTGTATAAGCGGTATTGCTTTGGCTACACCCATGTGTCTACTTTTGGTGCTAGCCATTTCTTCTTGCATTTCAGAACTTTTTTTTGTAGAATTATTTTACTTCTTAAGTACAGTCTTTAAAAGTCTCTTAAAGTGAAAGCCTGTTGGCAGTAAATACTAAATTCCTCTGTGCTTGAAAATTTCTTTTTTTCACTTTCATTCTTAGAAGTTGGTCAGACTGGATATAGAATTTGAAGTTGTGTGTTTATTTTTTTCTCAATAGCTTGAAGATACCATTCCACTGTCTTATGGCTCCGGAGAAGTCAGTCTTCAGATTGTGGACATAGCCTTATGGTCTACGACTGAGTGGTACATTTTACAGAGGGAGACGTGTGCCTAGCAGGGGTGAGAGGGAAGGGATGGGGTTAGGATCCAGCCCCAGGCTTCTTGTCCTCAGTAAGCCCTGCGCCCCTGCTCTTGTACACCAGGGCCCAGCAGATCCTCACAGGATTCCAGAGCATATTTACCTCACAGAAATCTTGATTCCTTGTATTTATTTGTCTTCCAGAGAATTCTCTTATTTTCATGACAGCTCAGTATTTCATTAAAAACAGTTATTTTCTTTCAATCATTTGTTCAGTAATTTTAGTTTTAATGTACCAAGAAGATTTTCTCTAATTTTGTCCACAATATGATTGATATGTAGCCTATTGCAAGCAGAATAAAGTTTTTCTTTAACAAGGCTTGGTACCGTCAAGTTCAAGTTTAATTTTTTTTAAATGGCAACATTGACTTTTCTCCATTACAGTGCTGTAGAACTAATACAAATTGTGTCCCCACCCAAGTGCATTTTAAGAATTTAAACTGCCCCATTTTAAATATTTTCTCAAGTGTGAAACATAGAGGAGTCTAGAAAACCTGAATCACTATTTTAAGTGTATCTTTAGAAGAGGACAGACTCAGGTGAGATGTTTCACTTTTTCCCCATAGCACTATTGGCCTCACAAATTTTCTTTCATAAAGAAAATGATAAGAGTGAGCTGTATTTTTATGCTATTTAAGATTGATATTATTACAAGGAGCAAAACAAGTCAGATGCAAATTAGATTTTATTGTTTTAACAAACTGACAGGATATGCAGGCAGTATGGTGGAGGGTATCAGGTGGAATAAGGAAGGGGAAGATGAGTGTGTGTGCGTGTGTGTGAGAGAGGGAGAGAGATGTCTTTCAGTGTTGTCAGTGTGTGTGGCTCTTACATTAATGACATAATGGTGTACCTAGGAGGACTCATTTCTAATGGAAAACTTCTTTCTTTTAGTTCTTTTTGTTTGTTCTTCTAAAGCAAATAGCCTACTCATTACGTATAAGATTTTACAAAGAGATGGACCATAATGGACAGCATTTGAAAAAAGATAGGTTAATCATTCTGCCCAATTTAAAATAGTGCCTCTTCTTCACCAAAACGACTGAGTTTCTTTTGGAGGAAATATTATAGCCCATCCAATTTGGAAAAATTTTAATGACAGAAATGCTAAATATGCTAAATGAAATAAACAGCTTCTTTTTTTAATTATTTAGAATTTAAGATGATCAAAATTGTTAGCTTTTTAAAAAAGATGTATTTATTTGAGAGAGAGAGAGAGTGCGCAGGAGGAGGGGAAGAGGGAGAGCGAGAGGGAGGGAGAGAGAGAAAATCTCCAGCAGACTCCCGGCTGAGTGTGGAGCCAGAAGCCGGGCTCCATTCCAGGACCCTGAGATGGTGACCTGAGCTGAAATCAAGAGTCAGATGCCACCCAAGCGCCCCCAAATTGTTAGGTTTTTTTAATTAAAAAGTCTTTCGGATATTTTCCTCTCTTCCTGCTATTTATGATAGAATTAATGTGACATTATTTGCTCATTTATGTACTCTTACATTGAAGGAGCACTTCTTGAGCGCTGTGGGAGGTAATAGCGGGACACGGTGATTAGGAGATGTCTCATGCCCCCAAGGAGCTCACTGTCTGGGTAAAGAGACAGACAAGTAAATAGGCAATTAAAATAAAATGCCACCAACTCCAGAATGGTAAACACAGAGTATAGTCATTACTGTAACTGGTTATGTTTGGATTGCTGTGTTGACCATGTTCTAGTTCATACCCTAACTGTGTATCTTACCAGCAGCAGTCTATAAATAAGTGTTATTAATTTTTTTTTTTTAAGATTTTATTTACTTATTTTACAGAGAGAGAGAGAGTTAGCAAGAGCAGAAACACAAGCAGGGGGAGTGGGAGAGGGAGAAGCAGGCTCCCCGCGGAGCAGGGAGCCCGATGCAGGGCTCGATCCCAGGACCCTGGGACCATGACCTGAGCCGAAGGCAGATGCTTAACGACTGAGCCACCCAGGCGCCCCAGTAAGTGTTATTAATTTATCATGGAGAAATTGGGATGCGGGAGTTAACCCTGCCCAGCAGACCTCAAAAACTCAAATACTCATTTTTTTTGTCTGTTTCACTCTAGTAGATATAACTTTCCAGGACAGTACAGATTCTTTATGTCAATTTTACAATGCCAGTGCAAGCTGTGAATGATAAATTTTTTTTTTAAGATTTTATTTATTTATTTGACAGAGAGCAACACAGCAAGAGAAGGAACACAAGCAGGGGCAGAGGGAGAGGGAGAAGCAGGTTTCCCGCCGAGCAGGGAGCCCTATGCGGGGCTCGATCCCAGGACCCTGGGATCATGACCTGAGCCGAAGGCAGACGCTTAACGACTGAGCCACCCAGACGCCCCTGTGAATAATAAAATTTTAAGGAAATAATTGTTTTATGAAAACTATGTAAAAATATTTGTTAGTTCCATGGCCATACAGCTGAAATTAAAAAGGCGAAAGATTTATGCTATCTGAAGAGAAACCAGAGTGTCAGCTGAAATTAAAGGAAGGCAATATATTTATTCAGCTGATGATGACTTTAGAGACCCGTAAGTGTATCATAAGAATTTTATTTTCCAAGCAAAATGTTTTCATGAAGCCCTTAAGAGGATTGAGAAAAGACAAAGGCAGCAGTAGTTACTAGTTCCATAAGCGATCTTAAGTTTTAGCGTTTAGAGTCCCAACGGTGTCACATGCAGCTCCTTACCTACATAATTCCCAGCCTGAGTATGCAGAACTGGTCCTGAGAATAAGTAGCTGGGTGTTGAACTATAATGCAGAACTGCAGTCTTGTTCATGATGGCAAGAGAAAAAAGAGGTAAAACCAGAAAGTCAGGTACACTGTGGGAACCTTACTATAAGAGCTAAGGTGTGCCTGGTGGCACAGATGTCGGTTTGGCCACTTTCTGCGAGATGCCTACCACGACTGCTGGCAAGGGGGAGGGGCACCGGACCGCCTTCGAGCATTTCCTTACTCATCCCCAGGACTTACTCTAGGGGCCTGTCTATGCCAGAGCACATGCAGGTTGGTTACCTAAGTAAGTCGCTTCTTTTTGAAGGAGCAAGGGGAGGGTGCATTGGAGGGAGCTGTGTAGGCAAACAGTAGTGTCTGCTCTTATCCTAACTAAAAAGTGACGTAAACATTTAAGCATAGAAAGATTAATTATAATCCAGGAAGTATGGAAACACAGTGTGTATGAGGCCCTGAAGCATGGGTAAGACTTCCGTGGCTCACAAATGCCTAAAAGAACTCCGTAAAAGCCAATTAGAATAAAATAAACAGTGTAGCAAAGAGGAATGAGCACTCCACATAGAGTCAGACTGGAGGTAGCAAAAGCCTGGAATAATTTGTAAGCCATGAGTTTCTCTGGAGCTTGTGAGGAGGTGGAGGTGTGATAAGGGGAGGCTGTACCGTGGGTGGGCTCAAACTGTGGGGAATTTTGAATAGTATGCTGAGGGATTTGCACTTCCGTTCTTCCTTTCTTGTGGTGTCGGAAGCTAAGGGGTATGTTGCAGATCTAGGTCATACACTGGTCTGTTTTAGGAAGAGAATACCGATGGGAGGAGAATTTGAAGGCAACTGGAATCATTAGGAGGAATTTTGTTATTTCTCCTACACAAAATTTTACAGTTTACATATTCTCTCAGACCTACATTTTGCCTAATTATTTTCTCATTGGTCTAATCACAGAAAGCGTATGTTCTGCTAACCACCTTCACTGTTAGAGCTCTGCGTGGGTGGGGAGGGTGCGTGGGTGTGTGCCCAGGAACACATGTGCAAAGAAAATCTACAGATACCCCAATGCTTCTTACTTCAAAGATACCTTCTTATTTGCTCCAGGGCACAAGTTTTGGAGAGGAACAAAATGACCAATTTCAACATTGCTGACATTGGAAATATTCATATTAAATGCAACCAGGGAAAAACTTAGAATGTTAAATGGTCATTTTATTATAGAGAAGAGACAGATGGCTTTCCTCTTTTCTCCCAGGGTTAGGCCAAGTTTACAAGGGCTCTGAGAAGAACAGATCATACAGAATATTGCACCGTTGTCTAGGAACAATATTACAATTCTGTGACAGGTGTGCCATGATAAAAGTAAAGTTTCCCTAATAGGTAGTGGTGTAAGTCGAAAGATAGTAGCGTTCGAACACGGAAGTATAACCGTAAGGCTCTTTTAATTTCAAGTAACCACAAGTAAGTAACCAGCTTAAAAAGGAAATATTTGGATTATGTTACTGAACATTTCAGGGATAGGCTTTATCCAGGTTCTGAATGATGCCATCAACTCTCTTTTTCTCTGCCTCTAAAGACTCGCTGCCTGTGATTGACCTCATTTTCAATCAGTCTGTCTTCATAAAATGGAGAGAAAGCCACAGAAGTGCCAAGATTTTAGCACTTGCCACCTTTGAAGGATACAGGAACTTTTCCTATAAAAGCTCTCAGGAGAGTTTTGATTGGTCTGGTTTAAACCAAGTTATCTATCCCTGGGCCAATTAATGTAGAGGGATCTTAGCATCATGTGTCACTGCGCTTGGCAAGATTTGGGTTGAATACCCATCCCAAAGCAAGAGATGGACCGTGATTGGTGGAGAAATGGTCCCTGAAAGCAAAACTGTTTCTTTTTTTCCACCAGAAAGAGGAAGAGATACTGGTGGTAGAAAAATAACAATCTCCACTCGCAGTGTGAAGAACCACAGGGAGTTGAAGTGCAGCTTTCACATCTACACTTACTGTTTTTCCTACCTGCATTTCTGGCCACAGAGTCAAATTCTCTTCAGAGTGAAGATTTTGCCAGTACCCTTTCCAGCAACTCTTTTGAGCACAGTTAGCCCAATGCCATAATTTATAGTTTTGTTATCCTTTGACCTCTGTAGCAATTACTTTTGTAACTTTAAAAAAAAAAAAAATCATTCCCAAGAGGGCTTAAAATGAAGGGTGGGGATGTGACCAAGTCTGAGATCAAGAGACTCTGCCCTTGGCTAATGAGATGTTTTGGTTTTATGTTTTGAAATGTTCAAAATCAACATTTCAAGTGGAGAAAGAATGTATCCTGTAACTCCCAAACTCATGTCTGGCTCACCCCGTGTCTTGTCTCTCACTAGCCCTTTTTTTTCCTGCCTCTGTTCCTCTCCGCTCCTACTCCCCAAACCTCCCTCTCTTCTTTGCCTTCCTTTTCCACCTTCTCTGCTTGATCACTGTCCAGATACCACTTTCTGGCATTGATTTAGAAAGAGTTATACAGTTTATACTCTGAAGATTTGGGAATATTGGAATGCCATTCTTCATGCCAGCTTAATTTCACTTGCAGTTTTGCTGCCATTGGGGTAATGGTGAGAGCTCTCGTGTGAGTCGTCCATCTGGCACAGTGGCTTAAACCAGGACAACTTCTTTTTTTTTTTTTTTAAGATTTTATTTATTTATTCATGAGAGGCACAGAGTGAGAGAGAGAGACAGGCAGAGGGAGAAGCAGGCTCCCAAGGAGCAGGGAGCCCGATGCGGGACTCGATCCCAGGACTCTGGGATCGTGACCTGAGCCGAAGGCAGACGCTTAACCATCTGAGCCACCCAGGCACCCAAACCAGGACAACTTCTAAGACCAATGGAGTGCCCATATTACTAGCCAGCTAGCTAGTTACCTATCTATACAGTCTTACCCAAGGGAAAAACTAAGCAAGAACAATAGAGCACCAGTCATCAACAAAGGACTTCTACATGTGCACATCTTAAATATACTGTTAAAATTCTGTGCTCGCCTTTCTTTTCTCAGCTATTCCATGCTTTATGCAGATATATCTCCAATATTAAGTTATTAACATTATTTTGCTATGTGAACTTTCAGATAACACACGTTCTTCAATTCATTTAGCCTTCTCTCTTGGACAGTTAGAATGTGTTCAGATCCCAGCTCTCTTTGTGGAACAACCTACTTTCTAAAGAAGCCAGTCTTTAAATAGGCTGTCTCCTCTGCATTTTATAATACAGGCAGGTGCTAACTTAGGGCTTATTTTTAATTATTTGATGAAATTGTTTCTAATTATTATTTGATTTCCCCTCTGAAGTTTTTACCAGAGTGACTCCAAAATGTCTAACTTTTACAAAAGGATTATTGTTTTGCTATGTAATCAACAAAGGTTAGATTAACATATTTAACAAAATCTTTCCAAGTGAAATTTAAAAGATATTTATCATTGCATCTGATTCATATGTGAAGGTACAGAATAAAAGTTAAAGACCACCTTCCCAGTTTCCTTGGCAATGTTGGTCATACCTATACTTCTCTTTTCAGGAGAAGGAATGATACAACTATAATCTCCTATTCTGTGTTTACTGCAGGTAAAACAGCATAATCACGAGTCCCAGTAGACTGATGCGGTGTTGGTCATAAAGGATGCTTGGCCCCTGGCTTAAAAACAATTGGCAAGACCTCTGTGTAGTCACAAATACTCACTCAAAGGTGGGCAAGGAGGAAGGAAGAGACTAAGATTCCTGCCCCCATGGAGTGAACTTTGCCTTTGTGAACATCCATTCAGGGTAAATAGGAGGTGATCTGCTGAGATGCTTATCTTTATGTAGATATGGAAATATGCTCTTGCCCAGAGTAAGATACACCTTCCTTAACTTCTATCAATAGATATGTTCAGGTTACTGGTATATATAGAGGTGTATGTTTTTATTCCATTATTAATATCCTAGAGGAGACCACAAGAAAGGAGATTTGTCCTCAGTGCATCAAGGTAATATCCTGAATGCATTTTTCAGTACACACGGTGTTAGGACTGCTAGTTTGGGAAATGAGAAATTCCAATTGTGCTTTGCTCCAATTAGCGTACTGATCACTTAGTTTTTTTGATAGGATGAATTGGCAACTTATTTATAGGAGATAGTTTAATCTACTAAGAAGAGCATTACCTTGGAATACCTGACATGTTTCAGATTCAGCTCTGACATTTGCCACTGGCCATATGGCCTTGGTAACTTATTTAGCCTTTCTAGTAATTATATTCATAAATTAGAATCAAAATGGGAGACTGGGTTCCAGATGAAGATTCAAGTCATTTCCAACACTGAAAGATCTGTTTCCCTAGAATATTCACAAGTATATGGGGATACTAACATTTGTTTTACCTTTATCCTAACAGGTAATGCTTTTATAAAAGTTCTTAGAAAATTTAAAGTTTAGTATAATATTATAACTTTTCTGTTTCTATGAAAAAAAAATCACTTCGTATTTTTCAGACTGTTCATTTATACATGATTCTTTGAATTAAAATTCAGTTTTTAATTTGACATTGGCTTTATGGTAAATTCCTAAAATTCTGATAAACTCCATATTATAATCACTTTAGTAAAAACAATTATCTGGAAATGCCACTACTTTAACGTGGCCCTGAACATTCTCTTGTCATCCCACACCTTTTCTAAGTGAGTAATGTCACAGATTACCTGCATATTACCCAGCACTATTCCTTCCCCTTTTTGAGCTTTAAGAATCTTCTTCCTTTTATATTAAATTTAATATGAGAAAAAATTTCACTGCTTGGAAGTCTATTAGATGCCTCGTTGTTTCTTTTTTCATTTTTAAACTTTTAACTGAATAACTTAAGACCATGAAGAATTCCTAAATGTAATGGAACCAAGAAGTTTTTGATTCACTCACTATGCTGCTGATAGTTATGAAGGACTTATCCATTATACACAATACATTTAAAACTTCATTGCCCAAAGATTTTTCTTCCTCCAAAAAAGTTATTCCCCATAGCTCTTCCAATCCCTTGAAAAATGTTTGAAAAAATTTTCAAATCTCAACTATGCTTTGCTCCCTGTCAGCTGAGACACACAGATCGTTTCCCCATATGGCAGCTGATTTAACCCCCCTACTCCCTTCTCACCAGAAACCCCACGCTCTAACTTCAAAAACATCATCTACTTCTTGACCTTTCTATCTGTAGCTCTCCATCTCAGTCCATCAGTTTGAATAAGCAAGCTAGTTCATGATATCAAAATATTTGTGTAAATGGAACCAGTCATAATTTATTGCTTCTAAAATTATTTCATGGGATTGTGGTAGGCACTGTTTTTGCTGAGGCATTGAGGTTAATCTCAGTGGAAATGAGGCCTGCACCGAATGTTATCCTAGGGTATTTTGAGAAAAAATCTCTCTAATCACAGTTTACTTACTATTTGTCTAGATTAAGAACTTCCAAATAAGTGTTGATAATAGTTGGACATCATGCTGCAAATGATAATGCTCCTCTTTTGAGCTTAGCAAAATTCGGAGACTTGTTTATATTTCTCAAGAACTTTAATAGGAGGGATTTCTTAGAAGAGAAAAGGGAAGGTTCAGAGATCTACTCAAGGTTTTCCATGTAGCATGCGAAGGAAGGAAAGAGAGGAAAAGGAGGGAAGAAAGAAAGAAGAGAGGAAGGAAGGAAAGAAGGAATAAAGAAAAGAAAAGAAAGAAGGGAAGGAGGAAGATGACCAGAAATCTGTAGGCTGCATGAAGACTGCGTTATGCTCTGTTCCCGAAAGAGAAGCCCAGCAGATATGTGCCATGGGATAAATGCTACCATTTATTGAGCACCTACTGTTTGCCAAGCCCTGAACTAGATTAGTTACTCACATGAACTGTAATCTTTCATCACTCCTCCCTCTATGCAGTAAGTATCATCCCTGTTTTACAGAGGAAACAGGTGGGGCGCCTGGGTGGCTCAGTCAGTTAAGTTTCCAACTCTTGGTTTTGGCTCAGGTCCTGATATCAGGATCCTGAGATTGAGCCCTGCATTGAGCCCCACATCGGGCTCCGTGCTCAGTGCCCAGTGCCAAGTCTGCTTGGGATTCTTTCCCTCTCCCTCTGCCCCTCGCCTCGCTCATGTTCACTCACTCCCTCAAATAAATAAAATCTTAAAAAAAAAAAAAAGGGAAAACAGGCTATAGGCTGAGAGAAGATAAAAAAAATTGTCCAAATATGCAGAGCTAGTAAGTAGTAGAGATAGGATTCACATCTTTGCTCTAAGGCACAGTATTCTATAAAAATAGACTTATCACTGTTTCTATTAGCTGTTATATTACTTGCTAGACAAGAAGAACATCATTATCTATCTTTCCCATTCATCATAAAACTAAATAAAAATAAAAAAATAACACTTTGTAAAAGAGTACAGATCGCTAGGTAATGCAGTCATGATCACACGAACAATTTACTTCCTATTTGATGATTTTGATAATAAAGTAGTTACTGGTTTACAACATAATACCATCCCAGAACTGTTTGCTGGTAATAGGAATTTATGGTCATCAATCTTTTACAATTGGTGCAAAGTTCAAGTTTAATTATGTTCCAGTTGCCTGTGCTGAGGTTAGGTGATGTGAGTGTACTGTCCTGTAATCAGAGATTTAATTCGTACTTACTGAATCTCCACCAAGTGTAAGGAGGCCTGAGTGACAGAGCAGGGGCAGTAACATAATCCTTACTTTCAGGGACCATCTAAACTAGCCAGAGTTACCCATGCTTAAAAGAAACAAGGTAACGTGAGATTAAAAGCTAAATTGTGAAGAATACACTGTATATGCTGAGTGTAGAAGCTCGAACAGAAATGAACAGGGCGCCTGGGTGGCTCAGATGGTTAAGCGTCTGCCTTCAGCTCAGGTCATGATCTCAGGGTCCTGGGATCGAGTCCCGCATCGGATTCCCTGCTCAGTGCAGAGCCTGCTTCTCCCTCTCCCTCTGCCACTCCCTCTGCTTGTGCTCTTCTGTCTATCTCTCTGTCAAATAAATAAATAAAATCTTTAAAAAAAAAAAAAAAGAAATGAACAGTCTGGAAGAAGGTCAGCAAGATGGCCACCCAAGAGCCACCAAAAGTTGACATTTACCTTCATGAACTCACCTCTAGAATGTGGCCTGTAGCCGAGATGACAAAATCTGATCTGAACATTCAGTTATCTTGAACAGGAATCCATTTCTCAATGACAGTCTTAAATAAACCACACTTTCACAATGCCAATCTATAATCCACAGTTAAATGTATTACATTTAACTCAAGATTCTGATTTGACAGAGAGGAAAACAAATAACCATTGATGGTTTTGGATGTGGTGTATGCGGCTTGCATGCCAGTGTATGTTTTATGAAAGTGGCATGAGAAATTAAGTCCTGCTTTTAAGGTCGAAAAACCTCACAGTGGCTGGAGAAATGGTGTGTGGAAGGAGGGGGGAGAGGAGGGGTTAGAGAGGCTTTAGGGGAGGCTACTGGAATAATCGTGATTTGTTAATGGGGGCCTAAAATAATGAGACTTCAGTATGAAGAGAGGAAATAGACAAAAATATTTGAACTAACAATTTGCAGGATGGGCTGTGTGTGAGAAAGGAGAGGGGTTATAGACCACTTCTTAATTCATTAATCTCCTCTTCAAGAAAGCAGGTGGGGGAGAGTTAGAGGGAAAAACTCATCTTCAGTCCTGCTTGTTGCTTCCTTGAAAAGGGTGAACTGTTAAGTCAAAGAGAATGATTGGTAATAAAAATAAGGTTTGAGTTTACTTGAGAATATATAATTGATACTACTTGTCCAGTCCTTTATTCAGTACAGTAACCACCACTGAGGATGAGGTATATGTGTCCTCAGTTATCTGAGCTTCCCATGGGATCTGAAAATGTCCCTAATTGGAGACAGATTTGAAAAAGGAACAGTAAGGGGCGCCTGGGTGGCTCAGTTGGTTAAGTGGCCGACGCTGGATTTCGGCTCAGGTCATGATCTCAGGGTTCTTGGAGCCAGCCGTGCATCCGGGCTCCATGCTCAGTGGGGAGTCTGCGAGTCTGCTTGGGATTCTCTCTCCTCTGCCTCTTCCCCTACCCCCATGCACCTGCGCACACACACACTCTCTCTCTCTCTCAAATAAATAAATCTTACAAAAAAAAGGAACAGTAAGATACATAAACCATAGAGTTAAAACACAGCACGTTGCATAACCAGTATTAAGCGAGTGTGCCAGGGTACACAGCAAATCAGAGTGTTCACCATGTAATGGTTGGCATGTGAGAAGATGAAGGATAATTAACATTATAATGAATTTCTAAAAAATAGTGTCTAATTTATTACCCTGAATAAAGTCTAGTGTCCTCATTTTTTAAAAACCCACTTGCAATTATTTTTGAGAAAACTAGTCATGCTGATTTGTGAATAGCCAGAATTTGAGAAAAAAAGGAAAAAAAATGTTCAAGAGTATAAAATATTAGTTATATAGGAATATTTCAATACCACATGTGTAATCATGACTATTTGGTAGCCTACTCTGTCTGCATATATTTGTATATAAATATGTATGTTAGGAAATTATGTATCTACAAACTCCATCCATCCATCCATTCATCCCTCAAGAGTCATTTAGTGCCTCCTATGCATGGACCAAATACTGTTTTAAATATTGGGAATAGAGAGCTTATTAGATGGGCCCCTGGCTTTCAGAAAGCATTGACAAACAAGGGGGCAAGCATGTAAAAAATATAATTCAGAATAGTAATGGGTGTGGTGGTGTGGACCATGCTGCCATGAAAACATTGCAGGACTCACAGAAAGCTTCTCTGAGGAGGTCATCCTTAGCTGAAATCTGAAGGATTAGTGAAAATTTGCCAACTGAAGTGGTGGAGATAATGTTATTGGTAGTAAGAGGCGTAATCAATCAGCTTTCGAAATATTGAGCATTTTAAAACAAAGGATCCCATGCTCAGTATTTGAAAAATTGCCATTAGGCAATTTCTAAGTATATCCAATGAAATGTCCCGCCGTATGTGCTTGGAACCCATTAGTCATAACTTGGTGATATAAAGTACGTTCTTGACCTATGACAGGAATATTATTGCTGGAGTTGCTGTACTAAGAAATGTGATCACATTTACCATCTGGTGAAATAGCTGTCTCGCCCAGGTTGAGGTTCACAAATGACTAAAGCCCTGAGTAGCCCACAATTACTCAGTTGCCCAAAGGCCTACAAGTAGACTGGAAAGTTGTCTGTGTTTCATCAGATCCCTGAAGTTTGGGGTGAGGGCAGGGAGAAGAGGCATTTATTGCTTTCTCTTTTATTTTCCTTTGTAGTTTGAAGTACTTCAGTTCTCGTGTCAACTAAATTTAGTGGGTCAGGGTTCATGTCATAGTGTCATGACATGACACTATGTTGGTAGACTCTGGGGACATGATGACTGAAAAGAAAGAAAGAAAGAAAGAAAGAGGAAAAGGAAAGGAAAGAAAAGGAAAAGGAAAGAAAAATGCAATCCCCGCCTTCAAAGGGCTTATATTCTAAGTTTATCTTTAGAATTGTTCTATGCTGTACAATATTTTTAAAGGCATTTAAATGTGTATTTTCACATTTAAGTGAAAATATAAGCAGCTTTGTAATGTGAAGCCGGAGTACAGAAATTGCTCTAAGTGGCTACTTGTTGGACCTCAGTTTTGCCTTGTATGTGTGATAATTAACACAGCTTTTCAGGTACATTTCTGAATGAATAAGGTTTAATTTCTCTTTGGTTCTGTTAAATTACTGAAGTGATATTAATGGGAAATTTCTCACTCTGCCAGATGATTTGGCACTTGAACTTTATTTTTACTACTTGTTTATTTGTCTATAAAATTAATAAAATTAAGAAGTGAAATGCATGATTGATTGTTGGCATTTTCAGGGAGGGAAATTGAAGCTCAGTGGAATAAATAGGTAGATAAAAATGTCTGAATATATGAATAGAAGTGATGAGATAATACCAAAAGAGAAAAGAAAAATTAAAAAAAGCAGCTATCCTACCTCTTCTGTCAAGAGTGAGAACTCTAAGAGAAAATATCTGGAGCAAAAGAGGAAATGAAGTGAGTGATACATTTGAAACTGTTAAAAACTGCTGAATTTTCTGGTAGCAAGGGAACCTATTAAAAGCTACCATAGGAATCCTGGATATTCAAGCACCTTGAAGGGGTAATTTTAACAGGATAAGGAAAGAATTAAATACAGAGCACAAGGAAAAATTTTAAAAGCGAGAAGAGGAAAATAAAACAAATCTAAGTCCAAAAAAATCCTGCCTAGGGATATTGCCCAGGAAGGTGGATTTAGCCAAGTAGGCACTAAGCCTAGTATTTCTTATTTCCCTTTTCATGCCACAAAATATGAAGTAATCGCCTTAGTAGGACTTATTACAGTGATCAAATCACCTAATAATCTGAAATGTTTCCTTTCATATGAAGATCCTGTTTTGTTTTGTTTCTTGAGTAAGGACAGTCTTTTTTTTTTTTTCTTTTCAGTTTTTTGTTTTGTTTTGTTTTTTGCCTCAATCTATAATCAGGTTCTGTGGAAAATATAATTCCAAATATCCATAAATCTTTTGTCATTGGAAATGAAAGTGATGACCCTAGAAAAACATGAAAGTCAAAAAGTTTTCATACTTTTAATGTGTAGTATGAATAGCATGACTTGTTTCTCTAATTCTGAAATTCTAAATTCCCCATGAAAGAGGTTAAATTATTTTTCTTTTGTCAAGATTTGAAGTCTCAGAAAATGTAATTAATATCTACACGTCACTAAATTTTCATTAAATAGTTTATTTTAGCCTCCACAGAATCTTGTTCTCTAGTGAAGATTGATTGTTTCAAAACTGCTAAGTGAATTTTCTACCAAAAAAATATTTATACCAACTATACCTAATTCTGTCTCTGGAGCCTACATATATTTTCATGTTTTAAATAATAAACATTGTTAAAATAAATATATACTTACTTGCGGATAGTATAAAAATGAAAGTGATATAAGTAGAATTTTACCTTTTCTAACCTTACTGTATTTATACCTTAGACACACACACGTCTGTGTGCATATGTATGTGTGTGTGCATAACCTCCATACGTGTAAATATATACACACACATATGTACATATAGTCTATATGATGAGGAATAGATTGAAAAAGCAAACAAAATAGCAGTAAACATTCTGTTAGTTGTTTGAAACATTGTTGTAACTTAAATTAGCTCAGGTGCATAAAAAACTAGGAAGTTTAGAAATTTTAATAGAATTGATGTTAGATAATGAAAATGTATTCCATTTATTAAGCATTTTCTTTATGCCAGACTCCATTCTGTTGTTCCTTCTTGGCACCACTCCAACTGGTATTCTATCTGATAAGGGATAAGGGATATATTTCTTATCAGAAGAGTCAGATGGAGCCTCAGTCAAATGAATTCTGAAACGTACTTTTATGTTCTAAAGGCTGACCTTTTGAGGTGTGATTTGTGCTGTGCAGTAAATAAGAAAAAGGATTTGCCCTGTGGGACAGCAATCCTCCCTTATTTACCAGTGGGCACTTTGGAAGAGTTTTATAAAAGTGACATAATTAGGAAAAGGTATTATAACATTTCCTCCACTGGAGGCAGTCACTTTCCTTGATGGGATTAGAGCTTCCCATGGTCGTCAGAGGGCAGACCCTTGCTCAATACAGGATTCCCCTGGGTAGTGCATACCTTGCAACACTTCTATTAGTAAATGTTTTTTTCTCGTTTCATAATACGTTGGTGTTTATAAGTTGGTTTCCATGGATATTGCCTGTAGACAGTTATGATATTTGGTGATAATGGTTCTGTATAGACCTTGGAAGAAAATAAAATTTTCCAGAAAATGTAGTGGGTAACGTTCTATTAACATGTTCTATGTATAATTGCATATTTTTTGAGATACTACACACACGAAAGGAAATGTGATTAGGTTCTTAAACAGGGGGGAAAAAGAAAGCCAAGATTTTTTTTTAAAATGACCTCCTGTACTACCTGGTTTATTCCTTTATTTTGCTGAAGAGGAACCTGAAGCCTAGAGCCATTATATTGAACACCTATTTCCTTAAAATCATCAGTACATCAATCTGGATTGAAATGCTCTGCTCTTCTGTTTGCATTTATTAATGTACAAGTCTATGGGGTGCCTGGGTGGCTCAGTCATTAAGTAACTGCCTTCGGCTCAGGTCATGATCCCGGGGTCCTGGGATCAGGCTCGCATCAGGCTACCTGCTCAGCGGGGAAGCCTGCTTCTCCCTCTCCCACTCCCCCTGCTTGTGTTCCCTCTCTCACTGTCTCTTTCTGTCAAAAAAAAAAAAAAAAAAAGTACAAGTCTGTGGATCTATTCTTAGATGTCAAATGTTGAATAATGAATTTTGCTGGAATGCCTAAAATTTCTTTTAAATTCTGAGAACATTTTTTCACATGCTTTGATGATAAATCATCTCATTAAAAATAAATATTCAAGGGGCGTCTGGGTGGCTCAGTCGGTTGGGCATCTGTCTTCATCTCGGGTCATGATCCCAGGGTCCTGGGATCGAGCCCCGCATCGGGCTCCCTGCTTAGTGCGGAGCCTGCTTCTCCCTCTTGTTCTCACTCTGTCTGTCTCTCTCTCTGTCAAATAAATAAAAATAAATAAAATCTTTAAAAAATAAATAAACAAATATTCAATAAGTATAAATGCTCAAAATAAATACCTGGAAGGTTTTGTTGTTTTTTTTTTTTAAACGCTCATATTCAGGCACTGTACCTGAAATTCTCTGATACTCTAAAATTACAGATTATTTTCATCTCACTATGATATATTCTAAAACAAACTCATTTTATCATTTTCATAGACATCATCACCAAAAATTTACGTGTCTAAACATATGAGCCTAAATGCCTTATGCTGCTGATCAGCCATTTAAATATTGTCTTTTAAAATCAGGCTTGAAGTCATGATAATGCTTTGATAAGCATAACATGAATGCTGTCCAAATTTTATTATCACACTACTTAAATATTTCTCTTAGCCTTAGATAAATCCATATCTAGAGTCCCTCAGTATTTGCAAGTGTAGCAATGATACAGTTTAGATAAAAACTGAAAGAACCAAGCCTATTGCAAAATCCTTTAAAGATGTCTTGATTAATGATGTCATGACCTTTTATAAATACATTTAGGCAATGAAATTCATCTATTCAAAGAACATGCAGAAGGAGCAGCCTGTAGGTGCCTTTTGGTAGTGGTTACTTGTGGAAAAAATGCCCGGAACTGTCTAGGTGTTAGGTAGATGAGAGATTATATTCATAGCCCTTCCTTCCTTCTTAAATTTTGATGCCCTTAAAGTGATTCTTTAAATGTACATTCCCATTTCAGTATTCCTAAATATCTTAAGCTCAGTTGGGATGCTTTGGAGGAGGTCCTACTTTTTTTTTTTCCCCTATTTCTACCTATCTCTCCCTTTTATTCTTACCCTATTTATTGAAAGTAGAAGCGAAAATGACAAGATGATAATCCATCATAGAAAAATTTTGCTTTAGTCTAAATACAATATTAATTTCGTTTCTTAAATTTAGTTTCTCAAATTTCTTTCAATACTACAGTGGTTCAGTTGTTGACACATGGAATAAAGGTATATTGTTGATCATTCGTATGAACTGTTATTGAATTATTACTAATTTAGTAGTGACTTACTCAATGTGTGTTTAATAAACAGCCACACACACATTAGAGCATCACACTAGGCAGGCCTACGTGTTAATGAGATTTCTTTTTTTTTAAACTAATTATAAGATAGTAATAAAGAGTACTAGATGTAGTCTTTAGGGTAGAGAAGAACATGAATATTATACTTTGCCTTGGGAGCAGTCTGAATTAACATGGATTAGCGACCTAAATCTTGGCATTATTTCAGTAGTAGTACAAGGATATGAGGTGATGTTTCTGCAAAAATGCATAACTACCTGCAGGTAATAATCGACTGAGGGTAAGTAACCATATATTTCAATGGCTGATCAGTCTTGAAAAAAATTCTGAGCAAATAGGTGAGGGTTTGATATATTATGTCACTTAATCCCCCCAACAGTCATAACATTGATACTATTATTATGCTTTTTTGGTAGAGTATAAAATGCTAACACAAAAATTAAGTGTTCAGTATTTTCACAATCTATTGATGAATCTGTCTCTTCTACTACAATGAAAAAAGCAACTGTTAATAATGATAGCAAATATCTAATGCTTCTATCGTTTTGGCAGATTAAGTCAGGAATGTTACTTGAGTAACATGAGTCACAGTAGGGATCCATGCAACTTAGCCCTGTATGAGGAGCTGTGGGTTCTGTTCTTCCACAGGGTAGCGTCTTCCATTGTTTGCCTACATGGCTGCAATGATAGTAATTATTGAACACACAAACACACACACTCACACACACACACTGACCACTTATTGAGCAGCTGACTTGTTAGGCACTTTTGTAAACACTTTATATACATTCTCTCATTTGATTCTCACAACAGTCTTGAGAGTTAATGAATAGTTTCTGCATTTTAAGGAAGAGGATCTGTAGAGTTTAAATCAGAGTTCTTAACAGTGGATTCTGAATACTGACATTGAGCTGATGGTAAGTTTCTGTTGTGTTGTTTAACTGGGTAGGGACAGTAGGGTATAATGGTTAAAAATATAGGCTCTGAAGTCTAGAGCAAAGGTCCCGTTCCAATTCCATTACTCTTAGCTGTAATGGCTTTTGCTCTGTTGTATTACCTCTCTGTACCTGAGTTTCCCCATTGATAATAATGGGTATAATAATAGTAGCTATGGATAGGGTTGTGTTGGAAGATTGAATGAGTTAATATTTATAAAGTATCTGGTACATAGCATGTACCACATAAAGTTTGCTTTATTGTGGTGATTTTGTTTTATACAAATATTGTAGAAGTCTTGTTTCTTAAACATTATAGTAAAGTCCCGCCTTCTTGTTATTTCATATATTATGTACATTTCCTCAATTGGTGTTTATAAGTTATTATTAAATTTATTACTATGCATTGTTATAATTCTGTGAAAGACATTTTCCCCTATGCAGTTTCTGGTATTTGCTGTTATAAAGAAAAATTATTGATATTTGCATATTGATCCTATATTTAGTCACTTTACTAAAGTCTCTTCTTGTTGTGAATGGTTTTTAAAAGCCAGAAACTTTGGAATCATCTTGGACACCTGTTTTTCTCATACCCTACACCAAATCATATCTAATTTACCTTCAAAGTATATACAGCACGTAACCATTCTTTACCTCTCCCTCTCCTACCATACTCTAAGCCACTCCATCCCGTACCTGATTATTTCCAAGCTTTTCCAGTATCAGTGCTTTACTCTACTGTAGTCTGTTCTCAAGGGAGTCTAGTAATCAACTAAGGATCATTTTTCTCTTCTCTTTCTTTACAACGTTTCTTTTCTTTTCTTTCTTAGCTAAATAGCTACAACCTCCCCTCAAAAAAAAGAAAAAAAAATCTTGAAAATAGTGGTGAGAATGGCCAACCCTGTCTTTATTCTAGCTTTAATGAGAATGATTTTAATTTTATTTAATGTAAAACTTTCAGTTAGTTTCTGTTAAATAACTTTTACCATGATTTGAAAGTTTCTTGCTATTTACATTTTACTCATTTTTTTAACCTAAGTAGTTGATTTTATCATGCTGTTTCAGCATTTATTAATATGATCCTGCAGTTTTTCTCTTTTTAATATTCTAAAAGATCAATTTTACATTCACCTTCATGTTCATGAACTAAATCCATATTCTGTCATGAAGTATTCCATCTTTCAATCCACTGTTGGATGATATATGATGAACTTTTATTTGGTATTTTTGCATTTCCCTCGATTTTTAAGTAAAATTGGTCAAGATTTTTAATATTTGATTTTGCCATTTAAAAGAACTTTGATATAAGAGTTTTTCATTTATTAGAGATTTTAATTTTTATTTGATTTTCCAGCTTTATTGAGATATAATTGGCATATAATACTGTGTAAGTTTAAGGTATACAATGTATTGATTTGATACACCTATATATTGCAGTGTAATTACCACCACAGAGTTAGCTAACATCTTCCTCATGATACATAATTCCATTTCTTTTGTGTTGAGAACTTTAAGATCTAATCCCTTAGCAACTTTGAAGTATATAATATAGCATTGTAAATTATATCCACAAAATTTAGGCTAGTTTATTTTTTTATTAATTTAGGTAGATATCTGCCATTTTCATTTTTTAACAAGTGCTCATATAACATTGGAATTGTATGTTTTCTTAAAGTCAAATAGAACTCTCCTATAAACCCCATGCCTTTTCATCTTTTATTGACAAGTGTTTGATAATCTTTTCAGTTTCTTCTAGAGCTATTAGTTCACTTTTTCTACTTTAGTCAATTTTGATAATTTACATTTTCCTGGTAAGTCATCCATTTCATTTAGCTTTTCAGGTTTCATTGGCATAAAGTTACATAAAACATATTTACAAATTTTAAATACATTTTTATCTGTGAATGTATCTTCTTTCTCACTCCTAATTATGTAAATTCTTGATTGTATTCTCTCTGTCTCTTTCTCTCTCTCTCCCCTTCCCCTTCTCCTCACTTCCCATGTCAGTGTCTCTCCTTTTTGAGAACGAGCTTTTGGTTTTAATTCTAAATTCTAATTTTGGTTTTGAATATATCTCTTATAGTTTCTATCTTCATTAGTTTTCACTTTATACTTTGTTTCGCTTAATTTTTCTACCTTTATAGATTGAATTCATGAGTTCTATATTGAGTGTTTTTATTTATTAATAATATAAATTTAATCATTTAATTTCCTACCATATACAATTCCACCATGTACAAATAACCACTTCTCATAAGTAGAACTATCATATTTTCATGAAAATTACTCCATTAGTGTGTTGTCGGCCCTCTGAAGCATGGTTGGTGGTTTGACTTACACATTTTCTATGTAGGTTTAAAACTATCAATAAAGAATTTAGAGCAGCTAAAAATAAATACACTAGTACCCCCCTTATCCGCTGTTTCAGTTACCTGTGGTAATTGGAGGTCCGGAAGCAGATGGTCCTCCTCCTGCTGTGTCATCAGAAGGTCAGTAGTACAAGTAGTCAATAGTACAAGTCATACCACTACTTCACAACGCCTGTGTCACTCCCCTCACTTCATTTCATCACGTAGGCATTTTATCATCGTACGTCATCACAAGACTGGTGAGTACAGTACAGTGAGGTATTTTGAGAGAGAGAGAGAGACAGAAGGCCCGCATTCACATAGCTTTTATTACAGTATATTATTACAGTTGTTCTGTTTTATTATTATTTACAGTTGTGAATCTCTTACTGTGCCTAATTTGTAATTAAACTTTGTCATAGGTACATATGTGTAGGGAAAAACAGTATATATGGGGTCTGGTACTGTTTGAGGTTTCAGGCATCCACTGGTGATCTTGGAACATATCCCTTGCAGATAAGGGGGACTACTGTATTACCAAATTAACTTAAACAAATATCTGTAAAATGGATATTCCCAAATTACCAAGTTGACTGATCAGTTTTAGTTGAATGGCCCTTAATGTTTCTCTAGCCATTGAATAAAACCATTTAGCCAATTTGAACAAAGACACAGATTCTCTGCAGTTAGGCCTCAAAATAAGGCAAACATAATTATGTATGCATATTTAAAATATTTTACACAGGGCAGCTTCGAACTTAAGGGTTCTGGAGTTAGCCTGTGTTCTAGAGTTCAACTGCCAATGTGGAAGACTTGGCTCTATATTTAGCTGCTATGTGACCTTGGCCAGGAACTTAGCTTTTCTGTATTTTATAATCTATAAGATGGGCACAGTAACAATATCAACTTTTTGTGATTTTTTTTAAGGCTTAAATGAGTTAAGGTATAAAAAGCAATTGGTAAATTGAATTATTATTTTTATTACTTTTAAATTATTATTTTCAATATGTTAAAGTGTATATAAACATTTTGGTGTCCAAAATAGGAATCTAAAACTTCTATTCTGTATATGAGTGGTATTGTGCTAAACTGAAGTATGATTCAATAAGCACTCTAGAATAATTGGCATCTTACTAATTTTATTACCTTTCCCAACAAACTTAGGCTCCAGGTGACCCTTGCAGAGCTAGGTCTCATAAGAGCCACATTTATTTGTTGGCAGGGTTTCACACCACCGTCAGGTTGGGTCATTCATGAGGTAGATTTAATTGACAGGGTTTTCGTTAGTTTTAACTAGAAACAACCATTTTGCAGGGTTGGTTTATTTTTGTTGAAGGAAGCTGGGTTTCTGACATCATGTTTACCGGTGAATTTATTTCTTTGGTGTACTCCTTACAATTCTGGGGAGTAAGAAGGCAGTCCTCGTGCCCTCGCAGTTTTTAAATTCCCACATGAGAATGAAAATTTTGTCTACAATACCAGACATGTTTGTTAAACATAAAAGAACATAAATCCTCCATGGGTCCCCAGGGGTATGTTAGAGAAAGGGAGTGATCGTTATAAACCACTTAGCGCTGTGTGCTCTGTATCATGTTGCCGTGAGAAAGTGATGTTTGATTGGCTCATAAAATAGGTTTAGTAAATCCTTTAAATACTGATGTGAGCACTTGTGCATGTTGGAAATTAATACCTGAGAGTGTATTATAAGGATTACCATGTCTCCAGACCAGTCACCTGGGCATGCCTAGATTTCTGCGTGTAAGGAAGATTATGTTTTGTGATTTCACTTTTATGTGTCAAATGTTGCTTGGTTTTATCATCTCCCTTTCATTTGACTGAGGCCTGCAGACATCTTTCGTCATTGTTTTCTCTCTCTTTTTGATGTTCTGAGCAGTGCTATGGTGTATAAACCAACCAACTTCCACAACGAATTCCTTCTGCAAACATTTTATCAGAAAAAAGAAAAACTTCAAATTATTAGAGAAGGCAACTGGATTTAATGCATTTGTCTTTTTCCAGCCACATTCTATATATTCTCAAACAATTTAAAGGAAACATGGAATTAAGTGTCAGTGATTTTTGTTTTTGGTTTTTCTATTTTGAAGATTAGATAGCAATGATGAGGCATGGGAATACTTTACAGGTAGATCTTCACTGGGTCTATTTTACATGATCTTGAATATAATTTAAGTTTAAAAAAATGCTATTTTTATAAACATATCCTTTAGCAAGGGGATTTACTGTTTTGAGGAAGAAGAACTAAGCCTCGGTACATAATGGTGTTATTGATACTTTTCAGTTCCACAGACATCTAAACAGTTGTTGAGTATGACCATTAAAATTGATGGTGGAATAATAGAGTGAAATTTAGAATTATATTGTTATAGGACACCACTTCTGAAAAAAAATCTTAAAAGTTTACTGTGGAAGAATTAGTAGCATATGTTAGATTCTGCTGTTTATATGGCGAAAAACAGTACTTTTTTAGATATCCATTTCATTTTACCTTCATGGAATGCGAAACTATGTAGATTTGCAAAGCACTGTGGTAAGTGTGTGCGTCAGGCTTGTATGAGGATGTAAGAATTAATTGCCAGCTGTCTAACTGCAAATCCAGAAATTGTTATAAAGATTAGTGGATTTTTTTTTAATGACATCAAGTTCAGTAGAAAATCTTCATGAAAAAAGTGCTAATGTGCTTCTAACTCTTATTTGCAGGACAGTGATTTTTGTATCAGGATGTAAATAAAGCCAAGGTTAGGACTTATTTGTTCCTTAAGAAATTCTTAACGTTTATAGTCCAGATATTTTGGGGTGGTTAAAAACTCCTTTTAAATACTTCCAAAGAGCTTCCGAATCAGGTAAATACATAACACTGTTTATTTGTTAACAAATAAAAAGAAAAGTCTATAATAGTAAAAACACTTAATGTGAATTTTTGTAGTTCTCTTGCATATGATCTTCTTTTCTCTTAAGATGCTTCTATTAGAAAGAGAATAGTTATTTTGAAAATGGACTGAGGTAAATTTTTGACGCTTTGTGTTCTGTCCAACCAGTTTGTTGAAATGACTTCATAATTGCCAAACCGGAGCGATGCCTTTTGGGTTTCATTGTCTTTGAGCTTTCTCTGGTATTTGGCACTGTGGGCGCTGTCCCCCACTTCTCCTTCTGGTGAGGTTTCCTTCCCTCTTTGCTCTGTTCTGTCGCATCACTCACAGTGGCTTTCCTCACGTTCCCCCAACTGCTCCTTTTCAGGATGTTTTAGTTCCCGGCTCTTTTCTTTCTTCCCACACTTGTAAGGTTCTTGTTTCCCGGCATCCCTCAGATATCGATGATTCTGTTTCCTACCAGCGTTACTCCCTCACTGACACCTCCATGGCCGTGCCTCATCTGCTCTAAGGGTGGCAAACTCAGAGACCTCTGTGGGCAGGTACTGTAAATAGATGATGATCTGAGTATTAAAACAGAAACAACAGCAACAGCATAGAAAGTCGATGGGGATCTTTAAAAACTTAGAACATGTCCCATCTCAAGCTCTTTCCACTTGGTCCCTGCCTCAGTTGTTATGAAGGAATGAAGGTCCAGTGTTCATTCCTTCAGTCACCAAATACTGATACAGCGCTTACTGTGTTCCTGGCACGTAGGTGTCAGGGATAAGGCAGGAGATTGAAGATACCACCCTTCCTGGAGCTGACCTCAATTCTGGAGATCTGAGGAGTCATACCAGGGCTAATGATATTTAGTATTACCAGATCTTCAAATTTAATTAAAAAAAAAAAGCCAGAAATCCAGACTTTTCTGTGAAATTCCACTTTTTAGAATGTTGACTTAAATTTTGAAAAGAAACATGGAGCCTATTAAAACTGCACCAACCTGTTTGCAACATTGGCCTACAAAATATTCTAACATCTGACTCTGAAGTACCAAGGCCTTTCTACCTACATCTGTTTTTCCAGCTTGATCTTCATCTACTTCTTTGTTTCCCACCCTCTATTCACAGTGCACCATGCCTGGCCCCCTCTTTCTGCTGTTGCATCTTACATATTGTACTTCTCACCACAATGCGTTTTCATTTCCCCTCTCTTTACCCCTGGTCAGTGAGTACTCACTGACAGCCCAAATGTTCCTTTGTAATCTGACCCTAATCTCACTGTATAAAATTACTCCTACTCTGCCAGTATTCCACAGTATTTCCTACATACTCTCATTAGAGCACTCACCGAAGTGTTTTATGGGCCCTGAGCCCAAAGAAGCTATCGTTTCATCTTTGTATCCTAAGAACCTAGCAAAACACATTGCACCAAGTCAGCGCTTCATAAATGTTTACAGAATGATTGAGCAGGTCTGAAATCTGGCTCTCTTCAAACTTGCAGTGGTGGTAACCTACATTATATAGGTTTAGGAACAGACGGACACTCTGAATAAAAGCTTTGTTTCACATGCAAACAATCTTGATGTAAAAATTATCCTTTCATATAAAATGGTAGTTATCCACTTTTGTATCAAGTATATCTGAAATAACTACTTGGGTCTGTTCTGCCCAACTCCTCTGACCCCTGAGCGCACCCCTTTTCGGTCCCACCACACACATACACCGAACTCCTAAAATGGCGATACTGGAGGACTTAACACATTTGTCATTAATGACCCCAGACTCGTCACATGGTATAGCAGATATTCTCTTCTTTGTATTTGAGTTTTCTTACTTATTGTTTTCAAACTCCAAAGGTTATATTAAAAGTTCATGTGGAGGTGGGAGCAAGGGATGCAGGATGGAGATGAAGGACAGCTTTCTTGAATGGCAGCGATGTGCCATGTTTTAGGTACTACACAGGTATCCTGTCTTAAAACATCCCCATGAGCTAAGTAGTGTTGTCGTCAATGTAAGGTCAAGAAAATGAAGCTGAAACAGGTTAAGTTACATGTCATAAGAGAGTTCTGGATACTTCTTCAAGATGAAGATGAATAGGTAGAATTGGCCTGTTACATACTTTGTATATCATTTTCATCAATTTTTTTCTGTAAATTCAATACTGCACAAAATGTATTATTTTTAGTTGTCTAGCATCTACTGAATTTAGATTTTTGAAAAAATCTACCAGTGATTTCCAACCACGTCAGACATACCTTTTAAGAAAAATTTTGCAGTATCCTCTTTAGTATTCTGAAATTAGTTTGAGAGAGAGAATGAGATAGAGCATGAGAGGAGGGAGGGTCAGAGGGAGAAGCAGACTCCCCGCTGAGCAGGGAGCCTGATGCGGGACTCGATCCTGGGACTCCAGGATCATGACCGGAGCCGAAGGCAGTCGTCCAACCAACTGAGCCACCCAGGCGCCCCAGTATTCTGAAATGAGTTTATGGAAGTGACCATCTATTTATGTGCACAGTTGTTTAAAATATAAATACAATGGCATGTGTGCTACAGAAACCAGAAATAGCAAAGTAAGTTCTATGAAAATAATGGATTTAAATACATAAGGACACATGCACAGTTACATTAGGAAAATAAAAGTGGTCAGATGCTTGCATCTTTTAAGTAGACTCATTGTGAATCTGACCGTTATAGATACAGATGAATATGTATACTTTTAATTGTTTTAATCGTGATGCAGATAGTATAAGCAGTGTTCCTGTTTGTGATATGTTTTTCCAAAATGGTAATTCTTGGTAAAGTTCCAAAACATGGAAACTTTCTTCAACTTATTTAATAGCTGAATTTCTGGAAAATTTGGTTTTAACTAAAACCGCAAAACATATTTATGTTTATATGTGAGATAATTGTTAGTTTCCAGACTCGATGTGCTATATCAGAAATGTCGCCCGTATGAATGTCCAGTGAACTGTTTGAAAGGCTCGGAGAACATGGGACAAATACTAACTTCCAGGACTTTCCATTGTTGAACATCACTGGACCTTGCCTACTACATGTCATAGTGCCCTCCTCACCCCTGGCCTCAATAGAGCCGAAAATGTCCCTACAGGTCATTTCTGAAACATTTTCTTAAGAGACAATACTGCTTTTGATGAGTACCACTGATCTAAGCTTCCCAAAACCAAAGTATATAAAAATCAGTTCCTTTCTTCAAGGATTTAAGAGACTAAGAAAATGGATCACTTGTTGGGGCTCCTGAATGGCTCAGTTGGTTAAGTGTCTGCCTTCGGCTCAGGTCATGATCTCATGGTCCTCGGATCAAGTCCCACATCCCGCTCCCTGCTCAGTGGGGAGTCTGCTTCTCCCTCTCCCTCTGCCTCTCCTCCAGCTGGCATGCACTTTCTCTCCCTCTCTCATGCTCACTCTCTCTCCCTCTCTCTCAAAGAAAAGAAAAGAAAATGGATCACTTGCATATAGAGTGAATATTGAAAATATGTGTTTATCAAAAAGAGAAAGATGATGGTGAGCTAAGAACAGCCAGAAAGGTCTCACAGAGGCAGACTAGTACAAAGTGAGATTTGAAGGATGTGCATGTAATGATGTGGCTCTAGAAAAGCTTGCATCAGATGAAGAAAGAGAGCCAGGGAGTCTGACTAGGGTGAAAGCGTTACTGTCAGACAGTAATGGGCAATGATAATAGTGATTAAGGTTAGAGTAAAACTGTCATGTCCAAATGGAAATTAAATTGAATAATTCACAAATTGAATGTCAGATATGGTTGCTGCATACAAAATATTTAAGTGTTGAGATGGCTGTTCAGCGAATTTGAAGTTCATTAACAGTTTTATGGAAGGCTTAGAATAGAAGACTCATTTCCCTTTAATGGAGAATGCATTTTCAGTTGTATCTCTTCTTTGGAATATTTTACTATATTTACCCAGTTAAATTTGGAATGGACTCCTGGCGATGGTCCCTAGATAGATTCACTGTATCCATGATCATGGAATTTGAATTGCTAAAATAGCAGATCATATGACTTTATGTCTTTTTTTGTCTTTGTGTCTTGCAGGTATGACTTTGTAGAAGTTGAGGAACCCAGTGATGGAACTATATTAGGGCGCTGGTGTGGTTCTGGTACTGTGCCAGGAAAGCAGATTTCTAAAGGAAATCAAATCAGGATAAGATTTGTATCTGATGAATATTTTCCTTCTGAACCGGGGTTCTGCATCCACTACAACATTGTCGTGCCAGTAAGTACCACTTAGAGATCCCCTTATTTAATTGGGTTAGTTATTTGTTTATTATTAAAAAAAGGATCGGGAAAAACAAAAAACAAAAACCTTTCCCTAGCTTGATTTTTTTTTTATCCATAAACATCACTGTGGTATCACAAATAACTTAAATTTCATCACTGTATATCATTAGCCATGTTAAACACCTTTTCAGTGCAATGAGATAACTTGTTTTTTTACAACATTTAGGAGATTGCGTCATACCCATTCTCCTGCAACTCACTGTCTGATATTTCAGTGTTTATGTGAAGTTACATATGTAGATAGCATTTTTTTTCTTGGAAAAAAATAGGAAAAATGGTGTATTTATTACTCTTACCATTTAGATCACCATCAAAATTTGGACTGTATAATGTCTTCCTGAATTTCAAGTTTGAATTATATTAAATAATAAAATACTATTTTAGTTTTCTAGCCTTTCTGGAGACCTTTCTGATATGATACCCTTTTGCATTTTGCTAACTGTTACTCTCACTTTAAAGATGTAAATTTTGAAGCTTAACATGGGATTGTAATGGTTCTAATATTCAAATTCATTTATATATTAGGAATAAATACATTGCAGAACTAGAAAGCCAGCACTATTTGACATTAACACCATTTTAGCTAGATTCATGTCTGTAATTGCCCTAGAAGTCCATGTTCTTAATTTGATGTTTTACTGTTCCCCCCCCCCAATTAAGGTGGCATCATTCCTTTGTTGTACCCACCAAAAATTTATTTTTTAAATGTGTTGTTTATGAATCCGCACATAACATTTTTCTTTTTATTGAGAAAGGTAAACTTACTATTCTTTTTAAAATCAATGTTTTAGTGAAATATATTTTAAAAAGTAGTTATCTCCATTTTCCGACTTATCCTAATACTTATCCTGCTTAAATAATATTTCTGGCTCTTTCGTTTCAAAAAAGAAGTTTTGAAATTCTCACTGGAATTTAAGAAATCTACTTCTCCTAGTTATAATTGTTACTATAATTTTAGTTATATCCTGATTGCTTGTACCCTTTATTTTATGCCAGCAGGCACACTGAGCAACCAAAAAAGGAAATTTCGCCTTAACATTACAATATGAATATAATATACAAAGTTTAATATTGATTCCATATTTCCTAATTGGCTTCATGAATTGCTAGCTTGCTGTGTGCATTGTTCTTATACCCAGAAAGAGCACAGGTGTTGATACGTGTAACCCACACTATGTTATGTTCCCAGTGTGCCTGCTGGTTTGCTAAGTCTTCTGTCAAAATCATTGAAGATATCATTTTCTATGTAATTTTAAATGGTGATATTATTGATCATATTTAAAATGTGTAATAGGTGACACCTTCATATTTGTATGAGTACTTCAGAATTACTACAAGCAATGTGAGAAATATAGTAAAAGGGTTTTCAGTATTTTTGGTGTGATGCAACAAATAGAAACAAAAGTTTAAAATAATACATAAATAAAGTGTATTTATCCCAAATCTGTGAGAAAAATAAACTTGGAACTGAGAAGATATTTATATTTTAAATAAACTGTTCTTTTCATGTTATATATTGATTTAAATATGTATAACTAGCAATCTACTATCATGCTACAGAATAAGACATGAAAGGTAAAATATATGTATATATGCCGAGACCGAGGGTTGTCTTTTCCTAATTTTGTGACTGCATGGGTTAGTTAGTTGTATAACCCAGGAGTCGTATGGATTAAATAAAATATGTAAAGATAAAAAACACAGGAAATTTATAGTGTTGTACTCAGTTCTGGGTACATTATAGGTTCTTAATAAATAACTTGAATGCTGAGTTGATCATACCACTCACTCACTCCAGCTTAACTAACAGAAGATTCACTGACACCTGTATTTTTATCGGTGAGAGTGTAGCAGGTTCCTGAGCGTTGAAATGAGATAAAACATCATAAGGGTCTGCAGTAAGTACCTCCCATCCTCTTGGCTCGGAAGGGCTCTGCCACCTGGCTTTGACCCGCTTCTAGAGATTTACTGTGATTAAGATCAGAAACCACATCTGAAAGACTTTAGAAGAAAGGTGTATCACCAGTTGCATCATTAAAATTAAATTCAGTGTATTTTTCAATAATTGCTGAAATCCTTTGATAGATTGCAAATGTGGGCTTTGGTGGGCTGCGAATCGACCTTCCCCCAGCATCTATGGAGACACATTTTGCATGGCACCCAAGTTGACCTGTGCTGGGCTGCAGAAAATGGAAATATGTAGGGATGCGACATAGGAGATCTTATATTAATTTGCCTCCTGCTTAGGAAAACAGCAACCATTGGACGGCAAGAAAAAAGAGAATGTGATGCCATGGTCCTACATTGCCTAAGAAGTGTTATTTGGTGATCTTAATTTTGCCAGATTGTTCTCCGGGGAGATTATTGATACATGATTTTTATAATCTCACGAGCTTCAGTTCTGTTAAATTTATTTTGGCAATTTATCTGCCTTTTCTTCACCTATCCTTTGGCTTGGGTCCATGTTTCCATCTCTTCTCCCACACAGCCACACTCCCTATTCTCTCATTCCTGCAGAAAGCTGAGATTTGGTTAGTGAAAATTTGACAAGTGATTTTGCTGTTAAGCCTTCCAGAATGTTTTGAATTATCATTGTGTATTGCTAAATGACATCCCTCCCTCCATGCCTCTCCTCCCCACAACAATTATTACTAGCAGGGCAACAATCCATCAATCTTATCTGTGTATCAATGAATGAAAGCCTAAGGGAAGAAAGTTTGCCTTTTCAAGAAGAGACTTAAAAGTTCTTGTGGCATTTGCTCAAGGGCACGTGCCCCTCCAACCCTTGGATCATCTCTGATGCTTTTTTTTTTTTTTTTTTTTTTTTTGCCAAGGATGAACTTCATAATTAGCACGGCCAGCTTCCCAGAAGCATTGGTCTTATTGACTGCAAACCCACCACGGCAAAATAGGACCTTAGGGACCACTGGCCACAATGGTTTCTTAATTTTGTCATGATAACAGTGATGCAAACCACAGGTCCTTAATGGACTATTAACTTCCTGAATTGAGGTTTCTACTGAGTGCCTAGCACAATGCCAGACACATGGCAACTGCTCACTAGTACCTCATGGAAATGTAGCCAGTTCCCCTCAGAGTTGTCTAAACCCATGTAGAGCTACACTGACTTCTCATTCACTATTTGGTACCCTTGTTACTGTTGTATAATATTGCTGATTCATACACTAGAGCACTGACGAATCACAATAATGACACCAGGTAGTCTCCTGGTCATGATATAGTAAAACTGGTTTCTGTCTCTCCCTCTCTCTCTTCCTCTCATTTTGGTGGGGAGTGGAACATCGGGAGTAAAGACATTGGTACATCCTTAGGACATCATAACCATTAATGTGTATAATCATATTTACCTGCGCTTTTATAATTAACTTAATATTTTGCGTCTATTCACACACCAACAGAAACTTGGAGTTTAATCAATTTTTTTCCAGGACAGTTGTGGAGAAAGTTTATTTTAATATTCTTTATAGTTTAAAGTAAGGGAGATCGCTCTGCAGCCTTCTTTGGGAGCATTAATGGATATGTTTGATTCTAGCCAACCTTTAAGGTTGATTGATTCTATACCAACCTTAGACAGTATATATCTTAGCAGTAGTAGTTTTAATACATTAGTTATAATTTTCGGAAATGGTGTTGCCATACATGTTGCCATTAAAAACCAAGTTCACCTTTATCAGATGATTTATCCACTCTTTTCCCTCTACTAATGAATGAGAGTGCATATAGGTAAAACAAGGATTACTTATTACTTTGAATAAAAGTGATGTTGATTTAATATTTAAAGATTTTATTTTATTTTATTTTTGAAATGTGTGCAAATATAATTTATTCAACTAAGCAAAAATGATTGCTTCCATTAGCATATATTCCACACTTCTCAAATCCTAGGAGTATTTTAGATGCATAAGAGTCCTCTTAAATTCTTTCTAATGATGTGACACATAACCATTACTCATATGAGTAAATATATGTCACATTATAAGATTTTTTATTTATTTATTTATTTATTTATTACAAATTCTTTTGTATGTAGTTATACTGTTCCTTGTAATATTAAGATTTTTAGTATCATTTTCTTGATGCTCAGATATCTTAGAGTAAAACAAATAAAATTTATCTTTCCATTTTACTATTTTAAGTTGATATTATAGGCTGTTTTACTTTAGAAAAAACTTCAGCATGAGATGTTTACCTGAAATTAAAGCTTGTTGTTTATAGCTTTAAAAAAAAGCATACTGGACTTACTATATAAATTTAAAATGTAGCATTTCAATGTTATTTTCAAGAATTATTTATGGAAATAATATACTCCCCCATTATGCCCCATTAATAAATAATGAAAAATAAATCCATGCAAATCGATGCCAAACAATATATACTCAGCTTTTATGATTGTGCATAAGGAGTTAATAATGTCTTTGATTTTTTTTTTTTTTTTTTCCTTCATGCTTAAAAAAAAGGAACTGGTAGATTAGCAGTGAGAGATTGTTTGGGAAGAAATGAAGCAAAACTGAAATAAAACAGTGCAAGCTTGTTTCTGTTTGGAGGCCACACACATTGAGAGCCCAGCACACATTTCGGATCTCTTACAAAGAAAAGAAAATTTCTTGTTTAATTTTGGAGTAATTTATAATAGATTATGTATGTTTTACTCTGTACTGTAGCATAAGCACCATTATTTAAAAATGTTAAAAAACCTACAAAGGCTGAAAAGCATCTTTTCTTCTATCATCACAAGACCTTATTAAAAGTTTATTTGTAAAAAAAATAAGCCTTTAATATAAAAATATTGCATATTTTTATCAATTACTTCAAAAAATTACTTCAAAAATTACTTATTTTTAAGTAAAATATACAAATCCAAATATGAATTTTTTAGTGGTTTTATTCTTTACATATAGAACTATTTCCTCTTGAATATATATTGTTTGTAATATATATGTTTTAGAATGGTTATGAGATTTGAGGATTTTTTTTCTCTCCAATCTGGTTAAAATTTTGAAGGATAATTAAAATACCATTGATTTCTTTTAAACAGTGTTGTTGAATATTATATTTTTTCAGGAGTTTTAATCTAAGCTTTTGAACAGAAGTAGTAACATCATATTTTCAGCAATTCATTTACTCTCATTTTTCGTTTAATAAATGGATCGGTTTAGATTAAGAGAAATAGATGTTATAGCTACCGTACTAATTGACTCCATATATTTTTATCTTCTTGCCTTTATTGTCTGAAAAGAGGAGTGTGGGGTGATGAATGAACTGAAGGCTCTTTTAACTCACAACAACTCATCTTTCATGTTGCTTCTAAATTTTTCCTATTATTTCTTGCTATTTTCTTTTTTTCACTGATTAGCAACAGTTGTTTGGATCTCACATTTTTTTAAATTTCTCTTTAGTAAAATCATACCGAGAGATTAAATAATGCTAGAGAATGGCATGCAAGTATTGTAGCCACTTTATAATCCCAACTATGGGTTTTCCTTAATAGTGATTTTGTAAATTACTTGTCCAGAGTTAAGTCCGTGCCTGGCTAGGGTGCACCATAGAAGGGTGTATGGTTTCTGCGGGGAAGGCTTAGAAGGACACTTGATGCCCGAGGTGCCATTAAGGAATGCATGACTGATTGCCAAAGTAGTTATTAATTATGCGGGATACAGAGAACAAAGCAGCTCAGTGAATATTGAGGTTGGAGGGAGAAAGGAGGAGGGGGATATCTTTCTCGTCCCTTCTGGCATGTGCCAGTAGGTTATTTCACTGTTAATATCATGTAAAGAAAAGTCTTAACTGAAGGCCAAATTTGCTTTTATGTTCAGGTTAAGAAAAATTCCAAGTAACTCTCAAACAAGGTATCGAATTCATTTTCTTAGGGAAAAAAAAAAAAAAGCAGCATACCTGGAATAAAAATCCTTAGAGCAATATCGTAACCCTGACCCCATAGGAAACAAATTCAGTGCTAGAATGTCAAGATTTTTAAAAATTGCAAATCTTCATAACAAATTGCACTGTATTCCTATATTACTGTATTAAACCGATTTTAGTGAATGAAAAATTTAGGTTGTAAACCTTTAAAATACATTTTTATTTACCTTAAGAGAGAATTAAGAGAAAAAAAATTGTTCTTTGATTTTTTTGTAGTATTTGGAGAATGAAAGAAGTTATTTCAAGTACTTCATGTCTGTACTGTAGTCTGAAACACTTTTTGAATGATTAGGTTTTTATTAAAATATACAATGTAATTGTATATTTATGCAGGGAGTCTAGAGATGACAGTATTTTATTACATCAAAGAAATTACACAATTGCTACAGAGACTAAGCTTTTACTTGGCTAAGAGCTGTTTAATGTATTTTTCTACCAACTTCTACCTCATGGACACAGTGATCTCTTTCATGTGAAGATCATGGCTTCTCTTCCATTTCTACTGACTCTTTTTGTTCCAGTTAATTCCTAGCTATCTAAGAAAGAATTTCACAGATGGTATGATTTGTAGTGAGAAAGAAAAAGGCAGTTGGTGCAACTGCAGGAATGGTAAATGGCAGACGAACCACTTTAAGTTGAAATATAAGGGGTTATAAATAAGAATTTAGGAAAGCTTGAAGTTTGATTGACTTATATTTTATATCTAAAGCCACAAAGATTTAAAAGCTTAGAGTTAATATGGCCCTAAACCTGATGGAATTATTCTCTAGAAGTTTGTTGCAATTGAAAATGATAAAATAAATACTTGGTCTTCAGTATCCCCATCCATTTTCCTGTTAGGTCTTTCAACAGGCGTTGAAGAATATTTGAGGAAATATTTTGTTGTGAGAAAATTAAAAAATGTATATGGCATTGCCCTGGGTCTCTGAGAACTTACCTTGTTTTGAGGGGAAAAAAATGTGTGCGTGCGCACACACACACACACACCCCTATACACCTATATAAATACACTACATGAATAAGTGTAATATAAGTGTTCTGGAAAGATTTGAAGAAAGAGGGGCAATTGGTGAGAGGAGAGGGATATTATAACTGTTAGATTAAATGAAAAAACAATCAAACAAAAACCCTGGAAGTGACTTAGTATAGGTTTGATATCAAATATATTATTAAAAATCCCCAAAGAGTTTATTAAAAACCGTATCATCAGATGTCAGAGATTATGATTCTCTTTATCTGGAATGGTGCCCAGTTATCTGCATTTTCATCAGACATGCTTGGAGATTCTGATATAAGATGTTCTCACGTTGAATTTGTGGGTGAGAAATTGCTCTAAACTATAAACTGAGCAGATGCAGAGAGTTTTACTACAAGATGTTGGGGAATTACTTTTCATTTTCAAACAAACGTGAGTATTTTTTGGGAACAGATTGGAAATTCTGCATGAATATTTTCTTGCTAACATACCCACGTGTTCTGTTTTTTTCAGGATTGCAAAAAAGTAGGCCTTTCTCACAGAATTAGATGGATAGATTTCAATTTGTTAATACTTGCATTTATTGTCCTGGCTTTTCTAAGTTATGAATTGAAGCTTATCAGTTCTGTCAACTGTCAGTATCTCTTACCCATGCAACTAGAACAGATGACACTCTGCCTTCTTTTCTAGCTCCACACTAAGCTTCTCTGATAATTCACATATGGCATAGCTCCAGCACTGACACAGTTCTAGACTAGATATTCATTTGTTCTGTGGTGTAAGGCAGTATTATTAATAAAATAAGCCAGTCCCAACCATCAGTCCCCTCATAAACTTTTTCACATGTCATTTTAATTTTTGTCTGAGTTACAGTTGCACGTAGTTTTAAAAGGCAAATATTTCTCTTAGGCTTGTTACAAAAGTAACAGTTGCAGGGCACCTGGCTGGCTCAGACGTTAAGCGTCTGCCTTCAGCTCAGGTCATGATCCGAGTCCTGGGATCAAGCCCCGCGTCAGGCTCCCTGCTCAGTGGGAAGCCTGCTTCTCCCTCTCCCACTCCCCCTGCTTGTGTTCCCTTTCTCACTGTGTCTCTCTCTGTCAAATAAATAAATAAAATCTTAAAAAAAAACAACAACAACAGAAATAGCAGTTGCCCCCACTTTCCTCTGTGCACACTATTTTCCTGGACCTTGGAGGCAAGCGCTTCCAGTTCTTTTAATGGATTCTTTTAGACTTGACCTCTCTACCTTCCTGTAACATGCTTTTTTTTTTTTTTTTTTAAGATTTTTTTATTTATCTACAGACAGAGAGAGAGATAGCGAGAGCAGGAACACAAGCAGGGGGGTGGGAGAGGGAGAAGCAGGCTTTCCGCCGAGCAGGGAGCCCGATTCAAGATTCGATCCCAGGACCCTGGGATCATGACCTGAGCCGAAGGCATACACTTAACGACTGAGCTACCCAGGCGCCTCACCTGTAACATGCTTTTGTTCCCGCTTCTTGATTCTTTGGTTTTAAGAATAATCTATGATCTTCATTTGACTTCACTCTCTGGAAGGTGAGGTGTTTACTTTCTTCCACCCTCCTGCATTTACCACACATGCAGACAAATCCCATCACTGCCTCCTCTAGTAAATCCTGATTCTATCAAGATCCAAATCCACTGTGTACATTATGGTGACTATGGAATCATGGTTCACAGCTGAGCCATGAAGTATATACTATGACTGCATTTCCTTTCCTGCCTTGTTTTGTTTTGTTTTCCCTAAAGTTGTGTTATATTTTGGTTTGTTTAGCTTTCTATTTATTTATCACTGATTCAACCCCAAACTGTGCCTCAAATTGTGTGAATCTCTTCTCAAGTACAGTCAGACACATTCGTGTTTTCTAATAATTTCACCAACCAGAAGAAATCTCTGCTGAAACAATCTGGTCTACTTCAATTTAGACTGATTACAGACCTACCACCCAGCTGTCATCCTCGGGGTACCCCTCCTACCCCCACCCCATCATTACCCTGAATATTCCCTTTGCTGTTTTCTTGCATTAGATCCCTTGTTTGCAGGATCTTTTGTCTTCTCTCTTGTTTACTTCCTGTTTTGGAAGAGAGTAAACCCTCCATGAATTTACCGAGAAAAAGGAGCATCAGAGATAAAATTCTGTTGGCTCGAATAACTGAAAATTTCTTTATTTAACCCTCAACCCTAAATGAATACTTGGCTAAGTGCAGAATTCTAGTTGGCTACTTAAAAACTAACTGGTCATTCTGTGCCTGTGGATGGGCTTGCTGACTATGGTCTTCACTGTATTGTGATCTGGCCGGGTCAATTCCTTGAAAGCCCCCTGATTCCCCTAATCTCTTTTCTAAGGGTATAATCCTGGTCGCCAGTTCTCTGAAATGAGAGCTGAGTGGATTAAGACGGAGAGTCTCAGCATTAAGTGTAAACACATTTCCCCAATCCCCTCCATACCCCCATATTCAGAATAATATCACTGCTCCCAACTCTGCTTGGGTTCCCCAGTCCATAAATCCTCAATTTTATTCTGTTAAGGGAACAAATTTGAGCAGGGAATAAATCCGTCTTCTGCCACTCTGGGGAAACAGATTTGGAGTGTTGAACAGCTTCATGATTTTCAACCAGTCTTCCTGTTTTTAGCTCCACTGTCCTTCCCAGTTCCATACATACGTACCTAACGCCACCAGATCCCAGAGCTTTTTGGTTGCCCTTTCATGCAAGTCAGGTTGCTTCCTGATTTTCCCCTTGCTAAATTTTGGTCCACCGGTTCAATGACTGCACCTCTACCTACCTTCCAGTTTCCAAAATTTTATCACTGTTGACTCCTTTCTGATTTTCTTTGGCCTCAAAGAATTATGCATTTAAAGAAATACTTTCAGAATCAATCATTTTAGGAGAGAACAGAGCTAAAATCACCATCTTATTTTCCCTCTGTTCATATAGCAATGTCCTTATCAAACACTAAGTTTATATTTGATCAACAAAATACTTGGAAACTCTGTACAATATATTGGGGGCATAGTTGACTTTAAGGAACAATGCCATTATCTTTCCACGCCAGATAAAATATGTCCTCGCAGCAGTTGCTTTGCATGATTATGCTAATATCACATTTCCTTTTTTAATGTTAGGGAGGCATAGATAAGACTTGATACTGATTAACTATTTAACATATCCTGAACTCTGTTGTAATATTAGTATTATGTCCAGGAGTATCCACTAGCATACCAGTCATGGTTCATACATTTTACATGTTAGTTATATGGTTATAACTAACATATAACTAACATATGGTTATAACTAACAGTTTATCATATGATTCTTACCTTTAAGAAAAGACTATCCTCGTAAATAGTCTTCAAATATTTATGTTTGAGTAATGCTATTAATGTATTTGAATGCTTTGAACATTAAAACTAGAGCTTTAAAAATTTTACTTATCTCCTTAAGATGACATAATTGTTATTTATTTAAGATTATTTTGAAATCACATGAATATGATTTTATATACAGTATAACTATCAATTTTTACATCCTCTTAGGACAAAACTGAAAGGTAAATGAGTATACTTTTGAAGAGGTTGATTTTTGAAAATGAAGTATATTGTAAGCATTTTTTGGAAAGGAAGTACTTGATGATACCAACTTGGAAATAGTTGAATTAGGCAGAAGAGAATGATGAACAAATATTGAAAGAAGTACTAGGCTTGATGGGTACTTTTATATCATCTAATCCCCATAATGGGATGTTATCGCCATTTTACAGATTAAAACTCAGAGAATGTCACATATACAGAGGTGAGGATATTAAATAGGGCTTTCCCAATTCTATATAAAGCCAGGCTGCTTATGCACTGGTTTGGGAAGTACAGTAGGAAGATGACTGATGAAGGGAAAGCAAATGTAAGATTTTCTCTCACCATCTTTGCTTTCTTATTAAAACACCTAGGTAGGGGCGCCTGGGTAGCTCACTCGGTTAAGCATCCAACTCTTGGTTTTGGCTCAGGTCATGATCTCAGGGCCATGAGCTCGAGCTCTGCGTCAGGCATAGCTTTGGGCGTGGAGCCTGCTTAAGATTCTCTCTCTCCCTCTGCCCCTCCCCCAACTCGCTGTGGTACGTGCTCTTTCTCTCCCTCTCTCTAAAAATTAAATAAATAAATAAAATTTAAAAAAATAAAATAAAAGACTTAAGTATTGTTTCTGTTGATTATGATGTCCTGGTTACTTTAGAACCTTGAGAAGTTGGTGAACTATAATAGAATTTACCTTTTTTTTTTTTGTAAACAATAGTGGTAATGAATATTGAGTATTAAATTTTACTTTCTGCACGCAGTTACCTTTAAAATGCAAACAAGACATAGCTCCTTTAAAAGTTACTTTCAAAGTAAAAACATTTTTTTTAAAAAAGGTAAAAATGCACATGCAGTCAGTATTTCGCTCATTATATTTCACTTATCAGTCAAATTTCATCACTGTTGAAAAATGACACAATTACTTTTGTGAGTATCCTCACAGTCTTTTAGCTCCAAAGAATTTTTCAGAATTGTGTCATTAAGGAAACTTTGAAGGCTAATATTTATACAGAGAAATAAGAAAGTAAAATTGGAAAATAAGCATAACAAGGAGAACGAGACCTAACTGGAAGCCTTCTATCAAGCACGTCCTACACGTAGTGCAGTGGAATATTAGAAGACCCGTGGCATTCTGAGCTCGAAATTAGGCAGTTTGTGCAAAGTGACTGAAATACAGTAGGCATTTGATAATCTTTCAAATGAATGGAAAAGGAAATCACAGATCTTAAGGGCTAACATAGGAGGGGGCTGCCCTGTGCAGCTGTTAGCAGGGTGACGCCTGTTGAGCGCCCGGAGGCCCCAGTGAACTGAGGGAGGAAATTCCTCCGGAACCAGGATGTCTTCGTGTCAGTGCCCCAGGGCAGAGGTCTTGTATCTGCCTAGGTGTTTCCAGTCTAGTGAAGTCAAGTCAGCTTTTGTTCAAGTGTGAATAAGGGCTGGTGTAGAAATACCTGCCTGGTACCTTTCCTTGTGTTTCTCCACTCCAAGTAGTTGTTCAGAAGAAGGATTAAGGCTGTCATCTGTTGCCTTAAAGGACTATATGAATTATCTTAAGTACTTCCAAAGCAGGTTTGCTTAAGAAAGCCAAGGTTTATGTTAAAAACTCCTCCCCACTTCGGAGGAATAATAGGAAAAGGCATTGATGGGACAATTATCTAAGACTCTCAAATAAAATCTGAGAAAGGAATTGGAAATAGGTGTGGAGAGCTCCAAGTCAGCCTACGCAGTGTCTAATGCCTCCTCTGAAATTGTGCTTTTAAATTTTATAGCCCTGCTAAAGAGGAAATGCCTTTTTTTCCAGAGGAATAACATTCTGATAGGGTTAAAAAAAAAAAACAAAAAAACTTTCCTGCCGGGTGTAAGTTAATGAAATAGCATTAAGTGTAATTAGTTGTTTTAGGAAAAGACATGTGAAAGACGTTGAATTGTTAGAGAGACACTGCATGCCAAAACTTGACTTCTAATACCTGAGAGAGCCGGTATTAAAATATATGACACATCCTTTGGATCGGATTCTTCAGAAGTCTTCTCAGCATTCTGACACAAATATTTTCCTTTCTTTTTGGAATATGATGAGTGATGCTTTGTGGCATTCTTGACCTATTACTGATAAAAATGATAAAAAAGAACTCGCAAATCCACGCAGGCATACGGTGTTTTGTTTTAAAGACGGGGGATCCTTTTCAGACTTGGTCTTCTGCAGGGTCCTGAGTTCTCTTCTGAATTTCATGTTAACAGGCTGCTTAGTCATCTTTTGGAACTCGCAAAAGGTTTAATATTTTATGACTACATGGTGAGAGGGGTACGTTGGACTGAAGTTTGTCGTTGTAGTAACACTGAATGGGAAGGTGTTTATTCCTACTGCATATTTAATTGGCTTTCCCAAATGTGGGAATCATGCTTTTCATTTATCCACAGTTTATGTTTTCTCTTCCAGTAGGATTTCTGATTACATGAAAGGGATTCACTGTTTCCTGTGGTTTGCCACAGTCTTTCTTTGGCATGAATGGCAGGGCATAATTCCTTGTCACTGAGTAATTTAAGGATCTTAACTCTTGAAAAGGACATAGAGTCTTTTGGTAAGATCTTGGACTTTCTTCCGTGATGCCTTTGCATTTGGTTTTTACTCCTTTATGTTGCAAGGTTGGGGCAAGATGCAATTTAGCTTACATAAGGATTCAGTCATTTGACTTGGCGATACAGCTAATTTTGTATTTTAACTGTAAGTTTGTATTAAGCTGGAAAATGAAAAGCAACCTACCTAAATAAATAATAATAGGACACACCATTTCTTGAACATCTACTGTTGTATTGGGTTCTTAATATATGTCGTCTCATTTATTCAGTACGATAACTGAGAAATTATTTGCATCTTACCTAGAGGACGTATGCTCAGAGAAGGAATGCAACTTGCCTACGGTTCAGAACAAACAATTGTACAAATAATTATAGCCAAATCAAGAATTTCAAACATAGCATAGAATATCTCCTAGTCAACTTTTGTTCAGTAAGAACTTTTTTAGCATTTTATTTTGAGATCATTGTAAATTGATGTTCATTTGTAAGAAAGATCATGTATACCCTTTGCCTCATTTTCCTCAATGGTAATAACATCTTGTATAACTATATGTAGTACAATATCACAACCTAGAAAGTGACATTGATACAATCCACCAACTTCAAAAAGAAATTTTGGAATAAATAAAAATACACAAGGCTGTAGGACGTGTTAAATGAAAGTTTTGTATGAAAAGATTTCATAAATAAAAATTAGAAGGATATTTGATTAGTACATAGCTTTTTTTTTTTTTTAAGATTTTATTTTTATTTTTTGACAGAGAGGGACACAGCGAGAAAGGGAACACAAGCAGGGCGAGTGGGAGAGGGAGAAGCAGGCTTCCCGCCAAGCAGGGAGCCCGATGCGGGGCTCGATCCCAGGACCCTGGGATCATGACCTGAGCCAAAGGCAGACGCTTGACAACTGAGCCACCCAGGCGCCCCAGGACATAGCTTTTTAAAATGGCTTAATCAAGAATACTAAGAACATACATTTTTGTTTCACACAATGGCTTCAGCATACCAATTTGGGTCAGAAGGGAAACTTTTATTCTAAACTGGGTAATCTCATAATCTTCATCTAAAATTCTGTGTAGTGCAGAACCATTTTTGCAGCTTAGAGTAGAACATCTATCATAGATTAAAGATTACAAAATCAAAAATAATTCCACAAATCACTCTTCTTGATGTGGGATTCAAAGTGAATGTATGAAACATAAATAGTCACTATAAATAAATCCATGAATAAGGCTTTGCTGCCTCTGAGACAGAGATTAATGAAGTTTTAGGATGCTAAGAGCTCAAGATAGAATCTATAGCTTTAAACTGATGTCAAGATTGAGAATTGATTACTTAAAAGCCCTTCATTTCTCCAGAATAGATTGATGACTTTAGTGCTACTAAATCTCCTCTCATGCAAAATTTATATAATTTGGTTTCAACAGGTATGGTATGTGTGTGTAAGGGCGGATTTACATATTAAATGTAACTGTAAAAGTTAACTGTAAAAGTTAAGCTATTTCAAAAGCAAAAGATAGTAATGTGTGTGATATTTTCAAGACATTTTTAAATTTTGGATTTCAATGGAAGCCAGCTCATGGACCCATGGGAGGTGATAGCCGGCCTATTGGCTGACTAGAATGGTTCAGATGGAGAACCATGAAAACAATACACATATTCTGTAAGCATTTAATTTTAATTTCACTACTCTTCCTTTAGGGCCAAGACCTTTGCTTTACGTAAGAATATGCTGATTGGAGTCCTGTTGTATTTCTTCCCCAAATCATGGCCATCATGCCTTGATCATGACTTTCAGTTTGAGTTTCTTTAAGTAAAAATGAGAACTCAGAGATACCATTTAAAGCAATCTAAGTGCAGAATTCCTTTAGGATTTTATGAAGTTTTCCTCTCCTGTATTTTACATTTGTCTCTCTCTTACCTCCTTGAACAACAGCTTTTTTTCATAGTAACTCATTTTATATGCAGTCCTTCCATAGCATTCATTTAAGTCTTCAAAGAAGCAACAACTCATATTTGATTGGATTCATAATATTTGAATAGGGATAATTACAAAAACAAGTACTACTGATATAAATGGCTTGGGGAACAAATACAACTGTCTCTTGGCAAGTGTAAAATTCGCCTGGGGGAAGCAGAAAGGTTGCTGATAGCATTCGGTGATCTATAGTTATCATCAATCAGCTAAACTAGGGCAGCTCAGTGACACTCAATTAAGATAATGACTGTTATCCTTTGTTCGGTTACACTATGGATACTGCCTGATAGTGTATCACTGGAATATTGTAAATAAAAAATATGTAAGTATATAAATAATAAATATATATACATAAATATGTAATACAATTTAAAATATGCGTGGCCCTATTTGGTAACTGGTAATTGTGCCTTGGTATGGATATCAAAATGGCTAATAACATGCCGTGACCCAGTGTAGACATTTAATGCATTTTTATCCTCGTCTATAATTCTTCCTGAGGAGATTTAGCTTCATTATTTTTCAAGCTGTAGAGAATAGCGTGGCAACCTGGGGAAGTCACTTATTTGAAAGAGTGTTTTCTAGTAGTGAGATATCCTTTACATGGAATCCAAATGAAGATGTATGAAGAGATACTTTTATCTTATTGAAAAAGCAAAATGGCCTATAGAAAATATTAGAGATTCACCAAAGTAATGGGGGAGGAATTTTCTCTTTTTCTGCCTTTTCTCCCTCCCTTCCTTCCTTTCTCTCCTCCTTCCTTCCTTTCTTCATTTCCTCTCTTTCTTTCTCTTTTCCTAAGTGCTCCCCTATCCTGACCTACTTCTTGACTTCTGTTGTTTTCAATGTCAGTTTCCCAGAATTTTGTCTCTACTTTACCACACTGTGTTTACTTAGGAAGATGCCATGCTTGTTTTTTGGTTTGTTTGTTGTTTTTTTTTTTTTTAATTTTTCTCTAAGTTAAATTGATTTCTCAGTTCAGATTGGGTATTCTACTTTCTACTAGATGGCATGTGTTTCTAATGTCAGGTACACTCGGCTTTGACCATCTCCTTATCCTAAGGAAAAAGGCTGGTGGAATGTGAGCTCTAAGCAGCTATGCCGCTTCAGTTTCTCCAGCAGGTCAGCCTCCCCATGACTGTCAACAGATCAAGCTGAACAAACACAGTTTAAAGTGAGCTCTGGTTTATTTTCCTTAAAAGCCATCCTAATCCATATAAACACATAGTCAGGAATGCTTGGATATAACAATGTTTTGTGATACGAATTATATCATCAATATTAGCGGTAGTGTTTACCCCTCTGAGTTCTCGGGCATTACTTAGCACCTTGGTTACTGACCTTGACCAAGATTCTTAACTGAGGCCTTACTGCAGAGGAGTTGCATTCTTGTGACCTTGAGTGCCACAGATTTGGCTCGAATTCTCACTCTTCGACTAATCTACCTTTTTTACCTTGGGAAAGTTTTCCTACCCACAGAATGTGAATGACAGAAGTTTCTGCCTTATAGCATTGTTGTGAGGATTATTAGCTCAGTGTTTGGCATGCAGTAGTCAACAAATATGTGTTACCTTTATTTTAAAGGTCATATGTTACGACTTTAAGCCACTGTCTCCCTAAATCAGTATTTTTTAAACTTTCTGGCCAAGACCACACCATAAGAAAACATTTTAAAGTATGATCATGCATGCATGCGTGCACACACACACACATTTTAAAATATATGTAGGGATAGGTACATATTATGAAACACTTAACTTTAATACATGAAATTAGTGTTATATTTTCTTTTCCATTTTTATTTTTTTTTTAAGAATCCTACTCACCATGTACTAAATTGATTTCATAACTCACTAAATATGTTACAGCTTAAATTTGAAAAATCTGATCTAGGTTGTAAAAGATGTATCTTTTATTTATAAATGATATAAATGTATCATTTATAAATAAAAGAATATACCTTTTGGGCATTTTACTTGCCTTTTTGGAAAAATACCATATTCTACTAACATGTCAGGATTCATTCTTACAGTCCCCAAGATTGATACCAAAAAACATTTTCCAGTGTAAACTGTAAAACCTAAAATAGATTTTAGAAAATCGAGATTCAGGGTCTCCCATCTATGTTGACCTATTCAAAACTTACTCCTTTTTAGGAACTTGTCCTTGGTGATCACTTTTCAGAATGGTACTGATACCTTAATGATGATAGGAACTATTTATTGAAGGCCGGCTTGCATTCTCTGGAACTAAATGGACAACTGTGTTTGCAATAATACACTGTTGGTTAAATTTGTTTTCACGCTTAGTTTTGAAAAACTCATCAGTCTTTTAGTGTGAGGATCAACTAATGGTTTTTGAACCAACAATCCAGAGTCTGCTTGTCCACAGGAACTGTTTGCCAATGGCCATGGGCACAGGCGAAAGTGATTGCTTGCTTCATGCCCTCTGACTATCTTTCTGTTTTCAGTGAAACCAAAGAAGAGGCCGGAGCTACTATGTATGGATAGCTGTCCCGTGGTAGTACTTATGAAATGTAGGAGTGTGAAATTCGTTCTCTGTGCTCTCCATGGTATAATTGGAAACACAGATAAAAGGTTTTGGAAAGCACAGTTTTTCATTGTTTAGACAGGTCTCTAGGCTTCCTGAACTATGCACACTACATGAAATGGGGCCCTTAGTGGTATTTACTCTTTATGTATGAATGGCATTTCTGCCTGAAGATAAAGCATTTTTGGTAAAAATAACCTGTCACTCAAATTGAGACGTTTTGCTTGGGAGATACCATAGTTTCAAAACATTTGTCTGCTCATGCATGCTCCCCTGTTTCCCTGCTCTTCTTAAGCTTTCTGATCTTGACATATTTGCTTTTGTGTTTAAAAATCTGCTCTGTGATTTTTACCTTTGTATTGCATCTATGTAAAGTTACCACTACTAACATGTTTTATTACTTTAAGAACAATTTCTTAGGGATATTTGTAATGCTAATAATTGAAGCAAAATATTTCTCATGGAGTGTGACTTTTAGGTTTTAATTCAATTCCAAATTGGCTCAAGTATCCCACAAATACACTATCATTTTATTCATATTATCAATTAGTGGTATTAATACAATTATATTTTCCTTCATATATTCGGATTGTGGCTCCAATAAAATCTGTATTTTTAAAATTTTTTATCCTTTTATAAATCATACAGGTATTAATACCTGTTTAATCATTTTCCTACTCACCATCCCCAGTGCTATACTTTTGAGAACATTAAGAATTTCAGTCTGTTGTTACATTCGTTTTAAGCAGAGACAAAGACACTAGGCTTTTTCTTGACCCTTGGGATTGAGAGAAAATATTTACAGATGTTAACCGTGGTGAAACTACTTTTCATATATCCCTTTTGATCTCTATGAATAATAAACGGGAGGGTTTCATTAGCCATATCAAAGTTTCCAGGCCTTCCTAGAATAGATTTGAAAGTTGATGGCCAAATGGAGATTAGGTTTTTAAGCCCATCATAGACAGGGTGTTACATTGTTGCTACCATACCTACATGTATTAGGCAGTGAGTCCATGTTTTTAATTTATTTTGAGACTTGACTTTGTATTGCATTTTTGTAAGGTTACCGCTACTAACATATTTTATTACTTTTAGAACAATTTTGTTGGGGTATACATAATGCTAAATAAAGCTAAATAATTAATATGTAGAACTTTGTTTTTAAGACTTATTTAACTTCTATAAAATCTTTGTTTGCACTACTTTATGTTTAACAGATTTTTCTTCTGTTAACATGTGAATCAATTCTTTAGAATTCAAGCCTTATTTTAAATAACACTTTTTTATTCATGTTGGTACACTTTTCACACTATTTTCTCTATTTTGCTTCTTGATTTCATAAAGCTGTTCCTATTATACTCTTTGATTAAAAAAGAAAATTTGGGGCATCTGAGTGGCTCAGTTGGTTGAGCATCTGCCTTTGGCTCAGTTCATGATCCCAGGGTCCTAGGATCGAGCCCCCACATCAGGCTCCCTGCTCAACGAGGAGCCTGCTTCTCCCTCTCCCTCTGCCTGCCGTCCCCCCTGCTTGTGCTCTCTCTCTCTCTCTGTCAAATAAATAAATAAAATCTTAAAAAAAAAAAAAAAAGAACAGAAAATTCACAGGGGCGCCTGGCTGGCTCAGTTGGTGGAGCATGTGACTCTTGATCTCAGGGTTGTGAGTTCGAGCCCCACGTTGGCGGTAGAGATTACTTAAAAAAGAAAATTTATGTTTGAAGCCTCTTAGCTTGGATGTATTAAAGGCATGTCACACTTAATGTGATCATTTTTAAAATTTTTGGGTTCCAAAAAAATCTGTCATAAGTTGAATATAAACATTAATAATTACACTTTTTTTACAGGGGTGCCTGCAGTTAATGCCATTCTTGCCATGCCAGACTTTTATTGACTCTTGTATTCTCCCTTCTTAGCGGAGCACCTAGCACATAGTAAGCACTCCAAAATTTTAATGAAGTTAAAGTGAGTGAATGAGTGGTAAATAGTATCTTTTATGAGTGCTCTGGTGGCAGATGTTTCTGTGATAGCCAATAGCACAGCCATAAGTAGCACTGGCTGGAAAAATGCCTGCCTCTGGATTCTTTTGTGGTAAACCAGAGCCCTAGAGCCTGAAGCTGGGGAGCGCAGCCCCGTGCCCAATATGGATGTTAATCCTGGGAAAAGCCTTAGTGGTTTGCCTGAGAAATCATTGCCACCATCAAGATGGGAAATTGATGCTTACGTGGGAACTAAAATTTAAAAGTGAGACAGGAAAAAAGATTCAGCTTATATAAAGTAATAAAAAATGTCCCAGTTCCCACCATTAACACTGTTAATTAATTGCATTGCCCATTTCTTAGTGTAGCATCATGATATCTATACTTAAGTTTATATCATGCCTTTCAAATCACACAGTACTTTCACATGCATTAACATGTTTATTTTAATAGGCAATTGTGATTTTTAAAAATCTCAATAAACAATTGGTGCAAATTCCTGTGTTTACTTCTTGAAGTTAATATTTTTATTTAGAAAATTTGGGGCGGGTAGGATTTGCGAAAGCACAAAGCAACAGATCCTGGTGGCCAGTGTAGGGTGAAGATTCTCTTTGTATTATTAATATTTGACTATTTGGACTCTATCCTACCAAATTCGTAGAGTTTCAAGGTTGGAAGAAACCTTTAAATTAGTTTTGCTTATCTTCCATCTGATTCACAATCCCTTTGCTTCCCAAACAAAATGACTCTGTGACTTTGGCCTAAAACTCATGAATTCATCATCTTTTAGCTGTTGAGGCTACTCCATTTTTAACCGATACTGTTTTCAGAAATTTCTTTCTTGTATTGAGCAAAAAGATTCCTTCTCTTAACTCCTCTTACTGGTCCTAATCTTTCCTTTGAAACTGCATGCAGTGATTTTAATGACTTTCTCCATTACTGGTAATGCATGACCACTTATTACCTTATAAAATATATTTATGCATATCATCTTATTAGAGCTTCAGAACAACCCAGTAAATTAGGTAGCTTATTTATTATTATCTTTGTCTTACAAGTATTCTAAAACATAGAGAAAATAAGTGATTTGCTAGTGATCAAAGCCACAAATAATAAATAATGGATCTGGGTCCATACCCAGATCTTCTGATTCAAAATTCCATGTTTTTTCCATGATACAGTGTTGTCTCAAAATATCCCTTCCAGTTTTAAGTGATGTCCCATAATTTTTTGACTACCTCAGACTATACTCCTCAGCTTCTTCAGTTTCTCAGCTTTGTCAGCCATCCCGCAAGTGGCCTAATTTTCAGTAAGAACAACATTAGTGGTTCTCGACCCAGCGTGTGCCTGCGCGCACGTACAGAGATGCCCATGAGAGGCTTGGACAACATTCGTAGCCTTCTGCTGGTTATATACATAAAGTATTTTGCCATTATAGCCAGTCATTGTTCCAGCATTCCACATAGATACTTTTGGTTTATCTGAGTCTCTTGTCTTATGTAAAATTTTATAGAAATATTTTCAAAACCAAATGTGTACACCATTTAGCATTTCAGAGTGTATAGTGGTCAAGTGAAGAATTATGGGCCTCATCCTCATTTTGTACATGGCTGTTTAGTGAAATCAGAAAAATGATTTTCGGGCACCTGGGGGACTCAGTCGGTTAAGCGGCTGCCTCTGACTCAGGTCATGATCCCGGGGTCCTGGGACCAAGTCCCACATCGGGCTCCCTGGTCAGCAGGGAGCCTGCTTCTCCCTCTCCCTCTGCCCCCATCCCCGCTCTCTCTCTCTCTCTCTCTCTCTCTCTGTCAAATAAATAAATAAAATCTTAAAAAAGAAAAAAGAGAAACGATTCTCTGGGCAGCTGTTAAAGATTCGTAAGTTTTCCTGTCTGCACTCTGTGTTTGGTTAAAGGGAAAACCTCACATCTTCCCAGCTTCATTCACTTTGGTTAGCACAGGAAATAAATGCTTTCAGGTTGGAGCGGTGGACTCAGAAAAACACGCGTATTTCCAAAGTTCACTGAGAAGCTGCTTTACGCAGTTGCTACAGGATTATACCATGCTCTGAATATCAAAGAAAGAGGTTAGCTCGGTGTCAACAATTATATAATTCTATACTTTAAACCCCCAAACAAAACTAACCACTTCCTAGATTGTGAACAGCAGTAGCACAAGCTGAAACCACAGTTGATCCGAGCATCTAAAAACCACAGTTTTGCTGGTACTAGTATATAATTATTTCCATATATTCTGAATAAAATCATCAGAAGCCAGAAACTATTTCCACATCAGTGAATAGGAAGGACATTTAGAAAGCTGAATTATTTTAAAGTAACCATTTGTGAGAAACAGAAAAGTGTCATCAGATTCACTGCATGAATATTCATACTCTCAGACTTAAATAAGTGTCTTTAAAACTGATTTGTCTGAAGCTATACTGCTTACGCTTAACATTGCAAGTTCCTCATGAAGTTAATACTTTTAACCAAATACTCTTCTTCTAGGCTAATCGGTTAGAAAGATGATTAAAATTAGAATTTTAATTTTAGCACTTTTTTTCACATTGCATAAGAAATAACATATTGAATTCACTGAGATGACTAAATTACCCAAGTGCTTGATTCAAGTAGGGATTGGGGGCCTGGCTGGGTTTCTGATTAGTGTAGACTCTTGTTGAATCTCCCATAGTCAGGTTCTTACAGGGCCTCAGCAACAACATTCTGGAAGTCCTCATTAATCTCAGGACTCGTCGGAGGTTCTAGTGATTCTCTGTGGACATTCTTCCCCAAGCTCACCATTTGTTTGTCTTCCTTTGTGTTCAGTGTTTGCTCTGGGCTTTTCTCTGCCCCCATCACCACGGCGTTTGCCTACTGTGACTCCTTCTTCGTGGGTCTCCTCACCTGAGATTTTTGGCAAGCGCACCTGATTTAAGAAACTTCTGGAAATATCCAACCACAAAGTTACACCCCCACACCATGAACGGTGTCCACGAATGGAATCCTGTTGTCATTCTAACTGAAATTACTTTTAATTTATATTCAAATGTTCGGTAGTGCTGATGGACAATCATCCTACAGATTCTCTGCCCGTCTTCTCTCCCACTCTCCACAACTGCCATTTTGAGAGTGTATTCTCTCTTCAGATCTCTAGCATCATCTCTCCGATCCTCACCCTCAGATGATAATTTTGCTTCCTGTTTCATAAGAATACGGGCAATCAGAAGAGGACTTTCACCAGCTCTCCCCATGCTCTTTACCCATCTCTCTCATCTGTACCTTGACACCTTCCTGTGACCTTGGGTGAACCTTGGAGAACTGGGGTGTCTGCCTAATTGCATCCCTTCCATATCTTCTTGTCTCCTTCTCCACAAGGGGTGCACCTGCATGCTTCTCTCTCTCTCCCTCTCACCCTCTCTCCCTCCCCCTTTCTTTCTTTTCCGCTTGCATGCACATACGCACCAACCGTCTTATTTTTTTGATTTCCTATTGGTTCATTCCCCTCAGCATACAAACATGCTGCTCTTTATCTGGCAACTCTCCCTTCAGCTCTCCCAGAGAAAATTCTTAATCCTTACAGTGACCTACAAGGCCCTTTATTATCTGGCCCCCTGCTATCTCTAACCTCTAATCTAGCCACAGCGTCCCGTGCCTACTGATCCTTGAATAGACCTGAGGTACTTCCTGCCTCGGATTATTTGCCCTGCTGCTCTGCATACTAGGATGATCTTCCTCAGATAGCCACGTGACTTATACTCTATCCTCCTAAGTCTCTCTTATCCCCTCCCAACTTTACTTTTTTTCTACTATACATCTCACCATCCAATGTTCTGTTTGTTTCATATACTATATTCATGGTCTGTTTCCCTCCAGTAGAATATATGCTCCCTAAAGGCATATATATTTATTTATTTTGTTCGTTGCTGTATCCTCAGCATCTGGCATAGTGTCTGACCCATATTAGATGCTCAGTATGTCAAATAATTGAATGAATTTATATATCATGTGAATGACCCTTGGATAATTAAGAACCTATTAGTAATGGTTGTACCTGTTTATCTATAGGGTAGCAGTTACAGTTTCACATGTTTTATCCCCTTAATATCCTATATAAACCAGCTGAAACAATGAGGATTTTTAGAAAGCAAGACAGGGGTGAGGAGAATAAAGATGACTCCAGAACATCAGGCATTTAGGGCAAAGGGTGACAGAGTAGAGGGTAGGGTAAAAAGCAAGACAAAGAAAAATATATGGAAAGATACCTACAAACTGACCTTGAACTTTGTATCTCCTGAGTATTCTAGCCCTCCCAATCCATGCATTAGATTCCTCATACAGAAAATGGTTATTATTTTAATAATCCATTTAGTTGATTCTGGTTGATAGAATTTTACCTTCTTTAAATATGAGAATGTTACGCTTTTTAGAATCAGAGCTCAATTTCCCTTGTCCTGACAAAGCTGTCCAATAATCTCTTTACTTAATGCTGACTGCTCCCTTTCAAGACTTAGGCAGCCAGTAGGTGCCTTGCATATCAGAGTGACATCTGAAGAGTCTATTTTTAGATGTTTTTTAACCTTAAATTAGGGAACAATGAACAAGATGTTAAGCTAGTTGTTCTTCAGTCACTTTGCACAAGGCAAATGCAAGAATGTAAATCGTCTTGTTTGCTTTATAGTTTAGCTCACAGGTAATTGTACCACTAAGCTCTTAGGGCTCATTTCTACATTGTTTCAGGGTACACTAAAACTATTAACAATATAATAATCATCATTGTATATACATACATACATGATAATCATTTATTTAACGATCTTCCTATTATGAACATTTAAGTTTTTACTTTATTTTTACTCTTCTCTATTAATAATGTACAATGAATATTCCTAGATTGTACCTCCGATTATTTTCTTAGGGTAAAATTCTATATAAGAAATTATAAGATCTTAGAAAAAGGGCATTTTTAAAGCTTGTGGAAAATACTGTCAGATTATCTTTCAGAAATTCTGTGACATTTTACTCTTCCACGCAGTTTATGAGGATGGTAGTCTTGCCCTATCTTTACCTGCAGTGGATATTAACCCTCCTCTGTCTTCAAATTTCTTTTCTTGTTTTCTTCATTAGGCCCCTTCTTTACTGATTGCAAATGTACACAGATTTCTCCCTTTATTATATTAAGGCTTTTTGGAATCTTCTTTCCCATAAACCTATTAATCTGTCTCCTTTCTTCTCACTGCCACGTTTAATGAAGTTAGTGTTCTATTCGCTTTCTCCATTAATGCTCCTTTTTCCTAATTGCTCTCTTTCTTCCTTACCTACTTCAGTGAAACTTCTCTCTACCTGCAGGTATAGAAGACCACCCATTTAATAATTACCGTGGCTTATTTGTATCCCTCTTCCTTCTTGACCTTTCCATCACTTTGATGTTGCTATCCATCTGCACTTCTCAAAACTGTCCTCCCCTTTGGCTGCAGAATGGCTGATGCCTCCAGGGGCTGCAGGGCCTCTCCTAGCCCCTTTGGCTGCTCTGTTTCAGGCACCACTGTCAGCTCCTGGGCCTTAGCCTGGCATCTGAATAGTGGGAATCCCAATTTCCTCTCTTTGATTATCTTCTCTTCTCATTTTGTTTGTTCTCTTATTCCGTGGCTCGAACTAACATTAAATGGGTCAATGACTGTAAATCCCTATCCCTAGCCAGTCATTAGTATTTAATGCCATGGAAGTATTTGCAGTTGTCCATCGGACATCCCCATGCCAATACTCCACAGCTCCTCTACTTAAAATAATTCAATGGGAGCGCCTGGGTGGCTCAGTCGTTAAGCATCTGCCTTCGGCTCAGGTCATGATCCCAGGGTCCTGGGATCGAGTCCCACATCGGGCTCCCTGCTCAGCGGGAAGCCTGCTTCTCCCTCTCCCACTCCCCCTGCTTGTGTTCCCTCTCTCGCTGTGTCTCTCTCTGTCAAATAAATAAAATCTTTTTTAAAAAATGATCCAACGCAAACCTTTTCTTTCTTTCATCCTTCTCTCTTTTGTCCATGCTGGATAATCATATCACTCAGCTCGTTCTCTCAAGCTAGAAATATATAATAGCTTACTGGATTCTTCTTTACCTTACTCCCTATTCCATCAGCTAACAGTGTCTGTTGATTCTACCACAGTCACAGACTTTGACACCCTTCCCTTCATTTCTTTTCCTCAACAGTGCTCATCAGATTATAAAGCATACTTTTTAAAAAAATATATTTCATTCATATTTTTTTTTCTGCCAGATTTTAAAAGCTCCTAGGGATCAGAGTTATCCAGGAGAGGTAAGAAAGTTATCCTCTGCTCTGAAATACATTCTGGGCAAGCGGGAGAGAGATGTGCAATAATTTCAGTTCAGTGTCCTGGGAAATGTGGAAGAGGATGAGGAAAAAAGCAACCAGCTTAGCAACAGTGGTACGGAGAGAGAAAAGCGTGGCTAGTGAAAGCCTCCTGGAGGAGTTGAATCTTTACTTATCAGTCACCATTAGCCAAATGAAGAAGGGAGAAAGGTAATTCCTGACAAAGGGAAACAGCATGGACAGAGGTTCCAATTTCCAAGCGTTGTTTATGGCTTCCATCAGAGTCTTCACACCCTTTTCCCCCAGTCTAGAACACCTCCTCACAGGGAAGAGAAGTAGAAAGCCAAAAATATAAATATAAACTTGATTGTATCCCACCTTCCTTAAAATTGCTTTGGATTCTTCAGCTGCTTGGTGATTAGATCCAAATTCCATAGCTTGGCACACACAGAGGCCTCCTAATCAATCATAGATCCTCTCTTGCCTCCACAGCCTCCCCTCCTGACATCTGCTCGCCCCCCACCCGCTCCCAAGTGACAGTGCTTCAACCCGGCTCTTCTTCTGCCTTTTAACCCAGCACCATTCTTCCTCCCAGCTCAGGTTCATTGTAAATACTGGAAGTGCTTCCTTCTAAGCTGTGTGAGTCCTTTCTTATTCTCTGAGCTCTAGATTAACTTTAACCTCTTCTTTATAGCCTCCCCTAATTTTTCCAGGTGGAATGAAGTGCCCTCACGGCACTTAATCTTGAAGACCTGTGGTAGTCCTTACCCAAGGGACACTGGTTTATCCATCAAGGGATAAGAATAGCACAATGGTGATTTATCTTCATCCCTCAGTGCCAGCCCAGAATAGTCATAGAAGTTTGTGAGACGATTTCCCTTTTATCTGCCCCCAATTTCAAAGTCATATCTTGCTTATATCAACAGAATATATCAACTTTTCTGGTGTGGTTGGGGATAACGGCAGCAACTCTTCACAAGAATATTCTATGCTCTTTTTGGCCTTGAGTGATTTCTTTTTTTTTTTGAGTGATTTCTTTAGATGTGCCCAGAATTCTGACCATGTAACACAGTTTCATTTTGGTGTAGTGACCAATGTGAAATGGCATCAAGAAAGAACATAAAACTGTTTATACTTCCCTTTTTTGGAGGTGTTCAGATTTGGGGATGAGCATTGAAGACTTTATGGCATAGTAGGAATATCACAGAGTGATTAAAAATATAAAAGCAAGTGACCTAGCACTTGATAATTGTCATCCATATTTTCCTCCATCATTGAAGTGAGCACTTTTTGCTGAATAGTCACTTTAAAGGAGTTTGTTTTAATACAATCCCACACACTGTAGTTAAGATAACGGTCACACAGTAGGCCTGACTAGTGAAATCCCGCATTTTCAGTGGGGTTTTATTTGTTTAATTTCACATAAACACTTTATAGGCAAGGAAGAAGGATCCAGAAAACTGAAATTAGAGATGTGAGCCAAGGATATTATTATATTTATTTTTTTTAAGTTCCTCAGCATAGAGCTGTTCATGGCCATAAACACACCTAGACTTGCATTTCCTGAATTTGCTGTTGTGAAATGCCTGTTTCTCTCCTGAGAAGAGCTACTGAATATAAATCTGCTTTAACAGAGAAAGAAGTTTGAACAAGGATTTCCCCTCTGGGGCAGGACAAGCTCTGATTTGCCATGTCAGTGTTATAAGAATGTTGGGTGGGGATATCAGTGAACATTGACTAAATAGGTAATGTCACTCCATACAGCACAAACCAACATAAATCATGAACTAAATTTTTAAAAATAATTGTTTATCTTGATTAAAGTTGATACAATGCAATTAATGGAATATACAATAAAAATGTGCATGGTAATTCCTAGTATGTATAATGCTCAATTTTTATTAAAATTTTAAATTATACTATTTTACTTAATCCTTAAAACAATTTTCTAAGGGAGGTGATAGTGTCTCTGCTTTGAATGTTTATCCCTACAGACACACACATAGCTAAGATGTTCACCATGTAATTTACAGAAACACCCAGTTTTCTTTGGCTGGTGGGCATGGCTGTCCTTCTCTGAGGAGAACGTAATTTGCATCACCTGCAGTCTGTAGGACAATGACTGAGTGCCTTCTGACCAGATAGAATGTATTCCATGGCAGGATGAATGGCAACTTTCAGAAGGCATGAGTTAAGAGAGGTTTGTAAAATCCACACAGACTTCTTCCATCAGGTTTTACTGTTGAGTAATCAATAGAATGTTTAAAATAAAAGCCATAATTGAAAAGTATAAAGTTGAAAAGCAGATACATATTTCTAGAAAAAATAAAATAATAAAAATATAATGTCTCCCATTTGTGGTAGAACGTGTAAAGCTCTATTATGTAATTCAGTGACAAGGCAAAACAGGAAGGCCAGTCAAATTATTGCAGATGGTAGCTTGGATTATAAAATGGTAGCAGTGGAGGTGGCAAAAGGTGGTCAGATTCTACACATAGTCAGAAGGTAGAACCAAGATAATGTGATGTGGGATGTGGGTGTAATCAAAGGAGAGGCACAAAGGATGACTCCAGATGGTGGAGTTGCCATTTGCTGTGATAGCAAAAATGTGCAGGTTAGAAATAGGGATTTGATGGTAGTCAGCATGTAAATCACACATAATGCTTTGAAACTATGTGAGATCACTGAAGGAAAGAAAGTACACAAAATAGAAGCGGTCCAAACAATGAGCCTTGGAACACTCCAGCATGTGGAGGCTAAGTGATCGAGACGAACCAGCAAACAGAGAAGCATCTGTTGGGGTAGGAAGAAAACTTGCAAAGCTACTTGTAAATTAGAATGAAGACTGAGAAAATGGACCATTGGATTCAAGCTAGTGTGTGGAGTGGGGGCGGGGGGGGATCATTGATGACCTTTCTACTTTACATACCTGTGAACTACTTCCATTAGATTATCTTATTCCCCACCCCCCCCCACAGCCATCTCCTGAGGGATCTTTTTTATCACTATCTCCAATTTCAGCTACTTGCTCCCGCTCTTCTTATCCTGTCAAGAGATTTTATTTATTTATTTTTTTTAAGATTTTATTTATTAGAGAGAACGAGCAGGGAGCGGAGGGGTGGGGAGCCACACAGGGACTGGAAGAGTAGGCAGTAGGCCTCCCCCTGAGCAGGGAACCCAACACGGGGCTCAATCCCAGGACCCTGAGATCATGACCTGAGCCGAAGGTAGACGCTTAACCCACTGAGCCACCCAGGCGCCCCCGTCAAGAGATTTTAAAATGCATAACTCTGTGCCATTGTTTATTTCTCAAGAAAGGTCTTCCACCCATACAAAATTCAAATGAAGTTGAGGGTCTTATCTGACTATGAAATTTATTGAACACATAATTGAAAATATCTACCAATATAAAGCATCATTTCTCAGCTAGATCTTCACAAAGCATCCTCAAAATTTCCCTTACTGGCTTTTGAATGATACACTGAATATTGAACTTCTAAGAGAAATTTCTATAAGAAAGAGTCTTAAGGATTTGGGGTTGAGGTGGACATTAATTCAAGTGTTTCAGCGAAGGTGTGTTTTTCTTCTAACAGTTCTTAGATTACATTCTCTTTCATTTGGAGTTCCTTACTATTGATCATTTCTCGAGTACTGTAACAAAGCAAATTTACAAGCATCCAATGTAATAAGATGAGGGAAAAAGTCATGTGATGCTTTGTTGTCAAACACTTGCAGCTGCTAGATGTTGTTTCAGCTTTTTACGGGCCGTCACATTTTTTGAATCAGAGGAATAATTTTTGAACTCTTAGTAGGAAAAAAAAACCCTTAATTTTGGCTTTCCACAGATACCACTGTGGAAAATGTGCTTGGGAGTATGTTATTTAGTTGTCCCATAGGATTCTAGTTTTCAATATAGATTATTACTTCTAATCCACAATTTTACCTAGGAAGTGGAAAACTGTGTGTTGACTCTGATTCACCAGCCCACAATCAGCCTGCCTCCCGGTAAAGGGTTGGCTCCTGGGAGACCTTCCCCTCTAAGGCATTGGCATCAGGGTGAAATTGTTTAATTGGGGTGCCTGCAGGCCACAAATGCTTTAGGTGAGGAGGATTTGAGGGTAAGGGTCATAGTTTGTCAATTTAGTCAGAGGGTGGTAATTCTCAAGTTTCGCGCTGATAGGAATCGGGCCAATGGCAATTATTTCATCCAATCGTTTAGTAAGAAGCCATGCTTATGAACATAAACATGACTTTTCTTTAAGGCAACACTTTCGGCAAAGCTAGTCCTCTCTTTTTCTATGTTCAAGCCCTGCTGCTGCTCAGGATTTGCCCACAACCAGGAAGCCCTTGGCATTTGCAGGTCAGTTTCAGGTTTGAGCCTTGCAATCCTGCTTTTAAGTTCTGGACGATAGACATCTCTCGCTTTTCCTACTGGCCCATAACTACGATTGCTTGTATAGATATGTCAAGTTTTATTCAATTACCGTGCTCTTTCAGTTAAGAACCTCTCAATATTAAGACTGGATATGAATGCAATCGGCCACCTTCCCTAGGATTTCTCACTTAAATATATAATCTGCATTACCCACAGAGTATTAAAACATCTGTTCTCCAGTAGGAATGCAAGCATTTGCTTTTCTTTGCCGGCTTAAAAATAATTTAAAAATAGCTTTTTGGATGAGTTCAGATAAGAACTAGGGGAAGGACAAAGAAGCATGTTTAAATGAATTGTTCCAGGGCATTCTTGTGTCTTTAGAGAACCTCTCGTCAGGGGTTCCTGGCAAGCACTTTTGTCTGCATGCCCTGTCTGCTTCCTAAGCTCTTTAAAAGTCAGACCTATATACATTATATCAGCTAGACGTTCTATAAATGCGATTGAGGGCACCCTGAAGAAGTGATGCAACAAGACTGAACCTTTTTTTTTCTTCTCTTTCAACACCTGGATTATTATTTTGTTATTTGTTTTTCATGACTGCAAGTCATAAAACCTAATCAGCTTTCCTAACCCATCTGTTAGGTATGAATGAAGTGAAAGGCTCCTTATCAGTTTGAAATGTACTGTATGCAGTTGACTAAGAAAGCTGCAACATAAATCTTTGTAGGCCCTAGAAGTTTTGCCGTAGTTGCTATGCTACTCGAGTAAACATTTGTATGTGTGTATTTGTCCAGGGAAGATTCATTGTAAATGTTGTATTTTTAAAATTGCACTCGCCACAAAAATCCTAATAAAAAGACAAGCTATGGTTTTTTAGAGATACGTAACTATTTATTGTGAAATGATAAGCAACTCGGATGGTACTATTCCAAAGAGGAAGTCAGCTTTTCTTTTTCTAAAAAAGGAAAAGATGACAATAAATGCATAAAATATTTAAAGTAGCCATAATAAAATACAAAAACACTAAAATGTTGATTTTTCAAAAGTTAACACTGGAGAAGTCAAGAAGAGAACTCATTCTTGCAGCCAAACTTGCTGCGTTGAGCTGGTAACACTGATTCTCAGATGGCCATTACTTGGTCTGAACACGGGGGCTACCAGTTATTTTTCAACAATAAAAATAGAAATACATTTGTTTTTCAGTTATTCCTTCATATTAAATTCACTTTTCATGGTCCACCGCTCACCAGGATTTGTGTGATGCTGTTTTGTCACTTCTGTGATCCACAGGAGCAAATTCTCAGTGTGGCTTTGTTTTGGCAAGGGAAAAATTACTCTTAAAATAGGGAGGGGAGAATCTCTCCTATAATAGGGAATACTTGGCTTATAAAGGTTAAACTTCACCAGGGCAAGTATTTTGGTCTGTTTTGTTTCCAGTGCCCACCTCAAAAGCTTTTGAATAAATGTGAAGTGATTTAATGGATATAGTATAAAATTAATCTTTGTTGGCTGCTCTAATAGATCATGAGAGGTTGGTGATGACACCATGCACTAGAGCACTAGGGCTGCTCTTACAAAACACCAGAGTGGTGGCTTACACAACACAACTTATTTTCTCAGAATTCTCGAGGCTGGAAGTTCCAGATCAAGGTATCAACAGGATTCGTTTCCTCTGAGGTCTTTCTCTTTGGCTTGTAGATGGCCATTTTCTCCCTGTGGTCTTCATGTGGTCTTTCTTCTGTGCGTGTCTGTAAGCAAATTTCCTCCTCTTCTAAGGACCAGCCATGTTGGATTAGGCCCCGCAAGTGATCTCATTTTAACTGAATTACCTCTTTAAAGGCCCCATCTCTGAACACAGTCTCGTTCTGAGGTACTAAAGGGTACCTCATTCCCTAACGGGACACAATTCAGCTCACAACATGGCATGTATCTATATGTATTTGAAAACATGCCAATATCAATTCTCTAAACATGAACCTGTTTCCTTCTGATTTTTAGAACCACACAGCTTCCATTCATAAGCTAGATATGTATGCCTTTCTAGGGACATTTGGATTCTTAAAAAGCAGGGTAAACTTGTGTGCACTCTCAGGACAGGAAAAAAAAAAAATCGGTGTCAAATTATCTTAGTTGTAGCATAGGGCAGTGTCTCCCAAAATTTACTGACAATCTAAAGCAACAAGGAAAATTTAAAGAAAAAAAAAAAGAAGTAGAGTTCCACTCCATCACATACTTACTAAGGAGTATGTTTTGTTTTTAAAGCTCTCCAAAATTTTGCTGAAGCCGTATTGGACTCTTTTTTTTTTCTTTTTTTCTTCTTCTTTTTTTAAATCCAGATATAATTGACATATAATGTTGTGTGAATTTAAGTTGTACAATGTGTAAATTTCATACATTTATATACTGTAGTGTGACTACCACATGGCATTAGCTAACGCCTCTATCATCATAACCCATGATGATTTTATTTTTGTAGTGAGAACATTTAAGATCTGTTAACATCTTTGAAGTATATTATACAGCGTTGTTGACTATAATCACAATGTTATGTATTCTCCAGCACTTATTTTGAACTGTAAGTTTGTACCCCTTCACCAACATCTTCCCAGCTCACCCATCCCGCCCCCCAGCCCCTGGTAACCACCATTCTATTCTCTGTTTCTACAAGTTCAGCTTTTTTAGATTCTGCAAGTAAAATCATACAGGGCTTGTCCTTCTCTATCTGACTTAGTTCACATAGTATAACGCCCTCAAGTTCCATCCATGTTGTCACAAATGTCAGAATTTCCTTTCTTTCTCATGGCTGAATATTATACCATTGTGGATATACACCGCATTTTCATTATCCGTTCATCCGTTGATGGATACTTAGGTTGTTGTTTCTATATCTTGGCTATTGTGAATAATGCTGCAGTAAACATAGGGTAAATATATTTTTGATATCCTGTTTTCATTCCTTTGGATATATATCCAGAAATGGGATTGCTGGATGATATGGTAGTTCTCTTTTTAATTTTGTACAGAACCTCCACACTGTCTTCCATAATGGCTGAACAAATTTACATTCCCACAGCAGTGCCTAAGGATTTTTTGGAAATAATACCAAAAGCACAAGTAACAAAAGCCAAAATCTTCAAGCGGGACTATATCAAAATAAAAAGCTTCTGCACATCAAAGAAACAATCAACCAAATGAAAAGGCAACCTGTGGAGTGGGACAGAACATTTGCAAACCATATATCAGATAAGGGGTTCATATCCACAATATATCAAGAACTCATACAACTCAATAACCAAAACCAAACAATCTGATTTAAAAAAAAAATGGGCAGAGAATCTGAATAGACTTTTTTTTTTTTTTCCAAAGCAGATCCAAATGGCTAACAGTACATGAAAAGATGCTTAACATTACTAGTCATCAGGGAAATGCAAATCAAAACCACAATGAGATATCACCTCACACCAGTTAGAATGGCTGTCATCAAGAGGACAGGAGACGAGTGTTGGCAAGGATGTGGGGAGAATGAACCCTCTCGTTTCTGACAATTATATAGAATTCTTAAATTTAAAACCTGGAAAGAAACTTAGAGGTGACTGAGTTTAGCGGGTGTTGCTTTACAGAGGAGGAAACTGAGGCTCAGGGGCTTATCGTATCTGCCCAACTGCTCTTCCCTAAATGTGAGCAGCTCCAGGATTAGAGTCTAGACCCACTGACTCTTGATTAGGGCTCTTCTCTCACATCATGCTGTCATTCAGAATGACTTTCACCAGGAAATTTAAAAGACCTCATTTTGTTTAGGACCCTTCTTTGTACATGGCACTGACATTTTAGAAATGCACTGTTTGACAGGACACTTCACTGCATAGAGATTTCAGATCTCCTTCTGCCCTTTCGCCATCTATCCCTCCAAGTCACATACCTGAACATCTAGGCTGGGACTACACAGTCACCAGGTTGTCACTGCTACCCTGCATGTAATGGCAGAAAAGCTTTTTTCTGGCTCACTAAGGGTGTTGATTTAGTTTACGTGACAGAACACCGAGAAACTGTGCCTTCCATTACTGACCATTATCATCCACTAAATAGTCTTAGGGCAACCCATAACTTAGTAATAAGTATCTCTTTTCATAGTGAATAGAAGAGAAAGGAAGTGGAGAGTGTGCAGATCCAATTCAACTCAAGGCACTTAGCCCAACATAAGTATTTTTAAATACAAAAGATATTCTTAGAATTCTTTAGACACTAAATCTTGGAGAAAAGGCTATGACTTAGACTAAAAAGAGTAGTTTTTGGTTAGAGGAAAAATTAAAACTTAAAAAATCAGAGGACATTTTTTTTCCCTCTAGCTTCTTTTTTTCCATCGCTCCCCCTTTTGTCTGAGAATCCCTTTAGACAACTTAGAAAAGCAGAACTACAAAAGTGAACAACTTGGTTGTTCCCTGAACCAGTGGGTGCGGTTAAGAGTCATGAGAAAGCCCTTAAATGAAAGCACTACTTCCTCTGTTCTGTCCAAAGATTGATTCTTAGAATCCAGGGGAAGCAAGTTTTGGGGTGGGACTGCTGTGTGGTTGGTTGTGTGTGTGTGTGTGCTGTGTGGTTGTCTGTGTGTGTGTGTGTGTGTGTGTGTGTGTGTGTAAAATAAGTTACCTTATTTTAATTTAAATATTTAGAAACTTGGAAATTTATGACGTCAGCCAATATATGTATGCAGTAATGTATGCTAAGTTGTGTTCTCCCAATCTTTGTCATTTCAGGGGATTGATATTCTAATATTTCATTGAACCCAAGGTGTCCGAATTTTGTTTGTTCAATATTACAGGCTTATTTTGTTTTGCTTTCTTTTGTATAAATACTTTGAACTTTTAGCTCAGCAGTGTTGATTTCAGTTGGAACTTTTCATTGCTTCAAAAGTAATGCTCTATGCAGAGACTCTCAAATAAACGTGGAAACAAAATAAGCCAATCCATGCTTGGATTATGGTCTAATGGAAAATAGCTTAAATAACAATTTTATATCATACCTAAAATATACATCTGCACTCTGACATTTTAATGAAGAATATCTTTTTGTTTTAGCTTTCTACATTTACTCTCGGTGTGCAGATCATGACACGTTTGATTTGTTTTATATCGTCATAGTCATGAGTAATAACTCAGTTATTCTTTGAGTATTACCGACCCTTAATTTCCACTTTATATAAACATACATTTTGGCTTATCTTTTAAAAATTTGCAAAACATTTGCATTAACCTTTTCACATTATAAATTTAATCAGTAGTACCAAATTGGTTGAATTAACACTGAAAGCTTTTATTAGATAATTGTTTATTTATATCCATAATATAGTTATCAACTATAATAGTACTCTCTATCAAAGAAATTTTGCATTTCTTAGACAACTAAAAAAATACTGGGAGTAAATAGAAATGTATTACATTTGGTTTCTACTCTCAAAAGTTGGATAGAATAATTGAAAACATCTTAGTGCTAATAATATTTTAGCCAGACTTTTGATATTATTGAAATTAGATCTTTAAGAATGAAATCAGTGTTGACCCAAGACTGCCACATTCATTTCTGCTCACTATGTTGTATAAAAATGCCCCCCTTCCTGTGGGCAGAGAGGGCTCTGCACCCATAAAGCTATGAGCCCCAGCAGGGGATATGCCTGCCCCAGAGAACAATGTTTTGTTTTGGTTTGGTTTGGTTTGGTTTTTTTTTTTGGTCCACTTTCTAATTTACAGAGCAGCTTCTGCTTTTCAAACCATGTGCCCAAGGGATAGCCCAGAAAGGGGATCTTTTTCAAATTGACACAATTGAGATATATGGCCAACGATGGCCCTGTTGTTAATGAAATTTTCATGGATGAATCATGTTTCAAGAAAGACCATTATAAATGGTAAAGATTTACTGTGTGGATCACAGGAGGGAGGGTTTTGCATATGGGGAAGGGGAGCAGTATTTAGCACGGGTAGAGGTACAAGGTCTGCGATGACTATGACATGTGCAGTAGTTAGTGAAGAGACTGGATTGATTGGAACAAAATGTGCATGTCTTTGATGAGTAGAGGATTAGATGGGAAAGGTGAGCAGAGGTCAGATTGTGAGGATCCTGAGTGCAGGGCAAGGAATTTGGATTTTATCCTCTAGATGAGAAATCACTCTAGGCATTTGTCCAGATTCATCACATGATCAGTGATAACTTATTTTAGGTAGATTAACCCAGGGTTATGCAGCAGAGAATAAAGGTAATAAGGAAAGCCTGAAGGCATGTCAACAAAGTTAACCGCTGCTATAAATAGTACATTGTTTCCAGTATCTGGCCCAGGGTCCAAGTAATCAGGATGAAATGGAAGAGTTTATATGATAGTTATTAAAATTATTATAACAAATGTTACAACTTTTACTGGATCTCTAAAAGGAACCTATATTTATTGTAAAAATTTAAAAAATAGGACATGTGTGTTGTATGTATTTATGTATATTGAATCGAGGCATATTTATATAGCTTGGGGATTTTTTTGTCATTTACTACATTGTAGGCATTCCTTTTGTTAATAAAAATTCTTAGAGGGCCTAATTTTTAATGACTGTACACCATTTCATTTTGAGTACAAGTAACTATTCCAATATTACAAGTTTAGATTTGTTATCAACTTTCTGTTATTGTAAATACTACTGTAATGAACATCAATTGACATAAATGTCTTATTCCACACTCTTCCTCTCCCCTCCTCTGCAAAATTAATAATAATAAATAGAAGTAATAAATAACGAAAAAATAAGTTGAGCACTTGTTCATGTATTTATTTCGCCTATTTTGATTTCAGTTCTGATCTACCACTCCCTGCCTTTATAGTCTGCTTTTTAAAAGTCAGTGGTTGTGGGGGCAGGTTTGTCATTGAACTTTTATTGAATTATTGTCTCATTTGTTGCTTACCGTTTAAAATGATGTATTTTAAGGGGCGCCTGGGTGGCTCAGCCGTTAAGCGTCTGCCTTCGGCTCAGGTCGTGATCTCAGGGTCCTGGGATCGAGCCCCACATCGGGCTCCCTGCTCGGTGGGAAGCCTGCTTCTCCCTCTCCCACTCCCCCTGCTTGTGTTCCCTCTCTCGCTGTGTCTCTCTCTGTCAAATAAATAAATAAATAAAAATTAAAAATAAAATAAAATAAAATAAAATGATGTATTTTAATCCATTGCTCTATACCTGGGCATTTAGATTATTTTGAATTTTTCTCTATTTCAAACAACACTGTGATGTTTCCATGTGCACAAATAAAAGGATGTGAACCTCAAAAGTGAATTACAGAGACATGGATCATATAAATCTTTTATTCTAATATCCTGTGTACATCCATTAAATCAACTGAAGTGGTTGTACCAATTTATGCTCACTTCAGCAGGCAGAACAGAGAAATTCCAAGTTACCCATATCCTTGGCAATCCTTTCTTTTAAATCCTTGCCAAACTCACGTATGTGAAATAGTAGCTCCTTTTTTGTATGTAAAATAATACCTCACTTTGTTTTGCATTTCTCTGATAACTAATGAATTTTAGCATGCTTTTGTATGTCGATTGGCCATTCAAGCCTCTTGTCTGGAATTTGCCCATTCTCTATTGAGTTGTTGGGGTTTTTTGTACATTCTGGACACTCATCCTGTGACATGTCGTTCATCAGGACGTTCTCCCAGTGTCTTTTAATCCTGTTTATCAAAAAAGGTATGGACAAATGTATCAAAGTTATTTTTTATGGTGTGGGTGTTCTCTGTCTTGACTAACAAGTTCTTCTCCAATGTGAAAGGCTTTTCACCTATGTTTTGTTCTAATTCTTCATGAGTTAATTACTTTATATTAAGTTTTTAATTTGACACTCATTTGCATAACTACCTGGTGAGTTTCCAGATTGAGGAAAATGAAAAGTGAAAAACAAAAGAAAAATTGGGTAAACAGTATTATAGTTTCCATTGTAAGTCCCTAATTGAACCTTAGAGACATTGTCCTTTTTCTTTAAGCAACAGATATCCACATCCGCCATGGTTTGTGATGATGAAGGTTAATGACTTTCTCATTGACTGCACAGAGATCTATTGGAATTCATCTACATGAAGTCTTTGCAAAGCAATTACTTCTAATTTGGGTTGAATACAATTTCACTTCCCTTGCGTTTTCAGCCTCAGTTTACCTTACTTCATGCATAAGTCCAGAAGAAATACATTGTCATTTTTAAAACAGTTAACATAAGATTCATTTTACTTTCAGCAATTCACGGAGGCTGTGAGCCCTTCCGTGTTACCCCCTTCAGCTTTGCCACTGGATCTGCTTAATAACGCTGTCACTGCCTTTAGTACCTTGGAAGATCTCATTCGGTATCTTGAACCAGACAGATGGCAGTTGGACTTGGAAGACCTATATAGGCCAACCTGGCAACTTCTTGGCAAGGCTTTTGTTTTTGGAAGAAAATCCAGAGGTAAGTTCTCTCTTCAGATTAGAACCAACCTCGTTTAATTTTCTTAGCAATTTTAGTGTTCCGGATTCTTCTACCATAGCTTCTAAGGAGTAGAGTTTAAAATTCTTCCGTGATATATGTAAACAACCCATTTTTGTAACATTTGAGCATATTTACACATTAAATAAGAATGCACACAAAAAGAAGCAACTGTAATTCAGGGGGTTTGGAAGATTAAAAGGAATACTTTTGCTGAAAATTCTTGCCATTTCTTCAGTTCAAAATATCATTTTGATGAAGTCCACTGTTATGTTTCATGAGAATCATTGCTCATTCAAATCTAATATTTGGGGTATATTGATTTAGAGATTCAAGAGAGATTACCTTAGTGCTAAACCAGATTTGGGCCTTAGAAAAGGGAAAGAAATAAAAATCATCACCTGCCATGTCCCCGTGGGTCAGGGTTATATCAGTTTCCATCTCCTAAGCCTACAAACTTCTATAAATAATATGGAAAATAACAGGGGTTCATCATAAGATAGAATTAGGAGTTTCCAAGACAGGATTCAGAGCAAGAAAGAATAACCAAAGGGTACCCATACCATGATAATTTTTCTCTCTATAAATTTGCCTCTGAAATGATCACTTGACCCTATGAGCGTATCTCCCTTCAAGAGTGAAAGTGTTGATAATTAAACTTAATTCCATATGATCAAGAAATTGGAAATAACATTAACCGAGTCTTCCCTAAGGTTAGCTAATTTTCCCAGTAACATTAGGATTGGAAAGTATCCATATCAGACACAAATGAAACAGTAATAGAAATAACTGGCTAATTATAATGCACTCAAAGAATCTGTTTCAGGCTCTCAGAAACAGGGTAGATCTAGAGAATGGAATGACAGTCTGGAGAATTTATATGGAAGGAACAGTATTTTGTTAGTTTGAGCAATTCACAAGGGCAGATTGCACCAGACTTGTCTTCTAAATCTTGTCAGAAAGAAACCCGATTCCTGCCCTTTCCTGAGAAGAGTTGCAACCCTACTGGATCAAGGGCTTTTTAATCTCAGCAGGTCATGTCCAGACTTGCCCAGCCGTGGTATTTTGCTATGCCAATAGACGTGGTTTCCTTTCAGCAATATTTGAAATTGGTGTTCAAGTACATGGGCAGCCGAATCCTGTCCAGATGCTGAAAGCTGTTACATATTTATAAGATTTGATCTTGATGAATAACTTGATGAATAACTTATGAACACTTCCCTTCCCTCCCACTTAGGAACAGGAAAATGAAGATCTGCAAGGCTAGCTGAAACACTTGTGAATAGAGCCTTTGTTAGATTTGAAGTAGATTATCATGTTGATCTGGAAAAAGCAAAGGGAGTAAACCAGGTTCTAAAGCTCAGATCTTGCTTTTGACAGCTGATCTCAGGATTCGAGCCTAAAAATCTCCCTTCTAGCCATGCCTTTATGCCTGCACCTCTCCACCTGGTGCTCAGTGAAGATTTGGCCAGAGGCTAGCTTGTATTTAAAAGCATCCAGCGCTGAACCAGATCTTTCAAATATTCATTTAGCACTTTCCAAATTGAAGCCCTTTGCAGTTTGCCAAAACTATTAACTTTTTAAGCATACAGTAAGTGTGAGAAAAGCAGTGTATATTTTTGGAACTCTACATAAACTAAAATGCAGGTGTGGGATAACATCTATGTAGACAAAACCAACTCCCCTCCCAAGAGTCTTTCTACAAAGGAACAAGGAGTAAAACGTTTAAAAGCTTCTAATTAGACATCGAAATTGATTTTCCACAGAATAAACATATCACAATGTTACCACATTCATCTTAGAAAGACCACCCTCAGATTGCATTACAGTAATAGAATATCCTTGACCTGAATATCTTAAAAGAATGAGCAACTAACGAAGCAAAGTGTATCCATGATTTTTTTTTCAGTCAGTATTAGCTTTTTTAGTAAAACTTGCAATATTGGTGAATCTGAACAAGAAAATCTGCATTAGGAAAAACGACTTTAATTGCTGCCATACTCAAAATCTTCATTTTTTAGAAAGGCAAACTAATGCATGTGTTGTCTTAGGAAGTCGTTTCAGAAAGAAAATAAAGAACCCAAACACTGATTTTTTATTTTTCAAATACTTTACAGAGGGAAACCTCCATAAGACTATAGTTAAGTTATTTAAAAAAAAAAAAAAAATATGTGTGTGTGTGTGTGTATGTGTTGGACATGATCTTTCTCTTTTTTGATATTTTTCTTTTGTTGTTGTTGTTTTTTGTTTTTTCATTTTTCTTGTCCAGAAGTTCTGCACAATGTTTGGAGAATTTGTGACATCAAATTATAGTCACATGACTTATTTTAATGAAGCTTAGATGAGCTTGAAGCCTTGGGAGTAGGAAGCTTATATTTCAAATAAGATATGCCAAATTGAAAATCCCTAATTGTATTTGTAGTGTGTACTGCATTAAGGTTTTTCAGTGTTTTTGTTTTGTGTTTTCCTTTTCTTCCTCTGGCTTAGGGTTTTCATTCATACCTTGCTACTGCAGAAAAAGAAAATACCTTATTTTCTAAGTCAAGCTTACCCAGTACTTAAAAAGGACTTTTGACTGTTGTGTCAAACATGATAAATGAGTGGAAGCTAAGTTGCAAGTGTGTTTAAATTTTCACATTGTACCAGGTATCATAACTCAGTTCACTGGGGAAATCTATCTAACCTTTTATTGTGGTTAAGTAAACATTTTAAAGTGAACATACACAGTCTCATTTTCTAGTTCCATGAAATAGTGTGTTTAAAACTGAGGTAGATGAATATCCTTTGAAAGCTGAGAGCTTCATTCACATTCTAAAGAGGTATAAATCTTAAATAAGCATTGAAAATCTTGGCAACTGGCTTTTGTATTGTATGTATGTGCATGTTTTCTACTTTCTAAACCCTTCTTGCCTAGATATTAACTTCTAGAGAAAAGATGCAGATAAACTCATATACAGCTTTAACAGTGAAAGAGCAGTACGTGCATATACTATTAGTTCAGCCAAATGAAATCAGGTGAAATATGTGACATCATTTAACTCAATTATCTCATTACTTTTATTAGAGATAAGTTGGTCTTTTATGGCACTCAAAAGAATGAACTCATTTCCTCTTAAATATTTAAAAGCTTTCCTTTCACGGGATCATTTTTCAGATGAAAGGGAAATCTTTAAATACTCAAAACAGTGATTTTCTATTTAGTTGGAAAAAAGTAATTTTTTAGCTAAATAAGATACTGAAATGAACCTATGGAATTAGCATTTCCTTGGTGTTTCCCTATACTTGACCAAGGTTTTAGTCAACCGTATAGTTGACATGTGCTTATAATTTACAATTGCATGTGCATGATTTATCCTCTATTTCTTGAAAATACTTACAGTGGCTTCCTTTGACATTTTAGAAAAACTTGATCACATGTACAAGTAAATGAAGAATTGTAAAACAAGCAACAAGAAAACAAGCATTTGATTCTTAATCACCTTATCATTTTAAAATTATTTTCAAATATTGACACTTAATTTTTAAAACTGGAGTACATAGTGTTTATTGTTACTTGAAGCCCTCTTTAACCAGAAAATTTGTTTCTTTTTTTCAATTCTTGTTTATAATGTTTCCAATATTAGTGAAAAGTATTTAACCAGATTTATTCTATTTAGATAGTATTCCAAATTTTAATAAAATCTTTCTTTTTGAAGAAAAAGTTCTGATGAATTGTATGCTATCCAAAACTCTTCAAATTTATTGGAATTGCTATTATTTGACTATTTCTAGGAAAAAAAGGGCAAAGTTATAAAGCAGACATTAAAATTATAGGATATGATACTTAAGTACTATTCATGTTTTATATAAATTCATATTAAGTATGACATGCTGTTTTGATATAAATTAACTGAGGCAAGTATCATTTTGTAGTTAAAAACAAAGATTCTTTGAGAATTTCCTACAACAATCTGATGAAAGGATATTTTTGTTTGGTCTTCACAATTAGGTATTCTTTTAAAGAATAAAACACTGCATAGTTAACCACCTTGCTAAAAGAATAGAGATAATCGTTATAAAGTAGACATCTCTTCCCTCCTTTAGAAGGAGAAGAATAGAAATCTGAAGGAGCCTAGTTAAACTGAATTTCAAACATTATGAATTACTCAGGGCACTGGAAGCAGGGGTTTTCAGCAACCTCAGCCCTTTTAAAATGTATCATTTTTTTCACTCATGGTCTACTCAGCTGTCCTCAAAAATTCATTTCCTTCATGCCCTTTTTGCATTTTCTGAGTCTCATTGCCAGAAAAATTATGTAAAATCCTGGCAGCAAGTTTCTGTAAGTTGTTCTTCATTAATTGCATGAGCTCCTAATCCCTTTAAAAATTGCATTTGTTTTTTAATCCAAGCATTCATCATTTTACATTCTATTCTTCCCTCCAGTGCTCTCCTTGTTTACTTTTTTACGAGGGTTAAAAGGTGTAGCCCTCTTTTTCTCTATAAAGTTTCCTATTTATAGCTCTCAACTGTTTCGTTGGCTCTGTTCTTAATATTGCACAATGGCATCTCTTTAATGGTCAGTAAGTCATAATGAAGCTTTGTTGACTATAAAATGAAAGTCCAAACTGCGAGCTGCAGAGCCCCCCCCAAAACCTCGTTAAAGTAAGAAGGGACCTTGTTGGGCGTATTGGTGAAATGGATTTCTCTCTGGAAAGATCTTGATGGAATAAATTCAGGCTCAGGGCATGAGCATGTTATTTGTCTTTGCTTCCTTTCACGCCACGCAGTGGTGGACCTGAACCTGCTGAAGGAGGAGGTAAAACTGTACAGCTGCACGCCGCGGAACTTCTCGGTGTCCGTGAGGGAGGAACTAAAGAGAACCGACACCATTTTCTGGCCAGGTTGTCTCCTGGTTAAACGCTGTGGGGGAAACTGTGCCTGTTGTCTCCACAACTGCCATGAGTGTCAGTGTGTCCCAAGCAAAGTCACTAAAAAATATCATGAGGTAGGTAGACCTTTTCTTCTCGGGTTCCTCTGTGTCTTAAGAAAAAGAACAAAACCATGTATCTGAAATGAATTTTTATTTGGAAAAGAGATGTAGCCTTCATGGGAAAAGAACAAATAAGGTTTACAAAATAGTTCGTGTTTTCATTTTTTTTCTTTTTCTTTTTTTTTAATGAGGACCTTGAACTCAAAAACGCAGGCATTGAAGATTGAGAAGCTTGTCCTCTGATCGTATGACATGGGTGGTCAGTGACGTTTTCATCTGTCGTACCAAAAAGCAAATGTGTTCTGCAAGGGGGGGGAAGAATGGGTAAAACTTTTCAACTTGACACTTTTCAAAATATGAAGGGAAGATATTTTAAAGTCAGACTTGTCTCTGTTGGAGAAAGGAGATCTTCGATATTTATTTTTCCATTTGGGGCAATACGGAACATAAATCCCAAGAAGACATATTCGTAATTGTACCAATCTTCCTATTATTCCTGTTGCCCCAGATAGCACGTTAAACCTCTTATGGATTCCTTTCATCTCTTTATTCTGTGGAGTTAAGGAAAATATAAATACTAAATGTTAGTAATCATTGTTTTTCAGAAAATATAAACACTAAATGTTAGTAATTATTGACCTTGAGAACCTTAGAACTTACTCCAAATTTTCATTAGTGCTAGAATATCCCCAGTTATGCCCACCCTTTCTCCAGCAGCATCGTGTAGCATTCATGCATCAGGAAGCAAAACATTCTTGATGAGGCAACCTTAATTTTTACAGAATGTTTACATTATACCAAGCCGAAATCGGCCCTTCTGACTTCATTTCGGTATAACTTCATCTCGTTACTTTGTATTTTTTCCACTACCCCAAAGAATAGTACAGAATAAATATCTGCTTCATCAATAAAATGATTTTTCATGTGCATAAGGACATCAATAAAACTCTTAATCTGTTAGGTAATCTGAAGCTGCCCAGTGCATAAAATGCACTTTATATGACTTGGCTGACCCACCCTTCACTAATATTGTGTTGGCAGCTGATAAAGTGGGACAGAAGCACTGGATTCCAAAAGGCAAGGAATCCATCCTAGATCTACTATTAACTTGTAACCATCAACAGGTTACTTAAACTCAGTTAAAATAAATGTAAAATAAGATAACCTCTCAGGTTTTTCCCAGCTGTGTTATTCCCTGACAATCAGTAGATTGCCATTTTTGGACAGTCACATCCCAAACTGGCAGTCTGTGATTAAAAAAAAAAAAAAAGACTGTTTACCACCATTATTCATGTTCTACTTTCATTTCTGCACCCCATGCTTCTAAAGATCCTTGTGCTGGGAACAGTCTCCACTCCCCTTTCAGGAAGGAGATAATCATGAGCTTGGTGGCTCAGGTTGCTGCAGCCAGGCTCTGCTCAGAGGCTGGCCTTACCTCTACTCTGTGAACCAGGAATCTGAGACTCAAGAAAAAACCCTTAATATGGCAGTTCCAAAAAGACTCAATAAGATGCCTTAAAATCGAGGCAGGCATTAGAAATGATTGGTGACTGTGAAAGGCTGTGTTGAGAACTGGAATTAAACGAGAGTGATCTTTTCTCACCTAAAATCATCTCACTGTGGACTTTTTTTTTTTTTTTTTTAAGATTTTATTCATTTATTTGACAGAGACACAGCGAGAGAGGGAACACAAGCAGGGGGAGTGGGAGAGGGAGAAGCAGGCTTCCCGCTGAGCAGGGAGCCCGAAGTGGGACTCTATCCCAGGACCCTGGGATCATGACCTGAGCCGAAGGCAGACGCTTAACGACTGAGCCACCCAGGCGCCCCTCACTGTGGACTTTCTAAAGCACGTCCCTATTAAATACAGTGTATCTGGGGACCCCGATTTAGCCAACAACTCTTGGATTTATAGCCACCATCCTAAGAGCTACAAAACCCAGACTAGTCATAGTAGCTTTTTTAAATAAGCTTGCCAGATGCTGAGGCTACATCTTGCTTTTAGTCAGCTAACTCAGTCCTTAGGTCAAGTGTATCCTCCTCCATCCTATACCTACAGATTTCTTTTCAAATAACATTGGCTTTAGGGTTGTTAAGAAAGTTGCCAGAGAGTATGCGACATCTGTTTTAGTATCTCAGATAAAACTCTTGTGTGAGGAAAGACCATGGGAAGTGCTTATAAACTCAATGGCCTTCTTCCAGAATGACATCACTCCATTATTCTTTAGTCTTTGGGTGGGGTGGTTATGTATGCATGACCTGTATGTACACACATACAAGTAGGGGTGTTTATCTAATTGTGTGACCACCTAGTACAAGTTTCCCACAAATATCTCTAATGCATGTGCGTGTGGAAATATAATACTCCACATTTCTCATAAATATCTCCAGTAACAATCATGTCTTCATTTTTTATAATGCTCTGTGGAAATCATTAATTTTTCTGTGATAAGTTTTTGTTAACAAATTACCTTCTGAAAAAAAAGGGCTTACTTCTTTGGTGTCATTGATCATTTCTGAGGCCTAAATTTTTCTCAGTCCTATGTTTTGGAAGTAAGTTCTGAGTTTAGTACTACTACTCCTAAATAAGTGAAATTATTTTGGAGCACCTGAGTGGCTCAGTCGATTAAGCATCTGCCTTTGGCTCAGGTCATGATCCCAGGGTCCTGGGATCAAGCCCCACATCGGGCTCCCTGCTCAGCAGGGAGTCTGTTTTTCCCTCTCCCTCCACCCCTCTCCCCCGCTTGTGCTCTCTCTCTCTGTATCAAATAAATCAATAAACTCTTAAAAAAAATAAGTGAAATTACTTTTAAACATAATTTCAAGTAGTTCTAAAATCATTAAGTCACTGAATACCATTAATGTGGATCTAGAGATGTAACTCATTTAAAGTGAAGCCTATTTTGGGCCTTAATTCTTTTTGATGACTACTATTCCAGTTTTCAGTTTGAAGATTATTCCACCTCAGGGAGAAGACTGAATTAGACATTCTAATTTTTCTCTCCTTCATCTGTCTCTATTATACCAGCTTCCCTAACTATTAAGCTGAATTATATTCCTCGTGTTACTACAAATATCACAGTTATTCCCTGTTTTGGTTCTTTGCCATTTTCAAAGTGGGTTCAACTATTGTGCTGAAAATAAGTATAGAAAATTAAAAGGCTCATAATATATAGGATGATGTTATTGTTACGTGTTTTGATATTATAGCATAATCTTAATACTAATAGATTCTTACTGCTTTTGTATCGATTACCAGATACTGCTTATTGGAAGCCATCTTTGCTCTCCCCCCCCCAATTTCTTTAATGATTTTTCTATCTCCCAAATAGGATTTTTCAGAAAGCAAGAGAGGAGCTTTACATATGTATGAACTTAGGTGTTGCCCCTTCCTTGAAACACTTCCTACTTTCCTGCCCGTCCTAGCCTAACTAGTCCATCTTCTGTGCATGTGTAGAACTTTAGAGATATCTTGATGAGAGAATTTTTGCTCTTTCATAATTATTATTTATTTCTATTTGTTTTTACCAAATTGAGAATTAAGAACAAAGAGTGCATTACAGTGTAGTACTTAAGAAAACAGACTCCAAAGCCTGGCATCCAGCTGTTGGACTTTGAGCAAATGACTTCATCTCCTATGCCTCCCATTTCCTCATGTGTAAAGTGAACACCTAATGCTCATACCTTATCGGGAGGATTCAAGGAGCTGACAAAACACTTAGAACCAGTCTGGTACATTTCAAGTCCTTAGTATATGTTAGCTGTTCTCTTACTCATCTTCATCACACCCCACCCCCCGGGGCTTTGATTATGGCAAATGATCAATAAAGATTTAATGAATTTTTGCCCAGAGGTAGGACGAGTATTTCCTTTCAGGCAAAAAGATCTATAGGATACTCTGACAATAAAATTGTATTTGTTCCTTTTTTCCATCCTTAATTAGCCTAATGATTTTCACCTTGTTTATATATATATTGGTAACATGAAGTCTGGTCTTACTCTTCTTGCATAGATCTGTTCTGGGTAAAAAGTATATAATTCAATAGCCTTTCTCTAGTCGTGAGTCCCACCCCCCCAAGCTTCTGTGGCACCCAAAATTTAATGGCACTTTGTTTGCCCAATGTAGGCAGTATTATACGTTCATCTATTTCTTGATGGTTCTTTCTGTACCTGATCTAATCTCTTCCACATTCTCTGATTTCAGCTTTTCCCTGGATTATTTTTTCATGGGTTTGTAATTTTAGCTTCAAGCTCTCTTTCAAAATCGTGTGAGATGTGCTCCTGCCTTCTTTCTTTTATGGTGTCATAAACTCTGTCCTGAAAACTGTCTTCTTTCGTGTTATCTGGGACCTGTTGGTCATTTTCTAAATCTGTTTTTCTCTTCCCAAGTCAAAACCAAACTTTGGAAAGAAATTGAGAAAGAAAGCCCTAATTAAGCCCCCTCCCATGTATTAGGATGTCTTAACTAAGATTTAGTATCACTAGAATATTATGAGATTCTTCTGCTATTTGTAAATGTCCACAAGTATCAGTGGATGAAGACTGGGGGTGGAAGTGCCATCATGGCTGGGGGTACTTTTATTGGGTGACTGCGTCTTGACAGAAGCACTTCTAGAGGAAAGGACAATTGTAGGATCGTAGCCTGGCATGGCTGCCTATTAGGACTGTATATGGTAGCTTCTCCAACCCTTACCTTTTATAGTCACTTTTTTCCCCTACTCACTGGGAGAATGTATACAAGCGGAGATAGGAATTAAAGATGTTGGCTAGGCCAATATTGCAGTTTATCTAGCCTCTCGGCCTCATTCCAGCAACAGTTTTTACCAGAAGTTTGATAAGGGATAGCACCAGTATCTTAAGCGTAGTAAGTTTTGATGCCACCTCAAGTTGTTCAAAACAGTAAGTGAGGTCCTGACACTTAAGACAGGATTCAGTAGTTTCATGTTAAAATAATATAGTCTTAGTAATTTTTATTCTAGAGTTGTGAATGTAATAGAAAATCTGCTTTAAAAGTTTCCTATTTCTCATGGTTATTCCAAGACTTTGTAGTTTATCTCTCTAGGAAGAAAGTTACTAAATAAGTAGAATATGTGGCTAATAATATATTGAGTCTTTATAAAATTATTATCTATCACTCTGACTTCAATAATTTATCTTCAGCCAAAGTACAAATACTGGCGAAGTCCCTATTCTCTCTAAAGCTTCTGTTCACTCATGTGTAAAATCAGGTAATAATTGTAAATTACTTCATAGAATTCTGGTGAGTTAAAGTATGTAGAAACATTATTACAGTGCCTGGCACCCAGTAAGCATTCAAAAAATGTTAGCTGATTAGCCTTTGATATGACCCCATACTCCAAATGTGGTATACGTTCTCTACTTGTCTCTTTTAAATCTGCAAATGGAACAGTCATAAGACTTGACTTGTGTCTTTTTGGATTAAAGAACGTTTCCAGGAAGGGTATCTTTTCGAAGTTGCTCTATGAAGTTATCTTTGTCCTACCCAGAGAGCAGAGAAACTAGACGATCTCGTATTATTATGTGCTCTGGTCTTTGTTCATAATCCGAACAAACACAGTTCCTGAAACGTTATTGTTCCTGTTAGAAGAGGCACAAATACACATTGGATAGGTAGTTCTTACCAAATACTTCAGATAATCTTTTACAGAATACGTAGCTGTGTCCTCCTGTCACAGTGTTAAGAAGAAATATCTTTAGTATCGGTGTCTATTTTGCTATATGTTTTTATTAAAAAGCCAGACTGCACATTAACTTCATTTAATAGAGGCATCATCGTTATTATCGCTCAGCCTCCGTATACTGCACAGTAGGATCCAGCTGCACAAAGTTAGCTGTGACGGAGGCTGATGTCTATGAAGTACATCTAATCCAGCTCATCAAGTTTATAGAGGACTTGAAGCGTAGCCAAGAAAATTAATGAGTGGCGTAATGGAGCAAACTCAGCTGTAGAGTGATCGTGTTTCCTTCCACGGCATTGCAGTACTTGTATCACTTCAAGTATAAATATTTGTTACTACATGTGTGAAAAAATGAATGAGCGAAAGAAACCAACAAACAGAAAAAAGACTAGGCAGTAGCGGTTTCAGAATACTCAATCAGGGTGAAATTCTCTGCAGTATTATCAGGGGCGTAAAAGGCAGAGCACACAGTGAGACTTTCAATGTAAGGACTGTTCTGTGTGCGGAGGCAGCGTCCTTCCAAGTGGCTGGTATTAAAACGTCCTTTCTTTCGTGAGAGGATGATGATCATTTAGGATTTCTCTGAGGGGTAGGGGAGTGTGTTCATGATGCCTTCACTAGGAAGAAGTCAAAATTTTGTCAGAGTCTTCGTTGGGCCGCAAGAGTCTTTCCTGAAATTTTTCTTGTCCATGAAATCAGAAGTTAACAGATGTTGGCTGATTTTAAAGATGGCTTATACCTTGTTCCTTTTCAGGTCCTTCAGTTGAGACCAAAGAGTGGTGTGCGGGGGTTGCATAAATCTCTCACGGACGTGGCCCTGGAGCACCACGAGGAGTGTGACTGTGTGTGCCGAGGGCACACGGGAGGATAACCGCATCCGCACGCGCAGCCTCTGCCAGGGCAGTGAGGCTCCGTGGCTGATCTGTTCTAGAACTTGCGCATTATCTCCCATCCCTAATCTCAGTTGTTTGCTTCAGGGACCTTTCATCTTCAGGAGTTACAGAGTGTTCTAAAAGAGGAGACACCAAACGGAATTAGAAGTTGTGCAACAGCTCTTTCGAGAGGAGGCCCAAAAGACGGGAGAAGAGGTCTTTGGTCGTGGAAAAAAAAATGAAATGTTGCCCGTCGCTAGCTAGTTACAGAGTTACCGTGTCCTTACTCAGCTAGCTGCGTTGTGTATCGGCTGTCTCCGTACGGCTTAGGCTAATGTCAGTACAGGAAAAAAAACTGTGTGCAGATGAGCAGCTGGTTCTGTTGCCTTGCTTAACTCTCAAGCTCCATGTCCTGGGCCTAAAATCACAGAAATCTGGAACTGTTTCCTTAGATTCACATATATAAACCAGAGTGTCCTATGTTCTACAAATTTGGTTCTTAAAAAGGAACTATGTTGCTATGAATCAAACTTGTGTCATGCTGATAGGAAAGACTGGATTTTCCATATTTCTTACTAAAATTTCTACCATTTAGAAGAAGAGAACTACATTCATGGTTTGGAAGACACAAACCTGAAAAGAAGAGTGGCCTTATCTTCACTTTACCTATAAGTTGGTTTATTTGTTTTATTGTGTACATTTTTATATTCTCCTTTTGACATTATAACTGTTTGCTTTTCTAATCTTGTTAAATATATCTATTTTTACCAAAGGTATTTAATATTCTTTTTTATGACAACCTAGATCAACTATTTTTAGCGTGGTAAATTTTTCTAAACAGAATTGTTATAGCCAGAGGAACAAAGATGATATAAAATATTGTTGCTCTGACAAAAATACACGTATTTCGTTCTCATACGGTGCTAGAGCTTAGATTAATCTGCATTTTAAAATACCGAAGTGGGAAATCAATAGAATTTGATAAGTCGCAAAGACTTTTTGAAAAGAAATGATCGTATCTTCTACCCCTGTTATTGGAGATGCAAATAAAAAGCAACATATGAACGTAGGCATTCAGATCCAGTCGTGACTAAACCCTAGCCCTTTTTTGGGGAGTGTGAGCCTAGCTCAGAAGAAAAAAGCACCTTGAAAAGAGACTGGATAGCTTACTGACAAAGCGTGCTCTGCTGTCTTGTAGGAACACATCCTATTTATTGTGATGTTCTGGTTTTATTATCTTTAAACTCTGTTCCATACCCTTGTATAAATACATGGATATTTTTATGTACAGAAGTATATCCTTTAACCAATTCACTTATTGTACTTTCTGGCAATTGAAATGAAAATCAGTAAAATACTTTGCTTGTACAATGCTTAATGTTGTGCCTAGGTTTATGTGGTGACTATTTGAATTAAAAATGTATTGAATCACCAAATAAAAAAAAATGTGGCTATTTTGGGGAGAAACGGAGTGTGTGTGTGTGTGTGTGTGTGTGTGTGTGCGCGCGCACGCATGCATGTGCACGCAAGATTTGTCTCTTGAACTCCAAGACAGTGAAAGAGATCAAGTTTCGTGTAAACCATGATTTCCATTATGCAAAGGTCTGTGTCAATTCAAAAGACAGGTAGAAAAGCACCGAGGCTTCCCTGTCTCTTGTCTCCGGTGTTTTGGAGTGGTTTTCTTTTTCTCACTGATTTCTGGTAAATTAAATTGCACCCGACTTGAAAGTTTTATGTGATTTATGAAATGCTTAGCAATCGATTATATGGCAGTACGAAACTGGAAAAAAAAATCTTGTAACTTCCCACTGTCTTCATTTTCAGTGGTAGATATTAAGTGGGATGAGCATGAATTGATCAGGCACACAGACTCAATGTGCCTGAGATAGCACACTTCAGAGGTGTGGCTCCTCACCTTCGGGTGCAGGTTTCCATTCAGGGCTTGTGTGTTGTCTCTGCCTTTCTACCTGGTCCAGAAGGCTAGGGCCCAGGGCCCTGCTGTCTGCAGACTCCTCCTTCGAGGTCTGGGCAGTCCCCTTTCTGGGTACTTTTCCACCCGGCAGTCCTACCCTGCACCCAACCAAGTGGAGAATAAATAAATAAAAGGAACATACACATGCTGTCTTACTGGCTTACCTTTTCATGGTTCTGTCCAGCCCTGGAGAGGCCTGCTAGACGTAGCTTCACTGGGATCCGCTGAAAATACAGCGCAGTTTACAACTCGCCTTAGCATAGCAGAGACTCCACTAAATCTGACAGTAAATGACCTGTGTAGCTGTGTATGATCCAGCGCCTCCAACCATTGAATGGAACACCTTCTTTCCCTCTTATTTTTGAATATTTATGTTTTGTTTACTTATAAAATATTAAAAGCCAAAACAAATTGCTCTATGAAGGTAGTCCCACATGCTGTTGCCGGTGAGTGGGAAGAGCGCGGGGGCTAACTGCTTTATGCTTATTCACTCATAGACCTTACTGTGTATTTGACTAAAAAAAAAAAAAATCAGCCCAGGTTTAATGGCACATGTGACCCTAGTTTTTCAGAATCCCAGAAAAATATTGTCTGTATTGACCACCACTGTTTTATATGTGATATCTTTGATTTGTGCCCTTTGTCCCTTGAGATGGACTGTTTTGCTACTTTGTGGTTTTTATTAAAATAAAAGAACAATCCTTAATTGGCATGAGGCAGGCTTTCACGTCTACAGTTTTCATTTTCTATATCTCATTCCCTTTCTCAACTAGCAATAGGTGAATATACTTTGGAAAGGTATGAATGACAAAGTAATGAGAATTTACGCTGTGAAAACACCTTGGCTTGATTTTGTTATTCTCAGTGCATCCCTCTCTCCAGGGGCATTTGCTTAAGCTTGTGATCGGGTTGAAGGAAAGGCAGAAAATATGTCTCACTTAACATCATATATTTAATATAATGAAATACCCTTATCTCCAAAAAGATTCTGACATTTTAATCTATTTTAATTATATATTATAAATGCATTTAAAGTTATAAATAATCATTATCCTTTACATTCATAAGAAGGAGTAGAAATTTGAAAATATATTCGAGCTCTGGCTTTACATCCTATTTTTCCTTCATGTTTCATATGTAATCAATCAGCAAGTCCCATTAGCTTTACCTTTCCAAAAATCTGTTGTGTTTGCGTCTCCCTCTCCATTTCTGCAGCTGCTGCCCTGATTTAGAGGCGCATGGCTCACCACCATTCAGCTGCCCACTCCCCTTTCCCCAGCTTTCTGGTCCCTGATCTCGCTCCCCTCTGATCCACCCTTCACACCATGAAGGGTGGGGGGGTGTCCCTCCAACAAATCTGATTATGTCACTGGGGTGGAAAATTTACAATTGAACTCTGTGAGATTAAATTGTAATTCTTTGTATGGCACTCAGAATTTATTATAATCTCATTGTTTCTGCTCATTTTGCACCATCAAGCCTTACATACAGCTCCAGTGAATGAATACACGTAACAGTTTCATGAAAATATCAGTACTTGCCCACATCTCTGTGCTGGCTCACGCTGTGCTTTCTTTGAAGCATTGTTCCTGTGCTTACCTATCTCATTAGCTTCCTCTCAAATCTCAGTTCAAATGCCACTGCTCAGCAAAGCTTTTCTTCCTTGACTCCCACTAGAATTAAGCCATTGCTCCTATGCTCCCAGGAATATTGCAATTATAAATATTGTCCTATTGATTATAATTACCTGCCCTCCTTTTGATTTCTCAGACTCCTAGTCTAACAAACAAATAATTTTTTAAAATACAGCAATGAATATGACATCAGGACCCCTGAAGATTCTAAATATCTCTTACAGATGAAGGAGTTAATACATAAGATCTGGGTACTTTTTAGTTGTAATCAATCCAGTCTACTGGTTATGTTGGAGCACCTGTCACCATGATTACAGCGTGCAGACAAGAAAATTCTTTGTCACTTAAAGTGACATAATGATTTTCTTCTTTAGCAGTGCTCTGAAACTACATGTTTGGTTTTCCAGTTAATGAGTTTTCTACCAACCAGATCTTAGTTATCACTTCTATTCAAGTTAAGGACATTTAATAATTTATTTGTGTATTATTCATATTTGGGAGACATTCTATAGTATAATTAATTTTTGTGAGTCAGAATTTAAGAGTCTTTAAGATGTGAAATACAGACATCAGCAATTGATTCATAATCTCTACCTCGTTTACCTCCTTTGACTCATTTTGCATCATCAAACCCCATGTACAATTCTAGTGAATACTCACAGTTTCCTGTAAACACCAATATTCTTGCATATGCTAGCCCAGGCTGTGTTCTCTTTTTGAAACACTGTTCCTGCACTTACCTATTTTAATAACTCCCTCTCCTGTCTGTCAAAATGTTAATTCCATGCTTTTGTACTCTACCTCAGCATTTACACAGCCATCTACACCAAATCCAATTTCTTTCATAACTGCCAAGCCCTTACAGCGAATTTTGCTCAGTATAAGTCTAGGTAAAGCTTAAGGAAGAGATTTAGTATTTTCGCAGGAAGTTTATTTTAAGATTAATAACTATCATTTTTAAAATTTACATATGTAATCCCAATGAGCTTTTTTATAGAAATTGGAAACCTGATCCTAAAATTCATTTGGAAATGCAAGGCACCCGAAGTAGTGAAAAAAAATCTTGAAAAACAACCACATAGTTGGAGGACTCACACTTCCTGATTTCGAAATTTACTACAAAGCTATAGGAATGCTGTGGTAAATTTAATAAGTTTAGATTTACAGAGCAATGGAATGGAATTGAGAGTCCAGAAATAACCCTTCACATTTATGGTAAATTGATTCTGACAAGGATGTCAAGATAATTCAGTGGTGAAAGAGTATTCTTTCCAACAAATATGCTAGGACAACTGGATATCCATGCAAAATAATGAATTTGGTCTTTGCCTCACACCATATACAAAAAGTTAACTCAATGAATCAAAGATTCAAATGTCAGAGACAAAACTATGAAACTCAGACACACAGGAAAAAATTTTGATGACCTTAGATTAGGCAGTCATTTCTCAGATATGACACCAAAAAAGCACAAGCAACAAAAGAAAAAATAAAGTGAACATCATCAAAATTAAAACTTTTATGCTTCAAAGGACACAATAAAAATAAAAGATAACCTACATATTAAGAGAAAATATTTGCAATTCATATATTTGACTAGGGCCTTTCTCTAGAATATATAGAGAACTCTTAAAACAATAAAAAGATAACTCAATTGAAAATGAGGAAAGGACTTGAATACACATTTCTAAAAAAAAAAAAGAAAAAGAAAAAGCATACAAATGGCCAATAAGCATATAAAAAGATGGCCAAAGGCCTTAGTCATTAGGGAAATGCAAATCAAAACCACAATGAAATACAGCTACCAGGATGGCTAGAATTAAAAAGATGACAATAATCAGTGTTGGTGAAGATGTGCAGAAATTAGAACATTCATAAGTTGCTGGGGGGATTATAAAATAATGTGGCCATGCAGGAAAAGTTATGCAGGTCTTTAAAGGGTTAAACATATAATTAACATATGAATCAGTGTATCAGGCATATACTCAAGAGAATTGAAAATCCTACACACAAAAGTACATAAGAGTATTTTTCATAATAGTCAAAAAACAGAAACCACCAACTAATAAATCGATAAACAATGTGTGGTATATTCATACAACTGAACAGTATTAGGCAATAAAATGGAATAAAGTACTGATACCTGTTATAGTATGGGTGAACCCTGAAAACACAATGCTAAGTAAAGGAAGCCATTCACAAAAGGTCACATAGTATATAATTCCATTTATATGAAATGTTCAGGATCGACAATCCTTAGAGAAGGATAGTATATTCGTATTTGTCAGGGGCTGGAGGAAAGGGATAAATGGGCAGTGACTACAAATGGACTCAGGTTTTCTTTTTGGAGTGATAAAAAGATTCTGAAATTAGTGGTGATAGATGTGGGATTATCTAAAAACCACTGAATTATATGCTTTGAAGGGTGGATTTTTTTTTGTCATCTGAATTACATCTCAAGAAAGCTGTTTTTTAAAAATTATAGATGCTGGGGCACCTGGGTTACTCAGTCTGTTAAGCATCAACTCTTGATTTCTGCTCAGGTCATGATCTCAGCGTCATGAGATCAAGCCATGTCAGGCTCTTCACTCAGTGGGGAGTTTGCTCGGGATTCTCTCTCCCTCTCCTTCTGCCCCTCCCACTGCTCACTTGTGTTCTCTCTCTCTCTCTCTCTCTCTCAAATAAATAAATCTTTAAAAAGTATAAATGCATACACTGCAATATTTTAGAAATACCCTCCAAAAAAGATAACAAACAAGGAATAATTAAAAAAAAAAAAACAGAAAAACAAAAAACAAGTCATCTACAATTTTATCACCGTAGTGCAAACCATTTCTATCTATGCATATAGGTATGTAGATAAATGAATGGGTGGTGTGATACATGGACTCAGTTCCATCCCCTGTAGTCATATTCAACATTGACACCTTCGCCTTGGCTTAATGGTAGTGGGAATATATTTTCCCATTTGAATTTGGTCTTTGCCATATGTCTTGCTCTGACCAACAGGATAAAAGTGCCTGTGATGGGCGCCTGGGTGGCTCAGTTGGTTAAGGGACTGCCTTCAGCTCAGGTCATGATCCTGGAGTCCCGGGATCGAGTCCCACATCGGGCTCCCTGCTCAGCGGGGGGTCTGCTTCTCCCTCTGATCCTCTTCCCTCTCGTGCTCTCTGTCTCTCATTCTCTCTCTCTCAAATAAATAAATAAATAAATAATCTTTAAAAAAAAAAAAAAGTGCCTGTGACATGTGCTAAGGCTTCAAATGTGCTTGCATGGCTGGGTTTGCTTCTCTCTGACTCCTGCCATCACCACAAGAAGAATATGCTCCAGAGAGCTCACTGGTCCAAAAGATGCCTGGTGCAGATTTAAACCCAGTCGGTGCCATGGAGTCAATTCCTGCTGAGTCCAGGCAACCCACAAGTGCCTGGGTGAGACATGAAAGATTCTTGTTGAACGGGGAGGGGGATGGGAGGATGGGTTAGCCTGGTGATGGGTATTAAAGAGGGCATGTTCTGCATGGAGCACTGGGTGTTGTGCACAAACAAGGAATCATGGAACACTACATCTAAAACTAATGATGTAATGTATGGTGATTAACATAACAATAAAAAATTAAAAAAAAAAAAAGAATATAGCCAGGAGGACCTGTCACTGAAAGATGGGCAAAAGAGCAATCCGAAAAAGTAGACAGAAAAGAAGCAGCGGCCGGAAGGAACCCTGGGAGAGTGTGGGGTCCCAGAAGAAAAGGAGGAACATCTCACAAAAGAAAGAGAAGTCGGATAGGGAAGACATATATATGGTTTGGAATTACCAGTTAGATTACTTCACTGTACTGAAAGCCATTCTAGAGCCCAGGAGGAGAATATGTAACCTGCCTGGGTGTTGAGTGAATGAAGTTAAGGATGAGAATCTGAAGTTAGGAAGAAAGCAAAGAAAGGACACGGATTACTTGTATGCAGAGGGGAGGTGGGTGAGAAAGTTTGGGTTTTGTTGTTTAACAAATGACTGTAACTATTTTAAAACCACAGAACAAGAGAATGTTTATGAAATAACAGGAAAAAATACATATTTTTAATCAGTTCTCAAAAAAAGAAAAAAGAAAGATTCTTGTCGTAAGTCATAGTGATTTTGAGGGTGTTTGGTATGCAACATTATTTGGCAATAGTTGACTAATAATAGATATATATTATTTCATTTAAATGAGGTCATACATGCTATGTTTTAGTAAAACTATCATACATACCTTCACTTGAAACCATGGATGAAAAAACGGAAATAGAACAAAAAAATATACTTTAGGAAATGTTCCATCAACACAAAATGTTTCTTTTTTTTAAGGTTTTATTTATTTGAGAGAGAGAGGGAGAGAGCGAGAGAGAGAGCACAAGCCAGGGGGAGGGGCAGAGGGAGAAGCAGACTTGCCACCGAGCAGGGATCCTGAAGCAGGACTCAATCCCAGGACCCTGGGATCATGACCTGAGCAGAAGGCAGACGCTTAACCGACTGAACCACCCAGGCGCCCCAACACAAAATATTTCTAAACAGTCTAGTTAAAGTTGTGAAAAAAAATATGATTGAAAACATTAAAAGCTCGAGACCATTTGCTAAGCATTGCTTTTATTTCAATCATTATCTGCTAATATACTGTTAAGAAAGAAGAAGAAATAAGCTGACAGTTTATCCCACCTCTTCAACAACCGTGCTCATTTGTGTTAATTATATTATTTGCTTTATGTTTTAATAAACATTTAATTAATATAAAAACATTTAACAATGATGTACTATATTTATATTTTAATAAACTTTTTATATCATGAAGTACTTTGGGAAATTTTCATCTGTTTTTTAGATTATTATTCTTTCCAAACTTAGTTCCTTCTTTCTTTCTCTTTCCCCCTGCCTTCTTCTCTTACCTCCCTCCTTCCCTTCTCTTCTCCTTTCCTTCCTTCCCTCCTTTCTCTATTTTTTAAACATAAGATTATTTGCATAATTTCCATGCCTTTAACTTTTTTCTGATCATTTACATAATGCATAGCTTGTGTCCAGGCTACTATTTACTCTGATGTAGCAAGAGTGAATTCTTGATTCCGTTTTTACTTTTCTAAACCTTGTTTGCCAAACGGAACCACAGTTTGAGGATTAAATATTACATAATATTTATTTTTGTTTCTTTTGGAGGAAGGAGGTTGCAAGCACTTGGAATGTGCAACCTTTGAAGAAAGAATTCTGCTCAGCTCTCTCTCAAAGTGTCTTTTGCTGAGATTCACTCTGGCGGCAGTCTATATCCATTCTTCTTGGAGTGGGACAAGGGGACAGATAAAATAAGTTTCAGATCTTATTCATCACTCAGTGTGAAGTCCTTGAGGCTACACTTTCATCTGAGGGCATCAGTCTCTACTTTTCAATTTCCATGTTTCATCTAAATCTCCCCAGAAACGATTTTCCCTTGCCCTTCTACTCACAGCAGAGAAAAGAGAACACGACCTCTTCTGACTGCTACTCTTCAAAGTTAGCCGTATTCCTGATGATGCTCAGATGCAGATTTCAGAAAGAGGCATTAGAATGGGAATTACCCTAAGCCTCACCATAAAGCTGCTCTTTTAGTCTTAAACTCTCATCCTCTGAAGTTCATAGCATTAAGTATGTCTCTCACTGGGTGTTGTTAGCAAATGAATTTTTTGTTGGACTTTTGTCTGCAATCCGACTCTCTTTCACTGTTATTATCCTGACATTAGATAGTATTTCAATATGGCAAATTTGTTACAATTCCAGCAATAATTTAATTTTTCCTTAAATCTTTGTTCTTTGTTACTGAAACAAGCTATTTCCATTTTTCTACTTATTAACTAAATATTGTATGACCCCATGAAAGCTTTTCTATTTTGTATTTAAATCTTGTTACAGATCTAATTTAAAAAGGTATTAACACTACTCAGTACTAGGTGGGTTGTGGATATTCTGCCCATTTGTAGAGAAAACTGAGATTTCACTCTAATCTCTTTTGTTGTGAGATAAGGTCTTCCACAAAACTCAGGGGGAAAAGTATAATTTTCTAAGCTGAATTTAGAACAGTTTTGTAGGAGTACTTCTTAATCTCCCGTTTAGGAAAAAAAATCAAATTATCGTAAATTTTATAATGATCTTAACTCCATTTAATAAGTAAATATTTTATTTTTATTTTTTTAAAGATTTTATTTATTTATTTGACAGAGAGAGACACAGTGAGAGAGGGAACACAAACAGGGGGAGTGGGAGAGGGAGAAGCAGGTTTCCTGCGGAGCAAGGAGCTCGATGCGGGGCTTGATCCCAGGACCCTGGGGGATCATGACTTGAGCCGAAGGCAGACGCTTAACGACTGAGCCACCCAGGCGCCCCAATAAGTAAATATTTTAGTAAGAAGTACAAAATTTAGTTCTTTTAAAAGAGCTTAGGATTAAGCCCTTAACTGACACCTCCGATATAAGTCAAATATATGACAGCTCACTAAATACTATCTGAGTTTCCTGTTAACCAAAAGAGATCTTACCCAAAATAATTATCAGTTTTAATACAGTTATTTGAGTAAGTTTCTGCTATACTTAATGATATACGACAGGCTCCAATGACATCCCCAGATAGAAAGAGATATATAAAATATCTTTTGTACAAAATAACTTAGTTTCTTACAGAACTAAAATGTCTATATATTTAATAATAATAATAATAAGCAATAGATAAATTTTGAGAAGAAATACCCTCCAAAATCTGTAAAATAAGACATATTCCTATTCTTCCATATTTAACTCGAACAAGGAAGAACATTAATATCTCCTAATCCAGACGCTAATTTTTTAAAGATAGTACCTATGGTAGTGATTATCTTCCCAATTTCCAGGCTGGCACTCATCATTTCAGATAAGCATTCATAGATCAACAGCTACAGGTCACATATATCAGGAAGGAAATCTATTACAAGGAGAGTAAGAATTACATGAATAATTCATTGGCTGGGGTTTGATTTGCTTTGTTTTCAGTCCTAAAGCTGTGATCTGAGAACTTGATTTGCCAGCATTGGAACAGAAGTATCAGGGCAGATGCTGAGCGTGCATCTTCCAGCTTAGTGTGTCAGTACGCTATTGCCCAGGAGCTACTGTACTTTCCCGGTGTGAGAAGAACCTGACCTTAAGCAAAAAGTAGATAATGAAAAGGCTTAAGTTGACCAATTCTATGTGGACTATCCTTGGAAGTCTTCTGGAAAACACAATAATGTAATCAATGACTTTTGATCACCATCCTACATTTTGATAGCAGAGTGTGAATGATGTGCTCAGTGAAAATCTTACCGTGTTACGGAAGGCTTATCTAATTTGACAATACATTGTATCATCGTTGTGGACTAACGGCATACAAATTGTTAGTAAGACATAAGTCTTGTAGTCTTGACTGGCACAGTAATGAACCATAGTGATTTGTTTTTAAACTATTTTTTATCCAAAGATACTTAAATACTTTGCAATGATTACTTTTGTGGAAAGTTTTCATCTTAATTCTCACAGCCGGAGATGGAGTCAGGAAGTGAGAATGTGACAGGATTGAGTAATCGCTCAGCATCACACACGGGCATGTAAAAACATTTGAAGAAAATCCTGAGGTTCATATTTGGTTTCCATTCATGGGAAAGGCAAACTATTCTGCATGCACATGCATCTGCTTTTAAAATTAGCCTATGAATAAACAAAGCCTTCATTCTTTCTATATAGCAAGCTCCATTTTTCTTCTGGGACTGTATCAAAGGTGTTACCCAGTATCTATTCAAAAAACCTAAACCATAGGTGCCCAGCAAAATCCTGGAATCAAAGCAGGTCATGAAACCTTCTACCCTCGATCCCCAGACTATTGCTACTTCCATCAGGTCTGATGATGGGTACATAAAATCACTGATATGCCAACTCGTCACCCCACAGTTACGCTGATCAACTTTTAGTCCGAAGATACTTAAATACTTTAACAAGGAATGGCTTGAACCTTTTAGCCCAGCCCTCAAGCTTCATAGGCAGCCATCAGTCCCACACTCATCCCATAGAAAAAAATTCATCAATAACCTCAATAACCAGCCTAACTCACATCTAGTAATTTCTCAATGAATTTTAAATAAATACATGTAGAAGTCAATATCCAAATTACTTTTCTAAGATCTCTGAAGTCTTCATTTGGTCAGTGAGATGATTTGTAGCTATTGAAGCATGTGTAACCTATGCTTAGGTACCAGGACGGTACCCTGATATTATAGATGCAAATTCTTGATAGGTCTCAGAAAAAAAGCCACTAAATTTTCTTTCTGTTTGCTTAACAAGTTGACTATAAAATTGGTCCCTAGAATTAATAATTATATGCAATTGCTCCAGTTTATGATTGTAAAAAATATTTAGATTAAAAAAATGGCCTTTAAGGTCATCAATTCTTCAGTGCATTGACGGGTTTTACAGCATAACCTGTGTGTTACATATAAACCTCAACCTCTTTTCTTCATCTGTTAAATCAGTGAGTAGTTTAAACCAGAGGATCTTTGAGATTTCTCCCAGCACTTACATTCAAAGCTTTGTCTGAAAACATTGACAGACAGGGAAGACACGACTCATTGGCTCAGGATTCTGTTGAGCAGTTCAAACAGCAAATCTGCCTCCCTAGAACTCCCATGCATCAGTCCAGGTTCTGACTTGTGAAACAACTAAAATGATCTCCTTCAAATACTGGAAAACAACTTACAGATTTCCCTTATGTGTTACCTTCTGCAAGTAAAGCTAACCAGTGCACTTACTAAACTTCATATGACATGGCGTGATCATTGTGTTCACGACTTGTCTTCAAATGGCATCGCAAATCACAAAGAGAACGGAGACTAGAAGCTCCTCTCATCTGGATGTGGTGTTCCTATGCAAGCAGCCTGTGTGTGCATTAGCCGGTCTAGCACTTTGCAATAAAGTGGAGTTCCTGGACTGCTAGGATCAGCATCACCTGGAGCTTGTTAGAGATGCAGAATTTGTGGGCCCACAACACACCTACTAACTGAGAACTCGTATTTCAGCAAGGCTAACAATGATTCATATCCACCTTAAAGTCTGAGGAGCACTGACACGGTAGAGTTATATAAGTGTTGGTGCACACTGAGCTCATTGTCAGCTGCGAGCCACAAGCTATTTTACAAGTCAGGACTCTGAAACCCTGGGCTGATGCAGCTGACTTCTGAAAAAGAAAGGTGTCTTGTACTGTGTCACTGCCGGTGAATATATTGATGGTACCAGCTACCCTCTTTCTTGAAACCCTCCCTTTTCTTGTTTCCCAGGATGTCTTTATTCTTGTCCATGATCTGAGCATTGCATCTCAGCATCTCCTGTGCTGATTTTTGTCTACTCACGCTTCATTCTTTATATGCTTTTCCTGACTCAACCCCCGCATTTCCATGACTTCAGTTGCCATCCATATGCTGGTCATTCTACACTCCATACCTCCAGCCTTGCTTTCCTGAGTTCCAATTCAGTTCAGGTGAACCATCCACCGGAATGTTCTACAGGTACCACTTGAATGGAATTCACCTTAACTACTCTCTCTTCTCACATTGTCTTCTATTCTTTTGTTTCTGCTAGTTAATGTTATCTACCAAGAGAGGAACTTGCAAAGCATCCTAAACCCTTCCCTCTCCAACCACACTGTTCACCTAGCAACCACTTAGTGCTGGCAAGTTCATTGTTGAATTGACCCCTCTGTACCTGCTGTCACTGCTTCAGCTCAGACCACCATCATCTTTCAAGCTTTATCATCAATTTCTTAATAGATTTGTTTTCCTCTTGCCCATTGTTACTCTGTCTGCGCTACCTTTACCTCTTTTCCAGCACCCGCTCCTGCCAAACACACAAAAAACTTTTTATTTCTCTAAAAATGCATCTAAAACATAGATCCCTCCTTCCTCAAAAATCTCCTATGTCACATCAGGCAATAAAGTTAATACAGCTTTACGACGATTCCAGTCCTGACACTCCACGAAACCTATTCTTTCCGTTGCTTCTTTCGCCATGCATTGCCTCAGCTCGGTACCTTCATAAATGCCATTTATTCTGACTTAAATGCCTTTCTCCTTTTCTTTTATTGCAAAAACCTATTCATCCTTCTAGACCTCATTGAAATGTCACTTCCCCTGAAATGCCTTCACAGATTCGTGGTGCTTCTATTAAGTGTGTGCTTTATAGATGGCTTTATACAACAGTTCCATTGTGTTGTTTTGCAGGGGCTTTCAAGTTAACCCAGTTCTGGCACCAGCTACATGACCTTTGGCCATTTATTAATTGTTTTGATTTCTCACTTTGCTCAGATGTACCTCAGAGATCAGAGTACCAGTACTGAAAATTAGATTAGGTAAGTAAAGTATTAAGCAAGGTGGTTGGTACACGATAGGTGTTAAGAATCATTTGTGCCTTATAAATACAATCATTTTATTTGACTTAATCTCCCCTTAGCAGATTTTGGACAACTGCAAGGAGGCACTAGTCTTGCTTGATGTTTATAAGGTTTGTAGCTAGTTCTGAGCCTACCATAGAATAAGCACTTAGTACATGTTTGTCAAATTAAGATCCTCTTCAAATACTACATTTTGCCTCAGTGCCCATTTCATAATCTCCATAAGGAAAAAATTCCCAAACCCCTTAGATGACATTGTCATCTATAAGCATCATCTAGCAACATTTTTTAAAGACTTATTTATTTCTTTGAGAAAGAGAGAGAGATAGAGAGAGCATGGGGCTGGGATGGATGGAGGGAGAGGGAGAGAGAATCTCAAGCAGACTCCCCACTGGTCATGGAGCCTGACGCGGGGCTCCATCTCACAACCTTGAGATCATGACTGGAGCCAAAATCAAAAGTTGGACGCTTAACTGACTGAGCCACCCAGGCGCCCCTCCAGTCACATTTTTAAATCTTCCTTTCTTTACCCAAATATTCTCCCTTTTCTTGCTAGTTTAAACAGAGCATATCCTTGAATTTCCATGCTCATCTTATCAATGTCATTTTTGTCAGTCATAAAATCGTGTTTCTCAATTCATTACTATTTCAATCTTCATTTTATTTATTGACCATGCTCTATATTTATGTACAGATATTTTAGTCAAGAAGATATTCTTGGGGTTCCTCAGTGGCTCAGGTGGTTAAGCATCTGCCTTAGGCTCAGGTCATGATCCTGGGGTCCTGGGATCGAGCCCTGCATCGGGCTCCCTGCTCGGCGGGAAGCCTGCTTCTCCCTCTCCCACTCCCCCTGCTTGTGTTCCCTCTCTTGCTGTGTCTCTCTCTGTCGAATAAATAAATAAATAAATCTTTAAGAAAAATAAAATTCTACTACAGAAATCTGTTTACGTATTTTAGTACTTAGAGTAAGAGCTCTTAGACCTAGGTCCAGCAAGGAACTTGAAATTACTGTGAATTTGGGACGCCTGGGTGGCTCAGTCATTAAGCATCTGCCTTTGGCTTGGGTCATGGTCCCAAGGTCCTGGGATCGAGCCCTACATCGGGCTCCCTGCTCAGCGGGAAGCCTGCTTCTCCCTCCCCGACTCCCGCTGCTTGTGTCCCTTTCTCGCTGTGTCTCTCTCTGTCAAATAAATAAAAAAATAAATCTTAAAAAAAAAAAGAAATTACTGTGAATTTCATGACGTTGTAAGTAGACATCTTGTAAACCCATGTATTGTCACGTTTCAAACCCTGTCAAAAGAATTGATGCAAAAAAGCTTAAGAATCACTGTCATCACAGAGAGAGCTAGAGGACAAACAACATAGTAACGATTCTTTAAACTAAGAATTTCTGAAGAATAGAGGTGGGAATTAGCCTGAATCTGTGGTTAAAGTATACAGTGGACTTACTTGTTGCAAGAGGCCAGAAAGCAGGAAGTGGGATTTTGTACTTTGAGATCATCTTTTACCAGCACTACAGTTGTTAACTTGTATTTTAGTTCCAGTGAAAGCAGTCCCTACAAATCAGAGCCCGTGGGAATCCGGCTAGCAGCTTAACCACATGTAAAACGTAAAGTTCAAGGGATGCTTCAGTGTAAGGTGAGTTTGACTTGCGGAACCACAGGAAGAGTCTCTTGGATTAAGTTGCCAGATGTATGTCGGTGATAATTATTGAGAAAGAAAACAGACCCCTCTTTGGCGATGTTCTGGGAGAGATGACAGACAGTGCAACAGAAGCTTAAGCTTAACCTCTGGTCAATTTTGGACTCACCTCCAACATTGGGACCACCTAATTTTCATGTGTTAGGACACAGAGGCCCTCTCCTCCCCAGCCGCCCCAAGCCCTAGGAAAGTAACCCTCACCATGTGCTTAGAGGAAAACCCTGCGGCTCAGTCAACATAGTCCAGGTTTAGAATGGAATCAAGTAGGAAAAGAATTCTTGCCTGGAACACGGCCTCATAGGTTTCTAACTTGTTAGTGAATCGTGTCCCCGATATGATGTCTTTAACTTAGAATTTAGTTTCATATTTGTTTCAAAAAATATACACACATCCTTCAAGCCACTCAAACACAAAATGTACATGTGATATTTCATTTTTCAACATATGAAGCATATGCGACAATGGCAAGAATAAGCTGTTGATAAAGCCTACCACGGAAATTTCAGAAGAGTGTTGATTAGATTTCTATTAATAAAATATTTTCCCTAATGTTAACTCTTGGCATCACTCTTTCCCATTTTCTCTTATAAATTTGGTTTCGTAATGTTAATCCTTTCCCCCCACCCCTTTGCTATTAATTGATGAACACTTTCCCCATGTTGTTAAAGTTTTATACTTTAATGGAATGATTTCGTAATATTCTGGTGTGTGGATATACCGTTATTTGTATCTTCTCCTTCTGCAAAAATTTTATCTCTAACTTTTTGTTATTAGGTGCACATCTTTAAATCTACTGATAAATTGATTCCTATGATAAATATGATGGTGGTTGTCTAATATTCTAAATCCATTATGAATAAATTACAATGGAACATATAGGTGTTATTTACTGGTAGTAATGATACAAATAATGGAGGTTGTTTTGGGAGGGGAAGGTATCTCTTGTTTCATTGAGTGTTTTCTCAGTCCAAGCTATATTTTTCATGGACAGAAACCTTTTTTCAATAGCTTAAATCATGCACAATATCAAGAGAGTACCAAGGAGGCAATAAAATAAAGTTGTTTGATGTCTTTTGATGGTCCTTATTGCACCAATATTCAATCTACACTGGAAGTTCATTTTTAAAAATACATTTCTAATAAGTGCATGATCCACATGTTTCTTGTATGCAAAATGTTAGTTCAGCTAAATGATTTCTTTTTTTTCTTTCAGAAATTGCTTCACTTTAAGTATGGAGCCCATTACTCTTCAGGTTTATTTATTTATTTATTTATTTACTTACTTAATTTATTTGTTTTTAAAGATTTTATTTATTTATTTGACAGAGAGAGACACAGCGAGAGAGGGAACAGAAGCAGGAGGAGTGGGAGAGGGAGAAGCAGGCTTCCTGCGGAGCAGGGAGCCAGATGCGGGGCTCGATCCCATGACCCTGGGATCATGACCTGAGCCGAAGGCAGATGCCCAAAGACTGAGCTACCCAGGCACCCCCAGGTTTATTTTTTTGTCTGTTTAGCTTGATAATTTTCATTATCATTTTAATAAAATTAGGTTAATTAAATTATCTGACAATATAGATCATCTCTGCCATGTAGTTGTAATTGGATACTTGTCATCAGTACAGGAGCAAAACTGTGTATTTTCCCTGAAGTTTATTGAAGATTTTTTTTCCCTCCTTATATGTCATGTAAGGAATTGATTCTGTATTTGTGCAGCTTTTGTAACAATGGATAGACTTAATCTAGGCAGTAATGCTAAAGACCCGCAATGTAAACTTAAAAGGGCTATCACAGCTTAACAGAGAACTGTAAAACCTCAAAGAGAATGAGAAAAATGATTGTTTAAACCACAATGAGAAACAGGTGCTGGCTGCGAAAAATTCCCTTAAAAAATCTTGGCCCTTTGGCATTCATGGGTTTTTGTTTTTTTAGTGCCGAGGTAATCTCGGTATTTTGTACAAGCAGCAATGAGGAATAAAAACTGCTTTACGACCTTGTGGATTTACTAACATTCCATTTATAGAACTGAGCCCGTGTGCGCGCGCGCACGAAGACACACACACACACACACACACACACACACACACACACACACAGCATGCATATCCAAGTGCACCAGATCAAAATGTGCATCATGTGAAGTTTTGAAAGAGGGGATTCCATATAGAATATTGTTTTCCAAAAGTGTTGAATAGATTTCGGAACTGTGTCTGACACTTCATGGGTACTCGATATTTGTTGTTGACTCGTTGAATAAATCATTGAATTGAATAAATAAATGAAAATGCTGACATAAAACAAGACTATAACAAGAGTTTAAAATTTTATATGCCCAAAAAGTAAATAAATTCAATGCTTTAAAATATTCACATTTTAAAAAAAGAAGGAGGAAACTTCTGGAGCTGGGGGATGTGTTTATTACCTTAATTGTGGCGATGGTTACAGGGTCTATGCATATATTTGAACCCATCAAATTACCATGTACTTACATATGTGTGGTTTTTTGTATATCAATTATACTTCAAAAAAGCTGTTCAGATAAAATTTTAAATACTCAAAGTAAGTACGTTCAATGCTCTAAGAAATTCATGTTTAATGTTTCTTTGACAAAACCCTCTAGAATCTGTGTTTTATATTAAGTAACTCAGTTTTGCCTTGGATAGAACACACAGATTAGATCAAGTGTTTAAGATATGCTTTCCATAGCAGATTTATTTATCCGCCATTTTTCATGCTGTTCTGTCCCACTATACATAATTTCCTTCCCTGTGATGTGTCTAGATCTTAGCGTCAATAAAACTTGCAGCACATTCTGATTCTAAGACCTAAAAGAGCAATTTAAACGTTTTGAACCCATTAGCTACTTTTATTTCTGTTTCCCAGTGCTATCGTATAAGGAGGGATACTTTCTAATTAGGAAAAATTGATGTTTTTTTTTTCCATTATAACAGTTCATTATTGTACATTACCATAGAGAGTTAAATTAGTAATATTGTATTTCTAAGAGAATTTCCTTTTCTCCTTTGTACCTAAATGAGAAGTGGGATTGCTTCATCTCCCCTGACAAAAATTTGGAAACCAGAAAAAGCCTCTGTTAAATAGTTTTCAACTCTGAAATCTGCATTTCATATATTAAGCTACCCTCATAAAGCACTTTCATGAACAAATTGAGTTCTCTGTCTCACTCACTTCTATCCGATGGCTAATGATTTCCGCAAAACTGATTTCTAGCATCTGCCTATACTTTACTACTATCTCATGGCTGTATTTCAGAGAATATGTTTCTTGTAGTAATTTCTGCACCCCGAGAAGATATTTCTTTTTTTAAGACTTATTTACTTATTTTAGAGAGGAGAGAGAGAGAGAGAGCAAGGGGGAGGGGCAGAGGGAGAGAGAGAGAGGGAGAGAGAGAATCTCCAGCAGGCTCCTCCTCCCTGCTGAGCTCTGAGTGCCACTGAGACCCTGAGATCATGACCTGAGCCAGAACAAAGAGTTGCAGACTCAACTGACTGAGCCACCCAGGCGCCCTCCAAGAAGGTATTTCTGGTAACAGTACTTGGAGCCATTGTGAAAGGCAGTAAAGCAGAATGGCTTGTAAGTAGGACTCTAGGGTCAAAGAGAACACAGTTCAAATCCCAGCAACACTAGTTATCACTCATGTTACCTTGGGGAGGTCACTGAACCTCTCTGAGAGTCCTCAACTAAAACAAGGAAAGAGAAGGCAACAATACCTACCTTTTCAGTTGTTTAAGGATTAAATGAGAAAATCCACCAGGGTCACTCAGTTTCGTGCTTAGAATGTTGTATGCACACAGTAAACATGAGCTATTTATATTTTTATTATTAACTGGATTCAAATTTCTCTATCTATTTTTGCTACCTGACTTTGTAATGATCCTTAAAATTCTGGTTTCTTGTGACTGCTTACTTAACGGCTTGCTCTCCTCACCATGAACTGCGAGCATTATTGAGCTCTTGGGTCCTGGTGTATATAATGCTGATGCCTCTTCTCTTCACCTTCTTAGAAGGGATTTCTTCTGATCACAAATGGTGAGCTACCAGGACATGCGATCTGCAGTCTCTATCTGCAACTCTCCGTGGTTGATAGGATGGTGTAAGTTCGACGTAACTGAGTCATCATTTTAGGATTTTTTTAGAGGATTTTCTCTAATCTTGATGTATAATCAATTGTGTTCCAAGTAACCAAAGAGCCCTGTGGTCATGTCAGAGGAAGACAAGCCACGGGGGTGATCTGAAGGGAGAAATGAGGCCTGCTGGCTTATGAGATATAGGAATAAGCCTGTTGAGAGGGGAGAAGACCATACAGGGAAGATGAGCCTTTAAGAGATCTAGGGAATAGTTTGAAGACCACTGAATGGGTAGAGGAAGTCTGTCTGTGGGCTCACAGAGGGGTAGAGGGAGGTGTGAGAGGCTACAAAACACAGAGATTAGTAATACTACCAGGCACACTAGGCCTGGCTTCCCTGAGAACCTTTATATTCTCAGAACTCATTTGAAAAATCACTGCTTTAAACATTATATCTTATTACTTTTCTGATATTAAAACAAAGAAGGTTCCTGGAACAGAGAAGTTCTTTAACTAGGATACATAAAAGAAAATGTCAAAAAGGCTTATTTCCAAAAAATAAGAAGGAGTCAAACAGAAAAAAGCAGTATAAATATTTCTAGGTGATAATTATGTGTTTTAATTTACCTGATCATTCACTCTTCTATGATGCAACAGTATGTGATTTACAGGACCCCATTTTCCCTTTAACACATTCCATGGCAGTCAGTTGTTTTCAGGATGTATCCTTTATTAGATTAAAATTTTCTTGAAAGGAATTACTAGGTCTTATTCCCAGGGTGAAGTCCCCAGGGCCTGAAACATAATAGTTAGTAAATATTGAAACAAAACAAACCCTGAAATCATACTTTGAGGTTTAGGTGGTTTTTTTTTTTTCTCTTTTTTCCCAATAATTCTATATATTTCTCAGTGCTCATCAAGCTAAGTGTATTCTTAACCCCCTTTATCTATTTCACTCATCCCCCTCAACCTCCCCTCTGGCAACCACCAGTTCTCTTTAACAGTCTGGGTTTTTTTGTTTGTTTTGCCTTCCTAATATCTAAAGTATTCTGAATTCAAAAAATATTGGGCTCAGAGTATTTCCAAAACGAGATTGTAGACCTGTGCCATTATAAGCTGCTAAGGTGCTACTATTTGAGCCCCATTATACCCTCAAGGTTCATCCACGTTGTTGCAAATGGCAAGATTTCATTCTTTTTACGGCTGAGTAATATTCCATTGTGTATATATACCACATCTTCTTTATCCATTCATCTGTCAATAGACATAGGTTGACTATTATAAATAATTCTGCAATAAACATAGGGGTGCACATATCTTTTCAAATTAGTGTTTTCATTTTCTTTGAGTAAATACCCAGTGGTGGAATTGCTGAATTTTATGGTATTTCTATTTTTAATTTTTGTGGAAACTCCATACTGTTTTCCATGATGGCTACACCAATTTGCATTCCTCCAGTGTACAAGCGTTCCTTTTCCTCCACATCTTCACCAACACTTTTGTTTTTGATTCTAGCCATTTTGATAGGTCTCAGGTGATATCTCATTGTGGTTTTCATTTGCATTTCCCTGATGATGAGTGTTGTAGAGCATCTTTTTATGTGTCTCTTGGCCATCTGTATATCTTCCTTGGGAAAATGTCTATTCAAGTCCTCTGCCCATTTTAATTGGATTATTGGGGGTTTTTGGTGTTGAGTTGCATTAAGTTCTTTATATATTTTGTTACTAACCCTTTATTGGATATGTCATTTGCAAATATTTTTTCCCATTAAGTAGGTTTCCTTTTTCTTTTGTTGATAGTTTCCTTTGCTGTGCCAAAGCTTTTTATTTTGATGTAGTCCCAATAGCTTAATTTTGCTTTTGTACCCCTTGCCAGAGGAGACATATCTAGAAAAATGTTTCTGTGGCTGACGTCAAAGAAATTACTACTTATGTTTTTGTCTAGGAGTTTTAGGGTTTCAGGTCTCACATTCAGGTCTTTAATCCATTTTGAGTTCATTTTTGTGTATGGTATAAGAAACTGGCCCAGTTTTATTCTTTTCCATGTAGCTCTCCAGTTTTCCCACACCATTTATTGAAGAGACTGTCTTTTCCCCATCATATATTCTCAACTCCTTTGCCATAGATTAGTTGACCATAAATCACATGGGTTTATTTCTGGACTCTCTATTCTGTTCCGTTGATCTATGTGTCTGTTTTTGTGCCAGTACCATACTGTTTTGATGACTACAGCTTTGTAATATCACTTGAAATCCGGGATTCTGATACCTCCAGTATTGTGTTTCCTCTTCAAGTCTGGGGCTCAAATAGTAGCACCTTAGCAGCTTATAATGGCACAAGTCTACAATCTCTTTTTGGAAATACTCTGAGCCCAATATTTTTTGAATTCAGAATATTTTAGATACTAGGAAAGCAAAATAGTAGAACATATTCTGATATTGCATAATATCCTCATTGGCACCTGGGGCAGCACCCCAGAATCAAGCACATTAAGATTTCAGGAGCAAAATGTATGATTAAGTATAAATGCATACATACATACATTCATACATACTACACATAATATGTCAGTTCAGGTTATGTGTGCCTACCCATTAAGCTAAGTTCAAGTCAGGTTTTATGGTCAAGTGAATTTAAAACTCCTTCTGGGTTTCAGACATCTTTGGATTTAGGAATTGGAGATAATGGTTTATAGACTTAGATTAGCTTCTTTGCATCGCTCTTTCTTGTTTTTCAAATTTTTTTTTTTCACAATTAGTATATCTCAGTTATAGTAGATCCAGTGCTTCCTTTTGAATGTAAATAACTTAAAACATTCTCTTTATACTCCTGAAATAAAGCACAGAGATAATACAATATATCTAAAGGAATAGGTTTTAAAGAAATTAATATAAAGTCCTAATATACAAAACAGAAATGTGTAATAATTAATATATGTAACAACATGTAAATGTTTAGAATCTAACCCACTAAGAATATAATGAAGTTGTCCAATATTTGTATGTGTGGTTAGAATCACTATGATTGTGTCAGCTGCAGAGCGTGATTTATCAACTCTGCCCATATCTAGAGTAGTGTTCCTGAGGGCATGACTTAAATGTTAAACAACCCTTGGAAAATTGTATATATATAATTTATATATTTATATATATAAATTTATATTATGTTACTATATATTATATATAAATTTATAAATATGTATCATATATATGCTATATGTATATAGCTATATATATGATATAGATTTATAAATTTGGTGATTACGGTTTTCCTGAAAAATTTGGTATTTCAGAAATCAGTTAAAAACAACTTGGCAATTGTACGTAAAATATAAAATGTTCTAAGGCCAGATAATTATAAGCCGGCTTTCCCTCTAAAATGAGGGGCAGGATATTGGAAGTTTTTTGGCACGTGATCAGGGTTGCACCCTGCAGGACCGCTCTATCCTTCACACCACCAGACAGCCCTCACCCCTGGCTCTTCGCACTAATGTCAGCAGCCCTCCACTAATCATGTTGACAACCAAAGCTGCTCCCACACATTTGCCAAATGCCCTCCGCCTCCCATGAGAACCACTGACCCATCTCATCCTCGAGACCACCCAGTCAACTGATCTTATTCTCGCTTTGTAGATAAAGCCATTGAGGAACAGAGAAGCTGATCCGACGGTTATTACTGACTTTCAAAGCAGGACTCTACCTGAGAGACATTCTCACTTCTAGCTCAGCTATCTCTCCCCGGTACTGGCCAATACGTAGGAGTCTGTAATCTTACTTGTTCCTTCTCATTTTCACATGCTTGTGAGCTAACTCTGTTGCCTGGTGCTTTCTCTCCTCTTCCTGCGAGGACTTAAGTTCTCATGTTTTTTAGGTGCAGGAGGAGTTGGTTCCTGACTGTTGGTTACAAGGAGAGAGAGAATTATTTGTATTTTTGAGGTGTCATTCTATTCTTGCAGCTCTGCTGCATTCTGTTTGAAAATAAATGACCTAGCAATTACCTTGCCACCTAAAAATGAAACGAAACAAAACAAAACAAAACAAAACAAAAAGCCAGGTCTAGCAACAGGAGACTGAGTGGTTGTATTAATTATCTATTCCAGTATGACAGATCACCCCTAACACTCAAAATGAACATTTTTTATTTCAATAAGTTTCTGGGGGTCAGGACTCAGCTGGGTAGTTCTGGCTCAGGGTGTCCTCATAAGATTTCAGTCAGGATATAGGCTAGTGAGCAGGCCTGGAGGATTCACTTCCAAGTTCATTCCTGTGGTTGTTGGCAAAAGCTCAGGTCCTCACCACGTGGGCCTCTCTTGATTATGACATGATAGCTGGCTTCCTCAGAACAAATAATCTGAAGAGAGAGAAAGAACAAGAGAGAGATGGAATACCGGAAGTCATTTTTGCCTCTCATGCCCTCGTCTTCAAGTCACAAACCCTCACTTCTGCCTTATTGTATCTGTTAGAACAGACTCACCAATTCCAGCCCATACTCAGGTGAAAGGAATTAAAATGTATTTCTTAAAAGAAGGATTAGTGGCGATTGTGGACATATTTTTTTTTTTTTAAACCAACAGAGTGCTCATTCCAGTTTTGAGAATCTCGTCTGGTATTTTGTTTCAGTAGGGAAACAGTTCCACTCTCGATGCCCCCCCGCCCCAGAATCTCTCAGTCCTTTTCCCTCGTTTTGTGCGCCCATCCTCCAGCTTCCATTTCCCTGCTAAAGGCGAGCACTTGCCATATTTAGAGGCTTGCACTTGGCCACTGAAATGCCTCACCCATATGGAAAGGCAGAAGAGCAGGTGAAGTCTCTCCATGTCCCAAGAACGAACACACATACACACATACACACTCACACACACACACACACACACACAATCTGTAGCCGGTGGCCGGCTGGGATAAAGGTGACAAAGCCCAGCTGCTTTACTGTGAGGCAGAGAATAACCTCTAAGATGTATTTTCCTTTCCACCACGCCCTCTGGGATCAGGTTAAATCCGGCACTTCATCTACAATAGCACTTGGTTTGGCTCTTTCCTCTTCCCCATTCTGCTTCCCTCTCTCGTGGACTACTTTCTCCTGAGAGATTGTCTTTCATAAATTACTTGCAAGGATTCAGGGTTTGCTTCTGATTCACAAACAGAGCCTATAATATTTTCTTTGCCTAGAGCTTTGCAAAATTTTTAAACTCTCTATTTGTGTTAGGGATGGTATTTTATTCAAAGCTATATTATTAGCAAAAAAAAAAAAAAGGGAAAGAAACAGATTCAAGCTAGCTCAAGTGAAGAGTTATTTAGTTATATGATTTCACAGATATTTGTTGGAAGGATATTTAATATCAGCCTGGAATCACAGGGACTCAACATGGAAAAGAGACTTTCCATGTCTCAGGGGACATATGACATATGACCTCTCCCGTCACTGCCTTTCTTGGTGGAGCTATTCCACTGTTCTCTTTTCTCAAATGACTTTTCAGCTTATTTTTCTGAAACGTGCTGTGATGTAGCTGTTCTGTGCCTCTCTTCATTTTCATGAACTCTGTTGCATTACCCATCATCAGTTCCTATTTCTTGCTTTCAAATTAAGCAAAATTAAAAAAAAAAAAATCCTGACTGAGGCTAGATACCTCTTCCCTAGCCCAAGCTGAGTGTGCTGGATCCATGGCCGGCCCCCCCTCAGCAGTCAATTGCTCGTGCATTGTCAGCTCTGCAGAGGAGAGGTGGACAGGACTGACCTCTTAGAAGATCAGTTCGAGTGAGATCTCCTTGGGTGGGGAAAGAATGAAACTGTGGCCAGTAATGTTAGTAATAGGTCTGATAGAAATTGAGAAAATAGTTTTCAAAATCCAAATTATTTCTGTATTTTATTTTAGAAGTCATCACATGTATACACCAGTTAAGCCTTAAGTGAAGTTCTCTAAATCTAGGGGCTGGAGGTAGTAGTCATGCAAGATGCCCAAAGTCAACTTACACACTCATCATACTATAAGAACACACTTGAGTTAAAGCCACATAAGTCAAAGCATGTTTTACTGATCCAAGATGAAAAGGATCTCTAATGTAAAATAGTCTCTTTGGTGCTTTTTCCTTTAAAACACACTAATGCATGTGTTTGGCCCCGTGAAAATGGAAAGCAACATGTTTGTTTAAAATACTTCATAATTCCTTTTACCCCCATTTTAAGATGGCACTCCAAGGAGTAAGTGCAGCATTCCTTCTGGTACAAAAGCCATGAACAAGACTTACTATATAAATATTTTGCTCTATGGCACCAACATTAACGTATCACGGCTATAAAAACAACACTCAATCATAGTGCCGGAGTTTGGGTGCTGTCTTGAATGCGGTAGCTGAGCTTTAAATGATTATAAACACAAAAGGATTCCCTTGAATATTGTCTGGAAAGGTAGAGCTTCAATGGACTTGGCTTCTTCATTCTCCTTACTGGGGAGGAAAAAAAGAGAAGCAAGTAAATGAAACACTTCCATGTGCACATCCAACGTGTTCCACATGCGTTTGGAAAAGCCAGGCCTACATCTATTCTGAGATCTCGCGGAGGCTGGGTGTCAGTCGTGGTTCTTCCTTGCAAACAACAGAATCCTTTCTGACTAGTGTAGAAAAAAAAAAGACAAAAAGAATGGAAGGAACGAATATTAGGCTGTTCACTAACCCTCTGCAAGGGTTCATGTTCTATTCTCTGCTTGCTCTCCTTGCCATCTTTTCTCTCTGCCGTTAGTCTGTAGAGGGTGTTACCAATTAGCAACAAGAAAAGTGTATTTGAGTTATTAACTATGATACTTCTTTTAATTGAATTTGAGATATTAGAGCAACTGTTGAATGCAAAATCCAAGGGGAAACTATTCAAAGTATCCTCTCTGCAAACATGAAGCTCTATTTTACTCATTTTTTGGCCACATTATTTTTTTTTTTTTTTAAGATTTTATTTATTTATTTGAGAGAGAGAATGAGAGACAGAGAGCATGAGAGGGAGGAGGGTCAGAGGGAGAAGCAGACTCCCTGCCGAGCAGGGAGCCCAATGCGGGACTCGATCCCGGGACTCCAGGATCATGACCTGAGCCAAAGGCAGTCGCTTAACCAACTGAGCCACCCAGGCGCCCGCCACATTATTTTTCATATAGTACCCAGATAACTGCTGTCTTAAACATTAAGAATTTAAGAACTGTCTTAAACAGTTAAAAATTAACTGGATTAATTTAAAACAAATATTTCCAACATACTGTAATTCTTGTTACATTTTCTTTTTTCATGAACATTTTAATGTTTCTTTTGTCTTATAAAATGAAACATAAAAATAAAAAATGTGGAAAAATAAAAATAGGATTTTATCTACTTCAATCATAAGTCATCGTCAATTTTCAATTTCTTTCTTTAATCCTTTTTTCCTTCCTTCCTTCCTTCCTTCGTTCCTTCGTTCCTTCGTTCCTTCCTTCCTTCCTTCCTTCCTTCCACAGCCAATTAGTTCTGATTTAGCTTGTCTTGTCTACCTTTGCAAAATAAAAAACACTTTTTATTTTGAAATAATTATACATTCGCAAGAAGTAGCAAAAATAGTAGAGACAAGTCCCCTATACACTTCACCCAGTTTCTCTCAATGGTTGATCTTATATCATTGTAGTTTGATAAGAAACCAGAAATTTGGCATTGGCACAATGTGTGCAAGTGGTTGGATGTGATTTTATCACATGTGGAGATTTATATAACACTATTGCAGTCAAGATAGAGAACTATTCCATCACCTAATATCTCCCTCATGCTACCCTTTTACAGTAACCCTAGTACCTCCTCTCCATCATCTCTCTCACCCCTGGCAACAACAATCTGTTCTCCATCTCTGTAATTTCGACATTTGGAAATTTATAGTATCTCAGAGTGGATTTCTTTGTATAGCTTTTTTTAGTGGTTGCTGTAGGGTTTTTTTGGCTCAACTTATCAGCAACTATTGGTATCAACATTTTACCAGTTCAAGTTAAAGGTAGAAACTTACCTGTCTTTGTATCACTTGACTTCCCCCTTTTATAATACATTTTCTTAAGTATTCTGTCTACATACATTGAGAACCACATTAGATAGTGTGATAATTTTTGTTCCAGCCATCAAATATAATTTAGAAAACTCAAGAGAAGAGAAACTTCTGGTCGGTACCCATATTTTCACTTTTTCCATTGTTCTTTTTTCCTGCTGTTCCAAGATTCTTTCTTCCATCATTTTATTTCTGGTTAGAGAATTTCCTTAAGGCATTCTTTTCAGGTAGGTGTGTTGGTAATGGTTTTAGTTTTAGTCCTTAGCTTTCCTTTAACTGAGGAAGGAGCCTTCCTTCAGTGCTTAAGGATATTTTCACTGAATATAGAATTCTGCATGAACAATTCTTTTCTTTCGGCTCTTAAAAAATACTGGGCCACTTTTTTTCTGGTTTCCATGCACTCACATGAGAAATCTGCTATCATTCAATTGTTTCTGCCCTATATGTAATGTGCCATTTCTCTCTGACCACTTTTAAGATTTTTTTCTTTGTTTTTAAGTTTTCAGAATTTTGACTATGATGTTTCTTGACATGGATTTCTTTGAATTTATCTTGCTTAGCGTTTGCTCAGTTTCTTGAATCTGTAGGCTTACGTCTTTTGCCAGATTTGGAAAATTTTCAGCCATTTTTATTTTTATTTTTTAAAGATTTTTTAAAATTTATTTATTTGACAGAGAGAGAGATAGTGAGAGAGGGAACACAAGCAGGGGGAGTGGGAGAGGGAGAAGCAGGCCTCCCGCAGAGCAGAGAGCCCGATGCGGGGCTCGATCCCAGGACCCTGGGATCATGACCTGAGCCGAAGGCAGACGCTTAACGACTGAGCCACCCAGGCGCCCCTCAGCCATTTTTAATTTGAGTAACTTATAGCTCCATCTTCTTTCTCCTCTGCTTCTGGGACTCAGATGACATAAAAGATAGATGCTTTGTTATATTCTCCCATGTCCCTGTTTGTTTGTTTGTTTATTTTCTCAATCCATTTGATTTCTTAGTTGCTCAGATTGGGTAATTTCTATTGTTTTATTGAGGGTTTTTTATTTGAGGTTTTGTATTTTTCAATTCTAAAATTTCAATCTGGTTCTTCCTTATAACTTTTATTTCTTTGTTAAAATATGCTATTTTAAAAAATCATTTTAAGTATGTTCATAATTGCTTGTGGACGTGTTTTTTAATGAAGGCTCCTGGAAATCCTTGTCTGTGCTATCTGGATATTAGTGTCTATTGATTGTTTTTTCTCATTCAGTTGAGATCTTCCTGGTTCTTGGTAAGATGAGTGGTTTTTTAGTTAAATATGGACCATTTTGGCATAATGGCATGAGACTCTGGATCTTATTTAAATCATAGATTTTTGCAGACCTCTCTTGATACCTCTTTGGCAAAGGAAGCGAGCACTGCTTCATTACTGTTGGGTGGGATTGGAAGTCTAGCTTCGCTACCTGGCCACCATTGACAAGGGAAGCAGGGGTTCCTTGCTACTCCCCGGTGGAGGTAGACTTCAGGCTTCCTAAAAGGCCTCCATTTATAACACTCTGGCAAGGAGAGAGAGAGTGCCTCATTATTGCCCTTCATATGGTCTCTTAACACTGTGGGGGATGGTTCTATTACTTCTGAATTGTGGTGTAAGGCCTGACTTTCCACTAAGCCTCCTGTCCGTTACCCTAGCAAGGATGAAGAAACGTGTGCTTTCTTCATTACTACTGGGTGGAGTGGAAGTCCAGGCATAGACTTCTTATTTTTCTTTGGTTACAATCAACTGTGCTTATTTAGTACCCTAATTCTGTCTAAATTAGCCTTACAAATGGAGCATGCAAAATGTAGTCTTTCAAAAACTAAGCCAAGAATAAGTTGGCACTGATATGATGAGTGTGATGTTAACACTTGGACAACCAGGGTCATGAGAATTATAGAAGAAACAAACGGAAAGACTTGTAACAGTATTAACCTGTCTTTGGAGAAACTGACTTCATGATTCATTTTCAGACCATTGTTTCTAGTATTCATGTAAGTTTTTATGGAACAGATTTATACATTTGCATTTTATTTTTCCTACCAGAGTAGAGTCGTCTTTGAGGTAAGTTAGATTTTTAATTTTCTAGCAAACCGAATCTGTTTCCTTTTATTAACGTTACAGTAAGCTGTTTAACAGAGACTAAGCTCCCAGAAGATCTTCTGATAAAATGCACACATGGAAAAAGAAAGAAATATATCATATTTGGTGAGGGTAATAAAAGTGGGAGAAAATCCAGTAATTTGTTATTTTTAAGAATTTATTTATTTATTTGAGAGAGAGAGCACGAGGGAGAACAGATAGCACAAGCAGGGAGTGGGGGAGAAGGGCAGAGGGAAAGGGAGAAGTAGACTCCCCGCTGAGCAGAGAGCCCAACGGAAGGCTCAATCCCAGGACCCCGAGATCATGACCTGAGCTGAAGGCAGATGCTTAACTAACTGAGCCACCCAGGTGTCCTCCAATAATTTGTTTTTCAAAACATATTTTAATAAGAAATTTATTTTACTTGTTACAGGATTCCATTAAAATATAGTTGCCAATTCTTTAGTGAATTAGTATAAAATACTAACTAAATATTACCTACCACTTATTCAATGAATGTATAGTGATGTCCTATATGGACAAAGTGTTATGTTATATACAGTATGGGGTAGGGACAGAGACATACAGAAAATGACCCACATTTCCTACACTGCTCTCAAAAAAAAAAAAAAAAATGCTAAATCTGGTTCAAGGGGCAAGATATACATTCTTGAAAATATGATAAAAGAAAATTTTTAAAATGTCAAATGAATTGTAATAGCCAAATGCTAGAACATCTGCTGGATAAAATAGAAAATTCAGAGGAAACTGAATTGATTGGGAGGTCAGGGTAGCAGCATAAATGGAAAACAACAGAAGCAGTGTGAGCAACATTGAAGAAGTGGTAAAGCATAAAGCACTATGGATCCAAACACTGGGCCATGAAGAATGAAGAGTACTATTGGACAGATAATGGAAATCAAGAAGGAAGGAGTGCTTTAAACAGAGATGTTCTGTAGAGCGAGGGAAGGGAGGGAAAAGTGACTTGCTGTCAGACTTCATACTTTGAAAGCTTTGGAAATTTGCTGGAGGAGTTTCTACATTATCTTGAGGCCACAAGAAAGCCTGACAGGCTCTGATAAAAAACAAATTTTTCTGATCCATGTGTTATTTTAGGAGGTTACATTCTGCAGGAGTGTTATTCTATCTACTGGGAAAGTGGAAGATGCACCAATTAAAGATTAAGATGGCAGAATCAGTTTTGAACCCAACAAGCCTAGTGATCCCAGTAGAAATAAAAGGGAAATGTGATTATGAAGGAACTCACGAAGATCTTGGTTCCTGACTGTATGCAGGCGGGAAAGGTAAAAGGAGTAGAGGGATGGAAGGGCCAGGGATCAGGAAGAATCAAGAAGGACTCTAAGCATCATTTGTTGTTATTGCGGGACACCAATTTGTAAATTGTTTAAAATGTTTGAAAAAAAAACGGAGGTCACATTTTTAGAATACTTATCCAACATATTGTCAGAGGAAAGAAGTAGAGAAATAAGGTGATCATAAGAGACAGTAAAGGTCAGTAAATCTGTTTGTTGGTCAAGTGAAGGGGGTCAAATAAAGCAGAGAATAGGAAGTTATTTAATGGGATAATTGAACACAAGGGATAGACACTGTGGAATGAGGAGAAAATCGAGCGATATAGGAGCAACATACTCCCTGGATGGATAGGATGGGGAGCAGAGATGGCCACTGGAAAGGAAACATGTAAACTTTTCCTCCAAGGTAGGAAAGAACAAAGAGAAGATGGGTGTGGAGACGTCTTTTGAGAAGCAGTTTGTGTAATGGTCAGTGTCACAGATTTGGGACTTGAGTTCACTCTCCTTCTGACTAGTTCTATAATGTTAGGAAACTACTTACCTTTCTAAATTTCAGAGCTTCCCCAGATTGGACATACTGGTACTACCTCTCTGGTTGGGCTATTGTAAGGAATAAGTAAGATAAGTTATATAAAACATTAGCACAATACCTGGCACATTGCAATCTAATAAATGATAATATTGTTGTTATTTCAGATGGTTCATTTTGAGGTGGAGCTGGGCTCTTGAAACTTTTTGTTTGAAATAGTATCTAGATAATTTGGCTATTTCAGCCAACTTGTTTTCCTTCGCCCTCGGGGCTCTACTCAGAAAGTTAATCCACCCAGAGAACATTTGCATTTTAATAAGGGTCTTCAGCCTAGGGGGAGAGGATGGAAGGGAAAAGGAGCTTTTCTGCTTCTCAAGTAACAGCACATAAATGAGCATTTTTATGCCTGTCTTTGTGTAAGCTGATCCTGCTCTGAACCACATTTGTAATAGGATTTTTGAAAAATTTTCTAGTTAGTTTCACCGAGTTAAAGACACATTTAATAATATGTTTAGCTTTAAATCATTTATAAATTCCCTTAAAGTCACATAGCGCTTGTCGGGTTGGATTTCATTACAGCATAGGATTAAACTCCTGTAATACTGGGCCACTGAACAGAGCACCTGTCACTTCTTCCGTCATCCCTGGTTTGCATTTCTGGAAGAGCGCGCTCTCAGAAGCCTGCACCTGGGGATGCACCTACGCTAAGGTGATATAATTCTCCAGAAGATTATATCTTTTAAAGGGGGAAGATAAATCAGAGAATGATTTGTGCATTTGATTGGTGCTGTCTTGGTTTTGAAATATAAATATATAAATCGACACCAAAGATTATTTATGAGAAATAAATATTTACCAAAATTGGTAAATATGTTTGGAGCCTAAACTCTTTTTTACAATATCCATTCATTGGCATAAGCATATATTTTATTTTATAATCATATATGTATTTGTGTTAAGATGGCAAATACTGGAGAACATTCATGTTATACTTGGGGACTTCAAAATGTGTTTCTGATCTGTAAAATAAAGGTTTTGGATTGGATTTAGAAAACAAATTAACTTAAGTGGAAGTTGTGCTCTCCTTGGACCCGAGTGACTTAAAAGAGTTTATTTATGTCAGTACTGACGGCACGGACGCTGAAGACAATTACTCAGAAATCTCAAGGAAAACAGTAAATATTCTGCTCTATATTGAATCAGAATTAAAAAACTGAATTATATATATTTGTGGTTAATTTCTTTTGTGGGAGTTAAATTTAGGAAATGGAAAATTCTATGAATTGTGATATTGCATGAAAACATATTAATTTACTTCTCTGCTTCGTAGGGCAGTGTTGTGCAATTAAGGCAAGTGAAAACACAGAGAATTTGGCAGAGTCACTACCAAGAACCAGGTAATGATGGTGTACTTGATGAATGAGCTCACACCTGGTTCATATCCATAGAGAGACTCACCAGTCATGACTGCTTCTGTGATCCTGCAAATGCAACAGCTTTCACATGAAACATGGGACACATCTTAGTCCTCACTGATAACAGATCAATTACCATCAAAGACAAGATTGGCATTTTGATGGCAATATTTCATATTCTGCTTCTCCCCGAAGCACAGAAATCCAAGTGTAGATTTAAAAGAAAAAAAAGAAAAAAAAAAACTGATTTGGCATCTTCCTCTTTTTTTCCTGCAATCCAATTTTTAAAGAATTCATTAATATCAAAGTTTTGTTTCCAAAAATAAAAAATCAAGCTAGATTATTCTTTTCTAAAAGAAATGTTAGCTATAACAAGATATTTCTGTATGCATTTTTCATTTTGGCTCTTATAAACTAAATTCTCTCTCTGATCAGCGGTTTCTTAAACTTGCCAAGCCTATGGCTCTTTATTGATTACATAAGTTAAAATAAATACGTCCAATTTTCTCGTTAAACTACTTCCTTTTTTGTGACTGTTTTTGAGACCGACACTAACTTTTCCAGCCAGGGTAATATTACCAGCCAATTTCTTCATTTACTAGATATTTTGGACTGGAAGAATCTTGTAGGTCCGGTTCCCTGAAGTGCAGACTAAGGGATATAGATGAGCATGTAGACAGTTCATTAGGGAAACGGTTTTTGGGTTCAACCCCTATGTGGGAAGGAAAAGAAGCGTGACTGGGCTAAGGGAGATGATGGGCTGTAGGGCAGTCTTAACTAAGGCCTCATCTCACTCTGGAAGTTAGGATGGCCCTTTAGAGTGATAGAGTAGGCAGTTAGCTAGATATGAGCAGGGAACAGGTGCTTTCCCCTGATAAAAGGGTGAAGGCCAAGTTCCAAACAGCCGGAACAGATCCCAGGGGATACCACATGTTCCCTCTGACCACTGCCCAACAGTAACCTATAACTACATTATAATAGATTTACACTGTGGTCTCTCCCCCCAACCCCCAGCAGAGAATGGCTGCCATGACATTTCCCACAGGGGTCATATAGAGCCAAGCCCCCTCCCCCTAATTCCTGAGATGATTGGCTGCAACCTTAGTCAGAAACTGCCCTAGCTATGACCATAACCTATCCAAACATAAAAAGAAAAGACAACTCTGACCCTGGATTCAGCTGCCACTTCTGGGCCTGCCCACTCTCCCATCTCGAGAGCGTACTTTCGCTTAAACTGCTATTAAACCTTTGCTTGCTTAAGAGTTTGGCTCTGGATTCTTTCTTGGCTGAACTCAAGAACCAAGGCCGGGGAACAGGACATGACGTTGAGAGGAGTAGTCCTAAATTGGGACACTGTAGGTACTAGGCTGATAGTCTCTTGCACTGAAAAGACATTGGATGTAGTTTGCCCCCAGAAAGTAGGCGTGGCCTACCTCATCATGGGGCAATTTCTGGAGAGGGCTGACAGCTATGGGCCAGAACCTGGCTTTACTCCTAGAACTGAAGGAATAGCCCTTCACACCTGGGGGAGAGGGGGCTGCACAGGGTACCCTGGTATCCACTGTGCAGAACTAGTGCCATTCAAAAATGTGTAGCCTAGAGGATTCCAGACTGTCGTCATCTTAGAAAAATGAATTTAGTAAAGTTTGTGTTAAAAAAAGTATAAATTGTTAAAAAACTGATAATCACTTAAATTATAATAATTGTTGAGATGATCATAAATCCTACCTCTCACACAGATTTATTGTATTAGTTGTATTCTCTACCCACCTTCCTCTAGCCTTCTTTTTTCAAAACAGTTTTTGGAAGCAAAGTTATAGAGAGAAGCAACATGGACTTTGGAGTTAGATTTGACAGTGTACACACTTAGGTTTAACTACTTACTAGATGTTCAGTCTTGGACAATAACATCTTGGAACCTCTGTTTTCTTATTTTTACAAATGAGTACAATCATGGGATGAAAATTAAGTGAGATGACATTTTTAATAGAGTCCACCTTAATGCTTTTGACTTAGAAGTAGCTTATAAAAAGAAAGAAAGGAAGGAAGGAAGGAAGGAAGGAAGGAAGGAAGGAAGGAAGGAAGGAAGGAAGAAAAAGAAAGAAAGAAAGAAAGAAAGAAAGAAAGAAAGAAAGAAAGAAAGAACGAAAGAAAAGGTAGCTAAGAGTTTGGTTTCTTTCCCCAACTCTTACAAATCTAAACCCAATGCATTAAAAATTAATATCAATATTAGGAATTTTGTATTCTGTTGTTAACTTAGAAATCATTATTCTGTTTCTGGTAACGACATTCTTCTTCTTTGGTGAAGTTAGTGTAAACAAAAAGAAACCGAAATCTATAGGAAGGGAGTTTAATTAATGGTGCCAAGTGTACTGGAGACTTTCACCACACTGAAGAATTAACTTTCAAAATAGTTGGTTGGAGAACAACATTCACAGCAAAAAAAATGTGGCCATCTCTTTTATCGATCTTTTTTATGGTCATTAACTTTTTACCTCTTCCAATTAATATGTAAATTTTCAAAGACTTCACAAAACTAAAGTGAATTTATTTCAAAATTATTTACCAAAGTTCTCTCAGAAGAAAGATTGTTGACATTCTATTTTTAATTAGTCACACCATCCGCAAGAAGGGGTGAGATAGCTAGAAATAGTGTCACCTCAAGGAAGAATGATGCCAGTGGTGGCTTGTCTTTAGCTATTAGATCTCCACATTTTCTTTTTCTCTTTTTTAGTTCTGAATTTAATTCCCTCTTGCTGTTCGGCAGCTTGGCAATATGATCTATCTTTCTGTTCCTCATTTGCAAAAATGTACCTTTCTTCTCTCCCTCATTCCTTCAAATTCTTTTTTGTTCAGTATGTTTTGAGATTGAATTTAACCAAACCATTGAGTTGGAAAGTGAAGAACCTATAACCAACTTAATGGGTTAATCCTTTGTAGAGAGGATATGTGCATGCTAACTCAGCATCCCTTAGAGGGAATTTGTGGGAGAATAAATCAGACCAGTGATGGAGTTTCATGAAAAGTCTTGTAGGAAGTGCTAAGGAGTTTAAGACTTTTTTCTGGTGATCGAGCCAGTAAAAAATTTTTGAGTGGAGAAATGGAATGATTAAATTATATTAAGGATAATTAAAGATATAATCACAATAGGCTTGTTTTGTTCAAAGTTCTGATATCTAAAAATTAACAAGATACAAAGATTTTCTGATCCTCAATATTGTTAGTGGACTCCCTACTCTATGAATGACCCTGATATGATCACATTGAGTTCTCCTTAATACTAGGATACACCCTTGGAAGCTAAAAGTATTTTATTTAGTTTAATACATATTGAAGATGGACTAGTCTTACTAAAATACCAACAATTTACTCTCCACTGAAGATGACAATGCTACTTCACTGAAAAAAACTTCAATTTCTTCTCATGCATTTCAGTTTCTCTTTATTTTTAACTAGATCCACATTTTCACTATATTGCTGACCATTTCTGTATATGGTGCTGCTCATTCTCCTCTCTCAATATGATGCAAGGCAGCTCATTTCTCTGACCCCTAGCTTCACCACTTACTAACTTTTGCTGCTGCATTTCACTTCCAATCAATCAGAGAGCCCTTGATTGTCTACTTCAAAATGAATCTCAAATATTTGCCCTTCCCCCCCAATATTCATTGTTATTACATTGGCTCAGACCCTTATCATTTTAATTCTGAACTGTTGAAATAGTCCCTTGACCCTGACTCTGTCTCTAATTTCTCATCTCTCCAATGGTCTCAGCACGCTGCTATCATAATTATCTCTCTGAAGTACAGCCTTGGTAATGTCACTTCCCTGGAGGACCTTCTGTGGTCTCACAGGAATCAAGTCTAAACTTTTTAGCATTTAAAGTCAGTCACAGTCTACCCATATTCTTTCTTCAGCAAGGGCTACAAAAAGAAACTCTGATGCATTTGGAGTGAATTTGCTGATGAAAATAAAAGTTAAAAAAAAAAATTGAATGGAGGATGAAAGGATAAAACTGCCCCGTGGTAACGTTTTTTTACCCTTGGGCAGAAAGAAGGGATTGGTTATCTGAGTGGTGGTACAAACTGGTGCTGGACGAAGGGGTCTGTTAAGATACACCAAGTTTAAGATTTAGGGAACAGTCACTCTGACATCTGAAAAATTCAGGTGCTTAAAATGGTCGATGGCAAAGCTATGACAGGGACATCCTTTGGGAGGTAACAGTGACGGTCAAGTGAAATAGAAAAGAAAGACTGGGGTGACTTTCCAGTGGCCAGACTCGTAGGAAAAAATAATTCTTTTGGAGACACACCTATGAATTCCCTGTCCACCAAAAAAGGGAGTGAATATTTTTTACAAATTGAAAAGAACTGAATTAGTGGGTTTGCTGCAAACTAGAATTTCAGCTTATCATGGCCTGAGAGAAATATCCTTCAACATTCTGGCCTTGTCTCCCAATCACATGCTCTCCCCTCCTATAGACTACACAACCTTTCCTGAGTCACGCTGGCTCACTCCTTGTTGACTTTGTATAAATCTAGACTCCTGAGTGATCGGTTTCCTCGTTGTGAAATTCCTATTCTTTCCCTGCGGATCAAAATTCCAAAGATCTGTATTGATGAATCAGTTTAAGCCACTCTGTTCTTTTTGGTAGACAGCAGTAGCCATGGGAAACTTTGAGGTGAGAGAGGGTCTAATACTCTCCCCACCTTCCACATTCAACTTAATGAACACAAATCTCAGACCAAATGCTGTCTCTCTCTCTCTCTCTCTCTCTCTCTCTCACACACACACACACACAATCAGCAGTTATAAAACAGTATATATATATCATATTTTCCCAGTTCAGTGCTCCATGAATTCCTGGATAGAAGAAATCCTTGGAAATCATATAACTCTGATAAATCTTTGCTCTACCACTTAGCTCTTGAATGACCTCAGACAAGTCACTTAGCTCTTCTGATCCTCTCTTTCTTCATCTATAAATTAGGGTAATGATCCAGGCATGTGGATCTTCTATAAACAAAATATCCACTAGTGTGCCGGAGTTGTCAGGGAGCTGGAGTGGAGTGCTAGTGTGGTGGAGTCAAGTGGTAAATTTTCAGGAATTTTATAAGACAGTTGTTAACAAAGCCATATAAAAAAAATCAAATTATATAAACTTGCAGTTAAATAAGTTATATAGAAAACTGCAAGAAAAAGCAAGCAAAGTTCAAAAATTATGACTTCCTAATTGTTTTACAACATCTTACTATTTTCCTATGTTCTTATGCTACTTATGTCTACAGTATAATGTGCCACTGCTTATCTCTTCTCAGTTTTGTTTTCACTGACATCGTGTAGCTTGGGAGCTGGAAATCACACGTGGTGGGAGTATCATACCATGGAAATCAGCAAGCACTGAAAATCAGAGTTGGATTTATCATTTTGTTGATTGTCTCTAGACTTAAAAAGTCAGGAGAAAAACGTCAATAATGTGGATTAAACTCGAAGGTATGTCATGCTTGTGGTTTTTACATAGCAAATAGCACAAAAAATGAAGAAATATGTCTTTAGTTTTCACAAACTATTATCAATTCTGTAAAGTTTTTCATATCATTGACAAACTATTGAAGTTTCAACATAGGATATTTCAATTGTGTTCATTCATTAATTGCAAGCATAGGCTGTCTATACACACAGAGGCTAGCAAAAATCAGTGAATGAATTCTGTGAGAGTCTGTCTGTATGGAAATTACAATAAAGAGTATAGTATATTTTGTTATTTGTAAATTGTGTGCTACATATGTTTATATCGTTACTTTTTATAATAAAATTAGCTATATATAGACCTATATACACATATATATTTTTTCAGATTGTTGTTAAGAACTTACCAGCACTCTTTTGCATATATCCTTCTCTTGAGTTTCTGCTCAAATGTCACATTCTCAATGAAGTTTTTTCGGAACTTGCCTGAATCAGTATTAAATGTACCATCTGCTTTCTATAGAAACTTGGGACCTAATTAAAGTGCTTTTTATCCTAAAGAGTAATTAGTTGTGCGTGTATCTGTTCACCTCTCTATATTTTAACCTCCTAGAAAATAAAAGAAAAAGTGTTATATATCTTAATCTAGGTATGCAGTGTAGCATCTAGCATAAAACTATATAGTTAAGACTCTCAGGAAATATTTGTCAAAAATTAAAGATTTCACCAGGTTTAATTTAGAAAGCATAAAATATAGTTTCCTTTTTCCAGTGGATTCTAGAATGTCTTTTCCTTGTCTGCTAGGAGATTAACTGCCAATAGAGTGGATTTGAATTAAAAAAAAATGAATTAATATTTTTCTTTCACCACATTAGTGACATGTACTACATTGGTAAATCTCTTAGAATTAATTAATTAATTAATTTTAAGAAAAACCTTCTTCTTATTCACAAAATATTCTTACTAAATAAGAAAAATTTGGGCCAGGATAAAACTGCTAGGTGCTCAGCCAGCTTTTTCTTCCCTGTATTTTTCTTGGTCTGATGGGGAAACTGAGTACCAGAGCATTTAAATAACTGTAAGGCTATGGGGCGCCTGGGTGGCTCAGTCGTTAAGCGTCTGCCTTCGGCTCAGGTCGTGATCCCAGCGTCCTGGGATCGAGCCCCGCATCGGGCTCCCTGCTCAGTGGGAAGCCTGCTTCTCCCTCTCCCACTCCCCTTGCTTGTGTTCCTTCTCTCGCTGTGTCTCTCTCTGTCAAATAAATAAATAAAATCTTTAAAAATAAATAAATAAATAAATAACTGTAGGGCTAGTGAGTGACAGAGCTGGAATTTGAACTCTGGCAGTCTAGCTTCAGAGTTAAATTTGCCAAAGCAGTTTTCATATCCCAGAAAGAGACTATCTTTTGAAAAAAATAATGAACTTTTTGTGTTCTAAGAAATTAAGAGCCTGAAAGAATCAGAGGGTATAGTTTATCCATAAACCATAATTTTGGGAAGAATTCATGGTACTATAAGAGGCAGATTTCCCCCCAAAAGGAGATAACATTTCACGGTCTGAGAGAGGAAAGGAATAAAAGAGGAAAGCTAACCACTGCAGGATTAGATATTGGTGTGGTCTCAGAAAAGATGGTGCTATACTGGTCAGCTCTGCCAGGTTAGTAAGGGAGAGGAGCAATATCCCCCAGATAGATTTGGGGGGGGGTCCAAGAACAGAGAGGATCCAGGTCTTAATCCCAGGCTCTAGCCTGGGGAGAAATCATCCTCCTGAGGAAGCCCATACCTGAGCTATTCCCAGCTGGGCAGAGAAATGGCAGCCAGGATGGTCTAAGGCAGAGGAGACCTAGGAGAGCTCCGTGAGACTCTGGGGTCCCTGGGATGATAGAAGAGCAATTCAACAGTTTCCCATAGCTAGAGGGGTGTGAAAGGATTGAAAGGGTCCTACCGGTCACGACGGAGCCATGCTATCGGCAGACCTACCTCGGGTACAGGAACTGACGTTCAAACACCAGCCAGAGGGAATGACAGTCCACAGAGGCAATATGACACGGAGCACTCTCCAGATTTAAATTCAGAGCTAACTGATTTTTAACCAGGAGTTATGGAGTAATTTCTAATTTCAGAGTTTACCTGAGGGATGATTAAATAAAGTTTTATGCATTAGAGAGAATAGGGATTTAGAGAAGGTATTAAATTGAATTACAGAAACTAAATTTAGAATTCTTGCTAACTAGGGTTAGAAACTATGAAATTCAAACTGGTTGTATACTCTCCTGAAAAGTGTATATGTCCATTTGAGAGACAATAACTGAAATATAATAGAGACTTAATGGATGTGTATTCATTTAATACATATGGGTATGTATCTGTGGATGTGTTTGTGTATAAGAAATGCATACACACACACATACACCCTTTGACAGACTGTGACTAATTTATAGATTATTTTTCCATCTGTCTGTTTATAGAATGCCATACTTCGCTGGGATGTATAGTTAGCTTTTTGAAGATGTCACAGTAGTTAAGAGTGCAGGTCTGGAGGGGCTTCTGGGTACCTCAGTCCTTTAAGCGTCTGCCTTCGACCCCCACCTCAGGCTCCCTGCTCAGTGGGGAGTCTGCCTCTCCCTCTCCCTCGGCACCCCCATCCCCACTCATGTGCGTGATCTCTCTTTCTCAAATAAATAAACAAAATCTTAAAAAAAATAAAAAGAGTGCAGGTCTGGGGTCCAGACTCCTGGAGTTTAAGTCCTGACTGCTTCATACTATGCGTGGGACCTTGGATAAGTTATTTGACCTCTTGCAAATAGAGTTTCCTCACCTGTAAGTCTTCACAGGGTCGTTGGGAAATCAAATGTGTTAACATTCTTAACGTATAGAGAGGTGGCATGTGCCTTGTAAGTCCTCCGAAATGTTAGCCACGGCCATTCTGTGTGGCCTCCAGTCAGCATGACTGGACGTCATGATCAAACTCCTTTCCTTGTCTTCATGTCGGTGAACCAGGACGTGAGTCAGTGGTGGTGGCATGACCTCCATGCTCTTCAGGCTCCTCCGGAATCTGCAGTATCACTTGGAGAAGTCGGGACGCATCCCAGGAGCAGTTCTTCTCAGTGTGCTACAACCTACCACAGCTAATTCCACCCCTTCACTCTCTTATCTACCTTTGTATTTTTCAGTCTTTTTATGGGAAAAGAAAGTTGTCTTTGAAAACAGTAGAAGGGCAATTATCTCATGAATAACGGAGATCACCTTTTAAAAAGTTACTTTTAAAAAAGTGAATGTTGAAGGAAGTTATAGAATGTTTTTAGTTATAAAAACTCATGTTGCCTTTGTGTTCATTTAAACTGATACCATAAATGGGATTGTGTTTTCTGTCTTTCATCATATTCTTCAGTTTCCGTATCACAGATTGTTGCTTCTAAGGAATGATTTTGCTGCTAATGCTTTGAAGTCATGAATCCATTTTCTGATCTATTGGTTTTAGTTTTTTTTTTTTTTTTAAGAAACAGCTTTGCCCTTTTTAATTTAGATTCCTGCATGAATTTGTTGGCATTTAGTGAATATTTACTTTTACATTAAAAAACATGAGTTAGGGGCGCCTGGGTGGCTCAGTTGGTTGGGTGACTGCCTTTGGCTCAGGTCGTGATCCCAGGGTCCTGGGATCCAGTCCCACATGGGACCCCTTGCTCAGCGGGGAGCCTGCTTCTCCCTCCGCCTGCCGCTCCCCCTGCTTGTGCGTGCTTTCTCTCTCTCTGACAAATAAATAAATAAAATCTTTAAAAAAAAACATGAGTTATCAGTACTTGGATGATTTTTTCTGCTTATCAACATGTCACTGCCTAAAGCCTCCAGTTTCAGGAGTGACTTTAATAGAGAGGTCATCAAAAACATGCAATGAACTATGATTTTAAGAGAACAGGCTTACATGGTCTACTAATACTACCACCTTGAAGAGGAGCAGCAAGTAGCTTGTTTCTCTGCTTAGATCCCATAGTTACTGAGTTATCAAAAGAATACTGATCAAAATTTGAATTTAAATTAAAGTCAAACTATGAAATAAAGAATACCAATCTGATTTAAGTCCCTTGAGGATGGCATATGGAGGTTGAGTTTCTGTTCTTTCAGTTGATGGAGGTTCAGAATAGTTTTGAAAGTAACTTACAGAATAATTCTAAATCTGAAGGGAAGAGTACATGAAATTAGTTTAGTGATTTTTTTTTATAGTCTTGAGAAACTTTAAAAGCCAACTCAAAGACTATACACTCTGAAATATTCCAGAGAAATAAATTTTGAGGTAAATTGACATAAAATATGTTTTAAAAGAAAATTTGAGAACATAGGCTAATATTACACATTAATTTTTTCAAAGCCAAAAGAATTTCTTTGCTTTTTTTCCTTTGCAACTTTAAAGTTATTCACAGTGTTAAGGATAGAAGACTGAAATGTAACTGAGGTTGTATATTTAGTGGCATAGACTCTAATATTTTGTCCTTTAACATTTGTTTTATGTTTTTTGTCAGTGAATCATTAGGTGAAAAAAAAATGATTTCTAGGAAATAAGGCATTATTTTCCTTACTCTTTACTAGGAGTAAGTACTCCTTAGGCTGAAATTGAGTAAAACTCTGAAAATTTAAGAAAATGTGACATGGTTCCTTGGGAAGTCTGAGAAATCATTGAAAACATGATATTGTATAATTAAGTCATTTACCTTCTTGTCAAAATGTCAATTCTACATGTTCAAAAAAGAAACCTTGAAATTGCATATCTCACTGAGAATTATGAACCTTTTGCACAAGGCATATCTGACTTAAGACAGATCTTGGGGTCCAGGTTCTTCATGTGAAAGAGGAAGTTTATTAGATTATTCACCTAGGTCTAATATTCTTAATTTTCATAAAACTCTAAGTGAAAAAGAAGCAAACATGATTCTAAAAGAAAATATTTATCAAGGACACTTCTAATGATTTTTCTACCTGTATTTCCATCTGAGTAATTATAGAATTAACATAAAGGAAGTCTGTAATAGCAGCTACTTAGCTTGTTGTTACCTGATTAATTTCAGGCCACTGCATTCCATGATGAAACTTCAGAGTTCTTTTTTTTTTTTTTTTTAAGATTTTATTTATTTATTTGAGACAGAGAGAATGAGAGAGAGAGCACATGAGAAGGGGGAGGGTCAGAGGGAGAAGCAGACTCCCTGCTGAGCAGGGAGCCCGATGCGGGACTTGATCCAGGGACTCCAGGATCATGACCTGAGCCGAAGGCAGTCGCTTAACCAACTGAGCCACCCAGGCGCCCCGAAACTTCAGAGTTCTATGGCCTTTATTATACAATCCACTATAGTGCTGGTGGTGTGCACTTGAAATTTGGGAAAACACTAGGGACGAAAGTCTACCTGGAATAATCTACTAGTAGTTCCCATGGTTTAAAAAAACAAAAAACAAAAAACAAAACAACGTAAATGACTTTATCAGTTTCTAATTTCCATGATGCCCTAATTGCCCTGTGTAAGAAAAATGCCACATTTTATTTCATCCACAATCTGTGGTACTCGATATCATTATTGTTTTTTGCATATGTATATTCATTTCAGGAATATCTCAGCTCTTGACATAAAGTCACATTTCTTTCCTTAATGCAGATTCTGTCAGGTTTTACTAACTCTCTAGCGCCTCTGCAAACCTGAAAAAAGTTCAGTGGGAGGAGATGATTCTCCACAAAATTCTGTAGCTGTTTCAGCAATGAAAAACATAATGCATTTCAAATAATTAAAATTGGAAGACAATGTATTTGTGAGTTCTCAGTTGTTCAGTCTCTTAGTTCCCAGCAATATATATATATTTTTTCTCCAAATGGTATTATTCTGCTTTAAACTAGAAATCTCAATGGAATTGGCTTTCTTGGATAAACTTTGTAACAATTAAATCTTCCGCAGAGTGACGTCAGCATCATTGAGAAGTTCAGTAACATCTGTCCTTATCTAGACCAGGGCTGATGGTGGGATGTGCTGTCACAGAACTGGGCTCCTTTCCAGCAATGCTGATAATAGGATTCCTAAGTAATAAAGGCCAGGTGGTGGTGCAAGGTGTGTGTAATTATTACAATCAGTGGCAAATTTGGAGTGGCAGCCAAGAAAGCTCAACCTTCAGAGAGGTATAGAGGTGGTATTCCTACAGGTAAGAGTGAAGGGCAGTCAATAAGGGTACTTAATTTAATTTATACAACCAAGAAAAATCAAGGATGGATAAGCAGGAGACTGAAGATGGCTACCCCAATCAAAAGTCATGATTCCTTACTCAGTTTCTGTACCTGAGCCAGTTCTCAGAGCTGGAACCCATTAACTGAAGGAGAAGCCACATTCCTATGAGGAAGGATCCTGCAACAATGCAGCAAGTGTATTCAGTCGTAATTCCCCAGTTTTGTTTCTAAAGTTCATTATAAACATGAACTCTTGTAAGAGGGAATTACCCAGATCTTTAGAAGATTATTGAATGGTGAGTCCAATTGGGGACCCAATTAGAAGATTATTGGACAATGAGCCCAATTGGTGGGGACCCAAAATGCCAACATGATCCTCCTGTTAGCATGGGGATGTGTCACCACAGGTAATAAGTGGAATCCTTGCCGGGGTCCTGCCTATAATTTGACCATTATGCCCAGAAACCTACCCTGTGGTCATTTCTCAGATGCATAACTGTAATACACATACTTGGTAGTTGACAGAACCCTCAAATGGGGGATGCCTGGGTGGCTCAGTTGGTTGAGCATCTGCCTTCGGTCATGATCCCGGAGTCCTGGGATTGAGTCCTGCGTCGGCCTCCTTGCTCTGCAGGGAGCCTGCTTCTCCCTCTGCCTGCCACCCATCCTGCTTGTGCTCTCTCTCTCTCTATCTGACAAATAAATAAATAAATCTTAAAAAAAGAAGAACCCTCAAATGGTTCTTGATCTTTGGGGTATCAGCTATTATACTGGGGAAGGCCAGCTAGAAGCCTCTGAAACTTTCTCTTTCCAAGATAGCAAATCAATACTGCATCTTGGGAGTGAATGAAAGAGATTAGTGTCATGCTAACAGAATACAGGGTGGTCTCTATTATATTCCCATTAAATTTACCAATCTGTTCTTTACAGAAATATGATGGATCATTATGGATGACAGTGAAATTCCATAAAGTTAATCTTTTAGTAGCCTTAATTGCAGCTGTTATGCTGGTATTTTTGCGAGTACAGATTAACAAAAATTCTGATATACACTATACTGTCATTGAGCTGATAAATGCCTTCCATCCCATCCATGCCAGGAAAGAGGATCAGAAATTGTTTGCATTTACTTAGCACAGACAGTATTATACATTTACTGTGTTGTCCCAGGTCTATGTTAAAATTTCCTACTATCTGCCATAATATAGTTAAAAAGGGGCCTGGACTGATACTGTGTATCAGTGTATCACATCGATCTAATATAGTAAAGACATCATGCTAATAGGACCAGATGAGCATAAAGTATGTGTGTTGTGTTGTTAAGACACATGCATTCCTAGGGTAGGAGACAAACCCTATGAAGATTCAGGAGCCTACCACATCTGGGGAATTCTAGGACATCCCTTCTAAAGTAAAGGGCAAATTCTAGCATATCTCACCTTGCACCACTAAGAAAGAAACGCAATTCTTGGTAGTTTGTTTTTTGTTTTTTTTTAGATCTGGAGACAGCATATTATACATTTGGAAGTACTCTTTTAACTCATATACTGGTTATGTGAAAGGCTGCCAGGTTTGAGTGGGGCCCTAAGCAAGAAAGACGTCTGTAGCAGATCCAGGCAGCAGCAGAAAACTATGTATCATTCAGAAAGTAGCAACTAGAAGGTTATTGGTCCTTTGTAGAGACCTGACCATGGAATGTCAAGTTACCAGTCTAATAAGGTCAGAGAGGCCTTCTTTAGCAAGATTGTGCTGATCCACCAAGTCATAAGCTCAGGCAAGCTGAGCAGTAATCCAGTATGAATGGAAGTGATTCCACAAGTTCCAGGCACAAACAGGACCAGATGGCACAAGTAAGCTATACAAGTGGGTGGTGCAAACCCTCTTACCATCTTACCTACCTCTTCTCACCCCTGGCTTTACGTGAGTGTTGAGATCCCTTATGACCATCTTATAGAGGAGGAAAAGCTTAGCTTGGTTCATTACTGAGTTTGCTTAGTATATTGGTGACAGCCGGAGATGAACTGCTATTCTCTATCCCACTTTTTCAAGACAGCCCTGAAGAAAGTGAAATCCTTCCACCGGGCAGAGTTCTGGGTGGTGCACTCAGTCATCTACTTTGTGTGAATAAACAAATGAAACAAAGTAAGAATATACAGGGGCTCATGGGTGTTGGCACTGATCGAACGTGGATGCAAAAAGAGAAAACTTGGAAGATCTGGCTAAGGAGGTCTTGGGAAAAGGCATGGGGATGGATCTGTAGGGATTGCTATGCAGTAAGATGTTCTTGTCCTGGTACTTGTGCTGGTATCAGATATAAACACCCACTGGAAACATGCACTTTTGAAAAGACATTAAACAAACAAGTAGACAGAATGACTTGGCCAGTAGATCTCAGTTAGGCCCTGTCATTAACTAGTTAAAGGCTGGCATACTGGTTGACCATATGGAGAGTAGTTATAGAAGTGGAGGTGGAGCCTATGAATGGGCCTGATAGCATACTCCAGTATCATAGTCTGATTTAGATATCACCACTGCTGAAGGTTTAACTTGCCAGCAATAGAGACCAATACTGAGACCAACAAACCACTGGGAATGAACTGACTGTATTGGACCCTTTCTCACTGAGAAGACAGTAAGCATCTTGATTGGGATTGGCACCTGTTCTGAGTATGAGTTTGCCTCTTTTGCACTCAGCCATTGGAGAGCTTGTAGCTTCTTTGATCCACCAATAGAAGATCCCAGATAGCACTGCATTATACTAAGGAACCTACTTTAGAGCAAAAAAAGTACACAGTGGGCATATGAACCTATCACATATTGTGTCACCTGTAAGCTACTGGCCTGACATAGATATAGAATGGTCTGTTAAAGATGCACCTGTTACCAGGTCTGGGAGAACACCTTGAGAGGATGAACATTTATATGATGCTGTGCCCCCAGAACTAGAATATATGGACCTAGGAAACAAAAGTGGAAGTAGAGGGGTGCCTGGGTGGCTCAGTTGGGTAAGCATCTGACTTCAGCTCAGGTCGTGATCCCAGAGTCCTGGGATCGAGTCCTGCATCGGGTTCCCTGCTCAGTGGAGAATCTGCTTCTTCTTCTCCCTCTGTGGCAACCCCTGCTTGAGCTCTCTCTCTCTGTCAAATAAATAAATAAAATCTTTTTTAAAAAGTAGAAGTATAAATGATAACATTACTTTAATAACCCATTTTGTGCTTCCCATATTCCTGATGCCCTGTGGTTATAGAGGTCCTAGTTCTCAAAAGGGGAACACTTTTACCAGGGGACACAATAAGATTCTCATTAACCTTTAAGCAAAATATGTTGACTGATCACTTAGGCTTTTCATACTAAGAGACCAGCAGGCAAGGAGATGAATTATCTTACTGGCATTGGTAATTGAACTTGATTATCAGGAGAAAGTAGGGTCACTGTAGTACATTGGGGTACGGGAGACAGTTTGGTGTCAGGTAATCCATTGGGGCATCTTTTGTTTATCATGTTCACTTTGATGGTAAATGGATAATAGAACAACCATGTCCTGAGAAGGGGCTAAGGTTCCCTGGGAATGAAGGTCTGGGTCAACCTTATGGGCAAGACAACCTGAAATGCTGGTCCAGCAATGTGGGAAATTCAGAATGTGTGCTGAAATAGAGGGCTGAGGAGTAACAGCCATGACCTTGAAATCAACTGAGGATCAGGGCTACAGTTTGCTCTACTAGCCTTTTCTTCCAAGGGCCTCAGGGAGCTCTTCCCTGGTAGGACAAACTTATTCCAAGAAGCATGTAGGTCTGAGTAGTATAAGAGTCAATTGTAGGGAATACTACTCAATCCATTATTATTATTATTATTATTATTATTATTATTATTATTATTATCAGCTCCACTGAAGTATCATCAACTCAGACCCATTCTTTAGGGCTAATGTACTTACTTATTAGTACATCAGCTGCTGGTTTCTTACAACTGAGTCTCTCCTTTGAACTGCCCTAGCTCCAAACAACTGCCTCACTTCCAGTTGACTGGCTGGATGGCTGATGTGGGAGGACCTACAAAGCCTCACCCTCTTTCTTGTATTTGGGACAATTCAGAAGGACCTTTACAGTGCCACAGCTCCTAGTAGAATTATTAGAGGTCTCAATTAAAACCACTGTGTACTCAGTTTTTCCCTCTGCTAATCCTGCCTTCCTCACTTTTTTATAGGTATTTTCTCAGAGCTGTCTCTAGTAAAATTTCTATATGCCTCTCGCCAGCTCACAGTCTGTTTCCACAGAACCCAATCTAAGACAGATGGAGATAATATTCAGGTCATTCAAAAACCCAAGTAACTTGGGGAATGTTTTCAGTATTAAACTAAGAGCCACATATTTTGAATAGTGGAAAGAGCATGCTCCCCCATCTATTCTTTAACAAGTTTCTGGATAATTTGAACAAGGTATATTCTGTGTTCTGTGCTAAAGTGAATTATTGTGACTTACAAAATAGATGCTATTTCAGCAATTTCAGAGATTACTTTCTCTATTTCTAAATTTCTTCTGCTCTTAGAGGTTGGTGTACACATTATTTAACATGTAAAATCATATTCTATTGTCATCTCAATTATGTAAAATTAAAGAGTGAATTTTCTTTTTTTGATATATTTTTCTCTTATTTAACCCAAACACTAAAACTTTTTTTGAAACAAATTCATGTTAATTCAACTTCTCTAAAATGCATAGCATAATCCATATATTCTTTTAACAGCCTCCCACACAAAAGAAAATATTATTATCAAGTACATATTTGTGACTTAAATTTCTGATGCAGAATTTTAGTAAATTCTTTCTGGTAATACCATATGTGTCACAAAGTAATACAGTGTTGTAATGATAATTATGTGCTATAAACGTGCTTTTGCATGGGGATCCCGAATGAGTGTGTGAGGCCATATCCTCTTTGCTACTCACATAACATCAACAGTTCCTGTTTTGTCTGACTAAATCGACTTAATGTCTTACTGTTCTTTTTTTTTAATTTGATGGTGAAAGGGAAGTCTTAGTTTTAAATTCTGAGTATCCCTTACTCAAATTGAAATAAAAGGCATTCTTTTACATTGACCAACATTTTCTATGTCTTAAAACACCAAAAAGTTTGACATTCAATTTTCAAGACACTATATATCAAAGTGTTACTGAAAAAAAAATTGAAATGGAGTTTTGCTTATTTTCTAAAAAAAATTAAATAAAATCCAAATTAAAACCAAAACACATTTCTCCCCTATACCCTCTACACATTCACACCCACCCCCTTCACACACACACACGGTACACCATCTTAGTCAATACTTTGCACAATTGTTGTGGTTCCAAAACCTTAGATAGCTTTAGAATTGCTTGGAAAACTTAGAAAAATTACTTATGTTCTGGAGATTCTGATTCAATAGGGTTGACATAAGGCTTTGGCATATGAATTGTCCTCCAAAACTCTTGGTGACTCTAAGTTACACCAAGTTTGGGTCCAGTTGAAATAAAAAGAAAGCTAAATGACATACTCTAGCTGTTAATAGTTTATACACAAATCTCATATACAAATCGTATTTGAGAAATTTAATGTCTACTTCTGGTATTGTCAATACTCTTTATTTATTATTTAAAAACATTTGCTTTGGTGATAAAGCCAAGGCTCTGAGATGACCTGTATGAGAATATTGTTCACTTTGATCACAATGAAATGTCACTATGAATAATTTGGTATAATATTTGGGATTTCCCAGACTATGTCTGTGTAAGAGTTTTTTTACAATAGTGAAAATACCAGCAACAGCTAATTGTGTGACCCCGCACATTCACAGATGGATTTTTTCTTATTATGTAGGTCAACTTTGAATCAGGTAATCAAGAGATACTTCCTCATACTCCTACTGGCATTCTGATTTCAAGAGTTTCTTCCTTCCAGGGAATTTTAGAACAAATTTAAAGGTTTAGCTGCCATTCTTCACTACTGAGCTGGACAATTTAAACAAAATCACTCCACTTCCTTATTTATAATTTCCTCATTTGATGAATAAAGGATGAGACTGAGGGAGACTTCCTCAACTTTATGTCTATGTTATATAGTTTGGGAAAAGCGAAAGACAGGTCTTTCCCAGCAGCAACAGAAAGAAAATTATAAAAATCAAGAGCTAAACTTGCTGGGGGAAAGGAGGTTGGGGAGGGGGAAATCAATTATGTTTTACCTTTGGAGGCTCAACTTTTCAGGTTATTTATTATCTGCATCTGTCCTATCTGGAAACTCATCGCCTTCCTGGAACAGAGAAAATTGTGGTGGTAAATGTATTTTGCTTCCTATTCCTTAAATTTTACACAATGGATTATTTGGGAAAAATTAAAAATTCAATTGAGTTTTATAAAAACAAATGAAGATCTAAATTTATAATTTCCTCCTAATTTATTGCAGAAGGAGGGCCATTCTTTGGGCTAAAATGTTATTGCCTTGGTGTTCTTTTCTTAGTATGTATAAAGAGAGTATCTTGCCTAAGAAGACTATGAACTAAAAATAAAATTTACCTTCAATTTTACTCCTACAAAAATCTGACATCAATAATGAAGTCCTATTCAAAAAGACTCTAATTTTATAATAGATGAGATCACCTGGAACATTCCACTTTGGTTTTCAGTATTGTATTTAAGCACTGCCTTTAGGACATTTTCAGTAGGCTGTCTATAATGGGATTCTCATTTTTCCTTAGAAGATGAATAATAATTTTTACTAGCCCATTGGCAAATTAAAGATTGATAATTTGAGCAAGTCAATAAGGACACTTTTCTTTCTTGATATAGTGTCATTCAAAAAATTTAGTGTAGGTGAAAATTTTTGAAATAGAAAAAATTAATTTAATAATATTAAAGGATAATTGCATCAGTGGAAGTGTAAACATTAAACAGATTTAGGTTTGAGGGAGAGAATCAGAGACAGCCGTTTTTCCCTTTCTTTGTGGTTCAACATTAGTTATCTGTAGCCATAGAAATGAAGAAATATAATTGCCTTATAATTCATTTTGCATTTTCTGCCCTACATAATTTTCCTAAAATGAGTGTATATCTATCTTGTCTTTGTTTTGTTTCTTCCATAATAGGATGTGAGGTCTTTCTGCATGCCCTGACTTTTATGGTTTTTAAATACATGTGCACTTTTTGGGTACTTGTAGAAACAAATAACACATTGAATGCCCCTTTTAAAGATTTTATTGATACAGTTGATTTCTGCTTTTTTTTGAAAGATTTTTTTTAAGACAGAAAACTTAAGAAAAATCTATAAAGACTCTTAATATAATTCTTACCACAAAGGATACCTGGCAACTTACAATGTCTAAAACTGTCATATGAAAATCAGCCCAGGTTGTGTTTTCACTAAATACGAAATGCACATTTGATATAACCTACTCCAGCAAAACTTGGTGATTTATGAAGCTGTAGTAGGAGTCAGTGTCTTTGATGGGAGAAAAGAAGACTATGCTTCTCTCCTGGGTACACATTATCAGAGCTTTGGACTTATTTTCTGGCTGTCCACTGAGGCTGGAAAATTTACTCTGGCCATATAAGATAGTTGGAGCAGAATATAAAATTCTCTTGTAGAACTTGTTAAATTACCAAAATTCAAAGCTCAAAGTTAGTAGAATGTTGCTCATCCCATAAATTTAAGCTAGGTTTATGACCTTGAAGTTTGAAGCCAGAATTTTTATCAAAAGGAACTTCATGTACATAATTTCTCTATAAGGAATATACAATACTTAAAATAAATTTTCAGACATTTAATGAAAGGTATTTGTAGAATGAAGGGCAGTGTCTTTAAAACACAATGCATTGGTTCAATCAGAAAAAAGAATACATCAAGGATTTAGAAAATGACAGAGTTCAAATTGTTGGCTCATACAGTTAATAGTTTTTGAGCACTGATGGAAGTTAAGGCTCAGTACTATCTGCTCTGAGGGATTTAAAATTCATGTAAGGCATGGTCTTTAAGCAAAAATTAAACAAACAAATGAAACTTCACACACACACACACATGTACAAACAAAAATTGTGGTCTAGAAATGGACTTGTCTACTATTCAAGGCATAATGTGATAAACATCCCAAATCATATAGGAGCAGTATTCTAGAACTAAAATTAAAAGATTTTGCTCTGACTGTTGATTATAGAGTTCCTAACTTTGGGTCTTGAAAAATGTGAAGGATTTAAATAAAAACCTCAGAAAGGGAATTTCAGTCACAACCAAGGGGACATGGGATTGGAAAACTGGTGGTATTTGTGTCAGAGAATAGAGAGGATGGGGCCTGATGTTGGTTCCTCTGGAATGTCACAAGCACGTGGGGCCTATATCAATTCTAGGAATATGGGACACTCCGTATTGACATGCTGCTTTAGGAAAGGCTCCGAACACAGGTGGATAAAGAAAAATTGAAATGAGCCCTTTCTTCCAGACACTTCTGTCAAGGAAAAAAGTAAAAGCAGAAATAATGGTAATAAAGTCACATGGAGGAAAGGGCACAAGGTTGCGTTGGCAAGATTAATGATCTTAGTTGGCAATGACCCATCTAACTTTTCTATCCCACTGAAGATCACTTATTTGTCCAAACACTATCCACAATATTTTTCTCACACTTTCTCTCAGTCTTAAACAAGTTTCATTTACTTTTGTTGAAAAAAAAACCCTAATATTCCTATCAAGTGCCTCATATAAATATTTTTCACTCTTACCTGTTGCATGTAAGATATAAAGTTGGTGGTTTCAGGCCAGGGATCCAGGTGAAAAGTAAATTTGGTGTCATTCTGTGGATGATTGAAGAGGACTGATTTATAGAATGCATTCAATTAGGCCAGTTGACTATAAAACTGTAAAGAAGCCAACAGAACAGTGGCCCATGATTAGTGAAGAAGTTAAGGATCTTTTTCCTAATACAACCTTTCCCCTAAAGTTTGCTTCTCAAGCTTTCATGTGCATAGGTGGATCTTGTTAAAAATGGAACTCCTGATTGAGCGTCTAGGGTGGGGCCTGTGATTCTTCTTGTCTAAGAAGCTCCTGCTACTGGTTCATGAACAACACTTTGAGCAGTAAGGCTGTCCAAAAGCTTATGAAGACTGACTAGATGGAGGAGGGACAGAAGTGTAGTCTCTTTATAGGGTTATTGGATATAAATACAAATTGGGGCTTTAAAAAATCTTTCCTTGCTTTCCCACAGAAGAGTCTTAAAGTCAGTTTAAAGATGTTTGATCTGTGTTTTGAGGGCAATAGTACTCACTAAATGAAACTATCTGAACTGTGGAGTGGCACAAGAATCCTTCTTTACAATATGGCATGTGGATTGGAGGAAGGAAAGAATGAAGGGAAGTAAGTTGGTCAGATGCCACCCATATCATCTAGTTTTGAGGCCCTACAAGCCTGAACAGAAGGGATGGCAGTAGAGACATAAAGGATGAAACTGGTCTACTTTGAAGATGGAAGACAGTGAAGGAGGAATAGCAAGTAGAGGGTAAAAGGGAATTTACTAGAAAGTGCACCATAGAACCAGAAGACACTGGTCTTATGGGACATCTCTTGTACCGTCCATGGATACATTCATTCCCTTTCTATTTTACTGTCCTGTCTTTTTATCTCTGTTCTTTCACGTGGGGATGGACATAGAGTGCTTGGGGCATAGTTCACCTTCCACTTCATGCGTCATTAATTGTGAACAGTAAACAACTATGAACTACAGCTACTGGGGCAAAGACAAAAAGGCCAAAAATATGAAGGTCAAGATTTATTAGCAACAGTTAATTCTCTTTACCAAAGAGAAACAAGAAAATTGTTTTTGTTGTTGTTCCAATGGCACCTGATGGTCACACTTTTATGCAACTATCTTTGATATATTACCTTGAAACGTAAGAAATTCAGAAGTATAAAAAATGGGAAATGTAGTGCAGATAAACCCTGATTTCAGCTGGAAAATAAAGGGAAATTCAATACCCTGATAGGATTAGCATTGTATTTACAGCTGTTGCTGCTGCCCACATGAATAAATGCTCCCCATGGGCCCAGATCAAAGGTAGTCACGGTGTGACAGAGCATGAGTCCATACTATAATAATTTTACAGATTTAGCAGAATGTTTCAAATAAAAGTGCATATGATATAAGTTGCAGGTGTTCATAAACATGATGCAGGGTTCAAGCTGCTGTTGGCTTGGCCCTGGGCTGGTCTACTTACCACTTTATCCTGAAATTATGCCTGAGTGGATCAGTCAGAACCGTGGGTGACTCCCTTTTGGGAGTGATATTTCATCTCTGTGCATATGTATGTGTACATGTGTATGTGTGTATAGGTGTATGTTTGGTACATTTAAGTTATGGTATCCATTCTGGTATTGACGCTCCATTTCTAGTCGAAATTTTATCATATAGACTTCCAAATCTCAAATTGTATATCCTCTGATCTTTGTGTGTCTATTCAATTTAAATGTATAATGAACATATAATGAGTGTGTGTGTGTGTGTGTGTGAGTGTTGTCTGAAAAGCTAGAGGGGTACGTTTCTGAAATTTTGTACACTCCCAGGACTTTTAAGGCTGAGATTTTGATGGGAGTTAAGACATTAATGTTCCCCATACCGGGGTGATTGAGGGAACCTGTTTATCTTGTACTTTCCTACTTTACAAATACTTAACCACTCTGTTAATTCTCAGTCTCCTTTAATGTTGGAAAACTCTCAGTTATTTTCAATTAGATAAATAATAGTTAAACTCTAACAAATAACTGTGGCCACATAATTACTGGCTCCATCTCAAATTTAAAACTGTGAATCAAGGGGGCGCCTGGGTGGCTCAGTTGGTTAAAAGACTGCCTTCGGCTCAGGTCATGATCCTGGAGTCCCGGGATCGAGTCCCGCGTCGGGCTCCCCGCTCAGCGGGGAGTCTGCTTCTCCCTCTCCCACTCCCCCCTCTTGTGCTCTCTCTCTCTCATTCGCTCTCTCAAATAAATAAATAAAATCTTAAAAAAAACAAAACAAAACTGTGAATCAAGAAAATAGCAAGTAGCCTAGAAAACAATTTGTTTCTTGTTGTCTGGTTCCAAGAAAGTCCCATTAGGAGAGTTGAGAATATTGTGGAAGACAGCTGTGTAGCACTTACGCAGTAACTTTGTTTAGAATTTTCTTTGGAAAGAATGGCAAATTTAAATTAAAATTAAAATTAAATTAAAATTAAAATTAAATTAAAATTAAATTTAAATTGATTGATTTAAAATTTGACAAAGCAGATAATTTCGTATTTAACAATGTTATAAATATATGTAAATAATACATGAGAAGTTTGAAGTGGCATATAAACATAATTATATGGCCATTATTAGTAGTATTTAAAGAACTGCCATAGTCAAAGATAATTTTATTTGAATATATGTGCTTATTTTAGAACAAACTACGTACCATAGTCATGTTTGATATGTTTCATTGATACACATTTTCTGAAGTTAGAAACAACTAGCAATGGGAGTTTTTATTCCTATAGGTATTACTAATACAATTCTTATCATTCTTACTTAAAAAAAATATTTAGAAGTAAATTACTGAAATTAATGTGCCATGTATTTTACTGGGGAATCTATCTCTGAAAGACTTAACAGAGATGTTTAAAAAAAACTAAAATATGCACCTGGGTGACTCAGTTGGTTAAGCATCCAACTCTTGGTTTGGGCTCAGGTCATCATCTCAGGATCAAGCCCCACATGGGCAGTCTGTTTGAGATTCCCTCTCTCCCATTGCTCCTCCCTCTGCTCATGTGCTCTCTCTCTCTCTTCCTCAAATAAATAAATAAATCCTTGAAAAATAAAATAATGAAAGCATATGCTATCTGGAGCATTTCTTCAGTTCCAATCAGCAGTGTGTACACATGGGATTCTGTGAGGTCCTACACAGGGGAAGTATTGTTTATCTCATTCTAGTTGCTACATTTCTGCCTGGGTCTTGAACCATGAAGTGTTCTCAGGTTTGAGACTATCCCTGGCCTATTACGTGATGCTTTTTACCATGTAGAGGATGATGACTAGTTGTAAATATTGTGAATCTATAGACCTTTTTGCTTATATTTTTCCCAGGTGAGAAATTCTTTTTGGTTCTGTAAGTCCGCTTTTTTTGGTGTGAATTATCCCAAGGTCATCTCAAGAGTGTGTGTTTTTCTGTTAATTTTTTGTTTCTGTTTTTTGGAAATCTCCATGAAACATCAGTAGTTTCTTTGAAGCAAAATTCACACTTTTCCTTTTATAACTTGATGAGGTTTCAAGTGTATGCTTCCTGAGAGCAGCTAAGAATATTTAAAATTGTATAAATTAGCTTACTATGATAAAATCTGACATTCTAGGTTGTGATGGAAGAATTCTGATCTACTTAAATGGCAAAAGAAACAATAATTATATTTACTTGCTTCTATAATGAGTTATTGCACAAATGACTGCATTCATCTAATGTGATAAAGTGAAAACCATTTCCTAATTCCAGAGCTGATAGAGTACATGTTTTTTTTTTTTTTTAATCTGGCCTAGGAAATCATTCCTACTCTGTATTTACTACTGCATTATTAGTTAATTTAAAATGACCTAAAATGTGGGGTTTTCATTGATTCTTGGAGAAAACATTTCAAAACCTCTGAGAATTAAGAGGATGGTATGTTTATTTATTTTCCCTAATTATATCTTTTTTTAAAAAAAAACTACTTAATAAAAATTTAAAAATAATCTGCATCTACTGTCTATCATTATTGTATGTAGCCTTTTTAATTTTTTAATTCTTAATTCTTTTAAAATTTAAATTCAGTTAATTAATACATAATGTATTATAATATATATAATAATATAATTATACTACTATATTGTAAATATAGTATCTCTACAAATTATGAAGTTATTTTAAAAAACAAAACCAAAAAATCTGAAGCTACGATAAAACCTTATTCTGGCCAGTCACAATCTCTTTGAAATCACCAAAATTAATTTTGAATATCTTTTCCTTTTAAAATGTCATATGCATTCAAAGCAAACTTTTTTTTTTTTAAAGATTTTATTTATTTATTTGACAGAGAGAGAGACAGCGAGAGAGGGAACACAAGCAGGGGGAGCGGGAGAGGAAGAAGCAGGCCTTCTGCCGAGCAGGGAGCCCTATTCGGGGCTTGATCCTAGGACCCTGGGATCATGACCCGAGCTGAAGGCAGATGCTTAATGACTGAGTCACCCAGGTGCCCCGTAAACTTTTATTTACTTTCACAAAAAATCTTGAAAGACACTTAAAATTTCTACTTTCTGTGATCAAACAGAATTTTACCCAAAAAGAACTACAAAGAAATTTTAACCTTTACTTTCTGACATAAATGTGTCTCAGGACTTCAAATTAAAAATGTTAATCGAATAAACTATGATACTTTCCCAAAAATACTGGCCTGAAAGCACTCTTAACAAATTCTGTGAAGATAATGGTTCTCTTTTACAAGTATTTTACCTTTCGTATTTCCTTACTGCTCACTGACTAGATGTGAACTTTTCCTTGGGATACGCAAGGTCATTGCTGTTCGCAGCGCCCTGGCCTGTTTTCACCTCTCCTGGAGACCACAGCCAGGGAAGCCATTTCTGTTCTCAAAGCTCTTCAGAGCCTTCCAAAACTCTGAAGAAACCCCAAAGCCCTTAGTTCCTTGTTTCCAATATATTTTTTGACCGAGTTGGCCATTAGAAAATAATTAAATGTTTTCTTTTTTTTTTTTTTTTAAAGATTTTATTTATTTATTTGACAGAGACACAGTGAGAGAGGGAACACAAGCAGGGAGAGTGGGAGAGGGAGAAGCAGGCTTCCTGCGGAGCATGGAGCCCGATGCGGGGCTCGATTCCAGGACCCTGGGATCACGACCTGAGCCGAAGGCAGACGCTTAACGACTGAGCCACCCAGGCGCCCCTAATTAAATGTTTTCTTAACGTATCAGGAAAAAAAAGAAGAGCTACAAGAAAAGCTAATGAGTTAGGTTTGGAAACAGTCTAGGTTTGCCCTAGGGACAGAATAGCTTGGGTGTCTGAAACAAAGATCTTTCAGGCTGCTTAATTTCTGGATGATCAGCAAGTTACTGCAACACTAGGGGAGGCAAACTCAATGTGCAAAGACACTATTTTTTTCCCTGCTAGTTATATATTTTTGACCCAGGAGAGATTTGGAATTAAGTATAGAGACGTAATAAAGCCACACTCATATTTATCCTTTAGTGCTTTAGCAAAGATCTGTGTATTTTGAGTATTATAAATATCAAAGATATTTAGATATCTTATAACCAATTTTAAAATATGTACTTGAAAAATGAATTTATATTTGTGATTTCAAGTTAAAAGTAAGTTAACAACTAATATGAAAAACATTTGAAAGAACTTAAGAATTACCTCATTTACAAATGCATTTATTAGATTTATGAAACTTTTTAAGTGTGTGGGAAGGTTTTGTTTATTATGACAGACCACTGCAGTATTTGTAAGGAAATGGAATATGTTAATTTTAAAAACACATATTGAATACCTGAGAGCAGTTAATTAAGGGTTAGAAGTCTTTGTAAAATGTAATAATATTTGCAAGCTGAATTTAAAATTTCCAGGGGAACTTTACTCTTTGTAATTCTCATAAATTAAATATTAATTACTAGTACAAAATTGTCTCTGCACATCATTTGTACATAACAAAGCTAACCTCAGGGCCACCAAAAATGCTCGGCTTTTTAAGCCGTCAATGGCTTAAAAAGTGGTGTGAGGATTTCAGCTGAGGGCTAATGCAATGTGATGCTAGCAGGGATGGGGAAATGGCACAGAATGGTTAAAGGGAGACTTGTCAGTGCTCTGAAATGTGAATAGTTTGACTCCAATTCAAATGATATTCTCTGAGTATGTACTCAATAGTTAGTGGAATTGGGAAGAAATCAATTTTCCATTCAAAGACATTGTTCGCACGAACAGATCCACATAGCAACCCATTTCTGCTAGAGAAAGCAGAATCCATGTTAGAAAATTTTTTTTTCAAAACATTTTCTCTTTCTCTGTGAGTGAACATCAGTTTTGTTTGTTTATTATTTGGTGGGTATTTTTGTGCATGTGTGTGCTATTTAGCAGGGTCAACTTCTTGGGAAGCATTAAAAGGTTTAAAGTTTAGATTAAACATTTAAATCACCAGCTTTGTGTACACTACAAAATACATTATTGGCTTCCAGAATGTCACAAGACTGTCAACTGCAATTACACATGCATACCACAAAAACACTCTGTGAAGATTGGTTGGCATTTTAATTTTCTCTCCGCGTTGTTAGCTACTCGAGAGAGCAGGATGAATTCACACTCAAGTTACATAAAGGATTATCTGTGGGAGTATTATTTAACTTCCCAACCCTTAAAAAGGGCTCTGGTACAGATTTATCAATTGTTAGATACAGAAGTTACAAGACGGGAGTCAAAGAGTTCCCATTGTTTTCCATGATGTGGAAAGAGATGTGGGCAGTAACGTTGCCCTGCATGGAGACAGGGGACACTGAGGAGTATGGAAGATAATTAGTTCATTTGGGGTTGGAAATTCCAACTGGCTAGTGGCTGGAAATGTAGGACTGGAGCATAGGCCAAAAGCCAGGGTAAAAGAACATTTAAAAGTTAATTTTTTAGAGCTGATATTGAGGCCTGAGATTGCCAAGGAGAAGAGATCCCAGGAACATCTCCATTTGGTGCACCGCAGCCTGAGGAGAAGCTTGAGGTGGAAATGTGCACATGGGACTGGGAATTGCAGAACTATGGACTAGAATCTGCCAACTTATATAGCGGTAAACACAGTGTGGGATATATGTGTGTGTGTGTGTGTAATATGGGTTCAGTATGAACCTATGTTTAGTATAGGTGATTACACATAAACATATGAGTTCCCAAAAAGTCTTGAAGAATTCTCTTTATGGCATCAGTTGGTTAGCCCTGAGAAGTCACTCCCTCCGAGGTTGGGGCGTGCATGTCCCTGCTTCACTGCCATCCACACAACTCACACAAACCTGGTTTATTCACTTGCACCCCACAGCTCCATGCCTATCATTACCCACCTGTATGGTTTTGAGTTTGCAATCCGTGGTCTGCTGAATTAAAACAGAGGAAAGATTCATGTCAGTTAAGCATCTGACTCTCAGTTTCAGCTCAGGTCATGATCTCAGGGTCGTGGGATTGAGCCCCTGTCAGGTTCCGCGCTCAGCGGGGAGTCTGCTTGTCTCCCTCTCTGTCTGCCCCAGCCCCCGATCGCTTTCTCTCTCTCTTTCTCCATAAAGTAAATAAATAAGTCTTTTAACAAAACAGAGAAAAGTTTCATGATGAGCAGTGAGTAGTGCGGTGTGAAATTTTAGATGGAACTGTTTCTATTAGATTTAATTTTTGTGAACAGTTACTTGATTTTGGATACTGTTGTGGGTTGAAATGCATCCTCCCCAAATTCTCATCTTGAAGGACCAACCCCTAGTACCTCAGAAGAGGACCATATTTGGAAAGATGTATTTAGTAAAGATAAGGTCATACTAGAGTAGGATGGGCGCCTAATCCACCATGATTGTGTCCTTACAAAAAAGGAAATTTGCACACAGACATGTATACAGGGAGAATGCTTTGTGAAGAGGAAGACAGAGATCTAAAAGTGAAGGAACACCTAAAATTGCCAGTGAACCACCAGAAGCTGGGAGAAAGGCATAGAACAGATTTTCCCTTACGCCCCGCCAAAAGGAACCGACCCTTCCAGCACTTGCAGCTGAGACTTCCAACCTCCAGAACAGTGAGACAGTAAGTTTCTGTTATTTAAGCCCCCGAGTCTGTGGTACTTTGTGAAGGTATCCTTAACAAACTAATGCACAGGGAAAGAGTATTCTTTCTGAAGACAACTTTTTGCCACTTTTAAAGATCACAGGAAAACATCTTTTTTTTTTTTCCCAGAGTCTATGAATTATAAAATTTGAAAAAGAAAACATGCCTAAGAATGACATTTGGCACATTTAAAAAAAGATGCCCATTTAGTTAACTATGTGAACAAATCACACAGCTAAGAGACAATCAAGCCTAGGTTTGAATACTACTCCTCCCAGGACTGATGTAGATTTGGGGACATTAACTAATTTTTTTTTAGCCTAGGTGTCATCATCTTTAAATATGAATCCCAGCTGCATCTGTCTTCTAGCAGTGTTTTAAGGCATAAATGAAAAAAAAAACAATAAAAGGACTAGCTTATTGTTTACACTCAACAAACTGTAGCTTATGTTATAAGCACTCATCACTCTTACAATTTCATTTGAAGAATCACACATCAAAGCATCAAAGTTGTGCCCAAACTCCTGGGACTGTAAGGACCTTGACTTCATTTTTTGGAGTCATTACTGAGTTATTATGATCTGTTTCTTAAAAAAAGCTGTGACTTTCTCCCCCCACCCCCAAAGCTTTTATTTATTTGAGAGAGAGAGAGAGGGAGAGAGAGAGCGAAAGAGAGAGAACATGAGCAGGGGGAGAGGCAGAAGGAGAGGGACAAGCAGACTCCCTGCTGAGCAGGGAGCCTGAAGCAGGGCTGGATCCCAGGACTCCAAAATCATGATCTGAGCTGAAGGCATTTGCATAACTGACTGAGCCACCCAGGCGCCCCCAAAGCTGTGGCTTTCTGGTATACAAGTGTGGAGTATAAGGAAGAATGTAGACTAACCCGATTTAATTGTAGTGGAATACTCAAAGGAAGTGAGTGTGTCATCCAAAGGTGCTTGCTTTAGAGCCAGTGTGGAGTTCAAGGCCCAGAGCCTGTGCCCATAGTGGTTGCCAACTGCACCTTACAGGGGTCTTACCACATTCAATGTCGTAACTGGTTTTTGAGTTCCTTTCTACATTGGAATGGGAACTCCTGGAAACAGAGACCTTGTTTCAGTCTTTTCTTTTGCCCTAGCTTTGAGACCCAGTGGTGTAATTAATCCTTGCTGGATACATAAACAGCAATTCTCAGTAAAGAAACCCAAAGAAGTAGCAATACTACTTAAAAGGTGGTATTATTGCTGCAGTTTCTTGGTCTAATCAAATTAAAATTATGCTGCACGAAGTGCTGGTTAAAGTTATAGATAATAGTTTCTTTTACCCTGATTTTGTTTCTCACTTTAATGAAACTATCTGTACTCTCTTAAGATTAAAAGAACATTTTTGGGGCGCCTGGGTGGCTCAGTTGGTTAAGCGACTGCCTTCGGCTCAGGTCATGATCCTGGAGTCCCGGGATCGAGTCCCGCATCGGGCTCCCTGCTCGGCAGGGAGTCTGCTTCTCCCTCTGACCCTCCCCCCTCTCACGTGCTCTCTCTCTCTCTCTCTCACTCTCTCAAATAAATGAATAAATAAAATCTTTAAAAAAAAAAAAAAAGATTAAAAGAACATTTTTGGGTGATTTATGTTAAAGGGTACGTTTGTCTGGGCTATTTTCCAGACCTTTTCTACAGTTACTGCAGTTACAACTTTTGGAAATGCTTGGCTAGAGTTAGGCCTGGTTAAATATATTATCCAGTCTCTAAAGCCTACAGTAGACATTTATGCATGTATTAAAGTTAAAAATTACCACTTAACATATAATTTTATTATTTCTGATCCACTTTATAAACCCCATCTTTCTAATTCACTTAAAAGGCAAGCTGTCCCTACAAAGAGATATTTGTAAATGCCCCCAAGTATGGGTGAATAGAGTGAACATAAGACATTTTTTGAAACAGAATGTTGTTTCTTGCTTAGGTTTTACTAAACTCGCTGCCATTATTCTTTAAAGTACAAACCAGGAATTAGACAGTCGCCGCTGGAATATAAGATCAAGAGCCAAACAATATTGCAGTCCAAATTTCACAGAAACACTTGTAACACTTTATAAACACTTTATAATCTGATAAGTGTGAACACTTTTACCTGTATATACTGAGGTAAAGTAATGTATGACTTTATTTTTAATCTGGAAAAGTATTTCCAGATTAGTGTGAACAGAGAACAAGCAGTATTTTGTTTCAAATAGTAGCAGCTTTTGCCATTTTAAATATGGTTTATAATCCTAATGATGGAAATTGGTAGCTGTTTGTATTTTGGTGTCCTGTGGAGAATGAGGTGACCTCAGTTCAGTCCTAAGGGACAGGGGACGACATTCCCAAAATGCTTAATCCATGTAGCATTTTGTTTGTAAGTGAAGAACTGAACAGACACAAAAAGCCACCTTTACTTTTATCCCTGAGGTAGTTTGGTTGACTTGGGAACAGGTAGAATACGTGTGGGTTATTATTTAATGTTTTGGTTTCAGTAGCTTTTTAACGCTGTGTAAGAAGTGTGTGTGTGAGAGAGAGAGACAGAGAGACAGAAAGAAAGAATATGAATAGGTTTTCTCAAGATGACTAGAAATCAGTCTCAATCAGGATTTTTTGAATCAAACTTCACTCAAATATTAGTTGGTAGAGGCAAGCTTCCATGAGTGCCGAGTATCCTTGTGCATACTACTTGCTTGAGTTTACCAAAAGTCTGAGGCCCTGACTACTCTTCATCCATCTCTTAGGGCTAAGAAAGGACAAAGAGCAGACTTGCTTCCTCCTTGGATTTCCCAAGCAGTGTTTATCAGCTGTGATGCAAACCCACCAAGCATAAGACTGACCCTCTGTGTCCCCCTGTGGAAGTTGGCGGGTGTGAGGAATCAGTGCAAACTCAACGCCCATGCTACTTGCTCTGCTGCTTCCTTGTCTCTGACCCCGGAGACTTGTGTCTTCCGCTAGTGTCCATGAAACATGTCCAGGAAATATGGACAGGCTGATGTACTAGCTTATAAGAAGGACAAAATCCCAGACCCAGCAGTATCTCAGAACTCAAATTGGTAATTGTATGCAGTAAAAAAAAAAAGCATGAGTTAGAGGGGCATAGAAGGTGATTTTGTTTTAAGAATATAGGAAGGGAAGGGGCGCCTGGGTGGCTCAGTTGGTTAAGCGTCTGCCTTTGGCTCAGGTCATGATCCCAGTGTCCTGGGATCGAGTCCCACATCGGGCTCCCTGCTCAGCAGGAAGCCTGCTTCTCCCTCTCCCAATCCCCCTGCTTGTGTTCCCTCTCTTGCTGTCTCTCTCTCTCTGTCCATTAAATAAATAAAATCTTAAAAAAAAAAAAAAAAGAAGATAGTAGGAAGGGAAAAATGAAGGGGGGGTAAATCGGAGGGGAAGATGAACCATGAGAGACTATGGATTCTGAGAAACAAACTGAGGGTTTTGGGGAGGGGGATGGGTTAGCCTGGTGATGGGTATTAAAGAGGGCACGTACTGAATGGAGCACTGGGTGTTATATGCAAACAATGAATCATGGAACACTACATCAAAAACTAATGATGTAATGTATGGTGATTAACATAACATAATAAAAAAAATAAATGAAAGGGCTTGAAAAAAAAAAAAAAAGAATATCATTCAGATGATCTAAAATACAGCCAAACTCTAGCTAATATTTCTTCCAATTTACTATTTTTTCGTGTATAGATCTCCAGTAGAACCAAAATTAGTTATAAACCACATTCAACACAATTAGATATAACAAAACAAATTTTTGTATTGAGGTAAGTCCTTAAATACTAGTCTCAGCTCAGAGAAAATATTTTAGAACTACTTAAACAGTAGTTTAGAAAAATAACACACTTGGAAAGTCCTTAAAAGGAATTAACTAATAGCATATTTGAGTTACCCAACAGCAAAATAATGAAAATGTATTTGTGATTTGGTTGCTCTGAGCAGAATTTATTTGAAATTTGGACCGTCTCCTTATTGGATATGGTGTGGAATAATGAAACACCTGTAATGTAATTTTAACAATCCAGTTTTTCTTTTATGAACAAATCCGGAGACAGCAAGCTTAACCTGAAAGCATTGGGTTGCAGGTACCCAGCATGGATCCTGAAGTATCTCCAAAAACTGTGATTAAAATGTGTTTATATTTGGAGATAGGAGATTCTGATTCCTTTAGTGCCCTGTTAAATTAGGTGCAAAATGATATGTTCATAGTCGAATTAAAAAGAAAAAGCTGTCAGAGCTGCTTAACATCTGGCAAAATAATCTTAGTTTAGAACAGAGATCCCTGTACATTGATTGCTTTCCCTAAGATTAAACCACCACAAATACATGCTACTTCATGAAGAGGCAAAGAAAATAAGCTTTATAAAAAAGGGAACATATAGACCCTCTATGTGTAAGTGATACTTCAAGAAAAAGTTATTTATTCTTTTGGTCCCATAATTTTACATTTTTACAACGCTTACTATTTGTGAGTTTTTTGGCTCAGAATTCTGAATTTGCCCTGAAAATGTGTCTGGTTGGGATCATTTCACCCAATAATGACGAGAGAACGTCTCTTTCCATGTGTATTTTCTGCTTATTCCTGTTTCCTTTTACCATGTGGTGTAATGCTTGTTGATTATTGTTAAATTTATTTATTTTCTTTTTTTCATGTGGCTTCTGGGTATTACTTTAAAAAAAATAACCCATGCATTTATAAGGAATCCGGTTGGGGACTGGCCTGTTCTTTGCAGGTAGGGAGGGATAGAGGAGTGAGGAAAAGAAGTAAATGCTTCTTTGTTACAATACACGGATGACCAACATCATGGGGATGGAAGAGCTTGTGCATTTATGAGGAAAGCGTCTTTGGATTGTGTACTTTATTATGAAATGTTTCTTGACATTCTGCTCACTAAACAGGTTCACAAGACGGGACTGTAGCACACTTATTCCTAGTAGTAGGAGTCAAATCTATCTCTGTATTTGCAGATGTAATCAATCGAATATATTTTTTTCTTTTTTACATTGGTTTTTGCAGTTTCTGAAAATGGTCTTTTTTATAAAGCAAAAATCACTCTGCGTATTGAAATGTACCATTTCCCATCCATTCTCCGAGAAAACTCTTGAGGTGTAAGAGAAGAGAAAGACATGTGAGTAAATAGCTACCTCTGTTCCAGCTTTCCGGATGAAGGGCTGCTTTCAGAGACACAGCATTTCCTACCACTAAAGATGTTGCCACCTCACCAGCAACTGTGTAACAGTAAAATTGATTTTCCTCTACTCTTTAAATAAAAAAATTTTAAAAAGATTTCTTTATTTATTTGGGGGTGGGGGAGAGAGAGAGAGTGCACAAAACGGGAGGAGGAGCAGAGGGAGAAAGAATCTCAAGCAGACTCCCTGCTGAGTGTAGAGCCCCACATGGGGTTGGATTCCAGGGCCCTGAGATCACGACCTGAGCCGAAATCCAGTTAGTCGCTTAACCGACTGAGCCACCCAGGTGCCCCTAAATAAAATTTAATGTATCTAAAAATTAAAAGAATCTGAATCTTTCTATTACCATTCATTTCTACATTGGCTTCCATGATGGTCTTGGAATACGCCAGCTGGTTCCCTCTTGACTCCACTGATACCTTCTCAGGGGCACTTTCCTCCATCCCCCCATGGAAAATTGCACCCCTCACATAACCCCAATACCTCTTATCCTCCTTTCCTGCTTTATCCTTTCTGTTAGCACTCATCATACTCTAACATCATACATACCTGTTTCTTCTTTGTCCCAGCCCTAGAAAACAAGCCTGACTAGGAGGGTTTGTTGTGTTCCATGCTATCTTCCAAATGTCCTCCATGGTGCCTGGCACAGTGCAAGGAAGTGCTCAAAAAATATTGTTTGAATGAATGATTCAGTGTTTTCCGTAGTGCTGCCAATCATTTGAGGCAAAATGACAATCTGTATTTTTTTTTTAAAAGTAAAAATTCTGGGGCACCTGGGTGGCTAGTTGAGGATCTGACTCTTGATGTCAGCTCAGGTCTTGACCTCAGCATCATGAATTCAAGCCCTCCCCATTGGGCTCCATTCTGGATGTGGAGTCTACTAAAAAAAAAGTAAAAATTCTGATTTAAAAAACTATGATAAAGGTTTTTGTTGTTGTTGGTTGTTAGTTGTTTTGTTTTTTAAGCTTAAAGATGTGATACTGCGTGCCAGATAGATTTTCTTTTTTTATTTTGATCTCAGGAAATCTTGAGTGCCCTCATTTCCCTTAAAGGATTATGTTGTTGACGCCATTATTACATATCTGTGGTGGCTGCCGGGAGACTGAGAAAGATATAAATGTGTAGGTCTTTTGGAGACGCTACCTGTGCCCTTGAATCCTGTACAAAGGCTATACCTCTAAAAGGGCCTCCTTGGAATCAGTCATCACCCCAGGAAAATCAACGGACATGCTGTTACATCTGCTTAAAATGTATGTTTCTTTGCACATGGAAAAAATTTTTTTTCTTAAACAAAGTCATTGATTTCTGTCTTTTCTCACCAAGTATTGCTAAAAATAAACACATATTTCTTCTTATCTTCCATTACATAAATCTTCCCATGCAAAAATTCCATTAACTTAAAAACAGATAGTGATCTTTTTCTTGCTAAGTTAAGGGAAAAATTATAAAAAGGCAAGGGAGTGAACCAATCATATAATTTACACCATAAAGTGACACAAAGATTTATCATTTGGAATCCATATGAGGATAATTCTTCCGCCAGGTCTCTGCTCAGCCATGTCTACAAAGGGGAATGGGATCACCTCTATCCATTCTGCAAAGAGCTACCCTGGGGTTGATGAAGAAGCACTTTAATAGGGTATGTGAAGATCTTTCTTATTATTTCTTTACACATACATAAACCTGATAATGCACATATTAAGCTTATCACCTCATAGTTTTATGGATAAGATTTAATAGACCAGAGCCATGACCACAGATCATGGCTTTTTTTTTTTTTTTTTTTTTTTTTTTGTATAAAGGAAAAAAGGGACAACCCAGAAAACCAGACTCTTAACTCTGGAGAACAAACAGGTGGTTACCAGAGAAGGGATGGGTGAAATAGGTGGTGGAGATTAAGGAGGGCACTGTGATGAGCACCAGGTGTTATATGGAACACTCTATTGTACACCTGAAATTAATATCACATTGTATATTAATTATACTGGAATTAAAAAAAATAAACCTTTTTTCAAAGTCTGTCATGGCAGTTTTCCTCCTATTTGTGGAATGATCTTAAGGAGAAACACTAAAATAAAAACGTGCTTGTCAAAATTTCCAAGCTAATTTTAGAAAAGCAAACCATTTATTCCCTACACACTTTCTACTAAATTCAGCAGCATATGAATCTCTTTTATTAATTAATTAATTAATTAAATTTTATAGAGGGAGAGAGAGAGCGTGTGCCAGTTGAGGAGGGGGCAGGGCAGAGGGAGAGAGAGAGAGGGAGAGAGAAAGAATGTCAAGTAGACCCCCTACCCAGTGCAGAGCTTGTCTTGGGGGCTCGATCTCACAACCCTGAGATCATGACCTGAACAGAGATCAACAGTTAGACCATTAACCAACTGAACCACCCAGGTGCCCCGGAATCGCTTTTAAAAATGCAGCAAATTCTTTGTCCTCCATGATGTTATGTTGATGTGCTTATTGTTTTCTGTAAGCATTAATATCCAGTTTACCAATGATTGGAACTAAATTACTGTCCATTCTGTAGCCTGTGGAGCTTGCTGCGTCTGACATCTTGACACACGCACATCACCACCTTTACACCTACTACGCATGTCTGCAAGTACACAGCACCCACAGGGCTGGCTACAATATATACACACAGTTTTCATTCTAGAGGAAATAACGACATTAGATGAATTTTTATACTTTCTAATGGCAAAATGTGAAAACAATGCAACCCAATATGTTTCTCATCCTTTGATTTGCAGTCAAAAACCTTACAGTCAAATTTATTGCCCTAGTATGGTAGGTAATCTACTCAACTCAGATGTCTTAGAGCAATTACTCCAATTTCCTTCACAAAACTTTGATATATTTATCCTTAAGTGATTTCTCTCATACTGTGCTTTAGTTTGTAATCTGCTTCAAATTCTTACAGAATGTCAAATAATCAAATACAAATGATGAAAGTAAGTTTGTATTTCTGTTGTGAATAAAGATATATCTACCTTTAATTCCAACAGTGAATAAAATTTGAATTTCATTGGTTAGAGCAGTAGACAGACATCCTGAATGCTTTCCCCCTAGGAATATATTCCCATTAAATAGACTTCTTTTGGTGGCTCCAACATTCAGAATGTCTTTTCACCTTTGAGTTCTTCATTAGGGCGTTGTTGATCTTAAAAGCCAGTTGTCTAATGTTCTATAACACATGTGTAATTTCCTATGTTTTTATTAGACCCCTATTTTTGGGGGTAAATTTACTTATTTAAAAAAAATAACAATGACTTATATATGGAATAATCTACTCAGCAATAAACCGGCATAAACCTGCCTCTTTCATGAGTTTAATAATATTCCTGTTTTGCCACATCAACCTATAGTGCTGGTTCAACACATAAAGAAATCATCGGCATGAGGTTTTTATTTTTGTTCCCAGCCAAAACTGAGTTTCTTTGTGAACTCTATGATTTCCCATGAATCCATGAATTTGAAACTACCAAACAGCATAAGCAGTGCCCGACTCTAAGGATTAATGGGAAAACATTTGGGGTTTTCTAACTCTGACTGAAGGCTGGGTGAAATCAATTATTTAAGCACTATAAAGCAAGGGCTTGGGTCTCAGACAACGATTACAAAGCAGACACACTTTAACACCCAGAACAACCATGTGGATCTTGTTGACTCCTTTACCATGGCCAAAGGGTGAATGAAATATCATTCCTGTCTGCTGATGCCGTGAAGAGTCCTTCAATCTAAGAGCAGCTGGAGGTCCCATTTACACACACACACACACACACACACACACACACACTTCTTTTTAGTTGTACAGATGTTAAATATAAAGAATTTCTACAGCTTTTATTAAAGCAATCAGAAAAGCAATTGACTTTACTGTATCTGCAGTGGTTCTCTGGGTTTCAAACACTCAATTTGTACAAAGTAATAAATGTCAGTGCTCTAAAAAGGAAAGTATACTTCTTACTGTGCTCCGGAAATAGTCAAATGCTATGGAAAAATTTATTGAAGATTTGATGTGGCTTTTATAGACAGTCTGATTTTTAAATGCTTGGAAGAGATGTGCTTTCCTACCCCTGGGTGCTCAGCGGTTGTACTGCCCAATGCTTCATGTTGGAGTTAGATGAATGGTTTGCGGTCCATGGCTTTCAGATGCTAAAACTTCTGATTCAAAGAAAACTGATGTGTATTTTAATTTTTTTTTGTTTGTTTTATTTATTTATTCATGAGAGTCAGAGAGAGAGAGAGAGAGAGAGAGGCAGCGGCAGAGGGAGAAGCAGGCTCCCCGCCTAGCAGGGAGCCCGATGCGGGACTCGATCCCAGGACTCTGGGATCATGACCTGAGCCGAAGGCAGACGCTTAACCATCTGAGCCACCCAGGCGTCCCCTGATGTGTATTTTAGATGGCATTGGAGAAAATGGGGAGAGAGGAAAGATTAGAGGAAGAAGGAGGTGTTCACACACAATCGTGTTTAGAGCTCTTACGTGGAAGATTAGCACCAGCTTTGTGGCTTTGAAATCTAATAATCACACAAAGCCTCCTCCAAGCAGTTGCAGCTTTTGGTGCCAGTTTTCCCTGTACAGATCAACCTGCAGCAATTTATCAAGATCAAGGTACATTTCAAAGAGAAATTCTCTAAAAACAAATCATGGTCACTGCTGATTAATCATTTGAAATCATAACTCTTGTCTGGTGAGTTGGCAGAGACCAGACATTGTCACTGAACTGAAAAAAAAAACAACAACTATTTTTCTATTTTTCCTCCTTTTTTATAGTGATCAATATGAGGTTTCAGCATCAGTCTCAATCGAGTATCTTCTGGTGTCTGTGATTTAGACTAGAGCACTCGTCTTCAAATTTTATTCACTGACCCTTAAAGGAATTTTGTGAAATTATGGATAACTTCATGTTTAACTGATGATTTAAAAGGTTTTATCATAAATATAAACATTGAAACTTAAAAAAAAACCTAATATATGGTAAATGATCAGAACTAGATTAAAACTACTTCACTTTTTGGGGTGCCTGGGTGGCTCAGTTGGTTAAGTGACTGCCTTCGGCTCAGGTCATGATCCTGGAGTCCCTGGATCGAGTCCCACATCGGGCTCCCTGCTCGGCAGGGAGCCTGCTTCTCCCTCTGACCCTCCCCCCTCTCATGTGCTCTCTCTCTCTCTCATTCTCTCTGTCTCAAATAAATAAAATCTTTAAAAAAAAAAAAAAAACTACTTCACTTTTTGAATTATATCCCATGGAATTTAAATACTATAGTAACTTGATATGAACCATCATCTATTTTAAAAATATAGAAAATATATTTATGTTTGAATGCCTTCTACTGATCATCTTATGAAATATTTTTATATCTTCTATGTAAAAAGAAAACACATACATTATACATAATTGGGATATAAAATTTTAGAATTTCCTATGGTTGTAAATCTCTGATAAAGGACTTTTTTTTCTGAATTGGGTTTTCACTATAGTTTTTATTATACAACATTGATAACTTTTTCTATATCCTAAAATTTTGAAAGACAATATTTAAATATAAAAATAAGATATTTGGTAGTGCATCTCTTTATAGATCTCTTAATGGATGGAAATTTGAAATGTTAATTTATGGATCTAAATATTACTTGTTGCTAGATTTAGGCAATGTTCAAACACAATTCTAATTATCTTTCTTATTAGCTTAGATGTACATGTTCAGAAACCTTATCACATAGATAAGCAGGTAGGAACAGAAGAGGTTTTATTATTAGAATTTGGCATAATTCTTTGCAGTCCCTCCTAGTTATCATTCCGAATCACAGATTATTAAAAAGGATCTTGATAATAGATCACTACCAGTTGGGTCTTGCCTTAATTTTGTTCAAAACAAAGAATTATAAACTACTGACTTATGAAAAGATTTATTACCGGTCATTAGCTATTTCCTTTCTCAACACCAATATTAATATTTTTTACACCTCTGTTTGGCTTTCCAGAAATTTTTACACCCTGGAATTAAGGACTGCAGAATGGGCAAGTGCTATCTTGGGAGGGAAATAGGACAGGAGGTCTTGAACCTCAACTCAAAGTGTATTCTCACGAGGATCAATTTAAGACAGTGTATATGTGGGAATTTAAACACATGGAAGTTGAGAATCTGAAAGTTCTTGTCTAGATACCCCTGGAAAGACTTCACGTATACGTGGGTGTATGCAAACCAAAGTTTGAAGACAGCTGGTTTAGAGCATTTTAACTTACGATGAAGAATTTCTCTTCTTCAATTCAGATTAGGTAATTGTGTGGTCATCATCACAGGGTACATGTTTTTTATTTCTGTCATCCATGTGCATAACCATTTTTGAGGGAGGTAAGAACTAGGACAATATGAAATACTCTTCTCAGGATACTTCGGTACAATAAGGGATTAACATTTTCATAAGTAGTCTCATAACATATCTCAAAGTTCTTTGACTTTCAGAATAGCATTATGTAAAAAAAATTTAAATGACTAACTTGTAGAGAAATAAACAGGATTTATTCAAAGATTTATGTATTATTCCAAGTTAAAATATAGGAGATACTGGAAATTATTTAACTTTTAATTCATCGATATATTAGTATACATTCTTCATGTGGAAAATCCAAGGAATGAAACTCATCTATCTTTACTCTTTATTTTGACTATATGTCTTTCAGTCTTTATCTTTCTAGACTTTTTATAAACTTTTAAATAACTTTTTCTTTACCTCTACTCCCATTCAGAAATTTATCCATATTTCTGAATTTTCGTTGCTCAAAATTTCCAATCTCTTTAAAGCTTTTGTTGCATGCTAACTAAAACTCCTGAGCATAATTGTAATAAGTAACATGTTTTTGCAGTACAGTTAGTACTTTTTCTTTCCATTTAAAATACACTTTTAATAATGTAACGTTTAATGTTTTGTTTTCTTTTTTTTTTTCATTTTTGTTTTTTGCTGCCATGGCACATGGAAATATTTTCTCCTTGGAAATGGCAGTAATAGTGAGTTTTTAAAATAGCGTTTTGATCAAAATCAATGACTGTTATTATTAAAATTAATAAACAACTAACACACTTATGTGTACTATGCTTTTTATACATATAATATCAAATACTCCTAACTACCCTGTTGGGAAGACATTATCTTCCATATTAAAAAATGAAGAAACTGAATTTGGGAGAAATTGCATATTTTGTTCAAGATTCTATTAGAAGGTGGTTAAGCAAAGATTAAAATCCAGCACTTTTTTAAATTAATTAATTAAATTATTTATTTATTTTAAAGATTTTATTTATTTAACAGAGAGAGAGAGAGGTAACATAAGCAGGGGGAGTGGGAGAGGGAGAAGCAGGCTTCCCGCTGAGCAGGAAGCCTGATGTGGGACTGGATCCCAGGACCCTGGGATCATGACCTGAGCCTAAGGCAGATGCTTAACGACTGAGCCACCCAGGCGCCCCTAAAATCCAGTCCTTTTCAAAATTTTTTTCAACTCCAAAACTGTGCTTGAGTTTGAATTATTTTCTCCCAAAAGTTACAGTTTAGAAACTGTCCTTCCGTGTTCCTGATTTTATTTTATCCACGTTATATCAAAACATTGTTACTTTATTTGCAGACTGATAGACTCATATAATGAGTGAAATTTCCAGTATGTTTAAAGTCATCTCTTCACTGAAATAAAAATTATATATTTATTAATTATGTATTCTGATAGACTGGTAACTGGAATATTGTCTTGTTCCTCTGTTCCTGGGTCTTTAAAATCATAACTAATTAATGGTCAAATATCTCTAAGATTATGAACTCCACTTTCCATTTTATTTTACCCTCAGGACTCCAGTCCTTCCCCTGAGCTCCTACTGAATTACAGTCTTTACTGTTTTTGAATGTTTGTTATTTTCACTTGTATGTGGCCAAATGGTATCTGCTCCTAGGTACTCATTGTGTATTTCATTTGTCATTGGAATATCCATGTCTTCTTTACTATTTACTATTGATCTCTGTGTATTCCTGAAATTGCTTGTTCTACCTGTCCAGCTTCCTGTTAGCACTCATAGTTAATTTTCTCTTGCTTTTTAGTATCTGTGTTACCCAATTATCATTTATTATTTCAGTTTGTAGTGGTTGGATAGGTAATATGTCAGAGTTTGTGAAAAGAATAGAGAAGAAAATAAATGCACAAAAGCTTTCAATAAAGAAGTAGCAGAATAGATAACTAGGTATCTTGAAAGAGGCACATAAAAAGAACGAAAGAGATCCAAATTCAGGTGGCATCTGTTTGGGCATTAGAATGTCTAAATTTTACTTTAAATACTTCAGCATAGGTGGTATAGTATTACCTGATTCATATTATGATGAAGTTAAAACTCAGTTATTGAATTCTGAATTCGAATAGGGAATTCAAACTCCAGGTGTCATCAGCTAGAATTCTGATGAGAAAGCCCATGTTCTAGTTACTTTATATGCTCATGTCTCCATCTTGGTTAGCACGTGAGGCTTTTCTAATCACATAGTGATTAGAAATGGTTTTAATTTATGAGTTAGATATTTTCTAATTACCACAGTTAGTGTTAAACTGTGTGCCCATTGGTGAAATTAAAAATATTCAAGATATGTGGATTAGTGTGTTTCCTATACATATTTATCCTTTTGAGAATAGTGTATAAGAATCCAGCAAGGCATAGTCTTTATCCTTAGAGATAATGAACTAGCTCAGGAATATATAATCACCTTAGTCTCAGAATCCATTTACCTCATGGGGCTCTTGGGTGGCTCAGTCGTTTAAGCGTCTGCCTTCGGCTCAGATCATGATCCCAGGGTCCTGGGATCGAGCCCCGCATCAGGCTCCCTACACAGTGGGGAGCCTGCTCCTCCCTCTCCCTCTCCTGCTCCCCCTACTTGTTCTCTCTCTCTGTCAAATAAAGAAATAAATTTTTTTAAAAAAAAGAATCCATGTACCTCTTAAAATTTATTGAAAATCCCATAAGAATGTATATTATGAAATTGAAAAGAAAAAATTAAAATATTTATTAATTTAAAAATAGTGATAAAAATATTGTGTTAAACATAAACATTTGTGAAAAATAACTGCATTCTTAAAAGCAAAATAAATAGGAAGGGTAACATTGTTTTACATTTTTGAAAATCTCTTTAGTCAGATGTCTGGATTATTCGAAGAGGCCAAGATTCTCACATGTTTTTGCTTTTAGTCCATGAAATATATTGTTTTGGTGGAAGCCTATGAAGAGAACCTGACTTCATAACTCATCTGACTTATGATGCTGAAAAAAAGTAGTTTACAATTTTTGCAGAAAATTTGGGCATATATTTTTGGTATTACATCATAGCATAAGAAGTGGCAATTTCTTGAAGATTCATTGCAATGTGGAATCTGAAATGAAATCCATGAACATGTTGTATTCTGTTCCATTAAAATCCATTGGCCTATCTTGCACTTTGAATGGATCTTTTATCCATACATGATTTTGTAACATCATGCATTGGTCACTGTGAAATATCAGTGCATTGACTTGTGCGGATCTTACAAATATTAACACACTTTATTTTACAATATAAAGAAAGCACAGTCATTAATATAACCACTAATCTCATGAGAAAGTTTATAAATATTGGGAAGCTGCCAATATGGTGAAGAAGACAAAGTCTTAAAATTCTAAGTTTTGCTTGAGAATCCAATTTTATCACCCACAACAAATATTGTCAATTGCCTTCTTTGAAGGAGCAGGCTCACTTCATTCAGTTTTGAGAAAATGCCTGCCAAATACTCAAGATTGAATGACCATATTTTGTGTCTTGGTTCTTTCAAGTAAAAATAGTGATCCATTAAAAAAAAAAAATCTAGTTCAGCTGTAACTCAATTGCCCAAGTGTTTTACCTTGAGTTAACCATCGTATTTTGGTATGTACATCATAGAAATTTTCCATTTTGCACACAGAACATTAAAAAGATGTGTTCTCAAGGGTCTAGTTTTAATGAAATTAACAAATGTTATTGCTTTCTCAAGGACATTCTTAAGTGGAAATTTTTCCCCTGTGAATGCACTAGCACTCAAGAACACAAGACTCCGGTACGGTTTGGTGGAAGAACACGAGACTCTGGTACAGTTTGGTGCCTTGATTTGTGCTAAGGCTCCAACAGTTTTACTCAGCACTGCTTTTGTACCATCGCTGTAAATGCTGAAACACTGATAAAAGGCAGACTATTATTATAAAACAGTTTTGATCTTGCAGATTCTCTTAGGGAATCATGTTCTAAGAACTGCTCCTCTAGCTAAATTTTTAAAAATTCATTGTATCTAACCACCAACACAAAAAATTCAGGTTGCGTTAAGGGAAGCAATCTTGCTTCTGGAATCTTGTTCTGGTGAAAGGGAAGCTTCCCTACCTGGTGGTAGCTGGATCTCTAAGAAGACAGAGAACTGGACTTCCTCGGGTTTACAGGACAGAACTGTGACTGGCTTCTTAGCCATTGGCTAAAATTATCGGTGACTACAATTTCTACAAAACAACCTTCAAGTTCTGCCTGACAAATCAGGAGAAAGTTGGTTTATAACATTTGAGAAATCAGGAAATGCTCATGAGAGAGAAGGCGTTTTCCTTCTGGATTCTTCTACATATAAGGTATGGGACCTTGGACAAGTTATTTATTACTATAGTTTCTCCTTAACAGCAGGACCGACCACCTAGGTTTGTCAAGAGGAATAAATGAACTATTACATGTGAAAAGTGCTTAGTTCAAAGGACATGCCTAGAGCGTTTCGTTCAATGCTTGGTGCACAATGAGCCCTCAGTAATGCTGCCTACTTCTCCTATGGTTATGGTCATCATCACTGCTATTGAATGTGATCTGAAGGAACATTTGAATTGATCAATGGTAGTTTTTGGGTGCCAGCAAAGTCACATTGAAAAAGTCATAAGATGTATTCAAAGAAACAGGAAACAATTCAGTTAGGCTGGAATATAAGTATGTCCCAACAGGGATAGTAAGGGCTGAAGATGGAGAAGTTGACTGAAGAGGACTTTGCATGTTAGGATAAGACTTTAAAATGTAATTTTGTAGGTAATTGGGAAGCCATTAAAGGCTTTTGAGGGATATAATCTGAACTGTGCTTTGTTAGATTAATCTGTTAGCAAAATGTATATTGGATTTCATAGAGGTAACTGAAGATAGCTACAACACCTAGACTCATGGAATTCACTTTGCCGTTTTTGCACAATTGTCTACCAGATTTAAATTTCAACAACATAGTGTAAGTCCAAGTTTTGAAAGAGTGAGCCTCAAATCGAGGAATGTTGCTATTGTAAAAAATAATGCGATGGGAACTTCTTTGGGTCAGAGTTAGTTGTGAGCCAAAAACATATGGAGGGCAAATATTGCCAAATATTAATTACATTTTGTGCCTGCACAAGATTTTTTGAGTTTTATTTTATTATACTGGAAGAGGTTTAATATTTAGTCATAAAATTTTTTTATGCCTGAAAGATAAAAGTTAGGAAGAAATTCCTTTTGTACCACGGTATCCATATAGTTTTCTGATCTCTAAAACAAAAGATTGGATTACAAGAAAGTAGAATGATAAATTTGCTTTTCTTTGCCCCCAATTACTTATAGGAATTTTGTTACCGGCTCCTCATCTCTTATTATGTGGAGCCTGAGAATATAGTAATAATAAAATTCCAGTGCATTGCTTTGGAGGTGCAGTAAAATCATCATATAAAAATAGCCATGTAGCCTTGATCACTGGGATTGGGTGAAAAACAAAGCAAAACAAAACAAAACAAAGCAAAAGAATAAATCCCAAACTCTTAATTCATCACTGTTATCCACTGAGCATCTCTTTCTAGATAGCGTCTCTCGGTCAGGAAGACAGTAGTTGGAAAGGATCACGTGACACATTCTTTTCTTCCTCTAGCCACATAATTGTGGCTACCTATTGATCTTTCCCTAAAATTCATACTTAAATAAATTTGTGTTCATCTTGCGCGGCTGAAAACGTTGCAATTTTCTAATTTAAAATATGGCTAACATGATTAAGATATCCGTGGAGTAGAAAAAGTACTCCAAATGTGACTGAGTGATTAAGTTTGGTTTTCTAGTGTGGAAAAAAAAAAATATGTACTCCCCAGGGGGCTCCATGTGTTGCCACCACCCAGCTGTTTGAAGAATTTGCTTGATGAAAGCAAAAATTGAAGGAGAACAAGGAAAGACAGGTGGTGTGTCAGGAGCAGTGTTTCCGTGTGACATCTGCAGGTGGTTCTGTGCATTCAGGATCATGCCGACCCACTTCAAAAGAGTCCTTCTTGGGGTGCATCCAAAGTCTGCCAAAAGTAAATGAGAGCTGAAAGTGTTAAAAGAATCCTAAGCATAGGGAAAGAGGGAAAGAAGGCGTATCAAGTCATCTGAAACCTCAGAAAAGATTTGTTCTCTTGAAATATATGCATTTTATATATATATATATATATATATATATATATATATATATATTAACCTGTATTGACATACATGCTATACATCTTACTATTATTTTAGTATGATATTAAGATTACAAAATACTGTGTTTTGTTATGTTCATAGTTAAAAAAAACAGACAAAAAAAAATCTTTGAGAATTTCTATTGTTTTTTATTGTTGTCTCACACCAAACCAGTAGGGTGTGCTCATGACTCAACATTCTACTTGGGGCAGCCCACCCTGACCCTGTGGTGTTTTCACTATAGGTAAACAAAAATAGCATGCATTTAGGGGGCAAAAAGCCCTGTTCACACACTACTCTTGCAGACATTTTCATGCCTCATTAAAATGCCATGTTAAGACACACTTCACTTGCTTTGGTTCCTATGCTGAAATGCTGATCAATCTCTTCTCTAATTCTTTTTTCACTTCTCCTGGGGAGTGATCCCTCAATACAGGTCCCAATTACCAAAGCTTTCTGTCTTTCTGAGTCTCTCTTTGAGATAGCTGGCATGCTTCAGAACTGGATACAGGAGTCTTTCTGGTAAATAAACACTTTTGCAAAAGGCAGACAAACTAAATTATTTTGCTAAATCATGTCTAAGCTTCATCCCACAGTATCTGGAAGAACAATGTAGAGTCATCTATTTCATTGCTTTCCACTTTTTGGGAGACCTCACTTCTCTTGCTGCAAAGTAATAAAGCTTGGTTTGGCAAAATGGACTCAGAGTAGAACTGAGAGACAAAAATTAAGTACGAATACAAACAGTTCTTTCCAGGATAAAAATAGACGGCAGAACATTGCATTAGCTTTCTTTTAGACTTGCTTTATAATTTGTGGAGGTAGAATACACTTAGTGGCCTTCAGTAGCTGTGCATGTGAAAACTTGGCCAAAGGATCTGGACTAAATGGATAGGGTGAGCTCAGCTCATCTGCCCCAAACCGTGGCCAACCACTGTGCGGACTACTCTTGTTAGGTATACTTGGCGTGGCTGAAAATGCCTAAACTCAAACATCCAAAGCATATCCAAATCTAGATCGACTGACAGTACATTTACTCTTATTGCTAGGTCAAAGTTCCTTCTTCTACATTTAAGATGAGATATATTCGAGTCTTCTAAGACATCCTAGGGGTCACATCTATGTGTCTTTATTTGAAGACATCCTAGGGGTCACATCTATGTGTCTTTATTTGGAGTATTAATATGCCTTTTTAACATGGTAAAATCAACAACACATGAAACAGAGGTTACACAAAGTATGAGTTTTATAATTTCTAAGACCTCTATTTGTGTGTGTTTGTTTTTGAGAGAGAAAGAGACAGAGAGAGAGAGAGATAGGGAGATCGAGCAAGCAGGGGGGTGGGGCAGAGGGAGAGGGAGAGAGAATCCCAAGCAGGCTCCATGCCCAGCGCAGAGCTCGAGATGTGGTTTGATCTCACGACCCTGAGATCATGACCTGAGCAGAAATCAAGAGTTGGATGCTCAACCGACTGAGCCACCCAGGCACCCCGTAAGACTTTTATTTGAAAACTAATTTACTGAGGGAGGAGAGTGCAGGGGTGACCACCAGGTATTTCATACATGCTCTTCCTTTCAAGACCTTTCCTATAGTCAGATGGGAACCATATGACTGGTTCTGGCCAATGGACTGTTTGTAGAGATGTTGTGTGTCAGTTCTGGGCTGGGACTGTTTAGAACCGATGTACATTTTCAGACCCATCTTCCACTGCAGCCAATCTTGAAGGCCACAGATTTCAGCCGTTGTGGGTATTAGGTATATGAGGGCCATCCGATGTGTATCAGACTTTATGGAGTGAGAAATCTCGTGTGTTGTGTGAAGCTTTGAGGTTTGGGGGTTTTTCTGCGTAGGGCAACAATCCTGATTCAAATATGAGGATACCTGTTATTTTGTATTTAGAAATTAAAAAGTTTAATTCAATTTTTACTTATTTATTTTGAAGAATACATTCATAGAAGTTATAATTTAAAAGTTCATTGGACTGCAGAGTGAAAACTCTTTCTCTTCTGAACCCTGACCCCTCATTTCCCCTCCCTGGGGACAACCAATAATTAGTAATTTTTCATATTTCCAGAGATATTTCACTTACACAAAACAAATTCATATATTAAAGTCCATTTTTACACAAATGGAAGCATAGTATACATTATTCTGCAATTTGCTCTTGATTTATAGGACATTTTATATATTACGGAAATTTACCTTTTGCCTATAATATGTGCAAGTGCTTTTTCTCACTCTGTCATTTAACTTTTTGAGAGGGGCTTTCACAATTAAACAATTATTTTGCTAAAGCAAAATTGAATTTAGATATCAAGCTTGGAAAGATCTCTTTGAGATTATTTTTTAATTCTTTTTAAATTTCTTCTCTAACTTTTATTATTTCATTTTGGTATATTTAAAACATTGATATACCTGAGGTAAGGTTTGAGGTATGGGTCCAACTTTAGTCTTTTCCAGATAGTGATCTGGTTGCCTCAGTTTTATTAAACATTTTCCTTACTGATTTGAAACGTGATCTTTATCATATCTACCTTCCCAGATGTTCTCGGATCTATTTCTAGACTTGCTATTCTATCTCTTTGATCCGTCTCCCCAGTTGTGTGCCCGTGTCATTTATTCTTCAGTTCCTGTTATATGGCTTCTCTACTCATTACTTCAGTAATTTCCCCTTGTCCAAAGATGTTCATTCTAACCGATGCTTCACACAAAGTGGAGGCCCTGGCCAGGTATGGCAGATGAGGAAATAAGAGTAGGTCTACAAAGGATGGAGGCAGTGCTATAAAAAGGTCAGCCCTCCCAGAATCATTGTACTTTCTATGGATTAGTCATTTCTTTTTTCTTTTTTATACCTTGGGTGTGGATATGAGGCTCTGTGGACTACGGGGCAGCCAAGCATATTGGTGTGTGTCTATAACTCTTTACTTCTTTCTCTTCTTGCTATTCATCTTGAATAATCTGCTGAAAACTTCAGTTCTCTTCAGTTTGGAGTGGGATGTGGCTGCTTACCCATTTTTTTTTTTCCTCCCCAGAATGACCCAACTTAGTAACAAAGCAAAACAAAACAACAAAACTTGATTGAGAAAGATTTCAGACAGATCATAGTGATTTTTTTTACTTATCCAAAGCTCTTCTTGGAGACTGAACAGGGTAAAAATAAAGTGCCATAGGTTTTTTATTAATATGATTTACATCTTTCATTCAATTTCTTTAATAGGGCATATAAAGGTCTTTGAGAGCAATAGATAATTCTGAATAAGAGGATAAATGAACTAAAAATTATTTTCAAAATCTGATCAAAATTTTAAAAAGCAAATTCTGGAGTACATTGTTGCTTCTTCATAATTTTCAGTTATATTTAGCTTTTTAGGAAATTGTAATGAAAAGCTTGACTATATTATTTGAAGTTTTTAAAAATGAAGTTACTCTGAATCAGCTCTAAGTATAGATAGCAATCTTATTTTTCTTGTAAACAAGCTACTCATCTGTCTCTTACTTTGGAATTAGTCCTTGTTTTTGTCTGTGTGCTTTAATTTCACTGAAGTGTAACTGAGGATACTATTAATGAATAAATGTTCACACAATTTCTTCTTTTCTCAAACTATCAAAGAGAATATTATAATTGCCAACTCTGTTTTGCTCCTGTTAAAGAGTATAATGGTTAACTGTTGCCATGATATCAAATCACCTCAAATCTCAGGAACTGAATGTAATAATTATTTATTTACCCTACCGATATGGGGTCAGAGATTTCATTTGGGCTTGGTGGGCCTAGTTTTGATCTTGAGTGGATTTATGTACAAGTCTGATGTAGATTGGCCACCAGCTAGGATAACAGCAATATTTGGGCCAAGTATTTCTCATCCTCCAGGAGGCGAGCCTGGACCCAGCCTCATGGTAGTGTCCAAGAGAAAGAATAAGAGCATATCCAGTTGGGCAAATGCTTCATCAAGCCTCTGTGTCCCACTTTCCAAAAATTTCAGTGGCCAGAACAAATCACATGGCCAAGACCTGTGTTAAGGTAGTGAGAGCTATAGAGTTTCATGCCAAAGAGCATAAATACAGAGAGGGTGAAGAACTGGGGTCGTTAATGAAATCAATTGATCACAACAAAGAATACTAATGTATTATAGGGAAAGAATCTAGTTAATAATTAATGAATTAATTATAATGAATGCCCAAATGATATAATTAATGACACAGTGGGAAAGAAGATGCAAGAAAACCTCAGGGACTGGGAGTAGAGGAAGATTTTTTTTTTTTTTCCCTCTTGGCTGGGGTGGGAGCATGGTTAAGAAAGAAACCTATGAGAAAAGTGGAATGGAAACAAAGGGCACTTTAATGGGTGTTTCTAAAGAGTATTTGTTTCAGTCACTTTCATGTCATCTAAGAGGTCACAGAATGAAACTCCTCTTTGATCACTTTTGGCTCTTGAGCTGAAATTTGTTTGTGCCACAGCTCTGTGACTGAACTGCCCTGATCTCTACATTCGTCACTGTTTACTGCAGACACTCTAGTTTGCATGCTTAGTCCGACTTCCCTCTTACTTTCTCAATGCATACGTTAATTTAGTCTCAAACCGCAGTGTCCTCTGGGAAATTGAATGCCTCCCAAAGTGTGCTGGCTGGTAAGCATTGCCTCGCACCTCCAAACCCATCCCTGGATTCCATCTGTTCTTTGCTTTGTGATACTGGGGCTGGGATTCCGCAAACCCTGGTTTACCTTGGCTAGAGGACTCCCTGGCAGGTTCTGCCAGTAGGGGGCACTAGCGGGAGGCTGGGGGAGACTCCTTCCTGACCGCCCACTCTCCTAATGGCCGTAGGTCCCAGCATTTGGTTTGAGTAATTGTTGGTACCAGTTTCCAGTTTTTTCTGCACTCCAAGAACAAGTTTTATCTTGCCGGCTCAGAGGTGTCAGTGCAGCTCTCTCCGCAGAGGTCTGAGTCTCAGCTCTGTAGGACGTCATTCCTCTGAGCTCTTGAGGGACTAGAACCCCAGTAAACTTTTGTTTTAGGCCTTGCGCTAATGTATGACCTGAAGCAATTTAATCTCAAGGGGCCTTAGTTAGAGAGATTCTAAGGTTATGATCGCTTCTGGTGTTGTTCCAATACTTTCTTTTTCGATGCAAGGCACTCCCCTTCCACACACAAAACTTACGGAAAAGTGAAACAATTTCAAGTGTCTAACTTAAAAGCCATTTCTTTTGTGTAAATTATTCTAAACAACCGATCTAATAGACTTCTTAGATTCTCTGACTTATCAGGTGGCTAATAAGAGAAACTCTTTGATAGAAGGTAAATATTAAAAAGGAAGGTGACCAATCAAAAGGGTACTGAAAGCCTTGTTTGGAATAATAGAGCTTGCCTATGTGAGACGACACTGGAAATTTAAGACAACACTTGTAACCGAAGACGTATTTTGATGAACACGAAAGTAATTTGCTCCTTAAAATTTCAAATGAGCCTTTTATTTTCTGATTCAAAAAGTGTCTAAGAGTTTAATTTTAACTTTGTTAATTTTTTAATGTAAATCCCTTGTGAACTGTGACTCTCTTCTTTTTGTCTTCTTTTTGTATAATGCTCTGAGAGCAGGTACTTGTAATCCCAAGTATTTATAGTAATATATCCTGGTGGTCTATGATCCTGATTTAAGTAGCTACTGTTGAATTTTGGTATTTAAATTAAAACAGTAGTAGTTTTCCTAGTGCCTATTTTCCCCCCCTTTCCCTAGCTATTAACATACATTTCTAGGGAATGAAAAAACGTATGGGAATGGAACAGGCAAAATGCAGAATTGCTGCCCTTTCTGGAATGGCACGGCCTGGAAAAGGAATGTGACTTTGCTTTTCTTTTGACTTCTTAATTATTATGTGCTGTCTATGTGCCTGGAGACCTTAATAGTAGACATATTTTTATAAGTGAACTAGCATGCTTTATCCCGGCAGTGCTGTCGTGAATCCCATGAGTTCGATGCTGTATTTTCATTAGAGAGTTGCCATAGAAATTTCATTAAAAAATCAGGGCTCAGATGGCACTAGTTTTCAAACAATTGAAAAATAGATGGAAAAAAAAAACCCACGATATAATAACAATATAAACAAGGTTTTGAGGACAAAAACACCTTGCTTATTCTATTATTTCTATTCTCAGAAAAAAATATTTTTCAAAATTAGAGGTAAATTCTAAGGCACACCATTCCATTCTTCAGTTAAGACTCTTAAAGATGAAAATGTGCTGAATAGTGTAAGCAATACTGTAAGGCAGAGCTCCTTCTCTCTTCTTTCTGCTTGTGTTACCCACCCAATCTCCAAAATAAGTAAAATTCAAACATCTTTATTTATCAGATAATTTTAAAATTTTACTTATATTTTATTTATTTATTTGTTTATTTATTTATTGTGGTAAGAACACTTAACATGAAATCTAGCCTCTTAACAAACTTTGAAGTTGACAATACAGTATTGTTAACTATGGGTACTATGTTATGGAGAAGACCTAGCTTTTATTCCTCTGCGTAACTGAAACTTTGTACTGGTTGAAAAATAACTTCTCATTTCCCATTCCCCATCCCCTGGCAACCATCACTGTACTCTGCATCTGTGAGTTTGACAATTTTAAAAAAATCTTATATGCATGGAATCACGCTGTATTTGTCCTTTTGTGGCTGGCTTATTTCATTTAGCTTAATGTCCTCTAGCTTCATCTGTGCCACAAATGGCAGGATTTTTTTTTAAAAGATTTTATTTATTCATTTTTCAGAGAGAGAGAGAGAGCACAGCAGGGGGAGCGGCAGACAGAGGGAGAAGCAGGCTCCTCGCAATGAGCCCCATGTGGGACTTGATCCCAGGGCCCTGGGATCATGAACTGAGCTGAAGGCAGATGCTTAACCGACTGAGCCACCCAGGTGCCCCTGGCAGGATTTCTTTTTTTTAAAGATTTAATTTATTTATTTGACAGAGAGAGACACAGTGAGAGAGGGAAACACAAGCAGGGGGAGTGGGAGAGGAGAAGCAGGCCTCCCGCTGAGCAGGGAACCCGATGCGGGGCTTGATCCCAGGACCCCAGGATCATGACCTGAGCCGAAGGCAGCCGCTTAACGACTGAGCCACCCAGGCGCCCCTGGCAGGATTTCTTTTAAGGCTCAATAATATTTCATTGCATGGATATACCACATTTTCTTTATCCATTCATCCATGGATAAACATTTAGGTTGTTTCCAAATCTTGGCTATATGAATAATATCCGATACTTTGCGTTTACCAACATTCATTGAAAGAAATACAAAAGAAATGTTTCTGACAGAAGGATAATTGGGGATGGGAGCCTGGCTGAAGTGTGAGAAGAAATGAAAGTGAAGGAAAGGATAAATATAAGACAATAACTATAAGTGGATACTGTCTATTAAAAAATAAATACTAATGTCATGTGGAGCTTAATATTAGAACATATGGCAAAGTAGCACAAATTTGAGAAGAAGGGTAATTGTAGTTAAATATTATAGAGTCTGTTACAGACTGAGTGGTGTCCCCCCCGCATTCATATGTTGAAGCCCTAAACCCCAATGTGACTGTATTTGGAAATAGGACCTTTAAGGAGATAATTAATGTTGAATAACATTATAAGCGTGGGGGCCTGATCCAATAGGACAGGTGTCCTTATTAGAAGAGGAAGGGACACCAGAGCTTTCTCTCTCACCATGCGTTCACAGAGCAAAGGCCATGCGAGGACACAGAGAAGGCAACTCTTTGCAACTCAAGGAGAGAAACCTCCTCAGAAACCAAAACTGCTGGCACCGTGACCTTTAACCTCTAGGTCCAAAACTTTTCTCTTGTTGAAGCCATCTAGTCTGTGATATTCCATCATGGCAGCCTGAGCAGACTAATATCGTTAACATATCGTGCATTGTCTGGGAATGGATAAAAGTACTAAATTAAAATAGACTTTAATGGATTCATAATGCAAATTATAATATCCAGGCTAACAACTAAAATAAGTAAAGAAACACATACATACGTACATAAATACACAAACACATCAATACATAAATATATAAACGTAATGACATGTTAATAGAGGGGGAAACGTACAAAATACTAAAACTTGATTGCTCTCATAGAAGGCAAACAAGTGGAAAAATGGATCATAGAGTAGATGGAACAATTTGAGAGATAGATGATGTATTTCAACTGAAATATATTGATATTTACATTAAAAATAAATAATTTGAATATGTCAATTAAAGACAATGCTTATCAGACTGGATTAAAAAGTAAGGGGCGCCTGGGTGGCTCAGTTGGTTAAGCGACTGCCTTCGGCTCAGGTCATGATCCTGGAGTCCCTGGATCGAGTCCCGCATCGGGCTCCCTACTCAGCGGGGAGTCTGCTTCTCCCTCTGACCTCCCCCCTCTCATGCTCTCTGTATCTCATTCTCTCTCTCAAATAAATAAATAAAATCTTTAAAAAAAAAAAAAAAGTAAGATGCATACCTTATCTATAGGGACACAGAAAAGCTAAAACTAAAGTGATAGAACAAGACATATCATATAAACACTCTCTAAAGCAGTGGTTGGAAAGTTTTTTGTAATGGCCCAGATTGTAAGTATTTCTGGCTTTGTGGAACGCATATGGTCTCCGTTGCATATTATTCTTTTGTTGTTGTTGTTGTAGCCTTTTACAAATATGAAACGATTCTTTACTCATAGGCTGTACAAAACCAGGCTGTGTGCCAGATTTGACCTTAGGCTCTGCTTTGTTGATTGTTGGTCTTTAGGAAAATTAGTGTAACTATGTTAATATAAAAATAGTATAAATTCAGTGATATAAGTATTATAAAATATAAAGGGTGACATTTTATAATAATAGAAGGTTAATTTAACAGGAAGATATAATAATATTAAGGATGTATATAGCTATTAATGTTGCCTCAAAATATAAAATTGAAAATCTGACAACTAAAAGGAAAAATTAAAAAAAAATCTATATCATAGGCATATCATCTTAGTAATTGTTAGAACAAAAGACAAAAAAAATCAGTAGAGATTTACGAGACAGAATCATTAACATACTTGATTTAAAAAACATTTATAAATATTGAACCCAACAACTTTGTCATATATGTTTTATAAAGGTATATAGAAAATTGTCAAGAACTGTAAAGGATCTGAGATTTTACTTCACTTTTTTCTCATGGAAATTTTTTATTGGGATAGTTGTAGAGTCACATATAATTGGAAGAAATAGTACAGAGAGAGTCCTTTTACATTCTTCCCAGCTTAATGATGATATTTTACAAATTATAGGATAATGTTATAATCAAGATATTGAAATTAATACAATCCGCTGATATTATTTAGATTTTCCCAGTTTTACTTGTACTCATGTGTATGTGTTTATGTATTTTGGTCTATGCTACTTTATGACAAGTGTGGGTTTGTGTACTTACCACTGTAGTCGAGATACTGAAAGTTCCATCAACCCAAGAATGCCTTCCATTGTACTTTTATACCCATATCCACCTTTCCTTCCCCTTGTTCCTCACCCTTGACAACCACTAATCTCCTTTACTTCTAAAATTTTGTCATTTGGAAAACAATATATAAGAACAACATTGTTGAGTATGTACGTTTTTGGAATAGGATTTTTTTATTCAGGATACATCCCTAGAGATTCATCTGAATTGTCATCTGTATCAATAGTTTCTCTCCCCGCCATGATTGATTAATTAATTATTGTTGTAAAATTCACATAATATGAAATCTATCCTCTTAGAAATTTTTTAAGTGGATAGGACAGTATTATTAACTATATGAACATTGTCGTACAACAGATCTCTGGAACTTTTTCATCATGCGTTACTGGAACTTTATATCCATTGGTCAGTAACTCCCAATTTTTCCCTCTCCCCAGCCTCTGGCAAGCACCATTCTACTTTCTGCTTCTATGAATTTGTCTACTTTAGATACCTCATATGAGTGGAATCATGCAGAGTTTGTTTTTCTGTGAATGATTTATTTCACAGAGTATTATGTCATCCATATGGTTGCATATGGCAATATTTCCTACTTCATAAAGGCTGAATAATATTTCATTATATGCATACACACATTTTCATTATTTATTTATCCATTGGTTGATATTTAAGTTGTTTCTAAATCTATGGTTATGGTGCTGCAATATACATGGGAATGCCAATCTCTCTTTGAGATCTTGTATTCAATTCTTTTGGACAAATACCAAAAAGTAGGATTGCTGGATCATACAGAGGTTATTTTTAGTTTTTTTGAGGAATGTCCGTACTGTTTTCCGTGGGGACTTCAACATATTACATTTCCACCAACAGTACCACCAATTTCTCTAACTCCTCATCAGCGTTTGTTATTTTCTGTTGTTTCCTTTTTGATAATGACCATCCTAACAGGTGTGAGGTGATATCTCATTGTGGTTTTGATTTATAATTCACTAATAATTAGTGGTGTTGAGCATCTTTTCATATGCCTTTTGGCCATTTGTATGTCTTTGAAGAAAAGTCTATATACATCCCTTGCTCGTTTTTAAATTGGGTTATTTGTGTTTTTGCTGTTCAGTTGTAGGTGTTCCTTATATATTTTAGAGATTAACCCCTTGTCAGACACATGATTTGCAAATATTTTCTCCCATTCCATTGGCTACCTTTCACTATGTTGTTTCCTTCACTATACAAGACATTCCTAGTGTGATACCGTCCTACTTGTCAATTTTTGCTTTTGCTGCCTGTGCTTTTGGTGTCATATCAAAGAAGTCATTGCCAAGAATAAGGTTGTAAAGCATTTTTTCCTATGTTTTCTTCTAGGAGTTTTAGAGTTTCTAGTTCTACACTGAAGTCTTTAATTTATTTTGAGTTATTTTTCGTGTATGGTATAAGGTAAGGATCAAGTTCTATTCTTCTATGTTTCAATATCCAGTTTTCCCAAAACCATTTGTTGAAGAGATTATCCTTTCCTTATTCCATAGTTTGATACCCTTGTTGAAGATTATTTGATTATGTATGCATGCATTTATTTTTGGGCTCTCTATTCTGTTCCATTGGTTAATAGGTTTGTCTTTATGCAAGTACCATACCGTTTTAACTAATGTAGCAATGTGATATATTGCGAAGTCAGGAAGTATATGGCTTCCAGCTTTGTTCATATTTCAGAAGATTGTTTTGGCTTTGTAGTTCCATATGGATTTTAGGATTTTTTCCTATTTCTGCAAAAAATGCATTGGGATTTTGATAGGGATTACATTAATTTGAAGATCGTTTTGGGTATATTTGGACATTTTAACATAAGTCTTCCAATCAATAAACACAAGATATCTTTTCATTTAAGTGTGTCTTCTTTCATTTCTTTCGGCAATATTTTGTAGTTTTCAGTGTATACATCTTTCTCTTTAATTTTATTTTTAAATATTTGATTCTTTTTTGATGCTATTGTAAATGGGATTTTTTTTCTTGAATATTCTTTTTAGGTTGTTTGCTGTTGGTGTATAGACAATAAAATAATAAGAGAAGGGTATTTCAATACTTCACTTTCAATAGCAGATAGAAAATCCAGACAGATGATCCTTTCAGTTCTGTCAATGTTTGCTTTGTATATTGATACTCTGAAGTTGGGAGAATATATATTTATAAATGATACAGCTTCATGGTCAACTGACACTTTTATAATTATATAATGTCCATACTTTTCTCTTGTAATCGTTTTTGACTTAAAAGCTACTTGCCTGATATAATTACGGCCACCCATGCTCTTTTTTGGTTACCATGCAGCATTTGCATGGAATATCTTTTCCACTCTTTCACTTTCAGGCTATGTTTCTCCTTCAATTAAAACTGGATCTTTTGTAGACAACATATAGTTGTATCTTGTTTTAAAATCCATTCAGCCACTCTATGTCTTTTGATTTGGGGTTTAATCAACTTACACTTAAAATAGTTTTTGATAGTGAAGGACTTACCATTGCCATTTTGTCACCTGAGGGAGAAACTCCTGAATGGTCCTGGCCTCTCTGTGCTATACTGTGGGTCCTCTGGACCAGGAGCATGACACCCAGCTCTCCTATGTTCTTACTTCCCTGTGCATCCAGAGCATGCTGGGTTCTACCAATACTTTAAGACAGGAAAGACAAAAACCAGTGTGTTGGACAGCCCCTTACCCACCAGAAAGTTGGGATGTTGGATGTATGTTTCAGTCTTCTCTTTCTCTCCCCAGGGAGAAGCTGGAAGTTGGGATTTTTCCCCCCATCGTGCCACACTGAGCTGGGGGGGAGAACTATGGGGAATGAATGTCATGAATTTTCTTAACAACTTTGATGTATCTGCTTTTGCACTTACCTGGGGTGCAGGAACCTCTTCACTAGTTTCTGGATCTCTTACAAGGGAAACTGGCTCATGTATTAATTTTGAGTCTGTGTCTTCAAGGTGGGGAGGGAAGAGGAGGTGGTTCTAGGGCTTCCTGTTTTGCCATCTTGCTGACTTCATCCCAATTTTACCTTATTTTTAACCCAAAATGTCAGCGTGCTGTGATTTCATGGAGGCTGGCAGAAGAAATGAGAGTCCTGAATCAGAGACATTGGGTTTTATTACTCATATTATAGCAAGCTGCCCAAGCATCAGCCTATTTGGTGCTAGTCCTCCAAGCTGCAATTCATACAGGATGACTTGAAGAAGGCCACGTAATATCTGTACATGCACTGAGTTGTGTTACAGAAGAAGACAAATGAGCTTAGAAACTGTATCTCTCACACTGAATAGTAAGCATGCCTGCCGGCTGGTCCAGCAGGACACAGTCTTTGAAGTTTCTAAGAAAGCTTGCCTTTTGTTCAGGAGAGAGACACTATCTCTGTCTTCCAAAGCTGATTGTTATACAAACATCCTTCAAAATATGGTTCAGAATAAGGGGAGTCAGGGCCTCTGCTCTAAAGATGTGCAGAAACACAAGAGACCCATAGAGAATCATCTCCCAATGATACTAGCCAAAATAGACCATATGCTGTGCTATCAAGTAAATCATAACAAAATTCGAAAGTTTGAAAATATTCTATAGGCTATTCTCTGGCCACAAAGGAATTAATCTAGAAATCAATAACAAGAGTAAAAATAGATAATCTGCCAAATGTTTGAAAACTAAAGTCTACTCTTCTAAATTGTATGTAAGTCAAAGATGAATCATAATAGCAGTTAGAAAATGTTATTTTCATTTAGTTAAAAATATGAAAACTTGTGGAATGCAACTAAACAAAAGCTGAAAGGAAAATCACAGCATAAATTAATTAAGAAGAAATCCTAAAAAATAATTATTTAAGCATCCTTCTCAAGGTCCAATAGAAACCATAGCAAATTAATGCTAAAATCAGAAGAAAAATAAATAATAAGCAACATATACCCACAAAATCCTGAAATCAAACAAATAGAAACAAACAGCAAATCAAAATGTCATTATTTGAAAAAATCTGTAGGACTGATGAACACTTCAGAAATACAAATTATGAAAAAGAGAACAGAAAAGAAACATACTTTACTAGTATAAAGAATACAAAGATGATATTACTATAGATTCATAGACTTAAAAAGATAAGGAAATGCCATTAAGTTGAAATGGACAAATCTTGAAATACAAACTTACAAAAATTGACATAAAATGAAGCATAAAGTCTCAAAGCTCCTGTGTTTCTTAAAGAAATTGAATTCATAATTGAAACTACTCATATACTGCAATGCCTTACAAAAATGAGTGAAATGCTGCATATAACATGGGTAAATTTCTTTTTTTTAAAAAGATTTTATTTATTTATTTGAGAGAGAGAGAGGGCACGAGCAGGGGGTCGGGGAAGGGGAGGGGCAGAGGGAGAAGCAGACTCTCTGCTGAGCAGAGAGCCCGATGTGGGGCTCGATTCCAGGACCCCGAGATCATGACCTGAGCCAAAGGCAGACACTTAACTGACTGAGCCACCCAGGCACCACTTACATGGGTAAATTTCATAATTACATAATGACAAGGAAAAAAAGCTAAATACCTAGCCATACAAAGTGTATGACACCATGTAAAGTTCAAAAACTGGCAAAACTAATCTATGGTGATAAAAGTAAATATGGTGGTTACTTTTGTGTATGGGGTAATGATTAGATAGGGCATAAGAAAGGTTTCCAGGACGTGGCAATGTTCTTTATCTTGATCTGGTTGGTGTATGTGTGTGATAATCTTATAAAATTTCATCATAGTACACATTTAAGATTTGCATTCTTGGGGCGCCTGGGTGGCTCAGTCGGTTAAGTGTCCAACTCTTGGTTTCAGCTCAGGTAGTGATCTGGGGGTCGTGGGATTGAGCTCCCCATCAGACTCTGCTCAGCACGGAGTCTGCTGAAGATTCTCTCTCTCCCTCTTCCTCTGCCCCTCCCCCTGATCACGCTTTCTCTCTCTCTCTCAAATAAATAAATAAATAAATAAATAAATAAATAAATAAATCTTTAAAAAAAAAAGATTTGCATTCTTTCCTGTATGTATGCTTATTTCAATAAGCATTAAAGTCAAACAACAACCAGAAGAAATTGTGAAGAGAAAATAGTCTCATTTCTTGAAGGTAATGTCTGAGGTTGCCAAAACATTATCCTGCCCTTCTCCCTTTGTACTTTTTTACATCAACATTGCATTAGTCTGTTGGGGAAGATTAAAAATGGATAATCGTTATTAAAGTCTATGTGCAGGATTGGATTATGTCGGTAAGGAATTAAAAAACAAGTTTATTTTTAGTATTTAGGGCATCTAAATTCACTAGCTGACTTCAAGGAGGAGAAAAAAATCAGGGTTTATGAGGAGTCTCAGTGGGGAGTGTTTATATTAGACACTTAGCACTGCAGGATGCTGTGAGTTGGAAAACATAGGTAGATCCAATTAACAGATTCTGCGCTGTGGAAACTGAGCCATATTAGGCTTTTGGACAGCTTTATGTGTGAATGTGAGAACATACTCATAAGAAATGCTATCGTTTTATCCCATATAACTTCACGAGAATTTTTGTATAGGCTAGGGATTTGTGGTAAAAAATAGAGATATGTTGGCTCCTCATTTGCGGAATTCACTAATAAATTCCTTGAGAGCCCTTATTTAAGGGAATAAAACTGGTTCTGAAGGATGAGTAACCGCATACCTGCCTGTGTGAGACAAGGAAAGAGCACATATTCTTTCACTACTACGCTCCATTCTAATGATTTGAACCCCTCCATACAATTGAAGGACTTACACTTATACCTCTGCCAAATTAACAGAGAATGTTGTACGTGATCAGCTGCTTTTTGATGAAACTTCCAGCCATCCATCTGACTTTTCTAAATAATGCATTGTTTTGAAAAGGCTCATTCATAAGGGCAGACTATAGATTACTGCAGAAGTGTACATTTTCAAAAAGAAATATAATCTATTCATAAGCCCCAGGGCTAAAATTTAACCAATGATCTCTTTAGAGATTAGTGGAATTTGGATTGGAAACTTAGTTTCTAGAAATTTATCCTGACATTTCTGACCTTATTGACTATATGGAATGTTTTGGAACAATGATTCTTAAATTGGTATTTGTAGGTCTCTAGAGAATCAGAGCAAATTCCAAAAAGATTACAAAAACCAAAGCAATGGAAACTTTAAGAACTCTTTGGTGGCACTCAGATCCATTAGCAAAACCTCCTACCATTACATTTGCTTTCTTTTCCCCCTTTGGCTAACATGTAACCAACATTCTTACTAATGCATATTTTCAGGACTAAAACATACCATTTTCCACAGGTTGTCAGTCAGGAAACCGAGTGATATGTGTGCATGTGTGTGTGTGTGTGTGTGTCTGTACACATATGTGTTAATATTTCTTTTTTTTTAAGATTTTATTTATTTATTTGACAGAGGGAGAGAGACAGCGAGAGAGGGAACACTAGTGGGGGGAGTGGGAGAGGGAGAAGTAGGCTTCCCGCAGAGCAGGGAGCCCGATGCGGGGCTCGATCCCAGGACCCTGGGATCATGACCTGAGCCAAAGGCAGACGCCCAACAACTGAGCCACCCAGGCGCCCCAATATTTCTTTTAAGTAGTGCTTCGTGTTTGGGTTGAGGACAAAAGGAGGATGCAAGCAGGAAAAAGATTAATGAGTAATTGGAAAAGTTGCTGGTACAAATATTGAAGAACCATTTTCCAGAACAGTCATTCTTAGTAAATACACTTTGTGAAAATTCAAAATGTCAGAGCTTATGCAAATGAATAAAGCCTTTACTTATGATTTCTGGATCACATATCATATTCAGAGGGAAGTATTTCATTGGAAATTCAGTGAGTGTTGAGGTAGTCATATTTTCTTTCACTCTTCTATAATTCCATAGAAAATATTTGTATTCATATTATAAGTAAACATAAAGCAAAAATTATGAATGAGGCATTTAATTAAAAACAATTAAAAAGTGAAGTAATTTCTAGAAGGTATTTTTTGAAAGTAAATGTAAGGATTGGACTTCCGAAATATTTGCTTTGACGAGAGAAGCTAAGGTTTCCAGTGGAAAGTTGTCTACATTTTATTCCTTGGAATCACGAACACTTTCAGTAGGTGGTGTAGTAAGAGGTGAATGATTAAGGGGAAAAAAAAAGAAGAAGAAAAATACAGTAGCTACATGTGTTTTATTTCTCTAAAAAGGTAATTTTCCCAGCATTTCGCCACACTTAGCTGGAACATATATCCATTTTCAAAATACTATTCTCTTAGATGCTTTTTGATTTTTTGATTTCAGAATCCAAAAGAGTAAGTCATATTACCTAAGGAATCCCCTTTCTCCCTGCAAAAGAAGCTTATTTTAAAAACTGTCAGTAAGTCTTCCTCAGGTTTGTTACTTATTCCAGAACAGGCCTGTGAACCAATTAAAAGTTTAAAGAGCTATTGAATCTGCAAATATCCAAAACACCTGAGATTCAACCTGCAGAAAGTAATTTTTTAGAGGGGAAATAATTGGAAAAATGTTCCATCTGCTACCGCCTGGTTTTTATTGGTTTAACATGTAGATTTCCATAGACCTTTTGGAACACAGAGAGGGCACTTTTTTTTTTTTTTGAAAGCAGGAAGGTTTTGTTTGCCAGGTGAATATTTCAGAGCTCTCAGAGTGCTGATAGAAAACAGCTTTAGATTTGGATGGGAGCAGTCCGTTTGAGAGGTTATGATGAAATCACCGAGAGGGGCTTTCTGTGACAGCGTTGATTTATACATAACATTAGAGATGATTATATAATCTGTTGTCAACCATTGATTCTGCAATTGTCAACTTAGCGATTTTTAAGGAGGAAGGATGATGACACACGGTGAACCTTCTGATTTTGAAAAATATATACTGCCAAATAACACTGGCAAAGGAATTTTTAGTTTATTGCATGCTGTTTGCAAAGGACAAAAATTGTAAAATTTTAACAATTCTTAAACTCTCTGAGGAACTCAGTAAACCAAATCTTACCTTAAAAGTTCGCCATGACCACCCGATTATCACTCTTAGCACCCACTCTGGGTCACCGTTGCTCTTCTTTACTTTTTTTTTCTCTTTCATTATGTAGTCTCCTTCTAAAACTCTATAGTTTAGTTAATTTACTATGTTCATTATTTATTTTCAGTCTCCCACTACAAGATGGGGCAAGGATTTTTGTTGTGCTCAGTGATGTAGCTTGTGCTTAGGATGATGTTTAGCATATAGTGATGCTCAGTAAATACTTGTTGAAATCAAAGCAACTTGTATATTTGTGTTGAGAGAGATAAATAGCATTTATTGAGCCAATCCTATGTGCCAGGTACTATGTGAAGTCTTTGTTTTAGTTCCATTTTTTCATTTAACTCTCACAAATAACCTCATGAAGTAGACGTTGAACTAGAGACCACTACTGCCCCCTTTTAAAGATGAGAAGACCAAAGCTCAGTGAGTTGAAGTGAAGATTGAATGGCCATTGAGAAGCAGAATCAGGAATTGAACGAAAGTTTGTCCAATGCCAGAGTTGCTGCTTTTGAATTACCCACCTTTAGGTAATATTTCATTCTTTCCAGTGCTTGAATTTAAACAAATAAATGTCATTTCTAACTAGTCTTAGAGGACTTCCAAATTATAATGAGCGATTTTAGCAGTCATTAACAAATTTCTCTGTGGAAAATTGGCATTCTATGGCAATAGAATTGTACCTTTGGCTTTTGTTTGCTGGTTTTGAATCTGGGATGTTGGAAACTCTACTTGGGAAACACACACAGAGCTGAAAGGTTGTCACCGATTGTTTAGGTTTGGCCAGGATCAACTCTTTCAAAGACCAAGACCAGGAGAAATACAGGCTGGTGACTGCTGCTAGAGTCGCTCCAGAGTCCTTTTCTCAGAGTATAATGTAGTTCTGCTTCGGCAGACTGACATCAAATTCTCTCCAGTAATAGGCTAAGAATGGTCTTTTTTTTTTTTTTAAACTTCACAGTTATGTTGAATAGTTAGTAAAGAGAGACAAAAATGAAAGGGTCAGATTTGTTTGTGATCTAGGGTAGCGCTGAGTGCTAATGTTTGCTCATTTTATGTTACGGGTAGCATAGCTCTTAGGGCAAGTGAAATTAGAGAAAAGAATTCTTAATTTCAATTTTGATTTGCCCCTCAAACGCAGTTGGCTCTAGACTTAATCAATCTTTACACTGAAAAGTGAGAAGCAGATTTGTTAATAACTTATTAATTTGGTCAGTGTCAAGATTATAAACCAAGTAACAAAGGCAGTGAAATTAATTATAAAACAGCAAATCCAAGCAGGAGTGTGAATTGCCTGGTTGTAGACCTTGATTGTAACTTAGAGATCTTTACTTTCCTTTCGGATGTGTACTTAGATTTTTATTGTAGCAATCCAATCTACTTAATGGAAGATAAAATGTCTATTACGCTGTCATGCCAAAAAAACCTGACTAATGTGTAATGGCAAAAGTATTACATATATGCTAATAAGGCATGATTCAGTACCGTAAACTGTGAAATCATATGTAAACAGGAATATGCTGATTTCTTTTTTTTCTGTTCTGATCTTTCTAAAAGAAAAGATACTCATACATTTGTAATGTCAATAACAATATAACAACTACTCTTCACAGAACTAGTTTTGGATATACTGTGAAATTATGATGAATGACTAATAACTCTTCTTACATCAGACCAAAGGGGATTTTAAAAAATCCTTAATAACCTGAGTAGTAATTAAGACATAATTGGCTTCTGCCTATGGAAAAGATGCATAATAACTATCTTGAAGAAAGGCAATACTTAGCATTAGAGTGCATCTTAATTATTTCATTACATAGCATCGAGTAACTTTTAAGAATGGAAGGATATTTATGAAGACTTTGTTGTGGTGTGGTCTACCAGGACATAGGACTACCACACGAGTCATGTTTTACCTTTCACTTCTGGCTTTTCCTTTCTATGTGTGTGTGTGCTCTGAAACAAACAAGCCTCTGGCTGATTTTTAAATCATTTAAAATTATTTTTAAATGTATTTGATTTTTCATTTATAACTATTAATAAAAGTTTTCTATAACAATATCAATCTCATTCATGTTTAGATTTGTTTTTCATTTTTTTTTTTTTTTTTAGTAAAAAAGATGCAGTTTTCTAGCTAGGGCATAGGAAATGACCTAAATTCCTTAGAATGTCCAGGGAATATGTCCCTACTCATGAATGTTAAATAATGATCAGGAGCCATAGTCTAAACTGTGTAAAGCCTGTGTAATTACCCTTTGTGACTGTCTTCTAGCATTTCTTACACCCAGAAAGCTCTCTAGCTCAAACACATCCAAGATTGTTCCAGAGATTTGGGGACATGCTCTGAATATACAATGAGATGCTTATCAAGTATAATCTGCCCCACCTCAACTGAAGCAAATGCAGAACTTTAGGACATTTGTGATGGCTTTAGGGTAGTAACATGGCAAAGGCTCAGGACTCAGTCAGAATTGGGTTTATGTTCTAACTCAGCTACTTATGAGCAATGTGACTGTGAGCAAGTAACCCTCCTTTCCAAGACTTTGTTTCTTTGCGTGTAACAATAAGGATTACAGCAGTTACTCTTCTGTGTTATAAAGATGAAAATGAATGATGTCTTCATTTATTCATTCAAAACTACTTATTGAGGGCCTAACTTGTGTGGGTGGATGTTCTTCTAGGTTCCTGTGATGGGTGTAGTGTTGGACCTTCCCTTATGGAACTTCAAGCACAGTGCATTAAAGTACCGATTAGATAGAATAGTGTATCGTAAGTGTCTTGTAAATATTACCCGTGGTGCATACCTTATGCCTTTAGACAGGTAAATAGTTTCATACACATCTAACAACCCAATGCTGTCACAGAATAGCTTCTTTCAGAATACAAACAAATGTAAAAGATAAAGGAAAACTTAACCTCGATAGAGGCAAAGGAGAGCCACAGCCGCTCAGGATATGTAATATGATTAAATGTTAGAAATTGGGGAAAATGATAAGAAGAGTGAAAACTGTGAAGTAGTTCAGTGTAGGCTTTTTATATATTTGCGTTAACCCTCCTCTGCTCTCTTCCCTCCTCATCCTCCACAGGCTTCAGAGACAAGGAATTCTATTTGTTCTGGTTCGCTTCATGGCTATTCTAATAACCTGCAATTAGTTGGAAAGATAATTTTGAAATAAATCTGACGAACAGATTTACGTATAGGGCCTATTACACTCAAATCATAACCAGATGGAATTTCAAAATCTGATCAACTTGATGCATTGGCAGCAGGAGTGGAGTAAATATATCTGAATTGTGGAGCTATCACAAAAGATTTAGAGTGTCACCCTCACTAAAAAAGAGAGATGCCAAATGATGTGAAACTCCAAAGAGAAATTTCAGGGAAAGGGTGAGATGTGGAGGTTTTGGAAGAATAGGAACGCAGATGCTCACTTTGGCTATTTTCCATAAAACAATAGAAAAAGGAGCCACAAGGACAAAAGACCATATATGACTTCTTGTTACTTGGGAGGAAAAAATACATATTCCTAAGACATGGAAGAAAAGAAAGAATTTCAGAACAAGCCAATGAATGAATAAAATATCTAATTAACTTTTTTTGGTTACTATTTCTTTAGCTATGGTTTTTGAATTGATACGGATGGATATAGGCAGAAGTACACCTGAGGGAAGAATCAAGGAGAGTAGATCTAAAATATAATTATTATTCTTTGCAGTTTCGCCTACTCTTATGTTTTACTATCCTTCTCACTCATGCCTGGGTGTAATTAGTGTGTAGGAAAATAAAGGAATTAATTCATCAATTAATTTTTATTTTATTATATTAGTCACCATTCATTACATCTTTAGTTTTTGATGTAGTGTTCCATGATTCATTGTTTGCATATAACACTCAGTGCTCCAGGCAATACGTGCCCTCCTTCATACCCACTACCGGGATAACCCACTTCCCCTCTAAAACCCTCAGTTTGTTTCTCAGAGTCCATAGTCTCTCATGTTTCGTCTTCCCCTCCGATTCCCCCCCTTCATTTTTCCCTTCCTACTACCTTTTTTGTTTTTGTTTTTTTAACATATAATGTGTTATTTGTTTCAGAGGTACAGGTCTCTGGAAAACAGTATGGAGATTCCTCAAAAAGTTGAAAATAAAGGAATTTTGATGCTGAAAGAGACTCCAGTGATCACCAGTTTCAAAGTTCTTAGTGGTAAAGTAGAGATGGTCAAGGAAGTGAGTTGATTTACCCAAGGTCACCCAGCAGAAAGTGGCAGAGCAGGAGTGTGGCTGTCTTCATATGTACTCTTGGGTTCTGTCTGCAAAATCAGTTTACTTATCATCGTTGATTCTGAGGTTCAACTTCTGGGAAACTCAACCATTTGGTAATTTATGTTTTCTTAGAAAAGCATCCATTTCATTAAGAATTTCAAGCGAATTAGCATAGAATTGCATATACTTTTATCTTTTAAATATTTGACCGTATTTATTTTTAATTATCTCATTTTAAGTTTGGGATATACTACTCATCATGTCTTGTGATTTGATTGGCCCTTAGGTTTTATGTTTGTATTTTTTAAATCAGCTTTAAAAAGCTATTTTAACATCCTTAACATACTGCTTCCTGCTTCCATCTTCATCATTTTATTTGTCTACTTTAGTTTTTTTTCCCCCTGACTTTGAATGTTTATTTCATTTATTCTTATTTTTCTGTTAATATTAAGAAAGCATTGAAGGGTATACATTTGCCACTGACTACAACTTTGGTTTCATCCCATATGTTTAAATAAGAGTCAGACACTTGTATTTATAATCTATTATTATTACATTTACTTATATATAGATGTCTTAAAAATAAGATAAAATTACTAAAAAAAATAAAGATAATAAAAGTTAAAATTACTCACAAAATTTGTACCTTTATTAATTTATCCTGTTTTTGATATTTACTATTTTGCAACAGTATGTTTTTCTGTGTTTAAAGCTCACTAAATCATATTTCAAAAGAAAGTAACCTCCTTTGATTTATTTACTGCATTTTACCTGCAGTTTTACTTAGTTTCATAACAACTTTGTCCCCTCTGTTTTCTTTTCAGTAGTATTTGTATAGTAAATTGTTGACCACCATTTTTAACACTTTAGGGTCCTTTTGAATTTGCAATGAGTAGTCATTTGTACAGCGGGACATCATTATCTAACAATGCTTTGTTTGCTTTATCTTATCCAATAAATTTAAAAATTTTGCTAGTATACTTTTTTCCAAAACACTGATACCCTATGTATTTCTAATTTTCCCATCTAATCTTTCTTTTGAACTCCTTTTACCCCCAGAAAGGCAAGGCATTTCTATCCCCCAAACCTCCCACATATGATCTCTGGTCTTTTATTTATCTTTGCAATTCTAAAACTTTCCAATTTTTTTTTTTTTAATGTCTAGGTTAAAACTTGGTTAGCGATGGCTCAAATCTCAAACACATGTTTTGTTTGGCACTCTTCGGTGCTTTTTTTGATAGTTGGATTCTGCGTATATTAAAAGAAATTGTGATGTTATGTATAGATTTCTGGCTTCTTGTGAAATTTGTTGATCTGACCCATATTGCATGGTAATGAAGTGAAGGAGCTGAGGAGCTTCTGCCGTTTTGGGACAGTGGATATGCCCTCTACTTCAGCATGGTCTCCACCATGCCTATTCATGAAAGCTGGACCTCTTTGCTTATCAGTCCTGTTCCCCAAGCCCTGTGGTCTCTCTCTCTCTTTTTTTTAAAGATTTTATTTATTTATTTGACAGAGAAAGAGACAACGAGAGAGAGAACACAAGCAGGGGGAGTGGGAGAGGGAGAAGCAGGCTTCCTGCGGAGCAGGGAGCCCGATGCGGGGCTCGATCCCAGGACCCTGGGATCATGACCTGAGCCAAAGGCAGATGCTTAACGACTGAGCCACCCAGGAGCCCCAAGCCCTGTGGTCTCTTGAAACTGTGATCACTAATCTAGAGATTTCTACCTGGATTATTATTAAAATATTATTTATTTCATATAAGTTGTTTTTAGAAAAATTTTAAATTGTTCAAATTTATACATATACCATTAAACTATATTTAAGATTTACTGCCAGGTTTTTTAGGTGGTGACCTATTTTAAAATTATGTTTAGTTAATCTGTAGCTATTAAGATACTGTTTTCTATTTTTTTTTTCAAGCTACATATTAGCATTATGTCTTCAGAGTTCTTTCTTACTTGTAAATATCTTTCTTTCTTGTGGCCTGCACTTACAAAGGACAACTTGACAAGGTATGCCATTGGGGGATAATTTTTCCTGCTTCAAAACTCTAGAAATGGATCCGTTATTTTTCTGTCATTTACCGTTTGAAAGAAGGAAGGGTTAAATTGATTTTTATGAAATTAAAAAATGTTTGGGTGCTTTGTTATTTTTTCTTTACCATCCTAACTCCATTTTTTTCTAGATATACTAAAGTATGCGTCTCTAGGATTTTTTTATGCTCAAAGATTACTGAGCCTTTTTGATCTTTATGTTGGGTCTTTTATTTAACACAGGAACATTGTATTTCATTAAATCTTTCATTATTGCTTCTGCTTTAGACATTGTGCATTCTCCCATAGTAACTTCTATTAACTTCTGGTTGTATTTTCTATCTTTCATAATTACGAATTTTTACTTATTGCTTCTTTTCCTTGTGTTATTTTTCCTTTGGATTATTCAGAGGTTTATCTAGCTTGTTTTCCACGTAGGGATTTTATTTCTATTTTTTGTCAATTTTATTGTTTATTACCTTCAACATGTATTTTATTATTACCTTTGTGATCTTATCTCACTTTCATAATAGGTTGAGGATCTTTTAAAATGTCAGAGTTTTAATAAAAAAACAACAGCCTTTTGAGGATTTTTGCACCTGTTTCCCATCGGCCTCATCTTCATGTTTTTTGTGTTTTTCTGACACTGCCCTATTTTCTCAACATTTTCCTGGCTGCTCAGTTAGTTAGTCTTTAGAAAGTGGTACTCTTTTTCTTATTCTTGCAATATTTTCCAAGACCCATATGATTTTCTTTTTCTCACTCTTACTTGAATGAGTAGAGATCTTCCCCAGACAGGTTGTACTGCTCCTGTCCTTCCTTCACTGATGCCACACACATTTATTCCAGCACAGTCATTGCGCTATTATGCACAGCTCCTAGCCCATTCTTCAGACCATTCATAGCTTAGCTGGGTATAGTCATTAGATTGAAAAGCAATGGAATATACACAAATTATAATCACTATGTCTTTGGCTTTTCCTGCCCTCTATAACCCTTAACTCAGGGGCTACGTTTTCCAAATTGGCACCAAGCGCTCTGATCCCTCTTTGTCCAACCCATTTTACTTTCTTCTGACCTCTCTTTAAGCTTTAATTTCTAAAAGAACGAAGAAAATAGTGTGTGTGTGTGTGTGTGTTTGCGCATGCAAACACGCGCATTAGGTGATTGAGGTGAAGGGTAGGGTTAGATTTAGATTGAGTAAGGACGGCACTCTAGATTCATCAAAATGTGACATCTATTCAGTAGTGGGGCAAATACTTTGTTTTCTTGTTGATAGGTATCTTGTGTAGTCTGATCCAGAGGGCAGAGCTTCAAAGGTAGCTAAATGGTCTTCCCACCTTCCTTTAAGTTTAATCCACCTGCTTTTTGGTACATAGAATTTCTTCTGAATTGTGGATTGACCGTCCTGGTTTTCATTTTGGGTTTTATATTTTTCTAAGTCTTCATAGGCAATGTTTTGGGAACTTGGGAGAAGCTGCCTTCGGGACAACTAGCCTGTATTTTTTTTTTTTTTAATTTGAAAGTGTCCTCAAATGAGACTTCAAATCAGCTTGATGAGTTGTTTATCATCCCATACAGATAGAAGAGCTAAGTAGAAAGAAGTGGAGGGTGTTGCCAGAAATAGACACAGTGAAAATAATGAAAGTTTTGATGTTACAGCAAGATAATTATGAATAACAGTGGGAACACAAAAGTACATTGAAAAATATTTGTAGGTATCTAAGTGGATTTTAAAATCAATCTGCCATTAAGAAAATTTTAAATTACATTGAAAACTCTTCCAAATGTGGTTATGTGATACACATAATACTTTGGTTATAAAAAGGAAAACTTGGGGTGCCTGGGTGGCTCAGTTGGTTAATAACGCGTCTGCCTTCAGCTCAGGTCACGATCTCAGGGTCCTGGGATGGAGTCCCGTATGGGGCTCCCTGCTCAGCGGGGAGTCTGCTTCTCTCTCTCCCTCTACTCCACCCCCACTCGTGCTCACTCTCTCTCTCTCTCTCACTCACTCTCTCTCAAATAAATAAATAAAATCTTTAAAAAAATAAAAACAAATAAAAAGAAAAGCTTATTCAAAAAATTCTTGATACTTGAAAGGCTCAATTTTATTATCTAAAGTATTCATTTAGGAGAATAACCAGTTCCTCCATATTTTTCATCATATGAGATATTATCACACATTCTCTTGCATATACACGCATTAATACATATTTGCCTTAGACTATTTGTTGTTGCACTTTAGTTTTGGAGGAACTATGACTGGTAATTAAGATCTATAATTAGAGATAAAAACATGACACCACTACCCAATAGAACAATGAGATTACATAAAATATGTTCCTTACTTAGTATATCCCCCTACCACCTGACAGCTTACTTTTTTTCTTTTTAGGATTTCCAGACAGCCTGAAGTCTGCTCAAAAAAAAAAAAAAAAAACAAAAAAACAAAAAAACAAAATTAGTTCTTTTAAAGCTACGTGAAGATGTTCTGGCAGTTGCTGTGGTTTCCAACCACCCACTTCATGCCTCATCGTTTCAGGCTATCTAGCAGTGACTCTTTAAAAGTTATGATCTGTCTCATTTCAACTTGCTTTGCAAGAGCTGCCAGGGCTTCTTGCTTTCATCTATGCTGTGCATATGGTCAAATATTTCATGGACAATCCAGACCCGAGCATTGCCACAAAATTCTTTTACCTGGGCTCTTCGACAACTATGTAGAGAATGGAATACTAAAGAACAACAATACCTCAGGAAGCTTCACACTGAGTTTTGAACCTACGTGACATCAACGCGACATCAAGGTCCAGGTCGCATTCAGTCACGCAAGGGATTGTATCTCAAGTCCCTTTGTGATGAAGATACTTTCCATGAAATACAATGGAAATCCATTTTTGCATATGCAACCATCAGTGTGTGTGTGTATGTGTGTATGTGTACACATAGATAGAGATTGAGAGGGAAAAAAAAAAGAGAGGGAGAACTGAATGACGGGTGCCTAGATGGATTGGTCATGTTTCAACGCTGGCCTGACGTTTTATTTTTTTATTAATCTCTCCTATGTATGTATGTATGTATGTATGTATGTATGTATTTATTTATTTAGTTCAGTTCAGTTAGCCAACCCTGATATTTTAAAAAGATTAGTTTTTGAAATAACTAATGGACAATTCACCATTTCATAGAATTCGCAAGTACTGAATTACTAATATTCTATATTAATTCAAGTTATAAATATAAGAATCTAATTTAACTATAATATCTTACAATAAATTCCTCCTACTACTTACTGGGTAATGGCAGCACATCATTTCCAGCCTCCTTCTATGATGCTGCAGCTGTAAATAAACCATAAACATAGCACCTTCATAGGTGTTCCATGCCAGATTTCATAGTCTTTTAGTGAAAAAATATTGGACAGGATTTTGCCTGATGTTATGTGCCTGCAAGCTATGATTCTTTGTCAAGAATTCATTATCTTTAGTGAAGATATAGGCATCCAAATAAATAAATACAATATAAACTATGTCAAGTTCAAAGAGGCCTCGAGGGTAGTTTTGTAAGAAGTAATTCCAAGATTCTGTCTAATTTATAACAAAGTAAGTAAAGATGATCTTTCATCAGAGGTATCAAGGTTGAAGAATTATATTTTGAGAAGAGAAATCTATCCTCCATATTTCCTTTCCTTTTTACTTGATTGCTTCAACAATAATATGATTCTACATTTACTGAGGATGATTTTGTTTATAACAATGCTTCAGAAAAGAACTGGAGACAAAGTCCTCAGTAAATTTGTTTGTATGGATTACAAGTAGATTAGTAGTACGTGTGTATTTTGGTTCTTTGACCACTGATTCACTCCTCAAGTGTCTTTTGGAAAGGGATAAATGCACATATATTTTCAAGAACCAGCAAACCTTGGGAATTAGGTCATCCTGAACATAAAATAAAAAGCAAATTAAGATAGGCCACTCTCAAGGGGATTCTGGAAGGCTTCTTTAGTAAAATAATGCTTTCAACATCCTGATAACTCAACCAGCAATCCACTATTAAAAAATAGTTTTAGTATTAAGAATCTTTTAAGAATGAAAACACCTCTAACATAGGAATTCAATCTAAAGTGGAACGAAAAAGAATGACCGTTCTTTATCTTTTGTGAACATCCTCTCACTCAAATGGTAGGTTATCAATCATGACATCTATTTCCTGCCACGGAGTGGGGACTTGGTCTTTGCTGACTAATCATCGTTCCATCCCACTGAACCTGGGGACTGTTTAGCTTGGTCAGATAATACAAGCAGAACCAATCAAGGCCCCTTTGAGGGAAAAGATATGCATGCTGAAAGAGAAAGGGTTTTTATCCTTCTGTGATTGTAGATATTAAGTATCATATAAAGTTATAGTTTCCCAGACCCATTTTTGCTCTTCGTGGACAAAACCCACCTAAAAATAAATGATACATACGAAAAATAGGCATGAGATTCCTAATGACATCATTGGAAATTCTGGATCCAGTTGTGTATAAAGATTATATAACGACTTGGATTTCTTAGTGAAAGCAGCCAATAAATGATCTTTTTGCTTAAGCTAGTTGATCAGGGGGGCGCCTGGGTGGCTCAGTCGTTAAGCATCTGCCTTTGGCTCAGGTCATGATCCCAGGGTCCTGGGATCGAGCCCCACATTGGGCTCCTTGCTCAGCGGGAAGCCTGCTTCTCCCTCTCCCACTCCCCCTGCTTGTGTTCCCTCTCTCGCTGTGTCTCTCTCTGTCAAATAAATAAATAAAATCTTAAAAAAAAAAAAAAAAAGCGCTAGTTGATCAGGGCATTCCTTGTTTGAAAAGAAAAAAATTCTTGCTATTATAGGTATTTAATCCCCAGTAGTTAGCTAAATGCTAGCTCAGATCCAGAGTGTCCATGTCAGGAAGAGTTGGAGGGAGAGGTTATTATTGTCAGGGAGGGTATTTCCAGAGAGGCCACTGAATTGGGAACCCTGAAGAACTTAGGGTAGAAGATGGAGACACTCCTTGGATTCGGGGTACCAGAAGCAAGAGGAGACATGCAGCAAGGAAGGGTGAAAGGTGCGTAAATCTAACTTCGCTATAACCAACATGTTCTAGAAAGAGCTCCAGGTAAATCTTCTGTTTTGCTTTCACTGCATTTTAGACACTTTTCAAACAGTAAATGAGCCTTCATAGCTTGTGCATTTAGAGTTCTATATTTCTCTGACTTTTGAAAAGAGTAAAATCAGGAATGGAAAGAATGTCCACTCTGACACTGTACTCCAGAATTTTTGTTGTTTAAACTTCCCTGAAACTTAAGTGATTTTGGCAAAGCAATTGCATAAATTCTATTGGCTTTCTTGTTTCATAAAAGGAAACCTTTAGTATCGCAATTGATTATTGACAGATTTCTTATACCTGAAGACATATTTAGATTGTAAAGCCCTTCAACAGAAGGTATTGTGTCTCTATAGTCCCAAAATAGCCTAATTTCAGTAATGAGAGTTAAGTGTTACCCTCACATAAATTGTCACCTTTATCTTATAAATATCCTGAAGCCAAACTCACATTGGTGATACCTGCTAAGGAAAAACTACCTCTTGGTTTCTTTCCCTGAAAACAATCTGGTGAAAACCAGAAAGGTAAATTTTTTTCTCTATTATAATAAATTCCAAAAAATATGTGTAGGCATTCAATATCTCGTTTTTGTTATTCTGCACTATGTGTGGTGCCTCTAATTGGCTAGACAATAAGCACAATGCATTACTTCTTGGAATGTCGATAAATGGGCAGACTGACTGAAGCAGGGGCTGAGATTTCAAAGGGAGTATTAGCATTTGTGGGAAAACTAACTGTGAGGGAGTGGAAGATAATTAAACCAGAGCTAATAACAACAGACTTGAATTTCAGAGGGCCACCTGGATAGCTTGTTCTCAGTCACTTTTTCTCATGTTTCATTTTCCTCATTTGAACAGGTCAACAGTCATTAAATTTTTTCATAACATCTGAGGCAAATCATTGCATTAATTCATTTGTAAGGTGTTTGGAAACCACATATTTTGGTTTTAGCATTTAAAACATTCAGCTTCCGCCATCTTTTTTCTTTTCTTATCTTTTTTTCTTTTTCCTTTCCTTTTCTTTTCTTTTTTGTTTCTTTTTCTTCTTCTCTTTTTAAAGATGAAATAGTCTGGGAATCATTAAGTGCCAAATGCTTTCATCAGGCCCATAAACAATACAAGATTCCATAGTAAATGCAGTTACTTCTCGGGAAGTTTCAACAAAACACGTTTTCACTCATTCAAAGCTAGGGGGAATAAATCTTGAGGTCTTTTAAGAAAGGCGCACTTTAGACCCAAAGAGGCTGACACAGTACTGGATTTCACACAAAAAGATCACAAAAGCTATCCTGCAGGCTCAGTAAATTCTGGAGGTTCTTGGAAGATTTGCTGTGTGTCTCAGCTTCGGAGCCATTCCTCTCTATCTCACTGTTTATCTCTTGACCTAGTAACTTGGATAAAATATGAAAGCAGAAAATAAGCTTTCGAGAAGTCACCTACTTTCAGTCAAAAAGAATAAGACCGAGGTCAGGTTAACATCTAAGGGAAAGGCCAAATTGTTACAGCAATTTTTCTCAATGTCTTACGATTTCAGTCTTATTTTTCTTCCTAATGAATATATTTCTATTCTGTATTTGTATTTGTGGCTTATTCTATATTGTGATAACCTTGGGCTTTGACATGCAAATTAATGCTCTTGAAAAAATTTACCTGCTGGGATATGACTTAATTATGGGTATGATTAGATAATCACAAAATCATAATCATACTCATAAAATCATAATAACTATAAAATTAGGAAGTAAATACCAGTAAACAATTTACCCAGTATATATGCTGATGTGATTCACAGCAGAGAAAGGTACCTCCAGAAATGAATTCTCATCGACATTCCTTTCTAGCTAGTTGAGGCCAAAAGCTCTACTGGGTCTCTGTTGATGGAGTCTCTATTCATCTCCTTAATTCACAAGAATAATAACGTGAGACTAATAAAAATACGATGGTGGGCAGCACAGATGGAAGGCCAGTAGTTTTCACCATATTATAACCCAAAGACCACCTGTCTCAATAAAACATGGGGTACTTGTTAAAAATTTAGATTTCTTGTCATCATTTTGAACCATTTGATTTGATGTCTCTGGTGGTTGGTGCCAGGAATCTGTATTTAATAGGGTTTCCCCATGCGATTCTGATTGTTCTTAAGGTTTAAGAGCTACTGGTGTATTTGGGGGATAGAGTTATCAAGTTTGGTGGGAACTACCACGTCACTTTATGTTTTAATTTTCTATTTAAATTCCAGTTAGTTAACCTTACAGTATAATATTAGTTCCAGGTGTACAATTTAGTGATTCAACACTTCCATACACTTACATTCTACTCACATACACTCACATGCACTTACTCGGTGCTCATCACAAGTGCCCTCCTTCATCCCCATCACCTATTTCCCCCCTGGAATTACCACCTCTTTGAGCTGAGGAAGGATTGATTCAGAGTGCAGCTTGTCTTAAAGAGCCATGGTTCAGTCACTTATTCAGACATGTCCTTGAGAGGTAGCTCTGGATTTCTATGGTAGCAAGGTGAACCTACGAGGCACTAGCCCAGAAAAGGACGCTAGTGACTATGCCCGCAGTCGTTTCTCAGAAGTGCTTTGGATCCTTTCTTCTCTCAGGGATAAGTTGGTGGTAAGTATAGCAGAGGCTGATCTCCACAGTCAGGAAGCCCCAGAACACATAGAAACTGAGAGTCTAGGAAGATAAATATTCAGGACTGTTCCCTAAATAGTCTTACCAAAAGATACAAACATGATATATCCAACTGAAGAATATATGATTGAGATTAATGGTCTGGGTTGAAGCCAAGAAAATCTCAGAGGTTAGCTGAGGACATAAAGAAATTCATTATTCAATGTTTTACCACCAGACCAGACATATAAAACAGGTATTCTTCATAGAAGTGTTAGTGCATTGAACTAGTTTAATGTTTGAATTTAATTCAATCTGTAACTATTTGTAGGAAATGACTAGCCTGTTTCAGGCAAAGACTTGGTGTTAAGGGAAATGTAACTGCAAGTTTATTAATTAAAAACCACCTGTGAAGGAATTTCACCAAATATGTGTGGACATGTGGGGAGGGAAGGGGCAGAAGGAAGGCGTGAGGAGAGTTTGTGCTTTTGGAGGGAGTAGATGTTGAAAGAAAAGTTCCGTAAATTGTAATTTACATTCATTACGAGACTTTGCCAGAACTTGAAGCTCTGTATTTAAAAAAAATTCATATTTGAAAATCCATTGCCATTTATCTGGTTATTGCTTCATTTTATTATTATTACTATTATTATTATTATTTTATAATGAATACCTACTTCACTGGTTGTTGATTCCATTCTTGGCTATAAAATGTTTTGGTTTTGCTTTTCTAATGTGTCAACCTCAGGAAAGGTGCTCGCCAATATCTGATAATGAGTTATCGAGTCATTTATATTGAAGATTATTTCTGTCACACTCTAGGAAATAGACATTCAGTGGAATTCAAATGACCATACTGTCCCAGTGCAACCAGACTTGAATGGTTAATATGGAACAGAGACCATATTAAAAAGTACTATTAGAAGGAGATAATAAGGTGCTTCTCCACTAAATGGGATCGTAACTGAACCTCCATCTCGAGTTTGTTGTAAGTTTTAAGAACAGAAAACAAATGCTCCCTCACTTTCTTCTTTCCTGTGTCTGAATTTTCTTGTTTATAACTCTGTTTTATGATTCTCAATGTGGTGGCTGGTATCAAGCGCTAGACCAGGAGCCAGGGGACCTGATAAAAATTACCTGCATGATTGTGGTCTAGTCATTCAATTGCTTCAGGTTTGAGTTGACTCCGCCTATAAAAGAAGGAAGATTCGGTGAGCGCTGTGAAGTGTGCAAGACTGTTGAATCACAGATTTGTACCTCTGAAGCAAATAATACATTATATGTTAAAAAAAAGAAGAAGAAGATAGCAGGAGGGGGAGAAGGAAGGGGGGGAAATCGGTGGGGGAGACGAACCATGAGAGACTATGGACTCTGAAAAACAAACTGAGGGTTCTAGAGGGGAGGTGGGAGGATGGGTTAGCCTGGTGATGGGTATTAAAGAGGGCACGTTCTGCATGGAGCACTGGGTGTTATACGCAAACAATGAATCATGGAACACTACATCAAAAACTAATGATGTAATGTATGGTGATTAACATAACATAATCAAAAAAATAACTTAAAAAAAAAAAGGAGATTCAAATGACTCCTACTAAACTAAACAAGACCTTGCTGAGTAGCAGCAGATCATTAAAATGAAAAGGCAAAGCACTTCCTTCAGGGAAACTGAAGGCTACTAGAAGAGGTAAGCATAAAATAAATGTGGCAATGGTGCCTCTTGAGGAATATTATATCTTTTGGAACTGAAATTAAGTAGTTTCAATGCCTTCATTGCATACCCTATGGGAAATCTACTGCTTCTCATATTTCTGAAAATTTCTGGGACGTATAACAACATGGTCAGTTGGGGCTTCAGCTTTGGGGTCTGAGTTCCTATTCCTGCCGAACACTTGATTTCACTTAAATTTAGTCTACTGTGTCAGGGCTAGACATGGAACTCAAGCCCTTTCGTTCCAGAGACTAGGCAGCCAAACATAGAGGTGGTTTGATGACAATCTCTATGCTTAGGATTGAAGTCTGGTTGTAATACTTATTACCTATGTAGATTGGCCAGGTACCTTAGCCTCAGTTTTCCCATTTGTAAGATGGGGTAATGATTGTTTTCATTCATAGTGTTTTGTGAAAAGCACATGTGATCATGTGATCATTTAGGCAGATACTAATCATAGAGTGTGACACATTATAAATGCTCAATATATTGTTGGCTATCATCTTTAAAAGTCCTTTACACTGGCATCTGTGTGTATAGCACTGACTCTGGAGGCCAGAGTACATTGGGAGGATTTATTTTATTGCAGAAATAGAAATTCTTGTCTATTAGATATCCTTATTTGCTAAGTGTATATCTGCTGAAAAAATTTTTTTCACTATGCTACAAAAGTACACTGTAATACATGGCAATAAGCGCAATATTACAAGATAGAAAGACGGAGAAAGAGAAGTGACTAACTCTGTCTTGGGAAAGGGGAAGTGGAAGGATTCAGGTGATATTTGAATTGGGTTTTGATGGGCCAATAGGAGTCTATTGGTCAACAAGTTACAAGAGAGCATTACAAGTCATGGTAGAGAAATGTACAAGTGCTGTAATTTTCCATTCCCTTAATAATTTCATAGAATATTTATTTGGCATCTGGTACATTAAAAGCATTACCTTAGCAGCTGGGGCTATAGAAGACAAAAGCCAATGTAAAGGTAAACATCGAGAGGGTGCACTGTGTTCATAAGGATAGATGTCAGGTTGCCTGAGAGTGCATAGCAGGAGATCCTAACAAGGTTAGGATCACAAGGTTCACAAGGTCTGATGTCACATTTCCCTGACGATGTTACGTTTCCCTGAGGATGTCACATGCTCACAGTCGGTCCCTCAGTCAATCTCCTCAGGCCCTACTTTCAAAATATCCAGAATCTAGCAATGTCTCCCTAACAGCACTACCACCACCTGCTGCAAGTGGCCATCATCTCTTGCATGGATCATTGCAAAAGTCTCCTGACTATCGTCGCTTGTCCCCTTCCTACCTACAATCTGTTCCCAATACAGCAGTCTGAATGACCCTAGTGAAACCTGGAGTCAGTTTATGACACTGCTTAACTCAAAACCCTCCGATGACTCCTATCTTGCTCAAAGTAGAGGCAGAGTGTTTATGATGTCTGTCAGGGACCTTCACAGGCCACCTGGTCCTGTTGTCTCTCTGGGTAGCCCCCTGATGCTCCTCCCTCCCTTGCCCCTTTGCTCCAGCCATTCTGGCATCCTTGCTAGCCCTCAAACCTGCCAAACATGCTTCCTCCTCAGAGCCTTTTTTTCTTTCTTTTTAAGATTTATTTACTTATTTATTTTAGTGGAGGGGAGAGCTAGAGGGAGAGAGAGAGACAATGGGAGACGGGCAGAGGGAGAGAGAGGAGCCTGACCCGGGGCTCGATCTCACGACCCTGAGATCATGACCTGAGCCCAAATCAAGAGTCAGGCGCTTAACTGACTGTGCCACCCAGGTGCCCCTCAGGGTCTTTCTGATTATTGTTCTGTCTAGACTATTCTTCACCCAGGTACACACCGGACTCACCTTGTATTGCCTTCAGATGTTTTCTTAAATGTCATTGAAAAGCTATACTTTGGCCACACTCTATGAGCCACCACCACTATCTCAGGACTCCATGTCTCCTCACCCTGAATTATTGCTGTCCATAGCACTGATTGTCATCTGATATACTTCATATTATTTGTCCATTTATTGCCTATGTCCTTTTCCTAGGATATGGACCCCAGGAGCTTACTGATGTAATACCCGTGTCTCCAATGGTGCTGGGTACTTAGTAGGCCTTCCCTAAGAATGCAGAGTGAATGGATAATACATGAGATGTACTTGGTAAGTAGGCTTTAGATATAAGTGAGAAGGAGGGCTACTTGTTCCAGGAAGAAGGAACAGCAAGTTCATTGGCTCAGACATGGAAAAGGCAGAGTGAACTGGAAGGAAGCAAAGAAGTTTGATGTGGATGGAGTAGAGAAAGCAGAGGAAAGCAGAGCTAGGTGATCTTTTGTTTTCCTCTACAGTTCTACCATAATGATCAAAAATGGGATATATGGACATTTCAGACTCTGTGATGCGAAGAGAAGGTGCATCAGGATTATCAAATGACTAAGTTAGAGCTACAAAGTAGAATACTGTGCTTGTAAGGAGATTCTGTGCTGACGTTGTAGATTGGATGAACTTTCCTGGAATAATTTGATATTCTTATTTGATGGAGAACACTCTTGGGGACACATCTTTTAGGCTGCTGAGATGGAAAATGTGACTTTCTTCGTCTTTTTTTCTTCTGTCCAATTTTAGAGACTGTCTTTCTTTGCAAGACATTTTTGAAATATTTCAAAATATTATAGTTTCTTTCCTTGGCTGTGAGGTTCTCTCTTTGGCTGTTTCTCTCCTGCAGCCTGAGGAGTTTCCTCCTGGCGGATAGCCGCCTGGACTGAGTGATGAGGGCATCTCATCTGATCTGGGGGCCAGAGCCCTGCCAGGGAATCGTGGACCTGGGGCTTGGGTCAGCCACTGTTACCCCCAACAAGAGATGAAAAGTTCACTTTTGAAAAACACACATGGTGAAAGAAAAAGTTCTTTTTATTTAAACATGGGAATGACACATTTAAGAAAATACATTCTCCCAAATGAGAACTCTGCTGAAATGTTTGAACTCGGGGGAAAAACAAATGTATGCATTTACTTAGGAAGCTAGGGAGTGTTGCTAAAATAAGGTATGCTGAAAACTTTTGAGTTCCATCATATTATTAGTTGTCAAAATGCTTCTTGGCTCCTTAAGCTGAAATCATTTCTTCATGAAGAAAAAAAATTCTTTGACTTGCAGCTACTTACAGTCTAGCCAAGAAGAGCTAGAGGGAACAAGGAAGTTGACCATCAAGGGCTGATCTGTGTAAGTTTGCGCCTTACCTGTGTGGTTGCTGCTGCTGGTAGGGGGTACCTGTGGAAGACAATATCCTTGGGCAGGGACAAGGCCAGGGTATAGTAAACCGAAATCTGGCTTCAGGGTGGGGGTGCACTTTGGTTCAATGTGCCTTCACTCAAGGGTGTGACAAACCTGATCTCCCTTCTGACAGATTTGCTATGATGAAAAAATCAGGAATTGCATCGGGGACACAGCATCAGAATATGCTGGATGTTTGTGGGCTGTTGGGTAGAGTTCTCAGCTTTGAAATTCATATATGTGGAGAATAAGGCCCGCCCACAGTGTGAGGGTGTCTTTCTGGGCAAGTCGGACAGCTCTGGAACGAACTCTAAGACTAGCAGGGAGTAACACTGTAAAGCAGAAAAACAAATTAGGTCCTGAGGTTTGGGGGTGGGGTGGGAGAGGTTCATTTGAATTACAACATGATGAAGTACAGAAGAGCTAATCTTTTGGAGAAAATCGCCAGTCATTGCAAGTGAATGCCATGATCAAATATCCATCTTATTTATTTTTATTTCACAAACCATTCAAGGACAAGACAGGTAACTGGGCCGAGAGGTACAGAATAAAGAGCAAAAGTCTTGTAACCTGGTCCACTCTCCAGAAGAATAATTTCATATCCCTCTTCTTACAGCCTAACAATTTAAGAAATACTTTGTAAAGCTGCTGTATGTAAGTTAAGGGCTGTATATAAAGTAAAAAAAAAAAGTAATGAAGAAAAAAGTGATAACACGAGTAATAAAGAGGAGTGGGGGAGAAAAGTGTCTGATTTTTACCCTTCATAGCAGTGAGTCGGATAAAATTCGGAGTTTGCAGACTAAGCTTGAGAGGCGAAATCTAATTATGTGGTTATATGGAAACCATAACATGAAAGAACAAACACTAAAGTGCTTGTAGATTGTTAAAGTTGCGTCTAGAAATCAAGGTAGAGAATGAATTGGAAAAAGGAAGAGGAGTCCCGAGCCCCAGAGTTAGTTTGGAGGCAATGGAAATAAGACAAGTTACAGATGAAGAGAGCTTGGTCTGCGGGAGTGTCATGGGAATCAAAAGGCAGAGGCAGGTAATGGGGAAATCGCGAAGAGGAACATTTTACTGAAGTATGCGAGCCAGAAAACCAGGGCATGGAGATGGTCATCCATACAAATGATGATAAGGCTCTGATGTGAGGGAAATAGAGGGGGGATGGGGTGAGGGGAGAATAACAAACTTTCAGTCTCATTGCAAACATGTTACTGAATCTAAAGAAGTGACCTATAGTCCAAAGGATGCAAAAGGATGGAGGAGGGTGATGAAGATTCAAAGCTAGCACCTGGAGCTAAAAACAGGAAGTGGGGACTAAGGAAAGTGCTGACCCTTTCACTTATGTCTCAGAGAGAAGACAGTGACAGATAATGGGGCTTCCATTTGAAAGTTCTGGGAAAACCAGTCTTTCTTGGGCCATCTAGAGAAATAAAGTAGAAGATGCTTATAAAGTAGTACGCAGGGTTTCTTGAAATCATAAGATTGGAGTGGAAAGAGAGGCTCGTTAAAAGTGTCTGGAAATGGGAACAGGGCTGAGAGAGGGTGGAGCAGGGCTGGATTAATCTGGAATGAGAGCAGTGCACAGGACTGCATGTGATACATATGAATTAGGAAGTGGAAAACTCTATGTGCAATCCAAACACAATCCTAATGTTTTGTTAGTGATGTTTTACACATATATACAACCCTCACTTATGTTTAACATTATTCATGGATTATTCATGTCATTTCCTGATTTGAAGTTCTTAATATTCTTACATTTAATTTTGCAATATTTTTTTCACTTAATTTCCCTAGGCTTTAGGAGGGAGAGAGAGAGAGAGAGCAAGCTCACAGTAAGCTCACAAGCTCATGCATGCAAATATGCACCATAACTACCCTAAGAAATGATTCTGTGACTTTTTAGACTGGTAGACAGACGTGTTTTATTGGTATACTCAAGTCACTTTTCTTTAAATTCCATAGATTAATGAATAAAAACACTTAAGAGCTTTTTACTGACTTCAGATATGTTTCCTTTCCTTATTGGAATTCAAATCATTCCAAGTTGATCTGGCCCCATTTGACTTACATGAGCAAAAAGAAAAATCTTAATTTTTTTCTTATAACTGGAGAAACATTTCTTCTATTTTTCACATAACTCACAAATAGCTAGGTGGATTTTGCTTAAGCCTTCAAAAGAATTTCCATTTTAGACTAGACACTAATGTGGAAAATTTGAGGCCAAATGATTCAACTTAAAGTCTTATAACTAGGAGAAAGAGTGACAGAAAGAAAGACAGACACAGAGGGAGACCGAGACACAGAGCAGAGAGAGATAAGAGACAGAGGGGAAGAGAGAAGGAGGGAGTAAGGAGTGAGACAGAGACACAGAAAGATAACTTATAAATTAATTGGGATACTTTTCTGGATCATTCCTCTACATGCTTATATATGTACATGTGTGTATATATTAATTTTTTTACTAATTTTAAAATGAAATTTTAAAAATTTTACTTTCCCATTCTATGTAGTACTTACAGTATATACGTAAGCACTATTTGTCTAATGCATAATACATATTTTTAATTTTAGTTGAATAATTATTTTTGCTTATGGAAGTCATACAGGTTAATATTTCCTCTGGATTATATAATTTAAATGCAACTTTTATATATTATGAAGAAATGCAGAAGATGCTCCATGAATATATGTTAGTTCAGCACTAAACATTTATTAAATGTCGGGAGGGACGGGAGGCAAAAACACAAAGACCAGACTCACCAGACACAATTTCTTCTGCGTGTAGAACTCCCATGGACTTCAAAGGGTTCCCTGCTCAAAAACCAGGCTCAGTACGGGGGAGGGAATGAATATCTGTCTCCAATTGCCAGTTGCGGAGACTCAGCCAATTTCTACAAACTTGGAAGTTGTCCCCTTTGATTTTTTATCAGTGAAAAATGTCTGGAATGACTGGAGACACTTCTAAAGTTTTTCACTTTTTTACATTTGTATAGACTAAAATATATTGGAAAACCTGGATTTTCATGAAATACCTCCCAACTATAATGCATAGACTTAAAGTGTTAATTTCTGTATTTTCTCCAGGGACAACTAAACTTTTTTTAAAATTATTATTTCTGTACATTTATTGGAATCATATTGTTTTAGGCTTGGGAAGCTTTTGTCAATTATAGTGTAGAGTTAATTTTTTTTATAGGAAGATGCTCTGAGGGGTTTTTCACACTTAGTTCCTTCTTCCTGCCCAGGGTATGATGTGTTTCCTGACTGACGTCTGCTTTTCCCTGGTGAAATAGGAGTCTCCAAATGTCCTTACCAATTGCTTTCCTTGCATTTTCGGCCAGTTACTTGACCACATTAAGAAAAGAAAGATGAATTTGGCTACAGTCCATAGAGAACAATGTTTACCTTGATGGAAACCATCACCAAAGCAGTATAGAACAACCTTGCATGCATTCTCCTTTGTTCTTTTGAACAAAGATACTTATAAAAGGACAAAAAAAAAAAAAAAAAAAAAAACTAAATGGTAAACCCAAGCAATCCTAAACAGACAACGAGAATAAATTTATAAATTTACATCATTATTGCTAAGTGGTTGTCTTATCATTGACTGTCAAATTGGTGGCCGAAACGTGCTTGAGGGAAAGTTTTCAGAGTGATTTGTCAATAACACAGTGAAATGTGTCTTGCTGTCTTTTATTGTAAAGTGCTATTGCATGTATGCTTGCAGGTGTGTGTTTGTGTGTAAGGTTCAGAATAACTTAACAGTGGATCCGTGGTGATGGTTTTTGCAGAAGCAAATGATCTCTCTTGCTGTGAACCCTAGAACCTAGTATCATGCAAAAACAATGCATAGACATATGAAGCAGATATATGTCTCTATTTTTCATATGCCAAAACAATTTTGAGGAACACAATGAACTATTAGTTTAGTCCACATGTTGCAAAACAACCATCTTACTTCATTTTTGTCCCTTGTGGATAGGATTTCTTTTTCTAATCTGCATATAATGTGAAATATATATATATATTTTTTTGTGGGCACAGTTTGGTAGGGTTTCACTGCTCCTTCTTTTGTAGCTGACAGCTGCAGTGAGTACACACATCTGCCGGATTGATGTCAAGTGGTACACAGTCATTTTTCATAACAGCTGTGGTTGGCAGATCATTTTAACTATCTTGGGGATGAATGGAATATAAATGTTCATTGCACAAAGTATACAAAGCTGGGTTTATTGGATTTGCCACTGTTTCTTATCAACATGCTCTGTTTTCTTTCTAGTACTGTGATGCTAAAAATTTGGTTACAATAGAAACAACAAATTATTTCTCATCTAATGATCCAAGTACTTAAGAATGCTGAAATGTTGGTGTGACAAATCAATGCCAGAAAAAAAAGTTTTGCTGAAAGAATAGTTTTTGTGTATAGTGCCTACTTGAAATATATCACAGTCTAAATTTAAAACATATGTATATACACATACAACAAAAATTATATTTATTATATACAGCATAATACATAAAAATATACAAAATAATGAATTGAGTGCATTGGTTAAATTTTAGTGTTATGTAATAAGCCTAACATTGCTTTAATATTATCTGTAAGTCTCTCTCTCCCTCCCTCCACCTTCTCTCTCTTTCTCACTCTCTCTTTTAGACCAAATGCCACTTCTCCTAAAGTACCATCATAGGATATTACATCGCCTTTGGCTCTGTGTGTTTCATCAGTGTTTTGTTTCTACAAAATCAATGCTTTTGAACAAACTATAGAGAATGTTAGAGGATTTCACGTTAACATGGAAATGTATTAAAACACACACATCCACACCTATAGGATTTGTATATGAATCAGTATATGTGTTCACTGTGCTTAGAACCAAAGAAGGCATCTTAAGTGAGAGGAAATTATTAGTTATGCAGAAGAATTACAAAGACGTAAAAATATTTGGGGGTAATTATCAACCAGGGAAGGATTGTTGGCCTGTAGTTACATGGTTTGGCGCTGTATGATTCTTCTTTTCACCATTTATCATCCTTTGTCTGACATCAAAATCAATCATTAATTTGTGAACAAATCTTCATAGGTAGAAACCCCTAGTACTTAGAATATTTTGCAACCTGCACGTTAGTCACACACAGGAAAGAGAGAACCTTGATGACAGGGTGCTGCCAGTTTTAATTTGTTTCATATCCATTCTACCAGAATAGAGTCTTGGAACCCACATGAAAGTCATACCTGTCAACTTTTGCTTGGGAACACACACATTAATAAAGGTCATGCGGTTCAAGGTTGCCTCTTGTTTTCTCTGTGTAACCATTCTCCTTTTAGTGATCTTCTCCAATTCCATGGCTTTAAATGCTATCTGTATTCACTGATGACTCAGATGCCTATCTCCAGCCCAGATTTTCCTTTTTTTTTTTTTTTTTTAAGATTTTATTTATTTATTTGAGAGAGAGAGCACGAGCAGGAGGGAGAAGCAGACTCCCTGCCAAGCCGGGAGCCTGACCCAGGGCTCGATCCCAGGACCCCGAGATCATGACCTGAGCTGAAGGCAGATGCTTAACAGACTGAGCCACCCAGGTGCCCCTCAGATTTTCCTTTCAACTCCAGACTCATTGGTCCAATCACTTAGGAGATTTCCCCCCACCCCCCCACCTTGGGTGTCTAATCTAACTGTTCAATTTCTTCACCTATCCTACTATTCCTATGGTATTTCTTACCCAAAAAGAAAAAAAAAAAAGTTAACTTTATTCTGCTTGTTGCTTGGGCAAAACGATTTGAGTTATTCTTTATTCCTTTTTTATTTGCATACCTCTCATTCAATCCACCAGCAAATCTTGTTAGCTTTTCTATCAAAATATATATTCAGCGTCAAATCATTTCCCAGCTCGTGCATCCTCCCACTAGTCTCTCTTCCCAGAATGATTTCAATGGCTTCCCAAATGAGCTTTCTCTTTTCATCCCCCTACGGTATAGTCTCAACACAGCAGTAAGATATTAGAAAAGCTTGAAAAAACTTGAGTCAGACTCTGCCACTCCTTGGCTTTAAACCTTATAATAACTTCCTATTTCATCTTGAGTAAAAGCCATGTTCTTACTGAGAACTCCCAGTTCCTGCATGACCTCATTCTTTATTCCTCTCAAAACTCATCTTTTAAAGTTTCTCTTGCCACACTGACTTCTTGCTGTTCCTCAGACATGCTGGGCCTATTTCTGCCTTACAGTCTTTTCATTTGCTCTCCTTCTGCCTGGAATATTCTTTATTCCAGTCATGAATAGATCTATGCATGACTAACTTACTCATTTCTTTAGGCTTCCACAAGGCAAGGTTTTCTCTGGCCCTTCTATCTAAATTATCCCCATCTCCACTATCACACTCTATCTTCTTACCTGACTTTAATCTTTTTATGACATCTTTTTTATCACTATTTGGTATTATATAGTGTGTACTTTTTTCACCAAAATAAAAGTCTGGGTTGTTTTGTTCTCTAATATAACTTCAGAGGCAAGAAGAGTGCATGGCATGCAGTAGGAGCTCAATAAATATTTGTTGACTTGATTGAATATATTGATTTCATGTCACTTGTAAAGTCTCATTGAATACTAAATGTATTCAAAAGACTGCTGGTATTCAAAAGGTTGCTATTAGAATAAGAAGAAATAAATAGCTTTTTTAACACCTTTTACAGTAGAATGGATGTGGACTTTTTCTTTCCAATAAAGACAATAGTAGTATTAATTCAATCAACACTTCTTGTTTGCAAAGAAAAATTTTCTGTATAGAAGGAAGAGGCAACATGACCTCTAAAAAATTCCTCCCCCTTCCCCTGAATACACAAAAGGATATATATATTTTTAGAACTAAATGTTTTAAAATACTGAGAAGAATCAATATATTCCTACATATTCGTGGGTTAGTTTCTTATTAATATAAGGTAGTCTATGATTATTTTATCAAATACATTATTTTAAATTAAGATCATAAAGGAACACCTTCATAGAATGAATGAGAAAGAAGAATAAACATATCAGAATATTATGAGGGTTAAGATAACTGTATTTTAATTTTTAAAATATTTTATAACCAAAATATACGGATTTTTTTTCTCATTTCTCTGCCATTGGCAATTTCTGAGAAAAATCCAGGAATGAAATAACTCTGAAGTGTGAGGTCACAGTAACCTGATTTAATGCAGAAGATGAGCAATCCAATACAAGACTTTTATTTGATGATCCAAATTCTGTTTTCAGATCAGAAAGATTCTTTCCTTTTCAGACACCTTCATATGCACGCCATGGGATATTTTGGATTTTGTTGCAGACTGATGTAACCATTGTTGGGCAAGTTACCCATGACTTCATCCTACATACAAATGACAGCTGGGAAATTTAGTATGCGTATGTAATGACTTGCCACATATGCATAGAATTAAATGTCCCAGGCTTCTCTGATGTTGATGTCATGTTGTTTTACTTGGTACTTGATTGTAGAGAGTAGCAGAGTTAAGAGATTTTAAGAACAGGTAAGAATAATTGTAATGACTTCCAGTAGGTGAAACATAGTTTCCAGAAGTGACTGACAAATACGTGAATGAGCACTGGTCTAGGAATCTGAAAACCTGAATTCTGGGGCTCAGCTCCATTACTTTCTAATGACATGCCTGAGTGGCCTCCACTTTGAGCCCAAGATGTCTCATTTTCAAAATGGGGAGAATAATCACGGTCTTGCTTAGGTACAAGTTGTTGGGAATATTAAAAAGTGTAATAAAACTGTTGGTAAATGTTAAGAAGCATTTATACATTTTTACATGGATAAAATGAGCATTTGCTGAAGACCGTATGGGAGCAGGATCAAGGAAACACCAAAAATCTAAGTTAGATTATAAAGCTACACATAACTGATAAAATTAGGCACGTGCAGAAGGCGACATAAACATGCAATATTTCTAGTGCCAGAAGCAAGAAGAACAAGACAATCCTGGCCAATTTGGTGTGTTTAAAGCTGGTCAAGAGCAGTTAGCTTTATAATGCTTCAAGAAAGAATATATTCTGTACGTGGTGTTTTAGGGTGGGTTTCCCAAAGTGTACCCCGAAATGAGGATACATGGACACATTACTTACTAGGGAAATCCCTTGAAAAATATTAAGGGAGTGGGGAAGTGAGGAGGTCAAGTAAAAGTGTGCTGTCGACTCATGCCCACAAAAGATAATTTTGGCTGAATCCCACACCAGAGATTTTTTTTTTAATTAATTAATTTGAGAGAGAGAGAGAGGGAATGAGTGGGGGGAGGGGCAAGGGGAAAGACTCTCAAGCAGACTCCCCGCTGAGCAAGGAGCCCCATGTGGGGCTCTATCCCATGACCCTGAGATCATGATCTGAGCCGAAGTCAAGAGTTGGCAGCTTAACCAACTGAGCCACCCAGGCGACCCCCCAACACTAGAGATCTTGCGATCCTGTTGGTTACAACTAGAACTCAGGGAAACAGAGTGAGAGAGCAGTGTTGTTAGTGTGCGTTAAGGAAGGGTCTCTAGGAAACACACTGATAATGCAAGTTCCATCGATTGAATTCAGACCCTATTTGCGGCATGATTGTAGAGATGAATGGACATTTTAAAATATTTATTCATTGAGTCATCTGTATGTTCTATGGAATATGTGGAGACATAGACTATGTGCCACATTCTGAGCGAGACACTAAGGGAGTCAAAGAGATTACAATATGGTGGGGGAGACAGAATTAGAGAATTTATAATAAATAAGGATGAGTGTTATGGTATCTCCAGGGCTCTACCTGCTTCTTGGCACCTATTACTAAAGAGACAGCAAAGCAGAGAATAATCTTTAAGTGTTCTCTTGGTTTCAGATTCAACTCCATCATTCATCACCGTGTGACCCTGGGCAAATTACCCAATCTCTCTGTGCGTCACTGTTCTCATCTGGGCCATGGAGATCATAACTCTGTGTAACTGTTCATTTGTTTTTGTGAGGGCTAAGTGAGGCAATACATTAAAAAAAATACACAGAAGACTGTTAAGAAGTTTATATTTATTTCTACTGAATATTCAATTCATACAAATAATCTCCATTTTTCTGAATTTACCAAGAATCCTAAATAGAATTTGGCTTTTCATTTAGATCTGCACAGCGGAGGGAAAAGTATTAGTGACAGGATGCTAATAGCTTAGTCTCTTGGCAGTTCTGTTTCACACTGTAAATCCAACTTCAGTTTTACGGTCCTACAGCAAAATAACAAAATGTTGCTTCACGTCTTTACTGCAGGGTGATGTAGGGTGGAGTCTGGTGACTGGAGGAAACTTCTCCTCCTGTTCTCACTAAGTCTTCCTATCATGGCCTTCCCCATTCTTGGAGTAAGTACTAAGCGGTACACAGTGCAATGCACATTTGGAGGTTAGAGGGAAAAAAGCTCTGATCTCCGTCCTTCAGAAAGACTGGAAGTCACAGTTCTTGAAGCTGATGCGGTGAAGGCACAGTGCTTTATTCACATCCTCTTTACCCCATTGACAGTGGAGGGATTCCTGCCCTCAAATTATGGGGGTGGTTGAGCGAACCCTACTGACACTGGACAGAGGAGATCAACAGCAGTTCACCCGTCAGGTACACTCACAGCTCGGAGAGGAAGACACATGGGGTTGCATTCAGAACAGACCAGGGGCTGTGGAAGGCAGGCTTCATAGGATCTAGAGAATGGGGGCCCACTGGTTCTGCTGGAAGGATGTGATTAGCTCGTTTAAATTATTCTGCAGGCTGGCAGGGAAGTGCACCCTGCTAGTCAGGGATAAGCAGCAACTGCACCCGGTCTATTTGATATGGAGGGTCGTGGGGCTAGGAGATCTAGTCTGCACAGCGGATGAAGGAGGACTTGAGGTGCTCTGGATTTCAACGTGCTCTGGATTCCAGCAGTTGTCAAGGCAACATGCAATCCTGAGCCTTCATTTGAGGCCTTCTACCCCAAAGAAGAGTCAGAGCGAAGAGGAGGTTCCTTGGCCAGCAGTGGTAAAGAGAAATTTGCGAGAAATTTCATGTTTGCTGGAGTTGTTTTGCACACATTATTGTAGGTGTGCGAAGTAAAGCCTCCTCTTCCCTCTCTCCTCCCAAATCTTCCATGACACCTACTTCTATAATGCAGGATTTGATACAAGTGGATCCTGAAAGTGAAAGCAGAGCAGTGCTGAGGGTAACTACAAGGTTGGCATGGGGTTAGAAGAAGGGCTCCCTGTGGCGATAGTGCTCCTGAGTCACATTCACCAGTATTTTGTGAGCTTGATTTTCGGAGTCCCTATCTGCTTTCCAATTTTGTCAGCACCCTGGAGCTCCGACCCTAGTCCTTAGTCATATGCCAGATAAATAAATGCCAGTCAGCGGGCCTTCTCAGCTGATACCCTCTAACAGGCCATGTACTTTCTGTCTCTGACATATGAACAGTCTAAGTTAAACGTGCTGATACTGAAATATACCTGCTCCCTTTCCTCTCTGATATTTTTTGTTGGTTCACATTTTTTTTCCTTTTTCTTCTTTCTTGTAACTTCTTTACAGATTATACAGCAGGAAACAAATCTTTTAGAAAATAAATTACTTGACTTTTCCATTAAGTATTCACCGAACTTACTTGGAGTAAAATTTTATCCCTAAGCAGATTTTTATCTTTCAAATATCTATCTTTGACCTTGTGTTGGGAAATTCACTTAAGAGAAGATTATTAATATTTCTAGGAACTGTCTGTGATTGCATTGAAAAGAAAGAAGGAAAATGAGGGGCAGAATATGACTCTGATTCTTACACTCTTCAAAAATCTTCAGAAATAGGTGAGAGAAAGTGCACAGATCTAAGGTCTGATGAATGTTTTTATGCACATTTATATAATTATTTTAAAGTTTTCTTGAAAAGCTATGGACGTTTCTTGGTTGTGGATAGTGCCTTCTAAACATATTGAGTAGTTGATGGAGGATTAGAAAGAGAGAGAAAAAGGAAGTAGAAGTAGAAATTTGGAAGCACAGATGTTAAAAGAAGTTCAGGGTAGAGTCTCAGAAATACGTGGGTTTCCAGGTTGTCTCTTTCTAATCTTTTTACCTTTCCTCCCAAATTGCCCAAGAGACTTTTTCAAGTTTATTTGATTCATCAACATTTTTTTCACTTCTCAGAAACTCAGTAAGTGGTGAGCTCTGTGATGGATAGCTGACCCACAGTCTAATTTAAAAACCTTAACCTTGACCTACTTTGACCTTTCTTCCAGTTCTTTTCCGAGGATGTGGTGAGCATTTACCATTCTGAGATCTCAACCTCTTTCCATCTTTGTTGCCATAGTACCTCATTTTGTCTTGGATGATGACCCCTCACCATTTTTACCCAATATGATGCACCCTCCCTTACATTTATGCTATCATTTACATTTACATTTGCATAATCCCATGAATCTCTGCTTTACTTATATTACTCTGGTTTACAAATTATATCCTAGAGGTAAACTAACTCTTTTTGTCCCATTTGTACATTTTAACATTAAGTAACTGAGAGGAAGGAGTTAAAGCAGATGGTTGGCGATCTCACTCCTTTTTTTTTTTTTTTAAAGATTTTATTTATTTATTTGACAGAGACAGAGACAGCGAGAGCAGGAACACAAGCAGGGGGAGTGGGAGAGGGAGAAGCAGGCTTCCCGCTGAACAGGGAGCCCGATGCGGGACTCGATGCCAGGACTCTGGGATCATGACCTGAGCTGAAGGCAGACGCTTAACGACTGAGCCACCCAGGTGCCCGATCTCACTCCTTTTTATGGATGGTGGGAAAGTTCCTGGCAGAAAGAAAAGAAAATAGGTGACCCTATCTCATCTCCTTGTCAACTTGACCTTTGGCTAATGTTCTTTGCTAGGAAAAAAGCCCTTAACTTTGAGCATACCTTTAGCGGGATGCCTCTAGCTAAAGATTTCCTGGAAAAATAGAATTAAGGATCCAAAAGACATGGATTCCTGGATAATGTAGGCAATAACACTCCTTAGAGTTGTTTCATATTTAAATGTTCCAGCTATATGAGGTACCCCATAAAACTCACTTAGAGGGTTAATCTATTCTGAGCCAGAATCTGGGGAGCTGCCACTGATGTCCCAGATGGCTGTTCTGACTGAGCCTTATGCTTGTCTGAATCCTTATAATCATTTAGTAAAGTTGGATACTAGATAAAATCTCTGATTCCTGTGAGTCTGATTTGACAAGCAAGTTCTGTAAGTTACTTCAGTAACCTAAGTTGGTAAAGTGAGGTTTGACTCCATCACTAAAATACCAGCTAAACATGGCCTACAAAGGGAGTTTAGTAAGGGTCGCTTAGAGTCTTGTCTAAGTGCTAGAACATATTTAATCTGTGTCTCATAAGAGCCTGGTTGATTGATATGTATGCCTTCTATAAATATATAATGTTTTAGATCAGTTTGCTAAAATGCTTGAAAATCACCAATAGAACCATCATGGCGCTAGGTCATACCTGCATCCCTGAGAGGTCTATGTCCAGTACTGATCTACGTGAGCTATTAAAGTCTGGGTCCCTTATCTCAGTCAAGAGAACTCTGAATGGACATTTCAGCTCTAGACCTCAGCATTAGGCTCATTGAAGCCTCTGTTGAGACTGCACGGCAGCCATCACCTCACCCACTCTTCCTTCCTTCTCTTGCCTTTCACAGGTGTTGACTGTGAGGGCACTCCTTCGTAAACCTCCTGCAGGCTAACCTCTGACCTCCACCTCAGAGTGGTTCTCCAGGAATCCAGGCTATTACAGTAACATGATTTTTGCATTATGGTCAAGAAGTTCATAAATAAGCAAGAGGTATGTACTGCCATTTGACTCTTTGGTGTGTTAGATAAAAATTTGGGATGACTAATTTTTAAGGATTATATTTATGTTCTTTTTTTTTAAGATTTATTTATTTATTTTAGAGAGAGAGGAAGCACATGCAGGGGCAGGGGCAGAGGGAGAGGGAGACAAGCAGACTCCCTGCTGAGTGCAGACCTTGACGTGGGGCTCGATTCCAGAACCCTGAGGTCATGACCTGAGCCGAAACCAAGAGTCGGACACTTAACACACTGAGCCACCCAGGTGCCCCACTTTAATTTTCTTAAATGTGTTCAAATATAGTTCCTTTAGGTTCATGGAAGAAATACATTTTATTGCATTGGCCTAAATTATTTATGTGGAAGTATTTCAGAGAAAATTTAATACTGTGTCATATGAAATAAAATCATTCCTGCTTTCATTGCCTTAAAGACACGTAATAATACATACATCTAATTAAAAAGTTTAATTGTTTATAGTTTATTAGTTCCCCAGCAATGAATTTGTGCTAATTTAAATTTCTGAGATACAGTGTTTCATTCTGGAGGATATATTTTCTTGTGGTGATAATACTTAGATATCTTCTCAGAAGGATACAAAACTAATATACATCCTCTCTTGCTTTCAAGATAAAATAATGTGTTTCTCTTTATATCTTTTAGATTTATTTCTGGTTAAATATATTTCTATTAATTTAAGCCATTTGATTTAAGTTCTCATTAAGATGACAGACAATTTTAAACTGACTGCCTTTTTAATAAATGTTTGCCATTTCTAGGACATTTCCCGAGGGCCTGCAAAAGGAAGGCAGGGTAATTTTTCTCTTGTATTTTCCAGACTTGTGGCAAAGAGGTGAGAGGATGGTGGGAAAGAAGGAGGAAAATAAAGAAGCATCCAACTAATCCTAAAAATCAAAGGCGTTTAATAATTCTTCCTTTTTTTTTTTTTTTTAAGATTTTATTTATTTATTTGAGACAGAATGAGAGAGAGAGAGCACATGAGAGGGGGGAGGGTCAGAGGGAGAAGCAGGCTCCCTGCCGAGCCAGGGAGCCCAATGCGGGACTCGATCCAGGGACTCCAGGATCATGACCTGAGCTGAAGGCAGTCGCTTAACAACTGACCCATCCAGGAGCCCAATAATTCTTCCTTTTGTGTCCAGAGTTTACAATGTAGAAAATCAGTTTTTAAAAAATAAGTTCTGATGCTTATGAAAAGAAACATTTTATTTTATAATCAATTACAATAATTACATGTTTACTTTGTAGCCCTTAAGAATCACACAATTAGAGTAAAAGTGTAGGTTCTTTGAATAAAACAGCAACAATAAAAAATCCACCCCCCCAAAACAATAGAGTAGCTAAGAGTTTCTCTAGCAAATGCAGAGAGTATAGTCTTCATGTTGAGTTTTATTGATCTCTGGAACAGTAGCTCCCCCTGAACTGAGAACCATACCAGAATTAAGGAAAGATCTTTCCATCCCAGAGACCAGACATTTGGAAGGCAGCCATCGCGAGTATAAAATGCGAACCTGGCCAAGTACTTTGTTCCTTATTGGATTCTTGACTCTTTCTGACTCTCATCATCTAGTGAGTCATGACTGACAGTGTGTATGCACATCTGCTGTCATTGATTCTGAGAGAAATGTCTCCAGGGATCCCCACGGCTTTCTTTTGACCATATCAAACGGAACATTCTTTCAGTCCCAGAAGTTGCGGAAGCTGGGGGAGAGAACCCCAGACTGTAGGGCTCTGATTTCACCCTGCACATCTAAAGGTATAAATTGGTTCCAGGTCAGGGTCAAATGAAGAAAAGTCTGAAATGGGTGCCTCTGATCACCCCAGACTTGCACTGGAATGCACACTTGTGATCTTGAAAGCTTCCTGGGAAAAAGAATGGGATTACACAAAGGACACAGGACTTGAAATCGTCAGTCATGGGTTTCAGCCCAGCCTCAGCCCTTCCTAGCTGAGATACTGGGCAAGTCATTTAAATTCTCCAAACTCTTTCTTTTTTGGCAGATGAACGGCAGTAATATAAATCTGTGTAGTCAGATTAGTGGACATTTCAAGGACAGCTGGATTTTTATGTGAAATCATCCAATTTTAAATGCTCTATTAAATTTTATTTTTTAATTGTATAGATTAAAAAAAAGAAAGAATTGGATGAGACTTCTTCTCTAGGACAGGCCAAGCATTCCATCTTTTCCCCTCTGTTCTTCCCTGTTCAACTTTTCAAAAAAAAAAAAAAATTGCCTGCTTCCAATCCTTCTTTTTCTCTTTATTAGTCCTCACACCATACACTCCAATTCTGACTTCTGCTCTATCACCCCATGAAAAGGATGTTTATAAGAACCCGCAGGAATTCATGTCACTCAACACAATAGACATTTTTCAGTGTATCTTACTTGACCTCTAAGTAGCATTTGAAAAACTCGAGCACCCCTTCCTTCTTGAAATTCTCTTTCCTTGTTGTCATTGACACATAATTCTGCTTTCTCTTATCTCACTGGTTGACCCCTTTCAGTTCCTTTTGGAAAGGTGTCTCCCTCCCTCCTCTGACCTTTAGATATTATATTTTTAAGATTTCCTCCTAGCCCTTTCCTTTTTGTCACTCAGTGTTCTCTCCATACTTAAATCACAGCCATGCTCCTGGCGTCATGTATACTTTGTACAACAAATGACTCCCAAATGTGTACCTCTAGTCAATCTTCCTGTGGCCTACTGAAGTCAATTGCTTTCTAAATATCTCACTTTTAATTCAAACTCAACATACCTAAAATTCATGATTTTTTTCCCCTAAAACCTGGTTGTCCTCTAAGATTTCCTATCTCAGTACTGTTATTAATATCAATCCACTTGTGCAAGCTAGAAACGGGGGAAGAACTACTATTGTGATTTTTCCTGAAATTTCTAATCCATATGCTTACACATCTCTTAAATCTTCCACTTCTCTCCACTACAATACTACAAAAGCAACAAACTCCACTCTTGAAACCACATCTACTCTTTCCTCTTCAATGCATTCAATAGACGCTGATTTATTAATAAAAAAATCTGATTATGTCCCTTTCCTGCTCAAAACTATTCATGGATTGCTAGCTTTTTGGGGGCAATTTTTTTTTTTTTTTAAATTTTGTGGTTGTAAGACCTATTTCCTAACCATGTGATCTGGGCTGCCTTCTTCTGACTAGTTTACGTAGATTGCTTTTCATCTTACACTTTACCCTCTGGCCTTCTTTCAGTTCCTAGAATTCACCAGGGTCCTTTCTGCTTCAGATCTTCAACTTGGACCACACCTTCTTTTCCTGACACTTCTAAATTCTCACTCCCTTGAACTTATCAAGCATTACTGCCACCGTAGACTTTGCTGACCCTCCAGACTCCTTTAGAGTCTACTTTATTGTGCGGTCCTACAGCATTCTCTATTTCCACATCGTGACACTTACTAAAGTGTGTAATCATATTTATGCCATTGTGAGTCACTGAGGTCTCCCTACTAGTCCGTAAGCTCCACGGGAATGGCAATAGATTTTTTATTCATAATTATATTCCAAATGCGTAGCATAGCTCCTGGTATTTAGAAAAAGTTTAATAAATACTAATTGAGTGAATGAATGAGTTTGAATGTTTTACTTTCATAATTTAATATTTTATGTATCTTTAGAAATAACAAAAGTATGTTTTGTGATACATAATAATAACATGGTCCCTCTTCCATCCGGGTATTGGGATGCGGCATCATCAAATCTATTTTGCTCTCTACAGGAGATGTAACACCTGGATAGATGTTTATCTAAACTCTATCTTTAGAGAAGTTAGAAAATGTTTCTTTCTTCTTTATCAAGTCATTGATCTTGAAGAAAGTGTTTGTGTAATTTTAGAGTCTGGAATAAATGTCATTGCTTAGGGAAAGGATCATGGGGGCTATTTGCTTCCAGCATCTGTTTCAAATAAGCTCCTTTCAAATCTCAGCTGCAGTCTGATCGGCCCTTCTTCCGTCTCCTCTACTCCCTCATTTTCTTTTCCCCACATGCTTTTCACTCTGTCCTCTTCAGTTGCTATTTTGACGCAAAACTTTCATTTATACACAAAACATTTTTGCGTAGAAACTTCCAGGCTCTTGAAACCCCCATATTATTTAGCAACTCTCTCAGATCAGTTTCTTACAAATCCAGCATCAATTCTTGGTCTATTATTTAGAAGACCTCTCCGAAGTTCTTTGCTTCCTTATTTTTATGTTACTTTCTTCTTGTAACCCCAACTGCTTTATTCTTATGGCCATTACCTTTGAGTTTATAGAAGGACTCCTGAAAGCATCTTCAGATTCATGGATGTAAGCCTTCACTGGAATCTCAGTGCAGCTGAAAAAGGCCTGGGCATGGCTCCGTCTAACGCCCTTTTGATTGTTCCTAGAGTGTCTATTGTAGATGTTCCAGTCATTCCTCAACATCCCCAGTCACTCTGTTCCCGCCCTCAGAAATCTGAGAGGTCCACTTTGTTTTCTTCTTCACAAAGAAAATAACATATAAATTTGATTAATTTTCTTCTATTTTAAAAACAAAGAACTCTTCTTGGAATCTCTGTCCATTCTCAAGATATTATTCTTTATTCCTCCTTTACCCTCTGAGAAATGTGCCAGATTTGACTCATTTCACATTTGTTCATTTATTCACGTTTATTCATTTCACATTCTCTTTACAACCAACGTGCAATCTGGTTTTACTTGTTATTTTACTTTCCAGTGGAGTTTGCTTATATCACCCTAATTGCTGACTCCTAAGGATATGGAAATACACACACCACACACACATATGCATACATAGATATTTTTCTCTCTCTCTTCATTTCTGAAATATTGTTAACACCTCTCCCAATCTTCTTTTTTTGCATCTCTCCCTAGTTCCACATCTTTGACACCCATTCTGTCCTATTTTTTTTTCTTTTCTTTTTTTTTAAATCTTTTTTTTTTTTTTTTTAAGATTTTATTTATTTATTTGAGAGAGAGAGAGTGAGCACGAGAGGGGGGAGTGGGAGAGGGAGAAGCAGACTCCCCGCTGAGCAGGGAGCCCGATGCGGGACTCGATCCTGGGACTCCAGGATCATGACCTGAGCTGAAGGCAGTCGCCCAACCAACTGAGCCACCCAGGCGCCCTGTCCTAATTTTTTTTTAACTCTTTGTCAGTCTCCTTCAGGTGTGTCTCTTCCCCTACATGTGAAAATATGGAATTGCTAATGATTCATTGTCAGTTGTCTTCTTGTCTTAGTTTCACACAGCGTCCTAGTAATTTTATCTACACCTTTATATTTGATTACTATATTTGATTACCATCTATACAGCATGGCTGTTGTGTGATGGTGAGGAGCTGCAGCTGGGGGAAGAGACAGCTTCTTTAGAATGTTGGAGCTTCCGTGTCTTGGCCAACTGCTCATGAGCAAGTCACTTTACAGCTTTGAAACTTAGTTATCTTATTTACCTTCCCAGCACCACTAAGCAGCTTAAGTCTATACCTCTTCAGGGTAGAAGCCAGAAAATAGCTTTTCTAATATTCATAGATTTTTTTATAACTGAGCGTACAAGATATGCCCCAGACATTGCCAATCTGACTCCTGGTTTAAGCCTATGATTTGGAAGCTAGAGACACAGAGAAGCGGGAGCATCTGGTTCTGGTGGAGGTGGGGGTATCCAGATTCCAGATGCTGTGGCAGAAGTTCTAGCAATAGTATCCATAGTTTGGCTTTGGTGAGGAGAGCTTGGGTGTTTGTGATATGTGCACCCCAGTAGCAATAATGTTGTCTCAAGGGGAGCAGTGTGGCCAGCGAATTTTGGGCCTTTGAGTCTTATAGCTTGCTGTGTAGATTTCAAGCCTTCCTGGAACAGCGATAAGCTAACTAACAGCCCTAAATAGGTTTATTTTCCCTAAAATAGCTAAAGTGGTTTTGCAAGAAGAAGCTGAGATTTCTTTCCTGCCTAATGAGACTATTGCTGCCTTGCTTGATGAATCTAGAATGACTTCGCCTAAAGCAATAAACTTGAAAGGGGAAAGGCAATTCTCCCAATAACACCATTTTCCCCTAAAACCACCCTAGCCATCTCCAGATCTATAACTAGAATCAGTGTCCTTGGGTGAGGGTAGAGGTATTTGTAAAATAAAACCTAAAAGGACAAGGTTTACAGTTAAGGAAGGCACTGTTCTGCTGTTTTATATAAGAACCTAGAGTTGATGTATAAGAATAGATTCTGTGGGTAGCAGATCAAGGAAAGAGAAGTATAATCTTATACTGGGTTGAATTTATTACTGATATAGGTTCATACACCGGTAGCTGGGAGTGGTTCTAATTGCTTACATTGTTCATTGATTGAAATCTGGACTTGGTTGTTAAAGCTAAAATAATTTGACATACCATGAATACCTAGTATAATCTAGACTAAAGGTTAGGAAATTATAACCCTGGGAGTTAAATCTAGTCAGTGGCCTGTTTCTGTGTTTTATTTTTATTTTTCAATGGCTGGTGAGCTAAAATCGGTTTTTATGTTTTTAAATAGTATCAGTTTAAAGTGGTATACAAGTACCCACATTATACTCTTGATTGTATCCCTTAGTCTAAAATATTTACCACCTTATCCTTTAAGAAAAAGTTTGCTGATCCTTCATCTAGGCTCTAAAGGAAGAAATTCCAAATTCATGGAGATAGGAATGAGGGACTGGCTTTGTTCTATATTACTAATAACTTTCTGCTAAATTTGTCCCCCAGAAGGGCCTTTTTCACCTGCTATTAGTGTGGCTGGGAGGAGTATGTCTGGAACACAGGGCATACCATGAGATTGTTTTGACCGATGTAAAAATTAATAAAAGATTATAATGGAAAGCTAGGACCCCTGGACTCAGATCTCCCAGGAATAGGGGTTTGGGTTATCTCATTGGGTAAAGAGCCCTCACCAGCTGAGTAGCTGGCTGAGGGCAGAGGGAATATGGTTTAGATAAAGGGGAGGAATGTTATAAATTCTAAATGCAGCCTTGTGACCATTTGCAATATCTACATGTTTTTTTCTTTCACGTGTCATGTATACATTTGAATATTCTAATAAATCTCCCCTCTTGTTCTTTTTCTCTTTCATGTAGGGCGGGAAACATTACATTCTGGCCTACAGTTTACAGAATATTGAGCAACAAGAGAGGATCATGGCAGAACTAGAAGAATAATGACATAATTCAGAGATCCCGGATTTGGCGCTATTTGCTGTATTGATGAAACTTTGGGACATCTCCCTTCCAGAAGTAAGAGGAAGTCTTTATTTGTGGAGTGATAGTTGACTTATATTAGGAGGAATATATCTGTTCCTGTTGTTTGTATGTGTAAGTAATAGAGAAGGGTGTATATATGAAGAAGTAGACTCTCATGACATTTATAAATTATCTTTGCCCGCCCAGCACCTTTGAACACTCTACATTAGGGCATTTCTTATTTTATTATTATCCTAATTCTTCCAGAAAGTCAATGCCACAGATTCACTCTCCCAGTACTCTGCTCCATTACTGGAGTGCAGGCATATTTCCTGACTCTGCAAATCACAGAGACCTACTGAAGACTTTAATTTGGAAACTAGTGATGCAAATAAAGAGGTGGCATATGGGATCCATAATGATGAGGTGGGCAACAGTTACAGCGAGTCTCCAAAAGCTGCAGGGATGCTACCAACAACGTTGAGTGCTCTGTAACCAAAGTGAGAGATGCAGTTTTGTGTGGCTGGGGCCTACAGTGGAGGTAGTGGTGTATCCAGGAGAAAGTTTCTGCAGGTAATTTGGACTTCATTTTTGGCTCCGCAGTCTAATCGTCTGGTTCTCCTGGAGAGTCTATGAACTGTTCAATATTTTATTTAATGAGATCTTTCTTCGTTAAACTAGATAGAATCAGTTATGCACTTTTTACTTTTTTTGCCTTTAAGAACCCTGACTAATACACTCTTCTATAACATCTCAATCATCAGTTCGCTTTTGCAGTGTAACCCACCAGACCAAAAACTTGTGTCTTAAGGAATAATCATTTCTTAGCTCACTGCTCTGAGAGTCAAATTTTTCTGTAGTTTCACCTGGACTCATTTATGGGGATGCAGTTCCCTGGCTGATCACCTGGGGCCGTGTTGGTCTCTGACGGCCTCACTCACGTGACCAGTGGTTGGTGGCGGCCGTGAGCAAGCGATGGGTATGGTGCAGGCCTGTGCTTACAGTAGGCCCTTTTAGGCTTATTCCCACGTGAAAAGTGTAAGTGCTTTTCAAACTTCTGCCTATGTCCTATCTGATAATGTCCTGGTGGCCCAAACAAGTCACATGGCTAAATCTGGGTACGAGTAGGAAATTAGAATCCACCTCTTGCAAAGTCACATTGCAGTTGGGTGTACAGACAATGATGGAAGAGTTTGCAGCCTGTTTTGTCATCTCCCTTATGGACATATAATGTTTTATGTTTGTTTCATTTGACTCCCGGAATTTTGAATAAACTCCTTTTGAGGCTTCTACACCTTTGAACATGCTATTTTCACTTCTAAGTTACTATTTCCCCTTAGTCTTCCTGGGTAAATCTGCATGCAGTCTTGTTTTCACAATTCAAGACTTCACTTCTTCAGGCTGAATGAATTTTTTTTTTTTTAAGATTTTATTTATTTATTTGATAGAGAGACACAGAGAGAGAGGGAACACAAGCAGGGGGAGTGGGAGAGGGAGAAGCAGGCTCCCCGCCTAGCAGAGAGTCTGATGCGGGGCTCCATCCCAGGACCCTGGGATCATTAGAGTTGAGCTGAAGGCAGATGCTTAACGACTGAGCCACCCAGGCGCCCAGGAATGAATTGGTTTTCATCTCAATTCGCACCAAATGTTGTGACTCTATCACGTATAGGACTTATTACATGGCACTCCATCATTAAAGATCCATTTTGACAACAATTACCCAGAAGATGGAGATTTCCTAGGGCCTTCCTCATTTGCTAAACTGCTACTAAATAAGGTATATGTCCCGACTGTGGAATTTCTCTTTCCTCTGGGGCTTATTAGCGATGACCTGGTCCTGGCAAAATCTATCTGCAGAGCTGAAGGATTTTTGGATTTCTGAGAAGTCTTGCTTTGTAGAGGCTATCATAGTTTTGTGAGGCCTAGACCTTTAATGTACTGCTCAGTGTTAATCCAGCCACCCATGAGCTAGAGATTTTGCCTAGAATATTTCTGAAACATGTTCTAACCACCATAATCCCTGCCTCTCCTTTACTAAACAAGTCAAAATAGAATATAGAGGGGAATCCCATTGGCACACACCAGTCTGGATTATTTGGGTAGTCACAGCTTAACTGTAATCTGTTTTTTTGCCTAGATGGATTTCAATGTTTCATATTTTCCCTTTCCTTTTAGAAAAGCAGGAAATAAATCATCCATTTCATCCAATTCATTTCATCTAATAAGCAGAACAGCATGCTCATAAGCTCTTTTACTTCTTTATCCTTTCACTGAACTTGTTGAAGTGGTTAAATACAACTATTTCCAAAGAATTAGACTAAAAATAAGATTGCATATATTCTGGTATTTCGGTTATCCCAAACAAAGATGCGAAGTCGCTTAGACCTCAGAGGCTATTTCGGGACTTTCTCATTATCCTAGCAGAGCCAAATACTTTCTTCTTTTCCCTTTCCCCTTCCCCCAACTTTCCTCCAAATCTGGGCCAGATCAGATAGTCATGGCCAGGGAAGACCTCCTTTCCTCACCCTCTTAGTGTTAGGAGAATGGAAAATGCTCTGCTGGTCGGGTGTGAGCTGCTGTCAGCTGCCGCGTTGGCAACAAGTAGGGGAGATTCTAAACTGAGTGTCTGGCTGCTGGAGGTTTTTGGATTTGGGGTTTGATGTTATCAAAAAGATTCATGTGGTCAGATGCAGAAACACATTGTTCAATCAAGAAGGAATGCGAGCAGGTTGTCCTTCACAGTGCATTTCGGTGTGCTCTGTTTTTGTGGTGAAGTCTACAGCAGTTGCTCTGTAATTCGAGAAAGGGATGTCTCGGGACAGAGTACTCTGCCACGTTCAGCTGAGCCCGTTTCAACCCTTCAGGCATATTATGAAGAGATCTCGCAAATGAATGAAACGCTGGTTAACTTTCTTGGTTTCTTCTCCAGAGTTTGAATTGTTATACTGATCTCAAGCTAATTCTCCCTCCTAATAAAGAGATTTCAAATATTTAGCTCAGGAATTATTTTCACACACACACACACACACACACACACACACAGCCTTAAAAAGGGATTTATTGACTTTACTCCGGCAAAGTACTCATATTGATTAAAAAAAATATTATTTCTGATGAAATATTTTTGACTCAAATTGACCAACCCCTTTATGTCTGTTCTGTCACTTAATTGCATCATTTTAATTGTTGATAAATACATAATGCAGAGGTCACCAATTTAAAACAGTCTTTAAATTTTTGAATATAAAGATTATAGTAAGTGACTTGGACATAAATATCTAAAATACTGAAACATTTTATTTTAGGGTCTCTATTAAGGAAAGAAACATTGCTAGCCTTATTTATGGGGGAAACATCTTGTCTAGATGAAGATATCTTTAGACATAAGATGTGATTGGCAAGGGTCACCAGACAAGTGGCTATAGTGTGAGGGAATATCTATGAAAGGGGAATATATTTATTCTTTGATCTTCTGAACACCGACTGCTTATCTACCTTCTCTTATTACCTCAGGTCTTATCACTGGGATATTGTTTTTTTATGATTTCTGTGAACAAGTTATTCTGTTGGACAGCATCAGCCTTCATGTGTTTAGGAATGGTTTCTCTTGTAGTTTAGGACATAGACTAGATAATAGTTTTAAACCTTTTGGGGGCCATTTAACTATGGTTTAATAATTGAATTAACCTACTTTAAAAATGTGCAGGAAAAATTTTTCCCACTTATGTTAACTCTGTGTCATTCTTTCTGATCATTTTTCTAATAATCTGGAATTTGATAGTTTTATTTGGTTTATTAATTAAGCAACCTTAATTGGTTAGCCCTTTATACGACTGTATTGGTTCATATTCCCCAAACAGTAAGATCAAAGTCATCTGACAATTTTTCTTGAAGTAAGTAACTTTTATATAGACAAAAATGTTTTTAGATTCATTATTGCTGGGCCTTCAAACCAATGGCCAAATAGGACATCGTGGAAAGATGTGAGGATCCATTTCATCTGTGACGATAATTTCTGGTTCCTATATAATCAGAGTTAAAGCGTAGAAAAATTAAACCAATAGTATCTTTCAGTCTCTCTACTTCTGCTATAGTAGTATGCAATGAGACTAAAAATATAAGCTAATGGTTACTCAATATATTTAGAAGTATCAAATGTCTGGAGAGTTTCCAGAAGCTGAAAATCTGAAATAGAAGACCCCATGTGTCTTCTTACATAGTACAGTCTTGAAGAGGAAAGTGAATGAGTGTAAATAACTTCAGGAATGCTTGATTGAGGTTAATTGTTACTACATTATGCAACTCGACATGCCCAAATTTGAATTTATCTTTCCCCCATTTTAAAACAAACTTTTCCTAATAGTAAATTCCTTACTGTTGTCAATGGACTGAAGATTTACCCAGCTTAAAAATCTTAGATAGGACTTGATTCTGTGAGTTAAATTCATTATATTCATCATAACATCAATTCCTGTTAATTCTTATTTTGCAAAATGTTTTATTTTTTTTTAAATTTTATTTATTTATTTGACAGAGAGAGACATAGTGAGAAAGGGAACAGCGGGAGAAGCAGACACACCCCCCCCCGCCCCGCCGCAACCTTTTTTATTTATTTTATTTATTTATTTGACAGAGAGAGACATAGTGAGAAAGGGAGGAGCAGCAGGAGAAGCAGACACCCCCCCCCCCCCCGCCCCGCCGCAACCTCACTGAGCAGGGAACCTGATGCGGGGCTCGATCCCAGGACCCTGAGAGCATGACCTGAGCCGAAAGCAGATGCTGAGCCACCCAGGTGCCCCTTGCAGTATATTTTAGATCCTCATTTCTCTTCCTGTTGCCACTTACTTATTCAGAATTTTTTTTGTCAAGTCATACATTCATTAGCATCTCTCCACTAATTCATTTTGCTGTCTTCATTGCTAAGCTCTTTATGGTTATTCTGTTTATACCCTTCCTCCCATTTAATCTTCGTAAAACACTCTTTTATTAGGCTACTCTACTGGAATGTTGAAATACCTTTTGACTCTTACTTTTTCCTCTCCTTTGTCTGATAAATTCAGTCAGGTGTTATGCCCCACCAATTTTACTTTATTCATGAACACCTTGTATTAAGTTATCACATTTCTATTTCACACCACACAGCACTGTCAGATTAGTCTTTTCAATCCAGTTATGGTAATACGATTTTCCAGCTAACAAACATTGGATGCATCCCATTATCTGATGCATAAAAGGCGTAAGCAAAGGAGGGAGAGGCCGGAGCTTTTTAAGTGTTCCTTTCACTACTGCACTTATAGATTGAGTACTCCAGTCAAACTAAAGTCTTCATTTTTACCCCTGCTTTCCCTCTTCAACCCTTTTGCTGAGCTGTTTCCTCCACCTGGAATGAACTTCCTCTCAGCTCTAGCTCTTTTTTTTTTTTTTTTAGTTTAATGTCTATAAAATGTTACCTTTCATAAAGTGTCCCTCTATCATCTTTAAAAATCTCTTTTATCTTTCAAATAAACTATTGATACTACATGAAAATAAAAAGCTTCTGCACAGTGAAAGAAATAATCAACAAAACTAAAAGGCAACCTAGGGAATGGGAGAATATATTTGCAAATGACATATCTGATAAAGTGTTAATATTCAAAACATAAAAAGAATAGCTCAACACCAAAAAAAACCAAAACAAATAATCTGGTTAAAAACTGGGTAGAAGACATAAACAGATATTTCTCCAAAGAACACATTCAGATGGCCAACAGATATATGAGAAGATGCTCAACATCACTTATCACAGGGAAATGCAAATCAAAACTACAATGAGATGTCACCTTATGCCTGTCAGAATGACCAAAATCAACAACACAAGAAACAACAAGTGTTGGAGAGGATGTGGAGAAAGGGGAACCCTCTTGCACTGTTGGTGGGGATGCAAACTAGTTCAGCCACTCTGGGAAACAGTATGGAGGTTCCTCAAAAGGTTAAAAATAGAGCTACCCTCTGATTCACTAATTGCACTGCTGAATATTTACTCAAAAAATACAAGTACACTAATCCAAAGGGATACATGCACTCCTGTGTGTATAGCTGTATTATTTACAATAGTCAAATTATGGAAGCAGTGAAAGTGTCCATCCATTGATGAATGAATAAAGATGTGGTATATATATATATATATATATATATATATATATATATATATACACAATGGACTATTATGCAGCCATGAAAAAGAATGAAATCTTGCCATTTGCAATGACATGTATGGAGCTAGGGAGTATTATGCTAAATGAAATAAGTTAATCAGAGAAAGACAAATACCATGATTTCACTCATATGTGGAATTTAAGAAAGCAAACAAATGGGCAAAGGAAAAAAAGAGAGAGAGAGACGGAGAGGGGTAAACCAAAAAACAGACTCAACTATAGCAAACAAACTGATGGTTACCAGAGGGGAGGTGATGGGGGGATGGGTGAAATAGATGATGAGGATTAAGGAGGACACTTGTCCTGATGAGCATCAGGTGATATATGGAAGTGTTGAATCACTATATTGTACACCTGAAACTAATATAACATTGTATGTTAACTATACTCAATTAAAATAAAAGAATCCTGGGGCACCTGGGTCTCTCAGTAGGTTAAGTGGCTGCTTTTGGCTCAGGTCATGATCCCAGGGTCCTGGGATCATGGGCTCCCTGCTCAGCGGGAAACCTGCTTCTCCCTCTCCCACTCCCCCTGCTTGTGCTCTCTCTCTCTCTGTCAAATAAATAAAATCTTTAAAATAAAATAAAAGAATCCTAAGTACCAATTTCTTCAAAGCAGTTTGAGACCATATTTATATAACTGGTAATGCAAATCTATATTTCTCATATCTCACTGTGTGTGTCTGGGAGGTGGGTTATTTACTATTGCCCTGTTTTATCCATCCAATTGTAAGCTCATAGTGGACTAGACCTCCTTCCCTTTCCAGAGCATTCAGCAGCTGGCCAACATGAGCATTTAGGAAGCATGGTTGACAGAGTGACGAAATGCATCACCACTCTCCCTTTATCTTCACCCTCACAGTCTATTGCTGTTGCTCTGATGATCATCAAACCTCATCAGTCCTCTCTCATCAGTTTCATTACCTCAAGCTCTCCTCTTCGAGGAGAGAGACATCTACTCCTCCATTTCCTGATCATTCTCTCAATAAGCATCACAGCCTCAACTGCAGTGGCTCCATTACAAATCCATCACCTCTCTTGGATGAGGGAGAGATAGATGACTCCACCACCAGGCCCTGCTTCCCTGCCAGAACAACCCTCAGCTTTCACAAGGAAGCAGCAAGTCTCTTGTAGCCTCTTCCTGACTGGCATTCATTGTCGCACACGTGATACACTCTCATCTGGATGGGCCTGGGTTCAAATTACAAAAGGCAGCTTTTCTGTGCTCCTGTCTGACTGTGCGCTCTCAGACAAATCTTTCAAGGTGGAGCCTCTGTGGAGGAGTTCTGGACTCAGACAGCCTGGGTTCAAATCCCCACTCTGTAACTTACTAGGTTGCCCCACCTTGGGCAAATCATTTGGCTTTCCTCTACCTCAATTTCCTTATCTGTAGAATGGAGATAATAACAATATCTAATATGATGAATGAATGAATAAATAAATAATAAATAAATAAAATTTGTTTTTACAATAATCACATTCTATCTTATATTACAGACACTTCTGATTCAGGTATATATTCCCTATAAGATCCTAGTTCTTAAGGCTTTATATATTTTAATCAACTCTCTTTCCATAATTTGTATCATAATCCTGGAATATTACAGATGTGAAATATGTTTGATTGAGTTTTTGAATTCATGTTTCCCCATGGCGCTCCACTGCCAATACAATTTATTTCATTCTTCACGGCCATTTGTAATTCTCTCTAAAATCACCTCTTCAACTTAATTTTTTTTCTCCTCTTCAACAGAGATGATTTGATACAATTAGTAAAGTCTGCTGGTCTCTTTGTTCCTGTGTTCTCGCCTCTTACTCTTTCTTGAAGCTTTGCATATCATACATGTAAAGTGCTGACATAGTATGCTCTCATTGGAATCATTTAATAAATGCTGGTTAAGGTAACCTGCCACAGATGTAGCTGAGATCAATCCCAGCAGTGCTGCTTGGGAGCTGGATAATGATTATAGAACATCCCCAAACTGTACAGTCTCCTTTGTTAAAAGGAGAAGTTAATATTATCCACATGGTATAAAGGAAAACCATTTAGCCCAGTAGCTGGTTTATATGAATAGTAAATAAAAGTTAACTATCCTCCTAGTTATTTTTCTCCTCTTTACTTCCCTCTCTATCTTAATGAGAAAAAAAATATTTTAAAAGTCTTTATTAATAGTATGTCCCAAGCACTATTTTACCCCCATGTACAAATGTGAGTAAGCCAGAGTCATTGCCCTTATTCCCACCCCATTTCTAAGGGTTTATAGTCTCAACAAAAGAAAGACAGACACATACACGATTTGTAAATGATGAGCTTGAATGTAGAGATATTTATAGTGGGAGGGTTGAAATATAGGAAATTGAAACAGTTTCTATTTTCTTTGTGTTGTAGTGGACTGAAAAGGTTTATGCAAACACTGAAAGTAATAGAGCTCAGTTTGGACAGAAGCACAGAAGAAAGTAAAGATGAGTTGGAATAGCCTCTTGCAGGGAGGAACACATGACTAATAACTAGGAATGATCATGGGCCAATGTCGAGACCACAGCAGAGGTGGAGATTACTACACCAATCTGTGTATGGAGTCTCACTGAAGGGAACAGAAAGAGAATGGGTGATGTGCCTTAAAATATGAGAGAGAAGTATGAAAAGAATCCTAGGAGAGAGCTTTAGGTATGATGAAAAGTTCTGGAGATTGAGTTCATGTGATGGAAACACTGGAGTGTTCAATAGGGGAAAAGGGGTTTGGTTCCACAAATACTTCTTGAGTCATCTCTAGGCTCTCGGCACTGCAGAACTATCACATGACACAGGTTAGATTACTGTGGGGCTATGGTGATGTGGGATCTCAGAGGAGGGAAGTCAGTGCAGTCTAAGGCTTGAGGGAAGCCATCCCGGAAGAGATGATGTTTGAGCTGAATGTTCCATGTGGCTGTCGTGAGATAGAAAGATGTACAACTTTGATGCCAGAGTAACCCTGACAATGGTAATGTCCCAGTCACAGCTTTCACAGAAGGTTCTTGAGGAGGAGTAGAGGTTGTTGCAGTCGGGATGGCTGCGTGGCCCAGTGAGTGATGGATGGATGCTGAAGCTTTTTGGTTGGGGTAAAATTTATTTTGAGACAGGTGACAAAGTCCCTTACAAAGGAGGAACTTAGAATTTGAGAGGGAAGAATAACAAACAGAATGGCCAACTCGCATGAGCCTCAGTAGAGAGGCTGTTTTTGTTGGAGGGAGTAGAGGAGATTCATTGACTTTTGGTGTTCAGACTGATTGTCTTTCTTTCTCATGATTGAGGATGGTATCTCAGTGTTACTCTGGGGAACGACCTCCTCCCCTACTCTCAGGCTTTACGCTTCTGGTGGAATTTGTTGCAGGTCACTTGCTGGGGGTGGGCATGTACTCTTGTTTGACTCTGTCATCACCGATCAGTCCCCTCCCCCAAATTGTTACCTTCATTAGACATTTAGGCAAATGATTGCAGTGGATCTTTTATTGCTTGTGCAAGTCTTATACTTCATTGGCTTCCGTAATTCATAACAGTTTCAAGGGTGCTTGCAACAAAGTGAGCAATCCGTAAGTAGTGGATGGAAAAATAAACGCAACGAAGGAGCCGAGGAAGTGGAATTAACTAGCAATTAGTAGGAACAGGGTTAGAATGAAAAGAAACGTTTAAGTTCTAAAAGAGATTTACAGAATCACTAAGTAGGAAAAGGGCTTAGACAGGATTTTCTGGCAAAGTTAACAGTTCTAGAATCCATTTTGAGCCTGGGATGGTAAGGTATCCAATAACTGACGTGCAATGTGATAAAAAAAAAAAAAAAATGTTTGAGAATTTTGTCAGATATACTTGCCTCTGAAATGGGCTAGTAAAGAGTATTGTAGAACTACCTTTCATGGAGATATGTGAGGTTTTAATAGATAACTATCAAGGTAATTGGATGTTCTCATCCAAGACAGTGAGAAATAAACTAGATGTTCTCTTGAGTCCATCAGCATTTTATTGTGAGTAAATATATGAACACAGGATTTATAATTCACATTATTATGCTCTGTTTTCCAAAGAATATTTGCTATCCTCTTTTTATTTTTCTGAGATAATCCCAGATTTATTACCTCTTTAGGACATTGATCTCCTAGCATGAAAATTGAGACTGCCTCATTGCCAGGTGAAGTAATTGCCATTCATGAAAATAAATGGATCAGTTATATGAATTATATGATGATCTACCCTTTTAAACTGGTAGCAGGCTGTTCTCCAAAGTATTCCTGTCCTTCCTCATAATTCCTTCTGAAAGCGCAAACTAATGTATCTCATTCATTTGGCCACTAAAATGTTCTTGATTATATTGTAATGGCCGATATAAGTACTTTATTTTTCAGAAGATGATCTTAATTAATTATTCTTTCCCATTTACACTTCTCAGACATTCAGTTTATGGAAATATCACCCCCTAATGAAAGGGAGGCTCTCAGTTTATTCTAACCTGACTTTTCTAGTCTGAGAGACCCCTGAGCAGGTCTTATTATCTCACTTTCTCCTCAAGTTTAACTCGAAATGCCTTAAAGAATAATGTAGAGTTTACTGAATGTTACACGGGGAGGAAAAGAGGTTTACGTTTCATGCTGCCTACTAAATCATCCTCCCCCAAATCACCTTTAAACAATTCCACTCAAAGTTTCTCCCCCCGTGAAAGGACCCCACTCACCCCAGGGGCTCCTTTTCCTCACAAGCCTCTTGCACCATTTCAGCCATAATGTATCATGCTGTTGTTCAAGTCTCTGACCTTGACTGTACTACTCAATAAAAGAAAAGTCAAACGAGGCTTCTTATTTTTAAGAATGCTATTGAAGGCCTTAATTCCCCAAATTTGTATTTTTAAGAGATATGGCATTCATTTTGTTTAGTTATCTATTTCTACACAATACATTATACCAAAAGCTAGTGCCTCAAAACCACATTTTATTAGCTCAGAGTTTCTGGGGGTCAGGAAGCTAGGCATAGCTTAGGTGGGTCCCTGTGACCTGGGTGTCTCACAAGGCTGAAGTAAAGGTGTTGGTAGAAGTGCCATTATCTCAAGACTCAACTGGGAAAGGACCCACCTCCAAGCCTCCTCAGGTGGTTACTGACACCTGAGGGCTGTTGGACTCAGCATCTCTGGTCCCTATTGGCTTTTGGCTGTAGGCCTCCCTTAGTTCCTTGTTGGTGGTTCTCTCCCTGGGACAGGCGGCAGAGCAGTTTACTTCCAGCTTACTTCCTCAGAGCAAACACGTGAGAAGGATAGAGTACAATTAAGACAGAAGTCACAGACTTTTATACTCTAATCTCAGGAGTGACAGTTCATCACACTTGTATTCTATTCCTTAGAAGCAAACCATTAGATGTCACCCACACACAAATGGAGGGAAGTACAGAAGGGTGTGACCACTAAGAGGTGGGAGTCATTGGATCCATTTTAGAAGATCCCTCCACCCCCAGAAATATTCCCATGGATGTCCCTGTTTATAAATTAATTTATAGCAGCCATAGACCAGTGGTGCTTGTTTAATTGCCATCATTCTTTTATCATTACATCCCCTGGTGTAATCTGCAAGAAAGAAATAATTAGGTCTATTGGCTCATTTCGTACAGCTCTTATCACAACTTTGTTGATTCTATTAAAGGAGGAAGTTGGTGATTTCTTCTGTTGTCACCATAAACATGAGCATTGAAAAGCATAACTGAAGTGGGGAGGACAGATAGGGAAATGCTTATATACTGAACCAAAATCAAATAATATTCAGCTAAGGGGGGAATGAAAAAGATGAGGTGCTGTGTTGCTCAATGTCCTCATTGCAAACAACGGAATTCATCCCAAATAATCTAACCAGAAAAAAAAAAAAAATTCTATTGGAGGTTATTGCCAGGATGACCAGGGAACCAGATTTCAAAAATTATACCCAGCCAGGATATAGAGGCTTCCCAAACAAAAACACTACTGCTACATTCATGACAGTCGGGTCCTGACGCCAGAGGCTGTGCCCTCAAAGACTCTGAAGAACTAGATATCTCCAAAAGCACTTGTTGGAAGATCAATACCTCTGTACACTGTCTCACTCATGAATCCAAGCATCACCTGGGTAAGTCTGATTGGTAGGGCTTAGTTTCTGTGAAGCAAAGAAGCCCAAAGATGTGTTTTCTGTTCACCCCTCCCCCCTTTGGGATGGCAGGACTCATTATGTGGGGAATATCCAATATATAAGGATATTATATTTCAAAGATGTTGGGCAGCTTCCAGTGATGAATGTAATGCTTATCAAGTGAAACAGGAAGTGGGAAAATTGCTTCACGCCTGCCTCTCACCATGTTAACACATGTGCATGTGTAAATGTCATCACTCTGGTGTTCTGTGATCTTGAGGAGGGCTATCTTCCCTGATAGCCAGGGCTAACTTTCTTGAGCTAATGTAATCTCACACCACAGGGACTCTTCCCTGGCTCCCTTATTCTCTAATGTGAAAATTTGTATATTTATCCACTAGGATTTTTTGTTTTTGTTTTTGTTTTTTTTTGGTTTGAAACCTGATGAGTTTTTTGTTGGGCAGCAGTCCGGTTAAAACTAGATGACAGAAGAGTGCAGCATGCTTGGGAGCGGTGAAAGTATTTTTGCCCTCGGAGCAACCACAAAACATAAATAATATTCTAAGGTGAGCCAAAGTGCTCCTTAAAATCACATAAATAAAGGAACATATGTGTGGAGTGCCATGGAACGTTTCTACTCCGGCCAAGAGAAGAGATTAGAACAATTCAGAATCTACCGGATTCCTTAGGTTTCCTAGACTGAGAACCCAGTTCTTGGTTCCCAGCCTCACTGATGTACTTAGCCGGCAAGAGCAGAATAGGAAGGCACTGTTGCTCAGAGCTCAACTACTGTAGGTGAAAGGGATCAAAAGACTTTTTGTAAGACTTTTAAGCATTGCATCACAGGTCAAGTGTGTGCTTTCTCCACCCCCCCCCCCGCCCCACCCTTTTCTTTTCCTTTGCAGAGGTAGGTAGGGGCCTGTTAAACATCATTCAGAATGTCTTGAGATTTACAGAATTTCCACTGGGATGTTAAATTCTTCATCCAAGCACATTTTTTTCATTGGGTTTCTTTCTTTCCTTTTTTTTTTTTCCCTTTCACTTTCATGATGAGCTAGGGAAAAGCCTGCTAATCATCTCTCACAGCCCCTAAATTTTCCAAAGTAGTATATCAAATATATCATTTTCTAAGCAGACATTTTTCTAAGAAAGGAATGATTTAACCATAGAATAATTGTATTACATGAAAGATTTTACTATGTTCTTAATACAAGAAAAATGGCTCTGCCATAGCTACGGAGTCCAAATATGGATAGGAATGCTGGGAAGAGAAACAGTAATTCACTGAGATATCACTTTATCAGGTGTTCTCTTTCCAGTAGAATTTTCCAAGGTGGACTTAGCTAAATCTACTATGACTCATAAAGGAGCAATAGAAGCAATTACAGTTGAGGGCAAGCAGTTTAGGCATAGAGATTAAAGAGTGAAAAGATAAAATGTAGAGAGAATTTAACGAGCAGAAGAGATAATTTATCATTGCAGAGAGACTCTGCCCTAAAATATTAACCATTTTCTCAGAAGCAGCTCTCGCTTCTTTCTCTGTACCCTTTCAGCTTCATTCAGGATTAGTTTCTCTGAATCTCCGAGAGAATTCTGGATCTCTCCTGGCAGGAAAAAAATATGTGATTTGGTTTTGTGTGAATCAGTTTAACTTGCTGGAATTGCTGAAGGATCATTAAAGAAAAAAAAAAATGGGAAGAAATGGTTTTGAATTGGTGGCATTTCAGAAACTTTAGCAGATGAGTGGGGAAGTTATGGTAAAGTGGATTTTTTTCTGAAATGTATCCTCCATCACACCTCACAGCAATGGCTTGTTCTGTAAGATGGGTACAGATAGCAGTATGTCAGGGGGATGGGTCAGAAAACAATGCGATCAGGAGTCATTTAGTTAGGAAACAAGAAGAAATGCTTGATTCTAAGACATTCAGTTACCTGACTAAAGTTGATGTGTGTGGTAATGATGGAGCTGTTCCCTGCTGACTGAAAATTAGTAGGACAACCAGCTGATCTACTGATACTCAGCAGTGTATACTGCTGACATGATAGCAAATCTTCTGTTATGTAATTTTTTTCCAGTTCTAGTTTAATGCAGATATTTCTTAATAGGAAGATTTTTTTGAGTTGAAAAACTGAAATGGTCTTCTGTGAGCAGTATGAACATATGAATTTAAATATTCCATTCTTTGAAAAATCTATTGAATTTTTTTTTTCTTTGAGACCAATGACAATCAAGGGTGATGTGGTTTGGCTTACAAAAGGATTAATGTTTACACTTTAATAATGATACAACCTAGTTTCTAAAGTATGAGGCTACAGTGCTTTATTTCTAATGCAGTTTTCATCATTTAGATCAGTTGGGGAAATTCAAACTTGGAAGAGATATGTGAGCTCTGGGAAATGTGCTTGTCTCTCTGGAAGGAGTGTCTATTGAATATCTTCAAGTTATGACAGAATAAGGAAAGATAAAATAGTAAATGCTTAAACATGTGAAGTTTTAAGGAAGAATGACATATTGGCAAAATGTCTTTGACATAGTTTAAATTAAAATAATTAAATGGCTAAATTAGGCTTTAAGAATGGATCATACTACTGTACTCTAGATTTATTTGAAGAATAGACTTACTCTTCAATATAACTTATAAGTTAATAATGAAAAACTTACCTGTGATTAGTAGTTATTAATTCAGGATTAATGTCTTATGTGGGCCATCTTCAACATACGGCGGTGGGGAATCTAACCAGCTATTATAACTGTCATGGTTCTACAATTAATAGTGATTGAAATCAACTTGCCCTGTAAACTTCTGTCATTGTAGGGTCCATAACCCTTACTTTTTAAATGCTTATTTTTCTTTTTGGTTGAATGCTGCTTATTGCCAAACTTCAAAGGAGGTGGTTATTGCATGTATAACATTTGATAACATTTATGTTTTCCAATCAGGAGAGCCTATGAAGTTGTTAATATCTCCTGATATTCTAGTTGAATTCTTAAATCATAGATCCAGTAACTGCTTTTTCTGTTGTATTTGGTAGTTTCTTTTCCTGTCACAATTTGGGACAGTAAGTGCTGGAACCCATGGAAAAATGGGAGGGAAAACCAAAACAAAACAAAACAAAACGATGTCTCTGAATTTCTTGAACATTCGCAAATATTTAGTTTATGCCAAGTTTTGGTTATTGGGCAGACTATTTATATGCAACAAACTTTCTCAAAAATATTTCCCTGAACATAAGAAAATAAATCTTCCATTGGAGGGAAGCCATAAGTCCTTTTAAATTATAATTTTGTTAATGTTAGATCAATTAAAAACATCAGTTATGGGTATACACTTTCCATGTGAGAAATTTTGATGAAAAATTCTGGATAATAGATTGAATGTGAACCAAACTGTATAAAAGGCCAGCTTAAAAAATAGTGAGGCTGGCACCCAAATATTTTGGCATTGGATGTGATAATCTTTCTTGTTTAGCCTCTAGCTATTTTTTTTTTAACCTGGCATTACATTATCGACACTCAAAAAAAAATCAATGTATTTCTTCCAGCTCCTTGCTTCTGCCTAATGTTCTCAATTGAACTGATCTCTTGTCCTATTCTCAGAAGATGATTCTTGGCCCTTGTATTTATTATTGAAGCGGAACAGAAAAAATGGAAAGCTTTAGACATAACTGCAGATGCAACCAGAAACTCCAGCAGATATCCCATTTTTTACCTGCCACCTTTATTTTCAACTTGGGTCATTTCCTAAGTACAACATGAATAACCCCGATGAGTTTCCTATTCTCTTTAGAAATGGAAGTTTTCCTTTTAAAGCTCTACTCTAGCTTGTCTCATCTGGAAAGTCATCAGCTCCTATCTAGGCTTAGACATTTCCTAGTCAAATTATCTTTGAAGTACTAGACAAACCAACATGACAGAGTGGCTTGAAGGAAAGGATCATTTTTCTGGTAAAAAAAAAAAAAAAAATGTGTCTACGTAGACTCCTAAGTGGAATCGGAGAGGGACAGAGAGGTCAAGGGAAGCACAAGTGCTACTTGAAACAAGCAGTGACCCTTTGAGGGTGGCTTGGGCACTTGTTAAAACTCCAGACACACTGCAATCAGAAAACCAACATTAGCCCAGACAGGATGTATGAGTCAAGGATATCTAAAAGAGATGGAAAACGTGGCATCCAGGCATTTGCCTTTCCAACTGCCAGGCTCCACTTGCGGTCCCTGCTGCTGGTGGGAGCATACTGGAAAGGAAACATAAACAGTTTAAATAGAGTATCGGAGCTAACAACTCTCATGTGACTTTCTGTAACGATGAGGGATGGACCTCTCAGAACCACCAGAAGTCCTCATCCTGATGGGTCAGGGAATAGAAGAGAAATTCTTGACACGAAGTAATAGAGAGCACAGGGCACTCTACCATATATGGGCGAGGGGCGAGACTTTCAAGCAAAATTCCTATGATCGCAAAACTCGTGTGACTCAGACCAGCTGTATCGAATTCCATTCAATGTCAAAGTAGTACCTTAAGCTAGTTTATCTGGTTTGGCTTTGAAGTGGCAACAAAAACCAGGAAGCCTCCTGACCTGGGTCATTTCTAAAAAGAGTTGTTTTCTTTTAGCTGGACCCATTTTAAGAGCCGCTACACTTATAGGTATGTTTTTGAAAGACTGTAGTAAAGAGGACATTTATTTACACAGGAAATGTGAAAATAGTCCATGAATCTCCCAGATTTATTAAAGATTTGGCCTTTCAGCAATCATAGTATGAACAGTGGACACTGGTGTACAGCAAACATCATTTTCAATCAGACGCCATTTGCCAGCGTGTTCAGAGAAACCTCATTGATTTTATTCCTTAGTGACCTTGTTCCGGCCAAATGACATCTGGAATTAGAGAGGTCATTCACATGGAAAGAGAGTGAACAGAGCATGCCACATCCCATTTTGCAAGCAGAAGTCTTTCAACATTTTGGGCAAGTAGTCTTGCTCTTTGGGTGCATTCTACTACAGCCGGTCCTTCTGGAAAACCTAACTTGTCAAGAGTTACCTCCTGTAGATGTTTTAAGGAAAGGTATCACTTCTGAGATGAATGAAAGTCAACTTTGGAAAGAGTTACCCAACAGTAGTAGTTCTTGGAAAAGGTAATAGCCCTCACTTATCTACATGGTGACCAACGTTCCACTTCATATATTTTATACATTTTTTTTTCTTCAGCTTGTTTTATTTCTGCCAAAAGTATCTTGGCCAGTCCACTACTCATTATAAATAGTGGGCAAAATAACCAAGTTAGTTTCTAGGTTTTTATTAGATTTATGGAAAAAAATCATGAAGAAAGGGATTAAATCAGTTAATTAAAATAAGTTCTTCTGTATTCAACTGAGACATTCAATGCCCAAGGACTCTTATGGCACTTGCTCACATGGTCCACTTTTCCTGGACAAGGAGGTTCTCTGCTGATATAAACCCTACCTGTCCTGTCATTAATCCCATTTCTTCAGGACTCTTACAAGATAATCTGATAAGATGTGTGATGCTGCTTAGGAAGCTTTAACTGAAGACAAGATGAGACTTAGGGCATTTCCAGTGTCCTGACAGTGGTGGAGTATATCTGATTGGATAGCAGCATCTGTAATGCACCTCGACTCACTTCACCAAGTTGATCTTGTTCTCTAGAGCCTATTGTTGGTGACTTGCCTTCCAAATCACGAACAATGCAAAATTGGTTATAATTTGTTAGTTTCAATTTTGCATTAACCTTATGAGCAATTTCTGGGGTGTGTGCATGGCTCAGTGGGTTAAATGTCTGCTTTTGGCTCAGGTCATGATCCCAGGGTCCTGGGATGCAGCCCCACATCAGGCGCTGCCCGTTCCCTTCCCCCTGCTTGTGCTCTCTCTTTCTCCTCTCTCTCTCTTTCAAATAAAATCTTTAAAAAAAAAAAAACCTTATCAGCAATTTTTAATGTCTCCCATTTCCCCTTTTTCCCTTAATCCTCATATTAATAGACTAAAAAATATAAACATGTTTCTACAAAAATTCTTTTAGTATTTTCATCTAATACACTTATCCCCCCCCCCAAAAAATCACATCAAAAAGCACATTGAAATAATCAGCATAGTATATTGAATTTCTTTTAGGTGACTGATTTCCATTAAGTTGGGTCTAACTTCTTTTAGATTTTAAGGATAAGAATTATTTAATATCTTCATGGCTTCAAGCACAGGTCTACTGGATAGATAGATGAATGAGAAGCTTGGATGCTGACTTCTCTGTATATATGTAAAGGACGCAGAATCTATGTTGCTCTAGAAATAAGATAGTTGTTGCCTATAAAATCTGTGACAGATTCCTGGGGAAGGCATCCAGTGGGAAAGTCTAAAAACTAAAAACTTCCTCTACTCAGTAGTTATTTACTCCAATAAGAATCAAATTGCCAAAGAGATTATCTTCTGCACTACTAATTTTTGAGTATCATTTTGATTTTATCTGACAGTGTCACTGAAGAGCAAGGAGTTTTCTTCTATGTTGGTATTACATTTATTTTTTTAAGCAAATTAGAATTCACTGCAGAAAAATGAATTGTGGGAGTTTAGAGTGAGCAAACAGTTTGGCAAAGAGTGCATGAGAAACTTTCTTCATGGGTATTTCTGATCCCGCTGGGGAGGAATACCAGAAATGTGCCTCAGTCTGTTCTCACAAGGATTGAGACTTGAAATTCACACACCCACGGGGTTTAGATAAGAGTCTACCAAGAGCCTCGTTCTTATGGATGCTTTTCTGAGTGCTGAGAAGCATTTCCGCCTTTCAGTGGGTCTCTTCTACCATCTCTGCTGATATCTGGACCATACAACTCTTTTTGCTCAATGAGAAGAAAAAGCAATGAGAAGTTGATGAAAAGCACATTTTCTTTTGAAAAATTAAAAAAAAAAATTCAAGTAAAAATATCAGCATACAACACATAGAACTTCCATTGACCTGATTCTGTTCTTTTCTGTTATGGAGAGACTACATATAATCCTTTTTTGGAAGAAAGTTGCTGCATATAGACTCTAACTCTCTCTCTCTCTTTTTTTTCCTCATGAGAGTTTTCTTATGAGTCTTCTCTCTCCCTTCTTTTGCTTCATTGATTATGTAAAAAGGCCTCTCTGGTCTCTCCCTTCAGAAGTGAATGCTTCAAAAAACCAGTCACATGTTTAGCCTATCTAGATGATACACTTTACCTCTGCAGTGATGTGAGCAGACTTTTAAATTTTAAAAAATCTATTTGATTTAGAATTGTTCTTAAAGATACATTGTGTTTAGACAATGAGATATATGTAAGCTTTGGAACTACTTAATTCTTAGAGAATCAGTCTCATCAGGTTGATCAAATGTGGATGTGGAAGAGATGCATGTTTATTGGACTATGTATCAGGTACGATGCTAGGTGCCAACATAATGAGAGTAACTCCCATTTATATTGCAATTATAGTACAAAGTCATATTCTAATCACATTACTCTTTGCTACAAAATAGATAAAATATTGCTGTTATTATTTCCCCTTTGCAGATGAGGAGACAGAAGACGGATCAAAAATTTTTACAGGTCACACAATTATAAGTGACAGGGTTGGGATTGAAACTCAGCATTCTGGCTCTAGAAATTATGATCCTAACCACTACCCTGTTTGTTGCTATGTGTGTGTGTGTATTTTACAAATAGTTTCCAAGTCATTATTTACTTTTGTCCCTTTTAATCCAGTTATTTTATGCTATCAAGTGTATTAGCTTTCTTTTGGTGTGTAAGAATTACACCAAGACTTTAGTGGTTTAAAACAGTGAAGATTTATAATCTCACAGTGTCCATGAGTCAAGCACCTGAACACAGCTTAGGTAAGTCCTCTGTCTCAAAGTTTCACAATGTTACAACTGAAGGATTTGCAGGGGCTGCTGTCTTATCTGAAGGCACAACTAGAGAAGGATCCCTTTCCAAATTCACTCTCATTGTTGCTAGCAGGCTGCAGCCCTCTGAAGGCTGTTGTACTGAGGGCCTCAGTTCCTTGCCAGCTGTTGGCCAGAGGCCTCCTTCAGGCACATGTTATGTGGGCCTCTCCATAGGCAGCTTACAATATGCCAGCTAGTATAAGTATGATTTATTATAACACATGAAAATTGTTTGCTATAGGATAGATCTGTTTTACTAAAATAAATATTTTGTTCTGTGGCTTTTACTTCAAACATGGTTTGTGTATCTTAAAGCACATGCAATCATCTATTTGGTAAAGATGTTAGAAGCTGCTGTTCAATGGCAATATACATGTTTAAAAAACCTTTTAGTACTTTTTGAGAAGAATAAACCACATGGAAGGTGTGTAATCAACCTTTGTGAACTAAATAAATTTGCCAATAAAATACAACCCAACTGAACCCAGTGTATTTCATAGAATGAGGGAATCATATCTAAGAATAAAGAATAGTTATTTGTTTACATATGTATGTAAGTTAAATACACAAGGAAAAGGAAATCTTTAAAGTTCTATTTGATACTCTCAAATATTTAAGCATTGCTAATGTGCTTTAAGCTTATTCATCCTGTACTCTGGATAGCTTTTTTTAAAAAAAAAATTGTGTGTGTTTGAATGTGTGTATCTTAGTATAGTATAGTCAGTAACAAAAAAATTTTTCAAAGAACATAAGTGATAAATATTATTATTTGATATATAGGGTAAATAGTATTTATTTTCTTTCATTTCTTGATAATTTCTATGAATAAAGATTTATGTTCAGCTCTGTGGGAGATTAAAAAATGGATTAGATCTCAGCCTTCATGGAAAGGTTTTGGGCTTTGAAATCTGAGCAGCACAGTGTAATACACTTAAATTTCTCTGGGCCTCAGTTTTCTCATCTATATAATGCGAATAATATTAATGTTTTTTCAAGGGTTTTAAAGTCTTAAGTTACAGAATATATGTGACGTGTCTTGAACATCATAAGGGTTTGAGAGATACAACTCTACTGCCTTCCCTCCCTTGCCTCTACAGGTTTTAATGGGGAAGAGAAAACAATGGCTCAGACCATTGGAACACAAGGAACAGAGTAGTAAATGTCATAAAAGGAATAGATGAATTGCTATAGGGACTTAAAAAATGAAAATATACATTTTTGGGGGGAATTATTTCAAGATGGTGAATTGAGCCTATTATATAGACTCTGGCTCCCCCAATAGATCCTTAGGAAACATAGAAAATATATTATTTGTGGAAAGTTCAGTTAAGATTAAGTTTAAAATAATTGGCATAATTGGGAAGGATTGAGTAATTTTTCTTCTGTGGTTTTTGCAAGCTGGATTTTCTGTTTGTCCTGTGGTGAGGAGTCTTAATATCATTGGTTACTCTGGTGCAGCCCTGGATGACTTATTAAATTTCTCTCCTAATCCCAAAAAAGCATTGTAGGTATTTATTAGAGAAGTGAGAAAAGAATAAGCAAGCAAACACAAGACAAGAAAAATAAAGATATAATTTTGCATTTGGACAATTTATAAACTCAATTCAATTAGAATTAAAAACATTGGTCTTTGAAATGTAACCTACCATTCTTGTCATTTGTAATTTAATAATAAATACAAACACACATGTGCCATATGAGAAAAAAATACATTTTTAATAGAGCTTAAATGCATTTCCTAAGAATAAATACAGGAATATGTTAAATACTCTTGACTGATATATTTTCCTTGTGCAATTGCTGTACATAGTTGCACTGTATGTAGAGAGCTAAAGGAGTCTTTTTATCCCGAAATTGGTATAAAAGGGCTTTCAGATTTCCTTTTTCTTTGCAGCTATCATATCTTAGAAATGAAAAAGCCTTACTGACCTGACTATCAATAAATAGTAAAGTCAGATTGAAATTCACAATATGGTGCTTCTGGTTTCTTCAACACATTAATGGTGGTATGATAAATAAGCTTGTTTTGTTCAGTGTCAACCAAGAGGTATAATTTGAAATTCTGAACCACTGCTGTCTCTAAACCTGAAACTTGGGAAATATGGCTCTGTACCTAGGTGATGATGATGATGATAATGATGATGATGATGATGATGAAACCATTTTTGAAAACTTGATATACATGCTAGGCACTTTTCCAATTGCTTTATATGTAACTTTATCTGCATGTTATCTCTAAAAAGTAGTTAATATTATTCTCATTTTTCATATGAGGAAACTGAGGCACAGAAAATTTTAGTATTTGTCTTTAAGGCATTGATTTAGTAAGTAGCAAACCAGGCAGTTAGTAACAGACCAGCCAGTCCATAGTCTCACAATTTGATCTCGAATAAACTCTTGACCCCTTCATTATGCTTCCTCTCCAGTAAAGGAGTCTAGATATTAAATTATGTGAGAATAGATCTCACTAAAACTTCTTTTGGCTTTGAAGTCATCTTTCTCATATTAAGTTTTCTTGTCTCAGTACTCCTGTGATTTAGTATATTTTTACACTCTAGACTATGATAATGAAATCCCAAAACACCCTTTGGATTTGCCAACATAGATGATCATGCATAGAGACTATAATTTACTTCTTCCTAACATTTATAACCCTTCCATCCAACTGGAGCTGGAGAGAATTCAAATTAATAGCAGGATCTTCCTAGCCTTCAAACATGTCTTGAAATATTCACAGAATTCTCTGCTCTTGTGAGAACCGAGTAATAACTGAAATTCCTCCTTCCATCGTGGCCTGGCTCAAATGTGCATTCTGGCTCTATAATACACAGCCCCTAGGTGCTTTCCTGGACTCCCTTGGTATAGTTTCAAGATAGAAAACACTGTGTATGGCTTACTCTTTTTATATGACCTTCCCTTCATACTTGTGTATCTGTAGAGGATGTCTATTTTCTTACTCTTAATGTAATCCCTTTCAGTAGAAGAGCTATGACCTTGAACACTTAGAAATACAGTCTATGCTTTATGGGTGAGATAGTCTGCTTATTAAGTCTGAATTTTAAAGGTGCAAAGTAAATCTTTCAGTCTCATTTAGATAATAGAATGTAGGATGTAGAAAATTTTATTTGAGTAAGTTGCCCTGAGGACATAAGCAATGTCTAAACTTGGCAATTATATCTTAAAAACTGTATTTTTGCTTTATATATTATTCATGTAAATGTATTGGACAAAGCACTGAAGATATGATCTTAGCCCTTATTGATGATAGAATATAAAAAGGTGGAGACAAATAGTAACTAACTTCACTGTTAATAAGCTTATTATAATTGTTATAAATGTTCCATAGGACTTGTACACAGTTCTAACAGAGAGTATAATGAAATGAAAATATGTAAAGCAATTAGTAACGTTCTCAACGAGGTATTGAGCCAATTCCCCTAGATGGTAGAATTGTGAATGTTCAGAATCCATCTACATTGTAGCTATTTTACCTTAATAAGTAGGCTGAATCCATTTATTGTGATGACAGCCAATGGTGTGAAAAGATCTGGATTTTTGGGTCAGGAAGGGCTGAAATATGGGGAAGATGGTAAGCCCACTTTTGGATATTTTGCATTTGAGGTGCCTTTGTGTCCTCTACGTGGGGATGTCTAGTAGGTGGTGTATGAACATGTCTATCAAGGTCTTAGTTGTAGATAAAAACTTATAGAGCATTCAGTGAGAAGAAAGGAGCGACTGCCCCCCTCCTCTAGCTATCACGACTAGCCACTTTAATGATTTATTGTGCTGTAAGCACAACTTTACTACAAATAACCATAACTGCTGGATTATTGCAAAATAATTTGGTTTTCAACTCTATAAAGAATTTAAAATTAGACAAAATAGATTCTGGTTTTTGTCACTCTATGTCCCCCCAAATTTCACAAAGATAACTACACAACAAAACATGATCAACTAATGTCCTGGAAGGACTTGAAAATGTTATTCAAGAATTACCTCCAAAAAATGCCAGAAGGAAGTTTCTTCTCTTTTTGAATGAGCAAGTAATATATTCACTTTCTACAGAAATTGGTGGGAGTATATATCTGCACACCTAGTTTGGGGAAAAAAAAGTAATGTCTTGCAAAGCTATAAAGGCACGTTCTCAACGACTCAGCAGTTTCCCTGGTAGGTATATCAGAGAGAAACCCATGTAGATGTGAGCCAGGAGCGTGTTCAGGAACGTTCAAATGGCATTCATTATAAAAGCTTCGAACTGTGAACAACTTGAATATCTATCAACAAGAAACTAGAATCATTATTATTGTTTATATTATTATTATCATTGCACTAGCAAAAGTAAATCTCAAAGACGAAGTAGAGTGAATGAAACAATTTTCAGAGGAATACATTAGGTACAATGTCACTGATAGAAATTTCCCCTATATACAGAACTTAAAGGTATGTTGTTTAGAGATACATATATGTAGCAAGGAAACAACACAATGCAAAGAATAAAAAACAAAAAAATTCACAGTGGTGGTTCTCCTTGTAGTGGAGGAAGAGGGCTGTAATTGTTGAGTGGCACATGGATGCTTCATAGGCATTAGGAATGTCTCATTTCTTAAACTGATGGTGAGTCCAGAGGTGTTTGTTTTATTATTCATCATGCATTATGTAAATTATAAAATAGGTCCTTAATGCATGTCCTGTAATCTAAGAATATTACCTCAAAGTATCACAAATCTTCATTTTTCATTTGGGGAACATGCTTTGAGAAGATAAATAACTGGGTCAAGATATATCATCAAATGACAGGTTTTACAATTCCAAAGTATACAGTATTTCCACTATACACAGTGCCCCTGAAATTCCAATTTTTGGAAACCTGGAATTTTAAATTTCAGGAAACCTCTGAAATTAGACTCATGTAGAGATGATAATATTTAGGATTTTTTTAAATTAAGAAAACAAAAATGGAGAAAATTTAAAAATGATTTAGCAAGGAAGTTTAACACTAAAATGGGGTTCAATGAGCATCTGATGAATGGGAGCCCAACACAAGTGATGGATTTTTTGCAAGGACAACAGACAAGAATGCACAGCTCACTAGTGACATGAAGTAGACTAAAAAGAAAATCTCTGGACTCTCAGTCTAGAACTTTCTAGTATGCAAAAACAGACTAAATGTGTTTTAATAATATTGTCTTCAGTTTTTTTTCCTATTTCATAATCTTGTCTGCCTGGGTGGTGGCCGGGGGGAAGCCAGGGAGGAGAATGTGAAAAATATGAAGAGCACCGAAGAATCTTGTCTCTTCAGCTATTTCTAAAACAAAGGGAAATTTACAGATTAACCTGCTCACAGGAACAGGCCTTAAATATCCTGTTTATCCCAGGTTTTAATACAATGGGTCTTTCATAATATCAAGAGGTATGCGGAAATCGTAAAGAGTTATGCCGGCCTGTTAAGGAGGAATGTTTTTTCTTAGACAGATAAGGATCAGGTTAGTATTTGTGGTGCCAGAAATAAGATAAAATTTCACTTCAAAACTTGAGCTATGTTGATCTACCTATACTCATTACATGTAGCCATTTATAGCAGTCAGGGTCAGCGAACTGATCTGCCCCAATTACTTACTTTCCTGCCATCTTAAAAAATGCAGTCATTCCTAGGTAGTGGGCATGATATTCAACAGCACCTCCAATGAACTGGTCACATGCATAGCAACACAAATGTACCTGCTGGCACAATGCTGTATATTTTTAAAAGGAAATAAGGCAATTACAAGACTTCTTTTATAAAGTCAGGCATTTTCAGTAAATGGTATTTGACCTAAGGTGAAAACCCTATATTTAATTGGAGTATGGAAACTCTTCATTTTTTCCCCTTTGCCCCGCTTGTATTTATTTTTTCATAGAGTTCATGGCAAAAATGTTGTATTCCAAGCAGCAGAACATACTTTCCTTTGACCTCCTTCTCTTCTTGCTGTTAACTTTAATAATAATTATTCTAAGTTTTGAAAAGTGCCACGTTTGGTCCTTGGCCAACACTGACATTTATTTTGGGAAATAAAAAGAATTGTTCAGTTTATGCATCTGCGTAACTTTAATATTTATTTCTAAGTCATTTTCAATGAAGAAATTTTTCTTAGGACAACACTTCTTACCAATATCCTTCAAATTATGTAAGTTTAATTTCTCCAAATCCAAAATGCAAAACTGGATTTTCAGATAAGGACTTTAATAGTAAGTCAGGATTCTGTCTGTGTAATAAGATAGAAGTTCTTGGATTGCATGCCATTCAACAATCTCACTACACAGATCTGAAACCTGAAGCCTAGGGCAGGTATGAACTTTGGCAAAGATAGACCACACCTGTTCCAGCTTCTAGTAAAATAAATCACAGTTGTATAAAGAGCTGACCATTAGCAGTAAGAGAATCCCTTCAGTGCACTTTCTACTATTCAGAGTGAAAATCAAAACACCAGCTCCCATCTGCATATCTTCACTCATGTGCAAGTTTTTTTTTTTTTTTTTTATGAAAGCTACTTCTGAAATAGGACATATAATGATACTCATACTACGTTCTTCTTGTTGTCTTAGCACTATCAACTAAAAACCTTTACAATATATGGGTAATAGTTGCAGTGCTTAGATATCCCAAGACTGTGTGTTACAGATGTAAAGTACTTTGCTGTTATTTGGGATCCAGACTTGGCCAATGTACATCCCTCTCTCAACTTTTCAGTGGTAATGATGACCAACTGGAGAATGTAACGACAGGATGAGAAATAGACAAGGATTTTTTTATTTTTGGTAATGCTACCTATTGTATTTCATAGTGATCACCAGTGAGGTTATACAGCTTGTTTTCCCTTTGACATTTCTTTATGAGAGATGGTGATAGAGGCCAGAAATAATTCATGAACCATAGAACAGTTAATTTCACTCAAACAGGACTTAGGCTAAGACATTAAGCAGAATCATTCTCAAAATAAACCACATTTTCCCATTCCAAGGAGCAATTTCATCAAAAAGAGACCAAATCGTTAACATAAACCAATCTATCACAGTAACCATTCAGGAGCTGTGCCTCGAACACATCAAAGTTAATAAAGGTATATTATAAAATGAAATTGTAAAAAAAAATTGCATGGCTCTTTCATTATATTCATGATTGAGCATTTACATGATTGCTATATGAATCATTCTTTTTAATATTTCTACTATTATAGCCGGTACATTAAAAAATCCATATATATATATAATTCTACTACATCAAATACCCAGGTATTAAATCAAACAAAAATGAATGTCAAATGCTAACACCATCAATAAGAAAAAGGCTAGAATGTGAATAAATTATATTTAATTTAAAAAAAGCAATTGGATCTACAGTGATTAATAGGTATAAGTGAAAGAAAATGTATAGACAAGATAGGCTAATTGTTTTGAAAGTTTCCTCATACAATTTGCTTTTACCCACTTCCATCCCTCATTCTGTTGGGTAGGCTGTCCTATTTCACTAAATAGGAAATTTAATATTCAACAAAATCTAGGTATTTTGCTTTGCTATAGTTCATTATTTCTTCTGTCTTAATTATAGTAAGTCATTATAAACTTTGCCACGATGATTAAAAGCATTCTAGTTGAGTTACTTAAGCATTCTAGTTGATCATTGGAACAGAGAAATTCCTTGAGGTTCATTGCCTAAGAGAATGACTTTTCCCTATTGATGTCTCCCTATAATTCTTATTTCAAGTGCTCAGTCACAGGAACTTTACTGTTGGCATAATTTTCTTCTTTTAAAACAAACTGGCTCATCCCCAAACCTGCAGCTCTTTATATAGCATGTTTGAAAGTTTGGATGAAAGTCAGAATGTCAATTTATTTATTGGCAAAATGACAATAACCTATTACCTTTTCTGTAGCACTTTCATTTTCTATACGGGATTCAGTGTGATTTCGTTTGTCTTTAATTTATTTTATAGGAGCCATATAGAGAAACAAAATGAATAGAATTTTGAATTCTCAAAGATCCCCAAAGAACATTGGATCTTTATATATTTTCGACCAGGTATAAGTAAAATTACTATCTTACTCTTAGAGGAGTCACTTTACTGAGTAAGCCAGATTATTGGCCCCATTTAAACCACAGGCACTTCTGTTATACTTCTTGGTGACCTAAGTTTTTAAGGAGATAATTGAAGACATATGAGTTTGCTTTTGCCTGTATTTACCTAATTGGTACTCCAAAACTTTTTTCAAAGTATTAAATAAACAGGCATTATGTTAGGCAGTGAGAGAGTCTTGGCCTCTGACCTCAGTTTATACTGACTTTTGGGGGGAATAAAGAATTTAACTAGTCATTACAGTAAAGTGTGAGTGTTTTAATAGTGAAAGGGCAGAGTATTCTAGGAAGATATATGAAGAGGGGAGTCTAACTTAGTCCAAAGGTGTTGGAAAGGTCCACTAAAAGGAATTATTTTATTAGGGACAATCTGAAAGGTAGTAGTAACCAGATAAATAGGAGAAGGAGTAAGGGAAAGAATTTGTAGGCAGAGGAGACAGTGTGGGGAAGCCCAGGGTAGAGAGAGCCTGGCCAATCTCGAATCGAAGAAGTTGGTCCGGTGTGTCTGGAGAGCAACCCAAAAGAAGGCATGTGAGATGCTATGGGAGAAATGCTTTGTAAATTACGTTAAAGGTAGCAGAAAGCCATTGAAGAAAAGAAGTGTTCAATATGTGTCTTAGTGGGGTCATCCTGGTTGTTGTGTAGACCAAACAGCTAAAAGACCAAGCATTGTGATCCTTCACCCTTGTCAGGATAAAAGTACCTGCCTGCAATTCATTTTAATATATTTACTTATTTATAAATTATAGAGTTGTACTTTGTTGGCCAATATCTCAAGATCTAATGTGCATTTAGGCTGAAGTTCCCTAGTAGTGATAATAGCAATAATAGGTAATTTCAGATTTTATCTAATTTGTTGTCAAATTTGATTAGATCATCATTGCCGTTTTTATCTGGTAATACAGCTAAGGAAAAGCTAGATTTAGAATTGTGTGCTTTGATATTTTCTTTTTTTTAATTTTTTTAATTTTTTTTTTTGCTTTGATATTTTCTTATTCTTTGCTTGTGATATGACTGTTAAATTCAATTTTTTTAAGGAATTTTTTAAAATCACATTTTCCATTTCTTGAAGATTAAGAATTAATGATATAAATTATAAATCCATGTAACCAGGCACACATTGTAGCACACTGAAAATGAATTCTGAGTTTAGGGGCCACTATCCTTATAGAACTCCCAGGCTTTCTCAAGATACCTTTACTTTCCTATGTAGCATCTTATTAAATGACTTGAAGATTGATTATGAGTACTAAATCAATCCCAGATTCTTGATAATTGTAAAGCTTTACTTCTTTCTTTTTTCAGATACAAATAATTATAAATAAAAAGTTAAAATATTTTCTTCTGGAGGTGCAGTAAATCATCTTGGGTACTGGGAAATGCACTGTTCCTACTTTAAAGATAATTGGGATAGAGAATTTAGCGGAGGGGAGCCACATCAGAGGTAAGGAATCAAATAAAAAGCGGTCCCCAGCTACAAAAAAGTTGGATATTGAGTATTTGAGCAATGGCAGAAGGAATGAAGAGAAATGGAGAGTTTTACAAGGTAGAATGGGGAGGAACAGTCTGATATCTTTTGGAAAACTAATTAATCCTTAGGAAACATTCAGTTTCCTTATCTTCAGGATTTTATTACTTCTAAGTAGATCATCAAAGACACACTTTTCAAAGGCTGTGCCTGAAATTACCGGAAATGATATAAATGCAAATTTGTGTGTCCTACTTTAATTTTACTGACATAGACATTTTAAGGGTATTGTACAAGATGAATTTTAAGCAAACATCTCAGGTGAATCTGATGCATGTTTGAGTCATTGATCTAAACAGAACTTGGAGTAAACTTCCATTGTAGAACCAATGTGGATTCACACCGTATTTGAGAATTACCTATCTACCACATGTCTTCTAGAATGAGAGTTGTTTTATCAAATTAGCTAGTTGATTTTCCTGAGAGTTCTCTGAAATTGAAGTCCTTCTCCTTCAAACTCTAGAGAACTTGGAGAAGATTTGTCTTATATAAAGCCTTTCAATAACCAAGTAACTTACAAAACAGTGGCATAGTCTTAGGAGTTAGCTATTATTATCATTATTACTATTATTATTATTTGATAATACTTGTTACTGTGTAAAATTTTGCGTAAGGCATGATTACCTTACTAACCACCCATTGACGTGTCACTAATGGAAATGAAATACTAACAGGATTGCTTAATAGAGCATGTTCAGTGCAGCTACAGCTCTGTATATTACAATTAAAAAAACATTATTATTCAGATATATTTACATGCATTTTTTTCCCTGATAGTGGTGATTGCATTTATATCTACCGTCCCTTGGTTTAAGTTTCTAAATTATCCCAATGGTCAAATGTGCTCAACATTTAAAAATACAATGAAATTGGGAGACCTGGGTGGCTCAGTCGGTTAGTGTCTACCTTCGGCTCAGGTCATGATCCCAGGGTCCTGGGATCAAGTCCCGCATCGAGCTCCTTGCTCAAGGGGGAGCCTGTTTCTCCCTCTGCCTGCCGCTCCCCCTTCTTCTGCTTTCTCTCTCTCTGACAAATAAATAAACAAAATCTTTAAAATGATAAAAAAAAATAAAAATACAATGAAATAAAAATTAAATTAATTTCTGGGGCGCCTGGGTGGCTCAGTTGGTTAAGCGACTGCCTTCGGCTCAGGTCATGATCCTGGAGTCCCTGGATCGAGTCCCGCATTGGGCTTCCTGCTCGGCGGGGAGTCTGCTTCGTCCTCTGACCCTATCCCCTCTCAGGTGTTCTCTCTCTCTCATTCTCTCTCTCTCAAATAAATAAATAAAATCTTTAAAAAAAAAAAATTAAATTAATTTCTTTTACTTTCCTTGGCACACTTGAACTTTACAGAAACAAACTTCAGTAATAAATTCATCTGTGCTTGCATTTATCCACTCGCTCCATATTTACCAACTTTAAAGTAGTAAATCCTGTGTGCAATGGTGTGGATTTCTGGAGAAGGTGAAAAGAGCTTAGTCAGGCTTGAAAGTGTTGAGTGCAGCTCAACTTCACTTGATTTTTTTTTTTTTTGGAAAGCAGTTTGAATTGTTTTGGAATTAATCATGAACTATTTAGTTGCAAATGCTTCAAAGGCAAGCCCACTGGAGGTCCTTTGAAAATTCAGAGCTAAATCTCCAAAGCCTTTAGCTCAGTTTAAACTCAGAGAATAATATCTGAGAACATGAATACCATTTTCTCAGGTTGGCCTCTCAACCCATTCTTAATAGGATTAAAGAGGTCACAGTAAAAGGGAGGACTTCAGAGTAATTGCTGCCTGGGTTCGATACTTCCAGTACCACTTAACTGCCTGTGAAGCTTTGCTCAAGTTCATTTATACTCTCTGTGCCTTAGCGTCACAACTTCAAAGATGGCTGTCGTGGTTATTATAGTCTTATTGTTTTTAGTATAACCATTACTATATGAAGTCTGACTCAAGTAAGAGTTGTCAAATCTTGTGCAAATGCTTCAGGAAGGAGAAAGGGTAGTGAAGGAGGATGGGGAATGGGGAGGGTGGATTTCTCTTCCAGGAGGCTCCCTTCAGGAAAGAGCTCTGTGCTGCTGGGGCAGAGTCTGCCCTGGGGCAGCGCAAGAAGGACACAAAATGCGTTCTTTGTCTGGAGAATAAGAGGGAGGAAGAGAAGAGAAAGGAAGGGATTAGCAATGGGACTGTACACAAGATAAACTCAGTCAGTATAGGGTATTTTGAGGCAAGTTTTCCAGGAAAGACCATCGGTCAAATTCTTGCACTGACTGGTGTCTTGTAAGATGCCTTGCTCCCCTGCCATCCAGCTACTTACCCACCCCTACAAAATGGTAGTGTCCCCTTCTCTGGTTTCAGTAGTCTTTAGCCAAGTTTAGCTGTTGAATCAATCCCTCTACTTCTAAACCCATTTACATGCTCATTTTTCCTCACTTGCTTCCTAGTTCAGACAAAAGAGAAGGGCAGTTTTTTCTGACACCTTCTCATCACCTCTCACATCTTCTATTATTTCTTCTTTATAGACTTATTCCTCTCAGACTACTGCTATACTTTTGTGTCTCTACTTTTTATTTATTCTTTATTTTTTTAAGTTTTTATTTAAATTCCAGTTAGTTAACGTACCATGTACTATTAGTTTCAGATACAATGTAATGATTCAACACTTCCATACAACACCCGGTGCTCATCACAATAAGTGCCCTCCTTCATCCCCATCACTTATTTCACCCATCCCCCCACCCACCTCCCCTCTGGTAACCATTGGTTTGTCCTCTATAGTTAGGAGTCTGTTTCTTGGTTTGCCCCTTTCTCTCTCTCTTTTTTGTCCCTTTGTTCATTTGTTTTGTTTCTTAAATTCCACATCTGACTGAAATCATATGGTATTAATCTTTCTTTGACTAATTTCACTTAGCATAATACTCTCTAGCTCCATCCATGTCATTGCAAATGGTGAGATTTCATTCTTTTTTATAGCTGAGTAATAGTCCAGTGTGTGTGTGTGTGTGTGTGTGTGTGTGTACACACCACATCTTCTTTACCATTCATCAATTGATGGATACTTAGGCTGTTGCCATAATTTAGCTATTAGATAATGCTGCTATAAATATCAGGAGTGTGCATCCCTTTGAATCAGTATTTTTGTATTCTTTGAGTAAATACCTAGTAGTGCAATTGCTGGATGGTAGGGTAGTTCTATTTTTAACTTTCCAAGGAACCTCCATACCCTTTCCCAGAGTGGCTGCACCAGTTTGCATTCCCACTAACAGTGCAAGAGGGTTCTGTAGAGGCCACTTTTAGGCAAACAGGCTTGAGCAATGGAATGCAAAAAGGGCCACAATAAAGCACTGGGCTGAATACAGACAGGCCCATCAGGTGACCCACCTCAAAATATCCATACACCCTAATTGACTGGTTGGTGACTTACAACTAAGCACAGTTCCTAAAAAAAGGGAGAATTCCATATGTCGCCATACCTCCTCATCTTTCCCCCTTAAAAATGGCCCTCCTGGCAGACAGCTTCTCCTCTGCAGTCTTGCTCACTGCTCCCCTGTGGTGTATTCAATAAACTCCTATCTCCTTTGTTCTGCCTCAGGTGAATTCTTTCACCACCCATGCCACCGACTTCCACCCGATCGTTGCTCCACATTTGGGGGCCCCCATCTGATCAAGACATCCCATTTAGGGGATGCCTGGATGCTTAGTCGGTTAAGTGTCTGCTTTCAGTTCAGGTCATGATCCCAGGGTCCTGGGATCAAGCCCCGAATTGGGCTCCCTGCTCAGCGGGAAACCTGCTTCTCCCCCTGGCTGCTGCTCCCCCTGCTTGTGCTCTCTCTCTCTCTCTGTGAAATAAATAAAATCTTAAAAAAAAGACACCCCATTTAGGCACCACAGGTTCTCCATTCTCCACATCTTCTCCAAAACCTGTTATTTCTTGTGTTGTTGATTTTAGCCATTCTGACAGGTGTGAGGTGACATCTCATTGTGGTTTTGATTTGTATTTCCCTGATGATCACTGATGTTGAGCATTTTTCATGTGTCTGTTGGCCATCTGGATGTCTTCTTTGGAGAAATGTCTATTCATGTCTTCTGCCCATTTTTTAATTGGATTATTTGTTTTTTGGGTGTTGAGTTTTAGAAATTCTTTATAGATTTTGGATACTAACCCTTTATCTGATATGTCATTTGCAAATATCTTCTCCCATTCTGTCGCTTGCTTTTTAGTTTTGTTGATTGTTTCCTTCACTGTGCAGAAGCTTTTTATTTGGATGTAGTCCCAATAGTTTACTTTTGCTTTTGCTTCCCTTGCCTCAGGAGACATTTCTGGAAAGAAGTTGCTATGGCTGATGTCAAAGAAGTTGCTGCCTGTATTCTCTTCTAGGATTTTTAGTTTCAGGTCTCACATGTAGGTCTGTCATCCATTTTGAGTTTTTTTGTGTGTGTGTATGGTGGAAGAAAGTGGTCCAGTTTCATTCTTTTGCATGTTGCTGTCTAGTTTTCTCAAAACCACGTGTTGAAGAGACATTTTTTTATCCCATTGAATATTCTTTCCAACTTTGTTGAAGATTAATTGACCATATAGTTGAGGGTTCATTTCTGGGTTCTCTATTTTGTTCCATTGATCTATGTGTCTGTTTTTGTGCCAGTACCATACTCTTTGATTACTACAACTTTGTAGTATAACTTGAGGGTCAGAATTGTGATGCCTCCACCTGTTTTTCTTTTTCAAGGTTGCTTTAGCTATTTAGGGTCTTTTGTGGTTCCATACAAATTTTAGGATTGTTTGTTCTAGCTCTGTGAAAAATGCTGTTGGTATTTTGATAGGGCTTGCATTAAATATGTAGATTGCTTCAGGTAGTATAGACATTTTAACAATATTTGTTCTTCTAATCCATGAGCATGGAATGTCTTTCCATTTCTTTGTGTCCTCTTCAATTTCTTTCATCCGTGTTTGAGAGTTTTCAGAGTGGATCTTTCACCTCTTTGGTTAGGTTTGTTCCTACATATCTTAATGGTTTTTGGTGCAATTGTAAATGGAATTGATTCCTTGATTTCTCTTTCTGCTGCTTCATTATTGGTATATAGAAATGCAACAGATTTCTGTAGGTTATTTTGTATTCTATGACTTTACTGAATTTGTGTATCAGTTCTAGCAGTTTTTTGATGGAGTCTTTCAGGTTTTCTATATAGAGTATCATGTCATCTGCAATAGTGGAAGTTTTACTTTTTCCTTGCCGATTTGGATGCCTTTTGTGTTTTTATTTTTTAAAAGCAAAAACTTCTATCCTCTTTGTCTTTTCAAACTAAAGATTCATCTGCTTTTTCCCTTTTTCAAAATGCACAACCACAGCAACAATTCTGACGACTCCCGCCTGGGTTCCTGCTCCACTCCTCACCTTTCCGTGCCTAAGTCTCCCGCATCCTGACTTTCTCACTGCAGTCTGTTGACAGCACCTTCTCCCTGCCAAATCTAAGGTTGCCTTCTCATAGCTCGTCTCACATGACTTCAGGTAAAACTTTTGACCCTACTGGTTACCTTCTTCCTGAAGCCTCCTCTTCTGTTGATTTTTGAGTTAACACACTGGGTTAACCAGTGGTTCTCTTTCTACTTCTCTATTTCTTTTTCTCTCTCCAGTTTCTTTCACGGTTTCTCTGCCTTTATAAGTTGTCTTTCTCCAGCATCCCATCCTCTGTCCTCACAGCATTATTTCAAATTACTGTTCTAGACTTCTTCATCTATCCTGAAGTTGCATTGTATATTCCCAGTCTACTTACTTGCTATGATGACTAGTTCTCTCTATACTCTTCTTCCATCATCACCTGGGCTACAATTACAATTACAATTACCTAATAGTCTTCAATAATCCTAAGAATATCACAAGATTTCATCTTCCCCTGTCTCTACCTTTAATTATGTTTTCTTCCTGCCTGAAAAGTCCACCCTTTGCGTGTCTGCTTGGCAAACTCTTATTTACATGTTAAAGAAGACTTCTCTGTGTTTTTAGTAGGACGGTCCTTTCTTTGACATGAAAGAGATGTAAGATCTTTGTTCTCTGTGCTTCCACATCTTCATTCCTTTACTACTTATATAGCACCCATGACATTGCATTATGGTCAGTTACATAAGTGTATTTTCCTATGCCACAGTTTTAGTTCCTTATGGTAAGGGCTTTGTTGCATTCATCTTCTTATCCCTAGAAACTAAAATAGTGTCCTAACATATGATGGTCTTATCAAAACATGTATTGACCTGTATCTTATATGTGTGTTGGAAACTAGACAAGCATTAGCTTTTGCGTAGCATGATGCTTAGAGACAGGAGAAACAATATAAACTAAATTTTTGGTGTCAGTTTATTTTGGATGGATTTAATTCAATTCCACAAACATTGACTGTGTAGTACCATTTAATTAGTAAGATGGCATTTATATTAGGTTTAAAAATAGAAATTCAAGGAAGAAAAATGAAATTTGCTTCAGGAAAGATGAACATATTATAAACATTTAAATGAGATTTAAGGTTATTCCTGTATTTCAAAGTCCATTAAATTATACATTTTATTAGATATTAGATTAAATTTAGCTCATTAGACTTTAATCTGACACTTTAATAAGTATCTGCATATTCTGATCACTTATACTTTCATGAATATCTTATCTTTCAATACAATACAACAGAAGCTGTTTTCTAGATGTTATTGTGTGTGTGTGTATAGTTTATGTTTTTCCACCATTCCCTCATTCTTTAAAAGATCATCTGGTTTACATCCTAGTTACTGAAATTACTGAAATTGCTCTTCTTTAAATTAAATAAACATATATACAAAAAAGTGAACAAGTAATAAGGGTATGGCCTGATGCAATATCATAAAATAAACCTACATAACCTGCACTTAGGTTATGAAATAGGACCTTACTGGCACCACAGAAACCACTCTTATGACCCTTCTTAACCACTAACGTCCTTCTGTTCCCTAAAGATAATCACCATCATGACATCTCAGACCTTAGGCTAGTTTTGAAACTTCCGTAATTTAAGCCTTACAGGGTGAACATCATGGAGATGTACTGTTTAAATACCCTTCACAAAGGTCTCCTTGCCAGCTGCTGGGAATGTGGTTCGCGGACAGCCTCTGGTTGTGAGCTTCTCTGCATGGTCTGCCTCAGCTTTTGAGCCAAAGCCACACTATTTTTGGTGATCCTCAGTCAATGACCAAGTCTGGTGGCCATAACTTAAAGATATGCTCTTCTTGGAGTAGCCCTAAGATGATTACTGAACAAGTTGGTGGCACAAGGGCCTGGCCACTTCCACCCAAAATAAATTGAGCTAATTGCCAACCTGCTCTAGAACTCCCCATTGGCCTGGCAGGAATGGTCAGATATGCATCTTGCTCTGACAACTCCCTCTGCTCATTCTGCTTCCCATCTTTTCCTTTTCCAGATATTAGCCCCAGTAAACCTTTTGACACAGAATCTGTTTTTTGCCTCTTTCATTTTGTTCAGTATTATCTTAGTGATTTTTACACTCCTGATGATGGACATTTGGATTATTACAAATAAACATGCTGAGATTTTTGTGGACATATGTTCTCAGTTCTTTGGGAAAATTTATACTTATGAAAGGAATTGTTGAAATGTATGAAGAGTTCCAGTTGCTTCATATCCTTACTAGTATTTTGTATTGTCAGTCTTTTTAATTTTTTTCTAGAGGGATGAAAGGATATTTCACGGTGGTTTTAATTTGTATTTCCCTACTGACCAGTAATGTTTAGCACTTTTTAATGTGTCTATTTTCCATTTTTCTATCTTCTGTTTAGGTATTTTGTCCATTTTTATAATATTGTTTGAATTTTAATTTTTAAGTTGAAGAAATTATTTATGTATTCTGGGCACAAGTCTTTTGTCAAATATATGTATTGTGAATATTTTCACCAGTATATTTTCCTATTAATTTTCTAATTTTTTTAATGTGTTGATGTTTAAATTTTAATAAAATTTAATTTATCGATTTTTATTTTCGATTAATATTTTTGTGTGTTCTGTCTAATATAACCGTGTCAACCCAAGGTCATGGAGATATTATTCTAAGTTTTTTTCTAGAAACTTTATGGCTTTAGGTATTATGTTTAGACATAACATCTATTTCAACTTAATATATTGCACATCACATAAGGTAGAAATCAAATATCTGTTAGAAAAAAATTGAAATATTTTGTGGTTTTCTGAATTTCTTCTTGAGTTATGGAATAAAAATCATACCTAATTTTATGTTAAGGGGTAAAATTGAGTTGAGAGATGGAGAAAGCAATCAATAGATTAATTCTTGTTAATACTTATAGGTCTCCAAAGAGGAAGACATACACAAGTACACTACATACTCACTCACACATACACACATTGAAAAAAGGACAAGTAAGTTAATTGGCTACAAGGCAAAATGTAGTCTGGTTTCAAGTAAGCTGACTAAAGAAATGAGTACAATGTTGAGAACTCTGGGGGCATGGAAAATGCAAGGAGACCATGTAACAGACTCTGCCAGTTTAAGCAGGGGTTCAAATAAACAGAAAAGATGCAGAAAAAAGGCATTGACAACATCACTCTTTAAAATAGCATATTGGGTTTCAAAGATCTTATTTATTTTCAAGCTTAAAATATAGTAGAAGGCTTCCAAAGGAAAAAACTATCTCCAGTTTGGGTCAGAGATACATAGAAGTCTAAAAGGGGAGAAGTCATTTTGATTTAAAGATTTCAAGATTAATAGAAAATCAGGGCCTATTCATTTTGGAATTGTGCTTTTAAGAATTTCTAACTTTTCACCTAAAAGCAGTTTATTTATTTTCAGATTAGAACGTTAAAAAGTCTTAGGGTCTATCCTCTCACCTTTCTACTCAAGAATTTCCTTTTATAGATCAAAGAAAGAATAATGTATCTCTTGCCTTTGATGAAAAACATGCTATTGCTTTGTCATCACATAGACAAAGAACATGAGATCTAAATAATTGGGAGCAAATCCCCCTGGACAACCGCCATTTCAAACCTGATGCACTGTGGCTTTGATGAGACAGAAAGAAAGATAGTAAATATTTGTGTGAAGTATTACCCTCATTAATTGTGGTCCCTCAAAATTCTCTATATTTAGAGCTCTCTTTTAAATAAACAATGATTGGGAATTTCGAAACAAGAATTGGCAAAATTAGCTTTTGTATTTTGTAGATACAGAATGAAAATATTTCAAAACTTTAGAAGAATTGTCTTCCCTAATGGAAATAGGGTATTATATGCTCATGCTCTATGCAAATGCATATTATCTTTATGAACCTTAGAAAGTTGATTGAGTCAAATCAGTTCTTTTTGATAGAATATTGCCTAACCGTTCAAATTAAGAATACAATGTAATGGTAAAGTTACAGAGCAGAATAGTGTATAGGTCCCTGGCTTCAAACTTTTCTTTTTTTTTGGCTTCTATAACAAAGCTGGGGGAAAAAGTTAAAAAATAAAAGCCATTGAAGAGATTGGGCTAGCTAAAGACTAACTGTCACTAATTCAATTCTCTTCAAAGTAAATTTTTTTTTTTTTTTTATAGCTTGAGCTTCAGAGACCAGAAAGGAAATGCTAGAATATAGTTTTGGGGGTAGAAATCTTTTTTGTTGTTGTTTAAATTTGCGGGAAAATCACTTTATAATTTTTACATGTAGGAAATTACGTTGAACTTTGTTATTTTTTCTCCTTTTTCTACAAAGAGATACAATTAAAAAAATGTCGAATTCCATATTTTGAAAATATAAAACTGTGCCCTGAGAAGAAAAAGCCGTCAGTACAAAGATGCAGGGACTTAAGAGCAAGGAATTAGCAGGACAATATGATGAGATGGAATAATTAGAGTAAGCTGGTAATTAGAGGCCACTGAGGTTTGAAAGGGGAGAGAAGAACAGGCTGGTAATCTGCATTAACCCCAGTAGCCGCCCTGTGCAGTGCAGAAAAGGACTGACATCAGAGCTGGAAGTCGGTTCCTGGTCCTAAGAAAACATTTATGTAAACAGTGTTTGGAACCTGGCCCTTCAGAAGTTATACATGCCAAAGTCAAATGCTTTGTCACAATCATATTTCAGTTAAATATTGTGTGACAACTTTTGACATTAATCATAAAGTTATGTAGGCAAAGTACATTCCTTAAGATTTATTTCTAGTTTATGTCTTTACTCCTATTTGAATGCAAGGATCGCTAATATTTATCATATTACTTTAGAGACTATAGAGCATAAACACAATGCTGCTCTCTGAATTCATTCATACTTACATTAAGCTTAACTGGTGCACTGGGCACCTTGACACAGAGTATTCCATTCATCCGGAGGTTGTTGTTCATTTGTAGGATGAGAGCTTTGAGGAGAAAGGGCCAGACTTGCAGATTCAAACTTGCTAAATGTTGGCATGTCTTAGGAGGAAGTTGTGATGTATTTGGAGAGGTTAACAAAACAAGCTTGAACTACCCATGACATGAGCAAGCTAATGCATTGTCAGTTCCATTTATTTGTTCAACAAATATTTACTGAGTGCGTCTGTGTCAGAAAGTCGTCAAGACTCTGGAAACACAGCAGTGACAGAAGTGACAAGACGCTCTGCCCTCAGGAAGCTCCCTTTCTACATGTGGAATAATGGGTTTCAACTTAATTCTGAACTCCCGAGAAGAAGGCGATCAAGCAGAACTAGAGGAGGTGGGTAGGGTTTGGGAAGAGAAAGGAGAAGGCGTTATTAGACAAGGAACTCCAGAAAGCAATAGATGGTGAAGAGCCAGTGCAGTGGGGAATGAGTGAACCACAGAGCCGCGCAGCAGAGGGAGGCCGATTGTGAAATGCAGTCTCGCAAGTGCCTGTAGCTCCGATGCAAAATAAACCCTTGTGCCATTTTGGCATTAATTTCACACAATTAGAGAATACTAGAATCAATACTGGTTTTTAGAAAACTGCTTAGACTATATTAATATTAACTGAATGTATTAATATTAAATATTAATATATTTAAATATAAAATTGGCATATTCCATCATTAAAGAAAAAAATACATTTATAAGAAATGTTAGATTAAGCTTACATTATCATTTTATTTTTTAAAAGATTTTATTTATTTATTTGACAGAGAGAGACACAGTGAGAGAGGGAACTCAAGCAGGGGGAGTGGGAGAGGGAGAAGCAGGCTCCCTGCCGAGTAGGGAGCCCGTTGTGGGGCTCGATCTCAGGACCCTGGGATCATGACCTGAGCCGAAGGCAGACCCTTAAGGACTGAGCCACCCAGGCGCCCCCTTACATTATCATTTTAATGCAAATTAGAAAAGAACATTAATTTGTCTTGTTCAAAAAGTAAAAGTTAACGTTATATAAAATGGGGATAATTTTAATAAATGTGAGCAATTTAATTTTACTGGAATGTATCTTTAAAAAGCAAAGTATATCTGTGCCATCCTGGTGAGTTTTATGGAAATTCTCTACCTTAGAAAAGTACTTTAAGATCTGCTTTTTGACTTTACAGTGGGCAGATGAATAGAGAGACGATAGTTATAAGGCAGGTCTAAATAGTTGACTTTGACTTTTTATGCTTCAAATAATTTTATCTCTGTTTTTTTTGATAAATTTGAGGAGCTATCTTGTGAATAACCATCTCCTGTGCTATGTTTTTCTTAAACAGCAAACAGATTTTGCTCTAAGAAAAGCATTACTAGTTTTCTTCTTCTTTAATCATATATGAAAGCAGATCCTCATGCACAATAGGTATATTGATTTCAAAACCATCCTATTTGTATCTTTCTTATTTGGAAAATCTTTGAAAAAGTAAGAATTGTTATTATAATAAACACTTCGCTTTATTGACGGTCATCTTCTTTTTAAATTTTAGTTGTAGAAATACACTTTCTAAGTAAGTTCACTTTTGCTAAATTCCACATTTTAAGACAGCTAACACTGGAGCATGTCTCAAGATTAAAGTGGTTCTTTTATTTTTAGATACCAAGTTTTGCTGTAATTAAATATAATATGGTAAATGGGAATACCCCAAATGATCAAGGTAATTACTAGTAGCCTTGCTGAGATTTAGAATTTGGAGCCATAGGAAATAAAATGTAATAGGAAAAAAATGTGATTAGGGAAATAATAATACCTTTTTGAAGACAACTAATCCTGCTATAGCACGTTAGGTGAATTGGAGAGAAGAAAGGAAGACCAATCAGAAAACAAATCTGACAGTGAATATGGGTGGCAATCTATGATACATATATATGTTCTAGATATAAATGTGCTTCAAACATAGCTTAGTTGGTTTGGGTGATATTGAGGGCTGCTGAAAATTCCATTGGTAAGTGTATAAATATGTCCAACAAACCCCTGATCTCTAACTGTTGTTAAATGATTGTAAGATTAAATAGAGAAAAACTCTCAGGTCAAAGGTTACTTGATGTATATTTTGGTCACTGCGTTTTTGTAATTCAGTCTTTTAGTTAGTTGTCTAGTAATAATTATAAATATGTAAAAGGATGATATATATGCAAATATATTTAATCTAGGTAGTTGATAATTGCTGTTCCCATGGAGCTGTATAATTCACATAGTGCTTCTATGCACTCAGTAGTTTTCACATCAGATATGGTGCTGAGATGCTGGATATATGAAATACCAAGCAGACTGATCCTGGGCCATTCATGAGACACAGATAAATACAAATATGCAATTGAATATGTGTATAATAAAGAAAATCATAGGGTGTTATGAAAGAGAATGATCAGAGAGTCTTTCTCAAGAAGTGATGATTGAGCTACAATTGAAAGATTCAGTAGGAACGAGCAAGTGAGGAGTAGGGTTGGGTGGAAGTGATGGGGAAGGGCACTGAATGTACCAGAAGGTGTTCACAACCCTAGGCTGTTAGTTATTTGAGCTGAAAGAAAACCAGACTGCCTGGAACATGGTAAGTGAGAGGGATCACAACAGAAATTGAAGAGATGGGCCACCAGATCACACAGGTTCTTTAGGTGACAATAAAGGTCTGGGATTTATTAGAAGCTATTAAGTGTTTTCATTAAGAAAGTGATATAATCCAATTTGTGATTTCCTTTACTAAGAAAAGAACAGATTGGTAGATGAAAACATAAAATGTGCAAAGACAATTGAATAGGCTATTATAATACTAGCTTATGAAATATTTAATAGAGAATTTTAATAAAATTGTCACACACTACTTACAAACAAAAATTATGTTATGAATTGAATTATGCCTAAAATGTCACATTTCAAATAATTTATTTTTAGTTCCTTAAAACATATAGAGCAAAGCTATCGATCCAATTTTGATAATTTCAAGAGTTGTTAAAAATTACCTTAAGTTCTGAGAAATCTTTTGAGAAAACTAAAATTTTTTTTTGTATCGTCATTCCTTTCCACCATCAAAGTAAATACCCTCTCCACGTTTCTCGTGTTCACAGCTAAAGGTTAAAATATTGGATTGCTGAATACATTGATCTTTGATGTGTAAATTAAATGTCTTGGAGAGAATTTACTCAGGTGGAAAACATAGTAATTACAATATTTGGCAAATTTCACATATAAGAAGTAGAGGTGAAAGTTCAGGGCTTATCTCTGAATTGTGGGCTTGGGCTTTTGTATGTGCCTCCTGTATTTTCTCCGCCTTTGGAAAACAGAACACCTGGAAAAGCGGGCAATTACCTTATTATGCTAATTGATAAAGTGAAACTCATTGTGCAGTCCCCAAATCTACTTTGAAGATTTGTATTATTTGGAGGGTTTATATGATCAGATTAAGCAAGACACTGCCTCTAGTAGTGGTCCTCACTCTTTATTTTTGCTTGGGCATTGCCTAATAGAATTTTGAAAATACATGTATTCTTTTGCACACTTTTAAGCTGACCCCTAAAATTTCATATTATATTTAAAAAATGCCAAGATATGATTTACACTGTATTTTAAATATTGAGACTTTAATATAAATCCAATAAAGCTTTTTTTTTATAAATGTATCCAATGAAATCTAAGAATCAGAATGATTGGTACTCACCAATATGCATTTTAAGAAGACATAGAAGGGGCGCCTGGATGACTCGGTCATTAAGCGTCTGCCTTCCGCTCAGGTCATGATCCCGGGCTCTTGGGATCGAGCCCCGCATCGGGCTCCCTGCTCAGCGGGAAGCCTGCTTCTCCCTCTCCTGCTCCCCCTGCTTGTGTTCCCTCTCTCGCTGTGTCTTTCTCTGTCAAATAAATAAATAATAAAATCTTTAAAAAAAATAAAAAGCAGTATTATTGAAAATACCGCTTTAAATGAAATTGACTGGAAGAGATTTTATATTGCTTTGATTAAAGGAGACTTTGCTGACACCAATATTTCAGTTTCTCTGTTTGTTTGATGACCTAGAGATGTTTAGACCTTTGGGGAATGCAACATAGTTAGGTGGGTGAGTGTTATAAACATCCTTTCTGGTGTAAAAATGGGCCATTACTGACAGTGAGTTGGGAAAGTAGATCCATGGCAAATCAGATCTCAAGAGTATCAGTTTTAGGAAAATACACCAAGAAAAGGTAGGCGCTCTAAAATTGACTCCTTAAACCCACTCTTTCTCTTGGGAAGTCTCCTGTCTACAGAACACTATTCTCCAGCTGTTGACTAAATTAACCACGTAATTTTCACATTCTCTCTTTTCACTGTGGTTGTTGGTCACACGGAAATGATTTTCAAAACTGTAATCCTTGCGACGTCACAGAGAAAAAGTATAACTATTTTAAAATGCAGTAATTTTAATTTAATACTTCTGGTTCACTTTTTGCGATTTAAAGTAGATTAATATTTTTCTCATATATGGGAGCAGAAACACATTTTGTTTTAGTGAAACACATGAACATTATTAAGCTTCCTATAATTTTGCATGCAGAATTATTCTGTTAGTTTTTATATTTAATGCTAGAACAGTTTGTATCACATAAAGCTGTGTAGCTGTGGCTATGGGTCTTGATTCTCTGCACAATATTTTTAATCTTCACCTTATTTTAGTGTCCCGCATCTCTCCTTAATCCCCCATTTCTATTTTCCCGTTGATATAAAAACAGTAAGAATGTCTACGCACATTGCAGACATACTGTGAAGTGTCATTGATTTTTCTGAGTTCCTAAATACTTTCAGTGTCTTGGAAAGAAATTGTATTTAAAAATGGCTTGTTTTTCCTATGTGTGTCTTTTTCCAAATTTCCTTCTGATCAACATGTTTCTTGAATCTGTGCAGATCTCCAATATGTTTGTTGAAATGTTAAAATTTTTTTTTTGCTTATTAGCTATTACTCAGAGGGGGAAATTTCTAGAAAACCCACTGGCTTTTCCAGGTTTACGAGTATAGAAACAGCTAATGGTTATGAAATGAGTGTTTGGAAGATAAACTATAGACTTAAAATCCAACTAATTTAGCCAACTTTGAATTTAACTTTAAAATGTTCTTTTTATATGGCTTTTGCTTTATCCCTTTCTCCCAATACCCTAATACAAAACTCTGTTAATAAGCAGAAAATAAAGGATATAAAAGCTTCCTTACTTATCTGGCGATCATTTTTATTTCTCTCGGCTTTATTATGTTGCTGGGTAGAATGGCATAGTTTTATCAAAAACAATATAATTTTTTAAAAAGAGAAATTGTATTTGCAAATAAGCATGAGGGCATTCTTGCATATGGTAGTTTTTTGGAATTTAAAGTTAATTCTTAAATATGTGTATATGACTGCAGGTTTATATATAGGAAAAATGATAACGTGCTATAGAATTCCTAGTGAAGGAGAAAAGCAACTACAAAGGTAGAAGTCGAACCCAATGCACAGCATTATTTTCAGGACAGAGCACCAATGTGTCACATAAGAGGCATTCAGGGGGCGCCTGGGTGGCCCAGTCGTTAAGCGTCTGCCTTTGGCTCATGTCATGGTCCCAGGGTCCTGGGATCGGCGGCCCGCATCGGCTCCGTGCTCGGCGGGAAGCCTGCTTCTCCCCTCCCCCACTCCCCTTGCTTGTGTTCCCTCTCGCTGTCTCATCTGTCTGTCAAATAAATAAATAAAATCTTAAAAAAAAAAAAAGGCAGTCAGGATATATGGTCCTACTGCTAATTAATAGTCACTCCTCCCTCACAACCTATTCCCATATAAATATGAGGAAAATGTAGTCAAGTTGACAACATTAAACTCAAGCAAGACAAAGAGAGAGAAATAGCCTCGTAAGAAGCAGCTATCAGGGCCGTATGGAAACATTTCTACTGAGGGTTTTCCAGGCATTAAAGCTACTGCACAAATAAATATGCAGATAAAAGGAATGAGATCAGCAGTAATAACAGCTGACAACTTTTACATATTTTATTATTAACTATTCAACAACTATTTTTCACCTTCTTTTTCTCATCATTTTAACCAGCAGATGCATTTTGTTTCTGTCTCCACTAAGAAAGATAAATGTTTATTACTTCAAGGAAGGATTTTCACTTTTGCTGTATTTTTAGCTCTGAACATTGCCGATGGCACCATAAACCGGCCGTGACAAATCCTGATATAATACTTTAGATACCGTGCCCTCTTGTCTTCCCACCCGGGGAAACGTCACGGGCGCTGATCACAGCAAAACATCGAGGCAATCTTTGAAGTTTCAGAGATAGAGATGAATGGGTTGCACCTAGAGCACGTTTGTGCCAATTCTGCTATAGGCTGCTGTCCAGGCATAATATCCTTTCACTCTCACGGGCATCTTCATTTGGGCAATAAATGATATAATCGTCCTACTTAGAGGTGCAAAGAAGAACAAACATTACCTGACCCGATTAAATTCAAAATGTTTAGAAATCATTTTTTCATAGATTATAGTGTATGAGAATTACTTGAGCAATAAAAATAAGTACTAACTATTACTAGCATGTCCTCTCAACATAATTCAAATAAGTTGTGATTTATTTACATATGTATATAAACCCTAAATAGTTGTTTATTTCAGATCATAAAACAAGACACCACAGATTATGAAACTACTGTTATGTGTAGAGTGGAAAATTTCCCCTCCTTTATATTCATGAACAGTCATACCCAAGAAATTCATTTTGTTATATTTCTGTGATAGCTTTTCAAGAATGTGCAGATTTACATTTCCTTGTCATCTAAACAGATCCAAGCTCAGAAATGATAAACATGTTTATATCTTAAAAGGGAATTTTTATTATTTATATCTTTTATTCACAATTGCTACTGATTTGTCTCCCAGAATACCACGTATTTTGTTGTATATTAGAGTAGAGATTGGATAGGTCTTGCTTACTATTCTATGTTTTGTACATAGAATGCTGTCTGGCATAGAGGTGCTCGTTAAATGCCATTTACATGAAGATTGATAAAAAGTATCATAAATAATATATTCCCTTTGGCCTTGAGTATATTATATATATATTATAATATATGTATTATATATATATGATGTTATACACACACACACACACACACAGAGGCATTCTCAGGGACATTGAACTTTTACCCTTCCAGTGTTACACTTTGAGTAAGCCCTCAGACTTTGGGTAGTGTCAACTGGTTTAGAATCTTGGTTGTTTTACTTCCTAGAAGTATAGCTTTTGGCAAATTAGCCTCTCTAAGTCATGATTTTCCTACCTTTAAAACAGAGTGGTTGGAAGGATTATGTACTGAAATTCACATTGAAAGCTAAGCATTGTGTCTGGCACATTGCAAATTTACAATGGTGCCTGTCTTATTATAAATCTTACTTTATCCTCAGATTTGGTTTCTGTGGGAGTATCTCACAGCTTCACTAAGACATAGCTGAGTTGTTTTTGGTGCTTGTTCCTCTTAATACTCAAGGGGTGAGCTAAGTGTCAAGAGCTTTCCAGAAGTAAATCTGCCATATTTAGCAATAAAATAAAGGACACCAAGTTAAATTTGATTTTCATATAAACAACAATTTTTTTTTTTTTTTTTTTGGTGTAAGTATGTTCTGTACTTTTGTCTAAATACCCTATCCTAAAGGCTACTCCAAACATACCATAGGATTCTTTAGTTGTGGTCTCTATCAAGACTTGGACAAATGATGGATCAGAATAGGAGAACTAAAATTGGAAGAGCAGAGTTTAGTCATTTATTTAATCTGATATAGTGCTATCTGATGTAAAGATAAGTGATTTTTATGTAATCAATAAGATATAATCACTACAATGATAAATTGATTTGAAATAGTCAATATATTATGAAATAGAACAACAATTTATACTATTATTAAGGAAAATTAGAAAAATAGAAAAGATATAAAGGTTATTATAACAATATGTTCATGGCCAAAGAATAAATGTATTCTTTTAAATTATTATAGAAAATCTAATTATCTTTATGTATGCTTGAGATTTCAAGATCTCCTTTTAAAATTAAGGAGAGATAAAGGCTTTCTTTAGATGAACAAAACCTGAGAGAGTTCATCAACTCTACACCTGCCTTTTAAGAAATGGTAAAGAATCCTTCAAGTTGAAATGAAAAAAGGATAAACAGCAACATGAAAACATATGAAAGTATAAAGCTCACTGGTAAAGGTAAATATATAGACAAATAGAGAATGCTGTAATACTGTAACAATAGTAAATAAAACATTTTTAATGAGATAAAGAAGTTAAAGATAAAAGTATAAAAATAGCTATAAATATGTTAATAGATATACAATAAAAATACATAATTTGTGACATCAATAATATAAGTGTGTGTGGGGAAAAGAAAAAGTGTTACTTCTTGTTTACAATTGAAGTTAAGAGGTTATCAGTTCAAAATAGATTGTTATAACCACAAGTTGTTGTTGTTGTTTTAATATAAGTCCCATGGTAACCAGAAAGGAATTATAGAACCTACGCAAATGAAAATGAGAAAGGATTCAAGGCATGCCAGTAAAATAAACAAAACATGAAGGAAGACAGCAAAAGAAAAGAGGGACAAAAGAACTACAAGATTGGCAGAAATCAGCAGATCAGCAATAGTAAGTCTCTTATTATAAAAAACTACTTTAAGTGTAAATGAATTAGGCTCCCCGGTAAAAAGGCAGAGTGACTGAATGGATTAAAAAAACAAGATCCAATTACATGTTTTTACAAAAAACTCCTTTTAGATAAAGGACAAAAAGACTTTAAGTCAAAATGGTCACAGAAGACAAAGAAAGACATTATATAATAATAAAAGTATCAATTCACTAGAAGATATAATGATTATAAATATATATGTGCCCAACATTATAGCACTTTATATGGAACAAACATTGACACAACTGAAAGGAGAAATAGACAGCAACATAATAATAGTAGGAGACTTCAATACCTCACTTTCAGTAATGGTTAGAACATCCAGACAGAAGATCAATATGGAAACACAAGACTTAACAATAAAAGACATACGCAGGACATTTCACTCAATAGTAGCATGATTAACATTTGTACCAAGTGCACATGGAACATTCTGCAGGACATATCACATGTTAGATCACAAAACAAATCTTAACAAATTTAAGAGTTTGAAATCATGCCGAGTAACTTTTCTAATCACAGAGGAATGAAATTAGAAATCAATAGCAGAAGTGGAAAATCTATAAATATGTAAATATTAAACATCACACTCTCTTGAACAGCCAGTGCATCAAAGAAGAAATCAAAGGGGAAATTAGAAAATATCTTGGGACAAATAAAAATGAAAATGCAAAATACTAAGACTTACGGGATGCAGCCAAGCAATACTGAGAGGGAAGTTCATCCTGGTAACAGCATACATTAAAAATGATGAAAAGATCTAGAATAAACAATAACTTTACATGTATGTCTGGGAACCAGAAAAAGAAGAACAAACTAATCCCAAAGTTAATAGAAGGAAGGAAACAATAAAGATTAGGGAAGCAATAAACAAAACAGAAAATAGAAAAAAACAGAACAAAATTAACAAAATTAGAGTTGGTTTTTGAGAAGATCAACAAAATTGAGAAATCTTTAGGTATATGAACTGGGAAAAAAAGAGAGAAGACTAAAATAAAATAAAAAATGAAAGGGGACATAACAACTGATGTCAAAGAAATGAATATAAGAAACTACTATTTTATGTTATTACATGTTAACAAACTGGATAACCTAGAAGAAATCAGTAAATTCTTAGAGAAATATCTACTGAGACTGAATCATAAGGAAACAGAAAATCTGAACAGACATATAACCAATAAGGAGATTGAATCAGTAACCAAAATGTCCCAACAAAGAAAAATGCATGACTAGATGGCTTTGTTGGTGAATTCTACCAAACATTTAAAGAAGAATTAACACCAGTCATTTTCGAACTTTTCCAAAAATCTGAAGAGAATGGAATGCTTCTAAACTCATTTTATAAGGCCAAAATTACCCTTATACCAAAACCAGACAAAGACACTACAAGACAAGAAAACTTCAGGTCAATATCCCTGATGAATATAGATGCAAAATCTTCATCAATATTTTAGTAAACTGAATTCCAGAGCACATTAAGAGAATCATACAATATGATTGATTGTGATTTATCCCTATGATGCAAAGATGGTTCAACATAAGAAAACCAATCAGTGTGACATATCACATCAGCAGAATAAAGGATAAAAAAATCACATGATAATAGATGTAGAAAAAACACTGGACAAAATTTAACACCGTTTTGTGATTAAAAACACTCAACAAACCAGGAATAGACGAAAGTTACCTCAACATAATAGAGGTCATATATGAAAAACCCACAACTGACATTATGCTTAGTGCTGAAAAATTGAAAGCTATTCCAACAAGTTCAGGAACAAGGGAAAGATGCCCAATCTTATAACTTCTATTCAACACAGTACTGGAAGTCTAAGCTAGAGCAATTAGATAAGAAAAAGAAACAGAAGGCTTCCATGTTGGAAAGGAAGAATTAAAATTATCTCTTGTTTGCAGGTATCATGATGTTTTATATAGAAAACCCTAAAGATTCCATTAAAAACTGTTAGAATTAATAAATTAATTCAGTGAAGTTTCAAGATACAAAATCAACATACAAAAATTAATTTCATTTCTAAATGTTAAAACCAAACAGTCTGAAGAAGCTACTAAGAAAACAATTCCATTTATAATCCCATCAAACATAATAAAATATTTAGGAATAAAGTTAACCAAGGAGGTGAAAGGCTTGTACAATGGAAACTGCACAACATTGCTAAAAACAATGAAAGAAGACACAACTCAATGGAAAGACACCTAGTGTTCATGATTGGAAGGCTTGATATTGTTAAAATGTTTATACTACCCAAAACAATATACAGATACAATGCAATTTATATTAGAATTCTAATGGCAGTTTTTATAGAAATTAAAAAAAAATCCTAAAATTCCCATGAAGCCACAAATGACTCCAAAAGCCCAAACAATCTTTTGAAAGATGAACAAAACTGAAGGCCTTATACTTCTTGACTTTAAAACACATTACAAAGCTAAGGTAATCAAAACAATATGCTACTGGTATAAAGGCATATATAGAGCAATGAAATAGACTAAAAAGCCCAGAAAAAAATCCCTATGCATATATGGTTAAAGGATGTTTACCAAGAGTGCCAAGATACACAATGGGGAAAATAGTCTCTTCAACAACTGGTGTTGGAAAAACTGAACATCCACATGCAAAAGAATGAAATTCGACTCTTACTTTACATTATACACAAAAATCAACTTAAAATGGATTAAAGACTTAAACATTAACACCTGAAATTATAAACCTCCTAAAAGAAAATGTAAGGGAATATTTTCATGACATCAGTCTTGATAATGATTTCTTGGATATGATATCAGAAGCTCAACCAACTGAAGCAAAAATTGACAAATGGCAACATATCAAATTAAAAAGTTTCTACGCCGCAAAGAAGACAATCCACGGAGCGAAAAAGAAACCTATGGAATGGGATAGAACATTTACACATCATATATCTGATAAGGGATTAATATTAAACTGTATGAGAAATCCCTACAACTCAGTATTAACAAAACAAAACAAAACAAAAAGTGTTGGGAAGGAGTTGGAGAAATTAGAATCCTTGTGTATTATTGCCATCTATAGAAAACAATATTAGGTGTCCTTAAAAAAAAAACAAACCTAAAAATGTACTGATGGTATAATCCAGCAATCCCACTTCTGGGTATTTATCCAAAAGAATAGAAAACAGGATCTCAAAGGAATATTTTTCACTCCTAAGTTTATTGCAGTGTTATTCACTTAGTCATGAGGTTGAAACAAGCTAAATGTCAGATGAATGGAAAAAGAAACATGGAATATTCATACAAAGGAATATTATTCATTGTTAAAAAAAAGAAGGAAATCTTGTAATATGCTACTTGAGGACATTAAGTGAAGTCATGCATTCACAGAAGGACAAATATTCCTGATTCCACTTATATGGCAGATGTAGTCAAACTCAGAAGCAGAGAGCAGAATGGTAGTTGCCAAGGCTGGAGGAGGGAGGTGCTGTCCAATGGATATAAAATTTCAGTTATGCAAGAAGAAAAAGTTCTTGAGGCCTTCTGTACAAAATTGTCTCTCTAGTTAACAATACTGTACATTTAAAAATTTGTTGAGAGGGTTGATTCCATGGTGTTTTTTTCCATCAGAATAAAAGACTTAAGGGCAAGTGGAAAAGGTTGGCTTCCTTCTCGTATTCGGTTTCTCTTTTTTAGGGAAGTACAATTTTCCTCTAGTAGGACTCGAGTGTGTCTGCCATGTGATGCTGGCTGAGACTAAATGCTGTACAGTGACTGTTTACTCTTGGATAATCAAATATGTATAACTGCAGTACTTATGACAATATAAAGTGATTTGGTTGCTAATATAAACACATTAGTCACACTCTGTGGTTGCAACTACTGTTAGTATTGAATTAACATAGCTATAAAGAATGACAAAGTTAAAAATCTTCCTGTTATCTGAAGACTGGAGTAATTCACAATGAGTCAAAATATCAGTTTGCTGTTTATGGGTGTCATATTCCAGTCACATAATATGATAATAATGGATGTTTTACTTTGAGTTGAACTTTAATCAGTCTTAAAAATTTGTTGGTAAAAATGAGCACAAATAGACACTATTTAATCTAATTATCCTAATAGAACATTTAAGAACAATTAATCTTGTTTAGAAAATAAGACAGCATAAAAGTGCATACCAAGTTGTTTCAGACTTTACGTTGAAAATAAAAATTCTAATAAATCAGCAATTCATTGCTGTTTCCTAAGCATATAGACAACCAATACTGCCTTACATTCGAAAGAATATAAGGAGAATAGTCTCTTAGTTTGAGTGAAGACAGTAATAGTCTTTGTCTCCAGGAACTGCTTCTTGGATGACAAGACAGTTGTCTGTATGGCAAACACAGGATACTTTTGAAGAAAGGAGTATAGACATTGCTATTACAATTTAGTCACAAAAATAGACCTTGGATTTATCTACAGTTATTCTTAGACCTGACCTAGCAAACATGAACAGGCTTTTTCTTCTTGTAATCTTAAAAGAGGAGGAGGGAGAAGAAGAAAGGGAAGGTGAAGGGGGATGCAATTTTTTTCGTACAGAAAATTGAAAAAGAGAGGAGTTACTTCAGTGAACAATGACAATGCAAAAGATTCTTTTTGAGTTGCCTGACAAGGCATTGATGTGGTGATTAAAAAAATAAAAACAGCAAAATCACATACTACTAGGAAATTCTCAGCAATTGTTGAAAATAAGACAGATAAGAATATGACACTAGGTCTGAATTTCAACATATCCCTCTACTAACTGTGTGACCCGGGACACATTACTTAACTGTTCTTAATTTGAGGGTTTTTTTTTGTTTTCATCCACAATATGGGATAATAATAGTACTGACTGGATTGTTGTGATCATTAAATGAGATAGTGCCTGCAGAGCACAGAGTAGAGGCTCAATAAATCTCAGCTTTTATGATATAATAATCTTTCTATTAGCTTAGGTCTCAAACTCAAAAATGAAGATTAATATGAATACTTGTCTTTCCTATCCACAGCCTAGTTAGTAATATCAATGAGTTTATTTATGTATATATTCTCTCTTTTTATAAGGTTAAGGTGCTATTACTGCAATTTTACACAAGTTGGATGGGTTTTAAAAACATAATGGCAAAGGCTGTGGGAATAGTAAGATAATTTAAATCTTCATACAAAATGCTCATATGAATGCTTACCCACTTTTTTCCAGAACATGGCAAGGCCAAAGCTTATTCAATTAATTACTACACTGTAGTGCTTGGACAAAGGAAGTTATAAAAATGGACCTTTGCAATACTACTAATAGAAACCATTGTCTTTTCTTCATTTGGATTTATGTCTAAACTTTGACATGCTGCAGGGTCCTCCTTGGATACAATCCATCTACTAGCCAACAGACTAAGGCAAATAGGCCTGAGGCTGGATTAGACATTTAAAATAAAGATCCTCCTGCCTCATTCTCCCTCTCTGTGCCACTTCTAATGTTGGAGGCAAACTCACACATGAAATGTTACTTGGCTTTCTGTTTCACAAACAAAAAACTCCAAATCCTTTGTGTGTTTATCATGTCTTATACAAGGAAGAATACCCATCTTGCTTTCTACAGAAGTAAATCCCTGTGATATACTTTATTCAATTAAAAAATATTTAATGAGGGGCATCTGGGTGGCTCAGTGGTTTGAGTGTCTGCCTTAGGCTCAGGTCATGATCTCAGGGTCCTGGGATCATGCACCACATCGGGCTCCCTGTTCAGCGGGGAGTCTGCTTCTCCCTCTCCCTCTGCTGCTCCCCCTACTAGTACTTGCTCTCTCTCTCTCTCTCAAATAAATAAAGTCTTTGGAAAAAATATTTAATGAGTGCTTGCTATGGGCCTATACTTTGCATTTTCTGCAGATAACATAGTTGGACACTATGTGAAGATCCTGACTACAAAAAGTTTGCATTATAGTGGATGAGTGATATAGCCCAATACAATAATGTAAATATAGGGAGTACAGAATTATATAAAAGCAAAGCCCATCCTAAATTTAGGACTAAAGACAGTGATCATTTAAATATTCAAGGAAGTCATTTCTGAACTGATGTTTGAAGAATGAGTCAGCATGACTCAGATAAGAGGTAGTGTGGATGGGTTTTAGGGCTACTGGACTTTGTGGTGGAGAGAGTTCTAGGTTAAGGAAATAGCACGCTTGGAGTCCCAGAGTTGAGAGGACATGGTGTATTCAAGGAACCGAAAGAACTAGTTTAGGTGGAGCAGAAAAGGCAGAGGGGAAGAAGAGATCAAGACAAGACAGAAGGCTGAAGAGAACAAGTGTCAGATCATAAAGGATCTTGTATGCAATGTAAAATTTGGATTTTATCATACAAGCAAGGGGGATGGGCTTTGTAAGATTCTATGTACTGGGGTAAAATAATCAGACTTGTATTTTAGAATCTTCAAGTAGCACAATGAAAAAAATTAACTGTGGTGCTTCACAGCTAAGGCAGGATACCCCTCGAGGAGGAGTTAGGGTGATTCACCTGGGTTAAACCTGTGCCCTGAGCTAGGGCAGAGGCTGTGGTGCTGAAAGAGCACAGCAGGTGTGAGAGGCAACCAGAGGATCAGTCGGAATCAGTAATTATTGGGTCTGGCCTGGGAAGAGGAGTCTGTAAATTCTAGGATGAGCTAGACACAGCAGATAGCTTTATGGATAGGCACGTCCTTAGCATTCCAATGCTCTCCTTATTCTGAAAATCTGTCAACGCAGACATACATACTTGAAAGTTCTAGCTTGTCCTGCCATTCTTGCATCCACCAGCTGTTTATTGAGAACTTACTAGGTAGAGGGATAGTGTCAGAATGATTGAGATCCCTTTCTCACAAAGCTAATCGTTTTCTGGGAGATCCTGACAAGTAAGTCAGCAGTAGAGCAGGATAAGAAATACAACTGGAGCATCCGTGGGCTTTCTGACAGACCCTTAGCATGTAAGGAAGAGAGCCTGGCCTCAGCTATCTCATGCACCTGCCGTGTACCGTCAAGCACGTCTCCCAGAACTTGAACTGGAGTCGGTTGCCTCCTCCAACCTCATCTCTCCACTGTCACTCTGCACATTCTTGGCTTTGCTACTTTCTGTGCATCTGGAAGACTATTCCCTCTACCCTAAAATACATTTCTTATTTCTGCTTCTTCAAAATGTTGGCTTATTGTGGCCCATTAAAGCCTTCCACTCCAAATTTCTTATATTTAAAATTATAAACAAGGGTCTGATAGTCCCATCTAAATGTCTTTACATTGGGAACATCAAAAGATCTATGCTTTTGCTGCCCTTGGGCCCTCTGCCCACTTCTGGTCTAATTATAAGACTGGGTTAAATAAAAGCCCATTATGACCACGTGGTCCAGAATTTGGCCACATAGGATTTGGGTTATTTGCAGGAGATGGAGATGTGTGTGTGTAGCAGGCTTCTTCAGGGTCAACTTAGTCAATATATAACATACAGAATTGCAGCAGAGCAGTGGGCATCCAACATAAAGTGCATGTGGGGAGGGGAGTATGTGGAGACGAGGAGGCTGACAGAAGGAAAAATGTCTCAGGGTAGATGATATTTAGGTTGATTCTTGGACAAAAAGGAGGATGGAGAGGGGTGAAGAAAGGAAGCACCCTTGTTAGTGGTCATTTCCATTGTGAAGGCATGAAGGAGTAAGAAGCCAGGCACCTTCAAGAAATAGGGAAGTTAACATGGCTGACTGTTGCAGCTTTCAGTCAGCTAAGGAAATGTAAACACTTGGCTGTAGCCGTGTTTTTCAAACAGGACTCTGTGAGTCTCAGGGAAGTGGTTCAGTGGTTGCAGTGGAGTCAAAGACACTAGCAAGTTTTCACCTCCTTTCCTTCATTTTCAAGTAAAGAGAAAATGAAAAAGATACAGCATTTTCTCTTTTGTATTTAGTGTCCTGGGGCTGCCATAACCAAGTACCACGAACTGGGTGGCTTAAAACAACAGAAATCTATTTTCACAGTTCTCAAGGTTAAAAGTCAAGGTGTTGGCTCAGTCAGTTAGGGAGCCGACTCTTGATTTCAGTTCAGGTCATGATCTCAGGGTCCTGAGATCAAGCCCCTTCTGGGGTTCTGCGCTGCGCATGGAACCTGCTTAAGATCCTCTCTCTCCCTTTGCCACTCCCCTTCTTGCACTCTCCTTTGCTCTCTCTCTCTCTCTAAAAAAAGAAAAAGAAAAAAAAAAAAAGCCAAGGTGTTGGCAAAGTTGGGTCCTGCTGGAGACTATAAGGCAGAAACTGTTTCAGGCTTCTCTCCTAGCTTCAGGTGGCTGCCTGCAGTGCTTGAAATTCCTTGGACTGCAGCTGAATCACTCCAATCTCTGCATCCATCTTCACATGATCTTCTAATAAGGACACCCGTCCCAAGATTTATGGCCCACTCTAATCCAGGATGACCGCATCTTAACTTGATTACGTATGCAAAGACCCTATTTCCAAAAAAGGTTACATTCACAAGTGACGGGTGGTGGGACTTCAACAAATCTTTCCGGGGGACACAAATCAATCTATGACAAGCATTTCTTCTTCAATGAGACTCTATGACTCTCCAGGGAGTGATTCGGTTGTTGCAAAGGATTCACAGAGACGACCAAGCTGTAACCTTCTTTGTTTTTAAGGGAAAGGAAAAGGGAAGGGACTGTATGTATGTATGTATGTATGTGTTGCTATTGAATACTTGCTGATTTCCTTTGGCCTTCAGACGTGTTTTTATTCTGACGGCTGCAGTAAGAACTAGAGTAGCAAGCCGGCCTGAGCATGTGCCTTACATAGACTCCCCTATTTTATTGCAAACGGCTGTGCCAGCCAGGTCATTCATATGAGAGGCATGAATGAGACCATGAGAATGACATAAGCGCTGTGTCAAGTGGAAGGAGAACAGTTGTAAACATAGAATGTAGAGGAATGCTTCCGAAGCATATCGCCTTGGAGCTTCCAGCCCTCTGATGTCACTGCTAACAGCGAGGTTGCAGATGGAAGGCAAACCACAGCAGTGTGCAGCTATACACACTGAGGTAGCTCCAGTCCAGAAATGGTCTCCAATGAAAACAAAGGCGCTCCAAGAAACATAAGTTTGAGAAGCACAGTCACAGAAGTCGTGGACCTTATGAGCAGTTTCTACACAATACGCTCTTCGGCTAGCATAAGGGGATTAGGAGGGATGTCCAGGGCCTGGTCCCATCTGAATTTCCAGGAAGTGTACACCGTCTGAGCAGTAGCTCTGTGGCATTAAGGGTTTTCCCTGTGAGGGCTGCTCACAGAGAAAGTCGTAGCATAAATACCAAATTAGATGACAGTAATCCTCGTTGACATGCAAAGTGTGCCAGTCTTGCATCTGGCACTCAGCAACAGAACATAAATTCTCCTATCTCTGAAGGGGATTAATCTGCATTTCTAGTTCATAAAGATGTTTTTAGTAGATATTTTGGCTCTCAGAAAAGAATACGCCTCAAAAACTCAAGCAACCGACTTCTGTTAGGAAACGCCTCCCCAAAGTGGAAGAGATAATGACATTTTATTTCTAAGCATAGTTTTCTATATACTATTCTTTTAATGGCCATCCAAGTACAGGATTTTACTGAACAATCCTCAGTCTCATCACTAACATATTGATAATTTTAGAGCAGGATATGTGAGCGTCATTCTGGAAAGACAAAAGAGGGCGAGGAAGAAGCCTCTCATATCCAGCCCCCTGTGTGACATTCTCACTTGGATGGGGACTAGCCTTCTTGAACTTCACATTTCTAACACGGACACATTTCCTACAGAAGGGCTCCTTCTGTAATTTTGCAAACTCATTCTTCCATTTTCTCGGGCCATAAATCTTGGAGTCATCGTATACGCCTCTCTTTCCACTAAACTCGTGTATAATCCATCAACTCCTTTCAGCTCTCTAGTTTTGTTTCTTTTTGGTTTTGGAGTGGAAGCAGAACCCAGCACTAACAGCCCTGGTCTAAGCCATCATTTTTCTCACCTAAACTCTTGAAACCTTCTGGTGGTTTTCTCTGCTTCCACACATGGCCCGGGCAATCTTTCTGGCACCGGAAGCCAGAGTCCTTTCATAGCCTAGGTCAGATCGTGTCGCTCCTGCGCTCTGGATCGTCCCCTGATGTTTTGTCTCACTCAAAGTACCTTCTAAATTCTTCTTGTGGCCTCTGGGGTCCAGTGGAATTCCACTGTTGCCCCTTTCACCTGTATGTCTCTGTGCCCGGTCATCCTCAGCCCCCACCCCTCTGGCCCGCTCTGCCCCAGTCACCTCTCCTCCTTGTTTCCCTGCTCTGCTTTGGATATTCCAAAGCATGTGCTGCCCTCAGCTCTTTAGTAGTCTCACTGTTTGGGTCTCATTGTCACATGCCTGACTCCCTTACTTCCTTACTTAGATCTCTGTGCATATGTCTCATCTAAGGCCTTCACTGCACACCCGCAAAGGAATGGCGCTTCCTTCCCTTCTCTTCTATGTTTTATTTTCCCTTACCCTATTCTATGTTTCTTCTTAGCATTTGTTTTCACCGTAACATTTTCTATATATGTGGTTTTTGTCCATTCATTTCCTTTCTACTCACTAGAATGTAAGCTCTATTTCAGCAGGAACTTGATTTTGTTTGTCGCTGTATCTCATTCTTTAGTAACTACAATAGTGGTTGGCACAGAGTAGAAACTCAGGTTTCTCGAAAAAATAGGTAAGTGACTTATTGGTTAAATAAATAAATATATAAAAGGGAATTTCATACATATGCTAAAATTGACTATTTTCCCCCTCTATTTTAGTGCAACAGAGACATCTAAAGGTGTAAAGAAGACTAAAAGGCAAGGCTAACATGAGAATATTGTAACGATTACGGTGGTATGTGTTAGAAAACACCTATGAATCTATGAGCCCAGTTCCTATTAGTCTAAGAAGAAAATAGCCTAAAATGCAACCTTAGGGATTAACCATTTGCTTAATTGTACAAGGCAAATAAAAATTTAATTTATAAAGGATTTATAGCCATGATGTTTTTATTTGAATATTTTAGTAACCAATAGATGTTTACCAAGTGGGAATCAAATGCATGTAAGGTGCAGTTTGAGGAGGCAAAGCAAACCCTTGCCTTCAAAAGATTTCAGCTCGTTGAGGTGACAAAACAGAAAACATGTGAAGTAATCCAGAAACAGCCCATCTGAATATCACAATGAAAATAGCATCATGAAAAATTAAACCAATAAATTCTAAGGAGTTGTCAAAGAAAGAAGTTATCAGATATCTCGGGTGCATTTTGAGTCCCCCAAACCAAGGTACACATAACAGAGTAGTATGTGAGAGCAAATACAGAATAGGGAGGGAAAACAGTGGATGCATTGATTTAATAAGCGTTTACGGAGCATTCACTGATACCAATCATATGCTAGGCACTGGGTAATAAAACCAAAATACAGCCTGTGTCCCCAGTCTATAGTGAAATCCACCTCAATCAGTGATTTCATAGCAATGGGAAGTATTCAGTGGTTGGCATTTGACCAAAGTACTATGGGAGCACAACAGAAGGGAAATTGCCTTTACCTGGGAAAGAGCAAGACCAGGCCAAAATGTCACTGCTGCTGAGACTTACAGGATGAATAGAAGCTGGCAAGAAAATAACATGTGTGAGTGTGAGTGTGTATGTGTGTGTGTGTGCGTGTGCATTCCAAGAAGAGAGACAGCAAGTACTTAGGTGAGGAGACAAGAAGGAAGTATCATGTGGGGGAAGCTAGGGACAGCTGGATGCTGCTGAAGCATCCCTACAGAGATCAGAAAGAAGAGTCACAGGCCAGATTAGGAAAGGCTTTGTAAATATTGCCGGAGAGCTTGAGGATATTCCTTTTTAGTTTTTCTTTTTCTTTCTTTCTTTCTTTCTTTCTTTCTTTCTTTCTTTCTTTCTTTCTTTCTTTCTTTCTTTCTCTTTCTTTCTTTCTTTCTTTCTTTCTTTCTTTCTTTCTTTCTTTCTTTCTTTCTTTCTTTCTTTCTTTCTTTCTTTCTTTCCTTCCTTCCTTCCTTCCTTCCTTCCTTCTTTCTTTCTTTCTTTCTTTCTTTCTTTCTTTCTTTCTTCTTTCTTTCTTTCTTTCTTTCCTCTCTCTTATCATTTTAACCATTTTTGATTGTACAATTTAGTGTCATTCAATACATTGACAATGTTGTGTAACCAACACCATTTGTTATTTCCAGAATATTTTATCATCCCAAACAGAAACTCTGTACTCATAAAACAGTTGCTCCTCCTCTCAGGCCTTATTTTTAGAAATTGAAGTGATATGTGGACTATAAATTGGAATAGGAGAGGTAAATTAGAATAATGTTACAAATCTGATTTCAGTTGTTATGTTTTTAAGTTGTGTTTTTAAGCTATTTTTAAGGAAAATCATTTTGATGTCAACTTTATATTCAATGAGATTATATGAAAATTGCCATTTTTAAGCTAGTATGGGCAGAAAGTCATATGTAAAAGCTTGTTTTTATGCAAACTCATATTCTTCAACTTGTTTTCCCCTAGAGAACTATTGCTTTTTAAAATAAACTAGGCTAGTTTAGTGGAAAAGCATTTTTATATTTTTTTGAAAAGAAACCTATCTAATTTTGTAATTAAGAGACTGCATTTCTGCCAGATTTTATTTGATGTAAACTCATGTTTACAATTGGTTTTGATTAAAAATTCAGTTACCCAGTCTTGTTTTCAGAGTATGACAGTGGTTAAGCTAGTTTAATTGAAAATTCATATTTATAAGCTTTATTTATGAAAACTCATGTTTTCTGAATTTTCTGATAAAAATTTTAGAATTTTCTTTGTTTAGAAGAACTAAAGTTTTAAACCATTTCTAATTAAAATTTATTTCCCCAAGGTATTTGTATTAGAATGCATGTATCCAATTACATTTGATAAAACTTACTTTATTTCAAACGTATATCTAAAAATACTTGATGATTAAGCAGATATAGAATGGGCAGGACAGAAAGAAGTTAACTTAGGATTCTAAGTAAAATAACCAATTCAATTAAAATGCAATTCTTAGTATCATAAATAATACACAGTAATATTATCATGAAAATTTAGATTGGGATGTTCTTTATGACTTCCATGACTTTTTCATTCTTTCCTAACTCATCTTCCATTTTCTGTCTTATTCACAGATTTCTCCCTCCTGGTGCTTCTTGGACAGTCCCTAAGTTTCAATCCTTATTTTTCCTGTTATTTTTCTCTATTCTCTTTTCCGCAATGGCAAGAATTCACTCTGATGGATTTGAATATCTATCTCAGGTTACCTTGTAGTCAACAAGTTAATGTTTCCTTGATGTCCAACTTTGTATTTTTGACTTTGTTGGACATCATCAGAGTATCCATGAATGACCCTGAGGATCTGTGCAAACAATGTGTCAAAATTCTCTCTCATTATTTTCCGAAGCTCCCCTTCTTTTGAGTTCCCTTTTCCATTACCACCTCCACTGTGTGGTTCCCAATAAGGTACTAAGTCCAAATAGCCTCTGTGATGTCTTTCATATTTATTCCCTCTTTTACTTCCCTACCAAATCTCTGTATGCCATGGTCTCAGCGTTCATGAACGGAGCTCTTACTGTTCTCTATTTATTTCCTGAACTTGTCCCACAAAATCTATTTTATTCACTGTAGCTAGAGCAGTCTTTGTAAAGTATGACTGACTAGTCTAGAAATTTTTTCATGCCGTTCTGCAGGTAAGAGAACCAATGCACCAAACTGGACTCATAACGTAGTTCAAAAACTAGTTCTTTCTCTTGCATTCCACATTTCATGAGATGGCATCCCCAACAGAACATATATAGCTACATATTTGTTTTACTCCTTATCCTCACCTCCTAGAATAGTATTTGTCATCTAACAGACACTAAATGAGAATTTTTGAATGAATTTTGACATCATCTTCCATCTCTAATCAATCAAGCTTTATATATTTTATATTCTCCAAATGTTTCTACTTTTCTTTTCTATGCTTTCTACCACCAATCTGCTCAGCTGTCCTTATTTCTTGCTGGGGGTATATGCCAGTAGCCTTCTTACTGATGACTGTTTTATCTAATGAGTAGATAAAACTATGTCATTTTTCTGTTTAGAACTCATCAGTGGTCCCCTTGGATCAGATCCTAGGCTTTTAGCCTTGAATCAAAACTCTATGATCCAACATGTGCTTGTCCTGCAGGATTATATGTTCCCACTCCCGGCCTTATCTTCATATTCTGCCTTATGAAACTTGTAGCCTTTCTCTGTCCAATCCTCCCAACAGTCTCAATTTGTCCAAGACTGAGGGGGTTCCCAGGACACAGCATTTTCAGTGATAAAATTGGGAAAGTACGGGGAAAACCAGGACCACCCCATAACACTCGAGGCAGTTTCTAGCCTCTGTACCATTAGGCCATAAGTCAACTCTCCCTGGAATTCGATTTCTTCCCCTCTTTGTCTAAGCCTCACTGATCCTTGAAAATTATGCCAGGCAGCACTATAGTAAGCCCCCCATTAACCCTGGGCCAAGGGAACCAGGCAATGACTTCCCAAAACTCAAAGACTGTCATGTTTCTCTTTAAATTCCTAGAAACTTTTGAAATGCTCAATTTTAAAGAGCAACTAATAAATATGCATTAAATGAATAAATTACCTTCCAACAGAATAAATTCTAAAACCTACAATTTGACTTTCAAGACCTCGATGAATAAGCCCTATTTTAACAATTAATCCATTTCAATTCTTTCTGTTAGACTTGATGTAATTATTCATTTTGTATAAGATTTATTGAGTGTCTATAAATTTTCAAGGCTTAATTCTCTTCTGTATTACTTTCTATTATTTACTCTCAATTGAATCTTTTTTTTTCGAATGTGCCATGTTAATTTCTTTCTGTTTTTTTTTATCTTTTATTGTAAGACCATCCTCAAAATATACTTATCTGTATCTTTACTTCTCCAAATTCATTTTATTTGCTGAGGTTCAGATTAGCTGCAATTGCCTCCATGAAAACTGATTCGATTAGCAGTCCAAAGTAATTTCTGTAATTTTGGGCTGTACCTTGTTTAGGTCTTTTTTACATTCCTTGATACTTTTTGAGTTGTGCTATATTATTTGTAGTCTTTGTTTTTCTTCCTTACTAGATTGGAAGCACTCATCTCTGTATCTTCATCATTATGTAATTCAAAGCCTTGTGTGTTCAATGAATTAAATATTAATTTGTGTTTTAGGATTAAAATTTAAGAATGTGGCATGATTTTTGAAATCCAAATGAATAATGAAAATGTCTATGCCCATTGAACATGGAAATTATTATGCTCCAGACCATCTGGTGAGAGGTAGGCAGATTTAAAAGCATTTTAAATTTATTTTTCTAGCTATGAATTAGGACATTTCTTCTATAGGTCATTAAGTGTAACCTTGACAACAAGCTTTCCCGTTTTTATGTCAAAAAATAATTTATACAGAAAGTTTTTTTAAATTTTTTTACAACTCAAAGTCAAACACCCTTCCTTCAAATTTAAAATTGCCTCAGCTTACTATATTTCTATGTCTTTTTTATAAACTGTTGTCATGGAAACAGTGATTCAGATGTTTTGTCTTCCCTCAAATTTCACATCTGCTATCATTCTATAATATATATCACATACACACACACACAAAAGAAACAGACATCTTTGCTGCTTGTGAAGATCAAGGTTAATGTTTTATAATGTGACTACATAACCCTTTATACTAGTGACTAATATTTGGAAAATAACTGGGGAACAGTAGGATACCCTTGATTTAAAAATATTTAGTAGAGGTAATTTACAAACTGAAAAACAAAATGATTTTTGCTTTACTAAAATATTATTTTCAAGTATTCAGCACATTGCCATATAGTTCTGTTATTTTGAAGTGCTTTGTGATCTTGCCCTTGCCTTTTAGATTTACTCCTGTAAGTTATTGTCCCTTCAAATCATGTCAGTTCTATTAAGGGCCTTCACTCCTCCCTCCCTGAATTCCTTGTTTAGCCTTTGTAACTTTCTCACCCATACAATGTAATGGCAGAATCTATCCTTTCCCCTCTGTACTGCATATAATTATGCTCTTAATCCCTTTCATGAAGACATTGATTTGGCTGTTTATTTTTCTTTTAGACAAAGAATATGTCACCATCACCAGGTAAAATGCATAGAAGAAAGAGCCAAAGATTAGATGTGAAGAATTCTGACTGGTAGCCGTTGTGTTGAAATACGAGTTTTCAGCATTCAGAGAAATCAGCAAGGATTAATATCTGCAAGGCTTTTTCTTTAAAATCAATTATGTGACCAACCCAGCACAGATTCATATCCTCCACCTGGGTCAGCAAATCTGTTATCATTCAAAATCTTACCTCTTACCTGGTTTGTGCCCTGGAGTGAATCTCAGGAATGTGAGTACTGCACCTTTCCCCATGGCTAATTCCTACTGCAGGGTCGCTATGGTCATAAATATTTTTGAAAAGACTATGTATGTAAATTATCTCAAAATTAATTATTCCTTCTATGAGTGGCTTTTTGAGTAGACTGAATTAACTTAATTGTTCATTTGCTCAGATAACAGACATAATCTGAATACCTTCTGGGAATAGAGCTATGTTAGGAAGCCATGATATCGAATTTAAGGAGTTTTTAGTATAGTAGGGTATGTAAATGGAACCAAATAGCATAGTAAATCAAAACTTGATAAGCATCACAAAAATATTCAAAAACATTCTTAGGAATTTAGTGGCTCACTTCTGACCGGGAGGATCATGGAATATATGAGCAAGGATGGGGAGGTAAGACAATGCATAAGCCTTGAGGCTTGAGAGAGTATTGCTGCCAATTACAGACATGACAAGCAAGGAGGAATTTCTGGTTAAAAGGATATCCTTTCAGATATCCTTTTAGACATGTTAAGTTTGATTTGCTGTGAAACATCCAGGGAGATATCTCTAACATGCAGTTATAAAAACAAAGCTGAAGTTCAAGAAAGAGATTAGATGACGATATATAAATATGATGGTCAACTGCATTAATGATTGGTTGAAGTTTTAGAGACCATTGACTTATGAAAGATGACAGTATTAAGATTCATAAGAAGATAGTATGGAGATTGCTAAGGAAATAGAGAACAAAAAGCAAACAGACAAAAACAACACAAACCAAACCAAACCAAAAAAAAAACCAAACAAACAAACAAAAAAATAAACCTGCCCAAACCTTGGAAATGTTTAAAGAGAGTAAGAAAAAATCAGGATGAAAAGCATGAGAACAGGGGCAGCTGGGAGGCACAGCTGGTTAAGTGTCTAACTCTTGGTTTCTGCTCAGGTCATGATCTCAGGATTCTGGGATCAAGCCCAGCTTCAGGCTTGAGCTCAATGGGGAGTCCGCTTCAGGATTCTCTCTCTCTCTCCCTCTGCCCCTCCCTCTGCTCATGCACAAGGGTGTGCCCTTTCCCTCGCTCTCTCTTTCTTAAAAATAAATAAATATTTTTTTAAAAAAAGAAAAGTGTGAGAATATAGTATGATGGGAATCAACAAAAGTTGCAGAAAACATACAGAAAGGAAAGGGTTTGTCATCTCGTCAGTTGGAGGATAATAATGAAGAAGTGACACTTGGCTATATTTTAGATATCAGATTTGCTGAACTATGGGGGAAAGAAGATTGTATGGGGTTACAGGCTAAATGAAGGAGCAAGTGTACACTACCATCGGAAAAAGTTTCAATGAAGAGAGAAAAATGTAGTGAGCAGAAATTGGAAGACCACAGAGTTTTGTAACGATCAACTGACAATGTAGAATTATATTCTTACATTTTTAAAACTCTGATTTCTTTCCTGGCTGTAATATATCAATATGGTGCTGCTTGACTTTTGTGTGTTTGTGCCATTCTGCCATGCTTATTATTATTATTTTGTGTGTGTGTGGGTACAGTTTACATTATCTCATAAAATGGCCTATTTTCAGGATGACCACAACAGATCTTAAAGCCTGGCCAATGTACCAGCTAGTAGACTGCAAAGGGAGGCAAGGTCTCCATGTTTATGTAACATAAATTATAATGACCTTAACTGGCCAAGAGTTGACAGCATCCCCTCTGTACTTTAATATTATTTATTTATTTCTAAGTATTTTATTAATGAATTCATAGAATTTATTTTTTTTACCCTTTATTTGTTTGATATGCAGCTTTTCATTGTAAGAATTCCAGATTTTTTTTTCAGTGAGAATCCAAAAAATATTTTTATTCCACCCATAAAGAGATTATCTGTGTTAAGACATCTATGCAATCTGGGCCCAAAAATCACATTCACGAAAGATAAGGAAGGGCAGAAAAAGCAAGGAGAACATTCTGTCACATCTCCCTCATTTTGCTCATAGAATATATAAGGTTTTAATGAAAATCAATTAAAAATTTTCTCCCAGGCTTCCAACACCTGAGAAAATCATGGAAATCTGTAGAACTTTGGTGAAAGATTTTTTTAAAAGCTTAGAAAGTGGCTTTATTAAGTCAGCTCGTCCTTCTCTGCAACCTGAAAGCAGCTTCCTTCGCTCTTTGAAGCATCCATCAGGCGCCCTGCCAGGTGTGACACAGACCTCATTCCTGGCGCTGAGATCCTCTCTCATTGTGTTTGCGCTTCAGGGCATGTTTCAAAACTGATAGATCAAATTCTTAGTTCAGCCAGTCTTTAAAAAACAGGCAATTTATAAATGAGCTATTTTAGCCCTGAGAAAGAAGTATTTGTTGGATCATTAGTAATGGAATGTTCTGATCTTTAATTCTCTGCATAACATATTTTGTATGAATCCTGAATTATCAAGTGGATTTTATAGAGAAGGAAAGAGAATGAGCCAGTAGTTAAAAATTTTTGTTTTGATTTTTTTTCAGTCTGTCAAAGCAAATATTGGAGACCTTTAAAAATCTGTTTTGGAGAAAAGGCTTTAAAAAGTGTAAATTTGAAAATCCATGCTGTAATTATGTATCGTATAAATTCTGACACTCTTCCATGGTGTGTGACTTGAGAGGAAAAAAGGCCACGGAAGAAAATATTCTATGCTTTTTTTCTTCTTTTTTTCTTCTCAATGTAAGAAAAAGCAGGTTCCAGGAGTATGTTTAAAGGTTAAAAGTGTTCATAAATTTAAAAAATCAAGGAAAATAAAATGAACCTTGAAAAGAATTCTAATATTTTGTTTGGAGTATCTTTAAAATAGAAAACAGATAAAAACTATTTACTTTTTTTTTTTGTCTTTAAAAGGAACAAAATGAGGTGGAATTGGACCATTTATGGTAAGAAGTAGGTGCATCAAAGGCTAAATCCTACCGAGTCTCGCTGTCTTGAATTTTAGAATTCTAAGATAGCTTTAAAATTCTTGTTGCTTTGGCTAATACAAATATTGTGGGAACAAGAGATTTGTCTGCTTCAAGAAACCAATGTGTTCTTAATTTTTTTCCAAGTACATTTTACTGTAATATTACCTATAACTGTGAAAATCTGTTTTATGTTTATAGAGGGACAAGATCTCCAACTTAGTATGGACCTTCAAGAATAATTTTTATAATAAATTCCATATATTATTCAGAAAATGCATTTTTTGCTTTAAATTTTTAAATAGTGTCTGGGTTACCTGGGCAGCTCAGTCGGTTAAGTACCTGCCTTCTCTCAGGTCATGATCCTGGGGTCCTGGGATCGGGCCCCGCATCATGCTCCCTCTCATTCTCTCTCTCTCTCTCAAATAAATAAAATCCTTAGGAAAAAAAAATCTTAAGCAGTGTCATTGTTGCAGTTGAGTTGCTCCTGTCCCTTCTGAGCAGTAACTTTACAATATTCGGTTGGGAGTCATTTTCCATCACATAAACGTGTGTTGTGAGACAGGTCTTGCCAATACAACAATGAGTTATTTAAACCCAAATATTTTTAAGGAAAGCCAAAAACTTTTTTTCAGATACATCAAAATTTATTAAAGCAATCATCTACAGACTCTATCACTACTTTCTCTTCTTTCTCCTCATCAGCTTCTCATCGTTATTAGTATCTAAAATTCTCAAACCATTGGAACTTCCAGAGCTTTTGAACTGAGACATGCTATTTTTATTCTAGTCACTAGAAGCTTAGTCATGAATATTATTTGGGGAATTCATCTAAGATTAGTTATAAAGTTTTAAGATTCTAAATAAATTCCTGACCCCTAAACAGCACAGGTTTTCTTGGCAGCAAAAGACCTATAAAAGGAAATAAATTAAAGCAGAAAGAGGACATTTGCATATTTTTAATGTTTAGTCTCTCTCTTGGTTATATTGGAAAACTTGGGCCAGCATATTTCCAGTAACATTTAAAAAGAAAAAGTGTTTTTTTCTCACTTCTGAACTTCCATTTTTTTTATGTTACAGCATCTTTTGCCTTTTAGATATTTTCTTTTTCATAGAATCTTTCAATTAATTTTGTTCATTAGATTTCTTCTTTGATTCTTAACCAATTTTCATATGATTTAAGTTCATTGAGAGTTTTCAGTGCTTACTTAATTAAATATATACCAATTTTGTTACTTTCTGAAACTATTCAAATTGTCTGTATTACCTAAATTCCAGATTTGGATATCAAAGCTTGAGTAAATAAAGTAGAAGATTTGTAAGTTCAACAAGCATTTACTGGATCACTACTATATTCAAGGTTTTTAGTTTAATGCTACAGGTACTAATAGAAAAATAGTTACATAAGAACTTTTGATATATGTAGTTGGGATATTGTATCTGAAATACAGTTAGAGTAAACTAACTGTCATCATGTAAGGGTTTTAAATAGTTGAGAGGATTAGAAAAGACAAATCTGAAGGAGATGAAATTTGAACTGGTGGTCTTTAGGGATAAGTAGAATTGACGTGATGTCTGGGAGGGAGAAAGAGGTAGCAGGATTCCTGAGAATGGATGAAGCGTGAGTAATGTCTCAAAAGAAGAAAATCGTAGGGACACATTTACAACTTCACATAGCTGGATTATTGAATATTCATGGGGGATCAGTGGGATATTAAGCAGGGAAACGAGGTAGAGGCCACCTTGTAGAGGTCTCTAATATTTGATTGCATGGACACAAAGAGGTAATTGATTGTCCTTAAAAAGGAGACCTGGTAACTTAAAAAAAAATAATAATTGGACGTTGGCATTTTCAGTGGATTAGAACAGAAAGGCCTGTAGGAGAGAAAGCAATTTATGAGGATTTGCAATAAACATTGTGCTTTAAATGGGATTGAACGGCATTATGGACACGGACTTTACAGGCTTTTCAATTGTGTGAATATGGCCCCAAATGTCATAAATGATCAAAGGTCTGTGCCTTGGTGAATAGAAGCAAATAGAAGCATCTTAGGAAGAGATAGATAGATCAGAAGAAGGAGTTAGCTCTGAGGGAGGAAGTATAGTTTTCTTTGGTCATACCAACTTTGAGGTCACAGTGGAAGCATCCAACAGACAATGTCTAACACTCTGTTGTAACCACAGGCCTTGAGCTTGGCAAAGAGGTCACTGGGATTTGAGATACACATGAGAGAGTCATTTCCATAGACAAGATTGCTAACGACCATGAGATGAGAACAGAGATGTGTACTCTGAGGGACTGAGTACTGAGGGGAAAGACATGCGTACTCACAGAAAAAAACCTTGAGAAATATATTTAAATGGGTGTAGAGAGAAAGTAAGTGGAGTTGCAGAGCAATTAAAAAAGAAGTAGGAAAATTTCATGGGGAAAAAAGAATCAAATGAGTCTGTCACGAAGGCGTGGAATGAAACTGTAGAGGGGATAAGGATGAAAAGAACTGAGAAAAGCTCTCTGTCCTTGGAGATGAGGAGGCCATGGGTACCTTAGTAAGAGGAATTGCAGTAGACAGGCAGAAAGGAAGACAGACCACAGGAAGGGAATGGAAAAAGTGTGGGGTGTGGTGCCAAGCAGTCTTCCATGTAGAAACACTGTAGGTGATTGGACTCAAGAGAACAAAGACCCTCAGTGGCAGCTTGAAGGAACAGCAGAGTTGAAGGATCATCCAAATCCATTTATTGGATGAGGATATCTCTACATGTGGGCAGTAGAGAAGAAAGCCACAGAATTAGAAGATGGGAGAAAGAGTACAATTGAATAACCAAGTACTTAAAGAGGGAGTAATCCAGAGTACAGGCAGCTGAACTGTGTATCAAAGCATCATTTCTTTTTCAGAAAAAAAAAAAAAAAAAGGACTGTAAAGAGGTGTGTGTGTGTGTGTGTGTGTGTGTGTGTGTGTGTGTGTGTTAATGGGTATTTTTTTCTTCTCAAGTTGCTGGCCCAATACAGGAGATCTCAATCTCATCAAAGTAGGGCATAAGGTCCTGCTGAGATTGATAAGATCTGGATGAGGTTAAGGATTTGTGTGAAAGGTTTTTAAAAAGTGTTATAAGAAGCATCAATCTAGGACTAGACTGAAGATATATGTTACTTCTTGACTTTGATCATTATTATTTTTCCACTTAATTGTTAGAGACTTCTGATTATGCTCAAAATAGAAATAATAAAGTAATTTTTTTAGTGAATCCTAATAGTGAAAAGATTATGTAAATTTACTGATAAAACTTCTATTTTTTTTTTCTTTTTGGTAACTGTGGCTAGAATTCAAAAATAATTTTCACTTCAGTTTATTCTGTAGATATGCTCTTTTGTGCTTTAATTCTTAGAATGGATGAAGTCACATATTAGCAATATTAAAGCAATTAGCCATATTTATGATTATCCATTTAAATATGCAGTACATGCTATATAGCTTTGTACATATAAAACCACATAATATATCATAATTATCAATTTAAATTATATATACACAGTATAACTATTTTTTCCTTGAAAATCAGTTAATTGCTATGATTGAAAATATCATGATTTATCAGGTACTTGCAAGGAAATGCTATTAGGTATGTTAGAGTAGAGAGATTCTACTAAGAAAGTTTTCTAATTTGAACATCTGGAATTGCTATACACACACACGCAGAGACACCCACAGTGTCTTAAAATTTGATGAGAAAATATATTAAACCAGACCTAAAAATAGTTTTATTTCTTTTTTTTTTAAAGATTTTATTTATTTATTTGACAGAGAGAGACACAGTGAGAGAGGGAACACAAGCAGGGGGAGAGGGAGAAGCAGGCTTCCCGCGGAGCAGGGAGCCCGATGCGGGGCTTGATCCCAGGACCCTGGGATCATGACCTGAGCCGAAGGCAGACGCTTAACTGACTGAGCCACCCAGGCGCCCTAATAGTTTTATTTCTTGACCTTTGAGCTGCAAGTGCTTTGTCACTCTTGCACTTTTTAAAGACAACATTTAAACTTGAAAGTAATGACCGATGGAACCATACTATAAAGGATCAAAACAAATAATTTTTGTTAATGTTTACAAATATCCAGTTCTCTTCAACTTCTTAACTAACAATATTCTATATTCCTTGGTCTTCCTTGAAGATGGTACGTTGTGATACAGTTTTGGCCCATGTTACAAGAGGAAAACTGACAGCCTCCTACGTTTCCAGGCTCAGCCATAAAACATCCTGTGTCCAATGTGTCATGGAGACCAGACTCCTGTCTCTGCCTAAACCATGATGGGAAATAGCAATTCACACACTCGCTTCTGCGGAAGAAGAAGTTGCAGGGTCCTTGAATATCTGTTCCTGTGGGAATCCTGTCTCTCCTTAGCTCTTGCTACATTGGCATACATTCGGCTGCACAACATCAAGGGGAGGGCTGTGCCACTCTCCTGCTTTGTCATTGTGGAAACTAAGGGCTGGGTGTGGAACTCGCCTCCGCATCCTGTGACTTCATGTCTGGAGCACATGGTTGTGTGCTGTGCTCTCAACTTGCCATCTTCCTTCATGATCATTTCCCATATGTAGAACATCCTGATTTCTTCTGAGCATCCACATTCTACCCATCCCCCAGACCTAATTCAAATCCTTCCTCCACTTCCAACCTCTCTGACCTACCCCTTCTCTGAGCCTCTCTACAATACCATTTCGTCACCCCACTCTGACCATTCCTTCCTCCTATCCCTTCATTTCCTCCACCCTTACCCCTGACAAGCAGTTTGGCTTTCTTGTAGTTCTTCAAACCCAGCAGGCACATTTGAACCTCTAGGGCCTGTCCCTTGATAGTTCCTCTGCCCGGGACTATGTCCATCTGACTTAGCTCCTTCAAATACTTCCCTGGCCCCTCTCTGCTTAAAATGTTAACTCATTACTCCTATGCTTGGAATTCCTATCTGCTTCTCTACACATAGAGATTATTATTCACCATACTTATCACCATCTGATGTACCAAAGGTTTTACATATTTACTTATTGTCTGTCTCTGCCCAGTAGAAGGTAAGTTTGATGAGGTCAAGGACTTTTGTCTTTCTATTCATTGCTCCATAAGGGTCTGGTGCACAGTAGGTGCTCAAAAAATATACTTTTGAATGAATGAACTCCTACATTTTACACAGAATCCAGCATATAGCTAAAACTTTGTCTTTTTAACAATATGTTCTGCAGCATGTTATGATATGTTCTCTCCTTAGTCAGCTGGGCTTGAAAGCAAAGGTCTCTTAAGATGTTGGAGATGGAAGGACCCCAAATATCTCATACATTCCTTGGGGGAGACCTATCTAAAAGAGACCCTGGATGAAGGTCATTGACTTTGGATTTTATGCTAACAAAAAAATATACATTTGACAAGCTAAGCCACTGTAATTTTAGGTTGCTTATTAAAGCAGCTAGCATTACTTACCCTAATACAGAATATCTCAGTAAATTAATCCAGCTTCTTACAAAAAAAGAACTTCAGTGTTCTTGTACATTAGTTGTTTTTCTAAACTGAACACTTTTAATAATGCTTAATAATCCCCTAAATAAACCTGAAAGTTAAACATCTTTCTTTACTGTATGGCTTCTTGGAATCTAATGTCATTGCAAATATTTAAGAAGGATATCAACATTCCTAATCATATTTGTCCAACAGAGCACTTTGACTGAAGTTACCTTTGTTAACATCGACCAGAAAATATTCCCCCCAAAACAGTCTGCACTTAAAAAATGGCAATAGATGAATTTTACTACACAAGATTATCAAAAGATTAACTGTTTACAATGGGGCGCAATTTTTAATTATACTGAAATACACTGTTTTGACATTATTTTAGAAATAAAAATTCTACTGAAAGCATTTTTATTATGCCTATAAATGATACATAATACTCAAATATGAAAAATTTCCTTTAAATAAACAGTATACCGTGCAGATCAAAGATACAGCCTAAACATAAATCAATAATAATAAGACATGAAGAAGCAAGCTATAATCCAAAAATGGAATAAGCAGTCAGAGCTGACAACCTCCACGAAATGACCATTCATTTTGTTACGCATGCCCTGCATTATTCCAAACATTTCCAGTGTTGTTTTAAATAATTTTATTTCTCAGTGACTATACAGACCGCATTTTCTATTTGTAATTCTGTGAATTTCTTGAACTTTCTTTTGGACAGCAAGAGTAATACCATTTTATATTTAATTCTGCGCCTCTGAATGTAGCCCACCGTCACATTCTAACATGTCAGTAAGAGAAAGAAAAAAAAAATTGCTCAGACCACTAAAAGGTATAATTCAATGGTACGATTTTTTTTTTCCATTCCATTTATAAGCCAGGTGGAATTTTAATGGGAATAGTTGAGAAATATGCAAATTCATTTGACATCTTCATGTCCACTGACTCTCATTTAGAGAACAACAAGAGCAAAAATACATATCTTGCAAACTTCTTCCAATAGAATGATTCCTCAGTGAACATTTAGGAGAAAATATATATGTATATAAATTTTTAGCTTAAAATTTTTAGCTTAAAAATAACTTCTTGACTTTTCCTTTTAAAATAACATGTTTCTTCTATTATATAGCTTCTTCTGGGCCTTTCTTTTTTTTGTGAGAATTTTTTAAGTCTAATATCTTTGAATCCATTAGTTAAAACGAATTCATAATTTAAAGTGAAATTGCCGAAAGTAAATACTTTCTAAACTTTGCAGTACTTTGCTGTGAGGGAAGAGGAAGAAGATATGGCAGGAGTGAGGGAGAGAGAAACTCCAAGAATATTAACCACAGGTAGCCAACTTGTACATACACAACTATTGTATCACACAATAATATCTTCAATAGTAATAAAAAATATACAGCCTTTCAAATTACAATGAGGTGCATGGGTAGATAATGCAAAGAACGCTGCTACAGGATCTACCTGAAAGACAAGGTCAGTACAAAGTCTTATAATTAGTGCTGTTATTTGTAGCTTAGCTTGATTGGGAAGTTGATGATGTGATAGCAATTTCTCATCACACATCAAAGATTTACACATCATCTGCATAGTTTGCTTTTAAAAAGTCACATTGCATTTTAATACTGAAATCATTTTAAATACTGAAACCAAGGACACGGTGGTCTCAATCGGTCACAAGGGTACCATAAACTGTTGTAAACACCAAGGTTAACATCCAAATACTTTGCTTTTTAGGCTGTGTCAGAAACACTTTTTTTGAAACCTGATTAAACATTGCACTGGAAAGGTAACAGGTACAAGTCAATTAATAGAAATATCCTAAAAGTTATTAATAGAGGATTTTAGTAGCATTCAGTCTAGAAATTAAAATTTCCTTAAAAAACTAAGGACTTTTATGATGAAGAAAATTGATAACTTAAATCTCACCAGGTAATAAAGTCAGAGAATATTGAGTGGAATAGAGACTTGAGTGCTCAGTCTCATAGTTAGTAATTGAATCTCTGTTTCAACAGGTGGTCAGAAGAACTCATTTGATACTTGAAGATTTGCTCCAGAGGGAGAAGAACTGCCTGCCAAAGTAGCTTATTTCCCTGGGGGGCTGCTACATTTGTTAATTTTTTTTCCTTTTGTTGAATCTAAATTTGCCTTAATTTTACACCATGTAATAATTTCAATTTTGACTTCAGGAACAACTGAGGGGAAATCTGATCCACCTTTCATATGCAACTGTTAGTATGTCTGAAGACATGCTACGTTGTGTCATTAAGTCTTCTGTTTTCCAGGCTCAGTAGCTCCTATCTTTGAACCTATTTCTCTTGCAACATCATCCCAGTCATCCCAGCGCACCAGCCATGCTCCTGTGTGTCTCCTGTTTGCAAGGCACCTTGAAAGTGGAAGTTTCTAGAATTTGATGCAAAACTCCGAGTGTGGTTTGATCCAGGCAAAGTTTTATTTGGTGGCCTCTGGACACTGCTATAGACATTAGCACTGTCTATCCTGGAAAGTAGATTAGATGGAGGAACACTGAGGTTTTCATCAACTTAAATATGTACTGTTAAGCCATATCTTTACCTTCGAATACTTATGAAATTGAATTGTTGACTTGGAATGCAAAATATTATATCTACTACATTTCAATTGCATAGATTTAGTCAATTGTACCAGACTGTTGAATATTTTTTGCTCTATCTCTGACTAGGAATAAAAGGGTCATCTAACTTTGGCCTGTGAGCCAAATCCAGCTCAGTGCCTTTTCTATAAATAATGTTTCATTGTGAAAGACCCATGTTCTTCTTCTTTTTTAAAAATGCATGGTCTATGGCTGTTTTTAATGCTGTAAGTGACAGCAGAGTTGAATATTCTGACAAAGACTATATGGCTCACGGAATGTAAAATATTCACTATCTTGTCATTTATAGGAAAACTTTCCCATCCCTGAGCTAGTACATCAGTTGTCCGTTCTACTTTCCTGCAGGTTCAATGAGAATGCATCTATGTCCTCATGAAGACTGTGGATTATAAAGTTGGACTGAGTAGGAATATTAGAAGCAAAAATCCAACTGGACACAGATACATAATCATTATTTTTGTATTAGCTAATTTAACCTGATGTGTTCCCAAGTAATTAAACTGTCACTCAGCCCATGTTTCTTGCTCTCACGAAGGAATGCCTTGCTGAAATTTAGATATTCTCTCTCTGCTACACTCCTGAGCATACCATTTCAGTAACACTCTAAAACTGGAAATGGATTAACTGAAATGACTTCTTAGGAGCCCATGTTTGCTATTAGAACTCATCATTTTTCTAAGTGCCAGCACTAACCCATTTTTTCCCCTCAAATGTATTTCTCAGAAAACTGGTCCTTGTAGACCTTGAATAAAGGCTTCCAAAGCCAAATAATTTGATGAAATAATGTATTTTATACACTTTCTCTGGAGTCTCAGTACACATTAGCATGTTAGGGGTATGGGGACTTCTTCAAGAAATGTATCTGGTTAAGGGGAGTGAATACTTTGCTTCCCCACATTATTTAGCTACAGCATGCTCTTTTCTTCTTATGTATTTATCCAGAAACTTTGGTGGAAGAAGCTTTAGAAAAATTTATAAATTCCCTTGAGGAAGAATGTAAACTCAGTGAGCTTCAGATGTTGAAAAGCTATTTCCTGAGGGCATTAGAAGTGGGAGGAAAATAAGCAGGAATAGTTTGGAGTATGAAAATATCTCAGAACTTTAAAAATAATAATATAATTCTATTTTAAGTATGAATGTTGATTTTGCTGCTTTACCTGAATTTACTAGGCTGAAGTGATATTAGTTGAGCTGATGTAAGAGTAAAGAATACCCTCAATTTTATAAGAGCATCTAATTATTAATTATCATAGAAAGAACAATAGGTATAAACAAAAAGAGTAAATCATATCAGAAATGTGAAAACCTTTCAGAAGGCTGGATTTATTTCTTCCTTACTAGTAAACCCACAGCTCATTACCTTGCAAGTAGTAGGTACTTACTTAATTGTTGTTGAATAAGTTTGCCAATAAGTAAAATCACAAATTGTGTAATATTATGGTTCTTCCAAATGCCATGTAATAGAGATATTTCTGGTAAGGCAGAAAAATTTCACTATTTTTAATTGGTTTTTCTAGCACAGTATATACATGAAAACCAGGTATCCCCAAATAAAAAATTGAAAGAAATATGAGTTTAGCTATTCTACAAAAGAAAAGTAAACAAAACAAAACAAAACTTTACCTTTGATTCAGTCAGAACAGTCATGCTCAGTATTTTTGTATTCAAAGTCATGGAGGCAGAGCTTAAGAATCAATAACAATCAAGCTGTCTGATTTCTTAGTTTGAAATTTAACATACACATAAATGCAGACCATAAAATTCAGTAACACAAATGCGCAAATGTCGCAGATAAGGACCTGCAGACTCCTCCCTAAAAATACTTTGGGAAATATAATTTTAGTACTTCTTTTTTTTTTTTATTTTTTTTTTTTATTTTTTTTTAAAGATTTTATTTATTTGAGAGAGCGAGAATGAGAGAGAGAGAGAGCATATGAGAGGGAGGAGGGTCAGAGGGAGAAGCAGACTCCCTGCTGAGCAGGAAGCCCGATGCGGGACTCGATCCCGGGACTCCAGGATCATGACCTGAGCCGAAGGCAGTTGCTTAACCAACTGAGCCACCCAGGCGCCCCATTAGTACTTCTTTTTTAAACATTTGAGTGCACTATTTTTAAATGCATATTTAAACATAATGTTTTAAAATATTTTTTAATCACTGTGATATCATCTAGAAAACCACGATCCTAGAAAAACCCACTGGGTCTTTCTCTGAAAGAAAATTCCGATATTTTAGTTCTTTATGACACTAACTTTTCAAACCATCTCTATACATTTTGAGATTCATAGTCAAATTTTATGGTAATTATCTACTTATTTACTTGAATCTGAATTATTTAGTGGGGGGAAATATATATTGTTAGGGGGTCTTGTTTGTTTTTATTTTAGAAACTGGCTGTCCTAGAGACTGCTAAAAGAAGGTCACCCTCTGATTCGATGTGACATCTGACACTCCACTGATCATTAGGATTAATTTGACTAACTTGCTTGGTTAAATCAAAGTACATGTGGCTTATATCACATAATCCTGCTCTGACCACTTATTTAAAAAAAATGTTGGCTTCCAGGTATCCCCATTTTGGGGGAAGAATTATTAGGTAACTCTTATTTTACTTTTTATAATTATATATCATAGTATCCCTCCCACACACACACACAGTATTGGGTTTTGTCATTTTCTACCAAAAGGTTTTTTTTCCTCCTTCTTAAATTTTATGCCAATTATATCTCAATAAAAAATTACTTTAAACTCATTTTGTCAGATTGACAAGTTTCCAATCAATTGGTTAAAACACACTGTATTGTTAAGCGTATGTTGGCTTCTCCACTAGATTCTAATCTCCTTCAGCTCAGACCCCATGCTTTATTTATCTCAGTATTTCCCATAGCATCTGGCAAATAGTAGTTTTTCAAAAATATGTTTTAATGATTCAGGAATGACGCATACACATAAAACCTCTTGTGGTAGAATGTAGAATGCAGTAGACACTCAATAAATATTTCATTGGAAAAAGAGTACTGTCAGAGTTTTTCGACGAGTCACTGATTGCTTTGTCTGAAGCCCTGAGTGCTTGTTAGTCATGGCCCAAGAATGTCAAGATTTGTCTTCAAATATATCAGCACTATTGTCCATGTACCTCCCCTGAGCTGGGCTTAGAAGCATGGGCCCTGGAACCCCTCTGTGGTTCACATTTTACTGCCTCCTCTTATTTGCTGTGGGAGCTTTGGCAAGTCATTGAACCTATCTGGCCTAAATATCCTGATCTATAAAATAACCTTCATAGGATTTTGTGTGAATTAAATGATCAAAAAGCCTAATGCATGTGATAATAACTCAATTCTTTAAGAAGCTACTATTTTTTAAAGATTTTATATATTTATTTATTTATTTGAGAGAGAGAGAGAGAGAGCACAACCGCACGAGCAGGGGGAGGGGCAGAGGAAGAAGCAAACCCCCCGCTGAGCAGAGAGCCCAATGTGAGGTTCAATCCCAGGACCCTGAGATCACGGCCTGAGCCTAAGGCAGACGCTTAACTGACTAAGCCACACAGGTGCTCTAAGAAGCTACTTTTATACTTTATCATCCAAACTTCTGATTTTTAATCAGATTCACATTCTATAAAGATTGAACATTTAAACACCATTACTGATCATATTTTTGGTAAGTAGCATGATTCCTCAGTGCCAGTGAAAACAGCTTTTCACATTACGGATTCTGCCTGTGAAAGTACCAAACCTGCCATTGAGAAGCTTCCCCAGGAAGAGTTTCTTTTTCTTTTCTTTATCTTTATTATTTTAGTCATCAGATTTTTGATATTGTTCCATTTCGTCTGCTCCTCGGATCTTATAACAGGCATCCATACTCTCACTTCCCAGAATACACACATCAATATTTTGCTGTTTCGCAGACACTGTCAGACTAGTTTACTGCTCCATTCTTAACCTCACCTTTCCACAGTCTGTCTGAAGCCAGTGCATATTCTTCCGTTTTGATTTCTGTGTGTATTCCATAAGAAATAATTAGCATTGTTTTGACTGCGATGTTTTTTAAGTTAGATGAATAGAATCAAAACTGTATACATCTTCCTTGTGCTTGCTGTTTCTCTCTCTCATGTATGCCCCAGAGATATCCCCATGGGTCCATTGCTAGTACTCCTCATGTTTATATCTATATGGACAGTGAAGCCGTGACCCTTGATTTTGATGCCCATGTCACTATCATAACCAATATTATACCATTGAACTGCTTTGTAATATTTCATATTATTAATAAATCTCACTTTATATAAAACCTTTTATTTATTTATGGACTATTAGATTGTTTACAGTTTTATACTTTTACTAAGAATATTGTAATACATTAATTGAACCTGGTACACATATATGAGGGTTTCTCTAGGCCCACACTACACATCTGAATAGAATCTCTGGGCCATATCTTATACTTTTCAAAAAATTTTCAAGATGGGGGGCGCCTGGGTGGCTCAGTCGTTAAGCGTCTGCCTTCGGCTCAGGTCATGATCCCAGGGTCCTGGGATCGAGTCCCATGTTGGGCTCCCTGCTCGGGGGGAAGCCTGCTTCTCCCTCTTCCTCTCCCCCTGCTTCTGTTCCTGCTCTTGCTATCTCTCTCTCTGTCAAATAAATAAATAAAATCTTAAAAAAAAAACTTAAAAAAAAAATTTTTCAAGATGGCTGTCCTATTCCTTATTGGTTACATCCCTTTTGGTTTACATTATTTTCCTATATTTCCACATGCCTGAGACCAAAATCGGCTCTTAATCATTTTTGTATCCTCAGTAGTACAGTGTCTGGCACAGAAAAATTTCATTCAGTTTTCTTTTTAACTCACTGGGGTTGGTGAATAGAATTCGGGGGGGCAAATGTGTTGCATAGAAAAAAATGATATCTGTACTTTTCTTAACCTCTAAATAAAGTTGATTGTTTATTTCAATCATAAATATATGCTAAAAAAAGTGATATTAGCAGGACCTGTGATTTTTTCATCAACAGAAGGCAAAAATATTTTCATATCACATTATAGCTATTGCAGATGTGTCTAAATATATTTACCACTACTTTAAAATTACAGTAGTTATCAGATCCATCCCAGTATCTTCTTATTTAATGTCTTACTAAAGAAGCATCCATATTAGAACATCAGCATTTAAAAATATTTTTCTATGACTATATTTCAATACACTTGAATTCTTTTATAATCCTCTGCGTTTTTAGGCATTATCTTGATAAGGAGATTACAGGATACACAGGAGGTTCATGGCACAACAAAGGTTAAGAACTCCATTAAATGTTAGTTCTTAAGCCTTCCCTTTGCTCTTTTCACTCCCTGACAGGCCTTACTGGAACCTCTTAATGTACTGAGAAATGTCAAGTCCTGAGAGACAATTTGTTAATTGAAAACAAAGCAATGCCACTTAGCTGTTAGCCTGATGTTCAACTCTCTGTTTTTGATGAAGCCTGGATCTCCTTGGGGATCACACTTGTTCATGTGTGAATAGCACTCTGCCACAGAATTCAAAGAATCACACTGTGGCTCTCACCTAGAAGTAGAAATAGAAGGAAAACTCAAAAGGATTTAGAAAGATGTATTGTTCAGTTTCCTTGGTAACAGCCCACTTCAGAAACTGGGCTCTCATCTTCATCTCTATTTCCTCACTTAAGGTCTTTAATCTCTCTTTATTTCTGATTACTTCGGGTAGATATTATGTTCCTGAGTTCTCCTATGGTTTTGGCATTTAAATTAAACTGCATCTGTGCTTCTACCACAGTGACTCCATTTTATTCTTTTTCCTTTTTTTAAGATTTTATTTATTTGACAGAGAGAGAGAGAGGGAGAGAGAGAGAAGGAGAGAGGCAGGCAGAGGGAGAGTGAGAAGCAGGCTCCTCGCTGAGCAGAGAGCCCGACATGGGGCTGGATCCCAGGACTCTGAGATCATGACCTGAGCTGAAGGCAGATGCTTAACCGACTGAGCCACCCAGGTGCCCTTCCATTTTATTTTTTTATATTTATTTCTTATTGAATAAATTTTTCATGTGACATTGTATAATCTTAAGGTGTATAGCATGTTACTTTGGTACATTTATATACTGTTATACATCTGCCATTGTGGTGACATTTTTTCACATTATACATACTTATAGCACAATATTGTTGTCTATATTCATTCTGTTGTTCATTAGATCTCTACTACTCATTACAAGTGGCAATTCCATTTTAAAGAATATATTTCTTTCCCATTCACCACAGGAGATATTCGGCCTTCTCACCCCAGGCCACAGCAATTTCCATTATTGATGCTTAAGACAACCAAGATTGGGAAAAATGAAACAAGATGAAACCAGAGAGGGAGGCAAACCATAAGAGACTCTTAATCTCAGGAAACAAACTGAGGGTTGCTGGAGTGGTGGGGGGTGGGAGGGATGGGGTGGCTGGGTGATGGACACTGGGGAGGGTATGTGCTATGGTGAGCGCTGTGTATTGTGTAAGACTGATGAATCACAGATCTGTACCTCTGAAACAAATAATACATTGTATGTTAAAAAAAAAAAAAAAAGACAACCAAGATTGTGTTAGCTAACTTTGCTAGGAAATAGCATGGAGGAAACTAGCTCATCCTTTCAGCAACTCCTAAGTAGAAGTTTTCATACTTTCCCGTTGAAAGCTCTGGCAAAGATTAAACTCTGATAATTTTGGAGACCTTACTCTGCAATGGAGAACTTGTGCTTCGTGAGTTTAGAAACTTGCCGAAAGTCAATCCCATGATGCCCCTCATTTGGGGGTACTCATTTTCATTGCTGTACCGCTTTCTTCAATGTCTATTTCACTGTTCATTCCACTGATGACATCTGTCCATTTGTATTAGGTCTGGGATCTCCAGAGAAACAGAACTAATAGAAAAAAAAAGTATATATATATAAACCTTGTGAGCTAATCCCTTATAATTAATCATATTATATAATAAGTCATAATAAATCATATTATATGATTATTTTATGTAATAAATAATTATATATAAATCACAATAAGTCATATTATATATGATTATAACAAATCTTATTATATATAATAAATAAATTAATCATAATATCTTATTACATATGATTTATTATAGGTTATTGGTTCACATGATTATGGAGGCTGAGAAGTCCCACGATATGTACTTGGCAAACTGGAGATCTAGGACAACTGATGGTATAGTTCCAATCCAAATCTGAATCCAAAGACAGGAGGTGACTGACTAATGTCCCAGCTGAAAATAGTCAGAGAGAGTGAATTCTCCTTTCCTGAGCCTTCTGTCCTATTCAGGCCTTCAAAAGATTAAATGAAGGCCACCCACATTAGGAAAGGTAATCTGCTTTACTCAAATTCAACTCAAATGTTAATCTCATTTAAAACCACCCTCATAAATACATCTAGAATGTTTACCCACATATCCAAACACCCCATCACAGGACCCAGCCAAGTTGATACATAAAATTAACCTTCACACCATCAGTGGTTATTATTCTCTTTATGCTAGGTTTGCTGTTAACAAACAGTTCTATGACTTAGTTTCTTCAGAGAATATGCAATAGCCCCCTCCTCCATCTACTGTTTTTCTATTTGAAAGCCTAGAGATCATCTGGTTTCCAGAACTTGCCCTTGAAGCTCACTCAAATCAAGGGTGTTGAAACTTCAAACAACACAGGGAAAATATGGGTATTCTTCTCGCTTTCCATTGAGAATTCTGACAATTATTTTTCTACCCTTCCTTCTTTGAGGTTCTTACTGCTAGATATTACACTTCTAGCCCATCCAGGCTGTATAGGTTTCCCTTGTCCTCCCAATTTCCTTGGAGAGATTTGGAGTGGTCCAAGTGGATGCTCATACAGAGTGGGTTTGAAGCATAGCCCAGGAGCCCTGAACTTGGGGAATTTGAATCTTTTATACTGGATATAAACATGCCTACCCAGAAGACATTATCTTTATCTTCCAAAGCTGTACATAAACCCACCTTTTGCTCTAGAAGGAATCACTATTCCTATCTTCCAAGGTTATTTGCTATTGAAGGATCCTTAAAAAGGTAGTTTGGAACAAAAGGTCAGTTGATGTCCTTTTTTGCATGATGTATGGAAATATTTGAGACTTACGGTGAACTCCAAAAATTCCATGCTTCAGTCACACCAAACTACCTACACTTGTCCTAAAGTATTTTCCTAGATCTGTGTTTTGTTCATATTTCCATTCTACCTGAAATACACCGATCATTGTGACAAATATTATTCCTCTTTCAAGATTCTTTTTAAGTGTGTCATATCCAAAAATCACTTTTCAATACCCTTTTTGCCTATCCCTAATCATTAACCATCCCTCCTTGAGCCCTAATTTATCGTCCTCAAACTTCTAGCACAATGATGACATCACTCTGTTGTCCTTGTTTGTTTAAATGACTTTTTTTTTTTCTGCTAAAAACATATAAGGACTACTTCTGATTTCTCCTTTTATCCTCTGGGTAGCATTGTTCTGCCACATGGTATCTACTGGAAAATTTGTTGAAATGGAGAACTGTTCCATATTCTGACAAAACATAATTTCTATTTTATTCAGAAAATTTAACGATTAAGATCAGGACAGAGCACAGATAAAGCTGGTTTTGATTTTTCCAACTACATTCATGCTATAGAATGGAAATAGAATTATTTAGTAACTCAAGACTTCACTTTGTGTCTATAAGGGTCCTCTTTGTTCTCCCCCAAACAATAGAATTCATACAATTTTTTCCATGACCACTTATTTCCTAGAATCTGGCTATTTCTCACCCTCTTCATTTCTACCACCTGAGTTTAAGACACTACTTTTCATCTACTTTACTTAATAGCCTCCAGTGTGTCATCCTTCTACATTTACCTTTTAGAGTCACATTACGGCAGCCAGAGTGATAATTTTAAAATATAAATCCTGTCCCTCCCCTACTTAAAACCCTGCCACAGTTTCCTCTTATCCTCATAGTAAAAGCCAAATTCTGTATAATGACCTCCTTAGGGCTATTGTACAGATTATTTTCCCTGCCTAAAATGCTCTTCCACCAGCTAATTCATGTGAATAACCACTAACTTTAAGTATCACCTACTTAATGAGTACCTGCTTAAAAATGATTGTCCTAAACTTACTGCTGGAATTACAAACTGTGCCCACACTCCAAGCATTCTTAATTTTACTCTTGATGACTTTTGCTTTTTTTTCAGTAACAGTTGTAACTTCCTAACATGCTTTATATAATTTGCTCTTTTTCTTTGTTTGTTGTTTGCTGTAGACTTTTTCCAGAATGTAAGCTCCATGAGAGCAGAGATATTTGTCTGTTTTTCCACTGATGATATCAATGCACATAGAGGAATGTCTGGTGCAGGGTAGTTTGTCAATAGATATTTTTTTTCTGTGAATCAGTTAATGAATAACTTAGGCACACTTAAGCAATTGTTATTACTATTTAAGTTGTTACCGATTAGAAGAGGGGACACTCAGGGATGGAGTGAGAATAATGGTAAGAATACATTGGGGAGACTGAATTTAAGGCATATTCTGGACAATGTGAGTCTATAGACACTCGGTATTGACCCACCAACTCCCCCTCTGAGGCCCTCTGATGGTGGTGTATGTGAATCTACATGAACTGTCCATATTGTATGTGGCTATCTCTTTCCAGAGTAGGAGGAAGGAATGATTTTTAAGCATACGAAGTATGTTTTTAATCTAATATTATAATATTAGCAGTGTTCTTATCCTTCAGTTACATATATAGTCCATTAATTTAAGTTTATTTTAGTATTTAAATAATAATTTATCATTTTATTTAATTTTATATCTACTTTCCTGTAAGGTAGGTCATCTATTTCCCACAATATGCAAATCTTTCACTTTCCTTCCCTTGGAACTCATATAGTCTGGTACTAATTTTTGCTCTGATAACTGTAGGAGAAACCAGAACAGAAATATGTCTCAAGTGAAGCAACACATAAACAGGGTGTGGTTTCTTCTGTATTAGATAATCATGCCTTTGGGGTATTACAAAGCAGGAAGCGTAATTCTGAGATCTTGATTTTCGGGGTATGTGGTTTTCCATGGATAACACACTGGAAAGATGTAGGTGTGTGGTTACGAGGATGACACATATTGTTGACCCTTAGAAATTTATTTTTACTGTAATAGGTACCTAATTACTTGTGAATCATTGAGCTAGAGTATAAATGATATTTTATCATGTTTTTTAATAGCGAGATTTATAAATATTTCCTCTGTAAGACTGACTCAATTCATTTTTTTCAGTTCTTTTTCTCACTCTTCAAGCAAGAAATCTGATTCTAGGCATTTTCTAAAAAATAAGTCATCCTTTTCTCCTCTTTCATAAAATGCAATTTTAATTTAATATTTTAAGTGGTTTTTTTTTTTTTAGTTTCATCAACAAGATTTTTTCTTCCCACAATTAACTAGGAGTTTGTAATTAAATTGTTGAGACTTTTTTTTGCCTATAGATTTCCAGTGACCTATTCTTAAAAGGCAAGTTACCACGCTTCATCGCACTGTGCATATCCATATATTGAGTTAATATCTATCCAGGATAAAGCTGAAAGACAAAATTTTAAGCAATCACTGATGTAAGACCAGACAGAAACTATGTTCAGCAGTGTTAGGAACAAGTCGTTGCATGAACATGTTCTGCAAACAACTTGGTATTTAGATCTAATGAATATTTCCTACTTGGAAAATAAATTGCTGATGTGCTTCCTGGCACTGTCTTCCTACTGCCAGAACACATCATGTTTTTCTTTTGAAAGATCTTTCATAAAAAGATCTGTACCTTCAAATTAATTTGAGCTAATCCTTACATGCTGTGTTGCATTATTGCACACCAGAGAAAAATAAACACTGAGTCTCATATTATGAAAATGAACCCATGTTCTCTCTGTTGTCAAATGTTTCTCTCACTTTCTCTCTCCCTCCTTCCCTCCCACCCCTCCTTCCTCTCTTCCTTCCCCACTCCATCCTCTTCTACATCTCTTCTCCCTCCTCTCCTCCCTCCTTTCTTTCCTCCCTTCCTCCCTCCCAACCTCCCTCTTTCCCTGTCTCTTTCCCTCTGTCTTTCTTCCTTATTTCTGCATTTGAAAGAGCCAGAAATCCCCCTTCTTGTTCTGTTCTTCCTATAATTTCTAGTGGACAGGGTGATATTCATATACAATTAGAAGTTCCTGTCCCTTCAACAAAATAGAGTGCTGTGCATAGTAATATCAATTTGTGCTTGTGGCCGTACCTAAGCTAATTCAACATAACTAAGTCAGTACAGTAAAACATATTGATAAACATTCTGTCATCTTGTTATTTATCATTAGTTGCAGGATAACCCATTGATTTAGATACAGGTGATGGGAATTAGACTTCAAGGGGTTGAAGTAGAATCTCTCAATATGTGTCCTGAGAACTCATTTCCAAGAAAAACATGAGGGATGCTTCTGTTGTTATTCTTGTTATTGCTTAAAAATTTCTTGTAATTTTTTATAGTGACCTCAATAGTCAAAATGTTCTAAGTTCAGTGCCAATTATTTTAAAATAATAATATATTTGATAGAATTTGGGGTGATAATAGTAAAAATTGTAAGTTGTGAAGTATAATACAAATACCCTGTGATTTTATATATATAGTCTAAGATGATCATCACAATAATCTGGTGAAGACAAATAAGTGGTTTTCCCCACATCAAAGAATTCCCCAGTGGCAAGATGAAACTCTGCCCTGGGTTATCTGACCAAGAGTTGGGGATGTCATGTCTAGACTTTAGAGTCTTCTAGGAGAATCTTTAGTTCAATGAAATGATGGTTTCCAAGGCTCCTCAGTCTCCATAATTTATTATCATCAGGAATACAGCAGATATATAGGAATTCATCACATGTAAAACAATTTATTCCATTGTTAGAAAGCACTAGCTTTCAGTTATTTGCAAAGTTGAGCTGAAAATACCTTCCTGAAACATTCATACATTTGAGTTCAATTTGCTTGCTGAAGAAACATTTAACTACATTAAGCTCCCAACTTAACTACTCCACTGCACTTTGAACTAATCTCAGTGTGAGAAATTTTTTATAATTTTCACCATCATTGCCTTTGACTTGAGCTTGAAACCAAGTAGATTTGAATCACTTAATTCCCCTCAACTTGAATTTCTGAAAATGAATCCTTTGAAAAATGGGGCAGTTAGTTGAGACCAATGTTTTCCAACCCAAATTGCACTTCAATGTTACCAATGATACTAAGTCAGAGGGAGTAAGGAGAGACAGCCGAGAAGGAAGTGAAGGAAGATCTGGGTAGAGGTGGAGATACTTGAACTTGGCTGCCTTTATACCAGAGGGAGGACCACTTCTAGTTCTAAAAGTTGGTGATTTTGTGAACTCCACCTTGAGCTCTTTTGAAATTGTTTTGGTGCTTTATATGGTATTGAGATATTGGTATGAAAAATAAACTTCTCAGTATTTCAATGATACAAAAGACAGGTAAAGTTAAAGATTCATTTGTCTTTAGAGGCAGCAAATGTTAAAATACACATCTTTATTTTGAATTTTCTCTTTCCTTTTAGAAACTTCTATTACTTCAAAAATAGTTATTTGGGGGGATGATGAGTTTGTCCCAAAAGCTTAGAAAATTATCCAACATTAGATAACTCATGTTAAAGAAATGCCCCCGAAGATAGTGACTGTTCATTATTAAATTGCTGTTTTCTTTTATAAAATTTGCATCTCAGAGGAACATGAGATGCATTTCCTCTTAAGGAAATCAGTGTGGCAGAGTTTCCTGTAAGTGCTCATTCCTTGCCTTGCATGACAGACTTCATGATAAAGGAAATCCTCAACTCAAATATCATCTCCTCTGAAACTTGCTGTAAGTAGGACTGGTCACTGCCTTTTTTTGTGTCTACAGCATTCTGTTCCTATTTCTTTTATATGGCATATATGCTTGCATTGGGATTATTTGTTTGTCATTTCTACTAGACAGCTTGGAGGAACAAAAAACCCTACTAGCATATATATATTGCTATCTATTTTATATATATCTGTATCTATATATGTATATAAATTGCTTCTAAGATTGCATTAAACCTCCTATATCAACAATCTGTGGCTGACAAAAAAAAACCCTTTCTTTTTTATCTTCATTCCCGTCACATTGGCAATTTCCACCCATATGCCCCTCTTCCCCCAAACCAGAGAAAGAAAATATTTTTTAATGACTTACAATACATTTCTAGATATAGTATATAGATTTTATAGGAAATGATACAAACAAAATATTTTTTAAAAATGCACCAGAGACTCTAAAAGCAGTAGGATGTTACTCATTTAAGAAAATTTTAAATGAATACTCCCTTTATAAAAAGAAAAAAAGGCAAAGCAAAGCTTTTTAAATCCCAGAGGTTCAAGGGGAGAGGAAGTGAACAACAGACCAATCTCAATGAGTTTTGGCTGGAGGTGAATGAACAAATTAAAAGGAATTATAGAAAATGTCTAATTTTGCTCATTGTAGTAAATATTTGTTTAATTTTTGTTGTTGTTTATTCGTTTGTGTTTTCCTGCTTCTGAATTCCCTCACTATATTTGAGGACTATTTTTCTGTGTTAGCCCTGCGGGGACAGGTTTCATGTCTGCTACCGAAGCTGAAAGTCCCAGACAAGGTGCCGCCTATTTTACCACCTGTTTAGACGCCTGACTTATTTCTAGCCTATCACGCGTTCCCACGTACACATTTGAATCTAGAGGAAATGAGCCCGGAGCGAGGGCGGAGCAAACGATGTTTGGTTTCCAAAGGTAGTAACAGAAATGGGGTAGCAACTGAGCCCGTGTCACAGGCCCCAGAGGCGGTTACCAACTGTTGTACCAAGAGAGCGGTGCTCAGGGCAACGTGACCTCAATTAGGTTCTTTATGTCAGCACATTTTGGATCTAAGGGTTGCTGTCTATTTTTCTAACCTTGTGTTTTTGTTTGTTTGCGTGTTTTTTAAGTCTTCCCGGTGATTCAGTAAGGTATCCCCACTTCTTTTCAAAATGTTTCAGTTAACAGAGTCTGTTTCTGTTGGATACAAGTAAGAACCACAATTCAGTCATTATCAAAGAAATTCTAGGTAAATTTAGGTATTATTTTATTGTTCCTAAAATACTGGCATATGTATATTGCTATCTATTTTATATATATCTGTATCTATATATGTATATAAATTGCTTATAAGATTGCATTAAACCTCCTATATCAAAAATCTGTGGCTGGCACTGCAAATTGATATGTAAATAAAAGAATGATAGCTGTCTAAACTCTTTTGATCTTAATAGCTTTTCTCAGTTAAAATAATTTCAGCTTCTCAATATAAAATCATGATATTTCAAAACAAAGAGATGTTTGCAAAATCATAAGCTAGAATGTTTTATTTATTCAATGAATTGCCTATACTCTAAGACACTGCTAGCAATAGGGATGCCAAGATGAATAACAAGTGGCTCCTACGTGAATAAAATGGAGACATTTATTTACTATAATATTGGAAGGCAATATGGTGATATGTACTGGATCATTATAATATTCATATTCTTGATCCAGTAATTCCACTACTGGGAATTCGTACTAAAGAAATAATAACAGAAAAAAATGCCTCTGAAAATATGCATTGTAGCACTCGCTAAAATTATAAAAAGATTGAAAACAAATTCAATGTCTAAAAATAGGTGGGATAGTTATTAGCACTGTTCAAAAAACATGTTTTTTTCCTTCTTTCACATGGTGAAATTGTATTTCCTTGTGCCCTTGAAGTTAGGAAAGGACAAGTACATGTGGATGGCAGTGACATACTTCACTTCCAGGCAGAAGCTCTAAGCCTGGGTGCAAGTCTTCTTCCCCCTGGATCCTTTCCCAGCCTGCCTCTCTACGTGACAAGTCCTGGAGATGAGCCCCATGGAACCTTCAATGGGCTGGTGGAGTGAGTGAGAAATAATCCTTTGTGATTACAAACCGTTAACATTCGGGTGTTGAATGTTACCGTAGCATAATCTAGTCTATTCAGAGTGAATCAATATGTTAAATGAATCATGATCTTTAATGATATAAGTAAAAGAAGCAAAATATCAGCAAATTATGTGTAGCTATGGACAAAGACCTAATAATATAAAAAAATGGAAATAATTTTGGTATGGCAGATGGGAATGTGAATTACTTTTTTCTTGTACTCTTACGCTTCTACGTGATAACTTAAGTTTGTAAGCTACCCAGTGTCCTTTCAAAATATTTCACAGGTAAATTTAAATTTATTTATACGGGCTGAATTAATATTACAATTGAATAATTAATTTAAAAACAAATTTTTACATATCCTTCAAAGTTTGCATATCATGATTTTAACTCACACCTTGATAATTCTATTCCTTATTGATTCTATGCAGATATTCACTATAACCTCAACTGATACAACCAGCCTTCTTTAAGGCCTTCAGACTTTTTATGCTTCCACCTTCGATGAGGACATTATGCATACTGATTTCTCAGCTTAGGTAATTTTCCTTCCATTTTTTTTCCTCAGGTAATTTCTAGTTTTCCTTCTGCTTTGACCTCAAGACATACTTCTTATTTAGATCAAAGTCCCACTGGTAGCCCTGTGCACCAACTCTTTATAATCTGTCACAATTATGAGTCTACATTAGTCTGTGACTTTTTAACTAAAATCTCTCTCCACTTAGGCGACAGCACCATAATGGAGGGAGTGTGTTCCCCTCTGTGTTGCCGGGGACTGACAAAGTGACTCCCCTCTGATAGGTGCTCAATAGATGTTCATTCAGTGAATGTGTGAACAGTCATAAGTAAAACTGCTAAAACATGGAATGACTAAATTGAATTCATAAATTTCTTATAACTGATTTTTCAATATTAATAACATATTACAATATCATGTTACAATAGTATCATATTAAAGATATATTCTAATATCGTATTACAGATACCAGAGTAAGGTGTCATTAACCCTATAAATGTTAGACTATATCTTCACCGATTGTAGATCTAGAATTTTGTCAGTCTTAGTTTTTCAGTTTTGCCTTTTAATGTTAAAAAGGAATTGTTTTCCTGTCTGTTTTTCAACTAAGGAGCCAGGGAAGTAAGAGTCAACCATTGCAGCATTATAGAGGAGGTGCTGGACCGCCGAGCACGTCTGAAATAGAGATGCCAAACCAGTTTTGTGAAATTTGCCTAACATGTATCTTCAAGTTATACAAGCTAAGACTAAAAATTCAGCCAGAAAATTGAAGAATAGATATTTTTAGGGAAAATTGTCATTGTACCATGGGCACATACAGAGCAATTGGAAAGTTTGGAGTAAAATAAGAATAGTATGGTTTCACAGAAGACAAGGAAGGCGGGTCTATCAAAAAGATGGGAATGGGTGACACAGAATGCTGTTGCAATTGAATGTAATAACTTCTGAAATGTATCTCTCAGATTTATTAACATGGAGGTCTTATCAAGAGCTAGTTTGCTATAGCAATGAGGATAGAAATCAGATTATAAAGTGTGGAAAAAGAAGAAATGAAGAGAGAATTTATGTCATGAAATGGGGTTGTGATCATGAGGTGGAAGTTTCCTCTTGCATCAACACCTGTTGTCATTCCTGAGGTCTGCTACCTTATGCTTATTCACCTTTGGTCTCTCCCTAGTTGGTCATTGCCCTCCCAGTACCTCCCCCCACCCCGCCTTAATTGTAGATTCCCAGACAGGAGTCAGTACTCCATTGATATTCTGCAAGGTATAAAACAGAGAGGGATGCTCATCTCTTTTGTTCTGGGTGTCCTAGAGGTGGTGGATCTTTGCATTAACATTTTTGACTACAGTTCTATACTACTGACTCATTTTTAACTTAAAGTCAACTGAATTGTACAGATTTTCTTTCCTTTCCCTCCATCTTTTCTTTTTTCCTTTCCTTTTTTTAAGGTAAATATTATTCTGACACTGAGTCATCCTAATATTTAATTTGTCCAGTAGTCTTTTGTTCTTATTTATGTGCACCTCTTTCAGTGTATACTTATTCTTGATATGTTTGTTTGGTAACTATGGCCCACATTCAGCTGAACCATGGATTTCTGATGCCTCTAATATGTACAGCATGCAACCAGAGTACATCCAGCCTGTGGGAACATGTCATCCACATAATTGATATCTATGATGATACCTTCTATTTTCCTGAGATACAATGGATATATAACATTATATTAATTTTAAGTATGCAACATAAGGATTCTACATTTCTATATTGTGAAATGATCACCACAATAAATCTAGTTAACATCTATCACCACACAGAGTGACACATTTTTTAAAGCATGATAAAAACCTCAAACAGGCAGAAGACAGTGGGGTTTGAGGACAGGCTCTGGCATGATTCTAAATAACCCCCTTCACATCAAATGTTAAAGAACATAGATGAAAAAATGTACAAAATAAAATATACTCATATTTATACCTCCCTGGAAAACTACTATTAATGCTTTATATTATATTCTTCCAAATGTAGTCATTAGTATAAAAAGCATATACCTTTACCCTTACAAGCTAGAGACAATACCTACATTTTGAATTCTTGCTAGAGACTATATCTTCAAGTCATTTAATATACATCTTTTACCAAAAGATTGGTTATAAAGAGAAATATTTTAAAGGACATGTAGTCTATTAATCCTATTAATTTTGTTCTTGATTATTTTGGCAACACTTAAGTGCATATTTGAGTCAGATTTTATAGGTCTCCCCCTGAAATTCTTCTGTGACTAATGCTTTTATTCTTGATGAAGTATGTAAGTTACTTCTGTACAAAATCTACTGTTGCTTTACTTGTCAAGAGGTTTGTGAAGAGGAGCCATCCACTAAATTAACCATAAAAACGTGTTATAAAAAACAAGTGGAAGAAAATATGTCTTTATTTTATGCATTTGTTTCGTTTTTTATAATGCAAGATGCTAATTTTATACCTAATTGAGTTTTCATTAGTTTTCTGACCAAGAAGCTAAGTGCAATTTAGTATTACTATTTCATAATTGTATAGCATCCTTTGGCCTATATTTCTATATGTTTTACTTCTGGTAATATTTGCTTTCATCTAGCTAAATTTTCATGGTTCTGCTATTTTCTGTTTTATCATAACCCACCTCAAACCTTCTATAGATAACAGCGGGACACAGTTAAGTAGTTGGATGGGAACATGTAATAGCATGAAACTGGTAACTCCATAAATATTTACTGAGTAATTGTTAATTAAGAAAGTCATACATCTCATTGTCTCTACTTTTTAGTGAGACCCGAGTTTGTCTGAATCCCAGGTCTACTCAGATTCACATGTTTGATCTTCTACAGACATCTTGGTTACTCATTACTCTCAGTGGTAAGAGTGTCTGGCATAGTGAACGCTCAAGAAATGTTGGTTTTCATTTTCTTGTCTTACAGCAAAGGCCACATTATCACCCCTCTCTAGATTTCTGTATTTTGAACTTATTCCAAAGACTATCACACCATCTGTGACTTCTGGGATTTTGTGACCATTTATTTCCATTTTTCTAAAGATTTCTAAGATATTCTTTAAATCTGGTATTGTCTTCTATAACATTAAGAAATGCTATTTAACATTTCCTCTACATTTTTCCCCTGGCAATTAGAGCTATTGACAGGGAAAAAAAAATTCTGGAGTGGAAGAGAAAAATAAATAGCTATTTCAAGCTATCCAAAGATGTGTTATTCAAATCCTTTGTGCAGTTAAGCACCTGGCATTTACTGTCTAACTTGAAACTTGGAGAGCATAGTTTCTTTTCATCATAGCATATTATATAGTAGTAGCTCACGGAATAGTCCTAGAAATTATTAGAGATAAAAGAAAACAGAGAAGGAGGGATAGAGGGAAGAGGAAGGAGCAAAAATGATGACTGGAGGGCTTTGGTGCTGCCTATGGCAATGAGGTCGGTGAAAACAGTACCAGCTGATTTTTGGAAGAAGGACAACTGAGCTGAGATTTCAAGTGGTTTGTACTGCTGCCTTCTACCTTGCCCCTGCCCCTTTAAATTTCAATAAAGTCTTTTCTTCATCAATAGTCTTTGTGTGTTTATGTATATGAGGATCAAATAAATGACTTGAATTCTATATGGAAGTTTCCTTGGTACCTAAAAGGGACAGTTTTCAGGGGATCTAAGTACTCAAACTATCCTCTCTCTGAAACCCAAGTTCTGGAATGTCATCATCAGACTGTGAGTCTCTGGGGGCTGGACTTCCGGCAAAGCACGCCCTGCAGTTTCAATCCATTGTTTCAATGATATCTTGTTCTTTTTTTTTTTAACTGTTCTTTTTTTTTTTTAAAGATTTATTTATTTGACAGGGAGAGACACAGTGAGAGAGGGAACACAGGCAGGGCGAGTGGGAGAGGGAGAAGCAGGCTTCCCATGGAGCAGGGAGCCCGATGTGGGGCTCGATCCCATGACCTGGGATCATGACCTGAGCAGAAGGCAGACGCTTAACGGACTGAGCCACCCAGGTGCCCCAATGGTATCTTGTTCTTTAATGAGAAGTGTGAACCAGCGGACATTTGGCTTGCACTAGGAAGTAGTTTCACTTGTTCAAACATAAGTGTATTTTAGCCATCAACCGTCACTCAGAAGGCATTTAGTGAACAACCATTAGCTTCCTAATACTGTGGTTGAACCCTCAGAGATCCTAAGGCTCCTCGCCTTTAAGGACCACAGAAAACATTTCCCTCAAGATTAACGATTCACAAGAAGCAATTTGAGGATAAGTCAGTGCCAAACTGCCTTATGTTCTTGCAAGTATAAGGGAAGCCAGCAGCAATTTTGTTCACAATGCCTCTCATAAAGTTTGACTCTAGTATCTATTCTATATTCTATCTCCAATATTTGGCCAAAGGTTTGATATGGTGGCCAGAGGGAAATATTGTCCATGTGAATATGTTTACAATATCTCTTGCATTTCAAAAGGTCTTTTATTAGATGATGAACTGAAAAAGGAAATAGCAGAAGAGCGGAAAAGAAGAACCCATTGAGAATGCAAACACAAGGGGAACGGGAGATGTTTTTGAATTTGAAATTCTGGCTGACTTAAAGTCTTGTATTAGTAGTTTTAAAAAGAATCAGAGATAATCAATTTATGGTGCCAGAATCCTCTTAGTTTTATAACTGATAATATGCAACCTCCCAGCAGCACTTGGGAATGAAGTAGGGCTGAAATGTGTGGGTGATGAGGAAGACAGTATTTTTTGAAATAGCCCCAACAGAAGACAACTAGTAGTATTTGAAGAGATGGCCAGGAAAAACATTACTGGGTCAGTCTAGGTCAGCCAGATCTATGGTTTTGGAATCAAAACATAGTAGAAACATTTTTGGATCATTCATTGTGGGTTCCAGCAGAATTTTCGTCCAATTCATGGCAGCAAATTTGGCAGTATAAATTGCTTTTCTTAAATCTTTAAAAATATATATATTTATGGATTTCTAAATTTCAGGGGTATTCAAGAAATAAAATTTAACAAGTGTGGCAATGATGGGGAAACTTTGTTCAGGACGCTATCACATAAAGAATATACTTACCTGGGGATGACCAGAACATTCCACTGGGCTCAGACACCAGAGCACAACTGCTTTCCACTAACTCCAGCAAGAAAGACAGCTGTATCTTTTCCTGTTCCAACTATCTTCTTTCTTCCTTTATCACAGCTGTTATTAGCATCACCTCCTATCATGCTTATTTTTATTCTTTGCTTCTTTTCCCTTGGTCCCATATGCATATTGACAAACTAGAGTGTAGGGGACAACTTGTTAATCTTAAAATGGTAGAAAAGAAGAGTGGTATTATTTCTTTATGCTTGTCTATTCACTTCTTGCTCTCTATTTCTTGTAATAGAAGAATGGTGGTGTAAACAGAATGTGGTAGAAATATTCAAGATATCTAGGTAAAAAGATATGAGGTAATATCTTTTCATAATCATCAATGCTAATGATTTCTAATTGCTATTTCATTGCCAAATTTTTATAAAGTAGAAGTGTGAAGGTGCCGCTCAATTTCAAGAAAGCTATATTCTACTAGGGATAACAATATTAATACATTAAAATTGTTAAAATAATGTTATAATTCCCGAAGTTATATGGATTTCATGCTGTTTGTGCAAATGACAGGGTTGGAATTAATGTCAAAGTTTTGGTTTTCTTCTTTTTTTAAGATTTTATTTATTTATTTGACAGAAAGAGAGAGAGAGAGAGCATAAGCAGGGGGAGGGGCAGCGGGAGAGGCAGAGGGAGAAGCAGGCTCATCAGGCAGGGAGCCTGATGTGGGGCTCGATCCCAGGACCCCGGGATCATGACCTGAGCTGAACGCAGACGCTTAATGACTAAGCCACCCAGGTGCTCCTTTGTTTTGGTTTTCTTGATGAAAGAAGAATGTCTATAGAATTTTCACAGGAAGAGCCTTCTGGGCAACTTACATGTCTTTTTTTTTTTTTTTTTTTAAACTTGTTTCCTATTGTCACAAGGTGGGATCACATGGAATTGCAACGGACAGTGAACAAAGCTAGGCATGACTTGGCTATAAAAACCTCAGTCTTTCTCCTTTTCTCAGAGACCAGAGAAATAATACAAGTCTAGATCTACCAGTACATATCCTGGTCAGATATGAGTAGGAAACATGTATCTTATGTCATTTCATACATAATAAAATGCTTCCTATTCAAAAGAAGTACTCCTGCTAATTTCTTAGCTGTGATGTTCAAAAACACTCATTAGAAGATGAGTGTTGCCAAAATTGCTGCTGCTGAACCCCCACATTTAGCAAAGATAGGGCAGAAAGAATAGAAGAAAGAAGATTCCCCATCATTGCCACATTTATTAAATTCCAAAATCTCTATTCAGAACTATGTACAGCTATCCAAATTCCCTGATTGCCTTTCAAATTCTTGCTACTATACAAATTTTAAGGAACAGTTGTCAGGTGGAGATTTGGAAATGGTTGCTTTAAACACTAAAATTAATGATACTGCATTCTTAGACTTAAAGGTATTTACCATTTCTTTAATACATGTCTTATTTTCATACTGTGCAAGTAAATAGCAGATGGGTAGCAAGTTAGAGGTGGCATTTAAGAAGTGAAATCCCACATATCGGTTATGTCATCAAAGGAAGTGCCTCACAAATGAACCTCATAGGGAAAGTGATACAGAGTTGAAAAGCATTTCAAAGTTGCCTTTGCAGAGAAAAACCAATTAAGAATACTGTGTATCAGGGGCGCTGGGGTGGTTCATGGTGAAGTGTCTGCCTTTGGCTCCGGTCATGATCCCAGGACCCTGGGATCGAGCCCCGTATCAGGCTCCCTGCTCAGCGGGAAGCCTGCTTCTCCCTCTCCCACTCCCCCTGCTTGTGTTCCCTCTCTCGCTGTCTGTCTCTCTGTCAAATAAATAAATAAAGTCTTAAAAAAAAAAAAGAATACTGTGTATCAAACTGTATGGAAGTGGAAAATGTGGCTCAAAGATACTGTTTAATGACTGTCCCAGGGCACACAGTGACTACAAAAGAAAACATAATTTTAAAAGAGTAATTCAATAGTGTTGAAGTTATAAAATTGTACTAAAAAATTATCTGCCTGCCAAAAGCACAAAATACTTAAACACTCCTGGGAAACATAATGATTTATTTATAAAGGAAAAACTAGGTTAATTCATTTCCAAATTTTGCATTGGGTATACACATTAGCTACCAGAAGAAAATGCACTTTTTTTCCTGGTGGCAATTGATACTTTTTCAATATTTTTATTGATTATATTATAGCACCTTTTAGACATGTGACTCTATTTAGATGCTTTTTTTTCTTTTTACCTTGTTAAATTTAGAATTTCCAGAAGAAAAAGCAAGGATTGATGAGAATGTATTTAAGAAGAATGCAACTACAAACTTCGGGAGGGCCAAATATTCTGAAACACTGTATTCATTAGGGAGTTTGAAGGATAAAGATATTTAATCTAGTTCATTGTCTGATAATAGATTTTAGTAAAATGAAACACATGGGCATGTGTTTGCACAAACACACATCCCTCTTTCTTGATAGCACACTATGGATTTGCAACTTCTTTGAAAATACAGGGGTTTTTTTCAAATTTTTATTTAAATTCCACTTAGTTGACATAGTGTTTAATATTAGTTTCAGGTATAGAATTCAGTGATTCTTCACTTACATACAACAGCCAGTGCTCATCACAACCAGTGCCCTCCTGAATACCCATCACCTATTTAGCTCATCCCCCTGCCCACCTCCCCTCCAACAACCCTCAGTTTGTTCTCTATAGTAAAGAGTCTGTTTTCCGGGGGTTGGGGTGGGGTGGTGGTGGGGGGTGGGAGGATCTGTTTTCTGGTTTGCCTCTCTCTCTCTCCTCTTTTCCCCATATGTTCATCTGTTTTGTTTCTTAAATTCCACTTATGAATGAAATCATATGATATTTGTCTTTCTCAGACTGACTTATTTTGCTTAGCATAACATTCTCTAGCTCCACCTACATTGTTGCAAATGGCGAGGTTTCATTCTATGAAATGGCTGAGTAATATTTCACTGTGTATGTATACCACATCTTCTTTATCCATTCATCTGTCAATGGACATCTGGGCTCTTTCCATAGTTTGGCTATTGTGGACATTGCTGCTATGAACATTGGGGTGCAGGTGCCCCTTCACATCACTATTTTTGTATCCTTTGGATAAATACCTAGTAGTGAAATTGCTGGATCATAAGGTAGCTCTATTTTTAACTTTTTGAGGAACCTCCATACTGTTTTCCAGAGTGGCTGCACCAGCTTGCATTCCCACCATTGTAAAAGGACTTGAAAATAGGGACAGTCTGTATATCACTGCATTCCTCCCACCATCTATCACAGTGCTAGGTTCTTAATAAACATTTGTGTAATGAATAAATCAGTTATTTGCCATAAGATTTGGCTATAAAAGTCAAGTATAGTGACAAATCACACAATATTTTCTTCCATTTTGATTTTACTATTATCAGGAATTAGAAGACCTCTGTTACACTAATTTTATTTACTTGTACAAAAGAAAATTAACTTTTTGAAGCCTCAGCTTCAATAAAATGAGACAAGTTTGAAGAGATATAATGACATACTACATACTTTGAAACTGCAAAACAACAAATAATATAAGTGAATACCATTTGTTCTTCTTAAGCTTAGAATGGTTTGAAAAATGTAGGACTGCTTTTATGAGTGATCAATAAATGGAAAAGTTGATTTCACAAGTTTTATTGCATTAAATTCTGAGTACTTTAAGTAAACTTATGGTGAAATTTAACAAGGAGACAATTTCATGAGTATTGGTGTCTATTTTTATCTGAGCTTGGAATTATCTGGCATTTGGGAAGCCATTACTTCTTGCCAGGTGAGAGTTAGACAATTCACAGTTTCTACACTGAGTCAGAATTCCCCTGAAATGAGTTGAGAAAACATTTGGCTGAAGAATGGTGTTTGTCTCTTCAGTAGTTGAGCCATGGAAGCCTTGTACAAATTTGCTTCCAACAATTGAAAAGTCAAACATTCATCTAAAGAATAACATTCAATGTGGGACATAACATATCTTTGTAGCCTTGAGAGATCAGAGGTGAGACTGAGTCTTATAACATTGCATAACTCGGGCTAGGATGGAAAAAAAAATAACTGTTTTCACAGGTCATTTAAAAATTCATTCAGTGAAGATTGCTTTTGTTCAACACTCGAGTGTCTGCTACATAGGGTATTTGAGTTTATGTGTTCAAAAAAGATGAAATAAAGGCTCCCTGGAATTAGGAGCTGGCAGGATTGTCACTGGAAATTAATTTAATCTATTTTAAAAGTTCAATGTGAATAAACATTTTTGTATATCTTTCCTAGTCATATATACAATTTCAATTTAATATTTTAGTAAGACATTTGCTTTTAATCTCTATCAATTAGATCTGAGAGTAATTTTAGAGATTTACTGCCCTAATTCTGTAGATTTTCAAAGGGAATTTGGACATTTTTTAAAAAGATTTATTTATTTAGGAGAGAGAGAGAGAGAATGAGAGGGGGGGGGCAGAAGGAGAGGGAGAGAGGGAGAGAAGCACACTCCCCACCAAGCGTTCAGGGAGACTGATGTGGGTCTTGATCTCACGACCCTGAGATCATGACCTGAGCAGAAATCAAGAAATCAAGAGTCTCTTAACTGACTGAGCCACCCAGGTGCCCAGGATTTTGGACATTTTCCTAACTGGGAGAACATCTTGATGACTATAGGTAACTAACTGTTACTGAGAAGAGACTTTCCCAGTATAATTTACTTTAATCCTAACATTGAGAATACCATTCTAAAGAATTTCTACTTGTCCTGTTGCTACACTGAATATTATTATTCTGTATGGCAGGACCTTCACTGTCAATAGTCTGGTATTTACAAAATGCAAATTTAATCATATTATTTTTCTTTTTTAAAAAGATCTACTTACTTATTTTAGAGAGAAAGGGAGAAAGCAGGGCAAGAGGCAGAGGTAGAGGGAGAGAGAGAATCTCAAGCACACTCCCCACTGAGCACAGAGACCAATATGGGTCTTAATCTCAGGACCCTGAGATCATGACCCTGAGCCAAAATCAAGAGTTGGACGCTTGACCAACTGAACCACCCAGGCACCCCTCATTATTTTTCTTAAATCTGTCAGTGGATTTCTCTTCTTAGAGTTCAAAATCCCAAACTGCTTGGGATATCACATTAAAATCTTCCTCATCTGGCCACTGAGGCCTCTACATTTCTTTTGTGGTCATTCTCCCAAGATGCAGTCTCCATAGCCTTCTCAAGATACCTGCTGCTCTCCAACACTCTATTAAATATAAAAACCCATGCATTTATTAAAAGCAAAAATAGAAATAAAATGTACTTTGCCATTATTTTCTTCCCATGTACTAAAACCACTTTCTCTGGATGTGTTTTGTGGGGATTGATAAATAAATAAATAAATGTAACCACTAACATTAGTCAAGTGCTTACTACTAATTCAATTAATCCCTATAATAACTCAATGAGGTTAGTGCTTTTCAATTATTCTCATTTTATAGATGAGGAAACTAAAGCTCAGAGTCTTTAAGTGACTTGCCAAGGGACACAGAGTGAGAAAGTGGTTAGATTATAGTTCAAAACCAGAAAGTCTGATTTAAGAATCTATGCTTTCTTTTTCTTTCTTTCTTTCTTTTTTTTTCATTGCAAAAGAATATTGCAATATACTTCTTAGGAAAATTTTTGCCTAGAGCACAATATTTTTAAAGACTAATGTTAAAAACTTGCCTTTCAAAGGTTATGTTGTTTTAAAGAAAGAAAATTAAACAGTAACATTGGTTAGTGAGATATCTTTAATAGCTAAGCTACTCAATTTGATTTCAGATCCTATCAAACAGTACCAGATTCTAATATGGACTTTTAAAATGTTTTATTCACTGTTTAAAAACTCCCTTACTTCCAAAAGGATTAGAGTAGGTTTATAGTAAAAGGAGATAAAAATAATGGATCCACCATGACAATGGTAGAGAAAAGTAAGGAATTTGGATGAGGATAACTCAAGGTAAGGTAAACTATTGTACATGAAAATCTCAAGATTCCCTGGAAAGCAAAATACAAGGAAGGAAAACCACTGTGCATGTAAACAAGGGAAACCCACTACTCCTTGCTGTGCTATCCTTCATGAGCTAAGTGCTGCTTCCCATTCATCTTTTTGTGCTGCTATCATCAGCGTGAGTTTGGTGTTATGACCATGGCCATGAGAGATGTGCAGAATCCAACCTGATGGCATGTAGTGTCTATAAAACTTGTGGCCTGCCAGACAGGGAAAATATGAAAAGAATACAAAATACAGAATTCTGCTTACCCAAATCAGGCAATAAATATAAAAGAGGCTATTAAAGGACGACATAAGTGTATGAAGGATCCAGTGGAATGGCATTAAAAGTGTTTTTAGAGCCAGACAAGAAAGCACTCAAATGTATTAGGGGAGCCAAAGATTTACAATATTCAGCCAAGCATAAAGCCCTTAGTAACCATCTCCGTGTGGCTACAGAATTCTTCAGCAGAAGAAAGGATGAGGTAAATAAGGTAAGAATAAGAGTAAGGCAGTGGCTATTTTGAACCCTCTGAAGGTCAGAGTCCTTGTTATAATTTATAAAAAGGGGCTCTCTCTTTGGTGGGGGTTGGCTGGTGGGGTTCTCAACAGTGTCAAATCTCATGTATGAAGCAAACATTTCTAGTAGATATGCAACATAAGCATGCTTATTTCCTTGATGGGACTTTCAATGCTATGAAGAGTTAGAATTATATATTTTTAAAGGGTGAAGTAAATTAAGCTTTAAAAACCCTTTTGTGTGAATTTTGAGAATGACTTGTGCATATCTGTTATTTGGTATGATGAATTGTTTGAAAGCATTTAGACTATTAGACTTGCTAACACTAAATTTGAAGTATGTTATTGGAAATTTGAATATAGACCTGAGAAATTATGTTAAAAAATTAAATATATCGGGACACTGGGTGGCTCAGTCGGTTAAGCGTCTGCCTTCAGCTCAAGTCATGATCTCAGGGTCCTAGGATTGAGCCCCACGTCTGGCTCCCTGCTCAGCCGGGAGCCTGCTTCTCCCTCTCCCTCTGCCTCTCACCCTGCTTGTGCGCACTTGCTCTCTCACTCTATCAAATAAATAAATAAATCTTTTTAAAAATTAAATATTTCTGAGATTAAGAATTCCTCATATCAGTGAGGTCATATGATACATGTCTTTCTCTGTTTGACTTATTTTGCTCAGCGTAATACCCTCCAGTTCCATCCACGTCGTTGCAAATGGCAAGATCTCATTCCTTTTGATGGCTGCATAATATTCCATTGTATATATATACCACATCTTCTTTATCCATTCATCTGCCGATGGACATCTTGGCTCTTTCCACAGTTTGGCTATTGTGGACATTGCTGCTATAAACATCGGGGTGCACGTACCCTTTTGGATCCCTACTTTTGTATCTTTGGGGTAAATACGCAGTACTGCAATTGCTGGATCATATGGTAGCTCTATTTTCAACTTTTTGAGGAACCTCCATACTGTTTACCAGAGTGGCTGCACCAGCTTGCATTCCCACCAACAGTGTAGGAGGGTTCCCCTTTGTCCGCATCCCCGCCAACATCTGTCATTTCCTGACTTGTTAATTTTAGCCATTCTGACTGGTGTGAGGTGGTATCTCATTGAGACCTCAGTGTGAGACAGGAGTCCATCAAAATCCTAAAGGAGAACACAGGCAGCAACCTCTTCGACCTCAGCCGCAGCAACTTCTTCCTAGAAACATCGCCAAAGGCAAGGGAAGCAAGGGCAAAAATGAACTATTGGGACTTCATCAAGATAAAAAGCTTTTGCACAGCAAAAGAAACAGTCAATAAAACCAAAAGACAATCGACAGAATGGGAGAAGATATTTGCAAATGACATATCAGATAAAGGGCTAGTATCCAAAATCTATAAAGAACTCATCAAACTCAACACCCAAAGAACAAAGAATCCAATCAAGAAATGGGTAGAAGACATGAACAGACATTTTTCCAAAGAAGACATCCAAATGGCCAACAGACACATGAAAAAGTGTTCAATATCACTCGGCATCAGGGAAATCCAAATCAAAACCTCGCTGGAGTGGGGGGTGGGGTGGGAGGGATGGGATGACTGGGTGATAGACACTGGGGAGGGTATGTGCTCTGGTAAGCGCTGTGAATTGTGCAAGACTGTTGAATCTCAGATCTGTACCTCTGAAACAAATAATGCAATATATGTTATGAAAAAAAAAAGAGGAAGGTAGCAGGAGGGGAAGAATGAAGGGGGGAAATCGGAGGGGTAGACGAACCATGAGAGACGATGGACTCTGAAAAACAAACTAAGGGTTCTAGAGGGGAGGGGGGTGGGAGGATGGGTTAGCCTGGTGATGGGTATTGAGGAGGGCACGTTCTGCATGGAGCATTGGGTGTTATGCACAAACAATGAATCATGGAACACTACATCTAAAACTAATGATGTAATGTATGGAGATTAACATAACAATAAAAAAATTAAAAAAAAGAACAACGCTAAAGATATTCCTCTTAAAAAAATTAAATATTTATTAATTTTAAAAAAACATTAAAATTTGTAAAATACATATATATGTTAGAGTAATAGAAATGGCTTATATATTTGAAAAGGCTTTGTTTCATAGTGGAGTGTAAGAAGTAAATAGAAATAATTAAAAGAGGTGATTAATCATTAAAGGCCTTGATGAATGTTATTTTTTATTCATTAGATTTATAAAGTATAAAAAAATAGATTTATAAAGTGTAAAAAAAACTTTATAGTTGGACTTAATGATTTAGAAAAACTATAGTCTTGAATTTAGATTTTTATTGAATTGAATATTAATTCTAAAAAGTCCTTATTAACTGTAAGGTCATGAAAATCCCATGACACATGTACCTAGCATGTACTCTATGACTGTTCATTCATCAAAACAGGAAGGAGACGTGAGAGAATGCTTGTGAAGGCATGAGATTCTTCCAGGCAATAATTTCTTTGGAGAAGAGTAAAACACAGCCACTTTGGAAGAGCTTAGCACTTGCCTAGAAAACTAAACTTACTCTCATTGTACGGTCCTGTAATTATGGTCCCTGATATGCATCCAAAAGCATTGAAAATTTAGGTCCACACAAAAATCTGCAAACATGTTATAGCAGCTTTCTTCATAATTATCAAAACTTGGAAGCAACCACGCTGTCCTTCAGTAGGTGACTGCATAGATAAACTATACATCCAGACAATGGAATATTATCCATCATGAAAAAGAAAGGAGCTATCAAACCATGAAAAGACATGGAGGAACCCTAAATGTATATTACTGAGTTGGAGAAGCAAATCTTAAAAGATTACATACTGCACGATTCCATAACATATGGAAAAGGCACAACTCTGGAGACACTAAAAAGATGTGTGGTTGCCAGAAGTTAGGTGTGGGGAGGGATGATTAAGCAGAGCATAGAGGATTTTTAGGGCCATGAAATACTGCGTGATACTCACACCATGAATACATGCCATTATACATTTGTTCAAACTCACTGCATGTGCAACAGAAAGGTGAACTGTAGACTTTCAGTCATTAAGATGGGTCACTGTAGATTTCTCATTGGCCCCAAATGTACCACTCTAGTGGGGGATGTCAGTAATGGGGGAGGCCGTGCATGTGTGGGGGCAGAGGGTATACAGGAACTCTCTGCCTCTCAATTTTGCTCTGAACAAAACAAAGATTTCAACAATTCTGTTCAGAAGAATTTTTCAGGCAGGCATTTATATATGAAGAATTGATCAACAAATGTAAGGACAGAGTCTTCAATAGCAATTTATAAAAGATGCAGACACAATTTCCATAAGTCATTTTCTATGGTGGTCCTCAATACAACATAAGGTCATATTGTTAATTCTTAGCATGACTGTGGTGAATTACAAAACAAGTATATTTTACTCTGCTGGCTCACAGAGAATTTAAAAGAATAAAAAGTTAAAATTTCTCATATCTAGAAGATGGTGGAGGAGTAGGAGACCTAAATTTTGTCTGGTCCCAGGAATTCAGCTGGATAGGGATCAAACCATTCTGAACACCTACGAACTCAACAGGAGATCAAAGAAAAGAATAGCAGCAACTCTATGAACAGAAAAGGTAGGACGAGTGGGGAAGTGAATCCGAGGCGATATTCGGGAGGATAGACGGCGGGGGAGGGGGCCTCCGTTGGCTGCTTCTGGCAAGTGATAGAGCTGCGGAGCACAAAATCGGAACTTTAGAAGTCGGCTCCGCTGAGGGATGTCGCTCCAGTGGCTAAGCAGGGGGTGGAAGCTTCATGGGACAGTGTGGTCTCAGGACTCTCGGGGTCACAGAAAGACGGGGGGTGCCTGAGTGCGGCAGAGCTCCCAGGTATCGGAGCGGGGAAGCCGGCTGCAGAGACGGAGCTGAGGCGCAGGCTGTCAGCTCGGGGTTGCCATAAACGATGATCCACGGCACAGTCGGGCCACTGCTCCTCCAGCAGGGACCCAACAAGTGGCAGATCTGGGGAGACTCTCCTTCCTCCCCCAGGAGGAGCAGCGTGGGAGCGCACCACAGGGATCTGCTGGGTTTGGAGACTCCACACCGAGTCGGGTGCCAGAGATAGAAATGCTCGGTCACAGGCTGGGTGAGCACGGAGTGCTGCCAGAGACCGGGGAGACAGGAGTGATTGACCGCTTTTCTCTGGTGGCTCACTGAGGAGTGGGGCCCCGAGTTCTCGGCTCCTCTGGGGTGGAGATTGGGAGGCCGCCATTTTCACTCTCGGCCTCCAAAGCTGTAGAGAAAGCTTGCAGGAAACAAAAGCTTCTGAGAGCAAACCCGAGCAGATTACTTAGCCCGGACCTGCAAGGGCAGGGCAATTCTGCCTCCGGCAAAGACATTTGGGAACCACGGCAACAGGCCCCTCCCCCAGAAGGTCAGCAAGACCAGCCAGCCAAGACCAAGTTTACAGATCAGTGAGAATGGCAGAACTCCAGCGCTAGGGGAATACTGTATATAGAATTCATGGCTTTTTCCCCATTATTCTTTAGTCTTTCAAATTAAGTTTTTTTTTAACTTTCTTTTTCTTTTTTTTTTTAATTTTTCTTTTTCCCTTTTCAACCAACACCTTATCAATCCCTGTTTTAAAAAATCTTTTTTATTTTTCATTTTTAAAGTCATAGTCTATCCCTTCATAGTAGTTAACCTTATTTTTGGTATATATATAAGTTATTCTCTCTTTAAAATTTTGGGATACAGTTTCTTCTGACAGACCAAAATATACCCTAAATCTCTAGTGTATGGCTTTGTTCAAGTCCCCTCCCTGATCACATTCTCTCCCTCCCTTTTTTTTTAAATGCTCTTCTTTCTTTTTTTTTTCTTTTTTTTTTTAATTTTTTTTATTGTTATGTTAATCCCCATACATTACATCATTAGTTTTAGATATAGTGTTCCATGATTCATTGTTTGTGCACAACACCCAGTGCTCCATGCAGAACGTGCCCTCCTCAATACCCATCACCAGGCCAACCCATCCTCCGAACCCCCTCCCCTCTAGAACCCTCAGTTTGTTTTTCAGAGTCCATTGTCTCTCATGGTTCTTCTCCCCCTCCGATTTCCCCCCCTTCATTCTTCCCCTCCTGCTACATTCTTCTTCTTCTTTTTTTCTTTCTTAACATATATTGCATTATTTGTTTCAGAGGTCCAGATCTGAGATTCAACAGTCTTGCACAATTCACAGCACTTACCAGAACACATACCCTCCCCAGTGTCCATCACCCAGTCACCCCATCCCTCCCACCCCACCCCCCACTCCAGCAACCCTCAGTTTGTTTCCTGAGATTAAGAATTCCTCATATCAGTGAGGTCATATGATACATGTCTTTCTCTGTTTGACTTATTTCGCTCAGCATAACACCCTCCAGTTCCATCCACGTCGTTGCAAATGGCAAGATCTCATTCCTTTTGATGGCTGCATAATATTCCATTGTATATATATACCACATCTTCTTTATCCATTCATCTGTCGATGGACATCTTGGCTCTTTCCACAGTTTGGCCACTGTGGACATTGCTGCTATAAACATCGGGGTGCATGTACCCTTTCGGGTCCCTACTTTTGTATCTTTGGGGTAAATACCCAGTAGTGCAATTGCTGGATCATATGGTAGCTCTATTTTCAACTTTTTGAGGAACCTCCATACTGTTTTCCAGAGTGGCTGCACCAGCTTGCATTCCCACCAACAGTGTAGGAGGGTTCCCCTTTGTCCGCATCCCCGCCAACATCTGTCATTTCCTGACTTGTTAATTTTAGCCATTCTGACTGGTGTGAGGTGGTATCTCATTGAGGTTTTGATTTGGATTTCCCTGATGCCGAGCTATATTGAACACTTTTTCATGTGTCTGTTGGCCATTTGGATGTCTTCTTTGGAAAAATGTCTGTTCATGTCTTCTGCCCATTTCTTGATTGGATTCTTTGTTCTTTTGGTGTTGAGTTTGATGAGTTCTTTATAGATTTTAGATACTAGCCCTTTATCTGATATGTCATTTGCAAATATCTTCTCCCATTCTCTTGGTTGTCTTTTGGTTTTGTTGACTGTTTCCTTTGCTTTGCAAAAGCTTTTTATCTTGATGAAGTCCCAATAGTTCATTTTTGCCCTTGCTTCCCTTGCCTTTGGTGATGTTTCTAGGAAGAAGTTGCTGCGGCTGAGGTCGAAGAGGTTGCTGCCTGTGTTCTCCTTTAGGATTTTGATGGACTCCTGTCTCACATTGAGGTCTTTCAACCATTTGGAGTCTATTTTTGTGTGTGGTGTAAGGAAATGGTCCAGTTTCATTCTTCTGCATGTGGCTGTCCAATTTTCCCAACACCATTTGTTGAAGAGACTGTCTTTTTTCCATTGGACATTCTTTCCTGCTTTGTCAAAGATTAGTTGACCATAGAGTTGAGGGTCCATTTCTGGGCTCTCTATTCTCTTCCATTGATCTATGTGTCTGTTTTTGTGCCAGTACCATACTGTCTTGATGATTACAGCTTTGTAGTAGAGCTGGAAGTCCGGAATTGTGATGCCGCCAGCTTTGCTTTTCTTTTTCAACATTCCTCTGGCTATGCGGGGTCTTTTCTGGTTCCATAAAATTTGAGGATTATTTGTTCCATTTCTTTGAAGAAAGTGGATGGTATTTTGATGGGGATTGCATTGAATGTGTAGATTGCTCTAGGTAGGATTGACATCTTCACAATATTTGGTCTTCCAATCCATGAGCATGGAACGTTTTTCCATTTCTTTGTGTCTTCCTCAATTTCTTTCATGAGTATTTTATAGTTTTCGGAGTACAGATCCTTTGTCTCTTTGGTTAGATTTATTCCTAGGTATCTTATGGTTTTGGGTGCAATTGTAAATGGGATCGACTCCTTAATTTCTCTTTCTTCTGACTTGTTGTTGGTGTATAGGAATGCCACTGACTTCTGTGCATTGATTTTATATCCTGCCACTTTACTGAATTCCTGTATGATTTCTAGCAGTTTTGGGGTGGAGTCTTTGGGATTTTCCACATAAAGTTTCATATCATCTGCAAAGAGTGAGAGTTTGACTTCTTCTTTGCCAATTTGGATGCCTTTGATTTCTTTTTGTTGTCTGATTGCTGTGGCTAGGACTTCCAATACTATGTTGAATAGCAGTGGCGATAGTGGACATCCCTGCCGCGTTCCTGACCTTAGGGGGAAAGCTCTCAGTTTTTCCCCATTGAGAATGATATTCGCTGTAGGTTTTTCATAGATGGCTTTTATGATATTGAGGTATGTACCCTCTATGCCTATACTCTGAAGAGTTTTGATCAAGAAAGGATGCTGTACTTTGTCAAATGCTTTTTCTGCATCTATTGAGAGGATCATATGATTCTTGTTCTTTCTTTTGTTAATGTATTGTATCACGTTGATTGATTTGCGGATGTTGAACCAACCTTGCAGCCCAGGGATAAATCCGACTTGGTCGTGGTGAATAATCCTTTTAATGTACTGTTGGATCCTATTGGCTAGTATTTTGGTGAGAATTTTTGCATCCATGTTCATCAGGGATATTGGTCTGTAATTCTCCTTTTTGATGGGGTCTTTGTCTGGTTTTGGGATCAAGGTAATGCTGGCCTCATAAAATGAGTTTGGAAGTTTTCCTTCCATTTCTATTTTTTGGAACAGTTTCAGAAGGATAGGTATTAATTCTTCTTGAAATGTTTGGTAGAATTCCCCTGGGAAGCCATCTGGCCCTGGGCTTTTGTTTGTTGGGAGATTTTTGATTACTGCTTCAATTTCCTTAGTGGTTATAAGTCTGTTCAGGTTTTCTATTTCTTCCTGGTTCAGTTTTGGTAGTTGATACATCTCTAGGAATGCATCCATGTCTTCCAGGTTATCTAATTTGCTGGCATATAGTTGCTCATAATATGTTCTTATAATTGTTTGTATTTCTTTGGTGTTGGTTGTGATTTCTCCTCTTTCATTCATGATTTTGTTGATTTGGGTCATTTCTCTTTTCTTTTTGATAAGTCTGGCCAGGGGCTTATCAATCTTGTTAATTCTTTCAAAGAACCAGCTCCTAGTTTCGTTGATCTGTTCTACTGTTCTTTTGGTTTCTATTTCATTGATTTCTGCTCTGATCTTTATTATTTCTCTTCTCCTGCTGGGTTTAGGCTTTATTTGCTGTTCTTTCTCCAGCTCCTTTAGGTGTAGGGTTAGGTTGTGTACTTGAGACCTTTCTTGTTTCTTGAGAAAGGCTTGTATTGCTATATACTTTCCTCTTAGGACTGCCTTTGCTGTATCCCAAAGATTTTGAATAGTTGTGTTTTCATTTTCATTGGTTTCCATGAATTTTTTTAATTCTTCTTTAATTTCCTGGTTGACCCATTCATTCTTCAGTAGGATGCTCTTTAGCCTCCACGTATTTGAGTTCTTTCCGACTTTCCTCTTGTGATTGAGTTCTAGTTTCAAAGCATTGTGGTCTGAAAATATGCAGGGGATGATCCCAATCTTCTGGTACCGGTTGAGACCTGATTTATGACCTAGGATGTGATCTATTCTGGAGAATGTTCCATGGGCACTAGAGAAGAATGTGTATTCCGTTGCTTTGGGATGGAATGTTCTGAATATGTCTGTGAAGTCCATTTGGTCCAGTGTGTCATTTAAAGTCTTTATTTCCTTGTTGATCTTTTGCTTAGACGATCTGTCCATTTCAGTGAGGGGGGTGTTAAAGTCCCCCACTATTATTGTATTGTTGTCGATGTGTTTCTTTGCTTTTGTTATTAATTGCCTTATATAATTGGCTGCTCCCATGTTAGGGGCATAGATATTTACAATTGTTAGATCTTCTTGTTGGATAGACCCTTTAAGTATGATATAGTGTCCTTCCTCATCTTTTATTACAGTCTTTGGCTTAAAATCTAATTTGTCTGCTATAAGGATTGCCACCCCAGCTTTCTTTTGGTGTCCATTAGCATGGTAAATGGTTTTCCACCCCCTCACTTTCAATCTGGGGGTGTCTTTGGGTCTAAAATGAGTCTCTTGCAGACAGCATATTGATGGGTCTTGTTTTTTAATCCAATCTGATAGCCTGTGTCTTTTGATTGGGGCATTTAGCCCATTTACATTCAGGGTAACTATTGAAAGATAGGAATTCAGTGCCATTGTATTGCCTGTAAAGTGACTGTTACTGTATATTGTTTGTGTTCCTTTCTGGTCTATGTTGCTTTTAGGCTCTCTCTTTGCTTAGAGGACCCCTTTCAAGATTTGTTGTAGGGCTGGTTTCGTGTTTGCAAATTCCTTTAGTTTTTGTTTGTCCTGGAAGCTTTTTATCTCTCCTTCAATTTTCAATGACAGCCTAGCTGGATATAGTATTCTTGGCTGCATATTTTTCTCATTTAGTGCTCTGAATATGTCCTGCCAGTCCTTTCTGGCCTGCCAGGTCTCTGTGGATAAGTCTGTTGCCAATCTAATGTTTCTACCATTGTAGGTTACATATCTCTTCTCCCGAGCTGCTTTCAGGATTTTCTCTTTGTCTCTGAGACTCGTAAGTTTTACTATTAGATGTCGGGGTGTTGACCTATTTTTATTGATTTTGAGAGGGGTTCTCTGTGCTTCCTGGATTTTGATGCCTGTTTCCTTCCCCAAATTAGGGAAGTTCTCTGCTATAATTTGCTCCATTATACCTTCTGCCCCTCTCTCTCTTTCTTCTTCTTCTGGGATCCCAATTATTCTAATGTTGTTTCGTCTTATGGTATCGTTTATCTCTCGAATTCTGCCCTCGTGATCCAGTAGTTGTTTATCTCTCTTTTTCTCAGCTTCTTTATTTTCCATCATTTGGTCTTCTATCTCGCTGATTCTTTCTTCTGCCTCATTTATCCTAGCAGTTAGAGCCCCCATATTTGATTGCACCTCATTGATAGCCTTTTTGATTTCTACTTGGTTAGATTTTAGTTCTTTTACTTCTCCAGAAAGGGTTTCTCTAATAACTTCCATGTTTTTTTCAAGCCCAGCTAGTATCTTTAAAGTGATGATTCTGAACTCTAGATCTGACATCGTACTAATGTCCGTATTGAGTAGGTCCCTGGCAGTCGGTACTACCTCTTGTTCTTTTTGTTGAGGTGATTTTTTCCGTCTTGTCATTTTGTGCAGAGGAGAATAGATTAATGAGAGAACAAAATGCTAGCAGGGTAACAACGTCCCCAGAAAATATACTCTAAACAAATCAGAAAAGACCTGAAGCAGTGGGAAAAGAAAGGGAAAGAGAGAAAAAAGAAAAAGAAAGAAAAAAAGAAAAAAGAAAAAGATAAAGATAAAAACAAACAAAAGCAGGACAAAACAAAACAAAACAAAAACAGAATGTGATCAAATATGATCAGGTTGGATTATAGATTAGTGCCACACACTAGATTTTGGGTGTATTTTGGTCTGTTAAAAGAAAGTCCCTCCCAAAATTTTAAAGAAAGAAAAACTTATATATGTACAAAAATAAGGGTTGATATGATGAAGGGATGGAATATGACTGTAAAGATGGAAATTATAAAAAATTTTTAAAAAGGATTTGATAAGTTGTTTGAAAAAAGAAAGAATAGGATTAAAAAAAAAAAAGAAAGAAAAAAGGGAGAGAATGTGATCAGGCAGGGGAGTAGAAAAAAACCATACACTAGAGATTTAGAGTATATTTTGATCTGTTAGAAGAAACTATCTCAAGATTTTACAGAGAGAACAACTTATATATATATGCCAAAAATACGGGTAACTACTTCCAGAAAGTGGTTGCTTTTCTGTTCAGAGAGTTGTTGCTCTTCTTTTCTTCGATCTCCTGTTGAGTTTGTAGGTGTTCAGAATGGTTTGATCCCTATCCAGCTGAATTCCTGAGAGGAGACGAAATCCAGGTCTCCTACTCCTCCGCCATCTTGCTCCGCCCCTCTTCTTTCTTTTTTTCAACCAACTTCTTATCTTATCAATTCCTTTTATAAAATCTTCTATAATTTTCATCTTTACAGTCATATCCATCCCTTCATCATATTTACCCTTATTTTTGTACATATATAAGTTTCTCTTTCTTTAAAATTTTGGGAGGCACTTTCTTCTAACAGACCAAAATACGCCCAAAATCTAGTGTGTGGCACTGATCTATGCACCAGCCTGATCATATTTGATCATATTCTGGGTTTTTGTTTGTTTGTTTGTTTGTGTGTTTTTATCTTTATCTTTTTCTTTTTTTTTTCTTTTTTCTTTCTTTCCATTTCCCCTGGTTTCAGGTCTCTTCTGATTTGTTTAGTGTATATTTTTCTGGGGTCGTTGTTACCCTGTTAGCATTTTGTTCTCTCATTCATCTATTCTCCTCTGGACAAAATGACAAGACGGAAAAAATCACCTCAAAAAAAAAAAGAACAAGAGGCAGTACTGACTGCCAGGGACCTAATCAATACAGACATTAGTAAGATGTCAGAACTAGAGTTCAGAATGATGATTTTAAAGATACTAGCTGGGCTTGAAAAAAGCATGGAAGATATGAGAGAAACCCTTTCTGGAGAAATAAAAGAACTAAAATCTAACCAAGTCGAAATCAAAAAGGCTATTAATGAGGTGCAATCAAAAATGGAGGCTCTAACTGCTAGGATAAAGGAGGCAGAAGAGAGAATTAGCGATATAGAAGACCAAATGATGGAAAATAAAGAAGCTGAGAAAAAGAGAGATAAACAACTACTGGAACACGAGGGCAGAATTCGAGAGGTAAGTGATACCATAAGACAAACAATATTAGAATAATTGGGATCCCAGAAGAAGAAGAAAGAGAGAGAGGGGCAGAAGGTATATTGGAGCAAGTGATAGCAGAGAACTTCCCTAATTTGGGGAAGGAAACAGGCATCAAAATCCAGGAGGCACAGAGAACCCCCCTCAAAATCAATAAAAATAGGTCAAACCCCGACATCTACTAGTAAAACTTAAGAGTCTCAGAGGCAAAGAGAAAATCCTGAAAGCAGCTGGGGACAAGAGATCTGTAACCTACAATGAAGAAACATTAGATTGGCAACAGACCTATCCACAGAGACCTGGCAGGCCAGAAAGGACTGGCATGATATATTCAGAGCACTAAATGAGAAAAATATGCAGCCAAGAATACTATATCCAGCTAGGCTATCATTGAAAATAGAAGGAGAGATAAAAAGCTTCCAGGACAAACAAAAGCTAAAGGAATTTGCAAACACCAAACCAGCCCTACAAGAAATCTTGAAAGGGGTCCTCTAAGCAAAGAGAGAGCCTAAAAGCAACATAGACTAGAAAGGAACACAGACAATATACAGTAACAGTCACCTTACAGGCAATACAATGGCACTAAATTCATATTTTTCAATAGTTACCCTGAATGTAAATGGGCTAAATGCCCCAATCAAAAGACACAGGCTATCAGATTGGATAAAAAAACAAGACCCATCAATATGCTGTCTGCAAGAGACTCATTTTAGACACAAAGACACCCCCAGATTGAAAGTGAGGGGGTGGAAAACCATTTACCATGCTAACGGACACCAAAAGAAAGCTGGGGTGGCAATCCTTATAGCAGACAAATTAGATTTTAAGCCAAAAACTATAATAAGAGATGAGGAAGGACAGTATATCCTACTTAAAGGGTCTATCCAACAAGAAGATCTAACAATTGTAAATATCTATGCCCCTAACATGGGAGCAGCCAATTATATAAGCCAGTTAATAACAAAAGCAAAGAAACACATTGACAACAATACAATAATAGTGGGGGACTTTAACACCCCCCTCACTGAAGTGGACAGATCATCTAAGCAAAAGATCAACAAGGAAATAAAGACTTTAAATGACACACTGGACCAAATGGACTTCACAGATATATTCGGAACATTCCATCCCAAAGCAACACAATACACATTCTTCTCTAGTGCCCATGGAACATTCTCCAGAATAGATCACATCCTAGGTCACAGATCAGGTATCAAAAGATTGGGATCATTCCCTGCATATTTTCAGACCACAATGCTTTGAAACTAGAACTCAATCACAAGAGGAAAGTCGGAAAGAACTCAAATACATGGAGGCTAAAGAGCATCCTACTAAATGAATGGGTCAACCAGGAAATTAAAGAAGAATTTAAAAAATTCACGGAAACAAATGAACATGAAAACACAACTGTTCAAAATCTTTGGGATGCAGCAAAGGCAGTCCTAAGAGGAAAGTACATAGCAATACAAGCCTTTCTCAAGAAACAAGAAAGGTCTCAAATACACAAAAACCCTACACCTAAAGGAGCTGGAGAAAGGACAGCAAATAAAGCCTAAACCCAGCAGGAGAAGAGAAATAATAAAGATCAGAGCAGAAATCAATGAAATAGAAACCAAAAGAACAGTAGAACAGATCAACGAAACTAGGAGCTGATTCTTTGACAGAATTAACAAGATCGATAAACCCCTGGCCAGACTTATCAAAAAGAAAAGAGAAAGGACGCAAATCAACAAAATCATGAATGAAAGAGGAGAGATCACAACCAACACCAAAGAAATACAAACAATTATAAGAACATACTGTGAGCAACTATATGCCAGCAAATTAGATAATCTGGAAGAAATGGTTGCTTTCCTAGAGATGTATAAACTACCAAAATTGAACCAGGAAGAAATAGAAAACCTGAATAGACCTATAACCACTAAGGAAATTGAAGCAGTAATCAAAAATCTCCCAACAAACAAAAGCCCAGGGCCAGATGGCTTCCCAGGGGAATTCTACCAAACATTTCAAGAAGAATTAATATCTATTCTGAAACTGTTCCAAAAAATAGAAATGGAAGGAAAACTTCCAAACTCGTTTTATGAGGCCACCATTACCTTGATCCCAAAACCAAAGACACCATCAAAAAGGAAAATTACAGCCCAATATCCTTGATGAACATGGATGCAAAAATTCTCACCAAAATACTAGCCAATAGGATCCAACAGTACATTAAAAGGATTATTCACCGCAACCAAGTGGGATTTATCCCTGTGCTTCAAGGTTGGTTCAACATCCTCAAATCAATCAATGTGATACAATACATTAATAAAAGAAAGAACAAGAACCATATGATCCTCTCAATAGATGCAGAAAAAGCATTTGACAAAGTACAGCATCCTTTCTTGATCAAAACTCTTCAGAGTATAGGGATAGAGGGTACATACCTCAATATCATAAAGGCCATTTATGAAAAACCTACAGCGAATATCATTCTCAATGGGGAAAAACTGAGAACTTTCCCCCTAAGGTCAGGAACATGGCAGGGATGTCCACTATCACCACTGCTATTCAACAGAGTATTAGAAGTCCTAGCCACAGCAATCAGACAACAAAAAGAAATAAAAGGCATCCAAATTGGCAAAGAAGAAGTCAAACTCTCACTCTTTGCGGATGATATGATACTTTATATGGAAAACCCAAAAGATTCCACTCCAAAACTGCTAGAACTCATACAGGAATTCAGTAAAGTGGCAGGATATAAAATCAATGCACAGATCAGTGGCATCCCTATACACCAACAACAAGACAGAAGAGGGAGAAATTAAGGAGTTGATCCCATTTACAATTTCACCCCAAACCATAAGATACTAGGAATAAATCTAACCAAAGAGGCAAAGAATCTGTACTCAGAAAACTATAAAATACTCACAAAAGACATTGAGGAAGACACAAAGAAATGGAAAAATGTTCCATGCTCATGGATTAGAAGAACAAATATTGTGAAGATGTCAATGTTACCTAGAACAATATACACATTCAATGCAATCCTTATCAAAATACCATCCACTTTTTTCAAAGAAATGGAACAAATAATCCTAAAATTTGTATGGAAACAGGAAAGTCCCCAAATAGCCAGAGGAATGTTGAAAAAGAAAAACAAAGCTGGTGGCATCACAATTCCAGACTTCAAGCTCTATTACAAAGCTGTAATCATCAAGACAGTATGGTACTGGCACAAAAACAGACACATAGATCAATGGAACAGAATAGAGAGCCCAGAAATGGACCCTCAACTCTATGGTCAACTAATCTTTGACAAAGCAGGAAAGAATGTCCAATGGAAAAAAGACAGTCTCTTCAAAAAATGGTGTCAGGAAAATTGGACAGCCACATGCAGAAGAATGAAACTGGACCATTTACTTACACCACACACACAAAAATAGACTCAAAATGGCTGAAAGACCTAAATGTGAGACAGGAGTCCATCAAAATCCTAAAGGAGAACACAGGCAGCAATGTCTTCAACCTCAGCTGCAGCAACTTCTTCCTAGAAACATCACCAAAGGCAAGGGAAGCAAGGGCAAAAATGAACTATTGGGACGTCATCAAGTTAAAAAGCTTTTGCACAGCAAAAGAAACAGTCAATAAAACCAAAGACAATCGACAGAATGGGAGAAGATATTTGCAAATGACATATCAGATAAAGGGCTAGTATCCAAAATCTATAAAGAACTTATTAAACTCAACACCCAAAGAACAAATGTTCCAATCTCAAGAAATGGGCAGAAGACATGAACAGACAGTTTTCCAAAGAACATCCAAATGGACCACAGACACATGAAAAAGTGCTCAACATCGCTTGTCATCAGGGAAATCCAAATCAAAACCTCAATGAGATACCACCTCACACCAGTCAGAATGGCTAAAATTAACAAGTCAGGAAACGACAGAAGTTCGCGGGGATGCGGAGAAAGGGGAACCCTCCTACACTGTTGGTGGGAATGCAAGCTGGTGCAGCCACTCTGGAAAATAGTATGGAGGTTCCTCAAAAAGTTGAAAATAGAGCTACCATACAATCCAGCAATCACACTACTGGGTATTTACCCCAAAGATACAAATGTAGGGATCTGAAGTGGTACATGCACCCCGATGTTTATAGCAGCAATGTTCACAATAGCCAAACTATGGGAAGAGCCGAGATGTCCACCAACAGATGAATGGATAAAGAAGATGTGGTGTATATATATACAATGGAATATTATGCAGCCATCAAAAGGAATGAGATCTTGTCATTTGCTTAATGTGGATGGAACTGGAGGGTGTTATGCTGAGTGAAATAAGTCAGAGAAAGACATGTATCATATGATCTCACTGATATGAGGAATTCTTAATCTCAGGAAACAAACTGAGGTCTGCTGGAGTGGTGGGGGGTGGGAGGGATGGAGTGGCTGGGTGATAGACATTGGGGAGGGTATGTGCTATGGTGAGTGCTGTGAATTGTGTAAGACTGTTGAATCACAGACCTGTACCTCTGAAACAAATAATACATTATATGTTTAAAAAAAAAAAGAAGAAGATAGCAGGAAGGGAAAAATGAAGGGGGGGAAATTGGAGGGGGAGACAAACTATGAGAGACTATGTACTCTGAGAAACAAACTGAGGGTTCTAGAGGGGAGGGGGTTGGGGGGATCGGTTAGCCTGGTGATGGGTATTAAAGAGGGCACGTACTGCATGGAGCACTGGGTGTTACATGCAAACAATGAATCATGGAACACTACACCAAAAATTAATGATGTAATGTATGGTGATTAACCTAACATAAAAAATATATATATATATCTTATCTATACTCTAGCCGGACTTTTGGAAGAAAATTGACAGTAAGAACTTAATATTGAAATCTCTGGCCATTGCTCAAAAAGAGGGACTTCTGTAATTGAGGAAGCCAAGTTGATATTTTGTTGAAAAATTGAAGATACTGAAATATATTATGGTCTCATTTGAATACTATATACCTTTCATGAAAGGGGGATGTGGACTTTATGTTGATAGTTTCAGGTATTTTGGTCAAAGTTTTTTGCATCTCTTCAAGTTATCAAATAAGTGCTTCATTTAAACCCAATGTTTTTATGTGAATATATTGGAATAGACTGGAGGATTTTGAGAGTAGGGATATGCAATTTTCTTTATGTATTGTAAAAATACCTTACTAAAGATTGTATAAAAGTTTTTATTTTGAACAGATTTGCTGTGCCAAGAAAAGTTAGCTCAAAATTATCCCCTCAGGTAAGTAAATTGCTTAATAGGTTGTGCTTAGGTTTTGGTATATAACATCTGAATGTTAAAGACAATCTTCCAGGGGAGCCTGGGTGGCTCAGTCCATTAAGCATCTGCCTTCAGCTCAGGTCATGATCTCAGGGTCCCGGGATCATGTCCTGCATCCAACTCCCTGCTCAGCGGGAAGCCTGGTTCTCCCTCTCCCTCTGCGCTCCCCCTGCTTGTGCTCTCTCTCTCTCTCTCACTCTCTCTGTCAAATAAATAAATAAAATCTTTTAAAAAATAAGGACAATCTTCCAGAATTTATAATTTTTTTGTTTTGGTATAGTTGTTGATGAGTTACTTTTATTTTTTCTGACAGTAAGTGAACAATGGCTTCTGTACTTTTCTTAAGACCATTACTAGGATATGATTTTGAAACTCTGACATCAATGCAGAAAAAAACTAATCATCTTACTCTCTCCCTCCATCATCTTCTGCTACACTCAGTGAAAATGTAGATACAATAGAAACAGTGATAGTCTAGGAAAGGAAAGAAGGAAATCTAGTCCCACTTGTCCTCATCCCCAATGAACTTTTGAGAGAAGAGAACACAGGGGTAACGTATCTTCAGCAGCTTCAAGCCTTAGGAAAGAGGACTGTATTGAAGTGTGGGAAACAATAAAGGAGGGGATTTCAGAAACCTGACATCACATCTGGTATTCTGGGAGCAGACCACCTTCCAAACTGCCTTCTACTAGCTAAGGGAAGCCACAACAAAGTAAACTCAGTGGAATTTTATTGTTAAGCTGATAAGAGTTTTGCTTCCCATATAATAAGGATGGAATAAGAATTCTTCTCTTGCTTCTACAAGGCATGGGAAAGTTGAGTCTAAATTATGGTTGTTATCAGAGGGTATTGTTGAAGCAGGACAATGTTTTCTCAAAATTATATCCTCAAAATTGGGGAACCCCATGTAGGCCACTGGCAAGGAAGTCATCTGGCACTGAGGTCACAGGCCTAAGAGGTATTTTCAGGAACAGTAATTGCCAAGGTGGGATAAGCCACTGGAGAGAACCAAGCAATGTTGTCTCTATTGACAGACCAGCAACCATAAAGAACAAGGGGCAATAAATCGTACTAGAGTTGTTACCAACAGATTCCTGCAGAATCTTTTGGGACAAGGCCAGTCATTCCTCAGCTCAATGGTTACCAGTTACTCAGCTGCTACTGCATGGCAAATACCAGCAGGATCCAAAGGGTGCCACATGGATCCAAGGAACACATCTCTTTTCTGCAACCATAAGGTCCCATAAAACAACTGCAACCTTATACAGTAAGAGACCACCTCATGCTATCACGAGAGACTGAGGGTTTTGTTTTGTTTTGTTTAAAGATTTATTTATTATTTTAGAGGGGGAGAGAGAGAGAAAGTGCATGAATGTGAGTGGGGAGAGGGGCAAAGGGAGAGGGAGAGAGGGGCAAAGGGAGAGGCTGAGCATGGAGCCTGACTTGGGGCTCAATCTCAAGACCCTGAGATCATGACCTGAGTCGAAGTCAAGGGTCGGACCTTCAACTGACTGAGTCAACCAGGAGCCTAAAGACTGAGGGTTTTTATCTGAATTCTCCAAACAGAGATACTCAAGGAGACAGTTTCAATGTTTGGATTGAGCTTAAATTATCTATTGTACAAAATACAGGTTTATTTACTTCCTCTGCAACTCTGAAGGAAGGTCAGATGGGTTTTTAGGAATTTTCTGCTCTTTTGAATGTAGTATGAGTAGTTAAGTTTACCCCGTCACATATAGGAACTGTTTGGCATATTTAAGGATCTCTGTGAGCGTATCACTGTACCCAAAGCTGACACAAATATGTAGTCTAAATCAGAGAGGCAAGATACTTTGAGTTCACCAAGACTGAAAAAAGATGACAGAGTGAGATACAAGACAGTTAACAAAGAAAGGAAAGAAAGTTGGAGTCTTGAAAAATTTTTATTAAGTTTCCTTCTGACATTTTGCATAGGGGATCCTAGCTTCAGCAATGGCAATTCAAGCCTTATACACAGTGGTTGGGAATGTATTTGCAAAGCATGTGCCCTGGAAATGGGTAGACTCCAGAATCAAGCCTAAATAAGAACTTAGAGCTGGGAATGCAGAAGTCAGGGACAGGTTTGGAGGTCCAGGGAAGCTCCAGTGTCACCATGCTGTTCTTATGAGGACTGATACACATTTCCCTCTCAAGCCAAGAATCTGAGGCCAGATTCTGGCAGTGAGTTAGGGACTGGATCAAGGATGAAGGAGAGACTAGGGTGAAATCTCTTTCGTGGGGTACTAGCATACACTTCTGGTTGCCTTTCATAGAGCCAAGTGCTCTCCCTGAGGCTTAAATCAACTCAATGTCTGCCTGTGATCACATTTGAACTCTAAATGGGTATTGGGCCAATGCAAGGGGACCTGGGTCTCCAGAAGTAACTAGTAGTCACTAATTTGGGTTGTGAAACTTCCACTTGGCCTGCAGGGTTGCCCATTAGATCAATTGGTAAACAGGGGAAAAACATTTTGGATAAAGACCTAGCTGTCAACTTTCTGGAAGGAGAAAAACTCCAGGATCAGAGTCCATGCTCATTATAGGACTGTATTGATTTACCAAAGGTAGCATATAATTGCGGAGTAATGTTTTAAAACATTCTGTGTTAGTGTATGTTTCTCATATGCATTTAGGTGCAGTTTTTCTTGTTTTTTTTCTGAAAAAATATTGAGATAACATCCACCTCAGCGGGAGTTTTCATTGTTACAACAGGAATATAAAGAGAAAGAATGAGCTAATATTAATTGTTACTACATTGGCTTGATTCAGAAAATAAAAATGTATGTTTTTAGAACATAATTTCAGTACTAACTACAGATGTTCTAAATCCCATGTGCCATGTCAAGAGGACATGCATCCTCATTATTTAAAATTCTTTATCTGATTATTTTAATAGAGAAGAGGAAAGAGAAAAGCAATGACATAGTCCTGTATTACACCATTCTGCACAGGAATGCTTTGCCAAAAGCCTGATTCCCAGCATTCTGACCCTAAAATAATGCTGCGATAAGATTTCTGAATATGCATTAGAATTGATGCTTTCATCAAAATTATACTGCTGATCCTGGGGAATGGAGATTGCCTGCATGTAAATCATTGAAGATGGATTGAAAATGTTTGGCAAATCTTAAATCACAAGCATTTTCTCAGTTGAATGAAGCATTGTAGCAATGATTAAACATAGAATAGTTCTTTCTAAAGTTGTTTTATTCCTCCAAGATGGTAGTAGAATAGTATTATTATTCAATTTATTAAAAAGAAAGCTGGTATGGAGACTTGAAAGAAGTGGCTGGTCTGTCATTTTGGGGAACTGGATGGACACACACAGAAGGAACTATACTGAGACATTGAAAGGCATACATAACTATGCAATGATTAGGGTCTTATACTACCCCAAACGGGTTTTCAACAGTTTGGGTGGCAGATGTTAATGCTTTAGAATTTTTTATAACTTTAGACTTTAAGTGGTGTTACTGTATTCTAGAAAGACAGGTTTCTAAGGTTTCTAAAGAATGGTATTAAAGTTTTGGAGAAAAAAATCTCACGCATATATCCCTGAAATTGATATATTTCAAATCCCAGTTACTTAGCCACACCATGATTTTCAATCTTGAGTATTATATAGCCAATAAATGTCAACGAAGAGCTTATAATAATATGGAAATCTTACGTTATAATATTAAGTGAACAAAACCTCCAAGATAGACTATTCCATGTGTATTATTACCACAGGTGTGTGAGCAGACAGACAAAAGAGAACTTCACATGAACTAAAAAAACAGAAACACAACTATAGCAATGCGACTTTATCTTTGGGACATGAAAATATTCTTGGTTTGATTTTCAGCTTTCTATATCTTCCAAATTTTCTATAAATTTAATATTTAATAATGATCAAGTAACTTCATGTATTGAAATTAGAAATGTCTGGTTTGGGAAGCAAGCATATCAGAACCTTTTTTTCTTTTCTTCCCAATGTTTCTGATGGCCAAAGCAATATCTAATAGCTAAGAATCTTTTGGAGCAAATTGTTGACATTCTTCAATGATCTCTGAATCCACAACCACATCTCTCCCTTCACATCTGTCTGTCCTTGGTGGTTGTGCTTTATGCCTCAAAATACATTTTTTTCTCCTACACATTAAAAACCCTCACTTCAAGAGTGTTCTTCTCAGTTGTCTTGATGATAAAGTCTGCTAAATTTATGGTGTTATATCTGAAATGATAAATACATTATCATCTTAGGTGTGTTCTTACTTTAAAACTTTGTCAGGCAAAACCAATTTTGAGCATGCCATTTTTCTTTCCTTCCTAATCGTTTTTTTTAACTGTATATACAAATGTTGTTTGTGTCAATTGAGCAACTGAGTGTACTTCATGTATTTGGATGAAATTCTGAGACCTGTGAAGCTTCCTTACCCTTCTCCCAGGAAGTTGCCTCAGAGACCTGCCAATCCATTGAAAGTGACATTCATTGATCCAGTTGTTGAACAGATAACACAAGAATTTCAAAGTACTTTTAAAATGCATGCTATTGAAAATAGTCTTGTCAAGGTTTAAAAGCAAAAGATGAATATGTTAAAAGAAAGAAAACAGAAGGTCATTACATTCTAAACACTAGAAACTTGAAAGCCTCAGTTCTTAAAATTTCTTTTGATATAAAAGAATGCAAGAAATGTATGTCCATGGTGTGGGAAGTAAAGGGCTGATGAGGAAAGAGAAGATATGACTGGATCATTGTTATTGAGGATTCCTGAGAAGGGATCGGAAGCCAAATGCCAAAGTGGGAAATGCTAGCAATCTTCAGATCCAAGAACTGAGAAGGTTTGTTGCCCCACTTGCTTTCTGGAACCTGGGAAGAACAGCCACATAGACCTACTGTACAAAGATGTGGGAACATCAAATTATAAATGAAAACATGGTTTGTCTGTTCATGAGACGGCCTAAGAAAATATCCTTCTTGTGACTGAGTTTCCTTTGGTTTTCTATGCCCACTACTCTATGCCCTATTCCCACACATGGAAACAGTCTGCAGATCAAGGAGCTTGGCAGTCAGTACTGGTTAATCAAAAATGATGGCAGATCTCAGACATCAATAGAATCTTCTGAAAAAAAAAAAAAAAAAAAAAGAGGACCAAGATTGAGTATCAGGTGGAAATTTCCACCTCAGTAGGTGCCAGGGCAGAACTGTGAAGGATGAGGTGCCTTTGCCCATGCTGCGATAGCATGTAAGCCCCCATCCTCTTACACATTACCAAAATTGAGATGGCATCCTGGGGACAAGTGACAGGAGGGAGGAATACATGAATGAGACTAAGTTTAAATCAGAATGATAAAATACTGAATTCGTCTGCATTTACTTGGAAGTATCTAGATGACTTATTCTGTTATTAAGAAGAAATGGGGGCTCAAGATTATTTCATGCAGTAATTCAACAGAGGTTTTCGATCACCTGTAAACCAGTGATTTGTCTAGGCATTGGGATGTAGTAGTGGACAAGAAACAAAGTCAAAACCAGTGCTCGTGGAGCTTTGATTCTAGAGTGGGAAGAGAAACATAGAAAATACACAAATAAAGATAGAACAAGGCAGGTAGTAAGTGCTATGAGGAAGAATGAATCGGAATAAGGGAGAAATAGTTATGTGGGGGTTCTTTTAGACAGGCTAGGCAAGGAAAGCTTTCTGTGCAGTCAGTCTTTCAGCAGAGATGAGAAGGAAGTGAGGGAAAAACATTCCAGGTAAAGAAACAATAAGTGAATAGGCTTGAATAAAGAGTTGCATATTTGTTTCTGACTTGACAATCATAGAGCCTACACACAGTTTTTTTTTTTTTTTTTTTTAAGATTTTATTTATTTATTTGACAGAGAGAGACACAGCGAGAGAGGGAACACAAGCAGGCAGAGTGGGAGAGGAAGAAGCAGGCTTCCCGCGGAACAGGGAGCCTGATGCGGGGCTCGATCCCAGGACCCTGAGATCATGACCTGAGCCGAAGGCAGACGCTTAACGACTGAGCCACCCAGGTGCCCCGAGCCTACATACAGTTTTAAAGAAACTTTCTTAATAAGGATAATACTGAATTAAATTTTGTTACATAATGAAAAACATAGGATTTTAAGAGTTGGGTTACCTAAAGAATTTTGCTTAACTATATATAGGTTAATTGGTAAACAACAACAATATCAACAAAACTCATAGGCTCCTGAATTAAGTGTGGACAAGACAACCAGAAAGATTGGGGGGAAATATAAAAGCCTATACTCACATTGCTTTAAAAATATCTTAGGTTCTTATTCAAATATAAAGAAAATAAAGTTAGAAATTGCTGGTTATTCAGTCCGAAACTTGTACCTGAATAAAACCTTGGCATATCAATAAAAGGTTTTGAATGAATTGACTTTGATGTTTTAAGATAAAATATAGTATTAAAAGCATATGTACACTGTATCTTTTTTCTGTCTGCATTACCAGATACTACAAATTGGCAAAAATCGTGGTCCTATATATTGAGAACCTAACCCAAGCAGGGAAGAATGTGGGGTTTTAAATAATATATATATATTATATATTATATAAATGTTATTTATATATTATTTAATGAAATATATATACCTCAATAAGAAGTAAAATATGATTTTTCTCTATTTAGCCATTTTGTTCTGATGTAAATATCCTCTGTAAGTTCATTTAGGTGAATGAAATTACTGGAGATAAGACATCATGACAAAATATTACACACTATTTTTTTTTTTAATTTCAAATGAAGTCTTTCAAATACAAGAGAAAGGATGAAAACAACAAGGAAAAGAGAGTGAATGAGATCCAAAATCTGTGCGAGGGCTAGAGTTAAAACTTTAAATTCCTAAATTCTTTCTGAGACTATTTAGCTATTATATGTATGTACGTGGGAGTAAGACAGACTTGTAAATATGAACAACATATTGTACAGTCTACAGATTTTTCTATTAAGCTTACATCTAAGGGAAAAAAAGAAGTGTTAATGCAAAAAGGAGTGAGATCAGCATTCTCAAAGCTAATTATATAGGAATGAAGAGTTACATTGGGTCAGACACAGACACTATGAAGCCTACACTTCTTAGCCAAAAGAAACTTCATGGGACATGGGCCTGAAGGCCTGATTATCCTGTCTGAAATCAGTTTCCAAGCTTAATATATTCCAGTATATTTCAGAAGTTATTCAAGACTTTGTTATTCAAAAGTCTATTCAAACCGATTTCACCCCTCCTTCATATTTTTGATCAGTAGCAACCTTTTAGGAGAGTAGGATTCTTTTCAAAACCACCTTTTATATTGTTTATTTTATTTTTTTATTTTTTAAAGATTTTATTTATTTATTTGACAGAGAGAGAGAGTGAGAGAGCGAGAGAGCACAAGCAGGGGAGCGGCAGAGGGAGAGGAAGAAGCAGACTCCCCTCTGAGCAGAGCCCTACTTGGGGCTTGATCCCAGGACCCTGAGATCATGACCTGAGCTGAAGGCAGATGCTTAACTGACTGAGCCACCCAGGAGCCTCTATATTGTTTCTTTTAATATCTTGTTTAACTTAAGGGGCATTTCATTATTTATGCAACACATCTCTGTTTATGTTCACTATTTTTACTTCTATAGATTTTTGTCATACTATCCTGACCTTTACTTTTAAAGCTATAAAAAAAAACAACCTATCATTAAATCTCTTTTATAGGGACACCTGGGTGGCTCAGTCAGTTAAGTGTCTGCCTTCAGCTCAGGTCATGATCTCGGGGTCCTGGGATCGAGCCCCACGTTGGGCTCCCTGCTCAGTGGTGAGTCTGCCTCTGCCTCTCCCCCAGCTCATGCTCTCTCTCTCACACACAAAAATAAATAAAATCTTTTTTAAAAATCTCTTTTTATATTAATCTCCCCCACCCCTTTGTGTTTCATTTCCTTTCTTGTAGTTTAGTTTAGGTGTCTGTGTGTGTGTGTGTGTGTGTGTGTGTGTGTGTGTGTATTCATAGTAGGAAAAAACCCCACAAAATCATACATAGAGCAGGCTGGAATGCTAAACAGAGGACAGTTGCCCTGTAGAAATATACAAATCCAAGGTAGACTGCACACAAATAAGCAATAAACAATCCCCCTGAGATTTTTGGAATTATTTGTTACCCAGCATGATCTAATGTCTGATACAGACATATTCCTGTTGAAGGTAGATAATAATATGCTAAATGAAAAAATTAATAGCTTAAACTGTATATAATAATAACCTATATCAGTTTAAGGACCATGGGTAAATTATTCATACAAAGTGCAACTCAGAATATTATTGACAGCTGAGATAAAAAGATATATTTGCTAAAATCACAGCCTTTGGATCAAGTTAAGTTCTGTCAGCCTCATTTTCCTTATATGTATAATGAAGATGTGTCTTATAAACTCACTGCAAGAATTAATATGGGTTATCATAGCATTTATTACATAAGAAATCAATTGATATTCTTCAAAAAATGTACCAACTCACAAACCAAATAAATATCTTAGAAATCCTTCAGTTTTTTAATAATAGAAACACATACTTGAGTGGAAAAAAAAAAAACATTCACACCATATATGCAGTTCTTGAAATCTAGTAAAATAAAGTTCAATCTAAAGAGAGAGATTGCTGTTAAGAAAAAATAGTTTTTTTTTTTTCCTTTTAACTTCAGAGTTCCAAGGTATATAATATTGTAAACAAGGAATGTACAATATGCTTGGTAACCAAATGTTCTATGCTTGAAAATATATCCAACCTAACATTAGAAGCAAACTCAACAGCAGCTGGACCATTTTAAAGACTAATCCACTAGAACTTTTCAGATATATCTTTTGAAACTCCCTGTAATTATGGCTCTTTGTAACATGTCATTTTTCTGTTTTATTAGGAACACAACAGTATAGTTAAGTCACATATAATTTTTTTCTCCGAAACTGTTTTTAAAATATGTTACTGTAAATGAATACAAAACAGAAAAAAAGATCCAACCATTTCCTAAAATAGAATATTCAAGTGTAAGTGTCTTTGTATGTCAGAAACAAAACATGTTCTTTTTAACATATTTTATTATTTTCCCTTCTTAATTTTCAAAAAATCTTGTATATGTACAAACTAACTAAATTGTATTCTTTATGCATTCATCTTTAGAAGAGTAATGTGAGATATATATGTAAATTTATTTATATAAATTTATGGTACCTATTCTGGAAATACAATCCAAGTTTCATAATATTTCAAAATCATTTACCCTTGGATAATGTTTAGTAGTAAAAATCAAAAATTAAAAAGTGCATCTCCAAAACAAAATGTATTGGTTTGCCAATTTTCAGTTGATATATAATGGGAAAACACAGCATTAGGGACTTTTGGGGGGACAATTATATTTTTATACATGTTATCTTTAGGCAAAAATGTAGTGGTTAAAATAATATAAGCAATGAAATGAATAATATGAAGATTTCATTCTTTTTTTGTTTATATTTAAAGAAATGTATTGATATTCAAAAAACCTGAAAAATATTCTGAGAGCAGTCATTGTATTAGGTTTCTGTTGTTGCTGTAACAAAGGACCATAAATCTAGTGGCTTAAAACAACACACATGTATAATCTCACAATTCTGGAAATCAGAAACCAAAAATATGTCTCATAAGGGACACCTGAGTGGCTCAGTCTGTTAAGTATCTGACTCTTGATTTCAGCTCAGGTCATGATCTCAGGGCTGTGAGAGCATACATGTGCACTCCCTCTCTCTCTCTCAAAAAAAAAAAAAAAAAAAAAAAGTCTCATGAGCTAAAACCAGGGTGTTAAAAGAGGTTCATTCTTCTGGAAGCTCTAGAGCAGAATTATTTCCTTGCTGTTTAGGTTTTATTGGCTGCCTGCATTCCTTGGCTTTTGACTTTACCCCTCCATCTTCAAAGCCAGCAGCACAGAATCATCCAACCTTTCTCTCTAACTTTGCTTCCATTATCGCATTACCTTCTCTGATTCTTATTCTACAGCCTCCCTCTTATAGGTATCCTTGTGAGTACATCGGACCCATCTGAATAGTCCAGAATAATCTTCCCATCTCAAGATCTTTTATTTAACCACATCTGCAAAGTTCCTTTGCCACCTACGGTAACACGTTCACAGGTTTTTAAAGATTGGGGGATGGAAGTCTTTTGGGGGCATTATTCAGTCTACCACAGCTGTGCTTGACTTTTCTGAAAAACCTAGATATGTGAAGAAGTAGGGCTTTTATCAGTTAAATATGATTGTATCTTAAAACTCAAAAACTCAAAATAACTATGATTGAAATTTTAAAACTATTCTCATTGGGGCGCCTGGGCAGCTCAGTTGGTTGAGCGACCACCTTCGGCTTAGGTCATGATCCCGGAGTCCCGGGATTGAGTCCCACATCAGGCTCCCTGCTCAGCAGGGAGTCTGTTCTCCCTCTGACCCTCCTCCTTCTCATGCTCTCTGTCTCTCATTCTCTCTCTCTCAAATAAATAAATAAAATCTTAAAAAAAAAATAAAAGTATTCTCATAAATTTATCAAAAACTCCAAATGGGAGGGTGATTTTTTTTAACTTAATAATCACGGGACCTGTAAGTTTTCCATTTCTTTCTGAGAGAAACTCCTCATTTGATTTGTGCCTATTCCTGCCTATTCCCCTCAGCCTCAGAGCTGTCATAGACAACTCACTCAAAGATAATCAATCCATTAGAAGGCCTGCAGCTTATATGCTAACCTTACAAAAGTTCTCTGTCCAAAGTTAGATAGTCTAGAATAATATTATTCTTGCTCTTTAGAATTTGCATAGTCAAATATAAAGCAAATTAGGCAGCTTGTAATGACAGGTGAAATTAAAATGGAGATAAGGGTGCCAGAAAAAAAAAAATGTGCAGTATAGTCAATTAAATTTGAATTTCAGATAAATAATTTCATTTCCTAGTATTGTATGTCCTGAATATTGCATGAAACATGCTTTTACTAAAAATTGTGTATTGTTTGCCTGAAATTTAAATTTAATTAGATACCTTATAATTTTATTTGCTAAACTGGCAACCTTACAGAGAGAGTATAATGGGTCCTAAGTGGCCATGAACTAGCTGAAGTTATGAGGAGATTGACAATTTTGAGGAAGCAGAAGCTGGGTGAGATAGAGTATGGTGTGAAGGCAAACAGAGGTCCTTAATTTCTCCATATTAAACAAACAGGAAGGTGAATTGTAAAACACAGAAAGACAAGAGCTCTTACAAATCCTTCAGAAGAGACACCACTACAGTAGCACTGGACAACTGACATCACAGGCAATTCATGGAAATAACCCATAACCACATGAAAAATACATTCGGTTGCCTTGGTAATTGAAGAAATATCAGCACAATGAGTTTTTAAGCAAGTTTTATAAGCACAGAGAGAAAAGATTGGCAGTGCTCAAAGTTATCAGGAATGTGGAGAAATTGGGACTTCCACACACTTTTTGTGAAAGTCTCCATTGGTATAATAATTTGCAGAGAAGTGTGTGGTGATACATACCTAAACATATGCATGAATCATTAAAATATGGGATGGTAATGTAAGGTAATCTTCTTTCACTTTCCTTAGGGTGGTGATTGAAGAGTTTAGGCCCTTGAGTCAAGTTCCTTTGTAGGATGATGTCTCACCAACCATTAAGGAGATGAAATCAAAGATGTGTCTCCATGTGGAATCTCTACACAGAAAAGCGATTTCTTTCTTCATGTCTCAAGTCCAACCTTTTCTTTCAATTTTTAACTTGTATTTTTTCTAATCTGGCTCCAGACTAGTTTCCCTAGAATCACTTTTGCCTCATCTTTTCCAAAGTGCAACTCTGATCCTGAAATAGTCACCTCTCTCCCTTCCCCTCCACTTGCTCTTGCTTAGAGCCTTTCATTGGCTTCCTCTTGCTTTGAGGATGAAGACCAGATATGAAAGAGCAAATCCTTGACATGACTTACTGAGCACTGGTTCAGGCCTCCTGTACCACATTTGCTGCACAGCCCAGGTTCAATGACCCAAACCTCCCTCAGTTTCTGGAACTCACCAGGCCGTCTTCCTGGCAGGGCTTCAGATCTGACCTTTCTTTGACTGGTAACTCTTACTCACTGATCACACTCTCACTCTGCCTGGCTTACTCAGGATATCCTCTTCTGAGCTCTATGACTGGGTAAAATCCCCAGTTACATGAGCATTTGTGGCACTGTGGTGTATTTCTCCTTCTGAGCTCTAACCACGCTGTAAAGTTATGTCTTGTGTGGTTATTTGATTCATGTCTCTCTCACCCACTAAAGGACAGCAGAACGAGTACAAGAATCACGTCTAGTTTTCTCTCCGTGATGGCAAGGTATCTCAAAAAGCTTTCTGAATGGGTGAAGAAAACATTTATCTGTTTTCTACACAAAGTGAATGGCTGGGTAAGCAATACAAGTGAGCATGACGGAGTTTCCATCTCAAGTTTCTGATAAAGACTTAAGTCTTCCCAAAGTACCAGTGACCAGAGAAGGGAGATCAAAGTATCAGGCTAATATTACCTCCTATTAACCCTAATCTGTCACTGTTTTAATGATCCCAGGGGTCTCTCTAAGCCATTTTTACCATGCTTCCCTATGATGGTTAAAGCTACCCTTTTTCAGACTAATGAATTGCATCAAATGAGGGAGAAGACAACATGGGCCCCTCGGTGCCAGGTTTAAACTAATTCGGGAAAGACAGTCATTTCAGAATCTGTGTTAAATGTGGTCTGAAAGGGTTTACAGATTCAGCATAAATTAGCTACATTAACTATACAAGGATTTTACTTGAATCAGGAACCGGTGCGACAAAGTCTAATGGTTTGATAAAATATATGGAAAAAATTTTAAAGGGAAAAATGCTGTTATAAATATAGTTCTTAGTCAGCTTTCTTGCTTTTCCTTATAACTCTCTCTGAATATAAGAGTGCGGTAGCTGTTGTGTATCTCTCTAACTATATTCCTAAGGCAAGCAATGACTAATTCACTATGGTTGAGTCAACTCCAGAAATTTCAGTTTGAGGTTCTCATATTTTATTCTATAGATAAAATAATTTGAAATAAAAAAAAGAGCTGTGAAAATATCTAATGTTGTACTTTGCTGAGTATAACAAGTAGGCATTAAATTTGGGTAAGAGTTGGGAGTTCTTACCATTTATTCAATATAATGAATATGCTTGGGTGTTTGGTACCTACTGCCAGAGTATTGCTTCTAGACAGGCTAATCTGTACTACTAGAATGACACCCTGTGGCTGGACATATCAATAGCAGAATGCTCACTTGTCATTCTCTTTTTCTTTTTGAAAAATTAGTCATTATAAAATGCAGTTTACGTACAACCAACAGACAAAATCACTTCGCAGCTTAAAATGGATTGAGTGGTGTTAGCAAGGATAAAGAAAATATTTCAGAATTTAGATCTTAATTTTTGTAGATCACAACATGTAGCCACAATTCGCTGGTCAAGAAAGTAGAAATATTTCTCTTAAAAATAGGGCATAACATTTCATTGTGTTTACAACTCAAGTGCACGTTCATCTCTGACATCTCACTGGAGACTCAGAACAGCAGTGGGTCATGTCTAGTAGCTGTGTTAGTATCTCTATTTTACAATTATAGAAACATTCTGTTTCTAAGGGTTAAAAGAATTTTTCAAGTCATCTGGCTAGTAAAATGCTAGTAATAAGCTCCGCGTTGAGGTCTTTTGGATTTAAAATGTATTACTTTTCTCAGGGAACCCTGCTGTAATGAAATCAACTAGTAATTACACATTCCAGCTTTGAAGATTTATCATTTGCAGTATCTCTTCTGTTTAAAACAGAACAAAACGTTCTGCTGCCAGAGATGGGATATTGGATTACTAGCATTTTCTAGTATTTTCTCCCTTTCCTATCTGTCTATATAAATCATCCTGGCCTTTAAGGCTGGTCAACACCTACCTGCCCTGTGCCTTCATCCATTGTAAACTCTTGTGAACCTCTGACCTTTTGAACATTTACTGAATTACTCTCTGTGAAGCTTATTTGTCACTGAGTCATTGTGATGTCAAGCAATATCATGTTTTTCTTGAACACACTTAAATATTTCCTGTCATTTAAATTTCCACCTGTTCATCTTCTAAGTGAATACCTTAAGAACGACACCACTTTGTTTGCTGGCTAGTCACAGGACTCAAAACAATACTCTGTGCGTAGATGTGCTCTGTTAATTTGATCCTAAAATATTCAGAAAGGAGAACTGAAATAATTATAACCTAGCTGTTTACCTATGCTCTTATATTTAACATCTATATGTTTAAGATACAACTTGTTTTTTGATTCTGAATATACAATTTCCTTATAATTTAAATGTATATTTACATTTCAATAAGATAACAAAGCAGGGTAAAATTTTTGTTTCTAGCCTAATATGAATGTATTCTATGTATTTTACACACATTTTATGCATGTTACAGAAAGAATATACATGGACTTTAATGCATTTTAATGTATTAAGCTAGAAAGAGGAAAATACCCTCTGTTAGAAATCATTCTTTACTGTCCCACGCTTTCCATCACTGCATTCTTTTAAATTTGGATATAAGAAAACCCACACTTCCTTTCATTCCTCATGGATCCTGAGTGCTTACCTCGCGTCAGTTGAAGGAGCCTCTTAAAGAAGGAAGTCTCTATGACTTCCACTGCCCTGCTGTGCTAGAATCTGCTACTGCCTGAGAGTGGTGTGGAGGATGAGGGGGGATGGAAGTAAGACAGTGGGAGGAACAGAGGAGATCAAAGGGGTGAGGGAGTGGTGTGCCTCTCAAACTTCAAACTGTAAGCAAGCTCTGTCTTCTTAATTATCTTGAGTTCCTTGTGCATTCAAAGCTAGAACTTCACCCTTTCTCCTCTAAAGCAAACATTTTAATCCAATCACTGGGTTATATTATCCAGATGTTAGAGACCTTGAAAAGTTATTCATGTATTTGCTTTAAAATTTAACACAATTCTCTCAAATCGCACTTCGAATGCCGACTGAGTGCCAGTCTAAAGGGTTTCCATAACCCGTGTACCTTCATAGTTGGTTAAATGTTTAATTTTTACAAGTGACACGGCTTGTCCACAGTACTGATAAGGCTTTTGAAAAAATAATAAAACTACCATCAACAACAAAAAAATCATTGTAAAGAAAGAAGGTAATAGGATACCTTCTTAATAGGTAAGTTATGTAGCTGCCCAATTAGCCCTCATATTGTCGTTGAACATTTTGCTCTCTCATTAGAGTTTACAAAGTGAAAAATGGAGCAGGCAGTCCTATGGAAACTGGAAAAATACATTCAGCCACATTACATGATTCAGTCTTCAGGGTTTCAACCTGTGAATCGAGGTCTTCGGTGACAGCTAAATTTTACACAAAATAACCTAACAGCCAAGGTATTCTCACAATCAATTCCAAATAAAGAGCCTAGCAACAGAAAGCATGACCTCTCAAAGTCTTAAGTTGAAAACTGAAGGCTGCCAAGAGATGAGCCAAACTGTGAGACTAGGTGTATGCACATGATTCATTCTAGCCAAGTAGAGGAGCCAGACCCAAGATAGCGCTGTTAGGCAGAAGAGAGGATTTTAAACTTGATCATGGCAGTTGCTGACAACCGTTGGAGTTCACTTTGGTTTGGAATTTCACTTTGGAATGACTAAAGTTTAAATTGTCAACTACCCTTGATTCATGCTTAGACTAATTATATGAATCCCAATTGTGGCCCAATTGCTGTAGGGGTGAAAGCCACAGAAAATAAGGTAAAATAAGGTATGAAATATGTTTCTTAACCATGGGGAAAATAATCTTGTCAACTACAAGATTTAATTCACTGTAGCCTCGTCATCTGTAATATATGATGACATCGGCTCAGCTGCCAGCTACTGATATTAATTATTTGGACTTGATTGAGGTTAACTGCTTTTGCTGAAGGTTTCAGAATTCTCTCATTTCAGCTGTCTCCATGATTCAGGGCTCTAAATACTTATTAGAAATGATGGGATGTGCTAAATATGACTCTAGAAAAACTCAAGGTGTTTTATTAGATAGAATCATCCTTTCCAGTATATCAACATATGGGATTCCCTTAAATTTATATTTGAAGTCCTTCGTCTCATTTGTTCCCAATATATATATCTGTGCTTATGTAAAGGTAATAGATTTCCTGTATTTTTAAACTATATTATCAGTTACAGAATGTAATGTAATGGCTTCCCCTGCATTTTAATGGGTAGCCCAGATAAAATGACATTATTATTATTTAAAAAACACCCTATCACAAAGTTTTAATATAGCTCTTACATATCTTAAATATAATAGCTATAACAAATTTCTGAAATAGTCATAAATTCAGTACAGATCACTACAATTCTTCTTTTCACCCCCACAACACGTCATACTCTCTGAGTTCAGAGACTAGCAAACAAGCAAATAAAGGTAAAAGTAAAGAGCTACTTACTGAGAATTTCCTCATTACATAGAAAAGACAGCAAATTTTTAAAGTGTGCTTAGTTGCTCTTTGAGTATAAACTTATATATGTATTAAATCACATATTTAAAATCACAGGTGTTTTGATTTTATGACAGACTAACCTTAGGTACGGTCTTATTAAAGAAATCTTAAAGAATGAATTAATTCAACTACACCTTTTCAGTTAAAACCAAAACTTCAAAACAAATCATATATTTATCTGTTTCCACAGTTCACAGATTTGTCTTCCAAAATTTTTTCAAAAGTCTCAAAATGATAATAAAAACATGTTTGGTTTCAATAAAATCAAGCATATAAAACAAACCCAAGCCCATAAAGATAGACCACTCACATTACCATAAACGTGAAGTATTTTTTATGTCACAAAAAATATTTTTGTTTCCCAAAGTTGACTAACATATTTCCTTCCTTTGAAAATAACATGGCTTCATTTAAAAACACTTGAGGGAAACAATTATTTTCCTAAGATGCTGAATTCCTTTAACTGATTTATATTCCTGTTCTCTATTGTTAAGTGAGCATGCCTTGTGACATATTTGTTATATAGATGGGCTGAAGATGACCCCCTATGTATTGTTCTATGTTGTTTACTTCTTCACAGCAAGCTGGGAGCCATCAGCTCAAAGCTCCCTGGTATCAAACTCAAAATTTTACACAACCAATTGGTTTAAATATAGCCCCAATACAATATAGCCTGCCTGCTCTACTTCACAAAACTATGTGCTAACTACCGCTAGCCATAGAGAAGGTAAATCTGAGCTATAAGAAACCTGAAGCCTTATTGCCTTCGGAGCTCTCTGACCCACAGATGTCACATCTTGCTGTTGAGGGCATCATCTAGATATGTAGGCCCCCTTTCTGATCTACCTCTTTCCCATGAGTCTCTTGCCCTCTCCCTTTCCTTCTTTTTAATTTTTATCTTTTTGTTTTTAATTATAGTTGACATCTAATATTATTTTCATTTCAGGTGTACAACAGTGACTTGATGGTTATATACATTATAAGTGCAGTCACCATTTGTCACCATATAAAGTTATTATATTATATTCTCTATGCTGTACTCTTCATCCCTGTGTCTTACTTATTTTACAATAGAAACTTTATACCTCTTAATCCTTTTTACTTATTTCGCCTGTTCCCCCACCCACCTCCCCTCTGGCAACCACCATTTTGTACTCTGTGAGTTTGTTTTTGCTTTTGTTGTTTATTTGTTCATTTCTTTTGTTTTTCAGATTCTACATATAAGTGCAATCATATGATATTTGTCTTTCTTTGTCTGACTTATTTCACTTAACATAATACCCTCTAGGTGTATCCATTCGTTGTGAATGGCAAGATTTCATTTTTTAGGGCTGATTAATATTCTAATATATATATATATATATATATATATATATATATATATATATATGAATAGGCTATATATGTATATGTATGTGTATGTATACACATGCCACATCTTCTTTATCCAGTCATCTATCAATGAATACTTAGGTTGTTTCTACATCTTGGATATTATAAAAAATGCTCCAATAAAAATAGGAGTGCAAATATTTTTTTGAACTAGTGTTTTCATTTTCTTCAGGTAAATACCCAGAAATGGAATTGTTGGGTCATATGGTATTTCTATTTTTAATTATTTGAGGAATTTTCATACTATTTTCCATAGTGGCTTCACCAATTTACATTCCTACCAACAGTGCACAAGAGTTTCCTTTCTTCCACACCCTTGCCAACACTAGTTATTTCTTGTCTTTTTGATTCTAGCCATTCTGACAAGTATAAGGTGATATCTCATTTTGGCTTTGATTTGCATTTCCCTGATGATTAATGATGTTGAGTATCTTTAAATATGTCTGTTGGCCATCTGTATGTCTTTGGAGAAATGTCTATTCATGTCTTCTGCCCATTTTTAATTGGATTATTCATTTTTCTGGTGCAAAGTTATATAAGTTCTTTTTATATTTTGGTTATTAGCCTTTTATTGGATATATCATTTGCAACTGCCTTCTCCTGATCAGTAGGTTGCCTTTTCATTTTATTAATGGTTTTCTTCATGTGCAAAAGGTTTTCAGTTGGATGTAGTCCCAGTAGTTTATTTTGTTTTAGTTTCCTTTGTCTGGTGAGATATATCTTGAAAAATATTGTCTTGTTTTTCCAACACCATTTATTTAAGTTGAAGTCAATGTTCATTGGCTATTCTGAAAATCCTAGGGCCTTTATGATAGTACCTCTGTTTACAATAGGGTTTACTGAATTTTAAGCCCACTGTTGCAAACTACTGCTCAGAAGAAAAGATTCCATTCAAACTATGACTGTTCATTGACAATGCACTGGTCACCAAGAGCTCTGACAGAGAAGGGCAATGATATGAATGTTGTTTTCATGCCTGCTAACACAACTTCCATTATATAGTCCACGGATCAAGGAGTAATTTTGAATTTCAAGTCTTCTTATTCAAGAAATACATTTTGTAATGCTGTAACTGCCAGAGGTAGTGATCCCTCTGATGAAGCTGGGCAAAGTAAATTGAAAAGCTTCTGTAAAGGATTCACCATTAGATGCCATGAAAAACATTTGTTACTCATGGGAAGAGGCGAAATATCAACATTGGCAGAAGTTTGGAAGAAGTTGAACTTAACCCCCATGGATGACCCTGAGGGGTTCAAGACTTCAGTGGAGGAAGTAACTGCACATGTGGTGGAAATAGCAAAAGAAACAGAATTAGAAGTGGAGCCCGAAAAGGGGACTGAATGGCTGTAATCTCGCAATCAAACATTAACGGATGAGGAGTTGCTTCTCATGGATGAGCAAAGAAAGTAGTTTCTTTGGATGGAATCTACTCCTGGTGAAAATTGTTGAAACAATAACAAAGGATTTAGAATTTTACATAAACTTAGTTGATAAAGCAGGGGCAGGGTTTGAGAAGATTGACTTCAATTCTGAAGGAACTTCTCCTGTGAGTAAATTGCCATCAAACAGCATCACATGCCACAGAGAAATCATTCGTGGAAGGAAGAGTCAATGGATGTGGCAAAATTCATTGTTGTTTCATTTTAAGAAATTACTACAGCCACCCCGACCTCCAGTAACCACCACCTATCAGCATTGAGGCAAGACTTTCCACAAGCATGGGGTGCCTGGGTGGCTCGGTCGTTAAGCGTCTGCCTTCAGCTCGGGTCATGATCCCAGGGTCCTGGGATTGAGCCCCGCATCGGGCTCCCTGCTCAGCAGGAAGCCTGCTTCTCCCTCTCCCACTCCCCCTGCTTGTGTTCCCTCTCTCACTGTGTCTCTCTCTGTCAAATAAATAAAATCTTTAAAAAGAAAAAAAAAAAAGACTTTCCACAAGCAAAAAGATTACAACTCACTGAATGCTGAGATGATGGTTAGCATTTTTTAGCAATAAAGTAATTTTTAGACATAAAGTGTTTTTTTTAGACATAATGCTATGGCACACTTAGTAGACTACAGCATAGTGTAAACATACCTTTTATATGCCCTGGGAAACTAAAATTCTCATGTGACCCCTCGTTGTGACATTCACTTTATTGTCATGTTCTGGAAATGAACCCACAATATCTCTGAGGTATTCCTGTATGCTAATATATATCTTTTTCCTCTATGGGCCTTCGGTCTTTTTTCCTAACCAGCTTTTCCCCACAGTTTTGAAGAGAAAGGCAAACATTTATTTTTCTCTGTATAATTCTTCCCCACTGGCTTTCATTAATATTTCAGGAAATGTTATGTACTTGAAAGACAGGCTGAAGTAAAAAATTCACGAGTTATTTTGTGTTTTTTACTATAGCTAAAGTATTTTATATAGAATTTCAGTTTTTAATGCACGTTTAAAACATTTTTTATTGTGGTAAAAAAAATAACAAAACTGACCATCTTAGCCATTTTTAAGATTACAGTACAATAGTGTTAACTATATGCACATTGATACGTAGCCTATCTCTAGATTTTTTTCATCTTTCAAAACAAAAACTCTACACCCACTAAACAAAAATTTCCCTTTTTCCTTCTCCCCTGCCCCTCCCAACAACCATTATGCTTTCTCTTTCTAAGAGTTTTGACTACCTTAGATACCTTACATAAATGGAATCATGCAGTATTTGCTTGGCATCGTATCCTTGATTCATGAATGTTGCAGTAAATGACAGAATTTCTTTTTTTTAAAGATGAACAATATAATATTCCACTATATATGTATGTAATATATAATATATACACATATAAAAATTATATAATTATATATATAACATATATACATATACATATATAGCATATACATATACATATATACACATTATATATAGCATATAATTATATGTGAAATATGTAATATATATCATTTTTAAAAAATCGATTCATCCATCAAGGATATTTAGGATATTTCCACCTCTTAGCTATAAAAAATGCTGCAATGAACATGAGAATACAGATATTTCTTCAAGATGCTATTTCAATTATTTTGTTAAATATCTGGAAGTGGTATTGCTGAAACATGTGTTAGTTCCATTTTTAATTTTTTTGAGGAAGCACATACTGTTTTACATAATAGGCTGCACCATTTTACATTCTCACCCACATTTCCAATTTCTCCACGTACACATCAATACTTGTTATTTTTTTAATTTATTTTTATTTTTAATTTTTATAGTGACCATCCTAATGGGTGTGATGATGTTGAACATCTTCTCAGATGCTTGTTAGCCATTTGCATATCATCTTTGGAAAAATATTTATTCAGATCTTTTGCCTATGTTTTAATTAGGTTATCTGTTTTATTGCTATTGAGTTGTAGGAGTTCTGTATATATTTTGGATACTAACCCCTTATCAGATATATCATTTGCAAATATTTCTTCCCATTCCTTAGGCTACCTTTTCACTCTGTTGAAAGTTTCTTTTACTGTGCAGAAGCTTTTTAGTTTGATGGAGTCCCATTTACCTATTTTTGCTTTTATTGCTTGTGTATTTGGAGTCACATCCAAGAAAGCATTGTCAAATCTAATGTAGTGAAATTTTCTCCTATGTTTTCTTCTAGGAGTTTTGTAATTTGAGGTGTTCATGTTTAAGTCTTAATCCATTTTGACTTATTTTTTGTATATAGTGTAATGTAAGGTCCAAATTCATGCTTTTGCATGCGGATATCCAGTTTTCCCAACACCATTTATTGAAGACTATCCTTTTCTCCTTTGCGTAGCCTTGACACACTTGTGAAGTTCAGTTGACCACATGTATGAGGGTTTATGTCTGGGCTTTCTATTCTGTTTCATTGGTCTATATACTTGGCTTTATGCCATTACAATATTGTTTTTATTACTGTAGCTTTGTAATATGTTTTAAAATCAGGGAATGTAAGGCCTCCAACTTTGTTTTTCTTTCTCAAGATTGTTTTGGCTATTTGACGTCCTTTCCAATTCTATATGAATTTTAGGATGTTTTTCTGTTTGTTCAAAAAATGCTATTGGGATTTTGGGAGGGCTTGCATTGTATCCATAGATGGCTTTGAGTACTATGGGCACTTTTAACAATATTAAATATTTCAATCCATGAACACAAGATGCCTTTATCTTTATTCGTGTCTTTAATATCTTTCAGCAGTGTTTTGTAGTTTTCAGTGTACAAGTGTTTCACCTTCCTGCTTAAGTTTATTCTTAAGTATTCTACCCTTTTTGATGCTATTGTAAATGGGAATTTTTTCTTAATTTCCTTTTCATGTTGTTCATTGTTAATGAATAAAAATATAATTGATCTTTGTGTGTTGATTTTTGTATCCTACAATTCTGCTTAATTTGTTTATTAAGTCTAAGGGTTTTTTTTGTGTGTGTGTGGAATCTTCAGGGTTTTCTACATATAAAATTATGTCATCTGTGAGGAGATAACTTTACTTCTTCCTTTCCAACCTGGATGTTTTCCATTTCTTTTTCTTGTCTATTTACTTAAGCTAGCACTTCTAGCACAAGTTTAGAACTTTGAAGAGGAGTTAATGTTCTTTTGTTACAGAATGATGATATTACTCTCACCTGCTAGTGGGTATGAACTTTGAGTTACTTTTCCACTTTGAGGGATTCATAGTCACTGATCAGTGACAAACTAACCAGATCCCTTTGGGTCTAAAGATAAGAATATTATTAATTTACTATTTTTATTTCATGCATTACCACTTCTTATGTAAGTTCACTTTTCTCAATGACCTGACTTTTCGAAGCTGGAGTATTCCTGTTTTCTGTGTTTCTATAACTGACTGAAAATAATTGTGCCAAAGCAATTAGCAAGACTTCTGCTCTTATTAAAAATGGACAATAAAATGTAAAATAGAAACCTTACTTATCTTCTGCAAATATAAAAACAAAAAGCTATGAGATTAACTGTAACTTTATCCCTGAGAAATTTTTATAAATCCGGTTTTGGAAAGATCTTTGTTAAAGTCATACTTCAGATTAACTGTGAATGCAAAGTTCTTGAATATCCCATAGCTCTCATGTTCAATATGCATCTATCACATAAAAATTAATCTAGAATAACTTTCCGTGATAGAGTGACCTTGTTAGACAATCCAGCAAAGAGAAATATAGTTTTTGTTACTGGAAACATTTTTTTTACTTTTCATCATAGTTCATCAGATCTGGCTTGACATGCAATGAAATTCTTGCAGGTTTGGATGTTGTTGTTGTTTTTTTTCCTCCTCCATATAGATCTGTCCATTTAAGATGATTTAAAATGCCAGCTTTGCAGTAATTTCTTTGACATCAGCCATAGGAACATTTTTCTGGATATGTCTCCTGAGGCAAGGGAAACAAAAGCAAAGTAAACAACTGGGACCAAACAAAATTAAAGCTTTTGCACAGCAAAAGAAAGGCAACCTACTGACTGGAAGAAGATATTTGCAAATGTTATGTCCAATAAGGTGTTAATATCCAACACATATAAAGAACTTATACAACTCAATACCAAAAAAAAAATCTTAAACAAATAAACTGATTAAAAAATGGGCAGAGGACTTGAATAGACATTTTTCCAAAGAAGACATACAGATGACCAATGGACACATGAAAAGATACTCAACATCATTAATCACCAGGGAGATGAAAATTAAAACCACAGCGAGGTATCACCTTACACCTGTCACAATGGCTAGAATCAAAAAGCCAAGAAATAACAAGTGTTAGAAAGAATGTGAAGAAAAGGGAACCCTCCTGCATTTGATGGGAATGCAAATTGGTGCAGCCACTGTAAAAAAACAGTATGGAGGTTCCTCAAAAAATTAAAAATAGAAATACCGTATGACTCAATAATTCCTGGGTATGTACCCAAAGAAAATGAAAATGCTATTTCTTTTTTTTAAGATTATTTATTTATTTATTTATTAGAGAGAGAAAGAGCAAGCACGAGCATGGGGGGAAGAGCAGAGGGAGAGGGAGAAGCAGACTCCCCACTAAGCAGGGAGCCTGACAAGGATGGGGCTCTATCTCAGGACCCCGAGATCATGACCTGAGCCAAAGGCAGATGCTTAACCAACTGAGCCACCCAGGAAACTCTGAAAACACTACTTTGAAAAGATAAATGCACCTCTGTGTTTACTGAAGCATTATTTACAATACTCAAGATATGGAAGCAACCAAAGTGTACATTACCATTTAGATGAACAGATAAAGAAGATGTGGTATATATACACAATGAAATATTACTCAGCCATAAGAAAGAATGAAATTTGACCATTTGCAACCACATGGATGGGGTGAGATGGTATAATGCTAAGCGAAATAAATCAGACAGAGAACAACATACCATATGATCTCACTAATATATGGAATTTAAAAAAACAAAGCAAACAAAAAAAGGAGACCAACAGCAACAAAAACAGAATCTTAAATACAGAGAACAAATTGGTATAGCCAGAAAGGAGGTGAGTTGGGGTGGAGTGGGTGAAATAGATAAAGGGAATTAAAAGATACAATCCCCAGTTATAAAATCAGTAAGTCATGGAGATGAAAAGTAGAGCACAGATATGAATATAGTCAAGAGATTGTAATGATATTGTTTGGTGACAGATGGTGACTATATTTATCATGATGATCACTAAGTAATATATAGAATTAATTGAATCATTATGTCGCACACCTGAGACTAATGTAACATTGTATATTAATTATGCTTCACTTAAAAAAATAAATAAAAAAATAAAAATGCCTAATTTGTACGTAATACCATATAAGCTAAATTAACTTACCTTTTTTAAGTAAACCCCTTATCTAATAAATGTATTGAAATGACTCATTTTCAATAATTTTTGCAGTTACTGCTGCTATTGATTTATTCATTCAAACAAAACTGATTGAAGAATTCTTGGATGGAGAACACTGAGCTAAGTACTGAGATTAAAAAAAAAAATGTGAGTGCAAAGACCTCATAACCAAGTCTGGAAACAGAACATCAACCTTGAGTAAAATACATTGTCAAAACACATATAATGAGAGGCTTGATGTCTTCATTTTCTCTCACTGTCTTTCAGTTCACACATCCTCTTTCAGCTCTATGAAATGTTCTTTGCCATCATTCATCATTATACTCACTCTAACTCACCCTTTGAAATTCTGCTCAGATGAAATTTCCATTAGGCAGCTTTTATGAAAGTAAAGGTGAAAAAGGAGAGTGCTCCTATAGCATCTTGTTGTTACATAACATAGCACTACTCAAATTAGTTTTATTGTGTATTTGTCTTACCACTGGACTAAATTTTTTTAATGGGTGGGGTCTTAACATTTCTTTGTGTATCCTCAATTTAACCTGACCCTAGAAGGTACTTAAAGATGCTTACGTGCATCCATGGAACAAGAAGTCTGAGAGTGTATGAGAACACAAAAGCAAAAAGAGTTCATTTTTCTTTTGGAGGTGACATGGTGACAAGTCAGGAAAGCTTCCTGGAAGTGATGACATTTGAGCCAGATCTATTAGAGAAGGAAGTAGAAAGAAAAGGGCATGTCTGGAAAAAAAAGAACTTTTGGATCAGTTACACAGATTAGGAATTACAGAGTTAGAGAAATCTGTCTAAACTGCTTTAAATAACCATGTTCTTTTACTCCAACTTCCCTCTAAAATCTTTTTTGTACTTTTTGGGTATATTTACATACTGTATTTTTAAAATCCCCTAGATAATTTGACTCAAAATGCTTCCTTTCTTTTCTCTTCTACTCACTGTATGACTCGCAGTGAAAGGGAATTTGTAATAGTTTTGACGAAATAATTTGCTGCCATTTAAAATGACCCAGAAAATGGTTCAGAGTTAGAAATAGTTAGACACTAGGAGAATTTCATAGTGGAACTCTTGAATCCTCAGTTACTGAGCCTGAATGCTGGTTTCCGCTCAGTGTTCCTTCCCACTGGGCTGTCATAGGCATTGATTTTTAACTTGTTACTTCAAAGAAAAACTATTTTGGCTTAGCTTAAACAGTGCTCCAGCAGCTAATATATGCATGGCATTCTTCAGAATTACCACCAAGAACTAAAACTGTAACTCTCCTCAACAACCCCCCCACCCCAAGTGCAGCCAACATAATTTCAGGAGAATATGGTCTCATATAAAGCTGTCAGTGGGAATTTATTCAGAGATGTTTGCAAAGTGGAAAGAGTTTTAATGTGCTCAATGTAGTTACAATACTGGTGGGCTCCATAGAACTCTTTACTTCACTTGGTATCCTTGCTACATTAATCCAGAATTTTTCCTGGTAGATTTTTGAACAGGAACATGATCATGAATTGGGCTGCTATGAGTTGCATGTAGGCCTGTTGGGTGGGAGATATGAGGGACTCTGGAGGAGGGTGAGTGGAAGGACAAGTAAGTTGGAAAAAGATTGAAATAAATGTCAGGAAATTTTTGGTTCTTCAGTGCCAAAGGGAGGGGCTGCCACTGACCTCCTAAGACTTGAGGCTCTTCATTCTCTGTATTTTTTCCTTCTTTTATTTTACAAGACTAAGCTGTTACTTATAATTTATTCATATCTTATGAGGTATTTAATAAGCCTATCAACAAACTTAATATATTAATTCATTTAACATATTATTATTATATTTGTTATTGGCCAGAATGAGAATAGGAAACATATTTGTAACTGGAATTTTCACACACATTTAAAAAAGCTATGCTAATGCTAAGGGTAATTGACTTATAGCTTTTACATATCCAACAGGTTAATTTCCTTATGCCTAATTTTTGCTCCTGTTTATCATATGGGAGTTACTTGAGGGTTCTATTTAATAACTCGTTTCTCTTATAATTTCACTGGGGAGTACTTTTCTTTTGGGAAGTGTTTTAACAGGATTACTTTACAGATTGTGTGAGATAATGAATGTGAAAAGAACTGTACAAATTGTAAGGAATTATGAAAAGATTATAATGTTATATAAATTACCAGGCATGAATTTTGTAAAGAAAATGATTAATCAATTTTGTTTTGTTTTTGTTTTTAGTCTCACCAAAAACCTCACCTAACAAAGGAAAAGATACACTGTAAAATAATATTCAGTTGGACTTTTGATGGGAGTTGTATGTATATCTTAGTTTGAGGAGAATTGAGATATTTGAAAAACTGATTTATTGCCAGGAACAAGATATGTGATTCCATTTATTTATGTCTCATTTTATATTCTATAATAGTTCAAGAGAGTGTTTGTTATGCACTGAATTGTGTCCCCCCCCAATTCATGTTGAAACCTCAATCCCCATTGTGACAGTATTTGGATATAGGACCTTTAAGGAGAAAATTAAGGTTAAATGAGGTCATAAATGTGGGGTCCTAATCTGATAGAATTGATATCCTTATAAGAAGAGGAAGTGTTCTCTCTGTTCTCTCTCTCCTTGCATGCATGCAACATGGAAAGACCATATGAAGAAATAGAAAGCAAGTTATCTAGAAGTCAGGAATAGAGTTCTTACCAGAAACAGATTTAGCTGCAACCTTGATCTTGGATATCTAGCCTCCAGAATTCTGAGAAAATAAATTTCTGTTGTTTAAGCCACCCAGCCTATGTTATTTTATTATAGCAAACCAAACAGACTAATGCAATGTTTTTAAGTTGGTTATATTTCTGATAAAATTCCAGTTCATTCTTGAAAATAATGGTAATGTAAATAATGATAAATTTGAATTATTTTTAATGTTTACTCTTCTTATTTAAACTTAGCTATTATTATTGCAGACAATTTATTAAAAAATGATTTTAAAAATCATGGTAATGGTTCTTCTCATAGGAATGTATTAAGTATTATTTCTTCAGTGACTCTAATATTGGCTGTGATGATTTGAGGTGTTCTTTATAATATTAGTGAAGCAATAATTTATCCAATATGTATAAATACCCTATTGATTTGCCTGTAATTTATAGCCTGATGTTTCAAGATCTCAAATTTATACTCTTCTCCTCCTTCAGACACATTGCCTATTGATATTTCAACTTGGATATCTTTAAAGATTTTTGTTTATTTATTTTAGAGAGAGAGTGTGTGGGTGAGTGAATGAGGGTGGGCAGAGGGAGAGGGAGAGAGAGAATCCTCAATCAGACTCCCGTCTGAGCACAGAGCCCACCTCAGTGCTCAATCCTAGGACCCTGAGATCATGACCAGACCTGAAATCAAGAGTAAGCCGCTTAACAGACTGAGCCAACCAGGTGCCCCTCTACTTGGTTATCTTACAAATATTTCAAGTTCACTATGTCTTTCAAGCATCTCAAAATCCTCATGTCTACAACTAGACGTGAGTCATCTTCCCCATCTCAAGTCCTACTTTCAATCTATGAGCTGTCTCAGCCAAATGGTTTACCTAGTAGCCCAGATCACCTGGACACCATATTTGACTCTTCCTTCACCTTTAGGCCACATAATTTATTTCCATGTCCCCTTGTTTCTTTCCCCAAGCTTATCTGGCTGGATGGTGTGGACAAGGAGTGATTAGAAGTCGTCTTAGGGACTGGTTAGCATTCACTGGGCATATTAGAAACAGTAGGGGAGGAAAAAAGCATGGCTTTCTCACAGACAAATAATCCTGCTCAAACATGAGTTTGCTGTTGAAGACAAGATTGAAGGCAGGAGACCTGTCCAGTTCAGAATACACATGATTATTGACTCAGTCCACATCACATAGCTTCATCCGCCTTCTGCCTCAGTCTCCACATTTCTCCTTGCGAGCTGTCATGGCAGGGAGTGGTCCAGTAAGTCTGAAGGAGGGATAGGCACAATGGCCATCAGTTACTTGTCTCATCAAGGAATACCTTTCTTGCAGTCCCCTGTGAGGTATTGGTGATTTTCAAATGTGTTTCTATGTGATTAACTAGTTTCTTCTTCTTTAAGGTTGAAATCACTAGTAGTGTTCTGAAGTTTCGGTTAGTCATCTTGAACTGCCAGACATGTTTGGTCATCTACTTACATTTCCCCTTTAACCTTCATCTTATTTTCCCTCTTTCTATCAATTTTTTCCAGTTATCACAAAAAATTTTCTTTCTCTATTGTTCTTCCTTTTTTTTTAAAATTTTTTATTGTTATGTTAATCCCCATACATTACATCATTAGTTTTAGATATAGTGTTCCATGATTCATTGTTTGTGTATAACACCCAGTGCTCCATGCAGAACGTGCCCTCCTCAATACCCATCACCAGGCTAACCCATCCTCCCAACCCCCTCCCCTCTAGAACCCTCAGTTTGTTTTTCAGAGTCCATTGTCTCTCATGGTTCTTCTCCCCCTCCGATTTCCCCCCCTTCATTCTTCCCCTCCTGCTACATTCTTCTTCTTCTTTTTTTCTTTCTTAACATATATTGCATTATTTGTTTCAGAGGTACAGATCTGAGATTCAACAGTCTTGCACAATTCACAGCGCTTACCAGAACACATACCCTCCCCAGTGTCCATCACCCAGTCACCCCATCCCTCCCACCCCACCCCCCTTGTTCTTCCTTTTTTTCTTCCTTCCTTTTCTGCCACTGTCTTTACTCTGTTCCCTCATGTTTCTCATATTCTGTTTCCTTCATGTCTTTATTTCTTCAATGAACTAAAAATTATGGGCAGTTAATAATCATAATAGTATTATTAATTATTTAATTCCATCAACAGTGGAAGCAGTGTCCTTTGAAGTGAAATTTGGACATTTACATGAACACACTCATTAGGTCTTGATACCATAGCACTTAGCTCTAATTGGAGATAATCCACAAATAATGACATGTTCTTTGAGCAAAAAGGTACACCTTCATGCTTAGTTGTTATTCTTGGGCAGCTTTGTCTTTTATCCCCTGAACTTGATAAATTTTGGTAAACTTGGTAAGTAATCACCATTTTATTATCACTGTATTCAAACCTCTTACTCTCATTCGTCATTACCATTCTTGTCAGACAATTGGATTTCTACTTCAGATCAACATAGATACTCTTTGCTTATCATTTGTGCTTAGCCCTCCCATCATCTCTAGAAATCTCTAAAAGCTTCATTTCCACCTAGTCCCCACATTGGGTTAGATGCTCCTTTTCTGCACCCATGGACATGTATTTCCTAAAGTGCATTATAATGATCAATTCATGTGAAAGTTGAAGGATAGGAATATTATCTCACTCTTATGTTGGTATAATATACTTTGAATAGACCCTAATATGTAATATTAATAATAGTTTACAAACACACGGTACTAACTCTGGGCCAGCCCCTGTTCTAATCACTTTATATGCTGATGTTCATTTCTCACAAAATCACCATGAGGTGAGTCCTATTACTCAACAGCTTTACAAATGACCCAGAAAGCTTGCATAACCTGCCTGAGGTCACATGGCTTGTAAGCAGCAGAACTAGGATTTAAACGTTGGTGATCTAGATCTAGAGCCTATGCTCTTAGCCCCCAGATTACATTATATCAGTGTTGATGCATGACCCTGATACTTGAGGGTACACCTTCAGTGTTATTAGACTCGAGGCTAATAACCTGTGGTAATAGTTATTTTTAGTACTATAGTAATATAGGTGAATTATTATGGGTTGAAATATTTTTATGGAGGTGTGGAAATTCAGCCATCTTTTCTAATACTGCTTGCTGTTCTGAGAAACCGTTGAATTTAACACAAGTAATTTTTCTTGTGGACCTTATTTTATGTTGATGGCTCCCAAATCAGGAAATTGTAATGGCATGAGTGTAATAATACATGTAATATAAATAAAAATAAATTGCATGAATTTATGCACAGTGAGACTCAGGCTCAGATTTATATTTATTTAATCAGCTAATGTCTACCTTACAATACAGGTATTATGAGATTATTACACTTCATAGTTTTTTTTTTCTTAAAGATTTTTATTTATTTATTTGACAGACAGAATAGCGAGAGCAGGAACACAAGCAGGGGGAGTGGGAGAGGGAGAAGCGGGCTTCCTGCCGAGCAGGGAGCCTGATGTGGGGCTCGAACCCAGGACCCTGGGATCATGACCTGAGCCGAAGGCAGACGCTTAACGACTGAGCCACCCAGGCGCCCCTACACTTCATAGTTTATTTAGGAGAAGATAAATGCATGCTACTACTAATTTAGAAATGTTCTCCTAAAAAGCAATATTAAATTCATGCTTGATGTACTAAGTGTTTATATGTATTTTACTCAACTCTGACAATAACCTCATAAGATAGTTTTGCTGTCATTTCAAGAATAAGGAAGTTAAAAATCAAAATAAATATTTGCCTGAATTGCTTGAGGTTACATAGCTAGTAAATGATTAAACTGGGATCACAAGCCCCATCTACCTGTTGCCAAAGTTCATGCTATTTTCAGGACAACATGAGGCCACTTAATAAAATAAGAACTTTAAAAAATATCTGGAGCATTTCACACTGAAAGCTTTAACTGAAGCCAATGAATTTATAATGGACAATTTCTTTTCTCAGCAATGTTGCTATTGGACACCAGATAAACTTGTTAAAGATTCTCTGAGTAGTTTCTTTCTGCATCAATAAACATAGAAGGTTAAAAGACACAGTTTCTGAGGTTTATATTTTTATAATACTAAAAATATATTACACATAGTTCAGAAGGACATTTACTTATCCAGAATATTCTATTTCCTGGCTGTATTCAGTAGCAAAGTATTTTATTTTTCTTTTAAGTAAATTACTGAAAATGTTATAAAAATATTACCATACTCAGGAACTTCTTTAATGATAGTAGTCAAAACCTTATTCTCATGTGTGTGCACACACACACACAAGAAAATAAATAAGAAAAATAAGTTCTTAATTGCTAAGTTAAATCTCTTATTTGCTTCCATTTTAATATTTTTAAAGTTGAAATTATCTACTTAGAGGCTTATGACAGATTTTCTTTACTTTTTAATTGAATAATTAATCTAAATATTATTGGATATTTAGCCATGTATACAGGGCTTTATTAAGCCCACTAGTAAATTTAGACTCGTTTACATTCATTCATTGAGCAAAGAAGTTGTTTTAATTGTCTTTGAATTACAAAAATCCAATGATATTCTGAGATAAAAATATGTACTTAATAAATATTTGTTGAAAGAATGAATAAATTAATGAGAAGAAGAAATCCCCTAAAGTGGCAAGCTATACATGCGTGTAACTGAAGGAACAAGACAAATTCATAGAAAACGTTAGTATTTTGTTTTGGTTACTATTTGTTTTCTGTCATTCATTCCTGGCACTGGATTACACAGGTGTACCCCATCTTATGGCACTTTGCTTTCTTGTGCTCCACACATACTGTGATTTTTACAAATTGAAGGTTTCTGGCAACCCCTGTTGAGCAGGTCTATTGGTGCCATTTTTCAACAGTATTTGCTCACCTCATGTCTCTGTGTCACATTTCAGTAATTCTTGTAATATTTTAAATCTTTTCACTATTATTATATTTTTTATTGTGATCCGTGATCAGTGATCATTGTTGTTACCATTGTAACTGTTTTAGGGCACCATGAACCCTGCCCATATAAGACAACAAACTGAATCAATAAATGCTGTGTGTGTTCTAAGTCCTCCACTGACTGGCTGTTCCCTCAACTCTGTCCCTCTCCTTAGGCCTCCCTATTCCCTGAGACACAACAATATTGAAATCAGGCCAATTAAAAATCTATAATAGCCTCTAAGTGTTCGAGGGAAAGGAAAAATCCAGTGTCTATCACTTTCAATCAAAAGCTACAAATGATTAAGCTAAGTGAGGAAGGCATGTTGAAAACTGAGATAGACCAAAAGCTAGGCCTCTTGTTCCAGATAGTCAAGCTGTGAAGGCAAAGGAAAAGTTCTTGAAGGAGATGACAAGTATTACTTTAGTGAACACATGAATGATAAGGAAGTGAAACAGTCTTATTGCTGCTGGAGAAAGTTGGAGGGGGCTGGGTAGAAGATCAAACCAGCCGCAACATTCCCTTAAGCCAAAGCCTAATCCAGAACAAGGCCCTAACTCTCTTCGATCTCTGAAGCCTGGGAGAGGTGAGCAAGCTGCAGAAAAAGAGTCAGGAGCTAGCAGAGGTTGGTTCATGAGGTTTAAGGAAAGAAGCCATCTCCATAATATTAAAATGCAGGATGAAGCAGCAAGTGCTGATGGAGAAGCTGCAGCAAGTTCTCCAGAAGATCCAGCTAAGATGATTAAGAAGGTGGCTACAGGAAACAACAGATTTTCAATGTAGACAAAAGAACATTCTATCGGAAGAAGATGTCATCAATGACTTTAGCTAGAGAGAAGTCAGTGCCTGGTTTCAAAGCTTCAAAGAACAGGCTGACTCTCTTGTTAGAGGCTAACGCAGCTGGTGACCTTAAGTTGAAGCCAATGCCGTTCTGCAAATCCTAGGGCCCTTAAGAATTACTCTGAATCTACTCTGCCTATGCTCCACAAATGGAACAACAAAGCCTGGATGACAGCATATTTGTTTATGGTAAACTGAATATTTTAAGCCTACTGTTGAGACCTATTTCTCAAAAAGAGAAAGAGAGAGAGATTTCCCTCAAAATGTGACTGCTCATTGACAATGCACCTGGTCACCCAAGAGCTCTGATGGAAATGGACAATGAAATAAATGTTGTTTTCATGCCTGATAACACAACATCCACTCTGTAGCCCATGAATCAAGGAGCCATTTCAAGAGCTATTATTAAGAAATACGTATCGTAAGGTTATAGCTGCCATACACAGCGATTCTTCTGATGAACCTGCACAAAACAAATTGAAAAGCTTCTGGAAAGGATTCACTATTCTAGATGTCATTAAGAATGTTTTGTGACCTCAGGGAGGTCAAATATCATCATTAACAGAAGTTTGGAAGAAGTTGATTTCAACCTTCCTGGAGGGCTTTATGGGGCTCAAGACTTCAGGGGAGGAAGTAACTGCAGAATTTGTGGGACTAGCGAGAGAACTAGAATTAGAAGTGGAGCCTGGAGATGTGCCTGAATTGCTGCAACCTCATGATCACACTAACAGATGAGGAGTTGTTTCTTACGGATAAACAAAGAAAGCTGTTTCTTAAGGTGGAATCTGCTAAATCTGGTGACGATGTGAAGATTATTGAAATGACAACAAAAAATTTAGAATATTATATAAACTTAGTCGATGAAGCAGCAGCAGGGTTTGGGAGGATTGACTCCAAGTTTGAAAGAAATTCTACTGTGAGTAAAATGCCATCAAACAGCATCACACGCTATAGAGAAATCATTTGTGAAAGGAACAGTCAACGGAAGTGGCAAACTTCATTGCTGTCTTATTTTAAGACAGTCACCCCAGCCTCTAGTAACCACCACCTATTACCACTGAGGTAAGATCTTCCACCATCAAAAGGATTACAGCTCACTGAAAGCTGAGATGATTGTTAGCATTTTTTAGCAATAAAGTTATTTTTAGACATAAAGTGGGTTTTTTTGGACATATTGCTATTGTACATTTAATAGACTCCAGGATAGTGTAAACATAACTTTTACATGCACGAGGAAATCAAAAAGTTCATGTGACCCCTTTTATTGTGACATTTACTTTATTGTGGTGGTCTGGGAATGAACCCGCAATATCTCTGAGGTATGCCTGTAACAGTGAACAAAACAAATAAGATACTTGACATCCCAATGCTACATTTTATTGGTAGAGTCAAGCAATGAGAAACAAACAACAAAACAATGAAAGAAAGATGATACTGGACACTGAGGAATGCAGTGAAGAAAATAAGCCAGATAGAATTGATAGAAAAATGATAGAATTCTTTCTATGGGAAAGACAATGTTTGATAGGAAGAACAGTGAAGGTATGGTGAAAGAGTGACAGCTGAGTGGAAACTTGACTGAAGAGGACTCAGACATTTGAAAATAAGGATGGGGGGATCATCCAGGCTGAGAGGGGAGGAAGTACTTGGATGATGGGTTTGCAACTGATATGAAGAAAAATGAAGAAATTTACATTATGTTCAAGAGATGGAATTATGGAGATCTGTTGCTAGCTCAGATGTTGGGGTAAGTGAGGGAAAAACAGACATCATCTTATTCCTCTATTGGGAGGTCTTATTGCCAAGTACTAAGATAGGTAACATAGCAGGAAGATTAGGCATTGAAACTGAGTGGAATCATACATATTATTTTGGATATACTAGATTTGAGAGGCCTGTCAGTTATCCAAATGTAGATATCAAATAATAATAGTCATAATCTAACAATGATTATCATCATTAAGCACTTATTACAAGCCAGACACTGTTTTAGATATTTTCCATAGATGAATTCATTTTCAGTATAATCCAGTGAAGTGGATATTGCTCATACCTCTATCATATAGATGAGGGAAAAGGCACAGAGTTCAATAACTTGGCTAGATTCACACAGTTAGCATACGTTAGAGACAGGATGATTACTCGTCAGTCTAGCTCTAAAGGCCTTGCATCTGTACCACTAAGTTATCCCTTTCTGTTTAAAAAAAAAAAACAAAACAAGGGATAAAAAGTAAAATTTGGCAAATTTGTTGCAAGCATGGAACTCAGAGAAGAGATAGGAAATAAATTTGGAGTTGTTAAAATACAGACTGAGTAAATAGAAAAGAGAAGATGTTCCGTGTCTGAATCCAGAACACCAAACACATGTAAGTTAGTTAGTTATAGGAGGAGGAACAAGTAAGGGAGATACAGCTGGAGGACCAGTGAGATGGGGGAAAACCTGAGACTGTGTGTCCAGAAGTCCAAGGAGTCAGCTTTATTGAATGCTGGGAGATGCTGAGACAGGTGGTAAGAGACAGTGACTATTGGGTTTGGCAAAATAGAAGTTATCGGAAACTTTCACCAGGAAAGTTTTAGTTTTGGGAACAAGAGCTCAATTGAAATGAGCTGAAGAAAAATATGGGGTAAAAGGAGCTCAGTCAGTGATGGCGGAAAACTTGAGGAGTTGTGTTCCTTGGGAGGGAAGCAGAGCTATGGTGTTCCTTGGGGTTGGGTAACTGGGTCTGTATTAATTTTCTAGTGCTGCCATATCAAATTATCACAAACTTTATGGCTTAAGAAAAAGAAAAAAAATTATTTCTTCACACTTCTGGAAGACTTCAGGCATTTCTTGGTTTGTGGTTGTGTAATTCCAATCTCTGCCTCTGACTCTACATGGATTTCTCAGTTTCTCTCCTCTGTTTGTCTCTATAAGTATGCTTGTCATTGGATTTAAGGCCTGCCAGGATAATCGGAATGATCTCCTCTTGATCATTAAGTTAATTACAACTGCAAAGACACTTTTCTCAAATAAAGTCACAATTACAGTTTCCAAAGATTAGGAAATGAACATACCTTTTTGGGGAATGCCAGTCAATCCACCACAGAGTGCATAAGATCAAAGGAGGGCCTTTTTAAAAGAGCTACTATTTTCCTATGCTGGTAAAAATTATCCATTAGGGAAGGAGAAATTTATGGTATGATACATTACATGTATGAGTCAATGACCAGGTGAGAAGATATAGGATTCAGAGCACAGATGGAATGTACACATTTTTTTAACTTTAGCAGGACTTCATTAAAAATGTGTGAAATAAGTGAGGAAATTTGATAGCAGAGGGATGAGGGAATTTCTGTATCATGCATCTATTTTTTTCAAAGAAATACAAAACAGGTTTGTAAATTAAAGTTATCAGAAATAGAAATGTTCAATTTGAAGACGAGTGGACTGTCTGAAATGTTTTTCATAGAGAACTAACATGAGATGTTACTGGGTATATACATTGGCCCTGTCAAACCACCTAGAGAACTGTGGTCATAAATCAGTAACAAGGCTAGTTAACCTGCTTTGTTATATTTCTGTAACAATATTTAGCTGGTCAAGTACAGATGGACATAAGGAGGATATGGGGGTAAACCAAGATTATGGATTTTCCAGGTAATTATATTGGAGAGTGAAAAAGGTAAGGGATAAATAGTGTTGGCTTTCAGAGATTACGGTGATTGACCATGGAATTTTCACTGGTTAAGGAATAAAAGTAGTGAAGTGGGTGATGGCTAGTGAAAACCCTGTAAAGATAATAGCTTGGAGTTCCCAATTTGGTTGAAGAATTGTTGATTTGGGGATGATAGAATAATTAAGTTGAGAAACCAAAGTGATGGTCAGTGAGAAATATGCTTGAAATTGAGACTACTGAGGTATCACGGCTGTGACAATGTCATGGATCTGACCAAGAGAACATGTGGTGGAAGCCGGTACTGGATTATCTAGTAGTTTAAAAACATGCTTAGCATGCATATATGTACACCACACACACTCATTCACTCATGGGCAAGAACATGTAAGCTAACAAATAAATAAATTTTAAATAATTTTAATTTTTAAATATTTATTTCAAAAGACTAATAAAAATCCTAATTTTATTGGAATTTTTGTTGGTTTTATGATTAATTGCTTTCATTCTTAATTACATAAGGGTAAGGCACCCTAGTCTTTTCTGGGTAAGGGACATTTAAACTTGGCTCCAAATAAGATGGGATGGAGAAGGATGATTGGAAGTTAGTGGTCAAAGAACTGAAAAAAAAAAAATGAGTTTTTGATGCATCATCTACAAGATGAATCGATATTTCTTATAGAAAATGTTATGAAGAATTTCTAAGAGAGATCACTGTGGATGGATGAATTCTGAGATGACTAAGCAAAGTATTTATTAGAGCTGAGTCCTGAAGTTTGTGTAGCATATTTATAAGCTCATATTATTTTTTCTGCATATAAAATAACTAATGTACAAAGTAAAAATTGTGATAAATGCAAAAAAGAGCAATGAAAATAAAACGTAATTTGCCTAAATATCTGATGATCTGAAAAAGACTATCCCTCTGTTCTTGTTCTTTTGCAAACTTCCATAATTAAAAAATAATATCCAATTACTTATACTGCTTAATAACTTTTTTTACTCGACAATATATCATGTGCTTTTTCCCATGCCAATAAATACTATTTGAAAACAAGAATCATAATTTATTTAAAATGCATAGGCACAGAGGAAGGGAATGTAGAGCAAAGCTTATTCAAGAAACAGAAGGAGTGTGAGCAAAAGAGCTGAGAGAGGACTTTTATTCTGTGTAGGAGAGAGAAGAGCTGGTCTGGCTTGAATCGGTAGTCTGTGTTCTAAAATATTCCACCTGAGATAGTAAAAGATATACCCATTTTTAGAATTCTCTGACTAACCGTCTGAGGAATTTGAAACATTCCTTTAGCATAGGGATTTGTTGAAAGGGATTTGTTAGGGAGATAAGTTTAATTATACTTTGCAGCATGTATGATGTGTTAGAAGGATTCACCCGATGTTGGAAATTGTGCATGCGCTGCAAGGGGCTTAAAACCTGAGTTGTAATAGTACTTACCACAATTAAAGATTGAAACTGGTTTAAGAAACAATTTGAGGGAAGAAACATCAAAATTTTGATGCAGGAATAGTGGTTTAATAGTTAAGGTTAGGTCAGAAATAATGATACTTAGAAAAGAGTGTAGTTTAGTCGGACAGAACATTTGTAAGAGAGTCCAAGTGTTAACAGCAGGGGGTTACCAGATAAAAAATACAACACACACACACACACATACTCACAAACACAAATACCAGAATTACTGACTTTGCAGTTATTCTCTTCTAGGTAGGAAAAAAAATAGCAATTTTCTCAGATGATGTTTTCAGATCTCAAAGACTTTGACATTCTTTCAGACATCAGTACTGTAAAAAATGAGTGATAGAGTAGTTTTTAGGGAGGCAGTGACTTAGAGGAAATACTCCAGATTTCACTTGTTTTAAAACCAGGTAGAACCTGTTTTTTTGTTCTTTTGTTTGTGTGTGTTCTGATTACTGGCTATATATACTGTGTGTGTGTTCTAATTACTGGCTATAATAAACCAATTACCAAAAATGGAAGCACAGCTTTGCTTCCTTAGATATCAAACAAAATTGTCTACAGTAAAAGGCTGTCAACTGTGCTGGATTTATTATTATTGTTGTTGTTATTTTGCTGTTGTTTGCTGTTGTTTGAACATAAAATTTGTTACCAGCATTTAATATAAGATTTTTTAAAATGTATTTATTTATTTTTAGAGAGAGCGCATGTGGGTGCATGCATGAGAGAATGGGGGAGGGGCAGATGGAGAGGTAGAGAGAGAATCTTAAGCAGGATTCACACCCAGTGAGGAGCCAGAAGTGGGGCACCCCATATATATTTTTTTTTAATTGGCAGCACTAAGCATTTGTAACTATAAATTGGCAACAGGCTGATGCTAGGTTAAAAGAGGCTCCTGCCTCTACCAGGCTGTGTACCTTCAAATACTATCAGTATCACTCTGTGTTGTCTGAATCCAGTCTGCTTCCTGTTTCCTGCCTAGTTAATAGCAGATATTTGAATTTGGAGCTTCTGCTTGACATTCTCACCTTTAGTGACCTTGGGTGACTAGCAATAAATAAGGATGCCAAACGAGAAAGTCCTTTTGGAAGTGACCCTGCTTTGCAAGGTGGGAGGAGGAAGGAAAGATAATGAAATGGGTTTGGGGAGTTTATGTGAGGTTGCAGTGTGTCAAGTATGAGAGAGAATGAGAGCACAGCTACACTTGGCCTTGAGATATCACACCTGGGTGGCATTCATTTAGTGGAAAGAAGTTAATGTCATGGGAGTACGTTAATTCTCTGCAAGTGTTATAATGGACAAAGAAGAAAAAGGGTTTCTGACTGAGCCTTGGGGATTATCATAGTTAGATGTCGAGGGGAGTTTGGCTAGATAGTATCGAAAGGAAGATGTAGAGAATAAATGAGTCAATCTTCCAGAAAAAAAAGGAGGAAAATGGATCATAATTGTTTCATTTTTTTCACTTTGTTGAGAGAATTTATAAGTACTCTGATGGTGAATTTTGAGAAAGCACTTTCACATATTTTAAATGATTTGCTATTTTAAAAATTTATGCTGTTTTTGTCAAAATGACTGATAGAAATATCCCGATAAAAATGATAAATGATTTACAAGTGTAAAAATTTGCAGCTGCATTATTAACTACTCTAAGGTTTTAATACATATGCACTAGCAGTTTCAGTACCAATTCAGGAGAAATGCATCTTATTAAATTACTGTTTTATGACAAAACATTGGCATTTTCTAGGATTTCTAGGAGAGTTCAGCACATAATTTAATTTCCCAAGGCATCATGAGAATTCAGTGAATTATGCAGCAGAGAATGATAAATCTGAACGAAGTAGTCTAACCTCACTCAAAAAAACCCTGAATTCTTGATTTTATAGGCAATACATAAATGCAGTCTCCATAATAAATAAATAAACTTTACAAGAATATTTAAGTGTCTCTTTGACCACAAAGCTTATTCACCTCCCTTTATCTAGAGGTAATCATCTTTTTCAGTTTGTTGTATATCCTTCTGGATATTTCTTTGTCATTTAAATATTTACTCATGTTGAGGTCAATCTATATGTACTAACATGCAACAATCTTCAAAATCTTTTATTGACTGAGAAAAGACCAGATTGCATACTAATACATTTATTCTAAAACATTTATATAAAAATAAACATACACATTGAAAACAATACTACATATTTTCTTTTTTTTTTTTTAAGATTTTATTTATTTATTTGACAGAGAGAGAGACAGCGAGAGAGGGAACACAAGCAGGGGGAGTGGGAGAGGAAGAAGCAAGCTCCCGGCTGAGCAGGGAGCCCGATGAGGGGCCCAATCCCAGGACCCCAGGATCATGACCCGAGCCGAAGGCAGACGGTTAATGACTGAGCTACCCAGGTGCCCCTATACTACATATTTTCTATAAGTTCCTTTATTGCTACTTCTTCCTCCTCTTCTTCCTCCTTCAACTACTACCAGAGTGGTAACCCTCATCTGTATTTCAGGTTTAGATCTCTCCTTCTGCATTCCTAATCCACATTTCTAGCTGCTTAATAGACATCTTCCTCTAATCTTTCGCAGACTTCCTAGATGAACAATAAAAGCTGTATTACCTTCCCATACTTACCTTCTCCACCTTCTGTTTTCCCTATTTTTGTTAATCTCACCATAGTCATCCAGCCTCCCATTTCTCAGCCTCCAAATCCAGTTGTTTACTATCTTGTATCCCTAACTCACTTAGCTTTACTATCTATCATATCTACTTTTTGTATATTCCTATTGCCATATGACTTATTTCAGACTTACACTTTTCATTTAGACGATTGCAATATTTCTGAATACTCTTACTGCTTCTATTCTAGTGGTTCACAGATTTATTGGATCACAGATTACCTGGGGGAAATGTTCAAACCACAGATGCCCTCTTCATTTTCATTGCTGAGAAAGCTAAATTGGGAAGGTAACTCAAAATCATAGAGTTCATTTAAAAGCCTTCATTCTCTCAATTCAAAATCCTTCCCATACTAGACTATGGCAGTCCTCTGAGTTTAGATCAGTTTAGTTTTCTGTTTTCTGGGGTACTGAAATTAGGATTATAGCTATGAATGTTTAAACATTGCTTGCTTAGGGGTTATTGAAGAGTTCTTCAGGGTAAGCCTTCCAGGAACCCTAAATATCTATATGCCATCTTTTTACTTGTGCAAATTACCATTATATTGTGTTTCTGATATAAACATCTTTTAACATTATATTACAACAAGAATAATTTCTAATATTTTAGCTAATCTACAGGGGAATTTATGATGAGGAACATGTCATCACCAATACTAAAAAAATCTTGGTGTGGAAAATTCATGCAAGATTTTAAGACTTCTAATACTCTTGTAGGATTATGATGATATGATAGCAAGGAACAAAGAAGACTTTTTCCAGTAGGTATAATTACACTAATAAAAGAGATTTCTTTCTTAAACAAGACCACTTCAGAAGGATGCTATCTTTGTTCATTGTTTTTATTTTAAAACAAATCCTTCTTTACAAAGGTCTCAGAGATTATTAGTTACAAATGAAGAAACTAATCTGATTACTTATACTAAAAGAATATTCTCCTTTATTTTCCTATGTTTTTCTGATTTTTTTCCTACTTACAACGGATTGATTTGGTCATTTTTTTCTGCCTGCACAATCCATTTCTTATTCTTTTATGATACCTGAGGATCCCTGGAAATAAACATTTTGGTGGTGGGAGTTGGTTTGTGTAACCCACTAAAACAAGATTAAAAGAGCAATGTTGACTATTGGAACAACTTTGGCTGGTTTAAGACTCTGTAAGGACTGCCTTGTCCTATAAGAGTTTTGAGTATATAATGTGCAGTTCCGTGGTAATTATTAAATTATTAGTTTAAATATAAAAATATTTATTGTCAAGATCTCTAGAGTAATAGAACCAATGGGAGATCGATCGAGTGATCTATCATCTTCTATCATCTCTTCTTCTTTTTCTTTCTATCTATATATCTCTATTGTCTATCTATCATCTATCTATCTATCATCTATCATCTATCATCTATCTATCGATCATCTATCTATCATCTATCCTCTATCATCATCATTTATATATGCAGAGAGAAAGATTTATTTTAAGGAATTGACTCATGTGATGTGGGCTCTGGTGATCCAAAATCTGGGCAGGCCAACATGCTGGAAATTTAGGTAATGTTGCAGTCTTGAGGAGAATTCCTTCTTCAGGAAACTTCAGTCTTTGCTCTTTATTATCCTTTCTCTTTCCCTACCTTCAACTCTTTTATTCTTTTCTCTTCCTCCCTTCCTTTCTTCCTTTCCTCCTCCATGTCTTCCTTCCTTCTTCCCTCTGTTTTTTCTTCTTCATTTTCCTTTCTTCCTTGATTTCTTTTTGATGAATTTATTCACCATTCATTCATTCATTAACAAATGAATTGGGTATCTTTACTCCACACCATGAGTTATTTTCTCTAGTAAATGAGATAAAATCTTGCATGGACTTTGTAACAACATAACATGGCAAATAAAAGTAACATGTATTGCCCAACTACAAATAAAATGATGTGATTGATATATAATTATTATAATTGAAGAAAGAACAAAAGAACTTTATATTACATAAATCTCTTAGTAGGAACTTAAGATTGAAAATTGCAGTAACATATTTTCTCAGTATTTCAGACTTTAAATTGTCTTCTCCTTGGACTGAAACATTTTCTTTTTGTAGGGGGGTTCCTTTTTATATTTAAATTCAATTAATTAACATATAGTATATTATTAGTTTCAGAGGTAGAGTTCAGTGATTCATCAGTTGCACAGAACCCCCAGTGCTCATTCCATCACGTGCCCTCCTTCATGCCCATCACCCAGTTACCCATCCCCCCCCCCACCTCCCCTCCAGCAACCCTCAGTTTCTTTCCTATGCTTAAGAGTCTCTTATGGTTTGTCTCCCTCTCTGATTTCATCTTGTTTTATTCTTCCCAGGTTTGTTTGTTTGTTTGTTTGTTTGTTTTTACTAACCAGAATCATGCTGTATGTATTGTTCTTTGATGTGCTTGTTGGAGATATTCTCAGCCTAGCACACTCCTTTTATCCATTATATATTCCACAGAATTAGTGTCACTGTTTGGGTTGCTTCATTCTGCTGTTATAATTACACTTACTTTTGTGCACAAACTTGAGCACAGGGGCTGGAATTTGAGGGGAAGAGTGCCAGTTTGAGCCCTTGGGAATCTGAGGTGAAGGGGTGTTGACTTGGCATTGAGGAGGGGGCAGGCCGTGCATGCTGACTTGGGCAGGAAGGCATCTGGACTGTGAATTTGGGATCCACAGGCTGATGGCATTGTGTGTGATGGAGACATGGCTGGTTTTGCTTTTAACTTTTGTTTGTCTGGGAAACTCTATCTCTCCTTCTATTCTAAATGAAAGCTTTGCTGGATAGAGTATTCTTGGCTGTAGATTTTTTCCTCTTAGCAGTTAGAATTGATCATGCCGCTCTCTTCTGGTCTGTAGAGTTTCTGCTGAAAAACCCACTGATAGCCATATGGCGTTTCCATTGTATGTCATTGCTTTCTTTTCTCTTGCTGCTTTTAAAATTCTCTCTCTATCACTACTTTTGGCTATCTTATTTACTTTGTGTCTTAGTGCAGACATCTTTGGGTTGGTTTTGCTGAAGGCTCTCTGTGCCTTCCGGATCTGGATTTCTCTTTCCTTCTCCAGATTTGGGAAGTTTTTAGCTATTATTTCTTCAGACAAATCTTCTACTCTCTTTTCTCGCTCTTCTCCTTCTGGGATCCCTATCATGTGACTGCTATGCTTGACAGTGTTGCTGAGTTCCCTGAGTCTATTCTCATTTTGCATATTTTCCCCCTCTCATCTGCTTGGCTTGATTACTTTCCATGACTCTGTCTTCCAGGTGGCTGATCCGTTCTTCTACTTCCTCTTGTTTGCTACTTATTCCAGGTGGTCTATTTTTATTTCCATTTAGTGAGTCTGATAGCTCTAATTGATTCTTTTTTATGTCTCCTATCTCTTGGTGGAGGGTCTCATGGAGGTTCTGCACTCTTTTCTCAAGTCCAGTGAGTATCTTTATGAGCATTACTTTAAATTCTCCATCAGACATATTACTTATCTCTGTTTCGCTTAGGTCTCCTGCTCTGATTTTGTTCCACTCTTTCATTTGGGACATATTCCTCTGTCTCCTCATTCTGTCTATTGCTGTGTCTGTTTCTCTGTGTTAGGAAAGTTAGCTATGTCTCCCGCACTTGAAAGTAGTGGCTTTATGAAGAAGAGGTCCTGCAGCACAATGTCTCCTTTTCACCAGGAAATGGTGCTTCACAGGGTGTCTCCTATGTGTGTTGCTCCAGGGGTGTCCTACCGTTGTGGCTGGGATGTGTTTGCCTTCAGTCCTGTTGTCTGCGATGGCTCTCTGCCTGTTGTGGGCAGAGTCTGGTGCCTGTGGTGTTAGTGGGCTGATCCAGGGCTGCCTTGGGCTTGAGTTGAGTCAGACCAGGTGTTTGCCAGAGATGAAGTAGTACCAAACTGCAGGCTCTTTCCCTGTGTTGTCCCCTGAGAAGCTTTTGTTGGTGGGTGGGTCCTGCAGTCGGACAAGCTACCTGCCCACAGCACACTGCTGGGGTCACAGTCAGACTGATGTGTAGTTATCTTCCCCTCTCCCTGGAGCAGGACTCACTTTGGAGTGGTGCTGGCCCTTGTCTGGGCTGCATGCACACTACCAGGCTTGTGGCACCACTTTGATGGGATCTTGCCAAGAACGATTGGAGGGGGTGGATCTGCTTTGCTGTGGCCTCTTGTCTATGCTGGGCTGCAGAGAGACTGTTCTGCCAGTTTTGGGGCTGCTTTCTGGGTTATTCATGCCGATGTGGGTGCTCTCTAGGAGGCCACGAGGCAAGAGGTGAGCCCAGGGTCCTCCTACTCCGCCATCTTCCCAGCAGCCTCTGCCAAAACATTTTCATTTTTGAGAGCTGTATGCAAGGTAGTTTGTGTTGCCAAAAGATATTTGTAAAAGATTTTTATGTAGTTCCCAAGTATTTTAATTACTAGTATTATCAAGCCATCTATCAATAAAATGGCCTTTCACCTAAAAGCTTATATCAACTATTTTGAAAGCTTTAAAAATTGCCCAAGAAAAACGTGGAAATTTTACTTATTTATATCTAACCACATTTCCAAGTTACTGCCTAATATTCCGTTGTGAAATCATATAGCTCATTAGTAAGAGAACTTTTATCTCTTCACCAAACCTAGAACTTTATCCTGGCAAGCTCATTATATTTTAATTTCCAAATGCAATAGTGGATTCTTTTGACCTCAATTGGAGAATATTTGTTAATTTCACTGTTTGCATTTGATTGTTTATTATTCATGACCATTGTTACTGCATTATGTTCAAAAAATGTGATATCATTAATTTGCTTTGAAATTTACTCAGGTGTAATGGTTACATTGAACAAATAAATATCCTGTATGATGTCATCAGCAAATGTAGTTCTTCTGTCTTTCTACCTGTTCAAACCTCTTCTAGTTTTTCTTTCTTAGATAAAATATAGGGTTACCATGACTTTTCTGGTCAATTTCAGCAAATAAAATTTTCCATTGTCTTTGGTCCTTCTCCAAATCTCAGCTTGGGAATTAAAATGTATAGTCAATGCACAGAAATCAATTGCTTTCTTATACACTAACAATGCAACTATAGAAAGAGAAATTAGAGAAACAATTCCATTTACCACAGCACCAAAAGCCATAAGATACCTCAGAATAAACCTAACCAAAAAGGTAAAGGATCCATGCTCTAGGAACTACAGAACACTCATGAAAGAGATTGAAGAAGACAAAAAAAGATGGAAAAACATTCCATGCTCATGGATCAGAAGAATAAACATTGTTAAAATGTCTATGCTGCCCAGAGCAATCTATACCTTCAATACCATCCCAATCAAAATTCCAATGACATTTTTCAAAGTGCTGGAACAAACAATCCTAAAATTTGTATGGAATCAGGAAAACCCCAAATCACCAAGGAAATGTTGAAAAAGAAAAACAAAGCTGGGGGCATCACGTTGCCCGATTTCAAGCTATATTACAAAGGAGTGATCACCAAGACAGCATGGTACTGGCACGAAAACAGACATATAGACCAATGGAACATAATAGAGAGCCCAGATATAGACCCTCAACTCTATGGTCAAATAATCTTCGACAAAGCAGGAAAAAATATCCAGTGGAAAAAAGACAGTCTCTTCAATAAAGGATGCTGGGAAAATTGGACAGCCACAAGCAGAAGAATGAAACTCGACCATTCTCTAACACCATTCACAAAGATAAACTCAAAATGGATGAAAGACCTCAATGTGAGACAGGAATCCATCAAAATCCTAGAGGAGAACATAGGTAGTAACCTCTTTGACATCGGCCACAGCAACTTCTTTCAAGATACATCTCCAAAGACCAGTGAAACAAAAGCAAAAATGTACTTTTGGGTCTCCATCAAGATAAAAAACTTCTGCACAGCAAAGGAAACAGTCAACAAAACAAAGAGGCAACCCACACAATGGGAGAAGATATTTGCAAATGACACTACAGATAAAGGGCTGGTATTCAAGATCTATAAAGAACTTCTCAAATTCAACACCCAAAAAAAAAGTAAGTCAAAAAATGGGCAGAAGATGTGAACAGACACTTCTCCAAAGAAGACATACAAATGGCTAACAGACACATGAAAAAATGGTCACCATCATTAGCCATTAGGGAAATTCAAATCAAAAACACATTGAGATATCACCTTACACCAGTTAGAATGGCAAAAATTGACAAGGCAAGAAACAACAAGTGTTGGAGAGGTTGTGGAGAAAGGGGAACCCACTTACACTGTTGGTGGGAATGCAAGTTGGTACAGCCACTTTGGAAAACAGTGTGGAGGTGCCTCAAAAAATTAAAAATAGAGCTACCTTATGACCCAGCAATTGCACTCCTGGGTATTTACCCCAAAGACACAGATGTAGTGAAAAGAAGGGCCATGTGCACCCCAATGTTCATAGGGGCAATGTCTGCAATAGCCAAACTGTGGAAAGAGCCGAGATGCCTTTCAACAGATGAATGGATAAAGTGGTCCATATATACAATGGAATATTACCCAGCCATCAGAAAGGATGAATACCCAACTTTTACATCAACATGGATGGGACTGGAGGAGATTATGCTAAGTGAAATAAGTCAAGCAGAGAAAGTCAATTATCATATGGTTTCACTTGTTTGTGGAACATAAGGAATAGCATGGAGGACATTAGGAGAAGGAAGGGAAAAATGAAGGGGTGGAAATCGGAGGGAGAGATGAACCATGAGAGACTCTGGACTCTGAGAAACAAGCTGAGGGTTTTGGAGGGGAAAGGGGTGTGGGGATGGGTTAGCCCGGTGATGGGTATTAAGGAGCGCACATACTGCATGGAGCACTGGGTGTTATACGAAAACAATGGATCGTGGATCACCACATCAAAACCAATGATGTATTCTATGGTGACTAACATAACATAATAAAATAAAATAAAAATAAATAAATAAAATGTCTAGTCCCACATAGTCAAAACTTCCAAATTCATGTAAAGATAAAAAATTTCCCTGAATGTTCAAGGAGCTATCAAAACATACACATAAGACTATCATTGTCCTTTCCCTACCCTAAAGCACAATCACCAGTGCTGCAACAACCCAATGAATACTCTATGTTAATTCAGGGTTGCAGGACTTTAACTTGATCATCAACACAAAAGCATAAAAGTGTTGCAAAAGTTCATTATGTCTTATATTCAAACTCTTGAAATTGCTTCTTTTTATTTGGAAATGAAAGTTTTTAACAAACCAGGCAATAGGAGTTATTTTTATAAAGATTTATTCTACTATCCTCTTGGATTTAGTAGAAAAACATGAGTAAAATTATTATGTGTAGTCAGGGGCCATTTATTATTTCCCAGATGAGTCCTTAGATTTCTTCTTTTACTTTGGAATATTCATCTCTCTATCTTGATTTCTCCTCTAACTTTTCATCTTTGATTTATCCCTTCATGCCCATATGCAGTTGTATTATCTTTCTCCTCCATACTTTCACTCTTTCATTGAAGAATTTTGTTTTAATAGAAAAAAGGAAAGGAAGTAAAAGCACTTCATTTTTAGGTATATGTAATTTTATTTTAGACCTCTTTTCGGTTTGTAACCCTTCCTGTGAATCCTGTCCTTTGGGGTTCATGTGCTTATTTAAAAAAAAAAAAAAAAAAAAAAGACCTTGAAAACAGTCCAGGAAAAAGAGAAAAAAAACAAAAACAAAACAAAACCCGTTTGTTTAAAGAGTATTGAGGGACCTCACATAAAACTTGCACAGCTACAGGAAGCTTCTCTCAGCTACAGAATCACTTCTTGCTTTATAGAGTGTGATTCTATTTACTTTACTCAAAACTTCAAGATTATTTTAAATCTGATTTGCCCATTGAGAGCAATGCAATATTTAACCAGCCTCTGCTTCCTGATCCTTTCCCTCTGTTGCTCCTGAAGCTTCCCAGATGTATACATGGCGTGCGCTCACATCTTGATACTGACGTTAATATATTTCAACCTTGAAAGTTGTCCTTTGTGACTCTTCCTACATCCACTATTGCAGACTTCTCTATTATGATGTAATCTTGGCTACCGTAAGTTTACATTAGTTCAAATTATGTCTTTTTTTTTTTTAGACAAAGTGCAAGCACCTTGTTCTTCAACTTTCGAGAAGGCCGTCATATAACCCCAGAGGAAGCTAGCAACTTTATGTGAAACACATGGTGAGCCCCCAACATTCACCAATTAATGACTGGGATGCAAAGCAATTTGAACAAGGAGGGAAATATGCTCCAGTGTCTAAAGGAAAACAAAACAAAATAAAGCAGCAAGAGTAAGATTATGTGGTTTGAAGTCAAAAGGATAATTTTTCAAAGCTTAAACAAGTGATGTGTAAAGAATAATTCCGCTTCCCTTAAAAGTGAAAACCTCTGAAAGCGGACACCAAGAAATTTGGAAGCAAACTGTGGATGGCAGGGGAAAATGTTGTGGTACTGAGAGCATTTAGAAGGCGCCAACATTTTTACTTCCTTCCCAGCAATAAATCAAGAGAGAGTATTTGTGCAAAGGTAGATTTGGATACAAATTACGATTTTTGGAGAGAAAATTGTAAAAGCATAACCTATTGGTACTGAAAAAACAAAGGTCAATCAGTCAAATACTTTAATCTTACAAAAGAGAACAATGAGATATTCATTATTGAAAGAATAACTCTCATAGAATATCTCTTAATTCTACTTTTTCTGTTTTTAACCTTTACTATTTGGCACAATATTTTGACATACATTTTTTTTTTTGTTGTTCTAGAACATGTAAACTATGCTTACAAAGACAAAGTCCTACAGAGAATAAGAATGACTTCAGAAACTCTGCCTCCCTCCCAAACTTCTCAATGTAAAATTTCCCAAATTGAGAAAAAAGATAAAATTTAGAGAAATATCTAATTAGGGGTGGCTAAGTGGCTCAGTTGGTTAAGCGTCCGACTCTTGATTTCAGCCCAGGTTATGATCTCAGGGCCCTGAGATTAAGCCCTGCATTGGGCTCCACACTGGACATGGAGCATGCTTAAGATTCGCTCTCTCCCTCCCTCTGTCTCTTCCCTCCTTGTGCGCATGTGCTCTCTCTCTCTCTCTCTCAAAAGAAAAAAAATCCAATTATTCACTTCAATGAAGCTATAAATCTGGTTTTCCAGACTATTTTATTATGAAACAATTTTAAAATTTTAGTTTTTTTCTAATTCAAAGGTATCACATATATATATATAATTTGCAAAAGACAAAAGGCTATGAAGAGAAGTACAAGAAAATAATCAGATATCCAATAGTACATTTTGATACAGTTTCTCCCATTTATTCTTGTGTTTATTGAAATAATTTTCTTTTCTTTTATTTTTTAATATGGAATGCTTCATGGATTTAGGTGACATCCTTGCACAGGGGTCATGCTAATCTTCTCTGTATTGTTCCAATTTTAGTATATGTGCTGCTATTGTGAGCACTATTAAAGACTTTATTTATTTATTTATTTATTTATTTATTTATTTATTTGAGACAGAGAGAGAGAGAGGGAGAGCAGGAGTGGGGGGAGGGGCAGATGAGGAGGGATTGGGAGAGAGAATCTCTCAAGCAGACTCCACGCTGAGCACATAGTCTGATGTGGGACTCGAACTCACGACCCCAAGATCATGACCTGAGCTGAAACTAAGAGTCTGACACTTAACTAACTGAGTCCCCCAGGCATCGCAGAAGGAAGCACTATTGAAATCATTTTCTATATACAGAGTTTTAATCTACTCTAGCATTTTAACATTATTTTAGGAAAGTTTTTTCTATGCCTTTAAATGTTTCTATGGCTTTAAATGTTCAACAGATGCATAAAATTTTATCATGTGGATAAACCATTGTGTGTGTGTTTGTGTATGTGTGTGTGTGACCTCCACCACCATCGTTTATTCCAGTAATTTTTATATATATAAAAGATTAGTTTTAAGCATTTTTACATAAAGTCTTTTCCCTAAATTTTAATGAATTATTTCCATAGAAGAGATTCCTAGAAGTGTTTAAAATAGTAGCATTTGTAAGATTAATTTGCTTTCTGTAAATCTTTCCTCAATTTATACTCTCCCACTAGTGTATGAGACTGTCTGCCTCACTTCAGTTTTGCCAGCAATGAGTTCTATAGACCAAATTATTTGACAACATCAGGATAGAAAATCCTCATTGGTTAATTAAAAAAGCCAGTTAAAGTAGGAAGCACAATTTTTTTTTTTAATTTTATATAAACTTGAAGTGTATATATGTATGCTAACTTGCTTCTGTTGATTTAGAGCCAAAGGCTTTGATTTGTTTACCTCTTTGCTGTCATCTTTCTTGCATAAACTATATCCATCTTGCATCACTATACTTTTCAGGGTTTTTTTTTTTTTTTTTTGAATGAAACAAGAAATCAAGGATACTTATGAATAGGAATACAGAAATCTTCTGACCTTTAAAGAAAAAATTTGCCTCTGTTTTTATGTTGTTTCATCCAAATTGGTTTTGACATAAATTGTTTTAGGCAGTTTACTCTTTTCAAAGTATATAATTGAATGGATTAGTTATGTGTAAAGGGGAGGGTAAATACAGCTCTGCGGTCTCCATAATCTTTTTATTTGGTGCTGAACATTCCCTAAATCCCATTATTTTTGGAGTAGAAACTCATATGGTAAAGTAAAGTAAGATAAAGTTTAAAAATGATATCTAGTAGAACTCTTGTTTTTATATTATTGTGCACACAGCAGTCGACTTGGGCAGATGGCTATTTTAATAGCTTTGACTTTGTACATATTGCAAGAAGTTTTCTCTTACTTTTCATCACTCATAAATACATAAAAAGCTAACTGATAATATATGTGAATACTATCATTTACTGTAAAAATGCTCTCTGATACAAAATGCTATGCATAAAAATGTATATTAAGGGGCACCTGGATGGCTCAGTCGTTAAGCGTCTGCCTTCAGCTCAGGTCATGATCCCAGGGTCCTGGGATCGAGGCCCGCATCGGGCTCCCTGCTCGGCAGGAAGCCTGCTTCTCGCTCTCCCACTCCCCCTGCTTGTGTTTCCTCTCTAGCTCTCTCTCTCTCTGTCAAATAAATAAATAAAATCTTTAAAAAAAAAAATCTTAAAAAAAAATGTATATTAAAAGATACACTCCCCACCTAGTAAGAGAGCAACAATTCACCCTACTTGTAAATAATCAACTTACTTACTATTCTCTGACATTTAAAAATATTTAAGAGTATTGCAAATAATGCAGCAATAAACATAAGCGTGCTTAGATCCCTTCTGAATTAGTATTAAGCATCCATTGGTACACAAATAGATAAGGAAGATGTGGGGGGTGTGTGTGTGTATAATATTACACAGCCATAAAAAGGATGAGATCATGAGATCTGTGACAATGTAGATGGATCTAGAGAGTATTATCCTAAGTCAAAGAAGTTAGACTTAGAAAGATAAATACCATACAAGTTCATTCGTATGTGGAATCTAAAAAACAAAATAAATTCATAAAGAATCAAACAAACAAAAAGCAGAATCATACCTGTGTTTACAGAGAACAAACTGATGGTTGCCAAAGGGGAGGGGGGGTGGGACATTGAGCTAAAGGGGTGAAGGGGTTATGGTTATGGAATGAATAAATCACAGGAATAAAATGCACAGCATAAGGAATATAGTCAATAATATTGTGATAGCATTGTATGGTGACCAAAGGTAACTACCCTTGTGGTGAACAGAGCCTAATGTATGGAGAAGTTGAATCACTATGTTGTACACCTGAAAATAATGTAACATTTTGTGTCAACTATGCTGAAATTAATTATATATATAATATACATAATATATATACATAATGTTTAAAGGGATTAATTTTTCAAATATTGGCAGATTAATGTAACAAATGAGGCATATGTTATCTAAAGAAACAATTATAAAATTACTTATATTGTTAATTACTGTCAGGAGAAATGAGAAACAATTTCAAAAAATTTTTTTGATTATTTCTTAAAGTACTTTAAGAGTCCTTAAAACCTAAAACACAAACAGTACTTAAAACCTTCTATATTTTACTGCTTAAGGCTGAACCATTCTATTTTTTTAATTAAAATCCCATATTTTTAAATTCTTATAGTATTGGTTAAGGTTACCTTTCAGTGACCAGGATATAAAATGAAGAGAAACATAACTTTTAGTGTTATATGGATCCAAAATTTTAATTAAAAAAATGCTCCCCTCTTGTGCTTTATTTGTGTACAATGTTGAATGAATAATTGCAATTATTTTCTCAACAAGATCTTCTTTTAAATATTTTCAAAAATTCATTTAACTACAAAAGAAAGTTAAGTAGTGAAACTATTGATTCTTATGCACTTATAAGTATAAATTTCATTAATAATTCAGAGTACTTTCTTTTTTAAAAAAAAGATTTTATTTATTAATTTGAGAGAGAGACAGAGATAGCAAGAGAGAGGAGAAACGGGCAGGAGAGGGAGAGGGAGGGCCCCCCCGGGCAGGAGAGGGAGAGGGAGGGCCCCCATCCCCTGCTGAGCAAGAAGCCCGATGCGGGATTTGATCCCAGGACTCTGGGATCATGACCTGAGCCAAAGGCTCAGGCTTAACTGACTGAGCCACCCAGGAGCCCCCAGAGTACTTTCTTATAAAATTTTCAGAAGTGAAATATATCATCCAGATCTTTCAGAACCTAAAGGGCTGATCAATTTTCCATTGTCTTATAGCTATAGTTTTTTTTACAAAAAGACACTCTAGAGTATTATTACTGGTGTGCATACTATTGTCCCTTTCACTCTTTTCTCCCCAGTTATCTGTATGTTAAATGCAAATACCTGAGTAAAATGAGGAAGAGGACTTAGTGCTGAGCTGGAATCAGGATACCTCATCATTCCCCTGCAAGAAGTTCCTGTAATCTGAGAAAGGACACAGTGGGCAAAGGGCCTGGGCAGCAAAAGAGAAATTCTTCCCCGGGAGCAAGCCACAGAGATCTGAGTGCCACAACCACACTTCCAGATCTGCATCCTACTTCATCCCTAATGATGACCATGGCGGCGGTGACGATCACTGTGACAGCAGGCACTGAGGGACTGAGCTTAAGTCTCTACGGCATTACACTGTTGAAGTCCTCACAGTGGCTCTGTGGAGAAAACATGAGTGAGGAAATTCATGATTGGAAAGCCTAAGTACCTTGCCCAGTGTCCCACATGGAGCTGTAGTAGAAGCAAAAATCTTCTGGTTGACTTTTGAGATCACGCTGTTCTAGTCTTTTTACTCTCTATGTCTTCCACCACATCATCCTCTGCCAGACCTTAGAGGCTGAAATGCCTCCAGGCTTGGTCCGAGCCCCCCCTTTTCTCACTCTATATCTCCATCAAGATGGGTTTAGTGACTGACCATGGACTAAGAACTTCAAAGTGCAAAAGTCTCTGTAGATTTTATCTTTTTAGCTCCGAGTACATATATCCCATGGTCAATGTGAGGACAAAAGTGATAGAAATTCCCTGAACTTGTGTATATGTTGTCTTATTACGACAAAAAAAAAAAAAAGAGTTTACATTTCTGATTAAGGATTTTGAGAAGGGGAGATTATTCTGGGTTGTCTGGTGTGCCCGTTGTAATCATGATTCCTGATATAAGGAAAGCAATTGTGTCAAAATCAGAGACAGATGGTGGGATGAGGGAGGGAGAGCTTGAAATGAAGTGCTTTGAAGATGAAGGAAGGAACCCGAACCAAAGGGTACAGAGGGCCTCTAGAAGCTGGAAAAGGCAAGGAGGTGAATTTTCTCTGAAGTCTCCAAAAGGAACACACCCTGCCAATACCTTGATTTTAGCTCAGTGAGACCAATTTTGGACTTCTTTGTGTTGTTTTAGGCCACTAAGTTCGTGGTAATTTATCATTGCAGCAATAGGAAACTAATATAGTCTTGTAAAAAAAAAAAAAGATTTAATTTATTTATTTGAGAGAAAGAGAGAGAGAGAGAGAAAATGAAGGATGGGGAGGAGCAGCGGGAGAGAGAAAAGCAGACTCCACGCTGAACACAGACCCCACTGTGGGGCTCAAAACCAGGATCCTGAGAATACCACCTGAGCTGAAACCAAGAGTTGGAAGCTTAACCGACTGAGCCACCCAGGTGCTCTGGAAACCAATATAGTCTTATAAATGATGCTTGTACTTACATGCTTCAGTCATGTACTACTTAATATGTTAAACTAATACCAGTAAGCAACTGTCATACAATAAGGAATAATTCTTACGTCTCAGTTTTGTAAACTCTTTATTATGCTGCTTCTCATGATATTGGTCAAAACATATCCTTTTTTTGGGTGTCTTAAATTTTAATTTTTAAAAGGACATTGGCTTATGAAAAGTTAATAATTATAGCCTTAAAGGGTCGTAGAATAGTTCTATGAATTAAACTGCCTACCTTTCAAAATAATTCGAGGAGAAATGAGATCTTACAGAGGTATTTGTTTATCAGAACAGGTTTTAATTATAACTAGAATATGAATAGCGAGCAGATTGTCTAGCATATTTAAAAATCAAATATTCTTTTACTTGAAAGTGAATAAGAAAAAAGAGGACTTGAAAATGTGAAGAATTTGGGACGCCTGGGTGGCTCAGTTGGTTGAGTGACTGCCCTCGGCTCAGGTCATGATCCCGGAGTCCTGGGATCGAGTCCCGCACCGGGCTCCCGGCTCAGCGGGAAGCCTGCTTCTCCCTCTGACCCTCTACGCTCTCATGCTGTTTCTCTCTCTCTCTCAAATAAATAAATAAAATCTTTTAAAAATAAATAAATAAATAAATAAATAATAAAATGTGAAGAATTTTGCAGGGAAGATAGTGACAGTGAGAAATTATTAATAAAAATATTCAGACCCAGTAGAGTCAACACAATATTGAATGACAAGAACAAAAGTGGAGAACTAATGTTAGCTGATTTCAAGATTTACTAAAAAGCCATAGTAATCAAGACAATGTGGTACTGGTGAATAAAAAAAAACAGACAAATAAGTCAATGGAACACAACAGAGAGCCCAGACATATATCCACATCCACATCAGTTAACTGATCTTTGACAAAGAAGCAATGGCCGTACAGTAGAGCAAAGATAGTTTTCTTAACAAATGGTACTGGAGCAACTGGATATCCACATGCAAAAAAATAAAATAAATTTAGATATATACCATGTATCTTTCACAAAAGTTAAATCAAAATGTATCACACACTTAAATATGAAACACAAAACTACTAAAAATATAACATAAGAGAAAACTTACATGACATTGGATATGGTAATGACTTTTTATAGATAATACCAAATGCACAGTTCATGAAAAAAATAATGGCTAAGCTGGACTTATTTAAACCAAAACCTCTGCTCTGCTACAGACAACATCAAGAGAATGAGAAGACAAATCACAGACTGAGAGAAAATATTTTCAAAAGACACATCTGATAAAAAATTATTGTCCAAAATATACAAAGAACACTTAAAACTCAACAATGAGAAAGCAAGCATTCCAATTAAAAAATGGGCCAAAGACCTTAACAGACACTTCAGCAAAGAAAATGTAGTAATGGCAAATAAGTATCTGAAAAGGTGTTTTACATCATATGTAATGAGGGAAATGCAAATTAAAGAAAAAAAAAAAGACACTGAGATACTACTACACACCTATTAGAATGACCCAAATCCAGAACACCGACAACACCAAATACTATTGAAGATGTGGAGCAACAAGAATTCTCATACATTGCTGGTGGGGATGCTAATAATATAGCCACCTTGGGAAACAGTGTGGTGATTTCTTATAAAATTAAACTTACTATATGATCCTGTAATCGTGCTCCTTGGTATTTACCCAGAGAAGTTGAAAACGTTTGTCCATAAAAATATCTGCACATGGATATTTACAGCACCTTTATCCATAATTTCCAAAATTTGAAAACAACCAAGATGTCCTTCAGTAGGTGACTGGATAAATAAACTGGTGCTTCCAGACAGGGGAATATTATTGAGTGCTAAAAAGAAATGAGCTCTCGAGGCATAAAAAGACATGGAAAACCTTAAGTGCATATTACTAAGTGAAATAAGCCAATCTGAAATGGCTACATGCTATAGGATTCCAACCATATGACATTTTGGAAAGAGTAACATTATGGAAACAGTAAAAAGATTAGTAGTTGCCCAAGGTGTGTGTCTAGGGGGAGAGAGAATTTTTACGACAGTGAAAATACTCTGTGAGACATTGCAATGATGGCTATATGTCACTGTATGTATTTCCAAACCCATTGAATATACATTCAGAGTGAACTTTAAAGTAAGCCATGGACTTTGGATGACTATGATGTGTCAATGTAGGTTCACTGTTGGTTAAAATGTACCATTCTGGTGAGTGATGTTGATGATCCATCAGGGAAGCTATGCATGTGTGGGGGCAGGGACTACACGGAAAATCTCTGTACTTCCCTCCCAATTTTATTTTAAACCTAAAACTGTTATTAAAAAATAAAATAAAGAAAATATATTCAAGGGAGAATATATATTTAAAAATCTTTCAAAATAATAGTCCAGGAAAATTTTTAAATGTCTCCTGTTTTCATCCTCTAAAAGGAATTGAGCTCTTTTGTGAAGTAGTTGAATTGCAGTTCTACGTGTACAAGAAGTAGTATGACATAACCCAAAGGTTTACTTCTAGCCCTATGGTTAGGTTCAATTTACATAAAATGGAGATTTTGCATCAATTAACACCTAGTGAAGAAGAAGAGCAATTTAAACTTGACCTCCATTCTGTGGATAATTTTAAAAGCAGAGTAATTTAAAAGTTATAATCAATTATTGGTATTACTTGGCTTCCTAAACACCATGTGATAGGTAGTAGCTTAATAATAAAAACATGCAAAATAAAAGTGAGCAGATACATGAGTTTTTAAAGTTGTTGCTGGCTCTTGTATACATGTTAATTAAAATTATTTGTCTGATATATTTGATTCGTTAGCGGTATTTACAGAATTATATATTATCATGATTTAACAGGGAAAAAAATCATCTTGTTACAATGGGAAAATTCTTACTCACCTTCATTGTCTAAATACATGAAAGTACTGAAAACATCTGAGTACTTTAAATAATGGATTTAAATGTTTTGCAATGGTATTAAATGTGAATGGGCTTCTGTTTCTAAAACTGTACATATTACTTTTTACATTTCTCCATTTACATTGAACATGTTTGGGTTGAAACAAGTTATTGTTGAGAAATAATTGCTCTGAAGACATAATTTGTTAATAAACATTTTAAATTAAATATGAATTTTTCAGCAGGAACAAATTAAATAGACATGATATTGATTCTTGATTAAATAGATATGATTGATTAAATAGATATGATATTAAATTTTACTTCTAATTTTCTAAATTTCTATTCTTCATTAAAAAGGAAGTGAAAAATCAGGGCACCTGGGTGCCTCAGTCAGCTGGGAGGCACACTCTTGATTTTGGCTATAGGTCATGATCTTAGGGTCCTGGGATAGAGCCCTGCATAGGGCTCTGAGCTCAGCGGGGAGTCTGCTTGAGCCTTCTCTCTCTCCTTCTGCCCCTCCCCCCACTCACGCTCTCTATCTAAAATAAATAAGTAAATCTTTAAAAAAATTTTTTAAAAAAGTATGTGAAAAATTACTCTCATAAAAATGAAAAACATATCTGTACACGAGAACTTGAATTTTTATTTATACACATGTAGATTTGTATATACCAAATTTATGTATATAGCTACATAAATATGTATACATGTAAATGTGCAAAGAAGAAGACTTATTGAAATGTCTGGGAAAAAAAGCATGGAAATGTCCTTAATCTTATGTTTACTTCTTATTTACATTAACAAAGTTAACCACACCTTCAGATTTAAGATTGTCGTCACAGGTTCAGAGTTATTTCCCATGCGTTATTGTGCCAGAAAATACATGGGGAAATTTATCTCCCATAATTTAATTTTGGAAGATTTAAAATTATAGAGTAACTGCATCCTGATAGAGGTATTTGTGAACGTATTACCAGAATCATTTTGTTTTTTTAATTTCTCCATGGGAATATGTTAGAGAAGGAGCAAGGTAGAAATACGAATCTAAATAATCTACCTCAGAATGATTTACTTAAAAAATGGTAATCATGGTAAAAATGTTCCTACTCAAGTGTCTCAACATCATTAGGCACCATCATAGTTCCATGTTTAGGATATCTGAAATGTTATATGAGGTGTGATGTGGAGGGAAGCACTCTTTTGGATGTATGCCTGTTTCCTGGGATTTACTCTGCATCAGCTATGAAAGTGATCCAAAGGTTTAGGTTTATTTGAAGATATAACAACTCTGGTTGACATCTGGTCCAGTTATTTGTGGTCAAAGTACATAATTTTTAAGTGATGTAAATTTCACTCCACACTTTGATTCTACATTTCACAGTCCACCTTCTTATTAACAGATATCTGCATGTCTTTTAAATATTTCATGACTCCTCTACTATTGACTGATTTATTACTGAATGTCTAAACCAGCTCTGTTGAGAAATTTATTTTGTATCTGTTTTCTAGTTTTTTATATCGAGGTATTCTATTAGAAACTCTTCAGAACTCATATTTTTATTAGCCAAAAGCATACATGACATATCATAGAACCTATTAAACTGGAATAATGATTTTATCACAAGATACTATTTAACTCTTAGGACTATACATTAGATAAACATAGGCATTTTAGTTTAATGAGAGGCTAGTTCTCAGTTATTTGATTGACATTTTAATTTAATTTTGGATTATTAAAAGTTGTATCTAGATCAGAATAATTTTTGAGATCATATACATTTCTATTTTGAAAGGGTTTTTTTGCACAAATTTAGTAGAAATTAAAATTAAATCCTGCAACTAGAAGGAGCATACTCAAAAGTAGACTATGATGATTTTCCTTGACTATGAAGTGTTTGATTCATAAGAAATGATACTACCAAACATGTTAAACAAAAATGAAAAAAACTTTCTAAAACCCAGGGCATTACTTAAACCCAAATTCCATTTTATTCTTACATTTAATTTTAGATTTTGATGCTAAAACTAAGATAGAACTTGAATTATCTGAACAACATTTTTATCATCGCTTTTTGTAATAATAAAATATGTAGGAAATTACTTTGGGAAGTTTAAGAATCTGCAGCAACTGAGAGTCTTCTAAAACCTCACACAAACCAAAGAGCAGGTTGGTTATTAGGTGTAATTGTTCCTAAGTATTCCTAAGTATTCATCGTGAAGTCAGATTTCATTGCTGAAAGTTTCCATGGCAACAGGAGGAATAAAAACGTCTCTGCTTCACTAGTTCTTAGTTCTTCATAAAATATTGTTTCATTATGCTTTCAGAAATACGCATAAAAAATAATTCCCATTTTAAAAAAACTGACAGAATCGTGTGCATTAAGAATGGGTCCATTCTGCTGATACAAACCATTTCATACTTATACAATGCACAGGTTTACTGTTTTTCTATGACTTTCTATTTGTCAATCTTTCCCCAAATTTTCCTCTATAACCTGTCTTCACTGATCTACATTCATTGCTTCCTTCATCTTAGCTCAATTCAATATCACATGATTATCTCCGTAAATAATGAAAAAGCTTTAGACAGATTCAATATACATTCATGATGAAAACTATAAAGAAAATGGGAGTGGAGAGATACTTTCTTAACATGATTACATCTCTCCACTACTATTTGGCATTGTAGTAGAAATAGTATTAGCCAGGACAATTAAACAAAAGAAATCAGTTAGAGACATAAAAATGGGCAATTTAAGGAGTAAAATGGTCTCCATTTGCAGATAATATGATAGAATACCTAGAGACTCCAGAGAATCGATACTAAAACTAATTCAACTATTAATGAATTGAGTGAGTTGGCCAAGATATAAAATTATCATATAAAATCAACAGTCTTCATATACACAAATAATAAACAGAGGATATAATAGTAAAGATAATCCCATTTAAGATTGCAACAAAGAAGATTAAATATAGTGACATAAATTTAACAAGAAATGTGCAAGATCTATATGAGGAAAAAATTTAAAACTCTTTAAATGTATATGTAGATAAATAGAACAGATAAAATAGAAAGTCCAAAACTAGATTCAAATACATATGGAAATTTAATATATGATAAACTGGCATTTCAGTTTACTGGGGTAAAGACTGACTCATTAATAAATGGTGATAGGACAACTAGGGAGCCATATGGAATAAGTTAAAATTCAATTTATCTCATACCATACAAGAGATTACTAGGGATGGATTAGGCATCTAAATGTAAAAAATGAAGCCATGGATCTACAACAAAGAAACATTCATGAATTTCTCTTTAGTTTCAGTGTAGGGAAGGCTTTGTAAGTGTGATACAAAACCCAAAGTCATTAAAAGAAAAGATTGTTGCATTTGACAACATAAAATAAAAATGCTTGCATAAAAAAAAATCTCAAAAAAAATATAACTGACTTCACTTGTAGAGAACAATTGCAACATATAAAGCAGACCAGGGACGCCTGGGTGGCTCAGTCAGTTACATGTCTGCCTTAGGCTCAGGTCATGATCCCATGGTTCTGGAATCGAGTCCCAGATCGGGCTCCTTGCTCACTGGGGAGCCTGCTTCTCCCTCTGCCTGCCACTCCCCCTGCTTGTGCTCTCTCTCTCTCTGTCTCTCTGACAAATAAATAAATAAATAAAATCTCAAAAAAAAAAAAAAAACAGACCAAAGGAAAATGTCCTTTTTAAAGTGAAGGGACAAAGGACCAAAACTCCGATAGAAAAATTAATTAGAAATAATTAAAAGAATTCACAAAAAATAGAAAAAATTGTTCTTAAAATATTCAGATCATAATTAGAGAAATAACAATTTAAAAATGCTGAGATACTATTTACCACTTACCTGATGTACAAAAATTATGTATGTAAATACTGAAATTTTGTCAGTGAAGCTGTGGGGAAACAAACTCTCGTGTATTGCTAATGGGAATGCAAATTGGTAAAACCCATTTTTGACTAAATTTGGTAATACTTAACAAAACTCGGGGTGCCTGGGTGGTTCAGTCGGTTAAGCATCTGCCTTTGGCTCAGGTCATGATCCCAGCATCCTGGGATCGAGCTCCACGTCGGGCTCCCTGCTCAGCGGGGAGTCTGCTCCCTCTCCCTCTGCCCCTCTTCTGCTCATGCTCTCTCTCTATCTCTCTCTCAAATAAATAAATAAAATCTTTAAAAAAAACACTACCTATGCACTTACTCTTTAATCCAGAAACCTTTAAAAACACACACTAAAGATATGCCTCCAATAATAAGAATACATATATGTACAAGGTTATTCATTACAGCATTTTTTGTAATTTCAAAATATTGGAAACAATTTAATACTCATATGTAGGAAAGAGATTAGATAAAATATGGCCCATCCAAACAATGAAGTAGTATGCAACTGCACAAAAGAATAAGGAAGATTTGTATGAATTGATATGGAGTGATTTGTAGGACATATTTTTATGTGAGAAAAGCAAATTACAAAAGAAGCTATAATATACTATTTTTCATATAAGAAATGTGAGGATATGAAAAAATACATACATACTTGCCCATTTGTGTGAAATAAATACAGGAATGATAAACCAGAAAGGAAGGATAATGTTTATCTCTAGAAAGTGGATGAGAAATAGTTGGAAAGGAGAAGGGAGTGCAAACAGAGATAAGGGGAATGTAACACTCCCCTGAATATATCTTTTTGTATATTTATGATTCTTAGACATACAGGAATGCCTCATAGATATCTCAACTACTCAAAATTTAGCCAAATACACTGCTATGTGGGGGAAACTTATGTGACATAGAAACATTAACAAATGAACCAAACTGAATTACAAATGGATAACCTAATCACATTGAAGGAGTACAGAAAAAACAGCTAACCTGGTAACTTACCAAACTTCAGTTGCTTACCATAAGGCTAAAAGGCAAAAAAGAGCACTATACAACTGCTCCAGTTTGGTTAGTAAATGTTTTTTTATAGGGTATGGTTAGCAATTTTGAAATTATGTAATGTGCATACTAGAACTGGGAAAACAAAAAAGAAATATATTGATTGCATGTAACTAGAACTGGAATTCTCCCTTTTGGAGAAAGAAATTAAATATAAGGAAAGGGGAAAAGCTAAATAAACACTGAGGTGTTTGACTGGAGTCAGTTATCAGTAGAAACTCACTGTTTTAACAGTCATACAAATAGAGAGATCTAGAAATACAGATGTCAGTGTATGCACGGGTTACCATCTCTATATACATTCCTACCTCCACTGGTTGTGGCTGAAGGCACTCTAAGTAATGACACCCAGAAGCAATGAACACACCTATAACCCAGATCTTGGAAGTACTTAATAAAAGATGTGAGCTTGTTTAAAAAAATGTAGAAGCCTTCTGAAAGGAATTTGAAGGGCCAAAGCTGAAACAACTTGAGAGGGGAAAAAAAAAAAAAAAAAGATAATTATATTGGTTTTTAACCCATATAATAAAATAAACATCCAAGAGTCTATTTTAACATGAACAACTAATTGAATAATTATATAAGTGGGGAACAAGGAATATTTTTTCATGACAGAAGAATTTCAGTTAATAAATGCAGGGGGAGAGAAGAAAATAGAAAATCACCATTAGACAAACACCACAATGATTATGGCAAACAAGTCCGTTGATGGATGCTAAAAGTGTTGGGCAAAAATTTGAAGAGAAGCTGTATCCTTACATAGTGCCAAAGGTATCTCTCCAGAAGGTGTTTATAAGGAAAAAGAAACACTGGTTTTTAGAGGAGAAACCCTGCAGACACCACTTTAGCCAAACGAGCAAAATTAGAATCACCAGTACTGAGACATATTGACATTATGACCCCTATCCCATGATGCCCCGAGAGGCACACAGCATCATGTTTACACTAGACTTGCCAAAATAATACACAATTCACTTGTCATGAGAAAGCATCAGAAAAACCCGAATGGAGGAACATTCTACAAAATAGCTCACCTTTATTCTTGAAAATGTCAAGGTCCTTAGATGTAAGGGAAGAGGGTGTAACTCTTGCAGACTGGAGGGCATCAAGGGCAAATAGCAGCAAAATTAAATGTCGGATCCTGCAGATGATCCTAGAGCAGAAGAAGTACAACAGTGGGGAAATAGGTGAAGTTCACCTAAAGTAAGTTCTGTACTTCAGTTAATGGTACTATCTCAGCATTAATTTCCTGCTTTTCATAATCGGACTACGATGATGCAAGATGCTCACCTGAGGAGAAGCTGGGAGAAAGATATATGACAACCCCCTGTACTATTTTTGCAACTTTTCTGTAAGTCTAAAATTAGTTTAAAATAAAAAGTTAAAAAAAGAAAAACTTCAAAAACATTCCTCAAACCACATCATTGAATATATTATTGAAAATTTTTTTCTTTTTCTTTCTTTCTTTTTTTTTTTTTTGAAAATTTTTTTCTTGATGCTACTTTGCTTACAGTAATGGAATTTATGAAATTCCTCTCAGAGGGTTCTCTTTTTTCTGCAAAACACCAATGTTTTTCTAGATCAATTAGATTGGCTCCTCTCTTCTAGAAGCCCTCAGTTCTTCATCTCAATCCATAAAGAAAAAACTTCTCTCTGCAGTTTACATTGAAGTCCCTGTAACTTATCCAGTAGCTTTCTCTGCAATTCCCTTAGTATCATCCCTATTATAAAATCCTATTTTCTTTTTTTCTTAAGATTTTATTTATTTGAGAGAGAGATAGAGAGCACAAGCACAGGGAAAGAGGCAGAGGGAGAGGGAGAAGCAGACTTTCTGCTGAGCAGGGACTCTGATGTGGGGCTCAATCTCAGGACTCTGGGATCATGACCTGAGCCAAAGGCAGACTGAGCCACCCAGGCGCCCCTAAAATCCTATTTTCTTAACAATTCTTTTTCCAAAATCAAAGTTTTTTGTTTGTTGCCTTATGTAAGTTTTTATTTTAGTCATTCAAATCACTTTCCTATATAAATGAACTAACAGAAATATACGGATTTTGGGCCATATACATATTCTTCTTTAGGATTTCACTAAATTTCATGAAATAACTGGTCTCTGTGCTATGTCTACTTATCTCACATCCATTAAGGCCTTTGCCATCAATATTTTCATATATGTTATGTCTCTTACATCAGTTTTAGGCCTTCTCTGCTTATTGTCTCTTTCAAAAGGTTGTTAGTATAAGAATTAGAGATGCCATAGGGCTTACCCGCAGCCAAGCTGCTTACTGGATTATGGAAATTCATGGCTCTGTTTCCTTGGGACTTACTAAACTCATGTATATTCATCATGTGATCCATGGAATTTCAAAGACAAGAAGAAAAAACTCTCTTGCTGGGTCCTCTGTCAGTTGTTCTGTAAATCCCTTATCTTGGATATTTTTCCCCAATAACTACCAGATTTAATGGCAGATTCTTAATTCTGTTCTTGAATACTTTACATACTTTCATACTTGGTTCACACTGCCATATGGTGGCCAAAAGTAAACAATAATTTTTGTATACCTCCTCTGAAGTTATTTTTCTTTTGGTCCTAAATCATTAATTCCCAACATTTCACAATAAGAAAATCTTGATCACATGCATTCTTGGACACCAGAAACAGTGCTAACAGCACAGTTTCCAGAAAATAGTTGTATTTCTAATAAATTTTTGTTAAATTAGTGGACAAATAACATATCTGCTTTCCAAGTTCAGTGATTATCACCGCTAATACTAGCTTTATTCCCTGTTGTAATAGAAATTGGTTATCCCTAAATAATCTTTCAGTGGAGTGATTAAATTTTGCTAGGTCATGTTGCAGTAATAAACTGTATGAGAATCTCAGTGGCATACAAAAATACAAGTTTGATTCCCACGGCTGTTAAATATTGGCTAGCAGCTGCCTGCCATTCTACTTTACTTCTCTCCACTTAAAGACCCAGGCTAGATGAATAGCCACTATCTAGGACAGTCTTGGCACAATTGGAAAGAGCAATGGCAGAACAACTTGACATTTCATATAACTTCTCAGAAAGAGTCCACATCATTTTTACTAGTATTTCTTGGTCCCAAACTGCTACTTGGCTCAGCCTGACATCCTGTAAGGATGGACTCAGTAGGAGAAGGTATGTTGACACTAATACGATCTATTACGGTTGCCTTCTTAATTAAACATATTTGCTTTTCTTCCCAAACACATAAAATATACTCAACCCCTTCCCCAAGGTCAGCAACTCAAAGGTCCCAGTTTAGGGATATTGTGATAATCTTCATATTGTCTCTATGTGGATCCTCTTTTATCTGTAGACCCATTAAGTATAAAGACAATTTTTCTGTCTCCCTTCACACAAAAAAACAAGAGTTGAACAAATCCAGAAAACCACAATAAACACTCCTTTTCAGAAAGAACAGGGGAGGCACAGGACCATACTTAGTACACAGCAATGCTGTAGTCCCATTTTGAAAATACGAGGGCCCTGCCCTAAGGGTGGGCAACGTTCCTTGTCTAAACTCCCGTGCTGCTCCCTGGGACTAGCTCTCAGATTCATGGTTCTCTATGGCTCTTGACCCCACCTTCTGAAAGATATCATTCCCCTTAACCACAGATGAGTAGACATTGGAGAATATGCTATTTTGGAAGAATGCAGAGATCTTTTAACCTGCCTCCTGTTTATAGAAGTTTGGGAGCAAGGGCATTCCACAGGTTATTTTAAGTCTTGGACAGGACAGTCAGTCTCTTGGTTCAGCCAAGTGGTTCTTTTGATAGTGACACCTTCTCCAAACGGAGTTGGATTTTTATCTATGTGATTCCAGTCGGTTCTATGTATCCATAATCTCACAATTCTTTTTTGTTTGTTTGTTTTTAAGATTTTATTTATTCATCTCAGACAGAGATAGAGAGACACAGAGAGAGAGAGAGAGAGAGTGAGCAAGAGCAGCGGGGAGAGGCAGAGGGAGAAGCAGACTCCCCGCTGAGCCAGGAGTCTGACATAGGGCTCGATCCCAGGACCCAGGGATCACGACCTGTGCCGAAGGGAGACGCTTAACCATCTGAACCACCCAGGTGCCCCAGTAACCTCACAATTCTTTACAAGGTATCACTCGATTATAGGTTTATTAGGTTTTTCAATTTATAGGTAGTCCCATGTATTGGTTTTCTTACTCTGGGTGATGATGCTTTATTTTTTAGTTACAATCTCCATTTGGTATTGTGTAACTATAATACTGAATTACAGAATTTAACATTAATTACACATCTTATATTAAAGAGTATAGGAATGGCAAGGAGGGAGAACAAATTGGTAAATAGGTACAAATAAATACTTGTCAAAGTAAAGGAGGGGCGTACATCTTCCTTAGTTCTCATTTCTGCAGCCAGTCACATGGGCGTTGTTGGTATTTGGAACATTCCTCTTCCATCAGCCATCTTGCTCTTACTTTAGCCTCAGTCAGTATCTTATCTAGTGAAGTCATCTAAATCTCATTACCTGGTCAGGTGGTCCAAATTTTTTTTTAACTTTTTATTTTGATATAATGCAAATTTACAGAGAAGTTGCAAGAATAGTAGAAAAAAACTCCCATATATCTTTTATCCAGATTCACATTTTTGTCTCATTTACTTTTTCATCATCTCTATTTATACGTATGCATATTACATTTTTGTGAACCATTCAAGAGTTCAGCTGGAGACTTTATGCTCCTTTATTACTAAATATTTTAGCAGATACTAAGAACAAGGACATTCTCTTGGCACAATTATCAAAATTAGTAAATGTATCATTGATAAAAGACTATTAGGTGATCCAAACTTTGAATCCTCAAGTTCCTGTGTCAGTATTGGTCTTGCTTCTTTGGCTTTCTGTATTTTACCACTACATTTTACCATGACATTTGCAAGTATTATTATGTGCCCTAGAGAATTTCCTGGGTTGTAGACACCAGTTAGTATCTTAACCCTTCTTATTGCTTGTTAGCAAAACTATTAATAGAGGTTACCTCTATGTGATGAGATGATAGTTGACATACTTTGCTTGTGTGTGGATGTGTGTGATTTCATGTGTCTAATTTTTTCCATTGAACATATAGTTTCAATAGAATTAGAGAAAAAGCATTTTAGAATAATACCCTGATACAGGATAATTCACAAGTCAAAAGTGAAGAGGACACCACATTGCAAGTATAGCCATTTATCACTCCAGCTCATTATCATTGTAGCTATCCTCTCCCAAACCATGTCTTTTCACTATGCTCCCTCTGGGTGAGGTGTGTCCCCACCTGTCTCCTTTGTCCCCTTTCCCCACTCAGTCCCTGCCCCGCCTAGATTTCTCAGGCTTAGCCACTTATCAAGTGGCATTTTACTTTTTCCATTCAGAAACAATATTAGTCTGGATTTTACAAAGTTACTTTACTATGAATTCAAGTCTGATCAAGTGACAAGTATTTAAGGAAAATGAATTAAGCAAATATGTGTTTTTCTTTCATAAACGAGGCTCATAAATGGCAGAGAAAAGTATCTAACTTATAAATGAAAAATATCAAAAAACTGCAAAACTGCTATAACTTAATTGGGCTAATTAGATTCTATTATACCTGTGGATCCAGATCCTGGCTTCTATACTCACTATCTATATACTTGACCCAGGGCAAGTTGCTTAACTTTTGTGCCTCAACTTTTATTTTCCATGAAAATGGAATCACAGTTATACCTACCAAATGGAGGATTAAAACAAACAAACAAAAAGAATATGTGAGATAGTTATTGTTAGGTTTGATGACCAAACTCACAAACCTGAGTCTTTTCAGAAATGTAAACGGTTTGCTCAGAGCTTATTAGTCCTCTTAATCACAAAACTGTTTGTTTTTTTTTTTTTTGGATAAGACATCTCAACATGTTCAAGGAGGAACAATTTGAGAATTACTTTAAAGGAGTGTATGATGAAATACTTCAGAAGTGGGATACAGCGCTCTGAGAAATTGATTTAGAGTGCACAATGGTTTAAGAGCGTAACAACCTCCCTTTCTTCCTCCCTGGTCTCCTTCATAGGATGGGATAGAGCTGGTGCCCTGGGTTACACAAGATCAGAGGCACTTGAGCAACAGAGGACATCTGCTGTGACTTCCCACATGCCACCATCTCTGGGACTGGACTGAAGCTTTATTTGGGGAGCCTGGAGCACTTTGCAGACACAGACTAGTTAATGTGCAAGTCCTTTGTGATTTAGATTGTGCAGATGAAGACTAGAGGTATGTAAAGGTTAAGGACAGGGCCGAGGTTTAGTCGTGACTCAGTTTATTGGGCTCCTTAGCTTTATCACAGAGATTACAAAATAAATTGTTCCTATCAGCTATCCATGGGACCAGGAGACACAGAAAGATTAGTTCTAAAAATATTTTGTTTTCTCTCTTGAGATGAGCTTGACTCAGGCAATTATATCGTGTAATATACTTCGTCACCGTCCTTCAGATGAAAAGAAACTTAATTTACAGGTCTTTTTAAATTTTCGAATTGAAATCATTCTTCAACTACCCCTATCCTTTGATCCTCAGTAATCACCCAGCCATTCGTCTTTACAACCTTCCCAGCCTCACTTTGCTTGTCTGTGGCATTCCAGGGTGACACATCCCAGTCTCCTCGGAAAGTCAAAAACATTTATTTCAAGATCCAGTTAAAATTCTTCTGTTTTAAAAACCCTTTAGGGAACAGTTACTCTCTGGAACTTGTTTACTTAATTCCTTTCCTACAAGTCCCGTTTGTTTGAATTTTTGCTTCCAACCTGACTTTCTGGGAGCTGTCGAAGCAGAGAAAAGGGTTTATTGATACTTTCTGTATCAATCAGCTTTCTCTCATTTCCTTAATGTGTCAATTTTCTGGCTCAGGTCATAAAACCAAAGTAAAATAATATTTTCTTCTGTTCTGTTAATTAGTTTATTTTTCTTCACATAGTATCAGATCCAAGCCCTTATATTACAGTTAATATCTTCACCATAAGGGAGATGATAAAGTAACAGGCAAGAAGTAGAAAATAAAAAAAAGTATGATTGAAAAATAAAAAGTTATAGAGGAGAAGAAGAAAAGGGAGGTAGAGATAAGGGGGAATATCCTCAGTACTTCCATACCCCCCAAGAAAACCCAAGAAACAAAACTTCCCTACAAAGTGGCCTTACTAACAAGTAGATCAAAGTTGCTAACAATAGCTACACCCAAGCAGAGTGGAAACAAAAACCGAAACTTTAGGATTATTTTCAAAATAATGTTAATAATTGCTTTCACAAAGCCACAGGAGAATGGAAAATAAAATTCAGAATTACTTTAATTAATTAATAGTAATTCCAATTAAGGCATATATAAAGAATGATGGAAATAAAAGTCATGTTTTGGCATATATCACAGAAAGAACCACTGATGAATGCCAACATTTGTGAGCAAAAGTATGAGAAACAGGATATCTGCATACTATCAAAATGTTTCCCCACAAAATGGTTTATAATTATAAAGAGAAAATAACTATAATAAACTAATAGTAATTAGTATATTATAATGAGACATATAAATACCATGTACCACTTAATATCATGCAGGGAGGAGGGCACAGAACCACTTCTGTGGCATTTTTGCAAAAAATGAAACTTAAATAGATGCATGAGAAGATATCAGAAAAGCCCAAATGAGGACAATACACAAAATGGCTGGCCAATATTCTTCCAAAGTGTCAAGGTCATGAAAGACAAGGAGGCTGGGAACTGTCACAGATTTGAAGGACTTTAAGGAGAGCAGACAACTAAATAAAATGTGTGATCCTGATTGACTCCTGGACCAGAGAAAGGACATTAATGGGATAAATAATAAATTGGAATGAGGCATATAGATTAGTTAATGTCTTATTATTGTTAATTTCCTGGGTCTTGATAACTGTAATATGGTTTTATGAAAACATTAGTATTTGGAGAAACTGGGTAAAGGATATATGGAAATTATTTGTAATATTTTTAACTTTTTTGTAAGTTTGAAATTATTTCAAAATGAAGTTTTTTTAAGAAAGGACTAATGGAGAGGCAGCTTTTATAAGAACATGTGATCTCCAGTAAAAATTTGGAAGTTTAAAGATAAATTCAAGATATTCAAATAAAACTTTTAGAAAGGGCCCGTTTTTTATTTTATTACTTAAGGTAATAAAATAGAGGTTCAGTCAGCAAAGGATGACCTCTTTTGGTGTGTATTTCACTAAAGAAGATTGTATAGTTTATGAAGTGTCCATGGAGCTATAATGGTCTTGGATGACACTTGGTAAGTCTTCTGTGTTTATTTTGTTTTCTGCGTAACACCAAATTAGAAATTAAAAATTTTATTTTCATTCCAGAAGAATAGAAAATATCGAATTCCTTCTAATTAACAACAAACCAATGTGGGCCCACTTACCTGTCCCTTTACCCTAATCTTTTCCTAAAATAGAAAACACAGACACACATACCCCAAACATGCAGTTCCTTGGTGTTCAGACCACATTGTGAAAGGCATGAAGCTAGAATGTTTCCACTCAGAAGGACTCAAAGGAAGATACTAAATTATTATTACTCAAAAAACCCCTCTAACACTATAAATATAGTATTAAAACTTGGTCATTGTTTCCAGAACTTAAATTTAAATTGTAAAAAATTCTATAGTGTAGTTACAACCATAACTCAGTTCTTTATAAGTAATCTATATCTAGCAAAACCTTCCAGGGTATTTCTTAAACATGATTTTTTTGTTTCTAATTTGACCAAAGTGATGAGGATTTTAAGGGAAGTACAATAAACCTGAAAACTGAAAACTGTATTGCCTGAAGTGGCAGATTTTTGGATAGTCACTCATTCTTTGACAATCCCTCTATTATAAGGGAGCATTTACATCCCATAGCCCCTCTCTTGCATCTGAAGGGATGTTGTGCCAGTTTCAAGGCTTAATTATTAAGAGCCTGGCAGCTTCCACTTCCTTTTTCATAGAATACTCACTCTTGAAGTCTATGCTACCCTGTTAGACAGCAGCCACCCACGGGAGAGATAGTGTAAAGAAATCATGAGATTGCACGAGAAAGGAAAGTGGACCAGCTCAGCCCAGCCTTCAAATCACGCCCACCAAGTGTCAGACATGAATAAAGCCTTCTTGGACCCTCCAGACTAGCCCTGGGGCCAGCTGAATACCACCAAGTGACCCCAGTTGATTCCTGGAGCAGAAAATTCACTCAGATGATCCCTACCCAAACTCTTGCCCCATAGATCTTGAATATAATGAAGGAAGTATTGCTTAAACTATTAATTTGGGGATGGTTTATTATATAGCAATAAAGAACCAGAAGGCATGGATGTGAGGATGTTGTTTTCGTGCCTGAGACTGCAGCTATATGTCCCATTCTCACCCCATCTTTCAAATATGGATCCCAAATGTATTGTGCCAATATGCCTGGTATAAGGACTGTAATTTCCAGGATCCCTTGAAGATCTATGTGGTCAAGTGACAAATTCCTCAGAGCTACAAGTAGAAACACTGCTTCCACACTCTAGAAAATATCCTTAAACCATCTCCCCTTCTTCCTTCCTTGGACTAGTATATGATGTGACTATCATGTTACAACCATCACCTTGGACCCTGAAGAGGAGGACTTTACCCTCAAGGTGTTAAGGTTTAGTGCTGTAAGGATAGTGAAACACTGTGATTTCAAGCAGCTAGTGAACTTATTTTCCATGAGGAAAGAACACATATTATATTGTATATTACTTTATAATTTTTGATAAATGAAGCTGAGACTAACCAATGCAGCAGGTAATTAAACAAAGTAAGACAGTAGAAAAGGCAATAATGTAGTTCAAAGAACGGTAACAAGTTTAAAATGTCATATTGGCTGGGTCTCAAGATTCTCATATTCAATTATCATATAAAAGAGTCCTTCATTTGTCCATCTCCATCATTAGTCAAGATCCAGAAGTTAGTTGCATATGTCCTAGCATATGTTCGCCAATTCTTAGACATTTAATCTATCTAATTGTGGTTGTATTTTCTATTTTAAAATGTTAATTATTTTATTATATCAAAAGCATAGAATAATATAACAAATGATAATATAACCAACCTAACCAAAGAAATAATAATCACAAATGCAACTGAAACATTTTGTATACTTCTCCCCGATTCCATTGCATTTTTTCCCAGTGATCACTATTGTGAATTTGGGTTATTTACATAGGCTAGCTTTATTCTGTATGCATTATTATTAATAGGCATATAGTTTTGATTTCCATAGCTTTAAATTTCATAAAAATATTGTCATGCTGTATGTATATTCCTGAAACTTTTATTTTTCTTTCTTTTTTTTTTTTAAGATTTTATTTATTTATTTAAGGGGCACCTGGGTGGCTCAGTCAGTTAAGCATCTGCGCTCTGCTCAGGTCATGATCCTGGGGTCCTGGGAACAAGCCCCGCATTTGGCTCCCTGCTCAGTGGAGATTCTGCTTTTCCTCTGTACCCTCCCCCCCACTCGTGCTCTCTCTCTCTATCACTCACTCAAATAAATAAAAAAAAAATCTTTATTTTATTTTTTATTTTTAAAAAAGGTTTTATTTATTTATTTGCAGGAGAGCGAGAGTGATAGAGAGAGCACACGCGGTGGGGAGGGGCAGAGGAGCAGGGAGCCCAGCGTGGCTCCATCCCAGGACGCCAGGACCCTGACCTGAGCCCAAGGCAGACGCTTGACCAACTGAGTCACGCAGGCGCCCTAACCTTTATTTTTCTAACATCACATTTTGGAGTTTAGTCATAGATGCATGTAGTTGGTAAATTTATAAATTTTCACTGCTCTCTAGTATTTCCCTGCACGAATATCCTAAATTATATTATTTCATTTTATCATCAATATTTAGATTTTAGATCTGTGACTATTTCAAACTCTAACAACACTCTTGTGTAAGTGTGCTGCACACTATAAGCGTTTACTACTCAGGGAAGCCTGTCATTTCCTCCAGCCCCGGGGCTTCTAAATTTTATTTTGGAGGTTTTAGAAACAGTTGGAGAGAATAGGTAGGAATCGTGATTTCAGGATTTCTGTCTTCTAATATTGAATTTGACAGAACTGAATAATCTAATTCAGGACAAAACTAAAGAAATTTAGTACCTGGAATAAAAACTTTAAACCTGGTTTCTGTGGAATATTCAAAATATCATTTTACCTTGTCTTAGTTTAGATTTCCTAATCACCCAAAATCTAAGAATGAGAAAAGGGGAAGAAGAACCATCAGTGAATTACTATAATGATGGTGAATTGCTTGTACAGAAAATTATATCTTCTGATTGCTTGATTACATGGGATCAACTCAATTTTCCTGTCATTTTTACGGAATGGTCTTTTACCTTCTTACCGTTAGTGTTTTTGAAAAACTGAATGGCGATTATGGAGTTTTAGTGTAATATTTAGATGGCTTTGAAGACAGGAAAACATTTGTCATTTGTTTCCATATCACCTGACTGAAAAACTAGACTTTCAGATTGTGGGGAGTGCTGGTGTGGGTCAATGAGATGCAAATTCATATTTAATTTACCTTGTAAAATCCCTTCGGCTTTATGCCTATGCTGCTTTTACTTTTCCATACTTAACCTTCTTCAGTAATATAATTGCTTTGTGTCTGCTTACATTGAATTCAATTCTTACCTCAAACATTTGTTCTTTTGTTCCAGATTTACCTGGAAGAAAAAAAAAAATGCAGCAACAGTGGAGTTATTACTAGGCTCTTCTTAAGGTTCAGTGCCATTTGCTGAATGAAAGCTCTCAATTAATTTTTGAAAATTCAAAACTTTATCAGCACCTGGCAGTAATAGATATGAACCCCCCTATGGAAAAGGGAGAAGCCACCCAGGGGAAGGGAACTAGATGGAAATATGGGTTTTGCTTCATCTTAAAGATACAGAAGAAAAAGAGGAAGTTTTTAGGATCCTACTCACTTGATTTTTAGTTTAGCGTTCTTGAGATTCTTTGAATATTGCAATTTTACTTTCATTTCTTCTGCAAGTTTGGTGCAGGTTGTAGAACAGATGGTGAAGAGAGAAGAGAAGTAACTCCAGTCTGTCTCAGGGTCCGCTCCGCCGCACTATCTCATTCAAGATCCATATCGCTCCTCCACCGTGAGTTTTCACTTCCTTGTGAAGCCCGTAAGTGTCCTGATTTTTAAACAGGAATAATAAAATCCTAACTTAAAAGAATACAGCATATAAGAAAAATCTCCTGCGTGTTCATGGGTTCTTTTGAACTCCTATTCCCAAGAGGAGTTTCGAAGTGTAAGTAGAAAACATGTTAAAAGCCTTAGAGAAAGCCTCGGTACACTAAAGCCGTAGGATAATACAGACTGACCCGGAGCAACATTTGTACACAGGTGCACACGCACACGCACTTCTGACTTGTATTTTGATGGATAAACCACCAGGAAAGTGGGACATTTTAAATATAATAATTCTCAACGTATTTTGTATATTTTCTCACTGTATCTACTGTGTATTCTTACCATCTAGGGAACTCTTACGGATCAACTACAAATATGTGTATTGAGGGGCGCCTGGGTGGCTGAGTCGGTTAAGCGTCCGCCTTCGGCTCAGGTTATGACCTGGGGTCCTGGGATTGAGCCCCGCATCGCCTAGGGCTCTCTGCTCAGCGGGGAGTGGGCTTCCTCCGCTCCCTCTGCCCCTCCCCCACTCGTGTTCTGTCTTGCTTGCTCTGCTCTCTCAAATAAATAAAATTTTTAAAAAATGTGTATTGAATATGAATTTTCAAACGATATCTTTCTCCTGTGTTAAATCATGCTGTTGGAAATCAAGAGAGTAGAGTTTGATATATACAATTTTCTTCAGAAATCTCAGGAGTCAGTTGTCAAAATGGAAAGACTAACTTATGTCTCTGATGCTTGTGTTTCAAAGGAATGCAGAGGGAATGGAAGATGTGAATGAAGTTAACAGGACACGGGTATGAGGCGGCCTCTAAGACGGATGATTTGATGATGTACCAGAGACCCTTCTGGAAGCCTAAATTAGTATACATTTTTCTCACCCTCCTACAGTGCTGTTGTCCCTACATTTTTCAATGAGCTGAATCATCAGGATAATTTGATATAATTCAAATTAACAATTGCATCAAATCAATGTAAATATTTGTAATGAGTTGAAGTCAGTGCTTGGCAAATAGCAAGCCATATGTGTTTATAAATCAAATAATAAAATTAGATCCAGAGATCAAGCAATTAGTTTCATGTGGCAGTCTGAAGTTGTTTTATTGACAGAAGGTTCTTTCTTCCAGCTAATATACATTAAAGTGCCTAAAATACTGTTTGGCCTTTAAGGCATACTCATATAATGGAAGAGTATTAACTGTAAAATATTTCACGAAACCTATTATTTTCAGTACTTTGCATTTATTTTTTATTAATTCCTGGAATTTGTATAAATTTTTTTATTAGTTCCTTTATGGCAGGGGTTATGGTTTATCTACATTTCTGGATCCTCGATAAATTAGAAAAATAGTCAGTGCTCAATAAAAATAGCCTTCTGTGTTATAATGTGAAAGCTGATTTGGGAGCTTACAAATAGATTCATTTTAATTTATATTTTTAAAAAGTTTTAGTAATTGCATAAATATGGGGCTAATTGCAATTTGCATTATTAATTTTTAAAAAGCCTCACTTTTTAATTTTTTATTTGGTGCGTTCCTTATTCAGGAGCAATGCTGTGTGGAATAACATGATGGTGTATAAAGCATTTGTAAATCAATGCGACTCATTGTGGGCAGAGAAGGCAATTCCATACACAGAATAAATACCTATTCCAGTGAGAACAAAATGCAATCCCTTCCAAGGTAGAGGTGGTTCAGCTCTGTAATCAGCTATCACTCAGTTCCTTATGGGTAACTCAGATCACATGGGAACTTGGTGGCTCACAGTCAAGTGTTCAGTCTTTACTAAGGCCTAGTAGCAACCCTGAGCTATTTTTCAAAATGAGAAGAGTTATTTATAAAAGATGGCAGAGCATTATTCAGAAATCTTCAGATTCTTTGCTATGATTCACCTGAAGGAGCGTGCTAATGACTCCACACATCGCCATCTACCACATATACCTGAAGCATCATTGGACCTGTGATTCATATGGCCCAAATGTCTGAGCAAACTGCATGGCAGCCTGGATATGCCTTATATCTTTCTCTTGGTGGATTTTGGAGTCACTTAGTAAATGGATTGGAGTGAATGTTCAAATGAGGTCTATGTCTCCCTCAAAATCCAAGCAAGCCTACTAGATATTGTTCTTCTTTTTTCATGATAGGAAAGATGTGATCCTTCATTTTCAGAGGATATCTCCTAACGGTTCACTAAGGTAACAGCTTCCTGAAGTCTTGTGGCATTTGTTTCCCATCCTTTGATTTGCATGTGTCTTAACAACATGTCAAAAGCATCTGCTACTTTCTCATCACCAGGTCCAATTATCACGTTATTGCCAGTGTAATAATCCAACATGTTGTTCTATGGAATGGAGAGGAAATATTCTGGAGAAGTAGACAATGACAAAGGACTGTAGAATTGTGGAAGTCTTTTTTTTTTTTTTTTAAGATTTTATTTATTTGTCAGAGAGAGAGAGCACAAGCAGGGGGAGCTGCAGGCAGAGGGAGAAGCAGGCTTCCCGCTGAGCAGGGAGCCCAATGCGGGGCTCTATCCCAGGACCCTGGGATCATGACCTGAGCTGAAGGCAGACGCTTAACGACTGAGCCACCCAGGTGCCCCAAATTGTGGAAGTCTTAAGGCAAGAGAATGAAGATACGTCACTGGCCCTGGCAGCTGAAAGAGAACCATTTCCAATGGTCTTTATTAAGAGGTACAGAATAAATAAAACATTCACTGGATGAGAGTTTATCAAACTTGGCAATATCGACATTTTAGTTCAGATAATTCTTTCTTGTGGGTCTGGTCTGTGCACTGTAGGATTTTAACAGCTTCTCTGGCCTCGAACAGTAGCAACCCTTGTCAGTGGTGACAACCCAAAATATCTCTAGACATTGCTCAACTTTACCCAGTTTCCTTACTGGGAATATCTTATAACAAAGCTATGGTATATTTGTCTAAACTAAGAAATTAACATTGGTATACACTGTTAACTAAACTGGGGGCTTTATGCAGATTTCACCAGTTTTAACTCTCAAGTCCTTTTTCTGTTACAGGATTCTATCCAGAATGCCATGTTGCATTTAGCTGCCATGTGCTACTCTCCTCCAATCTGTGAAAGTTTCTTGGTCTTTTCAATCATGATTGAAAATTTTGAGGAGCAATGGACATGTGTTTTGTAGAATGGTCCTCAACTTGACTGTTTTCTGAGGATTAGAGTGGGGCTTATGGATTTGGGGGAATAATACTTAAGAGGTGAAGTGTTTTTTCTATTGCATCATATCAGGAGGGATAAGAAATCAACAAAACTTATTACTGGCTGTGTTAATCTTGATTAAGCGGCTAAGTGGTGACTGCCATCTTTCTCCGGTAGTTACCATTTTTCCCCTTTTATACTATGTTCTTCAGAAGCAAGTCACTCTTGGGGGGCAGCTCAAGTTCCACTTCCTAGAGGTAGGATTATCAAAAAATGTGTGAACTTGTATTAAAAACCACCACAGTGATTAACAAAAATTTGGAGGGACTTACTGTGAAGTTAAGCAAATATTCTATCAATATTTTCCCCATTAATTTAATTTTATTTTTTTAAAGATTTTATTTATTTATTTGACAGAGAGAGAGACAGCGAGAGAGGGAACACAAGCAGGGGGATTGGGAGAGGGAGAAGCAGGCTTCCTGTGGAGCAGGGAGCCCAATGTGGAGCTCGATCCCAGGACCCTGAGATCACGACCTGAGCCGAATGGCAGACGCTTAAGGACTGAGCCACCCAGGCGTCCCTATATTTTACCCATTAATTTTAACACTCATCAATGGATTTTGCTAGTAGCAGTTATTACTGTGTTGTTTTAATGATAGTTTTCTAATTTCCTCATTCTCTTCTATATTTATTACTTAAATGTCTTCTCTAGAGAACATCTGTCTCTTTCCCATTTACTTACATATGTTATCATTTATATCAATATGGATTCGTAGATCTATGTTTTGTTCTTTGGATTATAAACCAGTACAATAATTATTTATTTCATTGCACAAATGGGGCCAACTTCCATCATTTGGAGCTCTTTCTGGTTGGCTCCAGTGTTTTTCTGACATATTCCCTTCTTATTGGTGAGTGTGTGTCAGAGGGAATGGGGTCATTTCTGTGCTTTCTGGCACTACAAGGTGATCCAGACTCACTTTCTCTTTTCCTTGCATCAACTCTAAAATCAGATATTTTTTGAAGGAGGCTGATTTCTGTTACTAGATAATAGTATGTCAAAAACAACATCTGGGTGTGTGGCATGCTCACTGCTCCTGTGCAGTCTTTCCTGTAGACGTTCTCACTGGACAGAACTAGGAAATACATGTATGTATATTAAACTGCACATGCACATATATCTATATTTATTTCATGTATATTTTTCCCTTTACATATTATAATTAACATAGATTCATACTGGTATCTTTGATTAATTCAGTTCCACAAGATTTTTGATCTTCTCTTACACACACACACACACTTACTTTCTTATGTGTGACTTCATACTGTGACAATTAGAAACATGGATCCCATTACTTATAATTTATTTAAGAATTTGTTTAGCTCTAGATATATGTAGTTTCAGAATTGTCAATCCATATCGCTGTAAGAAATAAATTCACCAAATAGAATTACTGTTTATGCACTGTTCCTTTTGTCTTCTAGCCTTAGAATATCCTGTCAAAACATTGCTGACTCGAGGTCAGAGCTTTTTATTCTAATCCCTGTTCATGAGATTATGCCAAACATTAATAATACAGTCGTATTCATTTGTTTCCATCCCATCCAGGTATCCCATAACATTCCAGGTACTTATTATTTAATTTGCATACAATAAAGTTTAATCTTTTTGTTATATAATTCTATGCGTTTTGACAAAGTCGTGAATCATTATCAGCAATACCATACAAAACGATTTTATCATCCTAAAAAACTGCTTCTGTAGCCCTATTCATTGTCAAGCCCCCAAGCCACAAAACACAGATCTTTTCTCCATCTCTATAGTGTTATGTTTTTCAAGATGCCATTTAAATGGGATCATACAATATGCAGCTTTTTGTGTCTGATTTCTTTTACTTAGCAAATTGCAATTAATATTAATCCATGTCATTAGGTGAATACTAGTTTACTTTTTATTGCTGAATAGTATTCCATTACATGGACATATCACAGTTTATTTATCCATTCATCTGTTGAGTTGCTTCTTGATTGCTTCATTTTTGGTAATTATGAATAAAACTGCTGTAAACACTCATGTACAGGTTTTATGTACTCACGTATTTTTATTGTTATATATTTTTAATTCACTTGGTTAATAGTTAGTTATAGGCTTGTTGGGCTGCAGGGTAAGTGTATGTCTTACTTTATAAAAAAAGAGAACCTGCAGTGGCTGCCTCATTTTGTATTCCCACCCCAAATTAATTAAATTTCCTCTTGCTCTTATCCTCCCTAGAAGTTGATATTGTTCATTTATTTGTTGTTGTTGTTTGCATTTTTAGCCACATATGAAGTGTTATCTCACTGCGATTTTAATTGCGTTTTACAATGACTAATGATGTTGTGTATCTTTTTCATATTCTCATTTGTCTTCCATATCTTATTTTTGAGGAAGTCTGTTTATATCTTTTGCCCTTTTTGAGTTCTTTATTTTTTTAAAAAATTAAGTGTTTTATGGGATTTAAGTGTTTCGTGTGATTTAAGTGTTTATAAGTGATGTGTTTTAAATGATGTTTTAATATATTCTGTATATGTGTTCTTTATCTGATATGTGATTTGCGAATATTTTCTACCATTCCATTGTTTCCTTTGATTTTCTTAATAGTGTCCTGCATATAGAGAACAAATTTTTTTTTTAAATTTTCAGAAAGTCCAATTCATCAATGGTTTTTCATGAATCATGTTTTCAGTGTCATATTTAAAAACTCATCACAAAATTAAAGTCATCCAGATTTTCTGTTTTCTTACATGAGTTTTATAGTTCAATAATAAATTCTTTGATTGTTTGAGTTAATTTTTAAATTAACATATGAGGTGTATATCAAAGCCACAGTGAAGGGGAGATGAACCCAGGCAGAAACAGGTGGTTTCCTTGCATTGGGGAGAGAGAGCTAGGCGTCTGGGAGGCCAAGGAGGCTGGAATTCACAAAGAAGAATGCTAGAGAGCAAAGAGCTACACATTGACCAAACTCCAGAGACCTCTAGAATTTTTCCATTGATTTCTGAGGTGCACATACATGTGAGAAACCTACCTGAGCCTGGCAAAGGACCACCTGAAAGGATCAGACACAACCACTCCTCAGGCTCATCTAGCGTCAACTATATGTTCCAAGCAGCCGCAGTAGAAAACACTGAAACTGCATCAGGTTCAGAAACTTCTTATAGTACTTTACAGTACTTTAGTAGTAGGGAAAAAAGGAACCCCTAAAATGAGCAAGCTGTTTCCAAGTAACTTAACACTGTCCCAGAGCAAACTGCAAGAATATTTAAGGGAATAGTGAGCATCCAACAAGGTAAAATCACAGTGTCTGGAACCCAGTAAAAAATTATAAGGCATGGAAAGAACCAGAAAATTATTACAATAATGAGGAGAATAATTGATCAGCTGAAACTAACTCAGAACTAAAACATGAATGAACCTCAAAAACCTAAGAATGCTTTGATATATCTATCAAATACTCATGTTGGACACTTTAAATATCTTACAATTTATTTATCAGTTATACCTCAATAAAACTGTAAGGTAACTATAAGAATGCACACTTTATGATTTTATTTATGTAATATTTTTAAAGGACCCTAGTAAACTGTAATGCTTCTGGATATATAATTAGTTGACAAACACATAAAGAAAAGTAAGGAAGTAATTATTATCTATTTGGAGGAGAAAAAAAAGGAAAATGGAACAGAATAGTAGGAAGGCATCTTGGGTTCTGGCAATACTTGTATGTTGACCTTGGTTGTGGTTACACAGTTACATTTTCCTTGGTGCATTTTTAAAATGTATACTGTATTTCACAATAATAAAGTTATAAAATTAGGACTGTTATTTCATCAATTACAATGGAAAATATAAAAAAAAATTTGACAATGCAAAGTATTTAAGAAGGTATGGGGACGGTTATTCTAATTCCTTGTTGGCAAATGAAAGTACCTATTAGGAATGAAAAACAATGAGGTTTTTAAAAAGTAAGATTTTGTAGTACTACACACCTACTAGAATAGATAAGATCCAGAACACTGACAACACCAAATGCTGCTAAGGATGTGGAGTGAGCGGAAGCCTAATTTTTGATGGGAGTGCAAAATTGTAGTCAGTTGGGAAGGTAGTTCAACAGTTTCTTATAAAATTAAATGTACCCTAACCATATGAGCCAGCAATCACACCTCTTAGTATTTACCTAAAGGAATTGAAATAATGGTGGATACATGTCATTATACATTTGTCCAAACCCAAAGAATGTACAACAGCAAAAGTAAACCTTAATGTAAGCTAGGGACTTCGGTGGTTATGATGTGTCAGTGTAAGTTTATCAATTGTACAAATGTACCAGTATATGGGAGAATGTTGATAATGAGGGAAGCTGTGTATATGTGGGGATAAAGGGCATAAAGAAAATCCTCCTACATTGCTCTCAATTTTGCTGTGAACCAAAATGCTCTAGCATCTTTTTAAAAGAAAAAAAAAAAGGTTTTGATAAACTGCTTTTGTTCAAGAGAATTAGAATACAATTTATATTGTGTAAAGATATTGATTACTTATCTCCTTTGTAGATTTTACCCATTTAGTAATTTATTTTGTATATTTATTTCCAAACTTTATTTTTTAAAAGATTTATTTATTTATTTTAGACAGCGAGAGAAGGGGAAGAGGGAGAGGGAGAGAAAGTCTTAAGCAGTCTCCATGCCCAGTGAGGATCCTTACATGGGGCTCGATCTCACAACCCTGAAATCACCACCTGAGCTGAAATCAAGAGTTGGATGCTTAACTGACTGAGCCACTCAGGTGCCCCTATTTTGAAACTTTAGATGAAAATTTATTTTTCATAAAGTAATTGTACATATTATTTCTAAAGTTCTAGATCAGATAAATAATATTTGTAAATTCATTCTGAAAATGTAGTTTAATATTCATTATTAGAAAGTTAGGTGCCACAAGAACACAAATACTTTATTTTTGATAACATGCACATTTTGCCACAGGTATTTTCTTATTAGCAAATGAAAGGCTGCCTTGGTTTTCTGTTTTGTTTAAATTAGATGATTTTAGTTTGAATTTATTATGAATATATATCTGTCTTGAAAATGTGCTAAATATTTGATCAAAATAATTTACTATTTTCATAGGTTTCATCTGTTTGCCAAGAACCTTTAAAAGTCATATTTTACTTTATTTACAAACTAAAAAATTACTTGATATATTTCATGGGTGCTGAAAGAAGATAGATTTCTGTGTAAGAAACAAAGGATTTTTATCACTTGTGGTCCAGCAAGTCCCATGAGAATTATATTGTGTTGGTTTCCTTTTCCCCCAGACATGTGATGGAGAGGGGCCCAGGCAGATGACACAGCTAATATTAGCTGAGGGACCCAAATCTTTTATGTTGTGGGGTGAACCTAACTATCCTTTGTCCCAAATGGAAACATTATCCTTACTATCTTGAGCAATATATAAACTTTCTATTTGCTCTAGCAGGAGATACTAGCTCCATCTTGTAAAGCCATTTGTTATAAAACATCTTTGAAAAGATAATCTGGAATAAAAGTAACTAGTGTTTCTTCTTGTGTGATATACAGAACATGAGAGACCCATGATGCATCATTTAACAACAGTATTCATTCATGATTTCCATATCTTCTTGGCTTCAGCTGCATTTTCCCATGAGTACATCCCTGTCAACCACTCTGATTAATTTTACTCACAGTGTCTGGGACCAGATTTGTTCAATTTTTCTCATACAGCATTTAATTAAGGTTTATATCAACAGGAATCCAAAGAGCACCATGAAGCTCACCTATAGTAATGACCTCAACCATGCGCTCCAGTGTCCTGGACCCAACTAGTTAAGCAAGTGGTCAGGCCTTTTTTCTTAAGTTTCCTTATGCACTTTCACTTGGTCTGAAGAGTTATTTCAAGTACAGTAGGGTGTACTGGTGATTACACAGCCTCTGCCTGGAAGCATAAGGAGGAAGACTAGGACCATTTTCTCATAACAACCTAGTCAGTGAGTTAAGATTGATCTAATGCCTTTGGGGGCCAAGGTACTGTCACTGGTCACTACAACTAAAGTTAAGTGAAATTTTATAGTACTTATTCTCCCATTGGATGACTTCAATTGTAGAGATAACTGCCCATATGGTACACATAAAGAATGACTCAGCATCCACTGAATTATTTTTCATGGTTCACTCTGGTCAGTTAATAAGTGTACAGAGATTTCCTCAAATGCCTTAAAAACTGTTAAGTCTTCCAAACTTTCCTGAGGGCCTGTGGGGGGTGTGTGTGTGTGTGTGTGTGTGTGTGTGTGTGTTGGATATAAAGCTCAGTGCTCAAGAAGTTTACAACTCCATCTTAGCCTTAACTTCTTACTTATGCAGGGCCTCAAGGTCACCCAGGGATGAGAGACTGGAGTCATCTTAGGCATTTTGTGGGCATATCCACAGTCCTGCACATGCATGTGACTTTCTAGTTTTCCAGGCATACATCAGAGCTTTCAAAGTTCTCTATGGATATCTCATTCCAGAGAACTTTCTACAGGTTTGCCAGATGCTTGTTTGCCCCGACTAGCCTATACTTCAAGAAAATGCTGTGTTAAACAAGTGCTGCTGATTTGGGGGAACAAATCCTTGGGATAGGGCTTCTCCTGTTCAGCAAGACCACCTTTTCCAGAGATCGGAAAGGCCTACTGAATAGTGAGACTGTTCTGAGATGGGGAATTTTTAAGGTCTCCAGTCTCATTCTCTCCCCTCTGGTGGTGGCCAGGCTATGTTAACAGTTACCATGCTGATGAGACTGCTGGCTTCGAAAACTACTGTGGAGCTGGGGAAAGAGAGATGGGAATAAGCTAAGTTAAAACGCTACAAATTCGGGGCACCTGGGTATTCAGTTGGTTAAGTGGCTGACTCTTTTTTTTTTTTTTTTTTAAAGATTTTATTTATTTATTTGAGACAGAGAGAATGAGAGAGAGAGAGCACATGAGAGGGGAGAGGGTCAGAGGGAGAAGCAGGCCCCCTGCCGAGCAGGGAGCCCGATGCGGGACTCGATCCAGGGACTCCAGGATCATGACCTGAGCCGAAGGCAGCCGCCCAACCAACTGAGCCACCCAGGCGCCCCAAGCGGCTGACTCTTGATTTCAGCTCAGGTCATGATCTCAGGGTCCTGGGATCGAGCCCTGCTCCGAGCCCTGCATCAGGCTCTGCACTCAGCGGGGAGTCGGCTTGAGGATTTTCTCTCTCCCTCTCCCTCGGCCCCTCCCTTCCCCATGCTCACGTGCAGGCGTGTGCTCTCTCTCTTTAAAATAAATAAATAAATCCTTAAAAAAAAAAAAAAAAAAAAGGAAAAGAAAAGCTATAAATCCTGCTGTTTGCCCTGAGGTTCAGCAGTTTCTCTTGAGTAAATGATCCTCTGTTGTTGGTGTTTTTTTTTTTTTTTTTCCCAAAACTCATTTAATACCCAGAGTTCTGAAAAAGTAGATTTTGAAATATTGTCAACATTTTGATTGTTTTTGTTGAGTAGCAGATTTACAGAGGATCCCATTTTCATTCTTTGAGTTTTGATTTTCCTATGAGGGGTTCTATCGTAATTACTTTTCAGTGTCTTGTGATAGTTGCTTTCTGTATTCTGTTGTCCAGTGTTTTCAGAGGCATGATTATTGCTAATTGAAATCAGTAAGAAGGATATGCTGGCATATGATCACTCTGTCTTAACTGCAACTGGAAACTCGACAGCATGTGCTTTATTCAAATCAAAGCAGGAATATTATATATAACAGACTTACTCTATTCATCACTGACTCATAAACAACAACAACAAAATCTAATTTTTTTTTTTATTTTCAAAGGCCTAAATAACCAAGATTATTGTAAATATGTTTATGCATTAAGTGTTATTATACTGAAAGACTATTTTTCCTTACAATACATATTTTATAACATATATTCAGTCAAAGTTTAATATCAAAATAGTTTTAGTTCATATAAATGTTTTGATTTGGTTATTAACAAAAATGTGAATAATATATGCATGTGTAACAAAATAAAAATTTCCTTGGACTATATAAAAGGCCTACATTAGACATTGCTTTCCAGGCACTTTTAACCATTCCATTTCTGGTTGTTATTAAGTAAAACGTATTTTTGAAAAAGGGATTTGTTAAGTGGTATAAGATTAAAGGATAGATGTTCACAAAAGAGTTTTCTAAAAATATACATTCTATGTTTAGCACATTGTCTGATTCTAGAGTGGAGCTCTTGACCTTGCTCTAGTTTAGGTATCTATAAACTAAAGTGTGATAATGTATGTTGATGTATGAGAAAGCCTGTGTATGTCAGATAGGGGTGTTTTAAGGATCACAATTTGAGAAACATTGAGACAGATGCTAGAGTAGTTATGGTGCTCCCCAAACATTCTACAATGAGGGCAAGGAAAATGTCCACAGACATACATTATTTAATATTAATCTTAAAATTCATTTGTGTTCAATAACATCTATATTTTACTAATAAAAAGGATAGTAAAAAAACAAAATATAACACTATGTATGAGAAATATGTCTTAGTCAAAATTTTACATCCATTGGTTTATTTGTCCTTTGCAATAACCATTTTGGATGGGAAAAAAAAAGATTTCCTATTCAAAAATTCTGGAATCTGAGGTGCAAAAAGCACAGAAGTAGAACACAGCAGTGGTGAGGCTACCAGAGAACACATGTTTTATAATTCCACACAACAGATTAATACATTTCTCTATATTTTACAAATTTAACATGGTTCCTCTAAAATGTTTCAAAAAAACATTGTATTTAAATGATCTGATGATCAATAAGAGACCCACAGATTGCCATAAATAATATTCTGCAAATATTATTTTTATTCGTAAGCAAAATGGCTTGTTGCAAAAGAAAAAGGAGAAATGGGATTTATATGGAGTGGTGTTATCATTTGGCACACTTCATTTCTGGCATTACAGATTATATAATCTTTCTCCACCTAGACAAACATGTATTATTATAATGCCATTTTGACTATTTATTTATTTATTTATTTAAGAGAGAGAGGGCATGCACCTGAGTGTGGGGAGGGGCAGAGGAAGAGGGAAAGAGAGAATCTCAAGTAGACTCCGCACTGAGTGGGAGCCTGACCCAGGGCTTGATCTTAAGACCCTGAGATCATGACGTGAACCGAAACCAAGAGTGGGATGCTCAACCAGCTAAGCCACCCAGGAGCCCCTGATTATTATTTAAATTAAGATCTTCTAACCTTGGCAGAATTAAGAACGTTCTGTCTTTACAGGAGAAATGGAATGTATATACTGAAGCAAGTTGGAACTTACTATATTTCTGATTTTATGACACAAAATTAAAACTATAATCAGGAATTATCAGGAAAACTTAAAATATGTGATAGGCTAAAGTATTGTGGCCTGAATTATAAAAAAAAAAAACAAACAACTATATCTGTTCTTTATTGCACTATTTTTTCTGAGACACAAAATTATTCTTATTTTCGTTACCGTGATGAAATCTTAAAAACGATTTCTCTGAATGCTTCTTTTGGTTTTTTATTATACTTTTGGTTCTATTTTAGACCCTGAATGCTTTAATTGTCATCTCTTAGCAGTCGAGGGACAAAATTAAAGGAATTGTAGGTGAAAGAAGTGATAGTTTTTCCATGCTCTTGGATAGACAGCAAAGGAAGAGGGTTTTATTTTATTCCCTGTGATTTTCTTTAGGTTTTGGGAGCCAGCAAGTATCATCAGAGAACAAAACTTCCAGTTCAAAATGAAGAAGAAAAAAAAAAAGTGTTTCACTCCCAAAAAATGGTCTCAAAGTGATGAAAGGTTTTGAAAGGGATATTAATTGATCTCCGCACACAAAAACAGCTCTGAATGAAAGAAAATGTTTTCATTTTACAGAACTGTTTGCAATGATAAGAATGCAATGTTTGCAGACAAATATATGGCAAAATCATACTATTTTCTGTAGTTGTCAATCAAACAGCTGTACCAAGGAGAAAGAGTGCCTCAAGGAACTCATGAACCAGTAGCTGAGTGAAGACAAGCATAGTTGACTCTAGTTTTAGATGCCGCTTTCCACCTGGAAAGGCCCCTTTGCAAATGGGGAGTAAATAGAGGAATTCTTAGTTCCACATTTGTGAAGACTTTTCCCAGCCACTGCCAGCCAGGCATTCTCATTATTGCTACCAAGAATCAGATATGATTGTTTTTAGTGATATAAGGACATTCATCTCTTCAAGGATTTGGGTAGAATGATTGAGGATGGTTACTATTCCCCAAAGCTTTCTGCTTCTTCAGTCTGACTCAAAGCAAATATACAAGAGCCAGTAATGAAGGTGTATAAAGCTCTTAAGAGGTCATCAAGTTGATGTAAACATACCCATACATAATTGAAGATATGAAGATATGAATTGTAGTTAATAACAGTCACTGACATGAGGCCATGTTCATCTGTACTGTTGCATTATTTTCATTTTAAATATAAATGTATAAAATATTTTCTTCTTAGATGAATGGAATGAAATGAGTCCAATTTCTTACCTTATGCAGGTAATCTATATAGTAGTTCAAAACACTCTGTCATTTTGGATGGTTCTATCCCACATACTAAGGAAATCAAACGTCCCATTCAGCAGTGACATGTAAAGGACCAACAAGTGGCAGGGTATAGGCACTGAACAATCACAGTGTGGCACAGGCTATCACAGTGGTCCTGGCTGCAAATGACCAGCTGGACCGTACCAGGGTTACACCATACCAGGTGGTGTGTCAATCCTGGTCCTCTTGAGGTATCTATGAGTTCCCAAGGGCTCACTTTTCAATAGTCAGCTCCGATTTTCTGCTTTTGCACAATGACTGCTTTCTATACTCTTTTGTGGCTTTTCGTTTACTTCTGCCAAAGCTGTATTAGTCAAATAACCAAAGCAAAAAATGAATTTATTAGGTGGCCATTAGTTTACAGAATCTATGGATCTAAGGGTAATCGCGAGATCCGAGAACCAAGGAAAAGAAGTAAAGTAACAGAAATCAGAGCTGCTGGTTAATGGATGGCCCTGTTGCCATGCAACCAGGAAGAAATCTTGAGCAGTCCCTGTATCTATGCATTGCTTGCTGAGGTTTCAGTGTCCTGGGCTAGAGCATTTTCTTTGCCGAAGCTCGGTCCACTGGAACTTGCATTATTACACCAGAAAACCATTGGTTGAAAATTTCCTATTATACTATCCTGCTGTTAAAAAGTCCTCAATTTTTCCATTCCTTACTCTATAATCCTCCCTACTTGCTAGATTCCCCTCCCTACCAAGAAATCCTGTACATTTATTAAAAACTTTGAGCCTTATTCTAATTCTTTCCTTTTAAGGCTTTTCATTTCTCACCTTATGGATTTTCTTATAATATTCCTAAAAATAAATACATACATACATACTTAAACACATAAAGTCATTTTCTTCCCTCAAATGAACTTTCTTCTTTGCTAAATTGTGTTAGTTTTCCTCATCACAAAATTAGATGATCTACCTAGTGATAGTGTTGGGTTGCTATCTTCCTAGTGATTGTGTAGGATTTTATGACTGTGTGTGTCCTAAAAATACTTTCAATGGGAAATGGTGTAACAGGGGGTGGGGGACATCGTTTTGTCAATTTTTCATAGTAATGGTCATTTATCCCTTCTTCTGTTTATGAAACTAATAGTAAACTTCTTTATTTATGTCAAGGAGTTTGCAAGCAATGAAAACATCTACATTTAAATATTTAAAACAGTTTTTAGATTATTAACATGTGGAAAATTAAAAACACACAAGTTTGGGAATAATAAAAATTATAAATATTTAATATTAAATATTCGATTTAAACGCTTTGTAATAGGAAAGCATTTATTAATTGCTTATCTGTATATGATATTAAACTAGGAAAAACTTAAAAACAAGTTAACTAATGCAGTCTGGACCCAATTAGTCTGTGGATGATTAACTCACTTGCTTTGAGCATGGTGCTAATGAGGCCCAGATCCCAGGTTTGATCTCCCCGTGGGCTGGCGAGGTTGGCTTTTTGCCATCGCCGCATATCTCACTTCTAACTTTCATAAGGAACTCTTACACACAGGTCAGCTCGCAGGAGGACAAACAAGATGCAGAGTATAGATGCACATTTCCAAATTCATCAACTCAGTTGGAAAAACAAAACATGCCCTCTTCTAGGGGCAGGTCAGTAATCTTCATTCGGCAATAATGCTTCCGCCTGTAACAGTATTGCCATTGTTAAAAATGAACAAACCCTGTTTATGTAGAATGCTTGATAGGGCATAAACAGCGCCTTCATGGATGCTATAAGCATTAAAAGATACTTAAACTCTGTACATCTATCCACTCCATTTATACACTGATAGGGCACTGAAAGGTAGAAGATAATTTGAAACATATACTTCAATAAGGGCTCTCTAAAACAGTTAATTACATATAATTTAGCTATTACCTCACTGTTCAAATGATTTTTGTATGTGAAGCTTAGTCATATTTGGTTTGCTTCAGTTTCAGTCTTTTTTTTTTTTTTTTTGAGGAGTCGGGGGGAATGTGGGGGGAGGCGCAGAGGGAGAGAGAGAGAATCTTAAAGCAGGCTCCACGCCCAGAGCAGAGCCTGACTGGGGGCTCGATCTCACAACCCTGAGATCATGACCCGAGCCGAAATCAAGAGTAGGAGGCTTAACCAGGCACCCTAGTTTCAATCCTTTTTGAAATTTTGTGTCAATGTCAAAAACTGCTCTGGCTGCACCTTTCTTAAAGCACAGCATTCTACAATTACTGGTTTTGTTCATTTTTAAACAATAAATCAATAAGTGAACATGTGAATTAGAGTACAAGAAATATTTCAAAGGTTAAAAGCTAGTTGTCTTGAAATTTCTATCTCTGTCAAATGATTTTTTTGTTGCGTATGTGTGAGCCATTCTCCTAAACTCTCTATATTCTTGCAAATCTTGCATGAGGAATTTGTGTGGGTCTTTAATAATATTATAAAGATCAGTATGCTATAGCTTAAAAAATATATTTTGGACATTAGAAGTTCTCTAATTTATGGGGGGCTGAAAACAGGTATTTAGCCAAATAACTCAGGTTAAAATTAAAATAACTCCCAAGGTTTTGAAGTATTATGCTAGTTGTTTTTGTTTTTTTTAATTTTCTGGAGCCTGAAAAAATGGTTTATTTCCTCAATCTTTAATTTCTGTACCAGATGTATGTTGATAACTAATGGGAGGCTATAAATTTTGTTATTAATTATGAATGCCTTATGAACACTATCTTTAAATATAGTTCTGGTCAATAAAAATTCATCTTTGAAAGATTTATTAAGCTTGACTAAGGAATTAGTAATCAGTTCAATGAAAAGTGATTCAACCTGCTTTACATGGACTAGACTATTTTTAATGATTTCTTTCTAAATGCAACTTCCCTTAAAAAAATAAGTATCTTACTCCTAAAATAACTACATACTTTTAAAAAGAAAATAGGGCGCCTGGGTGGCTCAGTTGGTTAAGCGACTGCCTTCGGCTCAGGTCATGATCCTGGAGTCCCGGGATCGAGTCCCACATCAGGCTCCCTGCTCAGCAGGGGGTCTGCTTCTCCCTCTGACCCTCTTCCCTCTCGTGCTCTCTGTCTCTCATTCTCTCTCTCAAATAAATAAATAAAATCTTTAAAAAAAAGAAAAAGAAAAAGAAAAAGAAAATATAGTGGCAATATGATTTAATTATAATAAAGAGAAGGCTGGTGTGGATCCAAGTTTCTAAGCATTATTGTCTATGTTTCTTTTGATCATCAGCGGAAATTCATGATATTGTGGATGTCATAGGGAGGTTTTCGTAGTGCAAAGCCCCATATGCACAATTCAGGAATATGATATTAAAGAAAGATAGAGTGATGTTATAGAAATTAAAGTGTAATTCAACCATTTCTATGATTTCAACTATCATTTTTTTTAAAAGAGTGGGAGGGGGGAGGGAGAAAGGGAGAGGGAGAGAGAGAACCTTAAACAGGCTCCACACCCAGCCTGACACAGGGCTTGGTCTATCAGGGCTCAATCTCACAACACTGAGATCATGATCTGAGCTGAAATCAAGAGTTGGACGCTTAACCAAATGAGCCACCCAGGCGGCCCTCAACTATTATATTTAAAATATGGTTCGTTATAGTAACAGGAATAGGAATTACACAAGGCCCTGACCCCAGCACTTACTAGGCAGTTCAAAAGGGGCAACATCAAGTTTTATAAGAAAATACAAATATCTAGCTTGCAGAATGAAGGCATTTTGACATGTCTTTTGAGATTCCAGAGTACTAATAAAGGGTACTCGCTCTCTTCTGTTTTTCACTTTGAGACTTTGCAGTAGTTCCTGGGCATATTTCCTGGAAGATTTTCATTTTCTTTTCTTTCTTGCTTTATTTTTTGAAGACATGTTTAAAAAGAATGGCAACAAAACAACGTTTGAGAATATTGGATGAGTTAATCATTTTCTTCTCTTACGTGTTGAAAATAAAAATAATGAAGATCACAAGGGGACTGGATTTCCTCTAGGAAGTCATAGTTTATCTAGAATGTGTCCCTTTGATCCCCCATGTTTAGTCATCTTGTGTGTTCATTCTCTGAGTCCAACAGATCAATTCCAGTGGAAGCAGGATTTTCACAGTAATGAGTTCAAAAAGCAAAGTTGCAAGCTTAAGAGCAATTTATGTACTACATTTGCAATTCTCAAGGAAGTTGAGGGTGTATATGTAACTTGCAAAAATATTTGTTGATATTTATTATCTCTCATCAGGATTAAGTCACTAGCCACATGCAAAACCAAAAACAAACAAACGAACAAAAAAAACTGCTGAAAAAACATCAGCACTTACTTCAAACTCTAGTAGTTACATTAATACCGTGATAGAAGGTGAGACATCTTTATTTGCATATCAGTCTGTAAAGCATGGCTTCACTTAAAACAATTGGCTGTTCTAAATTCTACCCAGATTTTATTCCAAGTATTTTATGCATTTGTAAAAAGTGAAGGGGTAGTGGGCAATGAGTTGGCTTCGTTAGCAAAAGAAGATTTTTAAACACTTAAAAGATTCCAATTTTATATTATCATATGATGCTTCAAATAGAGAAAAACAGTTATTTACGATAATTGTTTGATGTTTTAATCCAAGCTACTAAATCGAATCTTTGAAAATTTGAATGGTATATTAAGTTGAGTCAGGGCTTCCACCTTGAAAATTAAATTTTTATTTGCAGCGATAAGAATACTAATTTCCTGAGAGCACAACATCATGACGCAAGCATTATACTTGCTGAATTAAGAAAACATTGGAATAGGAATGTACTTGGAATTGGCAGTGATGCACACAAAGCTCATAATTTTGCCATACAAACCGCAGTACTCTATCTAAATATAAGCAGGTTGTTAAAATTTGCAAACATTTCTATATATGCACAGCAAATAAACTACAAAAATTAGGTGATGAAGCTGTATTTAATACAAAAATCCCTGTGCCACAGCAGTCGATGCTCTTTGCTACTTATTATCAATTAAATATTGGAAGTGGTTTTGTCTCATAATTATTGAAAAGAAAGCTTTCAAAACAAAAGATATTAAAATGTATTCCTTTAAAAAAATAAGAAAAAAGATGAACAAATTAATCTATGAGAGGTTGAGCAGTTTACAAGTATAAGTTTGAAATTTTATTATTGTGATTTGGAATACTTCATATTGTGGGAAGAATCTCTTGGATTTCCTATGTTTATCAGCTAAGTTTATATTCTGTACTGGTAAATAGAATGCATTTGAATGGGATTCTGATTTCCAGCATCTATACTTGCCAAAACATTCCAAATAGTAATAAACTTCAAAAACTTATTTTATAAATTTTGACTCATAAAAATATTTGTTGAAGAAATATGCTCAAAATGGAGACAAAAATGATGGGATGAAGTATTTATACATTTTTAATATAAAAATTAGAATTAAGAATCTTCTTCATTTAATTTTTTTTAATTTTTCCTTTTTTAGTATTCAATAATTTATCATTGAATATAACACCCAGTGCTCATCACATCCTACGCCTTCCTTAATATCCATCACCCAGTTACCCCACCCCCTCACCCACCTTCTCCATTTAATATTATTTCCTCTGAGCTTATTGGGTGCTTCAACATCTGTTGGGAGACTTTATTCAATTAACAATATTATGACCTGAATAGGCAGTCATATAAAAAGTACAGCATAGGGAATATAATCAATAATTTTGTCATAAAAACTATTATGACCTGCAGAAGAAAAATCAATTGAAGGCAATTATTTTGAATTTTTTAAATAACATAAAAGTTTGAAGAAGATTACATGAGTTTTATAAAAATATAAAAATAAATAAAGCATATTTTTAAAATATATTCCCAGATAAATATCAGTTCCATTGTATTAAAGACATTTGATTTATATATATAAGTAATTTATATATATAAATATTATATATTATATATTATATATCATATATATTATAAACACACACATCAAGAATAATGATTCTGCAATTCCGCTTATGGTATTTTTAAATTAATGTTCAAATAGCAATAAAAATGAACCAATTTTCAAAATTGAATGTAAGTAGTTTTAGTTTTGAAAGAATCTTATCTTTGAAAATAATTTGTGAAAAAAACTGTTTGAGGGGCACCTGGGTGGCTCAGTCGTTAAGTATCTGCCTTCGGCTCAGGTCATGGTCCTAGGGTCCTGGGATCAAGCCCTGCATTGGGCTCCCTGCTCGGTGGGAAGCCTGCTTCTCCCTCTCCCATTCCCCCTGCTTGTATTCCCTCTCTCACTGTGTCTCTCTCTGTCAAATAAATAAAATCTTAAAAAAAAAAAAAAAAAAAAACTATTTGAAGATCCACGGTAAAATAAAACATGTCATCAATAAAGAACTATTTAAAAATATTGTATGATTTTAATTATTTTTAAAAGATTTTATTAACTTATTTGAGAGAGAAAGAGAATGAATGAGAGAGAGGGAGAAGTAGACTCCTTGCTGAGCAGGGAAGCCTGATTGGGGGCTCGATCCCAGGACCCTGTGATCATGACCTGAGCTGAAAGCAGCCACTTAACCAACTGAGCCACCCAGGGCCCCTGATTTTAATTATTTTAACACACTCTTTCTCATTCAAAAATGTCCTGACTTGGATGATGCATTACATAATCACAATATTCTTAGTCATCACTTCCTCCATCAGGTCTAAATTAAGAGCCAAGGTACCTGATGGAATATTTGAGACAATATTTTCTCACATAATGTAATAATCAAACTTTGAGCACTACACAATTTTAGAAAAGGAAAAACTGGGTAGACTATCCCAGACAAAGCAAAGTTAATAGAGAGAGAGCAAAAATTTAGAATTAGCCTAAAAAATATTGTCAAAGAGGTGAAGGAGCATATGTGTAAAACTAAGAAAGAAGCAGTCATGAAGAAAGGCCAACTCTAAATATAGTCTCTGAGAAATACTGCGGCTGAAATACAAATTTAGTGGATGGATTGAAGAATAGTCTGCATAGGGCACAAAATAAATTTATGCATGAGAATATTGGGTTAATGAGAGACTATGGACTCTGAGAAACCAACTGAGAGTTCTAGAGGGGAGGGGGGTGGGGGGATGGGTTAGCCTCGTGATGGGTATTAAAGAGGGCACATACTACATGGAGCACTGGGTGTTATACACAAACAATGAATCATGGAACACTACATCAAAAACTAGTGATGTAATGTGTGGTGATTAACATAACGTAATAAAATAAAATTAAAAAAAAAATATTGGGTTAATATCTTTCAGAGACCATTGGAAAACCACAAAGAGAAATATTAAAAGAAAGTAAAAAAAAGTGTGGGTGATAAGATAAAACAGAAGTGTTGTGATCTCTAAATTAAGAGACCCCACACAAAAGTAAGAGTGGCAGGAAAGAGGGATGCCTAGGTGGTTCAGTCGGTTAAGCATCTGCCTTGAGCTCACTCAAGTCATGGTCTCAGGGTCCTGGGATGGAGCTAGCCAGCATCGGGCTCCCTGCTCAGTGGGAATCCCGCTTCTCCCTCTCCCTCTACCCCTCCTCCCTGCTCATGCTCGCTCTCTCTCTCAAATAAATACATAAAACATCCTAAAAAAAAAAAAAAAAAAAGAGTGGCAGAAAATAAAATATTTAAGGAAATGGACTCACTGAACATCGACTCAGAGTTTCTCCTAGTTAAAGAAAAGTGAATTCAGATTGAAAGGCTTCCGCTGCTGTCATACAAAACAGATTTTAAAATTTCTACATATGGACACATTATATTAAAACTAAAGATTTAAAAGATAAAAGCTTTCTGAAAGAAAAAGCCAACCATCCATAAAGAAACAAGATACAGATTTATTTCAATTTTCTCATTAGCAATAGTTGAGTGAGTAGGAGAATAAGTAATATTTTCACAGGGCTGAAGGAAAAGAAACTCAAGTCAAGATATTTTTTTAATCCCACACAACTGCCATTTAAAAGTGAAGACAAAAAAAGAATTTCAGCATACAGAGTTTCAGAAATTTTAAACTCGTATAAAAACTCTCTTGGAAAATAATCTTGGATGAGGTAGTCCAGCATGAAAAATAAGTCCAGAATTCTTCAAGATAAATGGATATGTGAGATATGCCAGGTGTCTAGTTTCCAACATTATTCTATATTGAAATACCTCAAATGCAATGTCTTTTCATGACTAGAACCTGACTGACACATAGGTCAAAAAACAAAAACAAAATCTAAACAACAGATCCACAAAATATAATGATGAAAAAAATGAAAAATATATTATCATTATTTTTCATAATATGAAGAAATATTAATCTTGCAATGTTATTTCAAAATTATTAAGCAAAGCTTTATAGAACTTGGGTGAAGAAAATGATCTGTACAAAAATATTTCGTTCATATAATGATAGATGGAGTGAGTAAAAGCTAAGCAAAAATATTTAAAAGTTAATCACTTAGTATAGCTGTAAAATGGCTTATGGTCTGTACGATAAAAAACTATCAAATGTAATTTGTGTAAAGAGAAATTTATGAAACACTTCAGACTTTAATGAAAACAAACCTACTACATGTCAAAATTTGACAGATACAACCAAAACAGTACTTACAGGGAAATTTATAATTGTAAATACATGTATTAAAATAAGAACAAGTGACACAAAGAACTGAATGATCCTATTGGAATAAAACAGAAGATAATTTTTAAAAATTTAGACATAAATGAATAAATGCATTAAAAACACATAAATTAAAAATAGAGAAACTATCTTGCAGCTTAAAAACCTGACGTTGACAAGAAACAGAGTGGGGAGAGGAAAATTAAATTATTTAGAATTACAATATGAACTTAATCTTGTTTCTACTTGCTTCTTTCTCTAATAGGTATTCATGTAGAAATATATATGTCAAATATATTTTCATAAGTATGTAGGCATATATAATTCCAAAGACACAGCAGAGATTAAAGCAAAAATAATATACAAAATTGATTAGTTACACAGTTGGAAAAAGCATAAATAGATACACTTCAAAAAGAATATAAAATGAAAATCAACATAAGAAAAAAAGAGAACACCAAAAGCCATTAATGTAATTAAAATAGGAATAGAAGGTTGGAATATGCAATTATTAAGCTTGAGTTAATAGATATGAAGAATGATTTGGTACAATTTTTATTTTCATTCATTTATTTCTATATTTCTTAGTTGCAGAAAACAGAAATTGACCCTGGCATTTAAAAGTACTGGTTGTATTAAACTTCATTCCCCAGACCAATGGAATTTATTACTTTTGGTGAAGAGTGGGCTAATCAAAAAGGGTAACAGGTCAGTTTTTTCCCCGTTCACAAGTCATTGTTTCACACTTGTTTTTATTAGTTGTTGCCCACTGTCCTGATTCACCCTTATCCTGTGGTCAAGTATGACCATTTCTAAATTTGTCCAAAAATATTTGCACAAAGGCAAATTTGTCCCACCTGGTATTTGTGGTCTTTGTTTTTCTTCCACATGATTTTCTTTGTGCTTATTTCTTCTGAACTTAACCCTGTTTGTGCTTGTTCCCATCTCTAACATTTACTCATGGAGAAATGTTAGGCGCAAGCCATGATAGCTCTTACAGTTTACCCACAGAAGTGTGAGGTCAAATAGTCTTTAAATATAACCCACTTATTTACCAACGTCTTTAGGGACAATAAATATTATGCAAGAGATTATCTGGTAAATGACATTTTTGTCAAATGTTAGGATCCCAAGAGAAATGTATCAAATTATGAAACTATATAACAGTTTTAAATATGATGGATGTGTCCTGCAAGCATAGTTTCTGTACTACTTAATTGTTCTGTTAATTTTAGGTTAAAGACTACAATAAAGTATACGAAATTCTCTTTCCAACATTGAACACTAAATACACAAGGAATGTGGCAGTATTGTGAACTGCCTCTATTTTGTCCCCTGAAGTTTGTCCCCATATTATTAACTTGGAATTCTCATCTTTAAATATGCATTTTTTTTGAGAATGACTATAGAAGGAGTATCTCAAGAATTTTGCTGTTCTAATGTCCATATGTGTTTTTCTTTTCTTTTCTCTTTTCCTTTCTTTTCTTTTTTCTTTTCATCCCTTTCCTTTCCTTTCTTTTCTTTTCTTTTTTTTTTTGAGACTTTTTTTTTTTGTTTTTAAGGAACCGTTATTTTTTTGTTTTTAAAGGAACCGTTATTTAGAACACCAACTTGTGAAGGATAAACTCCATTTGTGAGAGAAAACACAGAGCGGAGGTAGCCCTGAAGCTGAGGAACAGCTTTGATTGCTGGAAGAATTTTCGAGTCCACAGTTTTCAGATTAACTTTGCACTGCTCTGTAATCTCCTATTTCTCTTTCCCTGTGACAAAGACCTCACCTTCCTGGCGTCTGGGTGTACGCAGCTTCTTCTTCTTGAAGGAAGCATCAGTGAGACGTTTTGGGATTTTTCACATTGCTGATATCGATTTTGGTGCAAGTGGCAATCACAAATTTCTGGTGTGTTCTACACAGAGGAATTCAATTGAGGGCCAGAGATCTGGTTACAAGTAGCAAGCCACTGCTCGGTTTCTTCAGGAAAACCACCCTCTTGCCTCTTTGGCACCCAGTGAGGATGATCAAAATGGCACCAGGAGTGATGCTAGCTCACAGTTTGCTCACATGCTGACTGACAGGTTTTTTGCTGTGGCTCAACAGCTTCCTGAGGCATGCCTTCAGTAGGATAATACCCAGGCATTTTGCAAATTTTAACTACTTGGGTACCACCATTCTTGTCACCAACAACTGGTTTCCTGACAGTAGCCAAGAACCTTCTCCTTTTGCTTTTCAACCTTGGTTTTAGCTGCTCAATATTTCCTCTTGTACACAGCCTTTCTGGAATCCAGAGCCAATCAGGAATGCCTGCCACTTCCTTCTGACTAGGACAGGGCTTCGGCTGCCATAGGTTTTCCCCCTCTTCTGCATTTTAGCCTTCTCAACCTTGCCACCAGCATCAGCTTTCTTGGCTTCAGGTTAATATCGGCTTTTTCACCCACCATCTTGCAAGATGGAAAAGAGCTCGAGACAATGTTTTTTAACTTTGTCAGCACTATAGGGGTCTCTGCAAGATCTGGACTAGTGACAGCTGGAGAGAATAAAAGGCTGAATGGGAGAGCCCCTGCACCAAAGATCAACCTCATCTTTGCAGGTCTATATATACTCTACCAGCATCTTATTAGTAAACCACCCCCAAACCCTAAAAACCTGGATTTAATTTAATTTAATTTGAGTCTCTACACAGAAGTACTTCACAGTGAAACTGGACACTCCACGGGTAAACATGAGGTAAGTACACTTGTCATTAGATAAATCAGCACCTATTGTTACAGATAGCTTAGTTGCCTAAAAATGAATTAATTAATTTAATTTGAATAGAGAATGCCTTCATCTTTCTGCACATTTACATGCTTAGAATGTCAAGCATGGATGTGAATTCCAAAGGAAATGCTGTTGTATATTTTTTTTGCAGAGAAGCAAAAGCTGCTTTTCCCATTCCTACTATAAGCTGCTTTGAACATCATTTCCAATGAATGTGCCAATTTGGTGAATGGTGTGAGCCAAGGTCTACTGATTTCAAAGCCAGCTCACATCACTGCAAATATTTCATTTCTGTTTTTTGCATGCAGGATCAAAATGATGAAAGCTGACTTGTTCTCTTATGATCTAGAAAAGACTTAGTTTTGGGTCAAAACTCACTGACAACTTTACCAAATGTTTTCTTCATGTTGTGTTTTCCCTTACTCACTTACTCACTCACTCACTCACTAACTCACTTACTCACTTGGAGAGCTTGAATTCATTACTATCAATCATTGCATGTACCTTGCTCTACTCAGCTGGTAGTTTTGAGGACCAGAACTGTCGTATTGGAACAAGGGACTGGCAAGGGCTATTTGGGGGTTGGAGGTCAGGACAGATCTCCAGCCTCGGGAAAGCTTTTGAACCAGAACCCCAAGGCAAAAGCATAGTCATGAGAATCGAGCAATTACTATGCAGAAACGAAGATACTAAAGAAAAAATTGTAGCCCAAGTATATGAGCAACGTAGACCAATGAAAATGTGTTCCCTGAAGAGGTGTAAGCCTACGGATAGCTGAATGCCTGCAAATCCTGGTTCCAGTCCTGGACTTTGCTTAGTTCCTGTCCAACTACAGGTCCTCATAACATTTCTGGAATCACAGATTATCTAGAGTTTCCAGTGAATACTGTGGATGTCAAATCTACAATTCCCTTTATTAAAGGAAGCTGGAGTCATATTATTTTAAGCAAAAAAACACTGGGGCTTTAGAGAGCTCTGGTTCCAGATGGTGACATAGGAAGATCCTGAACTCCCCTCCTTCACGGACACACCAAATCCACACCTATTTATGGAACAATTCCTCCTGAAGAAGAAAAAACTCTCAGGTTTAAAAATTCAGCTATCCTATGATAGGGATAAAATAATATCTAAATAACTTAAGCTACCTTAATCTTCCCTGCCAAAAAAATCTCTAATGACGGAAGAAATACATTCATTTGGCTTGACTTCTATGTATTAATCAAAACATCAGATAATTGTAAAACTTTTGATTTGCATTTTGTCCTTTGTGTATAGACCTACTGTTCAGTTTTTTAACATAAAAATTGTCCCCTCACCAAAGTTATATTCTCAACCTTTCTGCCCTTCCTTATACTGTCTTCATTCAAAACATTCAGAGAGCACAATTCTTTCCCACCAAGTAAAGGATGCCTACCTCTCTCTAACCTCATCCTCTTTCAAGCTCCAGTACGTTATCTCTAACCAGCTTCTGTCATCTCCCACCTCAAGCTGCCTCAAAAAAGCAGCTTATAATTTATCTCTTTCTGACAAATTTATTATGTAAATAAAAGCACATTAGTACATTTTTCATAATTTAGGTGACTTTTTATTGTGGTGTCAAAAATGGGCGTTCCTATGAAAGGTTATTTTCTCCTTGACCACCTATGCAACATTACCATAAAGATATATGGGTCAGGTGATCAATTGTACAGTATGAATTCAGCTGTTTCTGCCATGGTCCATTGGTTTGATAGGTTTCTTTCTTTAAACTATAGTTATTATTTAACATAATAATACAATTGCTTTGGCAACATATGAAAGGGTTAAATATGCAAAAACGAAGGAAGGAAGGAAGGAAGGAAGGAAGGAAGGAAGGAAGGAAGGAAGGAAGGTGCCTGTGAGAGAGGGAGAAAGGGAGAGAGGGAGAGAGGGAAGAAGGAATTGCCTGAACTTTTTATGCTATCTGTCCACTTTCAAACTGGCTGGCTGTAGGGAAGATAAACAGCAGAAGAAACAGATAACTGAAGTTGAAAAGAAAGAGAAAAGTCCCTTTGTCCTATTGTTGCTTAGAGGTTTTAGAATTAGAAGATAAATAGAAGGTACTTTAAAAATGATTTTAGATACATGAATTTGGGTTTTGGTCTCCCAGCACATGAGTCACTAGTGACTCCTATCTCAGGATTTCTCAACAATACCCCTAAACTGTGACAACCAAAAATGTTTTCAGATTCTGCCAAATGTCTTCTGAGGGGCAAAATCGTCCTGCATGGGAAATCACTGCTTCAAGTGAAGGCGAGTCTTAGGGAAGGCTGTGGCTTCAGCCCATTGTTCAGATGAGCACTTCGCCATCCGCTTTGCACCTGAAGTACTTAGAATACATATATAATCATGCTTAAAAATCTATCTCCATAGATTTACATGTAATTCCTCTGTGTTGCATCCTGGTAAGAGGTATTAGGTACTTTAAAATTCTATGAGTCTAGCATATAGCCAGGGTTTAAAACCCTGGCTTGGAGACAGTTTCGCTGGCCCTAATATGAGACCTCGGGCTAATGAAGAGACTGTTTTTCTGTACTCTAAAATCCTTGAAATTTCGGAGCATTATATTCACAGCACATGTTTCATTCTCATGAATTTATGCATTGAATATCTTCTGTCAGCACAAAATAAATCACCGAAATCTATAAACGTTTCCAAAATACCAGGCATCCAGTTTATTTTGCATGGAAGGATATCTTGAATTAAATTTACTGATGCGTTAAGTATTAGGTAAAATTGTCTATATGGAACAAAACTTTCCTTACTACTTGTATAGGACCTCACTTTATCTAGTGTTAAGGCAATGCAGGAAGCCAACTTCCTAACACATGTTTAAAGGTGCAGTTGGGTGGATGAACAATACATGTGAATATAATGGAGCAGCCAACTTACTTTTTGTCTAAAAGACCCCAACTGCATTTCTTTGACAAATGCTCAAACCATTGTTTAAAAAGCAATAAAAATAGATAAACACAAATCTCAAAGGCTATTTATTTCATAGCCAAAGATCTTAAAAATAATTATTTGAAATCAACATGATCTGTGAATTTAGTCAATTCACATGTTGAATCCATTTCTCCATTTTATTGGATAAAAATGTGACCTGTCCCCATTTTTTATCTAGTGACCCTAAATTTTGGGACTACATGTATTGATATTTTGTTTCCTAACATATTTTCAGCTTCTGCTCTAAATCTCCTCTGAAGTTCTTTGTTTACCTATTGCTTCTTATTTGGATGATCAGCCAACATTTATAAATAGCTAAAAGCCTCTAAGTTATTAGAATAGCAAAAATTTTAAGAGATATTTCAGAAAGCATGAGAATGTTTAAGTGCAATGTCAATCTTCTGGAAAAAATGATGGTTATTTAATGAAGATTCCTCTAACTGTAATAAGTTTTGAGGGTTAGTAAAAAATAAGTGTATTTTAAAGTATAATATGCATTTTAAAAACCTTTAGTATTCTTTTATGTGAAACATACAATCTGAAAATTAACAATGAGAGTACCCAGTCCAGAGGCTTGACACCTACTGTGTGGTATTCCAGATGAGTTTATTGATGTCATGCTCAAACTGCTGCCATAGAAGCGCTAAATTAATGGTATTGAATCAAGTGATTGATCACAGAGTACATATACATTCTTAATATTTGCATATTTGCAAGCACCACTGTAATAACACATGTGAGATTCTATCAGATCTTTATAATTAAAGAATCATGAAAATTAATTTCAGTCAAAAGGTTACTTATAAAAAAAAATAAAGAGTTTGAAGTCCACATTTGGTTGATAGAAGTTAAATACAGGTCTTAAATAAAAATATATCAATGCTATAAAATGTTCGTAAGTGGAAATTCTGTCAGTTTTTATTGATAATAAGAAGTCTATAAAACTTTGTTGAGAATTCTTGTCCATTTTGATTCCCCATTTTCTCAATTCCAGTAATACTGTTAACTTGAAATGCGTAACTTAAATCTTTTTTCATTATTTTGTTTTTTATAGTGTTATTTCAGATGTATAATAAAGTGATTCAACAATTCCATATATCACTTAGTGTTCATCAGGAGAAGCGCACTCCTTAGTCTCCATCACCTGTTTAACCCAAATCCCCACTCCCCTTCCCTCTGGTTAAAGTTTTTTTTCTTTTTTAAATCTTTATTAAAATATTCTTTAGTTAATATACTATTTGTTATTGTTTTATAGTTTCAGTATGAAGCCCCACAGAAGGGGATGAATATCCTGACTTTGTGAATTTTGGAAATTTGAACCGATATGCAATCTCACAGAGAAAAAATAAGTAGAAATCAACTCTAATCTTGAAGATCTACTAAGCTATACTAAGTATAATTATATTGATTCTTATGTTTTGTCACTTATGTAATGTAATATATGTTGTCTCCTTGTTAATATTTATTTTCTGGTGTAAACAAAGCAAATATAATTTGGTTTCAATAATTTCAGTTAATTTTACAAAGTTAATTATTGTGTAAATGATTAATGTTTAATTATATATGCAAATGATTCTCCTTTAACATGTTGCTTCCCATGTATAGTGGAAATAGCATTTCACATGGAAACATAATATGATAGGAACATAATCCTGTTTCTGGACACCGGTAGTAACTTCGCTCTTCAGAAATGATACTAGTGAAGGTAGGCAGCAATAGCCTGAGCTTCTACTGCAGGTCTGGAATATCCAACATTCCCTCATAACTATTTCTGTCACAAAGCCTCTGTCCCTTTCCCAGGTCCCTTTGGCTCAGTCAGAAATTATCTTTCTACAATATCCAAAATATGATATGTGAACACAGTCTTCAGAATTTTAATTCTGGCTAATTAACTTTTGTGAATTAATGGAATTTTGGAAAACTGCTCACTATTGTCTTTTTGCACATTAATTTTCCTAAGAAACTAAGTAGCCATGGCCTTCAGGAGTGATTCTGTCCCACACCACTTTAGTCAACACGACTGTGCTTCTCTGGGAAGGTGTTCTTTCTTGTGAAGAGTTGCTCTAAAAGTGAAAAAGAAAGCAGAATTGTTATTTTACCTTCCTAAACACTTACTTGTTCATTAACACATTCAGTGAGTATTTATTCTAGGCTGTATGGTACATGATACATTCTAGGCTTTATATCAGTGAATACAAGTGATGATTCTTTTCTTCGTGGAACTTAGTCTGAGTCTCCCTTTTGTAGCATCTCTACTCTGTGTTTTGTTTTATTTATTTATTTTTAAAGATTTTATTTATTTATTTGACAGAGAGAGGGAGAGCACAAGCAGGGGGAGTGGGAGAGGGAGAAGCAGGCTCCCCACTGAGCAGGGAGCATGATGCAGGACTTGATCCCAGGACCCTGGGATCATGACCTGACCTGAAGGCAGATGCTTAACCGACTGAGCTACCCAGGTGCCCCACTACTTTGTGTTTTAGACTCAATTTTAGTATCAGCAGTTACTGGTTGTGACCCAAATTTAACTTTCTGTGATTTGTTGAGAGATATTTTTTTTTTTTCTTTTTAAACATGTCACTGTTGAGATGGAGTTTTTCACCTAAATATGATTCTGTAAATGCGAGGATAATTGATTTGTAATTGAAATCATTCTTTACACCTGAAAGTTTGAGGATCGGTATTATGATACTTATTGGTGAGAAACTCAAAGCTATCCCTTCGAGTTTCAGGAACAAAGCAAAGATACCCCTTCTCACCACTCCCTTTCAACACGTGTGGGAAGTTCTAGCTAATGCAGTGAAACAAGAAAAGGAAATACAGGTTACCCAGATTGGATACAAAGAAACAAACTATCTTTGTTTGCAGAAGACATGATCATCTATGTAGAAAATCTGAAAGAATCTACAGGAACATCTTAGAACTAATGAATGATTATAGCAAGTTTTTAGGAAACAAAGTTAATAAACAAAAATCAATCACTTTCCTATATACCAGCAATGAACAAGTGGAATTTGAGATTAGAAAAACAGAATAGTATTTACATTAACATCCTTCAAAATGACACTTAGTTATAAATTTAACAAAATAAATAAAAGATCTATATGAAGGAAGCTACAAACTCTGATGAACAGAATCAAAGAACAAATAAGTAGATGAAGAGATATTTCATGTTCTTTGATAAGAAGACTCAATAGTTTCAAGATGTCACTTCTTCCTAACTTAATTATACTTCAATGTAATTTCAATCAATATCCCAGCAAGTTATGTTATTGTCGTTGACACATTGATTCTAAAGCTTATGTAGAGGCAAAAGATCTAGAACAGCCAATACAATATTGAAGAAGAACAAAGTTGGTATAAAGCCACAGTAATCAAAAAAGTATGGTATTGGTAAAAGAAAAGACAAATAGATCAATGGAACAGAATAGGGAGCCCAGTGGGCTTTCAATATTTATTTTTAAAGAATATAGGAAGGAAAGAAGGACTATAGACAAAAAAATATAAGAAGGAAGGAAGGAAGGAAGGAGGGAGGGAGGAGGGAAAGAAAGAGGAAAGAAAGAAAGAAAGAAAGAAAGAAAGAAAGAAAGAAAGAAAGAAAGAAAGAAAGGAAAGAAAGAGAAAGAAAGAGAAAGAAAGAAAGAAAGAAAGAAAGAAAGAAAGAAAGAAAGAAAGAAAGAAAGAAAGAAAGAAAGAAAGAAAAGAAGGAAGGAAGGAAGAGAGGAAGGAAGGAAGGAAGAGAGGAAGAGAGGAAAGAAGGAACGGTCTTGCCCAGTGCCATGCATATATCTGTGCAGTGCTATGAATTGATAAAATTTAATTAGATGGTTTTAACATCTGCCTGAAATAAAGAGATCTTGTCAATGATCACCTTTATTTTTCCCCCACCTGCCCTAAGACCCCTGTGCTCCTGGAGTCAATGATCACCTTGAAAGCGCACCTTCATTTATAGAGAGGACAGTCAGGTACCACATACCAGCAATTTTCACCCAAGGTATTACAAGTCACAGTTATGTCCCAAGAAATTTGCTGTCATTAATATTTACAATACCTAAGCATACAAAAAATTACTTAAAAAATAAATTAGAGCAGATTAAAAATTCTCTCTCTAACATGTACCATTCTCATTCATGTGCTGATATATTTTCCAGAGAGAAAGGAGTGGAGAAGCACCATACATAACCCTGGGTTCATCCATGAGGGATCCTTGTACACATGAAGTCCCTTCATGTATGTAGTTGTGGAAATAGAAAGAGAGAAGTACTGATGTTTCTCCCTGTATGCACTCTTCCAGAGAGGACAAAATAGGAGTTCTATATGACTCCCGGAGCGTACGTTGTAGAACAGAAATGAAAAATGTGGGGAAAAGTGGCCAATGGAACATTAATTGGCCAGAGTCCTCAGAAGATTTCCATAACTTCATTCGGGCCTGAAATGAAAAGACGGAAATTCACTTTTGAAATTATTTCCAACATCAGCTTAAGATTTTCATATAAAATCATGTGTAGAACAAGATGCTGCTCAGGATGTTGTTATAAAGATAAATATCTCAAGCAATGAGTGGAAATCAACTAGGGCCAGCCCTAATTTGCCAAGCTTATGAATCTTTTGATTAGTACTTTATATTCAAGAAAATGTTATTCTTATTTATACAAAAGAAAGTACAGCAGGAGGTTAGGCAAATGGATTTGGACATTTGGTATGTAATGTATGTGTGTTTGTACATGCAAGAGACATACAGATGGTATAGAATGTGGTTAGAAAAGTTTAAACAAAATGTATTTCAAGTTTGCATTAGAATAAAATATTAGTAAGAGATTTTCATAAAACCAAATGAGAAAAGTATTTTTAATGCTTATGATTAAAATATTTTAAGAACATGTTAGAAGTCACACAGTCGCATTTTCCAGAAAGCGTTAAGATTTGTAAATATTAAGTATCCCCAAAATATTATATTTAAAGAAAATAAAGTGCAGTTCATATTATTTGTAATTAATTTCAGTTGTGAGAAACAGAAAATCCAAATTACAATACTTACACAAGACAGAAATTTATTTCACTCAGACAAAAATCAAATCTGCAGTTTGGAAGATTAGGACTGGGATGGTTTCTGACAGTCTCAAGGAGCCGAAGACCTTTTTTTTTTTTTTTTTTTACCAGCCATTTTTAACATGTAGCTTCCACATCATGGTCCAATGTAACTTCCTGAGCTCTCGTTCTCCAGTCTACAATCCAGCCAACAGAAAAGAGAGGACGACAAAAGAGAACGTACCCTTACTTTTAAGGACATGTTGGAAATCATATACACCAATACCACTTACATTCCTAACAATCCCTATTGCAAGGGAACCTGAAGTATGCATTTCCTTATTCTGAGAAGCCATGCTCCCAGCTAAATACCAGGCCAACTATTCTATACAAGGAAGAATGCCTGCTTGAGTACAACCTGCAGCCTTTGACACACATTCTAAATGGCCCTGAAGTCACAAGTTGAAAGTGTAGTCATTTCCTGCTTCATGAGCAAAATTAGGATTCTCCACCATCATCCTATTTTGTATTGCAACAGATGTTTTAACTTCCATGTTAGACAGCCAAATGCACACTTAAACAGAAAACTTTTATATGTGCATCAAAAACAATGGCCTATAGAATTTTTTAGGAAACTTTTTTATTTTGGAATTTTGGATTTAGAGAAAGTTTTCAAAGAAAGTGTACAAAGTTCCCCATCTCCCCCTCACGTTGTTTCCCCTACATGTTATCATCTTACAGTACATGGCACATTGGTCACAATTAAAAATTCGCATTGATAGATTATTATTAAATAAGTGCATACTTTATTTGGATTTCACTAATTTTTCCACTGATGTCTTCCTATGTGTGTGTGTATATATATATATATATTCCAGGATCTAATCCAGGATATCACATTTCATTTAGTGTCATATCTTCTTAGTCTCCTCTGGTCTGTGACAGTTGCTCAGTCTTTCCTTGTTTCTTATGACCTGGACAATTGGAGGAGTGCTGGTCAGGTATTTTGCAGAATGTCCATCAATTTGTTTTTCTCTAAAAATAAGATTGGGCTATGAACTTTGGGAAGAACGCCACAGAGATGAAATGACCTCATCGCATCATCTTAGGAGTATATGCCTTAAAATGTTTAAATAAAAATTCCCCCCAGAATGGTCTCATTGAAAATATTTCCTGTCTGGTTTAATTAAGTATCAATATTATAAGAATGGCCTTGAAGTGCACAATACAGAAAGTCAGTTTTAATCCTGGTACACAATCCGGATTTTTAACAAAGTTTTATTTAATAGAATTATTTTTAGAGATTTTTTTATATAACAAAAAAGACAAAAATTAAATTGTATGATATTGTCTAGAATAATGTACTACCAAAGCGGTTTAAAGAGCTCATTATAGTAACTAGATTAAATATTTCTCCTATAATCTTTTTTTCTGGTAATTCTCTTAGTAAAGAAGCTCTGCACAAACAGCAAACACTAAGTAATTAGTCAAAACCTGTTCAAATTATGATGTATTCTATGTTAAAGTATTCAACTTATCTATAATATCCTCCTCCTCGTTATCATCTTCATCATTATATAACTGTAATTCTCATCTTACCACCATAAATTTAAAAATGTTATCAGATGATAACTAGAGAATCAGATAGACAGTGTCTTGATTAATTGCCTTTTGTCTGGATTTTTCCCAGAAATGTATAAACTAATGTAATAATTACTATAGGCTCAATAAATTTGCCAAAAATCAATGAAGGATCATAGTTTTTCTTGGTCTCTCTAAAGTGGGCAATTTTATGGTGACTGCTGGATAGAAGGTGAAATGTCTCAAGTACTTTGGGAGATGAACCAAGACAGGCTATGATCCTGATGCACAGGATGAGCAATTCTCATTCCCAACCAGAACCTGAGTCTAAATAGCTCCTGTTTCTAAATTATAAGGGTCGTTATCTGAGTTATTCTGAATACTCTTCTTCACTTCTTTACCACATTGCTACTAATGTACATATGACTGATTACCAATTATATTTTATAAGTAAAAAGTACATTTTTATTATCAATCATTTAACATATTATTCAACCTTAATAGTTGAGACAGTTTATATTTAAGAAGTACAGTGAATTAGCTTAGATTTAGTGCTCATGATACATTATAGGCTATTTGTTGAGATTACTGCATAAAAGTCAAATTTTTATATTAATATTAAAATCTAGTATAATCCATATTTAAGAAAGGAAAAATAAGGAGACTTAAAGGTCGAGTAGAGTTATAACCATGTTTTCTTGATCTAAAAACTTTGCCTTCCTTTACTATTAATCCTTAATAATTAAAAAAAGAAAATTATACATACAAGAAGAAAATCACAGGGTCTACAGAAAATTTCATTCATATAGCATTATTTTGTACATGACCAAACACTTTTTTTTTTAGTTGAGCACCAAGTTCTCTTTCTTTATTTTTTTTAATTATGTTATGTTAATCACCATACATTACATCATTAGTTTTTGATGTAGTGTTCCATGATTCATTGTTTGCGTATAACCCCCAGTGCTCCATGCAGAACGTGCCCTCTTTAATACCCATCACCAGGCTAACCCATCCTCCCACCCCTCTCCCCTCCAGAACCCTCAGTTTGTTTCTCAGAGTCCATTGTCTCTCATGGTTCATCTCCCCCTCTGATTTCCCCCCCCTTCATTCTTCCCTTCCTGCTATCTTCTTTTTTTTTTTTTTTTTTAACATATAATGCATTATTTGTTTCAGAGGTACAGGTCTGTGATTCCAACAGTCTTACACGATTCACAGCGCTCACCACAGCACATACCCTCCCCAATGTCAATCACCCAGCCACCCCATCCCTCCTACTCCCCACCACTCCACCAACCCTCAGTTTGTTTCCTGAGATTAAGAATTCCTCATATCAGTGATGACCAAACACTTTTGAAATACAATACATTTTTATCTCAGTTATTTTTAAACTTCTTTAAAAATTATATTGCTCATCTTTCATCTTTATAACATATTGATTTCTTTAAATACCATTATGTTTTCTAAATACAACTTTACTAGGATGAGAAGCAACTGAGTATAGCCATTTTGGTACTTCCCAAAACACAGATTTGCATAAAGGTAGCCTGTAAGAATATTAGTAGCCTCCTGTCTTCTTTTGTGTTCACAGAATAATAAAACATTTGGATATCCAATCTCTGTTGGCTTTATGAAACATGTAACCGGTATATAAATTTTAATATAAATATAATGCACAATATTCTTGGAATATATAATAATAAGCCTTTAAAAAAGCATGATGAGTTATTTAAAAAAGAATGCGAATAATCCCAGGACAAATGAGGTCCTATCAATTGCAAACACTCAGGTATTCCTCAGGCACTCCTTGAAAGCTTCTGCTTGATCTGTACTGTGTATATGCAGGAGTCTGCCCCTGTCTTCTCAAGACAAAATGTAGTTAGTTCTTCTAGGTGCTTTGTATGAATTCTGACTTTCTTCTTCATACATGTGAGGTGAAAATAATTAGATAATCTTGACATGTAGACTTTAAAAGCAGAAATCTATTTATAGGGACACAGTATATCTCTCCTTTCCCAATGGAAAGAATACCATCAAGTTGCCAAGTCAGCAGGGAGTTGGCCACCAGCTGGTACTCTTCAGGCTTCCTCTACTCAGTTGCTTGGTCTCCAACAGGCTAACTTGGGTTTATTCACACGGTGTCTGGCTTTCAGGCTCCTGAAAGGAGTGAAAGGTGTAATACGCAATCACTTTTCAAGTCGCTGTATCACATTTTTTTCCTGTCCCATTAACTAAAGGAAGTCACCTGGCCAAGCCCAGATTCAAGGGGTAAAAATAAACTTGATCTCTTCATGAGGGAAGAGCAAAGTCATATTCCAAGGAGGGCTGCATGCAAGGATTGGAATAATTGGTGGTCATTTTCAGACTCCACCACATATCCCAGTCCTATTCCAATAGGTCTTAGTCTCATTAAAAGGTAAGGTATGATAATTACATTTGCTACAGACTATCACTTAAGTTGGTCCCCGGATCAAATATGAGGTGCGACTGAGAAAGTTTCTTAACCTCAACTCCTTGGCAGGTGATGTATGCACTACTGTATGGAGGATTAGCTCTTAATATTTGGGTTTTCAACTTAATTAAGTAGCTAAAATAATAAACTATTTCTTCCCTTATAAATAGTAAATCTAACATAACTTTACTTCCACTGGGTTGTAAGTTCTTGTCTCTGCCACTTCTTTCAAAATGGCAGCAGCATATTTTGAAGCTTTAGCTTTGATAAAGACAAGAATCTTGCTTGGCACAACTAGACTAAAATATCCCACCCATATTTTCCAAAATTAGAAGGACTTCAGAGTTTCCATAACTTTGGATGCCAAAGGTTAACCATGAGAACCACAGGAATTTTCACAGTAATGACAACATGCTTGATCCAGAGTTTTTATTTAGTAGCTCAAAATTTCATTTGGTAAGATGTTTTGAAAATGCATTTTTTCATAGGAAGCAAACATCAAATATCTTTTTTTCCTAAACAAATCAATGATGTTCACAGCATAATTATATTTTAAGAACTAAAGCTCTTTTCTTAAAAGTATAAAACTTTAAAAAATAATGTGCCTTCTTTTCTTTGAGTCCTTCTTTTAAAAATATATCACACTACGCGAGTCTCAAGAGGATGAGTCAACATGTTTAAGCTAGTATAAAGTATTTTAGGCAACCCAACATGCATGTGGGGTGGCGGTAAAAATACTGAAGTTCCTATGCACTGCCTTCTTGACACAAATAGATCACTAAAATGGACTGTGGACAGGTCAGAGCAAAAATAAAGCAGTCCCAAAGCTGCAGATATATGATTAGGGGGTTGTATGGTAAATTTAATCTCTTTTCTACAAGTCGCCAGGAGTCCACAAACATGTTTACTTGATGTAAAAATAGATGAGTTGGCCTCTGGCAGCCATATTACTTTAATGTAGACTTAACTGCTAGCGCATGGTTCCTTTCCATTGGAAACAAGCAAACCAACCAACCAAACCAAACTGATGTCAATTGTAAAGGACACGGATTGCATATGAGGCACAAGAAGATAAATGCTAACTATGTGGGAGGAGGGAAGGGAGGCAAAATTAATATCTGGGGCTCTGGAGTCAGAGAGATGGCATATAAATCTTAGCTGGGTCTCTTGTCATATGTAGGAAAAGTGCACTCACTATCCTCAGTAACTTCACTAATTTATTGATTTACTAGTTATTCCCTCCACAAGAATGAAAAACTGAGTGAACCTTGTCCTTTTCCTTACCTAATGCATAATGGGTCTCATCAGAATTTTTACAAAAAATGTTTTTAAGGTCTACATTTGTAATTTTTAAAAAAAGTTTTTAAAAATTTAAAAAAATTATATGAAGGGAGATCATGACCGTTAAATATTTTTAGAGCTTTGAGATGTCAAGAAAAACTGAATTATGTAGAATTAATTTTTCTATATGAAGAACTACATATTTTATTTTTATTCTTTTTTATTGAGATATAATTGACTTGTAACACATTAGTTTCAGGTGCACAAGATAATGATTAGACATTTGTATATATTGTGAAATGTTCACCACATTAAGTCTAGTTAACATCCATCACCATACAAAGTTACAAACTTTTTTTTTGTGATAAGAACTTTGAAGATGTGCTCTCTCAGCACAAAAAAGTTTCAAATAAACAATACAGTATTATTCATGATAGCATGTTGTACATAACATTCCCAGGACTTACTTATTTTATAACTAAAAGGAACTGCATACTTTATATGATCAAAATTAATAAAATTCTACCATTGTTCCAAGTTAAGCAGTGTGTCATATTCACAAAGAAAAAGATCTTACTTAAGGGACTTTGCAAGTGGTTTCCCATTCTTCATTCAACATAGTACCTAATCTTGATTTCAAATAGTAATTGGATTGTTATACTTCTTATTTTAGAGAGAAGTTGAGATGTAGAAGGAGATGAGGACAGATATAAGGGAGGAAGGAGATGTAGAGAAGGAATAGAGTTTGAGGCCAGATACAGGTCGAAATGGAGATAGGGATACAGGGCAAAGCCAACAGAAATGTAAACATTGTTATAGATATGACACTTCTAAACACATAAGCATATGTTATTAAAATGTTTAATAACATAAGAGAACCTGGACAACTGAAAATTTTCTACTGTTTCACTCATATGATCTCATCTCCCTCAAGGGTGTTCCTCCCCTGACTTCTTGCTAAACTCAAATTGCAAACCAAGGGTTGTTAAGTCTTAAGAGTATTTTAAGAGACCATTTTTGAGCAAATATTCCCAAAGCAGCTGAAGTTCAGCTGACTCCTTTTGCTAATTCTCTATGAAATTCCTGCCCTCCTTCTCCCAAGTGAGCACACTCTTTCAGGGTTGTTCTCAAACCTCAGCCTTCTAAATCAAGGCTTATGTCTTTCTGCACTCTAGTTGATTTTCCTCAGTATCTAGGCTTACTATGCTATATTATTATATTTATTATTATATAATTCTTATTATTAGTATTTCTTATTGAAGTAATGATAACATTGTCAGCTTTTTGTTCCAATGATATATTTTCGAATTATTTTTTTCTGTATAACATATCTGTCATCATTATCAATTTCTACATCCAATCTTCTTTACCCAACTACTTCATCTTGTAAATCATTCCATGACAGACCATCCACTTCTATCAGTGCTGATAAAAAAAAAAAAAAATACAGAGAATTATTGGTTGAATCCCAATGAACACAGAGTCTCAATAGACATGTTTGAGTGATTCCACTCACCAAAACACAAATTCATAAACTGTTTCAGTTCCAAGTGGCTATGGCTATGTAATATATCATTACTTTGTGTGGATAGAAAGAAATACATAGGACCTCTACCAAAATACTTACAATTGCCCATGAGTTGCTGGGAATGTCCTAGTTTCTGTAGCACAAGAACAGATTGAGTATCCTAAATTTAACATGAAGAAATTACTGCTGAGATCATTAGAATGTCAAAGAGCCTCCATTGCAGAAGAAAACCTCCCTTCATGATTTATTCCTGCATTGGATTATCACACCTCCTTGGTAAAAGCCACAGCCTGGGTCTTTACTATCTAATATTTTCACGCTTTCTTATGTGTGTGTGTTTTATATCTTTCTGCTGAAAAGGAAAGAAGATCTTCATCTAGCACATGCTCATTCTCTCTTGGAGGTTTGTGCATGGAAAACGGACATCGTAAATCCTCAGGGGTACAAAGCATGTTCAAAGAACAAAGCAACAACCGAGAGCATGGTGTGGCCACCTGCTCATCCTTTCCTTCTCTCAGTGTCTCCCTGCTTGCCCCACCAGAAGGAACAAACAGAAACTTTTGTCCTTAGTGTAAACATAATTGGGTCATTTAAAAATGTAACTTAAAAGTTGTGCTTCCCCGTTCACTTATTTGTTCAAGTTATCAATAAATCAAGTCATAATCCACTAAGAGTGTCTAAGCTATTAAATGCTTTAGGTTTACTTTTCAGTGAACTCATGTTTTATTCAGATTCCTAGAGAAAAACCTTCATATTTGCTTTATCAATGGATAAACCATTCCTCTTCTCTCACAAAGTATTTCATTTAAACTTAAGAAGGAATTTTCAAAGTATGACAAAGATAAGCCAGCCAGAGGGCGGTTTTTATGTTGCATTGTAACACCGCACATTGCTAAAGATTGATTTCAACAGCATTGCTCATCTTTTTCTTAAAAAAAAGAAAATAGAACTGAAACTCTCTGGCCTTTAAAAGGAAAGAAGCATTTCTCCTCAATAAAGGAGTAGGTAGAAAAGAAGCAAATTATTGTATTTATTAAAGGAATCTTAGATGTGTCACCCATAAAAAGAGATGGTATGACAAATTTTAGGTGGCAAGCTGTTCAAACAAACAGATATCTCACATAGTTTTGTTTTCTGTTTATTTTAAAATGTGTTCAAGTCATTACATGACAGGCTGTTCACAATACCATTAAAGGATACTTCAAAAAGCAATTTTTCCTTGAATAGATGTTGGGCCTTGGAAAAGTATTCAGAGGGAAAAATAGATTCGTAAGCATATAGCATCATTAGTTTCCATCTTCATGAAAACAGTTTTATTTAGAATCCTCTTTAGACTTTTCAGTTTTAAAATATGTTTATTGTTTTGTAGACATAAAATGAGAAAAAAAGACTCTTAAGACGTTGGAAAGAGAAAACAAGAATATATTTTAAATTGATAGGTTAAGTTTTTTTATAGACCTTCTGATTTTAGAATTTAAATGTCCCTCATGAGTTAATTAGTGAAGTACTTTGAAATTTAAAAAATAATTTATTAATTATATCAGAAAAATAAAAAGATGCATTTGTGAAGTTAGTAGCAGGACTCATTACTCTGAAGATATAGTTAGGGTCAGAGAAGTCTCAAATTTGAAAGGCAGTAATTAATAGAGTGATGTTTCTGAGTAGGCATGAAAGGATGAATTCCAGAACACAATTAAGAGATTTAGCCTTAGGGAAAAAAGAAGGACCTTTCATTCCATTGTAGCCACGGGGAAACAAAGGATGAATGCAGGGACGCCTGGGTGGCTCACTTGGTTAAACATCTGCCTTTGGCTCAGGTGGTGATCCCAGGGTCCTGGGATCAAGCCCCACATTAGGCTCCCTGCTCAGCAGAGAGCCTGCTTCTCCCTCTCCCTCTGCTGCACCCCTGCTTCTGTGTTCTCTTTCTTTGACAAATAAATAGATAAAATCTTTAGAAGAAAAAAAAAGGATGAATGCACGTAAAAATATACTTACTTACCTTTAAAAGTTTTGGGGAAAGTAGAGGAAATTCACAGCTGTTACCATAGAAAACTATAGAGAGAATTGACTAAGTCCAATAGGAGTATTAGTGGATCTCGTTGTTGAAAGCCAGTTGGAAACCATGAAGTTATAGTTGTGCTATCAAAAATAGATGTAGATAAATCAGATAATTTGATCACCCAAAATTGGAATTTTCCTAGTCAATTCAATGGTAAGTTAGAATAAAAATGAATTTGAGAATAGTATCAAGAGAAAAAATAGTATACAGTGAAATCGAGGGTGAAAGATAATGAAGTGAATGCAGAAAAGAGGAGGAAAAAAAGCAGAAAGATCACAGCTGAAAGGTCCCTATGAGATCAAATATTAAATATTGTGGGTATTCCTGAGTGACAGGCATATATGGTCAGGATATAATAACTTTGAAGTTAATATTTCAGAAGGCTCACAGTGCTCAATATTGACAAGATACGTGGAATAAACAGCTCAAGCATAGTGAAGGTTAAGGTCACTGGCAAAAATTAGGTGAGTAAACAGCAAGCATCCTGGCTTTGGGTAGATTTATCAAGTGTATGTGAAGTTGTCAGGGATGATTCAACTGGTGGTGAAGAGTAAGACACAAAAGTATTCAGTGAACCAAAGGGAGAAATGAGTAGAGCTCAGAGGGATGATGAAGCAGAGAGGAAAGATTGCTAATGCAGAAGAGAGGAGATAAAGAAACAAAGTAACATTCTCCAAGAACGAAAATCCTCTCATGTTTTCACATACCTCAAAACATGATCCCTTCCTCAGTGTAGCAACTCTGCTCTATGTTGATAAGTTTGAGAATGACCCAGAAATGATCCCAAAAAGGAGAACCACTGTTGGAAGGACAAAATGAACAAAACAAAACAAAACAAAACAAAAAAAAACAAAAAACAAAACAAAAAAACCTGACAAATTATTGAGAAAAATGAAGATGTTTTATGAAGAACTGCACACTTTGATAAAGAAATTGTGTATAACTTGAGTGAAAGTGGATGCTTTTGGGCAAGTGGATTTTTATTTTTATGGACAGAGAATTTTGTAACACTGTGGGCAGGGATTTATCATTGCTTCACACTCGATTAAACAGCTGTCTAAAGGCAACAGAACTCTTTGTTGGAGAACTTGCCTGGACTGCATATGACCAATTGGCTGGGTATTTTGATGTTCAAGGAGAATATATTAAACTTTGGTACAGAAAGCATAGTGGCAGCTTCTGGAAACTAATACACTCATGCATTACTTTTGAATATCCCACACATGGTAATTAAGCAAAAATTCATTATTTGCACATGGCTTCTATATTATAGACTTGAGTCCGGATGGTCTTCCATTTTAAAGATTATTTGATTTGATTTTTTTTCTGTGAAAGGTTTAAGAAAACTGATTTTCATGTGAAGTGAACTGTGAATATATGAATAAATCATATTTTAAAACTTTCTGTGACTTAGTTTATTTAACTTAAGCAAGAACAATGGTGCAGTAGAATTGTGTTGTTCCAGATTTTTAAATACTAACTTCAACAAAAGTAATGTCTAGAAGCATAACGATTATAAAAGCTCCAGATAAAACATAATTAGCTTTTAAGACAGATAACCCTCTTGATACTAATGCCTTACCAGCAGCAAAAGAAGGTGCCTAGGTAACCATATAAAACCACATATATGATATATGTCATGATTTCCCCTAAAAAAAGAGAGACAGACATTTTGCCATCTTGCTTTTCTTTTTTTTTTTTTGGAGCAGGGGGAGGAGTGGTGCGAGGGGCAGAGGGAGAAAAAGAGAATCTTAAGCAGGCTCTACGCCCAATGCAGGGCTCATCTCATGACCTTGAGATCATAACCTGAGCTGAAACCAAGAGTTGGATGCTTAATGGACTGAGCCACTCAGGCGCCCCTTGCCATCTTGCTTTTGAGCCTCTCATATCATGGGCAATACTCTCAGCTATTTTATTTTGAATGACAAAGTGATGTAAGCAACTGACAACTTTATGTGAATGGATGTTTTTAAGTAAGGGTTACTTATTTTGGGTGAGCGTAATCTTTTTGCCTCATTATTTTCATTACTATTGTTTACATTCTTTAGGTGGCAGGAGCTATGGTAAACAGTAAGGAAGTTGCTCAAAAAATTAAAAATAGAACAATCATTTGATCCAAAAATCCAACTTCTGGGTATATACCAAAAATAAATCAGTATCTCAAAGAAATATCTGCCCTCCATGTTCATTACAGCGTTATTCAAAATAGCCATAATATGGACCAAGTGTCCATTGATAGATGAGTGGATGGGAAACATATGGTATATATTGGAATATTATTCAGCCTTAAAAAAGAGAAATTCTGCCATATGTGACAATACAGACGAAGCTGCGAACGTTATACTACGTGAAATGAGCCAGTCACAGAAGCACACATGCTGCATAATTCTACTTACATGATATACCTAAAATTGTCAAACTCATAGAGGAAGAAAACAGAATAGTGACTGCCAGGGGCTGGGAGGTCTGAGAAATGAAGAATTGTTGTTTAGTGGGCATGAAGTTTCAGTTATGTAGATGAATAATTTCTAGAGGTGTGTTGTACAACAAAGTTCTTATAGTTAATACTGTATCGTGCACTTGAAACTCAAGAGGGTATATCACATATTAAGTGTTATTTTTTTTTTTAAAGATTTTTATTTATTTATTTGAGAGAGAGAGAATGAGAGAGAGCACATGAGAGGGGGGAGGGTCAGAGGGAGAAGCAGACTCCCTGCCGAGCAGGGAGCCCGATGTGGGACTCGATCCAGGGACTCCAGGATCATGACCTGAGCCGAAGGCAGTCGCTTAACCAACTGAGCCACCCAGGCGCCCACATATTAAGTGTTATTAACACACAAAACAAAGGGATACTAAAAAACTTTGAGAGGTGTTGTATATGTTCATTACTTTGATTATGGTGATGATATCACAGGTATTTGCATATGCTCAAGTCCATCAAATTGTTCACATTAAATATGTGCAGTTCTTGAAATATATCAATTATGCCTCAATTACAATTGTAAAAATAATGAATGAAGAGGTAGAATTTAAGCTTTATTCAATATTTGAGACACTTGGTCTTATTGAGGTCATTTTCCATCTAGAGGTGTGAATCCACGTCCTTCTGCTTCCTCATTGCCTATTTGTAAACTTTATCCCTGGTGTTCTTTTTTAATGTTTAGGTCAATATTTCTTAACACATTTTTATCTTCCAAAAGGTTTTTCCTTGTCCCAATATCACAAAGATATTTTCTTATATACTTTTCATTAGATTTCTTTAGGTTTAGAATTTTATATGTATCGCTTATATCTTTCAACCATCTGGGGGTCACCCTAACATAGGAAGGAAGACAGGGATAACATTTATTTTTCTCCATGAAGTGACATAATTTCCTAAACCATCCATTAAAATTTTCGCTCAGAGATTTTGGTTTGATTTTATGTCAAGCTTCCATTTGTACTCTGATCTGTTTCTGACCCCTCTACTGTGTTATATTAACCTATGTGTTTCACCTTACATCAGTAGCACATTGTATTTTTTGCTTCTTTGTTTTTAATTTGTATTAACTATGGCTCTGTAGCAAGTTGTGTTCTCTATCATAGCAAGTGCCCTCTCTTTGAACTTTTTTCAACAAGTGACTTAGTGACTCAGGGCATTTATTTTTCTATATAACCTTTAGGAGATTTTTGTTGTGTCACATACAAATGTCCTGCTAAAAGCAAAATTGTAATTTTGTGGATGTGATTGGACTTTGGTACAAGAACTTCTCCACTCTCCACGTCAGCAGACTTCAATAGCTCTGACCTATTGTTGAGCCCCTTCCTGTGCTTTAAAAAATAAGTACATTAGAATTGTGGACTCTGAAGATCTGAAGATCTTGCCATTATAGCCACATTCAGAAGACTGTCACATTAATATCGAGAGGAAAATATGGAGAGGAGTCCTTTTATTACTCTTTAAGTAATAAGATCAGAGTTTAATGCTGGTTGTGGAATGCTCACTTTGCACTTGATAAGTACACCCAGGAAGCACTTGATATTTTGGCAAATAATATGTAATATTCTTTGTTTTCTAGATTTTTCTATACATTACTAGCTTTTCGGTTTCTTTGATTTTTGAAATGCTATCTCCATTGAAATTTCAATGTTGAAAAGAGCATATATAACATGCTTTACTGTAATCTTTGATTTTTAAAACATTATCAGTACAAATTATGGTTAGAATGGAAACCATCCACTCTGATATGAAACATCTTTCATGTTTGAAACTATATCATACAATTTCTATCTGAGACCCTTTTTATTTCTATAAAATTCATCCTTTTGTTGTCTTCATATTTGCCTGAATTGTCCCTGAGCATGTTTGATGAAACATTTGTGTGTCTTTGGATCCTAGTACAGCTATTTCTGGGGAACAGATCACAGGAGTTATATTGCCTGTGTCTTTCTATTCTACATAGGTTCAAGGTAGAGATGGGAACAATACTAACAGGATGAGGTTTGGGAGGAATAAGTTCATGGTAAATCATATCAAGAAAAATACAAATCCAAATACCAGGCTGGACAAAATTACATTTGCACAAGCATTTTAGAAAATGTTTGAAGGAAATGGTCACATCTACTCTGGGGAAAAATGGATCAGCATTTCACAAAGACATAAGGATGTATTGACATGTTTTTGGTAAAAAGAAAAAAAGATGTTTGCCTGTTTTTATTAACTACTTCTTCATGGTAAATAATTAAATCAACTGGTTTTTTTTGGAAATAAAATCTTTCATCATCATTTTTTTTATTATCAGTGACAATTTTTAGGTTACATTTTTGTTTTCTAAGGGTTCTTAACTTTAACCTATGCATTTTTACTTAATAAATATATGCTTATACCTAAAATATAAAATGGATAAAAAATTATATTAAATATTCTTAAGCCTTATATACCAAATACTTGCCTTGTTTCATTATACCAACAGGTTTCTGCCTTCATATTGAAAATAGAAGGAGAGTGGATAACATTAATGAAAATCTATCATTTTAAACTTAAGAAAAATAGGAGATCAGGTAAAACTCACTATGTAAACACCTGCTTCTTTCAGGGTATCCTTCTTTCTTGTTATGTTAAGATACAAAACAGTTATGAGGCAGATAAAATATGTTTATTGCCCCTAGAGTAAGATAGAGCATGCTTTTCAATTAAAAAATGTGTAATTGATGCATTTTCCAGTTTTTCCTTTATAGCTATAAAAATAAGTGTAGATAAGAGAAAATAAAAAAAAAAGAAAATATTGATTAAGCTTTAAATGAAATATTAGGCCTTGTTAGGGCCAATAATCCTACTGTTTTTAAATTGTGGTCAATTATATTGATAATATACTTAATCTCATAGTTTGAAAATCACTCTGGACTTATATTTCCACTAAATTCCATGACTATACAGTTTGAAAATCACTTTGGAATTATATCTCCACTAAATTCCATGTCTACGTAAATAACACTCTGTAAAGTACCTACATATATATGTAGAAAAAATAACTTTATAAAGTTTTTATGGAAAATATGCTCGTTTAGAGTATATTCAGGAATAAGGTATAAGAATAATTGATCTCTTCCCCAAACTCAATCAGATATCCAAATCCTGGCTCTCTTTTTAGGATCTCCACTTAAGAATTTAAGATGATGAATCCTTTGGGTTATCTCTACTCTTAAGTCTTGTTAGAGTTATATTAAGTTACTCAAGCATATTCCCTGGAATGGCCTGATATCTCATCACATTTTAAAGCATGTGTTTCCTTTCTCAAGCTGTAAGCCTTAATATTGCTGGGCTGGAAATAAAAATTTCAAATGTCAAAAAAAAAAAAATTTAACTTATATGAATATTGCCCAAAATGAGTGAAGATAAACAATGAGATCATTTCATTTTTGAGCATTTCTTTTTACTATTAAAAACCAATCTAGCACAATATTTTGATTGCATACAGGGTGATAGATAAAATAACCATCCATATTTATTTCTTATTATAATTTCCCCCTGCCCTCACATAACAAAATGACAGGCAAATGCCTGGATAGTCAAATAGCTTTAGGTAACAAGTTAGAATTTTTCCCCTTACTGAAAGTCTACTAAATTGGTAAAACACAGAGATAATTAAGAGGACAAAAATAAAATAGAAAGTGAGTAGTGGTTCTTTTCATATGTTTTAAAGTTACAGGCATTGTCTTATAACAATATTAATTTTGAATACTAATAAGAATGCATGATAACCAATACTTATTAATAAGAAATATGCAAAATAGGAAGCAGCCTCCCGTACCCCTCAAGAAATCTTATTTCTCCCAAACGGGAATTGCTGGATAGAAATTTAATGTTGTACCTATTTTTCTTTACTTTCCTTCAAATATGCTCTATCTTTGAGCGCCCGGGTGGCTTAGTTGGTTAAACGTCTGCCTTTGGCTCAGGTCATGATCCCAGGGTCCTGGGATGGAGTCCCACGTTGGGCTCTCCGCTCAGCGGGGAGTCTGCTTCTCCCTCTGCCCCTCCCCCCACTTGTGCACACTCGTTCTCTCTCTCTCTCTCTCACAAAAATAAATAAATAAATAATCTTTAAAAAATATGTTTTACCTTCATATTTTTTAAAATCAGTTATTTATAAAGAATATTCCAACTCATTTCATCTAGTTTCTTCTAAGTATTTTGCTCTTCATCTCTCATTGAACTGAAACTGCTCTTACATTAGTCACTAATGATTTAGGATGGTCAAATTTAATGACCTGTTTTGTATACCAATCAATCACTAGAGGTATTTGACACTGTTTAAACTGGGACCCAATCTATCACCTAAGACCCATTACTCACATAAAAGCACTGAACAAGCTCCATCAATTTTATCCTTGCAATCTTTCTCTTCATATCTTTTCCAAGCCCTACAGAAATAGCTTAATTTGAAGTTCACCTGATTTACTGTAAAAATCTCCTGGCTGATATTTCTGATTTCCTTCAGTTCTCCCCATTCTAAAAACAACGTGTGAATACTGTTGAAATATAATGACAAATGTTCTTGTGCAAAGTTTATCTTCACTGGTTTGCATTTTAGCTAATTAACTAAAATAACTCAATGTTTTATTCAAAGAAAATGCTTAATTCAAACTATGTAAGTGGCATCTTGCCCAATTTATTATTAATATAGTTTATTTATATATATTAATATATTTAAAATATATTTTCTAGATAGATAAAACCTGCTCATTTCCCTAATAAGGTGGTCTTTGTCACCAAGGTATTGGCTTTGGTTCTTAGCACAAATAGGTTGTTTTAAGGTGTATAAAGTGAAGAACTGTGTACGTATATAAGATGAAGAAAGGGGTAAAGCCCCACAAGAAGAGATATTCTTGTAAGAACAGAATTGCTGGATAGAAATTTAATGTTGTACCTATGTTTCTGTTATAAATATTGGTTATTTGTAAATTCATAATGGTAACTAATGTACATATATGGAATATGTACAAAGAGCAGACTAGAAGGAAATAACTTATACTCAAAAGTTAGGAAATAATTTAAATTTCTAAAAAATATGTTACAATGTATTTAAATTTTTTTCTCCAATTATGGACACATGGCTTTTTAATAGCCAGGAGTAAAATATGCACATTCATTAGATACCTTGAATGAGAAAATCCAATTGTATAAGCTGCGATGATCTGTCAAGGGCAGAAGGACACTGTACTGATTGAAGTTATTTATTGTTTTTATGTATTTTAGATGGACTTGTAAGAACAGAATTTGATTTTGAATGTATGGAATAGTAGACTGAAACTCTTATTAGTACTCATAGAAATTGGATAAGTTATTTCAGAAAACTATTACAAATGTGTTTTGGGAAAAGAAAATTATTTAACATATTCCTATATCTATATCTATCTATCTGTCTAGTCTTCTAAATAATTTCCAATATAATTATGTTTAAGTAGAAATTTTAAATGCTGTAAGGAGTAGATATTCTTTTGGTGATTTTGTATCTTACTAATAATCCAAATTATCTATTTTGTTACCTTTGTATTGCTATTAAAATATTGAAACATTTAAAATATCTCATTATTATATTATCTTTAAAAACTGATTTAGCATTGAAGAAAGGGGGGGGGGGAAAGCCCTGAAACTCATCTCTTAATTTTATGAAAATTTCATTTTGAATGCTAAACATTCAAAATAAATAATTTATAAATAAATATATAAATATAAACAATTTATTTTGTTAATTTTACTAAATCTTCTTTTGATATATTTTCTTTTTAATTCCTGTCTTCTTTCACTTTCTCAATTACATACCTTCTCTTTCATTTAACTCTTAACCCAAGAAGTTCTAAGAAAAAAATACATCCTTTGAATACTGCATAAAGTTGTAAAGAGTGGGCCATACTTTTTACTTGATATTTTATGACTGAATGGGTTCAAACTCCTTTGCATGCATTCTAGGCAACTTTGAGTTCCATTTGTTACAGGCTTTAAATGATAGATCACTTTCCTGACTTTATATTTTCTTTTCATTTCTGTTGTTCATTTCCTCAAAATGTTATGAGCCTTTTGTACTAACAACCTGACAGTATAAACTTCTCAGTTTGATCTATTATATGGGGATAAATTTAGCCTCAGTAAAAACTGTTTTTCTTCTGACAATTCTAGTACTCACTGTTACCTTATGAAGAAAATCTCTAAGAACAGCGAAAGAACATTTAAACATTTCATTGAATGATTATTTAGTTAACTATGTATATAAGAACTGATTTAGGTTTGGCTATTTGAACTTAACTATACAACTTGTCCTTTATATTTTCTTCATGAAAGCAACAACACATTTTTGGGCAAGCCTTGGTATATTGTTTCACAAATCATTAGTATAGCGTGCATACACAAAAATCATAAACAAAATTGGGTCTTCCATAGGATGACTGATGTTACCAATAACCAGATGCCAGGTAAGTATATGCTTTACATGTCTACATAATTAATGTATGCAAAATACTGCCTGAAATGACATATTTGAATATGCTCAAAGCCATTGAATTGTACACTACCAATGGGTCCAATATATGGTATTTGAATTATAACTAAAAAATTTGTTAAAAAAAACTGTTTCAAGAAAGAATGATATAGATACAAGCAAAGCTAACAACTAGACAGAAGTATGTTTCCATTATTTGTAGATCTGAAGGACTCTTAATACAAAAGTGTATGTATTTATCACATATAAAAAACTGTATATAATTAATGATAACTTAGAATTTGAAGATAATTGTACACCCATGAAATCATCACCACAGTCTATGCCATAAACCTATCACTTCTAAAAGTTTTTTCTCACCCTCTTATTTATTATTATTATCATTATTATTATTATTTATTTTTGTAACAGTAACACAAGAGATTACTTTCTTCACAAATGTTTAAGTATACATTACAGTATTGTTAACTATAGGCATTATGTTGCACAGTAGATCTCTAACACTTACTTGTCTTGTATAACTGAAACTTTGTACCATTTGGCTATACCTCCCCATTTCTCCACCCCCAGACTCCAGCAACCACCATTCTACTCTCTGCTTCTATGAGTTTGATTATTTTAATTTCATAATACAAGTGGAATTATACAGTGTTTGTTTTTTGGGGACTGGCTTATTTCAGTTAGCGTATATAATATCCTCCAGGTTCATCCAGGTTGTTGCATAATGCCATGATTTGTTTTTCTTTTTTAAGCCTGGATAATATCTTATTGATGTAAATACTACATGTTCTTTATCCATTCATCCCTTGAAGGACATTTAGATGGCTTCCATGTCTTGGCTATTGTGAATAATGATGCAATGAACATGGGAGTGCAGATAACTCTTTAAGAACTTGATTTCAATTTCTTTAAATATAATATGGTTCTGACATAAAAACACACATAAACCAATGGAACAGAATAGAGAGTCTAGAAATAAACCCACACGCATATGGTCAACTGATCTTTGACAAGGGTTCCAAGACTACACAATGGGGAAAGGAATGTCTTTTCAATAAATGGTATTGGGGAAACTGGTGTCCATATGCAATAAATAAATAAATAAATAAATAAAATTGGTCATTTATCTTGCATCATACACAAAAAACAATTTAAATGGATTAAAGACAGGTGCCTGGATGGCTCAGTCAGTTAAGCATCTGCCTTTGGCTCAGGTCATGACCATGGGGTCCTGGGATCAAGCCCCACGTCTGGCTCCCACCTGCTTCTCCCTCTCCTCTCTGCTCATGCTCTCTCTCTTGCTATCTCTGTCTCTCTTTCAAATAAATAAATAAAATCTTTAAAATAAATAAATAAATAAATAAATAAATAAATAAATAAATAAATAAATAAAATGGATTAAAGACTTAGATGTGAGACCCAAAACCATAAAACTCCGAGAAGAAAGCTCTTAGGGAAAAAGCTTCTTGACATTGGCCTTGGCAATGATTTCTTGGATATTACACCAAAAGTACAGGCAACAAAAGCAATAACAGATGAATGGAATTAAGTTAAGCTAAAAAATTAAGTTAAGCTATTTTCCTCTATACGGCAGAGAAAAAGAGAAGCGAAAGGAAAAGACAACCTATGTAATGGAAGAAAATATTTGCAAGCCATAAATCTGTTAAAGAATTGATATTCAAAATATATAAGGAATTCCTACAGTTCAATAGCATAAAACCAAATAACTCAATTGAAAAGTGGACAAAGGAACTGAATAGATATTTTTCCACAGAAGACATACAAATGGTCAAGAGGTATATGAAAGGATAATCAATATCACTAATTATTGGGGAAATGCAAACCAAAACCACAATGAAATATTGCCTCACACCTATTAGATTAGCTCTTATCAGACAACAACAACAACAAAGGATGAAAAATATTGGAGAGATGTGGAGAAGAAAAAAAGCCTCTTACATACTGTTGGTAGGAATGTCAGTTGCTGCAGCAACTATGGAAAATAGTATCGCCATTCCTCAAAAAACTACTAAAACTAGGGGCACCTGGGTGGTTCAGTCAGTTAAGCATCTGCCTTCAGCTCAGGTCGTGATCCCAGGGTCCTGGGATCAAGCCCCGGATAGGGTTCCCTGCTCAGTGGGGAGTCTGCTTCTCCCTCTCCTTCTGCCGCTCCCTCTGCTTGTGCTCTCTCTCTCTCTCGCTATCTCTCTCTCTGTCAAATGAATAAATAAAATCTTTAAAAAAAACCTACTAAAACTACTAAAAAATAAAACTACTATACGGACTTTGTTTTTAATGAATAGAAAGCTGAAGAGGTTTCCTCCAGTGGTAAGTTTAATCACATATAAGGAGTTCTAACAAGAAGTCATCAAACTGCATGCTGATGATGGCATACACCACATATTTTTCCTGTATAATTTCTTAGGAAAAGATAGTAAAAACAAAGTAAGAGGATAAAACATGTATCTGCATGTTTACACATCTGGAATGAAATTTTATCCTTCCAGATGTCTTGTGAAGTTCCATGGACCAGATGTTCCAATCTGTTTTGTTTCTGCAAATTTTAAGATTCTCTCTTATACTGATGGACTCCCAAAGAATGCCATGTTCCTTCAAGATAGTGTTTCTATACTTAGATGAATTGGCCAGAGAGCTCGAACTTTGCTAATTCTATATATTACACCTGTAGATCAGGAATTTGAGATAACATTCATGTGGACTTTTGTCTGGTAAATAAGTTAATTGTCAATGCCAGAGAATTCAGATGTGCTTTTGCATATCATTAGTAAGACCTAGCATTTGTTGTGTGCCTACTATGCCCTGGCCATAGAAGGTTATCAAATCCCATTCTCCTGACTCTGTGAAGTAAGTAGTGTTATTTCTATTTTATTATTGACACAACTGGGGTTCAAAGGATAAATAATGTACCTAAGGCTAAACAGTCAAATGCTGTAACTCTTGCCTGTATGCCTTGGTTTATGTCTTCCATAATGCTCAATTTCAGAATATGTTTATCTTAACTCTGAAATGTCTCTTCATATTTCTGCTGAGTCCTCAGAGGAGCTTCAAAGACAAATACTTTCTCGTGTATATTGAAAGATAATACCAAAAAATTAAAACGGATGAGAGTCAAAGTAACATCCACCCCCCCATACTCCCCTTTTTTAGAATAGCCAGATGGAAGAACATAGTCCAGAGTAAAAGTCAATGAAGCCAGCTACCAGAACACACACATTTGCCAACACTGCCCACCGATTTATCAATAACAAGAGTCCCCACAAGGAAGGACCTGCCAATAAGACTTAGAACATGGAAGGGAAGAATATATTTGTCTTCTGAGGCAGGCTTGTTTCCAAAAGAAAGAGAGCAAAGCAGAGCTATAAATGCTAGCTCTTGCCTGATCTCTCCAGAGAAAGACTGAGTGAAAGAGCAGAATCTAACCAAGAGTATATTTAGAGAAGTTCCCAGTCCAAGGAAACCAGAAGGCTAAAGAGAAGCAATCCCTTTAAAAATATACTTTTTCACAATAAATGTTAAAAATAACGGTAGGTAATTAAATTAATTCATTTCATTGACTAGTTATTTACTGATTATTTCTTTTATTCCCCAGAAATTAGTTTAAGGTTAAATTAAAACAAGTTTTCATCTCAGTATGACATTGTTTTCAGCATTCGCTCTAAATAAAATATCATGACTAGGAGATAGGAAGAAACAGAAACCAAAAAAACACATCAGTTGAACCGGCAAAGATGCTAGCTTCAACGTGAATTTAAATATTATTTCTAGTTCAAATATAATAGGCTAAATAATTTGGGGATAAAAGTTTTCTGGAATATTAATTAAGTTGATGCCCTTTGACAAGTCATTGTTGCCTCTCTAGGACTTTGATTCTTCCCTATCATTTTAGAAAGTACTGGACTAGGTGATCTAAAATAGTACATCCCAAATGTGTGTGTGTGTGTGTGTGTGTGTGTGTGATGGTAGTGCTGGTGATGGGTGGCAGAAAACTGTATAGTGTGTTACTCCTGCCCCTTTACCAAAGGAAGCGTATGACGTAGTTTTCATTTTCTAGACATTTCTTTTTTCCCTCCTTGGAATTTCTAACAGTCTCTCACATACCTCCCCACTTGAGAGAGCATGGGCAATGCCATAGGTTCTCATATGAGTTGTTGTTTATTTTGTCCCTTAGATGTGTCTAGGTGAGGAAGGTACTGAAAACTGTTGATAAGTCCACATAAAAGTGTAACGTCCTCCCACGTAATTTGCTCCAAGAGGCCCTAAATACACATTTCGTTGAAACACTGTAGAGAATTTAAGAAACACTCATAGGGACAGAGAAGTTCCATGCACAAATGGTGGGATGATTCACATGAAGTCATGGAAAGCTGTAAAACCAAGTTTGTTTTTTTTTTATGTAGGGATATTTTTAAATCAAGCCTACATCTATTGTGCCTAATGATTTTGTTTCAGAGAGATGCCTGGTTACTCTTCCATAAATAGATTTAAAGAGAATTTACCAGCATGTAATGAACTTGCAAAAAAGAAAATTAATTGCCTCATTATGTTAAGGTTATTTCACAAGTTACTAATATTTACTACAGTTTACCGGTTCTCCAAATTAAATGTCCAGAGCTGTAATGATGGTTTTCATGTGATAGGATTCATGATGAAAAGAATGATAAGGGAAGTACCGTACAGTATGTGGGTGGAACATCTGTCAAAGACACTTTCTTTGCCTCCCTTCCTACGGGAAAATATTTTAATTTTTGGAAACACTTTCTTTGTCCATATGTTGCATAATTTTATGAATGTACTAGTACAGAAACCTAGAGAAGGAAAGAATACAGGCACACACACACTCATACGTGCACACACACACAAGATGGAAATGACCATACATTATTTTTTTTTAGATTTGCTATGTGTAACAGTATTTTAGGCTATAAAATTCAGTTGGTGATGTCATAATAACATGATATTCAGGCAAATTTCAAGTAGGATATTGATTTTTACAAAACATTGGGTTATATAATGAAATCTGTCAGTGCTGATGAACAGCCTAGAGAATTCCATGATAGCCACTTTTTAGTGAAATCTAATTGTGCCGGCTGCAAACAAGACATGTTATGTTGGAGAAGGAAAGGAAAAAATTGATTTCTGAATAAACAGATAGGCCCTAATTACAGGGAAGCTGAATGCAATTTCAAACTACTTTTTTATTTAGGGTAAAAAATAAATATTTAGTTAGTTGAAGGAATTTCATATTCTATTTCCACTCAGAGAACATACAAAAGTTTCTCTGGCATCTGTCAATTTCCTGGACATATTTTGTAAAAATAATGCTTTTAAAATTGCAAATGGTAAAATTTAAATGGTTTCACAGAGCCAGAACAGCTTTTGCTGTGTGTGTGTATGTTTTAGAAAAAACAGTTGTTATTACCATTGATAAAGCTAAGAGACAAGAAAGAAATCTATGGAAAGGTAAGATTTCTAATTCTAAGATCTTTTTCACAGTAAACATTGTTATGGGAGAAATCAAATGTTTCTTAATAAAAGGAGGTATAACAGAATTCAAAAAGAGAACTAGAAAAATCATCTAAACACACAGTAAATATTTCTTTCTACATCTTTTCAGGTAAAAAATCAGGATAACTCTTCGGTGTCGTCTCGAACTAATGTGATTCCATGGCACGGGCAGATGACAGTCGGGCACCAATAACCCAGATTGATTCTTAGGCCAAACTCTTCTGTCCTAAGAGAGCAATGGATGCTATAAATCACTCACCTATTTATCCACACAGGGAAAATTCTTTTTTTAAAGATTTTTTTTTATTATTTTAGAGAAGGCGTGGTGAACAGGAGGGATAGAGGGAAAAGGAGAGAGAATCCCATGCAGACTCCCTGCTGAGCGCAGAGCCCGGATGCAGGGCCTGATCTCAGGAAACTGAGATCATGACCTGAGCCGAAATCAAGACTCAGACGCTTAACTGACTGAGCCATCCAGATGCCCCACACAGTGAAAATTCTTTACATATTTCACAGGTCTGTTTTCTACTTTGTTGGGGGACTTTTCATCACCATTTGAAGTTTCTCTATAGAGGCTAGTTCTTCTGCTTCCAGATTAAGCCTCTTGAAAAACATGTATCCACTTCACCTGCCTTTTTCTGAGAAGTAAGAATGGCAAGATATTTAGACAGGATCAGCTTTAGGAGCAGAAATCAAGAATATTGTTTTTTTTTTATTATGCTTATATTTAGACCATTACATCAAATATTTACTTAGGATTCAAAAACAAAGACTCTTGTTTCAATCCTTCTGTTCTTAACCTCTATGCTATGCTTCCTATGCATTTATTTTTTCTTTATTTTGGCAGTGATTCCTGTGGAAATATATTAATAAGACAACATTTAGTTTCATAAAGACCATTTATTTATTATTTTATGGAAACATTATATATGCTCAGATTCAGATATCAGCATTTGTTCTGCCACATTTGTTCCTTCATTCGAAGCCATGCTCAAAGATTGTCACCAAGTAGCTGCTGAAGGACTGCATGAATATATTGAAAAACTAAATAATTACAAAGACAGATACTTGAGGTAAAGAGATCTGATATAATTCCAGTACCCCAGAATTATAGCATGAGCTCTGTGGACCAGTTCCCCTAAGAAATAATCATTACTTGTTGATTTTTCTTAACAGTGCAAATTTATTTTCTGGAAATTGTTCAAAGTGTATACAATAAATGAAGAAACATTGATTCAGGAAAATCTACTCAACCTTGGTAAGAGCATCCAGTAGTACTTGAGTCACAATTCATCTCCCACCCACACACACATAGCTCAAACTAATGGAAACTCCACTTGGAGATGATGTGGCCAAGAAAATGGGACTCCCTTTCCATCCAGCTCCCAGTTAAGGGCTATGGTATTTCTCTGGGATGGGTGGTGAGCCAGCATTTTTCATTCCCCCAGCTACATGTTGTAGAAGCTAAATTCCAAGTGAATGAGGCCAATGGGCCAGGAGCTCCTTTTCTCCACCCAGACCTGACTCATGAACCAGAGGCTTACCATAGGTGTGAAAGGTCAAAAATACTATGGTTTTGATCGCCCTTACCACAGCTTACTCATAGGGTGGAGGTACCATATTGGGTAAGATAATCTGAAAGCACCAGAAGTTACTTCCCCCACACAGCCCTCCAATCACAAACCAAGGGTGCTACTCTGAGAGTGGTGGTCAGCTCCTTGGTGAGTTACAAACATAGACTACACTAGGTGGAGTTGCCTCACAGAGTCACCTTTATCTGCAGCATATAAGGAGACCATGGGGAATAATTTCAAAAGCTGTGAGTCCCCCAACAGGACTAGGCAGGCTCTTTTTATTAGGGTTTGGGATGAATTTTGAGAGGGGGAGGCCTCATCATCACATATAATGGGCAGGCATAAAGTTGCACAAGTACACTCAAAAAACATGCCTGTATGTACATGTATGTTATGCTAATGAAGCTGATACTCCTGCCAGGGTGGGTATTTTAACATTATGAGGAGGCTGAGGTAATTCATCTGTGTAGGCATCCTCCTGGGGTCATCTTCAAAATGTTTCTTTTGTTCCAGCAACTCATTAGTGAGTTTATAAAAGATAAAATTGATAGTTAAGCAGAAGCTTCTAAGAGTTTCCTGAGTTTAGGGGAGTCTTGCTGGTGACAGCTGTTCTTGCTTCCTGCCCCTGAGCAGTGGCTCAGAGATTCTGTTCAGTGGGAGAGGCCTATCATAAGAGCAAGCTTCAAAGCTTTGCCCGAAATAATGAATTGAATCGAAACATCATGGGGAAGTTCAAGCCTAACGGTACTTCCCATAACAATGGATATTTGTGGCTATTTTGGTGGTCAGCAATTAAGAATAAGCTATAGGTACATGAGAACAACAGCTAACCCGTAGGCCAGCTAGTTTATCAGAGAGACCTAGACCTCCTTTTGTCAAAACAAACCTCAAAGACTGGCCCACAGATTGACCCCTGCGAAGGACCTGAACGTGATGGGATCAGACTAGAGCAATTTATATCTCAGGGCGTCACCAGAAACTCCAGGACAAACAGCCACCGAATTGTGGAGCCTAACACCTGGGTGGGAACACAATAAAGGCAGACAGCATAATGGAGAAATCAGGGACAGAAAAAGATCAAAAGATCCCTGCTTAAAGCCATTGCCAGTGCGGGCTGACTGTGCATGAGCCCAAAGCTGAGCCCTCCCAGGAGTGACACCAGAGGCTTCAAACTTCAGGGGAATGAATTCACTAAAATTCCCAGGCCAAGTTACTAAACAAATGAGCAAATACACACCAACAACAATCCATGGGAGAGGAGAGGAGGAAGGGGGTATCAGCCCCCAGGATTGCAATAATATGTTTTTTTAAATGTCCATTTCTCAAAAAACAAAAATAAAAACAAAAACAAATTATGGGGCATGGAAAGAAAAAAAAAAGATCTATACAAAGGGAAAAAGAAGATAAGAGAAACTGTGGGATTTACTGGGCAAAGACAATGAAGCAGCGTTTATCAATAGGTTCAAAGAGTTAAAGGAAATCATGTTTTAAAAAGTAACAGAGAAACAAACTGAGGGTTCTAGAGGGGAGGGGGTGGGGGGATGGGTTAGCCCGGTGATGGGTATTAAAGAGGGCACGTTCTGCATGGAGCACTGGGTGTTATATGCAAACAATGAATCATGGAACACTACATCAAAAACTAACAATGTAATGTATGGTGATTAACATAACACAATAAAAGAAAAGAAAAAAAGTAATAGAAGTATGTTAATTATACTTCAATTAAAAAAGAAAGTAGAAGGTATGATAACAATCTTCCATTGCACAGAAAATACCAATAAAGTGATAGAAAACATGAGAAAGAACCAAATGTAAATTTTGAAATTAAAAATATAACTAAAATGAAAAATTCACTAGAGACACTCAACAGAGGACTTGAGCAGGCAAAAGAAAAGAACAAGTAAATTTGAAGATGTACTGAGAGAGGCTATACAATCTGAAGAACAGAGATAAAAAAGGAAGAAAAATGAAGAGAGCCTCAGGGAAATGTATGACTCCATTACGTGCACCAACATACACAGAATGGAAATAACTAAATAAATAAGACGCTGAACATAGAAGAAACATGTAGAGTCCCTAGTTTAGGGTCAGGTGCATTTGACTGCCGTGTGTCTTTCATCTTTCTAAATCTTGTACATTTCCAAGCCTTTGTATCTTTAATGTAATAATGTAATAACGCAGACATTATTGAAGAATACAGCCTGCCCTTATTTCTGAAACAGAACCTGCCTCAAGTTGGGTTCTCTGATGTTGCCCCATGATGAGATTAAATTTATGCATTCCCACATGGAATAACGTATAAAGGATGTTCCGTCTTTCTTAGAACATCATCTTAGTGGCATATAATGCCCATCTGATTCTCACTGGTAATGTTCAGCTTAATCATTTGGTCTAGGGATTTCCAATTTCTCCATCACAGAGTTACTATTTTTTTTTGTCATGCAAAAATTAAGGAATCTGTGAGAGAACAATTTAAGATGATGCCAAGAATCCTGCTCCTTACCAAAATTTCTTTTAGATTTAGCACCAATTAAAGATTCTCTCCTAAACCACTCTTTAGTATAATGAATAGTAATTTTATTTTTATTTTAAAAGATTTAGTTACATTTTCAAAAATTAAAATCATGTAATAGTCATTTACACTTAAATAATTTTTTTATTTTTAATATTTTTACTTAGGATTTGTTTTTTCCACTTAAGTTTGATCAGCTACTTTTAATATTTTAGAATAAAATAACATTTTAAAAACAAATTAAAATAACTATACTTTTATTTTTAAATTTTGTGTAATTAACATCTTTAATGAGTGATAACTTTATTATGTTGTATTCCAAAATCTCCAGATCGGTTACAATAAACACAAATTTATAAGAAAACCTTGACTCTAACAAAATCATTAATGATTTTGTATAAGTGAGAGAAATAAAATAACTTATGAAATATGTAAACATATTATGAATTTTGTACAATGTTATTTTATTTCTAACCAAAAATTTGGTGGTATATACTCAGATTTGTTCAGTAATACTTAAATTGTTCTTCTTTAATAAACAACCACAGTTTATACATTTGGATGGGGGTGTGTGTGTAATGAAGTTTTATTTGTCAAATAGGAGTATAGAATATATACAATTTAGCAGCAATTACATTGATTTACAGTATTTAAATATATTAAAATTTAATTATTAAATATAAGTATGTGAGCTTTCATATGTATTTTTTGTTCTGGGCCCTGCAAAAATTAGAGGTCATCCGGGTGGTAAGGTTGCCATCTCTACGGAAAGAACCAGGTTGAGAAACAACTGGAAAATTCTGGGTAGTGCTGATCTCTTTCAGTAGGATTTCATTCCAAGCAAGAGAGAGGAGGTTTTGTTTAAAGTAAATTATTTAGAAAAAAATAAATTATTTAGGAAATTATTCAATCAAAGTTTATATGCAAAGTTTATATACAGAGATATGATATTTGCAAAAGTGTAAGATCTAAAAAAGAGCTATAATGAACAGAGTGGGTCAGGTGCTGGAATCAAACAGCCCCACCTTTGCATCGAATGTGGGAATTCCCTCTGAGTTCCACAAGAGCTAACAAGGCAAATTATTTCTAAGCATAAATAGGTTAATACTCCTTAGTGCCTAAATGTTGCCTTTTATTTTATCTCTGAAGTTTTAATGATGGGAAAATACAACTTACTGAATAACCTGGCACTCCCCCACTTTAAGTGTGGGAAACTAGAGTATAGGAAACATTTCTGCATAAGAGAAGTTAGCAAAACACAATAAATCTGTGCAATATTGTCTGAAAAAGAAACCTTTGTATTATACATGTTTCTTAAATATGATTCAGCTCAGGCAATCTGTAGAGGAGATCTGAAAAATCCTGGGCCCAGGGATATATAGAGGGCTTGTATCTGTTCCTCAGTCACTTTGAGGTAGCATCTTTCTCTTGTTCTTCATTAATAACACTAATTATAGCTGAAATCCTTTACCAGTATCCTCTGGTCCCCACTGAATCTTAGCAAGAGAATCCTCTCATTTTTATCCTTTGAGTTGGCATTTTATTTTTTCGTCTATCTTCATTAAAAGGGAAAAAACAAGCAAGTTGCTCTTCCCGGGGCAGAGAAAAACCTCCATTTTTTATAGCCCTTCTTTTTCTTAATCTCTGCCCTCTCCCCACTCTCAGCCAATTCCTGTGCACTGTAGATTATTTCCTCTGTGGGTTTAGTCCAATCTGATGTCTGACCTGAGGACTAAAATTAGGTTCATTCTATTTCAAGCATGGGAAGTCATGAGATGTGCTTCTTTCTAAGACTGGAAAACACAAATTTAAATTCTAGCATTTTTCATGTGACTGGTCAGCAAAAAGTCTTTTAATTCTGTTTCTTTGCTCTTTTTTTCCATGTTAATATCACTGCTGGGAAGTTTTCAAGAATCTCACCAAAATATGTGAACCCCTCCCTGCCCAAAAAAGGAAAAGAAAGCAAATCAACAAACCCCACATTGCTCTTTGCTTTTACTTACTTTAAACAATGGCTGTGTATTTGTGTGAAGTAAGGTCTTTCCTATGCCTTTGATGTCAACATGTAATGTAAAAAGTAAACAAGAAAAAAGAGAGGCTAAGTAGTTGGCTGAATATTTTTAATGTTATGCCTAGGTCTGTTTTGGTTTTTTTCTTAATTTTATTGAGCTTCATTGTAACCTTAAATGTCAATCAAATTTAGATGCATCATTGCCATAGTTTTCTTACTCTGGATTGCTCTAATCTTTCCTTAATACAAATAACTTAGCTCGTTAGTTATGAAGACTGTTTTTTTCCTGTTGATTTAGACGATCACAGCAATGCTCATTCTTTTTAAGTTTGCATTACCCTGAATTCAGGGGCCTACTACTTCATAAAATGAAACTTGATGTCCAGCTATGTATACCCAAACAGGCAGAATCATTCCCTGAGATGTGCAAATGTCCTTACCCATCATTTAATGTTCCAATATTTGGGATGTCTTCTGGTTTCCTGAATATAATTCTCATCTTTCCATTTCCCTCAATTACTCTATCAACAATTTTCATTAAGAACACAGGTCATTAGTCTCATATGAGGAAAACAAACTCTAGTGACACTAGTGAAAAGCTCTTCAAAGAATATTTCTGGAGTCTTTAAGAAAGTTGAAATGTTCCCCCAAACCCCTTTTTGTATATTAAAGAAAGTTTTCTTTATGGTATTTCTGAGAGAAATTACAGAATGTTTAAATCCTGTTGTCCTGGGTTTTTTTCTACATTTGCACAATGTCAGCTGCTATATTAAAAGGACTGATTACACCCCTGACCTCCAATTTGGCCAGTTCTTATAAATAAAGGGCCTGGCTTTGTTCCAAAGAAACTTCACAAAAAGAGCAGTGGGCCAGATTTGGCATGAAGGCCACATTTTGCCTCTCTGAGAGATACAAACATTCCGCAGGTATTGGAGGGCATACAAATAAGTATAAATTTCTAATCTCAAAACATTTACAAGCTGGTAACAAAACACAAAGGTAACTGACCATTTTACAATAAGTTCCAAATGCATGATGCAGAGAATGCCAAAGGCCTGAGATAGCCTCTGGAGGTAATGTATGTGGTAGAAATTTTTGAAACGAGAAACGTGAAAATATAATGTTGTTATGGTTTAGCCATATTGTTATCCACATTTAATACTCAAAAATGTTGACTGTATTGGTAAATTTCTTAAAAAAAAAAAAACCCATGAAAGTAAGACTTTTGATTACTGAGTTATGTTAGTTACTTAATCATCATTCATTTTGTAATCTATTTATAATTTTATTGGACTAATCTCAATTTTGTACCATTCTCAGTAATCATGTTTGTATCTTAGAGCTGTACTTCTTTACTTATTTTCCTTGCCAAAAATTTATGATAATTTCAAAACAGAATCTTCTGTGCTTTAAACTAACACCCCCTTTTACACTTTGGGGACAGCTTATTGTAATGTTTGTCCGAACCAAAAAAAATTTTTCTTTCTTTCCCCACTAATTATTTATAACTGTACCATAAGAAAATAAGTGCTTCTTCCACACAGGTTAATGACAGCTCCAAGGCCAAATAAATCCGAGAGGTTAGACAATTTTCAGAAAATTTGTGAACTTTTGCCTAAGCTACTTGTATTATTGAATGTCATTACTTGAGTTATCTGCAGTGGCGTGTTGTTCTTTGCTTCAGCTAAGAGGCCTGACCTCAGTATGCTGGGTAAAAGATAATGAACAAAAATAATTTTTAAAAATTATTGCAGGATGAAGTATCCACAGCACAACATATTTTTAGTTTGAAGGTATCATATTCTGTGGGAACTGGGACAGTGTAAGATCACATAAACGTACATGGGAAGAGTAACTGAGAGAGCAGTCACAGTTTTGTCTCTTATCTGATCTCAGGAGATACACATTAGCACCTTTTTAAATTTACAAAGGAAAAAGACTGTATTCTCTGTTCTTAACATGATGGGTTTGCTTAAATCTGTACTTTAATAATAACCTGAGATTGATACACTTACTCCAAAAGGGAATAAAATTACACTGGAAAACTAATGTAAAGAAAATAATTCACCTGCTTTAGCACAAATAATAGGTCTTTTCTAGGATGTGGCTGTCACAGGAAGGTTGGAGAATGAAGAAATGAGGGTCTATCTAGCATGTTCTGTAATTATGATGTTTAATGTCTCTAACAGAGGAAAATTATTAGCAAAGCAAAAACAAAACAAAACCTCTGAAATGGATTTCTGTGATAAATTCCCACATATCTAAAGCAAGCAAACTTTTCCCTAATGTCTTTTTCTCTTCTCTTTTTAGATTTTACACATTTACATTATAATTAATGTGAAGAAGAGACCATTCATGTGCCAAAGTACAGCTCCTTAGTTTTAATGAAGTAGAGTCCAGCAAGAATCTGTCTCTTGCAACTCAAAACTGAAGACATGTTTTAATCACACCTGAACAAAAAGAGAGCACCATTATCACTCTTTGGCTGTTCATAATGTTCAGATGACTTCATTCTTTGGTATACAGTATCTTTTCTCGAACACATCTACTCTGAACATTACAACTTGATTGTATTTGCCAAAATGAACATAAATGGCGTTTGCTCTTCTCCAAAGAGGAAGTTTAACCAAAAAAGCTTTTCCTTGTCTCCAGTTTTCCCAAGGCTCAACATATCCCAATTTAATATAAACACAGCTCTGAATAAATAATCGGAGTTTGTTCTCACCCAGTGTGCCTGTTGACTCAGCTAGGAGTCTGTCACCCTGGTGTAATTGAATGGGATGGCTGCCATTGAAAGCTGACAAGAACACTTCTTTACCTTTATGTATTTCAGGCACCGCTTTCATAGCTAACTGCATTTTTGGCAAGAAAGCACATTTAATTTGGCTCATATTTCTTCAAGCATTATCAAAATTACTTCTAGAACACCAGTGATAGATGATTTGCTGCTTTTTTATCTGGATGTTACCAGAGCTCTTTAGGAGAATAGGTAAAAAGGGGGGAAAAATCAAAATGTAGCATGTTTTCTGTTTGTATCAGTTCAGAATATTTTATCAGAATATTTTACCTCAGTTCAGAAATTCAGCATCAATTTTCATAATTAAAAACTGACAGTTTCCTGGGGCGCCTGGGTGGCTCAGTTGGTTAAGTGTCTGCCTTCAGCTCAGGTCACGATCCTGGGGTCCTGGGATCGAACTCTATGTCGGACTCCCCGAGCATGCTTCTCCCTCTGCCCTTCACCCCACTCATGCTCTCTCTCATTCTCTCTCAAATAAATAAATAAATAAAATCTTTAAAAAAATAAAAATAATAAAAAATATAAACCGACAATTTCCTGAAATAAGAAATTCTTTCCTATCTTTTTCTTTCTACCTATCTCTCCACATGATATATAAAAACAGCCAGGAAAAGTGAAGCATTTGTGGAAGATGTTCTATAAATGACATGATAATTAATTCACTATTTAGTTATTGGACAAAACTAAAGTAATTTGAATAATCATGTTTTGGAACAACCTGATCAATCCACGTGTCATAAAATATTTAGGTAACAATCAGATTAGAGTTCTTGGGGAAATCTTTGTACATTAGCATGAGGATAGCTTAAACTGTCTGATCAAAGCATGTTTGATTTCCATGAAGATGTTCTCATAAACAGGTGCATTTGAATTTTTGTGTATAGTCATACTGTACCTTCTAATTTGTAGCTATCATTAGGAAATAAATCTTCCGTATCACAATTTGTCATTATTCTACCAAGCTACAGTCAATAATTTATGAGTAAAAATGACTCTCTGTGTTTTAACTCTAATTAAATATGAAAGAAGTATTCATTCTTGGTCAATTTATGGTTGAGTTGAATGGTTAAATGGCAGCAAGCTCATATTGGATAAAATTGCATAATGTATTCTGATTTGTTGGCAGACAAAAGGAATCCTAAAGAAAGACTGAATAATCATAATCATGTGATAAAGATATTTTATTCCCTTTTGGATCATCATGGTGGTACATAAAACCACCTGTGCCATCCAGGTTCACTTCAAAATCTTTTCCAATTTGACCAGAAGAACTCAGACCTCTTTGGAAATTTAACTATATACTTTTATTACTTAAGAAAAAAAAATTAGAAATACATAATTATCCCAGGAAAGTATATATTGGAGGGAAAAACTGAGAGCAAATACTACATAGAAGATTATGTAATTAACTCTACCTCTGAAACTGATGATACACTATATGTTAATCAATTGAATTTAAATAAAATAAAATTTAAAAAGGAGATTATGGGGGCGCCTGGGTGGCTCAGTCGTTAAGCGTCTGCCTTCGGCTCAGGTCATGATCCCAGGGTCCTGGGATCAAGCCCCACATCGGGCTCCCTGCTCAGCAGGAGGCCTGTTTCTCCCTCTCCCACTCCCCCTGCTTGTATTCCCTCTCTCACTGTCTCTCTCTCTCTCTGTCAAATGAATAAATAAAATCTTTAAAAAAAAAAAAAAAGGAGATTATGTAATTAGATTGATCTATTTTATTTTCTTTCTGTTAGTAGGGTATCAGTTCGTAATGCATTAACTGAGCACCAACTAAATGCAAGTTCTTTCACTGAAAGAACACCAGATTCAAAGCCGGAGAAAAAACATTTAAAGCTGCCACTCATTGACTTGAGAAAATCTATTCATATTTTTCAATTTCCTCATTTATATAATGCACACAGTACTGATTATTAGCCTTGTTATCAACATCACTGAAAATATATAAACATGAATTTATACAACATAAATTGCTAGTTATGTTGCTAGCTAATTCGAGGTAAATGCAAATTGAAAGCTGACATCCTGGGACTTTCACTATCTAACAGGAAAAAGTCTTTTAAACATAATCATTCAAATTCCTGACTCTGTTACTCTAGTTATAATAATCTGCCTTCAGTATCCTCAATATACATTCATTTTAAAACTTTGTTTTCTATGATATATAAAATATACTCAAAAGAGCATCTCCCTTAATGAATAGTTGTAACATCAACACCCATACAACCATCACTCATGTCAAGAAATAAAATCATGTATCCTACTCCAAACACAAATCCATAAAGCTCTCTTCCCAGAAGTACCTATTATAATAACTTCATGATAATTAATCTATTGCATTCCTTTATAGTTTTGCTATCACCTATGCATCTTTAAACAGTATAATTTGCATTTGCTCATTTTTGGATCATTATATAAATAAGATCAAAGGCCTTAAAATCTCTGTATGTCTTCTTTCAAAATTTGTAGGGTTCATCTGTATTTTTGCACATAGGTAAGGTTTGTTGTTTTCAATACTGGACAGAACTACATTTTATCTAGTGCTTTATTTTATTTTATTTATTTATTTGAGAGAGAGAGGGAGAGAGACATAGAGAGCACAAGCAGGAGGAGGGGCAGAGGAAGAGGAAGAAGCAGACTCTCTGCTGAGCAGGGAGCCCAATGTGGGATTCAATCCCAGGACCCTGGAATCATGACCTGAGCCGAAGGCAGATGCTTAACTGACTGAACCACCCAGGCGCCCCAGAACTACATTTTAGACTATACTGTTATTTATTTAGCCAGCAAGTGTTGATACAAATTTGAATTATTTCAAGATGGGGGCTATTTTGAATGATGCTACAATAAACATTCTTGTACATGTTTCTTGGTGCCAGGTACCCAATTCTCTTGGATGTATTCTTAAAACTAGAACTGCTGGGTCATTAGATATGGGTGTCTACTTACTTAGAATATATGGTGTTTTTCTTTTCTTTTCATGAATGCCCTACAAATTATAGCATCCATATTAAATTAAAAGTTTCTTGTTAACCCTGTCTTCCTGCCGATTTTTAAGTGGACCAAAATACAGTAACCAACTTCCGGTGTTTATATTTTTGTTGTGGGTGTTTTAATTCGGTATTGATTTTTTTAACTCTAAAATGCATTATGACTTATGTTTGTGCAGATGTTATTTATATTTACCAAAATGTTTACTATTTTCTTGGATCTTCATTTTTTTCTTCCTTCTTAAACCTCCTGTCTGTAATCCTCTGCTTTCCACCAGGGCCATACTGAAGTACATAGTTGCTTGAAAAGAAATTCAATTATTCTCATTATTAAAAGATATTTTTACTTAATACAGACTCCTAGGACCCCAGTCCTCTGCCCCTCTGTCCTGCACATCGAAGATGCCATTGCACTTTACCTTTGTGAGATAATTTTTTGTCCTGTAGTTAATTTTAAGATTTTTTTTTAAATTTTTGACACTTTAAAGTTTCACTAAGCAGTGTCCAAATGTGAAGTTTTTAAAAAAAAAACTTAATCTAGGGGCGCCTGTGTCGCTCAGTTGGTGGAGCGACTGCCTTTGGCTCAGGTCATGATCCCAGGGTCCTGGGATTGAGCACTGAGTCGGGCTTCCTGCTCAGTGGGAAACCTGCTTCTCCCTCAGTCCCTCCTCCTGCTTGTGCTTTCTCTCTCTCTCTCTCTTTCCTTCTTTCTCTCTTTCTCTCCCTCTCAAATAAAAAAATAAAATACTTAAAAAAATTAATCTAAAAAGAATTTGTTAGGTTTCCTGAATTAGTATTATTAACAGTACAGGAAAATTATCAGGAATTATCTCTTTACATATTGACTGCCTCATTTTCTCCCTCCTCTCCTTGTTAATGATGCATAAACATTTTTTTTTCTAGTTTAGTGTTCTTTTTTTTTTACTTGAAAGTGTTTTCACTTTATTTTTATTATTTTTTAAAATTCCAGTATAAGTAACATACAGTGTTGTATTAGTTTCAGATGTACAATATAGTAATTCAGCAATTCTATACATTACTCAGTGCTCATCGTGATAAGTGACTCTTAATCCCCTTCACTTATTTCACCCATCCCCCCACCTACCTCCCCTTTGGTAACCACCAGTTTGTTCTCTATAGTGAAGAGTCTGGTTTTTTTGTTTGTCTCTTTTTTTCTTTGTTTGTTTTTCTTGTTTCTTAAATTTCACAGATGAGTGAAATCATATAATATCTGTCTTTCTCTGACTAATTTCACTAAGCAGTATACCTTCTAGATCCATCCACTTTTATTGCAAATGGCAAGATTTTATTTTTTGTGGCTGGGTAAACATATTTTAGACCTCACTTTAACCTCCATGTGAAATTTCCAGATCTAAATAAATCTGAGTTCCATTTTAAATAATTTAATCTGACCAGGTCTAATATGATGATAATCTTGCCCATTAAGCTTTCAATTTTTATTATTGAATGCTTGATGTCTAAAATTCTTTTTGATTTTTAAAAAATCTGAGATTATGTTTAATATTTTTGTCCTCTGAGACATTTGCAAGCTTATTTATAACTCCTAAGCATTGTAAACACGATTATTTCATAATCTATCTCTGATAATTCCAAATATCTAAAGTTTGTCTGAATCAGTTTCTGATGTTATTTTTGCTGGTTTTGACCTATTTTGCCTTGTTTCTTTGCATATTGAGATAATTCTGACTGCACACCTCTCCTTGCTATTGAAAAATCACCTTTACAGACTTTTGGAAGCCTAGAAAAAAACTAGCTTCTGTTAGAAAAAAAAAAAATGTATGTTTGCTTCTTGCAGTCCTATAAACTCTATCAAGTCAAGATCATCATAAGTCAAAATTGACACGTTTCATGCACTCTGCAGGTGATATAAATCAGGGTCAGAAACAGATGCCAGGTTTTAACTGATTCAAACCCATGATAATTCTCACTTCATCTTTTTTAATTGTTGTTCTTCCTTTCTTTTATTCATTCTGCTCTATTCATTGGCAAGGCAACCTTCTAAGTGGTATCCTAGGGGGTACAGTGCTTTCGGTCACAGTTTAAAATGGGGAGGATTTTTATAAGATATACCACTGTGGGTGAGCTCTGGGTCTCTATTTTAGCCTTTTTGTCTTCAGAGACTTAAATTACAAAGCCCAAGTTTGCCTGATGAGTAAATGTCATAGCCAGCTTCCTTAGTTGCTCTGAGGGACTACTTTCCTTTCTGGATTGCTGCTTTTTTTTTAAGATTTTATTTATTTATTTGAGAGAGAGAGAGAGAGCACAGAGGGAGAGTGTGAGGGAGAAGCAGACACCCTGCTGAGCCGAGAGCCTGATGTGAGCCTTGATCCCGGGACCCTGGGATCATGACCTGAGCGAAGGCAGATGCTTTGACCTACTGAGCCACCCAGGAGCCCCGTGGATTGCCAATTTTTAAAAAAAATATTGGTTTCACTTCCTACAGTTGCATTGTTAGTGTATAAGAAAGCAACTGATTTCTGTGCATTGATTTTGTATCCTGCCACATTACTGAATTGCTGTATGAGTTCTAGTAATTTGGGGGTGGAGTCTTCTGGATTTTCCACATAAAGTATCATGTCATCTGTGAAGAGAGAGAGTTTGACTTCTTTGACAATTTGAATACCTTTTTTTGTTGTTGTTGTTGTTGTCTGATTGCTGTTGCTAGGGCTTCTAGTACTATGTTGAACAATAGTGTCAAGAATGGGCATCCTTGTCATGTTCCTGATCTTGAGGGAAAGGCTCTCAGCTTTTCCCCATTGAGGATGATATTTGCAGTGGGTTTTTCATAGATGGATTTTATGAACTTGAGGAATGTTCCCTCTATAACTATACTCTGAAGAGTTTTAATCAGGAAACGATGCTGTATTTTGTCAAATGCTTTTTCTGCATCAGTTGATAGGCCCATATGGTTCATCTCTCTTCTCTTATTAATGTGTTCTATCACATTGATTGATTTGCAAATGTTGAACCACACTTGCATCCGGGGTTAAATTCCGCTTGGTTATGGTGGATGATCCTTTTAATGTATTGTTGGATCCCATTAGCTAGGATTTTGTTGAGAATTTTGGAATCCATATTCATCAGAGATATCGGTCTGAAATTCTCCTTTTTGATGGGGTCTTTGCCTGGTTTGGGGGTTAAGGTAATGCTGGCCTCATAGAATGAGTCTGGAAGTTTTCCTTCTGTTTCTATTTTTTAAAACAGCTTCAGGAGAATAGGTATTATTTCTTCTTTGAATGTTTGGTAGAATTCCCCAGGGAATCCATCAGGCCCCGGACTCTTGTTTTTTGGGAGGTTTTTGATCACTGCTTCAATCTCATTACTGGTTATTGGCCTATTCATGTTGTCAATTGAGATACCACCTTACACGAGTTAGAATGGCAAAAATTGACAAGGCAAGAAACAACAAATGTTGGAGAGGTTGTGGAGAAAGGGGAACCCTCTTACACTATTGGTGGGAATGCAAGTTGGTACAGCCACCTTGGAAAACAGTGTGGAGGTGCCGCAAAAAATTAAAAATAGAACTACCCTATGACCCAGTAATTGCACTACTGGGTATTTACCCCAAAGACACAGATGTAGTGAAAAGAAGGGCCATACATACCCCAATGTTCATAGTACGAATGTCTGCAATAGCCAAACTGTGGAAAGAGTCGAGATGCCCTTCAACAGATGAATGGATAAAGAAGATGTGGTCCATATATACAATGGAATATTACCCAGCCATCAGAAAGGATGAATACCCAACTTTTACATCAACATGGATGGGACTGGAGGAGATTATGCTAAGTGAAATAAGTCAAGCAGAGAAAGTCAATTATCATATGGTTTTACTTATTTGTGGAACATAAGGAATAGAGGACATTAGGAAAAGGAAGGGAAAAATGAAGGGGGGAAATTGGAGGGGGAGATGAACCATGAGAGACTATGGACTCTGAAAAACAAACAGAGGGTTCTAGAGGGGAGGGGTGTGGGGGGATGGGTTAGCCTGGTGATGGGTATTAAGGAGGGCACATAATGCATGGAGCACTGGGTGTTACATGGAAACAATGAATCGTGGATCACTACATCAAAAACTAATGATGTAATGTACGGTGACTAACATAACATAATAAAATAAAATTAAAAAAAAATATTGGTTTCATAGTTTCTTCCTATTTTGTTAGCTCTTCAATCCCTGTAAATGTGAGTAAATACATATGCATTCATTTTCATATATATATTTACACACATACATTTATATTACATAAATATAGATATACACATTTATACATGCATATAAACGTGTTTATTTTAATCCATTTAGAGAAGATATTTAACAAACTATTTCATCCATAATTTTTAGTTGTTTTTAATATATGATGTTATGGGTTGAATTATTTCTTCCAGAAATTCATATGTTGAAATCCCAACCCCCAGTACTTCAGAATGGGACTTTATTTGGAAACAGGGCCTTTGCATATGTAATTAAATTAGAATGAAGTCATAATAAAATTAAAAAAATTAGAATGAGGTCATATTGGAGTAGGGTAGGCCCTCATCCAGTAGGACTAGTGTCCTTATAAGAAAGCAAAATTTAGACACACACACACACACACAAGGGGAAAGTCATGTGAGGAGGAAGGCAGAGACTGCTGTGATGCTTCTACAAGCCAAGGAACTCCACAAATGGCCAGCAAGCCACCAGCTGTGAAAAGAGAGGCCTGGAGTGGATTCTTCCCCCAGCCCTCAGAAGGGACCAATCCTATGGCACCTTGATACCAGATTCCTAGCCTTCAGAACTGGGACACAACACATTTCTGTTGTTTAAGCCTCTCAGTTTGTGGTACTTTGTGCTGCAGCCCTAGAAAACTGATACAGATGAGTAAATTTAAATAACCTTGTCCAATATTACCCAAAACACAAGCCCTCAAATGCCTTCTCTCACCTTAGAGGAAAGAGTGATTTGTGTGTGCTTCGCAAAGAACAAGACCACTCTCCCTGCTCCCCCCACCACTCTCTCTTTTTTCCTTCCTCTTTCTTTCTTTCTTTCTTTCTTTCTTTCTTTCTTTCTTTCTTTCTTTCTTTCTTTTTCTTTCTTTCTTTCTTTCTTCTTTCTTTCTTCTTCTTTTCTTTCTTTCTTTTCTTTCTTTCTCTCTTTCTTTCTTCTTTCTTTCTTTCTCTTACTTTCTCTCTTTCTTCCTTCCTTCCTTCCTTCTTTCTTTCTTTCTCTCTTTTTCTCTCTCTCTTTCTTTCATTTCTTTAAATAAGCAAAAAATCAACTGCATGTATTGGAAATACAAGGTTTATGAACCAGCTTGTTTCCTAACCCTTAAAACTCATCTATTACTTTCTGTCAAAATATGAGCTTCCTTAATAAAACAACATGCTCCTACAGGTTTGCATATCTTATTCTCTTACCTGGAATTCATTCTTTATCTGCCTTTTAAACTCTGCCCATTCTTCAAAATAGAGTTTAAATGAGATCAGTAATGAAAAAAAAGAAACAAATAAAAAACATACATATATCAGACATGGTATAACACAGGATGCTAAGCTGAAATAAAAGATTCCCTTCCTTTCTTCTAAAGAAGGGAACATATCAAAAACTGGGTAGACATGGGATATATTTAGCATTAATTAATTAAAAGAAAATACATAGAGCAAACTCCTGGGGTAATTTCGAAAATAAGACTGTTAGTTGCCAAAGAGATCTAAGCTATACTTGGAGGCTCGTCTACAGATAAGAAAGTGATAGACATTGGAGAGAATTTAAAGCACAACAAATGGAGCTCTTTTTCTCTTTTGTTAATGTTAAGTGACATAGAAACATTAGAAAATCCAATTAAAAAAAGATTTGAACACAGTTTTCCCAAAAAAGGAAATATAAATGTTCAAGAAATATATGAAAATGCACTCAACTTTATTGTTATCAAGAAAATGCAGGGGCAATTGGGTGGCTCAGTCAGTTAAGGTCCAACTCTTGATCTCAGCTCAGGTCTTGATCTCAGGGTCATGAGTTCAAGCCCCACTTTGGGCTCCGCACTGGGTGTGGAGCCTACTTAAAAAAAAAAAAAAAAGACAATGCAAATTAAAACCACAGTGTAATCATACCACATTCTCATCAGAATGGCTAAATGAAAAATATTGTAATGAAATATTGCAAATATCACATGTTGACTAGAACGTGTAACAACTGAAACTCTCATGCTGTTGTTCCAGCTCTTTGAAAAACTGTTTGAAAAAAAAAAAATCTATCTCCTAAAGCCCAACATGTGTATATGCTTTGATCCAGAAATCCCATTCTTCGTATATACCTTGAAATGTGTACATGTATTCTACGAAGATATGTACTAAAATGCTATAACAACAGTATTCATAGAAGCCCCAAACAGGAAGCCCACACAGATCTCTGCAACAGTAAATGGATAAAATAAATTGTGGTACATTTGCTAAGTGGCATACTATATACCTTTTATATATATAAAAGGATAACTTTATTTTCAGTAATATGAGAGAATACTCTTTTATTTCAATTTAACAAGTATCAAAGCAGGTTCAATGCATGGATTGTGTTAGAAACCAGAATAATACCAGCCCCCTTGGAGGAGCACTAAGGAGGCACAGGGAAGCTTCTAGGACGCTAGTTATGTTCCATTTTTAAATCTGGGTGTTGCATACATGATTCTGTTCACCAAACAGTACACCTAAGATATTTCTGTTTTGTGGTATGTAAGGAAAAAAAGGAAAACAAACAAACAAAAAGAAATGTAAATGATTTGCTAAAGTAAACTAAAGTCCTCTGACTCCAGGTTGAAGTTTCTTTATAGCACACAATTCTGTTTCTCTATCATATATTATAAACCTATATCTCCGAAATAATAGAAACAATTTAAATATGGTAAAACACTAAACTAAATGAAGTTTCTAAGCAAATATACTTTCAAATGATTTTTATATTACTAAAAAAGTCAGTTCTATCTTGACACTAATAAGTTACAAATAAAATAATTAAAATAAATGTTGTAAGATAAGAAGGTAATGTTTTTCATTGGCTAACCTCATTAGCCATGTCCAGGTAAAATAATGGCAACTCTCAAAACACAATGGAGTGTGTAATACATGCAAAGTTCCATCTAGAAGTCAAATTGGGTAACTGTAAGGAACCATTTGCCCAAATCTAGCATATTATATGCAAATATTAGAATCTTCTAGATATTTATGTAAAATAACAAAGGACACAAAATAAAGGTTGTGTAATTATTTTAAATAAATAATTAAATTCCTATTATGCATTTCATTTTATGTAATCCTTCCTATGTTTGAAGATCTTAGAAGTTCATGACAGCTACCTTTCATTATCTCAGGGAAGGTACAGCACATTAGAAAAATATGACTAAGGCAGCTGGTTTTGCTTCAATCAATTCAAAGAAAGGGAATTATCATAGCAAGGTCTTTGGGATGGTATGTTTTATTCCCCACAGTATTAAGAGAGGTAATAGAAGCATCTATCCCAGCAAAAAACAAAGGAATTTTTTTCTTGTTAACAAACCACCATTTTGGGGCACCTGGGTGGCTCAGTCATTAAGCATCTGCCTTCGGCTCAGGTCATGATCCCAGGGTCCTGGGATTGAGCCCCACATCGGGCTCCCTGCTTTTTGGGAAGCCTGCTTCTTCCTCTCCCACTCCTCCTGCTTGTGTTCCCTCTCTCACTCTGTCTCTCTCTATCAAATAAATAAATAAAATCTTAAAAAAAAACCAACAACGACAAATCACTAGCATTTCCTTTTTCAGTCTTAAATGTATAAATGCTGGCAAAATATATTTAAATAATATATATAGGTGTAACCACATATGAATATTGAATTGGTTCATTTTTGTTATTGCACAGAAAAATTTGTTTAGCTATTGTAGGTCGAATATTTTATGGCAGCCTTCATGACAGGACCAATGATCCCAGAGTCCAAGGATTTCATGAAACAAACATCAGCCAAGAAACGCTAATATAGTGAACTCTGCCATTGCCTTGTTCTGGTTTGGCAGGGGTTATCTATTTTCTGGAAACTATAATGAAAATAAATTACTCAAGGGAAGATTAATGACACAAATATATCAGAAGTAAAAAATTTATTAAGATTTATTGTCATAATTAACCATTGGATTATATCCACTTTTGGATATTATTAATAACACTACTGTAAGTGTCAATGTGCAAATTTTTGAGTGGATGTATATTTTCATGACTCTTCAGTATGTACCTAGGAGTGGCTCCATGGTAACTATATGTTTAACATTTTGAAGAACTGCCAATGTGTTTTCAAAAGTGTTTTCACTTTATATTCCCACAAGCACATGCATGAAGGTTCCAGTTTCCCTAAATCCTTGCCAACACTTTTTACTTATCGTCTTTTTTACTGTATCTATCCTAGTGGATATGAAGTAGTGTGATGTGGTTTTGATATGCATTTCCCTAATGACAAATGATTTTGAGCATTTTTTCATATGCTTATTGAGCTTTTCTGTATCTTCTTTAGAGAAATGTCTATTTAAATCCTTCACTCATTTTTGAATTGTTTGTCTTTTTATTTTTGAGTATAAGAGATTTTCTTTTTTAATGTAGATACCAGACCTTATCAGATATATGATTTATAAATATTTTCTGACATTCTATGGACTGTCTTTTCACTTTCTTGATGGTGTCCTTTGAAGGAAAAACAGTCTGTAACGGTATTAAAGTCCTATTCATTTATTTTTTATTTTGTTGCTTATGTTTTTGGTGTTTTAGCTTATGCTATTGGTGTTTTAGCTAAGAATCCATCACCTAACCAAAATTGTAACAATTTTATTTCTATGCTCTGAACTTAGGTTAGGCAATGTTTCTTAAACAAGCCATTTCCACCTTAAAAGGACTTTGGGGGGAAAATCTGAATTTAATCAGACCTATAGCTATGACTACCTATTTAAAGAAGAAAAATAATGACTCAAAAGAAATAAGGAGAAGAGAGACATGTGAAATAATATCATGAGTATATAATGTGCAACATTTAGACTGTGGGAAATTAGAGAGCAAATAACCTGAATTCCTCAACAAAATCTTTCAAGGCAAAAAAAAAAAAAAAAAGAGAGAGAGATGGAAGGAGAAACATATAGGTTGTATGTACAGTTTAGATTACATTGTCCCATTTATTACTTTTGATGATTACTCCATTCATTTAGATAATCACGTTACTCACAGTTATCACAGTTATATCTGACCTTCTTGCAAAACATTAAAACTATTAATCTGTAGTCTATAAGTGCAGAAAATATTCACTTGAAATAAACGCGTTGTATTCGCAATTATCTCATTGTTCGGATTTGGAAAGAAGTTACACGGATTGGTTGAAAGTACATACGCAGACATCTAGAGCATTATACAGTTGCTGCAGTCTGCATTACAGCAAATACAAAGCAAACATTTTTAAGCTAGAGAATTTCTCTGCTCCAGCTCTAAATTATCTTTTTTACATATCTCAAATGCCTTTTCCCATAGCTCCAAAAAAGATTGACATTTTAGGGCTTCTTCAATGGCTACTGGGAGATTATTCCACAGTATTAACTAAAGTTATAGTCAATAATTAATTTTATATTGGTGCTGCCTAAGTATTCCTTTCTTTAGTGTCACATACCTGGGATAGTTCCATAGACCATTCTTTTTTTTTTTTTTTTTAAAGATTTTATTTATTTATTTGACAGAGACAGAGAGAGAGACAGCGAGAGCTGGAACACAAGCAGGGGGAGTGCGAGAGGGAGAAGCAGGCTTCCCGTTGAGCAGGGAGCCCCATGCGGGGCTCAATCCCAGGACTCTGGGATCATGACCTGAGCCGAAGGCAGCCGCTTAACGACTGAGCCACCCAGGCGCCCCTCCATAGACCATTCTAAGATGTCTCTTACGTTGTAGAATATTGTCCTCAGAAACAGATAATTATTAATCTTATTTGTGATGTTTCCACATTAATCGACTCCTCATCTAACTTCACTCCGCAAATTAGGCAGATGCATTTTCAATGAGTAAATACCAATGTGACAATAAAATATGACCTTGGGTTAAGTAATGGTGTCTTAGATAAGACACCACCATTAATAATGATGGCATCCTCCCTCCCCCAGGATAGTATTAAACCTAAAGATACTGGCAATTTCAATTCAATTGACTTACAATTCAAATTCAATTCAGTTTAAGTCAAGTACTACCTTGTTCACCAGTTAGTTGGTATATTTTATACATTGCAGAAATGTCACTTCTTCACATACTTTGACATTCAAAAAAAGTCATCTTATTTTCCCTAAATCTAATTAGGTCTAGTTTGGATCTTCATTTGGTGAGACTGTGGACAGTCTTAAGTATCCCAAACTACCCTTTTTGGTACAAACACTTTTGGTACAAGAGCAACATTGATCTTAAACAGAAGGAAAACTTCAGGAGGCTTTCAGTGCTCAGTACTTACTGTTACTAAGCCAAGTGTTCTTATTCCCGTGAACACCTAAAAAGCATATGTTCAGCTACAACCAAGGCATGCTCCCTAGCCACAAGTCATACTTCTTATAGTTCACAGGTTCTGTCATGTCCTAATGATGTCACTAAACTACAGACTACCAACTATCTCCTTCTTTGGTGGAATACCCACTGTCTATATTTGCTCCTGCCTTCTCATCTCAAAGCATATCTCTGTCTATCCTCACTCTCTGCCTACTATTCAGGACTCCTAGAAATGTGTCCTTAATTTTTTAATTACCCCCCAACTCCAAACCAGAAGAGGCATTGTCTTTAGTAAACTAATGTATTGAGAGCTACAAAATTACTGAGACATGGTATTAAAAAAAAAAAAAAAAGAAAAGAAAAGACTAGCTACCTTCTTGGAATAGAAGAGGAAAAATATACAGAACCAAACACAAATAGCTCTTTTAGGCAAATCAGCATCTCAGTAAATGAACCTAGTGCATGGCTAATACCTCTGTGCTAAATTCACAACAGTGCTGGAGGAAATAATAATTCTTATGGATTCACCTAAGACAATGTTTACTGATTTACTTCTGCCCTTAGAACAGAGAGTTTGAAAATTTAATCTTAAAATTCAGAATCATGGACCTACCACTCTCTTTGAGAGATTCACTTAATTATGTAATGTTTTTAAGAAAATTTTATGGGCGCCTGGGTGGCTCAGTCGTTAAGTGTCTGCCTTCGGCTCAGGTCATGATCCCAGGGTCCTGGGATCGAGGCCTACATCGGGGTCCTGGCTCAGCGGGAAGTCCTGCTTCTCTCTCTCCCATTCTCCCTGCTTGTGCTCTCTTTCTCTCCCTCTCTCTGTCAGATAAATAAATAAAATCTTAAAAAAAAATAAGACTTAATTTTACTTCTCAAAATGGTTAACGATTAGTACTCATAATTTTATTGTGAACAATACAAATAAATGATGTATGGACCATGTTATGAATTTGTCAAATAAACATTTATTAAGTGAAGCACAAGGCACCTCATGGTGAGCCAAAGTTCAGTAGCAGACCATAAGAGAAATTGAAATAGGGATGGGTGAACTCGGTGATGAGTATTAAGGAGGGCACGTATTGCATGAAGCACTGGGTGTTGTACACAAACAATGAATCGTGGAACACTACATAAAAACTAATGATGTAATGTATGGTAACAAACATAACATAAAAAGAATTAGAGAAGTTTATTACCCACAGTTCCTAGAGGAAGTACCCAGAATGCCTAGAGGAGCCATACAGGGAGGTCAGGGCAGGGTGCAGACAGAGAGAGAGATTGCATCTGGGGTACAACCTTTATTAGGGTCCATGAGTGGAGTGTTGGGGTCCCCTGGCTAAAGCCCAATTGGTCAATTCAAACTCAAATAGCAGGGTTTTGGAAAGCTATATGAAAGTTTAATCTAAGGGGTGCATATGGAAGGTGTTAGGAGGCAGAGGAGACTGTTGACCACAGGCCTGTTGATCACAAGGCTGTTCGGGAAGTCAGAACTTATATTTGCCTGTGACTCAGTAGGGTATGGGCTTGCATGAAGAGCCAGTGCCACGTCAAGGTTCTTACAGGCTGCTTGGCCAAACAAAATTGATGCGGAGGAAGTAGCATGGAGTAGCTTAGCTTAACTCTCTACAGACCAAAATTATATATATGTGTGTGTATATATATATATATATACACACATATATATATGATATATGATATACATAGTATATATTACATATATACTATATCATCTATCCCATATAATCATGTATAACATATGTAATATATATAATATATTATATATATATAATCATGTATATCTCATGTATATATATGGTACACACATATGATGGCATTAAAGAGTCTACTGGTGGGAGGCAGTTTGCTATAAGCTTCTTTCATTCTTATATATCTCTATAAGCTTCTTTCATTCTTATATATCTCAAGTTTACAAAAATCATAACACTTTGACAGTCTTGAGAAGCTGACAGTCTTGGGAAGTGAAAAAATGCATTGCAGGAATGCCTCAAATAGTTCTGTATGCACTTAGTCATTTCCCAGAAAGTAATAGACTTGCTTACAACTTAGCCTGAAAGTAGTGGACTCCCTAAATTCTCACGTGACACATCCCGTGGCACATGTAAGCTCTGCCTGGCCTCATGCATGGGCTTTGTTGTGAGACATCGGGTGTAGGACAATGCTAACAATCTTGCCCCTGCTTTTGTTGTCATTCAGTCTTTATCTCTGACTCAAGAGTCTTCTGTCTTCTGTCAGCATCCATGGAACTGGGATGGGCTTCCATGTTAGTTTATAGAGTTATTTTGATTGGAGTTCTAGATCTCCTCCACACTGTCAGACTCTTTAAAGTAGGGTAAAATCCCCTAAATTATACCATAGTTCATCTGAGAAATCAGAGATGCTGAAAGTTGAAGAAAGAAAAGAGCCACAACAATATTATATATTCACTTGATTTAAAAAAAAATACATATTTAACCTCTTTAATTGGCTAAAAGAATTGATTTTTATTTCATCATCTTGCTAAATTTGAATCTTATAAGAAAAAGGAAATAAATTGATTCATAGCTAACAGCAAAAGTAAACGCTGATTTGAATTAGTACCAGCTTTTCTTGTAAGCATAGTTTTATAAAAAGCAGATATTTTATTATTGCTTTGAAATTTCCCTCAGGTATTGAAAGAAGACATATCCTGTCAGGATAAGTATAAACGATTCTCTTAAATCTTTTCATATCTTGTTGCATCTTATTATGCACATGTTATATCAGTTTAATTTAAGAAGATACATACAGAAAGCCATCCCAACTCAGAAGTTAAATTGTAGACAATAGTCTATATTATATTCTATATATTTAACTATTCAAAAAATATTAAAGAAAGAAAAATAAATTAATTCCTTTTCAATATAATTCTTCATAAAATGCAAATAATGATTTATGATAACCCAAGCTATAGGTAGATACCCTTACCCTTCAGTGAGTAAATCAACCCTTGTGAACCTTGTTTTTTTCCTTGTATGGTGTTGGGCAGTATATTAGTCTTCTATAAGCCTGCTATTACGAAGTACGACAGACCGGGGCGCTTAAATAACAAAGATTTATTTTCTTGCAGTCCTGGAGGTTAGAAGTCCAAGATCAAGGTGTTGAGAGGATTAGTTTCTCCTGAGGTCTCTCTCCTTGGCTTATAGATGGTCATCTTCTCTCATGTCTTCACAAGTCTTCCCTCTGTACTTGTCTGTGTCCTAATTGCCTCTTATTAATAGGACATAAGTCATATTTCATTAGAGCTCACATTAACAACCTCATTTTAACTTAATTACCCCTTTAAAGTCCCTATCTCCAAATACAGTTACAATCTGAGGTACTTGGGGTTAGGAATTCAACATATAAATTGGGGGGGGCACAAGTCAGCCCATTACAGGCAGATTATCATAGTGTATGTAAAACATCTAATAAAAAATTCAAACATAATTATAATATAATCATAGCCATTATTATTGTTACAATCCTTGTGGAAAGCACTAATTTAAAAATAATTACCTAATGGGGCACCTGGGTGGCTCGGTCAGTTAAGCATCTGCCTTCGGCTCAGGTCACGATCCCAGGGTCTTGGGATCGAGCCCCACATCCCGGGGTCCCTGCTCAGCTGGAAGTCTGCTTCTCCCTCTCCCTATTGTGCTCTCTCTCTCTCTCAAATAAATAAATAAAGTCTTTAAAAAAACAAGATTACCTAAGATGAATCTTTGTATGTCGGTCAAAGACAAAATAACATGCAATATTCATAAAAGAGAATAAAATATTAGAAAATGTATGAGTGAAGTTTATTCTTGTACCTATTAGCAAGGTTAGTCATTTGTATTCAAGCAGTATCCTTGGATTGCAAGAGTTTCCCAATACAAAACGTTTGTTGAATTTCTCCGGTATACAAAGTGCAAACACATCTTAGAACATTGACCATCAAAAACACCTCAAGTAAGAAATAATCATACTTAAAACTGGTTTGGCAGTTAAAATGCTGTATAATTATAACCCATATCTATTTATGCAAATATCTCTAATCTCTATGTCTAGACCTGACATTTTTAAGTCTTTTTTTGTGATGCATTTTGGCAATAAAACTGATTGGGATTTAAAACTAGAGTTGATATTACTCTTTGCAACATAAGACCCAACATAAATCTTATATCTTCCATAAAGTCATATAGCATTTATATTTTCTTTTATGACTATATTAACTGTACTTGAACCACATATTTCCCTATAGTAAATATGTATATTTGTTATAGTCTATATTATATTCTATATATTTAACTATCAAAAAGATATCCATATATTTATTATTATTAATGTACACCATAACCATTTATATTTTTATTCATTTTCTGAATGACTATTTTTATAATTTACTATGTTGGCATTATGTATGATCAGATTTTGATTATTGTTTGTCCATAAGTTTCTCCCATTTAAATGTTCCATAAGGAAAAGGGTTATTACTAACACTTTTTTACTTTCCTGGAATACTGGTGTTCCTGTCCTTATGCAGCTCTTGTTGTGGACAAAGTGTTCATGTCTCCCCAAAATTCATAGGTTGAAGCCTTGATCCCCAATGTGATGGTATTTGGAGATGGGGTTTTTCAGAGATAATTCCGTTTAGATTAGGTCATGAGAGTGGGACCCTCATGATGAACTACTGTTTTTCTAAGACACTACAGAACTTGTTTGTTTGCCTCACATGCACACAGAAAAGAATTAATATGAGCACACAGCCAGGTAGCAACCACCTACAAGGCAAGAAAAGAGGCCTCAGAATGGAACCTATCTTACTGGCATCTTGATCTTGGAATGCTCAGCCTTCAGAGCTGTGAGAAATAAGTTCCCTATTGTTGAATCACCTAGCCCTTGGTATTTCGTTATGATTAAGACAGGCCTTTTTTTTATGCATTTATTCTGGATTATAGATCCTGTAAAAGGAAGGATCATCTCTAAGACTTCTTTAACATCCTGGAATAGTAATGTGCTTATCCTTATATAACTGAATCTTATCTTGGAATATTCACTACCAGAAGTCAAAAGCAATAGTGATTTGCAACGACCAAAATGGCTTGAGATTTCACTTATTGGAGAACTGTTTTCACAGTATTTCTTATGAGTAATTTAATCAAAGCAATAAATAGTTTTTGACAAGGAATCAATTAGTATAACAGGATTTAGATGGCAAGGCCTCATAGCCTAGATTTGTTATATCTTAGTGCACATTTATTTAGGACATCTCATCATTCAACTGGTTTGGTAATTTTGAAGAGAAATGTCACGGCCAAGATCAAAGACTTCATTTTGTGGATTTTAGCACTGACTCGGGGAAATGGCTTGAATACTAAATGTCACTTGCACCTGAGGGATTCGACATACTGGCAAATTATTCAATTTAGAACCAAGACCTTTTTCTGTAGCCTCTGTCTAGACTGGGTCAAGTATATTTATGACCACCTCTAGAGAGACTTTAGACTATTTTTGCATAGATATCACTGGTGTCTCAGATATTATTCAGCTTTGCCTTCGTCTCTCTTGGGATTCTGTTTTATTATGATGCTTTTCTTTACAGCTATCATTATTTGAGTTTTCTCTGAGCTCTATTTGAGGTATCTCAATTTCCTTTATAGTATATTTAAATCCATTTAAATTTATGAAATGTCTTTAATTTTCATTTCCCCATTTAGCCCACGTTTTTGTATAGAAAAAATTCTCTCAAAAAATAACTTCTTCCAAACTCTCTTGGGCTAATGGTACGGAACCCGGTGTCATTGGATCTTACTTAAAACAGATCGCAAGCTCGGGTATGAAACCTGCCTTTCGTGGAAATTATTCCCTCATACCAACCGATAGTCACGCTGAGAACAGAGAGGAATGACCCTTGAGCCTGTCGCAAGCCCTGTACCTCTAAATCTCATCTGTATGTTTTTTCCTCTTTTGACACTGAATGCGGTATGGAATTTAGGGCAGTATAACCGGTGCTGCTTACCTAGATTGGAAACCAATGTTTAATATAAGAGCTGCTGAATCCAGGCCCCTTGCTTTAAACAAGTAGCAAATACTGTGCCTGCACATGCATCGTGGAAGGTCAAGGTGCCACAGCTGCACTCTTGGGCACCCATTTATGAAATCCTTGTAAGGCTGTGACTTCAGTTAGGCCAGAAACAGCCATGCAAATGTACCAAGGCCAGAAACTTTGTAGTTCAAGGTCAGTCTGGAGCAGTTTTGTACCCTCACACCAAGTATGAAGCCCATTAGCCGTTCTGTTTGGATTAAGAACGAGGCCAACAGATGGTGTGAGAGCTGCATTGTTTACTTAAAGAGGGTGAGTGGAGATCTCCGTCTGAACAGTAAGCTATAGGCAAGTTCTAAAAATCCCCATTTTTGATTACCTTTACATCCTCAGTATCTAGCACGGACACTGGCACATATAGGGAGTCAGTGTTTTTACTAAATGAATATAATAAAAAAATACTTTTTGACTATGGTTGTGGTTTCTAATGTACATCCAGTTCTGGTTCTTCCTTCTTTCTGGTCTCATAGTAAGACTCAACTTTCCAAGTCCTTTTTTAATTATGTGAGACTATTGACTTGATCTAAGCAAAGAAACATGAACCAAAGTGACGTGCATCACTTCTGTACCAAGGCATTTAAGAACTTGCACGCTACACTCAACATGGCCTCTTCCTCTGTTGTCAGCATCACAGAACTGCAGGGTCAGACAACACCGTTACAGGGCGAGGGCTTCTGTATCTCTGAATAAATAGCTATGTTATTTATTTATTTTAATTGCTTTTTTAGAGGGAGAGAGAGAGAGGAGGGGCAGAGGAAGAGGGAGAGAGAGAATCTCAAGCAGGCTCCATGCCCAGTGCGGAGCCCGATCTCACAACCCTGAGATCATGACAAGAGCCTAGATGAAGAGTCTGATACTTAACTGACTGAGCCACCCAGGTGCCCCAAGGGGCTTCTGAATCTGAATCGCTGCACATAGGGGACTTCCACTGGAGGGCTGGTCTATCCACATGTGATTTTACGCAAGCTTTCGTTTGTTTAGTCACTCATATTTGGACTTTATTTTGTTATACTCCCGTTGTGCTGATGCATAACATTGAATTTATGTCTTAATTGTATCTCTAATAGAAAATGTTGGATCTACATTAGTAGACTTTTAACTCTTCGTTGTTTGTTGTTATTATGTATGCATCGTCTCTCAGAAGTCCATCCTTGACTTAATTTGTAAACCGATTCAATAAATTCCCTGTAAAGTCTTAACTATATGCTCAGAGCTTTTTCTTTTTTCTGCTTGTAAAATTACTATTGACTCTGGGGTAAATAGCTCTTTTTTAACAGGCTGTGGGACTTAATCTTGGAAAGTAAAGTGCCAATAGGAGAAGAAATCCATGACAAATCTAAGAAATGCCACAGATGAAAATAAATAACATGCAAATAGTAAGTAATGATTACTTGATCCAGGAAAATGACTTAATTAAATATACATAATTCAGAGTTTTTTACTTCAATAATTAAAACTCTCAGATTTGCAATCAAGAACTAATTCATGCTTTTCCAGGGTTTCACATTGCTCTCCTACATCACAGCATACATTTTCATTGCCTTCTGAAGTATAATAGTAAAGTCTATTGTCAATGCAGGTAACAATAAAAACAAAAACAAAACCAAAAATACTGCTATAAAGAAAAAGGGGAGAAGCACTTTAGGTGAGTGAGAGTGCCATTATACGGAATTATTTTTAGATTTAACCTAGAGTGTTGGCTTTAAAAATAAAATAATAAGACTTGACTCTGCGAAAAATGTGAGGGGTAAAGTGGCCGGTGAAACCAGGCAAGAATACAGTACACATGATGGATGTGGTTTGCTTTTGTTTTTTGTTTTCTTTTTGGTGGCCATAACTTTGGAAGCATGAGCCAGAAAGGAAATGAAAAATAAAGATTGAGAAATGGGCTTAAATTTAGAATTCAAATTTAGAATTGGAATAAAGAAAGCTAACTATTTCTTCACCAAATACCCCAAAGCAATTTTATAAGTGATGGAAACTTTCGAGCCTGTGATTAAAACTTTACAGGGAATTTATTGAATCAGTTTCACAAATTAGATGAAGTATAACCACCACTTTACATGCAGAATTTTAACTCTTGGAATACTTTTGTAAATTAGGTATTATTTCATTTTTGCAATTGAGAAAAATGGCTAAGAGAACTTCTAAGCTCACTTGGATAATAAGGTTGGAGCTTGGATTTAAAACCTTCTATGTCTGATTGCAAGGCTTATAATATTTCCACTGGATCTCATTACTTTCTTTAGAAGTCAGCTATGCTAATTTGTAAGGGAAGCAAATGGTAGCCTGATTAGTTATAGATAAGAGAAAGGCAGAGATTAGCTATCATTACTTTTATTTCTGGATTCTTTCTGTTAAACCAAGACTCTGTTTATGGTAATGGATTGAGTATGAAGTTAAAGAAAGAAAATTGGAAGTTTAATATGAAATATTTGGGTGCAGTAGGGCCTGCTATGGAGAACACAGATGTTAGAGTTCTATGAACATGAGTTTAGTTTTCATATCTATAAAATGGAAAGTAATACCTTGCCTGTAGGACTTTTATAGACATAAGTGACAATGCCTAAGTACTTGGGAAAATGTCTGGCTCATGCTAAGAGATCAATATAAGACAGTTGTCATTTCCCCGTCTTTTTGAACACTGCTCTTTGGACTGAATGCAACCCAGATGGTTTCTGTGCACATAAGAAGTAGAAGTAATCAGGGTAAAGTTAAGAGGAGTCAGATCAATTGGGTGACAGCCAGACAGGGGACAGAAGCGACTGCATTTTTCTACTAAAAGAACGTCAGGCTGTGATGTTCAAAAACATATTATCAGATGAAATATTAGAGACAGAAAATTATACTGAACTTGGCCATGGCCACTGCATGACTACCATACCTATCTCCCAACGGTAGAAGAGTACACAGAGCAGGATGCCATCCAGGATGATGTGGCCTAATTCTGATTCTTGCCCATCCCAATTAGCTTTCTGTGGAAATGGACCAGGAGCCCCCCGATGGAAACAAGCCGGCGTTGTGGTACACAGATACATTACTTTTCACGGGTCACTTTACATTCTACACATCACTGTAGTAGTGTGTGTTGCCATGGCATATATTCCTACAGCATCGCTCCAAAGGTTTCTGGCCGCGGTTTTATATGTATGATTTATCTTCCATAAACTTTTTCGGTTTCCATAGGAATGTCTGAGAAAAGTTACAGAATCCTGTGCTGGCTACTAAGCTCTTGATTCTGAGCTCCAAATCCACCTTTCCAGACTGCAGTGAGGCTGCTGCTGCAGCTACAAACCCCATTTAGCTCGGCCAGCCCTCCCATCAGGCTCTGCACGAAGAGGGCGCTAGACACGGGCTGAGAAGCCCTAGAAAGGACTTCCTTGGAACTTCTTGTGTTAACTGTTGATTTCTGCTCCAGGCAGCATTGCCCCCGCTCCTTCTTCCTCTTCGCAGTGACAGTTTGTAGAAACGGAAGGTGTTCCAGGTAGAATTGTTTCCATTACTCGCAGAACTAGTTAATGGAGCCACCTTTGAGACTCCAGTGTCACGCATCTGCTACCACTGTCCCCTGCCAGATGTTTGCATTCCAGCTCCACACAGCCCTGCTCTGACTCAGGGGAGCACCACCCCCTTCCCAGAGGAATGAGTTTCACTCCAGGAGGCCCTTCCCCCAAACTTTTAAATTTTAATAATGCCAACCTCTTTTCATTGCTTTCTCAATTCTAGCCGTGGCGACTGCTTCCCACAGTGGCTACTACCTCTGTGACACCTTATGTGTGAAAAAAAGTTCATATAGCAGGCGGGGGGGTGGGGGTGGGGGGCTGTTCCCCTTGGAAAGTCCTGCTTGCAAGGTTGGCCCCTGGCTGGTGTCTGGGAACTTAGATTTTTGATTGGTTCCCCACCCTTCCCTCATAAGGATGGTTTGTTGTGCCTAAACTGCAAACACTGTGGTTTATACTGAGTACCTGCTTACCTTCTGGGGGTCTGGAATTCTGGTATGTGATAGGCAGAGAGTGCCCTTGTGACCACCCCCAGTAAAACCCTTGGTTACCAAGTGTCTCATGAGATTCTCTGGTAAACAAAATTCCATGTATGTTGCCCAAATTCACTGCTGAAGGAATTAAGGGCATTCTGTGAGACGCCACCAGAAGAGGGAGGACATTTGGAAGCTCGAGTCTGCTTTCCTCCAATGGCGACCCATGAATCTTCTCCTTTTGCTGATTTTGTTCTCTATCATTTTGCTTTAATAAATCATAGCCATGAATATGACCGTATGTTGAATCCTGTGGGTCCTTTCAAAAACCTAGGGCTGCTCATGGGGACCCCTAACACACCTTAATTTCTCTTTCACCCCCCTCTTTTTTTTATAGTTTTCTATACCTACGTAATAATTCTCTGTATTAAATTTTCTCTGTTGGGATAACTGGTATAGATTAAGATTTAACCTAAAACTGCTCTATAGCACGGTTTTTCATAGTGTACCTTTTACCTACATCATAAGAATTACCTGGACATAGATAGATGATAGATAGATAGATAGATAGATAGATAGATAGATAGATAGATGATAGATAGATAGATAAATGATAGATTCACATATACACTAGAGGTACTAAATCATAGGCTCTAGGGGAGGGAATTGGGTTTAACATACACCCCTGATGAAGAAAGTATTTTAAAATAAATTTGGAGAACATTTCTCAATGGTGTGAGATAAGTTTATTCTTTCTTGAATACCTGAGAAGGTATTTATAGTAAATCATATGCTCTTGCCTTTGTGGAGTGAATTTACTTCTTTTATATGAGCAGGCCACTTCCCAGTAGTCAGCATATCCTTGGACGCTTAATACCAATGGGTACTTAATACCTTGGCAAATTGCTTTATAACCATATCATTAGTTATTCATAGAATCTGTACGTAATATCTACTTTGGGTTTATTCCAAGGTCTTTGATAAGGTCGATAGAAGTTAAATTGTGAAAATATACACCGACACAATAAAGGGTTTTACTCCCTTCTTTAAAATAACATTTTATTTTATTTTAAGTAGCAGAGACATTTTTGAAAATTTTCTAGGAGACCCACAAGAAAATGATATGTACAATGAAATTTTTAGATACTAAAATGTCTCTAAATATTTTCTATGGAGTTCATACTTTTTATCAATAAATTGGCAGAGCAAGAATAAAGACCATAAGATTAAAAACATATGACATGCAAATGGGACATAAAGGTTTCAATTATAAAAGCACAATGTAATCTTCCTTTCCCTTTTGAATATAGAAACATGTATGTGACTCTCACCTTTTCTCCCTCCTACATGATCATCTTGGGCTGACAACTATGATGTGATAATTTACAGACTGAAAAATGACTAAGCTTGTTTTGGGTCATAAAATAGTGCTTAAGTTCCAAAGGTAGTGGGGCAGTTAGTGACCTCATTATTCCATCTTGACTTTTAAAGCAACACTTTGAGCAAATAGAACAAGTCAAAGTCACTCTCCAAGAATTGGGAATGTTTTAAACTGGGTGGTTCAAGATCCTTGATTGGAGGCATCTGCTTCAGATCAGGTTAGTGTCTAGAGCAGAGAAGTAGATACTTAGGCATTGCACTGGATTCAGATTTGTTCTTATAATAACTCTCTACCTAACTCTTCCAGTCTCTCCTTGCACATTATGAACATTAAACGCCATCATAGGATACTCGGAATAGGATACTGGAATGCGTGCTCCTCTGTACTTTTGTAGTTAATCTGGGAAAAAGGCTAGGATAACAGCAGTCACAATTCCCTTCCCTTATCACGTCCTGGTATTGGTGCATTCTACCCCTCCTAGTTCACTGACTCATTGTTTTGACTTGCCATCACTCCTATCTGAAATTTCAGATTAGAAAATTTTAGACCTTTTTTAAGGAAATATTCCAGGTCTTTCCAACACTGAACCAAATATTAATGAAAAGAAAAGATATAAACGTCTAGAAATAGTTTAGGTTATAGAGGAGAAGTTCTTTTTGGTTTCATTCAACATGTTTTGAGCATTTTCTATTTGCCTCTGGACTCAACACTTGAGGGTACACACTTGGTTCCTCAAAAAGACATCCTTTGAGTCATTTTTTTCTCAGTGGGGCAACTGATAACATTTTGGGTGGAAGGGTTATTTGTGTTTGCCACATCGCAGAATATTTAGTGTCCCTGGCCATTGTGTATTAAAAACCTACCTATTTTCCTCTATTATTTTGGCTACCAAATGTACTACACACATTGCTGACATAAGACATGTGCTGCGCTTGAAAACCAATATACTTGAATTTTATTCTATGGTAATTTAAATATAATTTCAGTTATATAATTTAAGAGTCAAGAGGACATCATTCCAAAATCTATTGTATCTTTTTTTTTTTCTGTCTGAAGGTTTTCTTTTCTTTGTTAACACCTAATTCCTTCACCTCTTTTCTGGGCTAGCATCTCAACTTTGTCATATTCATGGTAACATGATTTCCAGAGTGGATGAGTTTTTCTTGGAGACTAAAAGCTTCATGTCAGTTTCCTGACAAGGGAACTTTTTTATTCTTCCTCTTGCAGAGCTGTTCTTTACTACTTAACTACCCACTAAATTCCAACTTCCTGTCTGAGGCAAGCCTTCAGTTCTCCATTAATTTGCCAAGCACAGATGAGTAGTAGGCCCTGAGTCATCAAGGAATTTCCAGTTTGGTTACCAGAGTTAACCACTTCCTAGGCAGTCTTTTATGAATCATTTAGATTTTGACTTTCCTTTCTCTACTCCATGAGATGTTCCTTCTCAATCACGTCACCTTGGTTTTATAACAAAAATCGGCATCATGATTTCAATGACTGTAGCAGACCACTTCTACCTAAAATAAGAGTTGCTTCCTTACACATAGACAAAAAGAAGCCTTCTCAGAAAGCAGTTATGTGTCTGAAAGCTTGAACACAAAGCATTTACTTCAGCTATGAGATTGTGGGTATGCCCTTTTGTTTCTCTGGTCTCTAGTTTATATGAAGGACAGGGCCAGGCAGTCTCTAAAACATCCAGCAGTGCTATGAGTCTAGACTAAATGCTAAAGGAAGTTGAGCATTTTCTGTCTGTGAAGTAGGAAACAAATGACACTTGTCTTTTGATTTCTAGGGTATAGTGGGAACCCACATACATGTAGTTACTGAGTAGTCATTGAGTTACAATGAATAGGTTAAGGTATATAAGAGAACTAATGCAGAAAACGTGCTGACATAGCTTCTGAACTATACTTCTAGAAGATTCTCTGGATTCTAATTCTTTCTTCAAATTATACTTTACACGGCCTCATTTAGCTATTGTCCAAGCTCCAGTGTGCATGCAACCTAGACAAATGCCTAAGTGGCTCCAAGATGAGGCCCTCTTACGTGAGGACCAAGCTGACCCTGATAATATGTTTATAAATCAAATCAAATTCTGAATAGGACAGAAAAAAAGAAGAGGAAAATCAAATGCAAATTAGTTGCATATTCAATGTTTCAAATCACGATCCTTAACCAGCTGTGTTTAAAATGATAAAGCTATTCATATTTATGAATATTTGTAACTTATTTGCTTTCAAGTAAACATTTTACACCTAGTTTTGTATATATTTGAGCACATGTGTAAAAAATCTCAGAGAAGTGTAGGTATAATAAATAATAAAAAAATATTTAGGGCTATAGAGGTATATTTATAAATAGATTTGTGACCATACATTAAGTAACATACAAAATTTTAACTCTTTTATGACATGAAATCCATCCTTGCTATTCCTTCATGAAATACATACTTTTTATATTCTATATATATCAATTGTGTTTCTGAAGTGTTTCTTTTACTAAAAAATGCAAGAAGAAATCCAGTTAAAATAAAACTTGGCAATTCAAAAGTTCAGATATCTTATAACTATTAGGAAATATAGCATTTCTTATATGCTGAGAGTGTTTTAAGTGCTGATTCACCGCATGTTAAGAAGATGTTGACACGTCATCTGTTCCTGGCTCAAAACCTGCAATGGTCCCTCATCTTACTCAGAATAAAACCAAAGCACTTACAGCAGCTTCCATGCACCAACACGATCTATCTCCACAGTTAACTTTCTGACCTTAACCCCTTTTTTCCCAGACACTCCATTCCAACCACGCTGGTCTCCCTGTAATCTCTCCAACTTCACAGGCGCTCTTGTCTTAGGACATTTGTACTGGTCATTTCCTCTGCCTGAGACTACTTTCTCTGGCTAACTCTCTCATGTCCTTTAAGCATTTGTCCAAATATTGCCTTTCCAATGAGGACTATATTTTTAATGGTAATATATTCCATAGCCCGGTTCCTTCAAATCAATAGTCAAGATAGAGCCTACCCTGTTCTACTCCTTGCTGCTTTCCAGGACATTTAATGGCTTATAAAAAGGCCATATGATTTACTTACATATTTAATTTATTGTGTGATGTCTGTCTATATCCTGATGGAATGTAAATAGTAAAAAGCAAGAGTTACTGTTATGGTCTGAATGTTAGTGTCCCACCCAAATTCATATTTTGAGATTTTAATGCCCCATGTGATGGTATTTGGAAGTGGAGCCTTTGGGGAATGATTAGGTTATGAGGGTGCAGCCCTCATGAATGGGACTAATGCCCTTATAAAAAAGACTCCAGAGAGCGCTCTTGCCCCTGGCACCATGTGAGGGTACCGGGAGAGCTATGCAGGCGCAACCTGAAATAAGGCCCTCCCCCGCCATCTGGGACCCTGATCTCAGACTTCCAGCCTCCAGAACTGTGAGAAATACATTTCTGTCATTTAAAGCATTCTGTTTGTAGCTTGCCTTCATTATTTTGTTATAGCCATGTTTTGTTTCATTATAGCAGTCCAAAGAGACTGACAGTTGTTTATCCGCTTTGTTCATTAATGTGTCCCAATCGCTAAAACAGTGATTTGCTCACACTCAGCACCCAATAAATAGTTGACTTTTTGAAGAGAAATAACATGATTAGGTAATGATGATAAAGATGATGATGATGGTGGTGGTGGTGATGATAATGATGATAAAGTGATTATTCTGTTTTTTTTCTACCCTGGGCTAAGTCATTTACTTTCATAATTGACCCAAACCTCCCCCTAGATACTATGGCACATAGATACTATAATTCTTATGTTATCAATGAAAAAAAAAAACTGTCTGGAGAAGTTAAGGAATTTGTCTCAAATTAAACACCTAATAAACTAGAGGAACTGGGAGTGGCATCTAGATCTGTCAGACTTCAAGGTCTAGGCCCTTATCTTATATCACGCTATAATTTCTCAAATAATAATTTGGGAAAGTAAATTTCATACTTGCTTTGACTGCTGACAAATAATGGAAATAAATTTATTTTATATGAACAATATATTGCATATACTATAATACAGTATATCATATGGTCTTTCACCAATCCATTTGATTTTTGGACACTTATTCTGGCCTTTGAATTCATGAATCATTTATCTGCTTCTACTCACTTTATAAAAACTCTGTGAATTAATTGTTACGAATATCCTGTGAAAGTCTATCAGCAGAAATGAACTATTTGGACATAAAACATGTAGAGTAAAAACTTTTATTAACTCAGCTTGCTTGATAACACAAAATCACAAGTAAAAAAGTTATGGGAGACGAGGGAGCAATATTGCCAAAGGAAGGAACATAAAAGTCTAAAGATTTCAAGTGGCTAAGTTAAAAATGAGACAAACAAGAAATGTAATAGTTATTATCAACAAAGAATATATGCTATGAAGAGGAGAGATGGAGATAAAAAATAAAATGTGCATAAAATTAAGTAGATAGAAAATATTCCCATTGTGAAGTATAGCATTCCTACTAGTTAAGTTCATGAGCTCTCTTAAGTTTGCTCATTTTTAAATTGCTGATAAAAACAGATACGACACTTGATCTTAGCCAAAAGGCCGAGAAGTGATAAAAATAGTATCTACCTCAAAGAGTTGTTCAGAGAATAAAATGAGCTTACATATTTAAAATGATTAGAAACAGAGTCTAGCAAGCATAAATGTTTTCTATAACCATTTTATGATTCTGATGGGCAGAAATATATCTCTCTTTACTTTCCGATTATGGAAATCAATTGCTCATGAATGATTTGACTTCGTATCTACTTAGAAGTGGGCAGATTTGAATTCCAGTGAATTCAAGATTTTAATCTGTCCTTTTTCTTCACTTTTCCCTCTGTAGCATCTAAGACTAGACGGAAACATGTAACATCATGATAGAGGAAGGAATAGTCTGTTACCTGTATACTGTCCTCCTGGTCTTAGCCGTCCTTTGTACTTAATCCCTCTTAGCCTCTGGGCATGCATTAACCTCCATGCAAATGTCTAACAGTAGTTACCTTTTCCCACATTTCATCCCCTTCCTGAAGACCTCAGATTCTTTCTAGTTACCAGCTCTCTCAGCATACTTATGTTCATCATGGAAGCTCCAGAAATAATTTAGTGTACTGCATGCCAGGAGCAGGAAATGTGGAATGTGAAACATTAATCTGGGCAATTTCTCCGCTTGATCACACCATGTCATTATTTCCACTCTAATAGGGCCATCCCATGTGGTCATGGAGCACACTATGTGGTCACCTCCTATCAAAAACTCCAAATGAGAAGCAGTGCACAAGCTTCATCTATCTTCATGTTTCCTGTCCCCGCATGGTTTCTACCACCTCGCTCTGCCACTCTTGGCCAAAGCCCATGTAGTGATGCTTTTGCTGGGTGAACTGGGGGGGTCACTGAACTCTGAGGCCTCGACCCATTCAATCTGAAAGATGTTGCCAGAGGCTCTTGGTCCCCTCACAGGAAAGAATTCAAGGATAGACCTGACACAGCAGGTGAGCAACACAAGGAGAGTTTCTTAAAGGGAAAGTACACTCTCCAGATGTGAGAGTGGGTGAGCTTGAGAGAGAGCTGCATGCCCTGGGGGTTGGGTTTCTGTATTTTATTGACAATTGTTAACTAGGGGGTGGAATATTAATTACTTGGGAAGGAGATTTCTTGGAAGCAAGATTTCACACCTTTTCCACCTTGTTTGGTCAGGGGCTTCCTGTCATGTTACCCGCCATCTTGGGCCGGCCTGGTGTGATAGGGCTCCTTGTGGAGTGCTTCCAGGACAGGCCTCTGACTTTCCCAATAGCTGACCATGGCTTCCTCGTTGCTGGATTCCAGGTATCCCCTTAGAACCTAACTCACTGTCTCTACTAGTGCTGTGGAATCTTATCTCAGGGAGCCTGGCAGCACTTTAAACTGGGCTTCATTCCATTCAGATCTCCCAGCGAGTGTTTTTCTCTCTCTTATGTGGAGATAACTTCCTTAGATGGCATCCTGTATTCATCTTCTATGTCCTATGGTTAATAATTAAAATTAATAATAAACCTTCTCAAGGCTCTGAATCAGATTTAGATTTTTGAAATTTTGTAAGAAAAATTTGAATGGACAAGTCTCTTTTATGGTTAAGTCATGAATGGAACATTGACCCCTCTGTTGAGCCTTTCTAGTAGAAAGTATTAGGTGACAGAAATTATCAGAAATCAAAATACATAGGATATTAATTCAAAAACAATTTAACTCTTTGCAAGAGTAAGAAAAGGGAAGGAAACTTACATTTACTAAGCATCTGTTACTATTTCTCAGGGTGCTAAAATTTTAATGGAATATTTAACATATATCAAATGAGTCATAAAGTGAACATGAAACTATTTTTATGCTTACTACATTGTATTATATTTAAATTACAGTCATTTATATTTATATAACAGTTCTAGGCATGATGGGATTCTGGTTCTGGTTCCAAGGCTCTCTTCTCCTTCACATCTTGTGAGTCATTAACAGTCACAAGTCAGTCTCTATTCCCAACAACATTCTCTCACTGACTATTTGTCTCCATATGACTATTGTTTTGGATTACTAGCTATGCCAAACTAGCAGGAAAGGAAATTCATTTGTTCCTTTTTTCCCCAATGATTTTAATAAACATTCCTTTTAAAACTTTAATTTCCCCCATCTTCCTATATATTGAACTTTTTCATACTATATAAGTTAAACAATCTTGTCTTTATCTGTACCCTTTAAATAATACATTACATAGATCCACACTATCTTTACATAGTGATAACTCTAGTCATCAGAAAAAACAAACATTTCTTAAAAAAAATCACAGTAATGTTTGTCAAAATCATTTAACTTTTCCTGTTTTTAATTTTCTTTTCTTACTTCCCAGGATCTATGGGTGTGCTGTGGAACCCCAAACTTTCAACGAAGAAATAACAACCTACTTTTTAAAATGCTTAAGACCTATGTAGAATTCCAATTATTTACTATAAAAATGTACTGGTTAGAACCCCTTGTCCTGTTAGGTCAGAAGTATTTCTCATTTAACACAGTCAAATGTTTTCAGAAATTCTGCAGGATCATATCAGCTCTTAAAGTCACCCAAACCATATGCAAATCCATACCTTGATTTGCCTTTAAGGCTCTGAATCTTATAATTGCTCAACTTTATTGAATACACTTCCAAACATATTGTGATGGTTAATTTTATGAGTCAATTTGACTGGGCCACAAGATACCCAGGTATTGGGTTAAACATTATTCTAGGTGTGTTGTGAGGGTCTTTCTGGAGGAGATTAACGTTTGAATCAATCCATGGAGCAAAACAAATTGTGTTCTTTAATGTGGGTGAGCCTCATCCAATCCACTGAGGGTCTGAATAGAACTAAAAGGCAAACCTCAGTTTCCTTAGGGGAATTTGCTTTCACTATGTGTTATTAAGCTGAGACATCTGTTTTTTCCTCTGGATTTGGAATGGAACTAACTGTACCATCAGCTCCTGAGACTCCAGCTTGGCCACTGCGGATCTTGGGATTTCCAGCCTCCATAACTGCATCCAACACCTATTAAACCACAGGTTTCAGGATTCTTTTTTTTTTTTTTTTTTTTTTAACAAGAGTGTTGTGGAACACCTTTGGAATCTGTGCTACTGTGTAAATGTACATTACATGCAGTGCTTTAAAGATATATACACTTTTATCATGCTAAGGCTTTACAGATAAAGCAGGAGGACTAGATTAAAATATGCAGGGTGATAGGTGTGATGACTATAATAAAATCTTTAGTAAGTGTAGAGTTGCTTTTAGGCAACAGGCTTGAGCAATGGAATGTAGAAAGGGCCCCAGTGAGCACCTAGCTGAATATAGACAGGCCCCTCAGACACTCCACCTCAAAATCACCATAGGCCCTAACTGACCAAAGGGCTATTTACAACCAGGCACAGTTATCAAAAAAGGGGAAATTCCATACATCCCCATACTTCCTCACCTTTCCTCTTTAAAGACAACCCCCACCCACTGCCTCAGTCTCTCCTTTGCTGTCCCCCTTGCCCCTCCCTTTTGGGGTATTCCATAAACTTCTATGTCTTTTGTTCTGCGTTGGGTGAATCCTTTCACTGCCCCCACCACCAGCTTCCACCCAATCATGTCTTCACATCTGAGGGCCCCCATCCGATCCAGAGAGACACAACGGTAAGGATTATCTAAAACTAATTGGGAAGAAAAAACAGATATGCTTAGAGCAGAAAAACTTGCTCCATGAAAGAACTTTGTACTGCCAAGGGGGTATCTAGGAACACTTGTTGCCCACGTGTAAAGGAGAAAGATCATAAAGACAAGAAGAGAAGGGATTCGTTCCTTTACATTTTGTAAAAGCTTATCTGCTTCACACATATTTCCTAGGCCCACCCAGTGAGAATTGTCTTCCATAATCTGATTATTTCACTCCATTATATTAAAATTTTCAGTGGTCCATATTATTCAATGATAATATGTCCCTTCACAATGTGATGGAAGCCCATTGAAAATACAGGTAATCACTTCTAGAAAAACATGAAAATTCAAGGACACTTAACTATGTAGCCAAATCCATTCACTAGTTGAAAGTAAATGTTGTTATCATTGTAAATAAAGAAAGAAATCCAGAATTTGAGAATCAGATTAAGACACAAGTGAAGCCAAAGATGAGTAGAAACTTTTTTTAAGATCTTATTTATTTGAGAGAGAGAGAGTGTGCGCACGAGTGGGGGAAGGGCAGAGGGAGAGGGAGAGGCAGACTCTCCCCTGAGCAGGGAGTCTGATGCGGGGCTTGATCCCAAGACCCTGAGATCATGACCTGAGCCAAAGGAAGCCACTTAACTGACTGAGCCACCAAGGTGCCCCACAGATGAGTAGAAACTTTACTTAAATAGATGATGGTCTTTCCTGAGATGAGTTCATTGTGGTAAATACGCAACCCTGGGTTATTTGTTGTAGTTCAGATGGTGGTAACACACAACCCTCCCCTCAGGCTATTCCCAAAACTCCCTCTGATTCTTACCTCCACTCTGGCACATGCCTTCCTTCATCCATTATCCTTAAACCCAGACTTCAGTTCTAGATGGGCTAAGGTTAAAGTATGAAGTGTGGCCCAGGATTGGTGAGCATTTATCTTTTGCAGATTTCTTGATAATAAAAATAGGTGCAAACTTAGAGTTTGAACTTCAGAGGACATAAAAGTCACTCTGTTAAAACAGCTTATCAGAACCACTTCCTCACAACTATGTTTTAACATGTCTTGTACTTCCTCCTGGCCAAATATCTGCTGTCCTACTCAGAACATCACAATAGTTCCTTCCTGAAGCCTTCCTTGCCTTTCAAATCTGAGTCAACTGCTTCTCCTTTGGGTTCTCATCACATAGTACAATGCATGCTCTTATAACACAACGCAAAACATAAATGCTTTCATCCTCTCCACTAGGACACTGGGCCCTCCTTTCAGTCACAGAGCAAACTTTATTAAACTGCATATCTCATACCTAGCACAGTGCCAGCCAAATAGTGGGCACTCAAGGAAAATGCACCATAAAATTATTAAATAATAGATCTACAATAGAAATAGCTCTTAATTCACCAGGATTAAACAACTGGATTAGAAATAATTTATTTGACAGTGACTTCAGAAATACTTACTTCCTCGCCTTTGGTAAAACTGATAGACAAAAAAGTTAATATTCAGATTTATGACATAGCTATAATTTAGTCTGAAATATACAAACATGGGTGAAAATGTGTAAAACTGATGTCCCCTTTATGAAAATATGAATTAGGATTGTGTCAAGTAAGAAAAACAAACAATTCAAATTCTTGTGATTCAGAGTACTTAAGACTTTATTTGAATGAATTCTCTTTAATTAGTTTCAAGTTATATTAAAGAAGAACAGGGGTGCCTGGGTGGCTCAGTCATTAAGCGTCTGCCTTCGGCTCAGGTCATGATCCCAGGGTCCTGGGATCGAGCCCCGCATCGGGCTCCCTGCTCTGCAGGAAGCTTGTTTCTCCCTCTCCCACTCCCCCTGCTTGTGTTCCCTCTCTTGCTGTGTCTCTGTCTGTCAAATAAATAAATAAAATCTTTATAAAAATTAAAAAAAAAAATAAAGAAGAACAGATGGATGAATTGTTATTTAAAACTAAAAATTCAAAACAGAGCTTCCTGAGCTGAAATTACTATGTCATTCTATATTCCTTATAGAAAATTGAAAGTTCATGAATAATCTCATCACAATCCAAAGTGTTAATTAGCTAATGCTTTAGTGGGTTCTTCCTCCAAAAACCTGTGGTTTCTTCTAATAGCATTTCTTCACTCATTACTTGCAAAAATAGCAAGAGACAAACTATTTGTAACCCATGGACCCTATATCTGTGGCCAAATCCTACTCACAAAAAATACTTTAATATTAATTAACTAATTAATTAATTAATAATTATTTTAGTTAATTAATATTAATAAAAACAAAACCTTACGTTTTATGGAAACTTACTGGGAAAATGATACTTATGCATAAACTTATTTCTAACCTGAGTCTCACAAGATACCTAACAGGGAGGGCTAGTATTGTTAACCCAAAAGCCTTTTTCTCAAGATGGGAAAATTATTTCCATTTGAAAAGCCGACATAAAAATAGATGGAACTGTTCATGAAACACAGCTTTTCTCTGCACAACTCTGAGTAGAAAACTGAAGTTAGCAAATGATAGAAAACACTTCTTTTATTTATATTCCAAACTCAGAGATGCATCCTGAGGAAAGACTAAGCTAAATGTTATACTACCTAAAAACCACACAAGAATAACACCTTAAAGGTAGTGTAAGAAATGTGTTTGTTGAACTATGGCTCCAATGTGGGATTTTCACCAGCAATTATCCTTAATCCTAGCACCTCAAACATTGTTCCTTTTTTCTTTCTAATATTTTAATCAGGGTCTCATTTGAGTTGGAATTTAAAAAGGTTCAGAACTATTCCTGCTTTATGCAAAATTTTGTGTTTTTGTTATGACTGTAACAAGTAAGGTTTTTATAATCCTCTGTTTCAGGGCAGTAGCTTTTGATGTTTGGTATTATTATTTGCTTTCTTTTTTTGGCAGTTAATCTTGGCATCCTGGAGTAAACTTTTTTCAAACACTGGAGTAATAGCGTAGCTTCCCAAAGTTTGGCTACTGGTTTAGAACAAAGAAGTTGGCTATTATCTGAGTGATTCCCTATTCAGTAATTTCTTCATTTTAACATTGGATAGATTTTCATTCTTAATTAACTCTAAATATGAAAATGTTTCATTAATATGTGATATTAACATAGGAAAAAGGCAGACATGAATTGTGTCAAGTGAGTTTAGCAGCAAATGTAGACTTGGCCCAAACAATAATTCCTAAATTAAAAGATTTACTGACTCCAATGCACATATAATTTGAAAAGGAAATGAAAACTTGTTATCCTTAAGCCAAAATATCACCTATGACACTGCATTGCTTTAGGAATCTAGTTTAAGTTTCTCTGCATATTATATGATTATTTTTTCAGTTATTTTGTTTGTTTTACTCATCATTTACTATAATTTCAATGTCCTATTTATTTAACAAGACACTTATGAATAACTATGTCTGTTCAGTGAGTTTTGGGGTAATTTCACTGAAAAATTAAGAATGGATTGTATCTTGCAAAGATATAGGGTCGATTGTGTATGCACATATTTTATGAAAATGTTACTTTGCAATTTAGGTTAATTTCTTATTTAATCCAAACCTTAATTTTAGGTGTCTCCAAACTAATGCATGGTAAAAATTTAAAAATTGTAGTGAAATATAAATGAATTTATCTTAAAAGTAATAATTGCAAATAAACTAAGCACACTAGGTCTCCAAACTCATTTATACATTCATACAAACTTACCAGTTAGGGGCCCCATTTGACAAAAGAAGAAACTGAGGCCTGAAGAAGTTAAACAGATTGCACAAAGTTAGTAAATTCCTGGGCTCACATCTGAACCCAGTTATGACTGAAACAAAAAACCTTGTTTAGGACCACTTGCTAGATGACTGATAAATTGGAATGTACCTATTATATGTATGGGCTGTTCAGAAATGTAAATGTCAGAATCCTGAATATGACTATGTCACAAATTTTCTATATCACTTTGGATAAACTGAGCACTGAGATTCAATGTCCTCATCCATAAAATGAAAGTATTTAGCCAAATTCAATTAAAGCAGCATTTTCGAGGACATAAATCCGGTGCCAGATTAATCATGCCCATTCTTATGATAGTAAGCATTAAAAGCGGTAGTTGGCAATAAAAGTGGTTTACACAGGTGAACATGTCGACATTTCAGTGTTTCAAAACTCTGTTAATACTTTCCCGTCAATACCACTGCCACTTATGAATTAGTGCAACATGCAATTATGGGACCACAAAAACCCCCAGAACACTGAGCCCGGGAAACTCCTGTAAGATAGAACAAGAACATCCTTGAATACTAGCAAAGGAATAACAAACCTGATGTGCTTCGTCAGTTTATGAGAAAATACTTTTGAAATAGCCTAGATTGTCTTCATAAACTTGGTTAGTTTTGATTTTAGCTGTTTTTCTAATTACACTGGAACAATAGCAGTTATTTTTTTTTTTTTTAAGATTTGTATTTATTTATTTGAGACAGAGAGAGAGAGACAGAGAACAACTGGGGGTGAAGGGCAGAAGAAGCCTGACATGGGGTTCGATCCCAGGACCCTGGGATCATGACCTGAGCTGAAGACAGATGCTTAACAGACTGAGCCACCCAGGTGCCCCAGAATAATAGCACTTATATCTAGATCCTAAGTAGAAGAAAAATAGCTTATCACCAGTGTGACTAGATCTACACCAATCTTGCCTCTTACTGGAAGGGTGGTGATGTATGCTCTCCACCATTATTGCTCAGATTTGCAACCACCTTCTGGTGTATTTTTGTTGGCTATACCTCAGAGTGGATGCTGGGACGTAGGATATTTACTACTTTTCCTAGATACTTCCAACAATTTCTAATATGAGTGTACGAAATTAACTCTTCTCAGCAGTAAGTAGGAGGAAACTATCATTGCTTCACTTGAAATCCTTGAAAACATTTGGTATTTAAAACTTTTTTTTTTTCCTCTTTAGTCATTTTGGGGCTTGGGGTAGATCAGTATGATGTTGATTTATATTTTCTCATTGATTAAAAAGATGCTTCTAATATTTTTTGGTTATTTGTTATCCTCTTTATGAAGTCTCTTCAAGAGCACAAACAGAGGGAGGGGCAGAGGGAGAGAGAGAGAAAAAAAATCTCAAGCAGACTCCACGCTGAGCACAGGGCCAGACTTGGGGCTCAATCCCATGACCCTGAAATCAGGACCAGAGCCAAAACCAAGACTTGGTTGCTTAATTGACTGTGTCACCAAGTGCCCCTAGCCCATTTTTTCCATTGTATTACTTAATTACCATTGGTCTGCAAATATCATTTATAAATTTTGGATGTGAAATTTAAGTCAAATGCATGTTGAGCAAATATGCTCTCAAAATCTATCAATCTGCCTTTTTTCTCTCCTACTAATGTCTTGGATAACCATAAGGTATTAGTTCTAATATAGTCAAATTTATCAATTATTTGCTCTATGATTAGTGCTATTTGTGTCTTATTGAAGAAATACTTGTCTTCACAGATATGACAATGTTGTTGTCCTTTATTTTTTTCCCTTATAGCTTGTTTGTAATTCACATCTCAGTCTGCGTTCCATATGAAATTGATTTTTGTAGATGGAGTGCATGAAAGAATCTTTTTTATCTCTATCATTGTACTAAAACCACTGTCATAATTATTACATCTTTATAGTATGTCTTAATTCTATCAGTATAAATCCTCCTTTGTTTGTTTCATCAAATTGCCGTGGTTCTTCTTAGGCCTTTGCATTTCTCATGGGTTTTTAAATCATTTTATCAATTTAGAAACAAAACAAAACAAAACAAAATATGAAACCCGGCGATGTATTGAATCGAATCTATTTTTCAATTGGGAAAGAAAATGCTATCTGTGTAACAAAACTTTTGATCCATCAACACACTATATCCCTCCATCTATTTAGAGCTTTAATTTTCATCAATAATATTTTGCAGTTTTCAGCGTAGATTTTAGCTACTTTAATTTTATGGATGCCTTGGTAACTGGTATTTTTTTTAGTTCTTTTTTTGAGATTTGGAAATATTTGGATGATTTTTATATATTGACCTTTGTATTGAGCGATTTTGCTAAACTGACTAATTAATTCTAATAGTTTGTAGATTTTCTGTATAATAAATCATATTATCTTCAAATAAGAACTTTTATTTCTTCCTTTTCATTTATGCCTTTTATTCCATTATGTTACCTTTTTGCACTGACACATTAAATAATGATGATTATAGAAGACAGCCTTACTTTCTTCCCAATTTCAGGACAAAGCTCTTGATATTTTATCATCAAGTATGATCTTTACTATGAGTTTGCTTGTAGATAGTCTTTTATTTTTTGCTTGTAGATATTCCTTATCAGATTAAGAAATTCCACTTCTATTCCTAATTAGTTGAGAGTTTATCATAAATGTGTACTAAACTAAATGCATTTTACCATCTGTTGAGATGATACTGTAACTTTCTCTTTTTTTCTGTTAATGTGGTGAATTATACTTATAAATTTTTAAATATTAGAACTAACTTGTATATCTGGATAAACTTCATTAATGATGGGATATTATCCATTTTATACATGGCCAAATTTTCTTTGCTCATACTAAACTTAAAATTTTTCATCTTTGTTTATGGAAAAAATTTAACTGTAACTCTCCTTTCTTGTAAAAATTTTGTCAACTTTGTACGTCAAAGTTATGTAACTGGCCTCCTAAAAAGTTTCAGTGCACATTCCCTTTTGTTCTATTCTCTAAAGATGTAGTGCAAAATAGGGCTATTTCTTTCTTACATATTAAGTGAAATTCATCATTTAAGTCAGCGGAATCTGGTAGTTTCTTAATAGGAAGGTTTTCCATTAACACTTTTACAGTGTTTTGGGTTTTTTTGTTAAGATTTTGTTTCTTTATTTGACAGAGATAGAAAGAGTGCTTGCACAAGCAGGCAGAAACAGGCTTCCAGCTGAGCAGAGAGCCAGGACCCTGGGATCGTGACCTGAGCCAAAGGCAGACGCTTAACAGACTGAGTCACCCACGCGCCCCAACACCTTTACACCCTTACAGTTTTGATAGATATAGATGTCAAAGATACTGAACTAATTAAATTTTCAATTTCTTTTTTTGTTGGTTTTGCTGCATTATATTTTTTAACAAATATACTTATTTTATCCAAATTGCCAGATTGATTGGCTATAATTTACTTCTAATAAATCACTCGGGAAACTATTTCTTGGAAAGTAGTCAAATTCTTTTTATTCTTTCTATTCAAATTAGAAATTAAAATAACTGCACCAGAAAAATGAAATTGGAACAAGATGGCAGGAGGAAAGGGGGCTCATCTTCATGCAAAGAAAGCCAAACCAACTTTCAACATTATTTGGGTCTGCCAGAGCAGATCCTGTGTGTGTGTGTGTGTGTGCATGCACGTGCGTGTGTGCATGTGTGTGTGTGTGTGTTTTCTTAAAAATATGTAAAGAGTAGGTCTGAGACCCAAACTTCATATGATCAAATATGGGAGGTTAAACACATGTGTTTCTCTCTTTTTCTTCACATGTGATTCTCTTTACTGATTATTCAGGTCCTCCGAATTGTGAATGAACACGCACAAAACATCAAAAACAGATAGGATAGTTGAGGAAATGACATAAGAAAAGTTACTTTTAGAAAAAGTAGTTTGGATAGACGTATGGTAACATATTTAGGAAACTGGAGGAAGCTGCATCTTAACTTGTTTTGATCTGTTTCCATCTATCACAATTTTCATTCCTGATGCACCAAATATCCTCTTTCTTTGTCTAGTGGGATCCTCTTCCAGTTGGCTCCTGCTTACTTTAGATATGACCATACTAGCTCTGAAAACTTCTTTGTTCTCTGGTATGTGAAGCTGGTTCAGATCTATCTTACATATTTTCTGCTCCCAATCTGAAAAAAAATTTTTTTTTTTTTTTTTCCAAGAAGTCTTAGTTCCTATGAGTGGAAAAGAACTATTTAGAGATCATAATCTGGGCACTCAGTGTGATCATGTCTAATGAGCTGTTCACTTTACCCCAAAGTAACCCTATCAGTACTGTTGGTTTGGTATGACCCATTTCAGGTTCATTCTCCTCAAAGTAGTCTTGCTATTTGACTCTTCAATCATTCTTGTGTGTTCTATGCATTTCTCTTGGTTGAGTAAATGCTTTCAAGAATACACATCCGTGCCCCCCAGAGTTTCGAGATCTGACAACTGAATGATCTCATTGTCACGTTGTTTAGAAACTCTGAGGATTCAATGTCCTGAAGTGTGACACATGAGAGGTTATGAACGGAATTTAGGACAGAATTTAATGTGATGTTGTCACAGTCTAGCATTCTTGGATGAGGGCAGTGTAAGGGGAGATTATTTTTAGCTGTCATGATGTTACTGTTGATGACAGGACAAGAGAGTCTGTGGTTATTTGCATTCTCACTACAATAAATACCACTTCCTGATAAAGGTTCGTGTTCTTTTTTGTTTTTGTTTTGTTGTGTTTTGTGTGTGTGTGTGTGTGTGTGTGTGTGAACTGTGTGAAGTCTAATTGTCAGCCAACAAGTGTACAATGGCTTGTAACTATATTCCTACAAATATGATAAAAACAGAGATTTGGAAGAAATTACATATGTAGTTACTTCTTCAAGAAAGTCTTTCTAATGATTTCAAGAGACAAAAATGATATCAGTGCTAAAAGAAGATAAAAAAAGAACACAAAACAAAAAGCTGTGAAATAATGTAACATAAATCATTCATACACATTTCAGAGGAGAGATAAATTTGGATTGGAAATATATCCGTTCATATATTAATTCATGTATTTACTCATACATCTTCTTCCAAAGATGTTGATTTATAAAACACATATAGTATAAATATACAACAAATTACAATGCCCACAAATATCAAATTAATAAAGAAACTGTGTGAAGAGAAATTTGACAAGTATTAATCCTTTTTGAAATATGCACAACTAATGAATTAAGACTTTCACTTCCATTAATTTACATGAAGAATGTGAACCTAAAGATTTAACAATGAAGATATTTAACACAATGCTATTTGTCATGGTAGTAATGTGTCTACTGCTGAACACAGCATAACTATTCAGCCATATGAAAATACTTTAATTAAATGATGATACATTCATTATAAAACCACTAAGTATCATGTTTTCAAATAATGTTTAATGACATGAAAATACTCACATAATATTAATTTTTAAACTGTAATATAAAATTATATTTTGGCACATTTCAAGCCTGTTAAAATAATCAAAACCATAAAATTCACAGAAAATGTAATGTGACTAGATCCAAATATTTGAAGTGGTTATTTTGGATCGTTATTGGTTATTTACAGATAATTTAAATTTGTTTTATATTATTTTTTCTATTTTTCAGTGATTTCTATAGGCGTTTCCTTTTGTAGGATTCCTTTCTGTGAGATAAAATTTTATTGCACCTTTAGAATATAATACATGCAATAATTAAGATATAAATATATAGAATAGGAAGAAGGAGAAATAGGGTGGAAAAATTAATTAGTTAATTAATCCATGTATCAACTTACAGTACTAATTAGCATGTTTTCAAGTATTTTAAAGCTGCTAAAATGGACCACAGATTTGGGCTCAGAGTTCCTAAGAACCAGGTAAACATAGACACAAAAAATTTATTATATGATTGGCAGTATAAATAAGCCAAAAGTAAACCAGGTACTCTGAGGAAATGCAATTATCCCTTGTTATGGGGCTTAAGAGAACTTCTGTTGCACTCTATAAGAGGATACTGAGTTATATTGTCAAACAGAATAAATAGGACATCTTTGTTGAATGGCCAGGATTTCAACTAAATCTTCTGGTTTGAATATTTGAATAAGTAGAGAAGACACTGGATAGATACATTCCAGACAGAGAAAACAAAAGGAACAAAGCTATAAAGTGATGAATGAGCACAACATGTTTCAGGTCATTTAAGATGGCAAGAGTAGAGGGTCTCTATTGGAGAGATGTTGATAAAGTAAGACATGCAAATGTCAAACATAAGGCTCCTGGGGATAGAGATGAAGTTGGAGATAGAGAGGGGAGAGGGAGAGAGAGAGAGGGAAAAAAAATGCATTAAGTTCCATTGGAGAGAGAAAGTATGTATCGATATCTTTAAAAAAAAGTATTGGTCCCATTTAGAAGGAGAAAAATGCTCAAATAAAATTTAATTTTGTATATTTAGAAAGAAAACTTTATAACATTATAAAACAACTACTATTTATTGACTTTTTAGGGAGTGTTGAAAGTTTTGATTAACCTATCTTTAATCTTCACAAAATTTTCAAGATGAGAGTATTACTCCCATTTTAAAGATAAGAGCATTAAAAGGTTGAGTCAGTTGCCAAGATTCTACAACAGGTAAATGGTAAAGATAAGGTTTGATAGCTGTTCTGTCTAGTTCCAATACTTGTATTCATTTCCAACTATATATTGTGGTAGCTAACTGGGACGCCTAGGTGGCTCAGTTGATTAAGTGTCTGCCTTCGGCTCAGGTCATGATCACAGTGTCCTGGGGTCAAACCCCACATTGGGCCCCCCCTCAGTGGTGAGTCTTCCTCTCCCTGTGTGACCTCTCTCACTCTCTCTCAAATAAATGAATAATATCTTAAAAAATAATCCGTATGCCAAAGAGACATAGTCATCTTATAAATGAGTATGATAATAATGTAATATAACTTACAAGTTAATTTTGAAGAATAAATGATTTGTTGTTTATAACATATCTAAAACAATGCCTGGCACATAGCCTTTACCTCTCATTGTGTTTTTCTATCTCTTCTCACCTTGAGCCAAATGTGGTGGAAAATATAGAAAAATAAGATTGTAATTTATTACTCTGAAATAAAATATTAAAAAAAATTACTCTCACCCCCAAGTCTCTCAATCTCACCATATTTTTAAGACCTAGTAGAAATACCATCATTTTTCTGGGAAGTTTTTTTCTGACTATCTTAATATCCACAACTCCCACGGGTTAGGAGCCCTACCTCATGCTACCATAGCTTGACAAGACTCATTTTGTTTATTTATGTATCCCCAAAGTGTGACAAACTGTAGGTACATAATAAACATCTTACAAATTATGAATGGAAGTGTTTAATTTCAGTCATTAGTCTTAAAAGAAATAAGTTCCTTAAAACTAGTACAGAGTGCTTCCTCAGAACTCATTGCCTAAACCATAAAATTCCCAGAAAGGTCTTCAAAATTTTATTTTAACACTTAGATAAATATTTTAATATGAGGAGTAGACACACTCTATTATTCCTGGAAGAGCATGTAGTGCACACAGACATTATGTAAAATTCTAATCGCATATATGGAAATTATGTTTACCTGTCTTGAAATTGTCTTTTGTCGACAGACTCCAGAATGTTCTTTATCATCAGTGGAAGTACTCTTTTTTTTTTTTATTTTTTTATTTTTTAAGATTTTATTTATTTGTGAGAGAGAGAATGAGAGAGAGAGAGCATGAGAGGGAGGAGGGCCAGAGCGAGAAGCAGACTCCGAGCTGAGCAGGGAGCCCAATGCGGCACTCGATCCCGGGACTCCAGGATCATGACCTGAGCCGAAGGCAGTCGCTTAACCAACTGAGCCACCCAGGCGCCCCAGTGGAAGTACTCTTATAATACTGCTGTACTTACAATATTACCTACAGACTAATTAGGTATGGGCTGGCCATTTATTGTTTTAAGCATGGACTTTTTAACATCGGCTAGCTTAAGACTTAGACTAAGTTTATAGTAAGGCTTTTCTGCAAGAAGAAAAATGTTTTGTTTACTACATAAAACTTGTACTTTCTTTTCAAACAATATAGTTTACTCACACCTTTTCAGATTATCCTTCAAACATTCAAGTATGAGTAATTCAAAAAGACTTGAAAACCAAGTTTGCCTATTCTGATTTACACTGCAGTTCTTCACATTGTAGGAAAACAATCTCAGATTCAGGACCCTATATGTTCTATTTAATTTCTGGGAGGAGGAAGTAAGACTTAAAAAAAAACAAAAAAACAAAAAAACCTCCACTCCTGCCTATAAATATGATGTGGGCTTAACTGTCTGTCTTAATTGTGGTAGAAAGACACTGAACACAAAAAAAAAGAAATAAAATTTCTGAGACAGGCTGATTGCTTTGAAGTAATGAAATAAAATAAGTGTTTAATGGAAATATGAGAAGGCTTATTATATATTAGTGTGGCTAGTAACAAAGAAGTGACAGTTTAGTATTTAACCTTTCATCTTCAATCTCTAAATGCCTAAAAACTAACTGGAACAATTATGATGAGCACTGGGTGATATATTTGGTGATGAATCTGTAAAAACAATAACAACAATAATACCAACAAAACCTAATTGGTTAAGAGCTGTGTGCAAATCTGGGAAGCCTAGAGTTAGGAATATAAGAAATAGGGGAAAAAATGGGTAAAATCTGAGTTTTGTAACATACTATATGCTTTTTGAATTTGGAAGTTTTAATGACTTTTCTTGCTTTATGCTTGTATACCATGGGAAATATTTCAAAAGTAAATACAGATACTCTTTGAAATAATAGGCAGTCACATCAAATAAAAAAAAAAAACTTTTGGAAAGTAAAGGAAACTTTGAAAAGTAAAGAAAAAGAAATAAATTTGAAAACAGCAAAAGAGAAATTATACCTTGACTGTAAGAAAAAAAGAAAAACAATTCAAATGCCAATATATTTTTCATCAGAAAACCATGGAGGCAAGAAAGAAGTCACACAACATTTTTCAAATGCTGATGGAAAAGAATTATCAGCCCTGAATCTTATATCCAGCAAAAATGTCCTTCAGGAGTGAAGGGGAAATTAGACATTCTCAGAAGAAGGAAAACTAAGAGAGTTTATCACTGGTAGACCTCCCTTAAAAGAAAGGGAAAAAGGTAATTCTTTAAACAGAAAAACAATAAGGAAAGCATTTTAAAACATCAAGAAGGAAGAGAGAATAATGAAAAAAAGTGAATATAAATACGTTTTCCTTCTCCTCTTGAGTATTTTGTACTATATTTGACAGAGTATAAAATGTAACATTATCTGATATGGATATCAATATCTGTAAAGGAATATTTAAGATAATTACATTATGAGTAATGGAAAACTAAGGGCCTTGAGAGGAGGTGAAATTTCTACACTCCATGTAAATTGATAAAATGTCAACACCAGTACTTCTTTGTGATGATAGAATAGGTCTTAATCTTGATTGAGGTAGTGGTTAGAAGAATCTACATATATGTGTGTTAAAGTAACATAGAATTCTACACAAACACTATCAATATGAATTCCTGGTTTTGATTTTGACTATAGTTATACAAGATGTAATCATTGTGGGGGAGGGGAGGAGGAGCTGAGTGAAGGGTATACATGGAACCTCTATGTACTACCTTTGCAATTTCCAAAAAATCTGTATTTATTTCAAAATGAAAAGTTATAATACACACACACATACACACACACTCGCTTGGAAAAACAAAGAATGTTGGCTTGAAAAGACTTGTTTCTTAGTATACAAACTCTTAAGCCATCATTCCATTCAGAATGACACTTGATTTTAGATTTCCCAAAAGTTCAGATTCCATAAATAGATTTTATTTATTTTTTAATAGATTTTTAAAAAATCATTGTACAACTAACCTTTAAGCCCAGTAATATGTCAAAAATTTGATTGACCGGAAACATCTGAGTTCCATCTTTTCAAATTGATTTTGAAATGGGTGCTCAAATACAAATCAACTGAAGGAAAGAACCATCCACACACTGATAGGAAGTAAACCAACAAGACTAGGATTTATTGTTTAAGGAAAAAAAAATCTCTAATTTTGAAATATTAGAAACCAAGGTCCTGTTTTGTTTTGAAACTTTTTATTTTGAAATAATTCTAGATTCACAGGAATTTGCAAACCTATGTATAGACAAGTCTCAGCACCACAACCTCTACCAATGGCAGTCTCTTACACAACTACAATATACTGTCACAACGAAGAAATTGACAATAATAGAACCTATCGAAGTTATTCAGATTTCAACCATTATAAATGATCTCATGTGTGTGTATGTGTGTGTGTAGCTCTATTCAATTTCACTATGTGTATAGCATTGGGTAACCACCGCCATGATAAAGAGAAAAGGGTTGAAGAATGGATGTGGTTTATATAAAAGGGTGAAAAAAGAGTCTTAAGGAGATAGTTCGTTGAATGAACTGGTTTTTTTTAACATAAAATGTAGAATTTGTTTCTACTTAAAATCTTTAAAACATATTTAGAGTAAGGTTTATACTGTTGCTCCTGAGGTGAAATTCTGCATGAATAAAATAAAAATAAACAAGCAAGAAAATGGTGATTTTAAAGGAATAATTTATTAAAATTGCAGTCTACCATTCTCTTTTCAGACTGTCTTACCATTTAAATTAAAGTGTCCAGGGGAAAAAAGTATTTGACAACAAATAGAATTCAAATGACCTCTTGTATTTGTTAACCCTATTAACTGCTTTAGCATCCAAGTGCCTGCATTTACTGGCACAGAAAGTTCCTGTTATTTATTGCCATTTATTGTGGAAGACCTTTGTTCTTTGTGTTTTTCAGCTCTGTTATTCTTAAGAGCCAGGAACTCTGACAGCTGCTGCCAGCCCTGTGCACTTTGTTTAAAACAATAGGGAAAATTGCCTAGCAACCTCACATCCAGCTCTGGTACCCTCGTGGAGATCACATTCCACACACATTCTCCTCATTTCCGTAAGCTCACAGGGGAACACACACACGCGCGTGCACACACACACACGCACACACACCCTACAACCGAAACTAGATCGACCTTCACTTTTCTAAAAGATAAGATGTAGATCAAAGCTGCGTTGTTATTAACACTGAAGAGATCACATAGAGATTTATAGAAATGAATTAGTTCTTGCCTCTATAGATTTTATTGTTAAAGGGATACTTTTTACAAGGGAAGTGTGCGGCTTCCATTGCTGAAACGGAATAAACATGCTGTTTATACTTCACTAAATATGTAATGTCTTATAACTGGTAATATTGACAAAGTGAGGAAAATACAAGTTTATTTTGAGTCAATTTCAGAGCATGGCAGAGAAATTAAACCACCATTGTCTGAATCTTGGTAATAGTCAGAATGTTAGGCTGCTCCTTCTCCTCTACTCCTACTTACCAAGTGATTATGAGAGATGTTAAAAATGTTATTGGATTTTGTGAGAAGATCACTATACCAAAGGGTTAGAAGGCTAGACTTGAACTCTGGAGTTGGGTTTGCTTTTCTTGTTTTCCCTATCGATACTGATTTGAACAATCAATTTATTTATGCCAGTATCCTCATCTGCAAAATAGGAACTTACACTAAATGATCACTTCTCATCTAACATTCCATAATTCCATAAATGGCATTGGTCTTCTATGAGACTGTTTTATACAGAAAAGTAAGAAGGAGAAAATGGTTATTATAGATACTTTTGTTTTGTTTTGTGTCCTTCTTATTTAACTATGCCATCAGACCATACATTTCTATCTATAAAACTGGAAGAGAAAAATAGGTCAGATGCCTATGAATATCTACATGACCTTGATAAGATGTTGTGAATACAAACATGCACAACTATTCCATATAATAATACTAGTTATATATACAACTTCCTACAAAGTTTTGGGAAATGATTTAAGGTCAAAGCAGTAAGAGAGAAATTCTCATGCAGAGGTCAGAAACTATAGCCTGTGGACCAAATTCATCCTGTCACCTAATTTTGTAAATAAAGATTTATTGGAACATGGCACATTCAAACTTCTGCATATTGTCCATGGCGGCTTTCCTGCTACAATGGCAGAGTTAGGTAGTTAAAACAGAAGCCATATGTCCTCCAAAGCTGAAATATTCACTATTTGGTTCTTTACAGAAAAAGTTTGTTGATCCCTGTTGTATGAGAAACTTTACTATATTTATTAGAATTGAAATTAGTCACCTCAACCAGACTGTGTACATGTCAATGAAAGAAAAATTTTGTATTAAATTGTAGAATTCCAGGTTCTAGGTACTCTTTTGTTTCAAGAGAGGAAACAGTTAAAAAGAAATTAAAGACTGAATTTGACTGATACGTGTTTGTCATTAATTTCTCAAAATGAGTTAACTATTATATTTAGGTTTTCTCATATATTTATAGCTAAATATTTAAAAAATTGTTTGGAAACATCAAAGTTAGTACATTTGAAATGTAATATCAATGCAGGGGATGTGATATGAAAATTTGGAGCCCCTTGAAAAAAACACACTAATCCTAAGGAAAATGTGGAATTTAAGGACCTGGTCTTCCTCAATATCATGGACATTAATAAAATTCACTGTCATGGTTGTAAATGTACACATCAGCAATGTAAGGCTTTACACACTACAATACACTTTGCATATGCCTTACTATGATTAGAACAGTATTGTTTGATTTCTCAATCCTAGATTACTCATTCTGAAGTAGTTAGCAGAATCTTTAAAATGGAAACAGAAAAATATTGAATCAATGGAGAAAGGAATGTTTATCTTTTTGTTTCTTCCTTGTTGCTGAGCTCTTCTACCCAACACCCAAAATAGCAAATTACTATTTGACACAGAGTTTAATCTTGCCAGGAACTTCCTCAACACATAGATAATTTTTGTTCTTTGAGATATAATGTAGGTTAATAGTTCATCTTCTGATGCTCTAAGAATCCTGCAATTTAATAAAAAGAGTCATCACTGAGTAATGGATACAACCCCGCTCCGTTGCCTTGGGATTAGGACATGGTATTTAAGAGGAGAGAAGAGTGGACTGCATCTATCTTTTCCACCAACTGGCAGTTATGGTGATGAGACCTCCTGGGCCATCCAGCCACAGCCCCAAATGCCTGCTGCTATGAGAAGTGATGTTGTGATGCAAGATGACTAATTTCCTGAGAGCCTGCTACGAAGGGAGAAGGGTAGTAAAAGAGGGACTCAAAGGAAGGAAAGGAACGAAAGGAAAGACCAGGAGTGGAAGGAACGGTATTGAGTTATACAAGTACAGAGGAACTGAAGAAAGGCTACAATTTTTAGTTATGGTTTCCATGTAAAAATGCTATTGATTAGAGTGGTCAGAGGAAATGGTGATGAATCAAGAGGAAAATTAAAGAAAGAAAGAAACTTACGGATTTTGTGTGATGATGTAAGGCTCATTTTGGTATCCAATACCACCAGATTCTGCTTCTTGATTCAGCCCTAACCTTTTATTCTTAGCCCTTGTTCCTAGTCATGTGCACTGCTTATCAGCCTCTATGCGTTAAACTTTTGTAACTGTGGAGATCCCCTAACCCAATTCCTTTTTGCTGCCTATGTTGGGTCAACATAGTCTCTGTGATGATGAATATTTAGTACCCCATTTTCCTTAGATCTCATTCCCTCCTCTACTAATAACAGTCAAGTTACCTGGAGACTGACATCCTGAATCTCATGCTCTTTTGCCTTTAGATCTGCTATTTATCCATGAGTTTCTCTGATTTTGATTCTGCCCAATCACCCAGATTCTGCCATACTGTCTACACGTATTTTGCTTTTGCTGCCATCTACTGGGAAACCAACTACTTTATCTCAGGCCCTTGCTGACAACTTGCTTGAAACTATTGTGCTCACCAGACTTAATGCAAATTATCACCTAGAGCTGGACCAGTTCCCCCCAGGACTTGACCTACCCAAGCTGGTAGGTCTGCTCCCCTATCTAAGTTGTCTAATGATGCTGCAAATACCTTGGGAAAAGAATGCTAGAAATCACTGAAATGGAAATGGCAGCATAAATGAGAAGGTAAATTTGTTTTCACTTTCTGTTAATTTGATTTAAAGTGTAATTTTCCGTGTGTGTATTTTGCCACATCCCCAAAGACCTGCCCATCTGGTAACAAAGTTTGCTAACGGTAGGCTGATATTGGTGAGGAGGCCAGTTTCTATACAGAGTCCATATGAAGTAAGCAAATTAACATTGGCATTTCAACTAGACAGACTTGATATTTAACTGTGGCACCACCATTAATTAGCAGTGTTACTGAGAAAAAGTTACATAACTAGTTCTGAGTCTCAGTTCCTTATCTTTAATATTGTGGCAATATTACTATCAACCTAATAAAATTTGTGAAAAATAAGAAAAGAATTCATGAGAAGTGCTTATCTCTGTGCCAGGTACATAGACCTCACTGATATGTGGGATCATAGATGGTGCAGTTCCTCACATATCAAAGATAGAATGCATGGGTCATGATACAGCAAAATGAAAACACTCCCTTTCTCCTTTTCTAAAACATAGTTCTAGTCTATGACATCATCTTCGTTTTTCTCTCTCTTTCTTGCCTAGAAGAATTCCTTGTCCACACTGGATAATTTATATATGTCATTGCCGATCTGGACACCTGCCAAAGGAAGAAATGGAATCGAAAAGGAAAGTGAAAGGAGCTCTCAGGTTCTCTAATGCAGAGGGAATAATCATGTCTTTTTTGTAACCATTCATATGCCACTTAAGAGAACTTGAATTTCAGTGATTTATACTATACCTCCTGGTTTTGATTTTAAGATTTAAAGAACCATGTTTAAATCATTAGAAGAGACATGGCTGATCAAGTTGAAAGAAGCTATTTTGTAAGAGAAGCTCATTAATGGACTTTTAACCCAACAACGTTTGTCAGCAATGTTGTTCTTTCTATTTCTTTGGCAAACATACTGCTAATAGTGCATGATAAATAGAATATATCTACAATTGAAAAAGAAATTCCAGCATATTTAATTGGTTTCTGGTACTCTTTTCTGACCTACGCCCTCATAAAAGTTCCTATTGAACATTTGCGGACTTGGACCATGACCAACTTCATGTAAAGTAAATTCATTTACTCTTGCAATCCCAATATATTAATAAAACTGGGCAACACAAATGGCAAGGTGGCAAGTTCTACCCTGATGGTTTGGACTCATAAGTCAGTGGCAATTGTTCTTCTGAATGTAAACAGGTTGAACGAAGTTTAAAGGCTGCGAATTAAGAAAAACTTTGCATGTTAAGGTTTGTGTTTATCTTGAAACCTGAAATTTTCAAAACATATCCACTGAATTATCTTTAGAACCATTGAAGAAACAATGATGATAGTCCATATCCTTCCAGCAAGAACAAGAGTTAACAGAATTTATTACTGTGCAGTAAAGAAGGGGGAAAAAAGTCTTGATTACCAATTCTTACAAATTCCTTTGTCCTCAACATTCCATCAAATGTTCCAATTCCAATGCCTTAGTCTGCTCAGGCTGACATCATGAAATAGCATAGATTGGCTGGCTTAAATAACAGAAATTTATTTCGCACATCTTTGGAGGCTGGGAGGTCCAAGATCAATGTGCTAGCTAATTTGACTGCTGGTGAGAGCTTTGTCCTTGGCTTGCAGATGGTCTCCTTTTTTGCCAGATCTTCATGTGGAGAATAGAAAAGGGAACTCTTTTGTGTCTCTTCAGATAAGGACATTAATCCTATCAAAATAGGGCCCCACCCTGATGACCGCATTTAACCTTAATTACCTCTTATGAGTCTTATCTCCAAATATAATCACATTGGGACTTAGGGATTTCAACATACGAATTTTGGGGTACACAATTTGATCCATATCACTCAATCTGTGATAGTCTAAAATGATCATGAATTTTTTAAATTTCCATTAATAGGTGGGAAGTTGTCAGGGCATTAACTATTCAAGCCTAAATCTTGTAATCTGTGTCTAAATAACACCATCTTTACTTACTGTTTTTTGTTAATAACTGACTTTGTGGTTGTTTTTAGTAGGAAAATCAACCAAGTACATTTTAACAATGTTAAGCTTGGTTATTCATTCAGATAGACACCAAACTGCTAATCTCATCCTGTATGTTGCCATATCTCCTCCTCTTCCATTTTTGATTCTTAGTACAATTCCTCCTATTGTTAAGTGAATAGGACATTTTCTGCTTCAAAGGGAAAGAAATATAAAAGATCCTCAAACTATTTTATTTGCTTTTAGTAGTAAATTGCTTGTGTGTGACTTAGTATCAATTATCTTCCCTTAAGGAATGTCTGAAGTGCTCTAGTTCCCTGGGATTACTATCGAAATGATGCTTGTTGGTGCTTAATGATTCTTTATCTGGGTAGCACTCATCACTCAGTGCCAGGGTAGTGGTTTTACATCAACATCATTTGCAACTATGGACAGAACCTTCTTTGTTTCTGTTTAAATATTATATCAACCTTGTCTTGCCTGTGCATTGGAATGAGGTTTAACATAAAGATGGAGGGAGTTCAAATGCAATCTGAAAATAATACTGGCAAATAGCTTTGGGACTTACTGTTTAAAGTTAGCATACATTTATTTAAGATATTGAATTAAACCAACAAAAAGCCATCCTATAAAATTGGAAGGTTAAAAAAAAATTAAAAAAGCAAAATATATTTTCATCTGTTAGAAAGTCTGAACCATAACATTTTATAAATATTTATTTCTTTGACTCAATTTCATCTTTTAAATGCAACTTCTTTTAGAAATAAATTGCTTATAGTTGGCTCCAATAAAATTTATCCCTAGAACTAGAGTAGAAGAGTTTCTCCCACTATAAGCTGTTTATATCTTTTAGCTGAAGTCTGTGAAAATAATAAACTTATCTCTGTTGTGAAGAGTCACTGCCTATGGTGTGGGCAGAGATTTGGGGGTTGGAGGTTATTGAGAAAAGTACAAAAAAATCCCAGGATATTTCCAGGTATAAGTGCAAGAGAAATAGCTTTATGATATTTTGTGGATTGGGGTCCTTAAGTCTCCTCCTATCAAGCATTGAACATAAGGAATTAATAGACAACATTAAATCACACCAAAACTCTTTCTTAAAGTAGAAAGCTCTATGTTAAAGAGGGTAAATGTGTATTGAAAGATAGAAACTAAACCAAGCACATGAAATCTAATTTTTTATCTTTCCTAATGATAAACATTTTTTCTTAATCTTAAAATGTGGTAAAAAAAAAAAAAAACTAGTTATGGTAAGAAATAAAGCATAAATTCACAGAAATATGAAATCTTTATCTGCTTGATGAAGACCTTATAGAAAAGAATTTTCAAAAATTAGATTGATCATTTCTTTTCAAATAGCTTACTAAATTCAACTTTTAACTTAATTTAATTAAGCAATGTATAGAAAGCATAAAGGACAAAATATGAAAAGATAACTCTTTGGAGGTTTGCTGAATAATAGACGGAATTACAGTAGACAGGTAAACGTGGAAAAGTTGGCCAAGATCCTGTTGGCACTTTAAGCTCATTAAAAACATTTAAAAGAATGTCAATGTATAAAAAAAAAAAAAGAAAAGAAAAAGGGAAAAAAAGATGGTAAAATCATTGATTTGACCTCTTGCTTGGTGGGAGTGTGAAAATTGGATCTTGGAGGCAGCAGATGAGAATGGGATTGATTTAGGCCTTTGAAGTGAAACAATATCTCCAGACAGTCATACCATGGAAGCCACAAAGCCGAGAGTGAACTCAATAAAACACCGTGGATAAGGATATATATTATGTGAAGGATCTAGAAAAGTTAATAGCAGAATATTTGAGCCATGCCTCATAGGCAAGGACCTACCATCTGGAGAACAAGATGATACAAAAGTAGATGCCAAGAAAAAAGTCAAAAGGAAATAGAGAATATAAAAATATTTCTGGACCTATCCAGTAGGCAGAGACTCACTGATGGAAAATAGCATGTTGTTTAAAAATGATTAAAATTTTATTGCAAAATGTCAAACTCCAGCCATTAATAAATGATGGCTAATTAAAGAAAGTGGTTCTATGAAAAATAACATTGGCTCTTTTATATTATATGTCTGACATTGTATTTACATTAACAATGTATTTACTGTAATATTTTAAATTTAATACCTAGTATTTGAATCCTTAATGTTGTGTGATGTTGCCATAATGTTCCCTCTTCCTTGAATATGGAGTAGCTACATTTCAAAAGAAAACTATAGCTACATTTAAAAAGAAAACTGAAGGTGGTCAGATCGGAATGAATAAAACCAACCAGACCACTCACATACAGGTTCACTAATGCTGTGTTTTCCCTGTTGCTTGCTGGACTAATATAATCTGTCATGGCAGCAAGGAGGTCTCTAAGTAAGACATTCACATTCCTTTCTAATGAGTCAACTTTCCACCCCATAGCAATATCAGATGTCTTTTAAATCAAGCAAAGAGAAGCTCTATGCTAGAGGAAATGACCTGCGGTTCCTTGAGTTTATCGTGGGTTTAGCCCTTTTGTCCTTTTATAACTACACTGGGAGCAGTTAGTGATACCTAGATGTGTTTGATCTAAGATTCTTGAATCGAGAAATAAAATTAAGTTGAAAATAATTTATTTAAAAAGCTAGAATATTACAATATTGTTGCTTATAAGATTCTTAAATATGTCATTAATAGTTACTTCAAAATTACTTAAGTTGGTTAACTGGTTAACCTAAAGAAACTTAACGTTCTACCCGTTAATGTCTTTTGTTTGAATCTTTACTCCAATTTGTGCAAATTAACTTTAATTTTTATTATCTATATTTTTTCTTGAAATTATTTTGTCTCATGTAAAAAAATATTTAATTAATTTACTCCTACTAGTGTGTGAATTGTTTGACCATCTTGCATATACAATTTGCTTCCTTACAAAACAAAATGATAAATTTTGTGGTAGTGTCTGTTATTCCAGGCCTTGGCTATGTAGAATGCTATGCTAAGATCATACAGTGACAGATAAGAAAAGAAAAAAAGAAGGGAAAGGCAAATGTGCATGAAAATGTATCTCTGTAAACATCCAATAAGCCCTCAAAAGTCAAAAATCAAATAACGAGCTTGATTATTATTTTCCCTTCTGTCTCAGTTGAATCAACATTAGCCAGTTGACTGAGGTAGACACAACGGCAAGCCATAGTCAACAGTCTCTTTGGCTCCCTGAAGAATCATCATCTCTGATTCAGATCGTATCAACTGGTTTATATGACTCAGTCCTACTTCACTTACTTCAGTAAGTGTTAATCTAATTTAGGCCTAGACAAGATAGTTCATCCAAATAAGATAATGGTATAAATATTCTTTCCCCATCCTTCACAGTACTTTTTACTGTCTTTGCTAGATTTTATGCATAATAAATTTTTATATCTCCAGCATTCAATTTTTAGTACTTTAGTCGTACTTAGAATAACATGAGGCCTTACTGCAAGTTTGCATTCTGAAGTAGATCTTTCATATATAAGAACTCTAATTTAAAGTGTCAGGATTGCAGTCATTAAAACTGTTTACCAATATTCTGTTCTCTCATTCCTCGGGCACCTGGCAGCATTGTGCTTCTTCACTTCCATAGATGTTGTCATGTAATTTGCTTTGGCCAGTGAAATGTGAGCAGAGGGAACTGTCTGACTTTGTGGAAGTTTTATGAGCCAGTCTGTCCTTCACCATATTCCCTTTTCTCTCTGCTTCCATGACTATCAGTGTCCCATCAGCATGGGTCTTACAGCAAAGGCAATAGACGCAGAGCAGACAGAGAACATGAAGGAAATTAAATGTATTATTTTTTATTCCACTGTGATTTAGCTATGGGTTAAAACTATGGAACCTGGCTGCATTGATTGACAGACTTGAAGAACTATCAAAGTTTGAAGTCCATTTCCCAGATTAAGAATATATTTGGATTAAAAAAATATAATAATATGAATAGATTTTTCTAAAATATGTAAATTGGATCTTCCTCGTAGAGCAATTCTAGAAACAATACCTTCCATACTGATTTGTTTATGACCTGATACAGGTTCAGCCATGTGAAATTGCCTGTATTTGACCAGTTTTTAATGTAAAAATGGCAACTTCATATAGTTTACCTAATAAATGTCCTGATGATACTACATTGTTTTGTGTATCTAAGGGAACTACACATTTTGTTTCAGTAAGTTGATTGCTGAATAGAAATAAGATTACTCACATCTAATATTTGCTTAGAGTGTAATCTTATTTCATTAATGCCTTACGTTTAGGACATTAAAAAGTTAGGCCAAATAACACAATGTTATTAACAAACACTTGTCTTTTGCAGACATGATCTAATGCATTTTTTTAAGTTTTTGTTTTTTAACATGCTAACCATTGCTTGCTTTAGGACACATTCCTGAGGTCATACACAACATTTATCACACTTAAAATACTATGACACAGGCTATTTTTTGGTTTTGAAGTTTTTGCCAATGAAAAATCAGATAACTAATTAGCCAATATGGCTTATTATGTTAAATTTACCCACTAAGAGAGCTTTCAAAAATGATTAAAATGCAATTTTTTATCCTCAGAGAGGGAACATTTCCATTAAAAAACAACACACATGAAATATTTGACTATTACTCGGATTTTTAATTATTGAACTATTATGCCATTAGGGAAAACCCAAATCCACGATGCTGAAATACCTTACAAGAAGAATATTCAAAAATGTTTCACTCAGTTTACTCTTACTTGGTTTCAGAAGTGTGCCAAATTAAAAGGTTCTAGTGAGGTTCTAGTTCTACATGCTTTAGAAAAATGTGACTTTCTGGTTTAAAGAAATGAAGTTCAAGAATGATTTATAAACCTTTAGAATTTCCAGATGTAACTTCTCATAAAGCTCTTTGGATATCAAATGTATTTACCAAATACTCTGATGAGTTAAGTGTAAATGAATCAGTAACATAAGGATTAAATTTCTCCACAAATACACAAGAGCCTAAAAAATTAGGAAGAAGAGTGCCTTGGCAGAATTCAATTGGGTCTTGTCAAATCCAAAGAGTTTCAAAACTATGTCTTGAAGTTTTCCTGAAACTGAAAACTCACTATTTTTGATAATTTTTTGTTACAAATCCAAATTGAATATTGTTTCCAAGTTCTATTAGCGGTAAACAAATCGAAAGTGATTAGGACCATGGCCACAAATTCACTTCCATAAATAATTTCTTGTAACATCAACAACTTCATCACATTTTTCTATAAATAATGTTTCTTAGAGTTCTAAGAATTAAAAGTAGAGGAAGGTGATCAGAAGGTACAAACTTCCAATTAAAAGACAAATAAGTACTACGGATGTAATGTATCACACGATGACTATAGTTTACACAACTGTATGAGATATATGAAATTGTTAAAGGAGAGATCCTAAGAGTTCTTACCACAAGGAAAATGTGTTTCTTTTTTTCTTTTCTTTTCATTGTATCTATATGAGATGATGAATGTTAACTAAATTTATTATGGTAATCATTTCACAACATATGTAAATCAAACCATTATGCTGTACACCTTAAATTTCTACAGCAATGTTTGTCAATTATTTCTCAAAAGAACTGGAAAAATATGAAAAAAAAACCCTGAATTTCAGTAAATAACAAAAGTAAAAATAGAAAACAAATAATCTGACTCCACTTGTTCTCAAATTTTCTGTTATCAGTAATATTTTCACGGTGCTCTGAGGCCAAAATAAATCCTTAACAGTTTTATTTATTAAGTAGCTAGGTCTACACAACGTAATAAGTTGTAATATTCCAAAAATTTAGAATCGTTTCCTTCAGCACACCACTGAAAATCTTGGTGTTGCCATGGGCTGCCGCCCTGCCCAGTGTTAACCATATGGTCAGAACAAGCCATATCCCAAAGTCTTGCTCTGCAGAGGTGTCCCTGATGCCAAGATCTGCATCTTTGACTTGGGGTGGAAGAAGGCAAAAGTGGATGAGTTCCCTCTCAGCAGCCACATGGCGTCAGATGAATATAAGCAGCTCTCCCCTGAAGCCCTGGAGGCTGCCCTTATTTGTGCCAACACGTACATAGTGAAAAGCTGTGGCAAAGATGATTTTCACATCCGAGGGTAGCTCCAGCCCTTCCACGGCACCCATATCAACAGGATGTCGTCCTGTAAGGCATGCGAGGTGCCTTTGGAAAGCCCCAGGGCACAGTAGCCAGGGTCCACGTTCGCCAAGTCATCATGTCCATCCCTACCAAGCTGCAGAACAAGGGGCATGTGATTGAGGCCCTAGGCAGGGCCAAGTTCAAGTTCCCTGGCCACCAGAAGATCCACGTTTCCAAGAAATGGGGCTTTGCTAAGTTTAATGCTGACGAATTTGAAGACGTGGTGGCTGAAAAGCGGCTCATCCCAGATGGCCATGGGGTTAAATATATCCCTAATTGTGGCCCCCTGGACAAATGGTGGGCTCTGAACTCATGAGAACCTCGGCATTGTCCCCTCCCTACTCATGCCCACTGATAAATCCTACTTCCTGTCATAAATTAATTAATTAATTAATTAATTCCAAAAATTCAGTAGTCATATGCAAAACCACTACATATGAATTAAAAAATAATATTTTATTTCATTGTTAAGTACTACACTCACTTATTAACAGGTTATATGTACCCAGTTGGGTCCCACAAACTTCTCAATCCTTGAAATCTCATTTACATCGCCAACTCAATTCTTGTTCTGATTTTCTAATAGTATTTGACTTTTATTACAGAAAAAAATAGAAAACCCAGGTTCATAAAGATACAACATCATTGAGAGGAATGAAACATGATCTCACACTGAAACTGTGAACTACCTTGACCTAGTAGTTCAGATGGCGGCCAAAAGATGTTGAGTGTTTCTCATTTTGGGGGGAAAATTTAAAATATTCCATGCCATCTTCATGGCTTCACTATGACTTTCCAGGGTGCCTCAGGACACAGTTTGGGAGCTGTGGGTTTTAAGAATTCCCTTATCTTACAACCATTTCAGGATTTTGAATAGCAACTTATTTATAACCAAGCAAGTATTGTCAGCAGTGAAATCTAATATTAAGAAAAACTAATTAGCTTTATTAAACCTTAATAACAGTACTTTATAATGCATTATAATATATTCTTATATTTAAAAAATAGTTTTAACAAATTCAGAAAATAATACAGTCATTGGAACTTAGGTTTTTCATAACATAATAGAGTTTACTTTGAAGGAATGTTAACTAAAAATTCAATAGAATTTTTTCAGTTTTTTTTAAAACTGAAAATATAGGTATTAATATTTGTGTTAGAAAGGAACTTCTTTTCTTTCCTCTTTTTAAAAGATTTTATTTATTTATTTGACAGAGACAGTGAGAGAGGGAACACAAGCAGGGGGAGTGGGAGGGGGAGAAGCCGGCTCTCCCCTGAGCAGGGAGCCCGATGCGGGACTCGATCCCAGGTCGCCAGGATCATGACCTGAGCCGAAGGCAGACGCTTAACCATCTGAGCCACCCAGGGGCCCTAGAAAGGAATTTCAAGGTAAGATTTTTTAAAGGGAGTGTTGGTTTAGCATTATTTTATTAAATTTTAAACAGTTTAACATTAGAGTATAGAACATAGTATGTTAGGGGAAAAAACGAAATAACATTTGTTCATCATGATGTTCTATACATGAATTATGTCTAAAAAAAAAAATCAGCCAAAAAAACCCGATTTTGCTATTGGAGGAATCTACAAAGAAGCCTCTTTGAGAAAATTTAAATACCAAACAAGAGTTTATCTTTAAAGTCAGGTTATCATGATTTTTTTCAGACAAGGTATATAGATTCTTTTTAGTCAGAATTCAAATTTTTTGCCCAAAAACTTTAATTAATGGAAGTCATATGAATATGTCCATAAAAGTAAATACTTACAAGACTAAAGGGAATCCATATAAACAAGTCTTGCACATATGTAGGATAGTTGCCCAATTAATACAAATATTTATTGCAAGCCCGCTATGTACTGGCCTAGCTCCAGGTGCTCAGGATACAACAGTACCCAGGACAAATGGGGATCACAACCTTCATGAAGCTTTCATTTTAATGGAGACAGAGAGCAAATAAGTAAAATATCTAGAATGTTACTAATACATGCTAAGAAGAAAAAATAAGTTAGTGGAAGGTGATAGGAAGTGTTGAGGGGAGAACTGAAAATGAAGAAAATTTAAAAATATTCCTCCTCCTCTGGGGAGGATTGAAAATTTAGGAAGGGCCTTAGTGAGAATGTGAGGAAAGAACCGCGAGAAGTAAGAGAGCAAAACCCTACGGAAACCCAGAGGAAGAACATTCCAGGAAGAAGAAAAACCAAGCACAAAGATCCTTATTGGGAATGTGCCTTTGATGCAAAAGTCAGCATACTTGAAACGGAGTGAACAAGAGGGAGAATAGTAGAAGAAAAATCAGAGGTAACAAGGAGGCGAGGCCACAGTAGGGCTGTGGTAATTTGGACTTTTGCTCATGTGAGAAAACTCTGGAGGGCTTTGAGCTAAGTACTGATGTGGTGAAATATAGGTTTCAAAAGTATTGCTTTGGCTGCTACAGGGAGAACAGCCTGAAGACGACAATAAAGAAAAAAGGGACCACCAGGGAGGGTATTGACATAAGACAAAAAACGAGGGTGCCTTAGACTAGGATTGCAATAATAGGATTCATCAGAAGTGGTGAGATCCCATATTTATTTTAAAGGTACATACAGGTGTGCCACCCAATATGGCCAAATGCAGTCACTCAAATTTAGCGCTTTTCTTTTTTTAGATTCATTTATTTATTTGAGAGAGAGACAGGGAGGGAGGGAGGCAGGGAGAGGGAGGAGCAGAGCAAGAGGGAGAGGAAGAGAACCTCAAACAAGCTCCCTGCTGAGCACAGGGCCCAATAAAGGGCTCGATCTTAGGACCCTGAGATCATGACCTGAGCCGAAACCAAGAGTCTGACACTTAACTGGCTGAGCCACCCAGGCACCCCTCAAATTTAACATTTGAAATTTAACTACTGAAAGTGAAATGAAACTAAAAATTCAGTTCCTCAGTTATGTGAACCACATTTCAAGGGCTCAATAACTTCATGAGCTTCTGGTACCATGTTGGACAACACACATGTAGATCCTTTCCATCGATATAGAAAATTCTACTAGACAGTGCTGATAGAACTAATAGGATCTTCTGACAAATTTGAAGTGGGATATGAAAGAAAGACAGTAATCAAGGATGATTTTGGGCCTACAACTAGAAAAATTGAATATACTGATCTAGGAAAATCATGAGAAAAGCAGGTTTGGAGGACATGCCAGGAGCTCAGTTTTAGAAATGTTAAATTTGAGATGTTTATTAGACATTAAATGGAGATCTCCAATAGGCAATCAGAATTGGGAATCCAGGTTGAAGGGAGAAGTATAGGCTGGGTAGCCCAAGCAAGTTTTACTTTATGCCGGGCACCCTTCTGAATACTTGCCTAACCCATCCAGTATTCACAACAACCTGATGAGCTAGTCACTATTACTCCCACTTTATAGATGAAGAAACTAAGACCCAGAGAAACATACCATTTCTTGTTAAGTTGAAAGAATGAGAATCTGAGCTGTGAGAAGCTGTCTCCTCCACAGAGGAAGCTAGCTGGCAAAATAAAGCCAAAGGAAACCAAGAACTGATGAGACTGAATAAAGGGCGAGGAAAGGAGAGTGACGCTGACTCTTTCAGCATTCCCTTGGATTCTGCGATCTAACCCAAAGATCATTCCTACTCAACTGTATGAGGCAATACAGTCTCTTTTTGCTTAAGGCATTGCAACCTAATAAGTTATATGACCTAAAAGTTATATTATTATATCAATAATTACCTAGCATATGAAATAGTTCCTACTACCTGATACAGAACCAAATACTCTTTTTTGACCTTATAGTATTGTGCACATATGTTGTACACACTCTGTTTGGGAATTTATTGGATAACAGTAACATTATCTCTCTTTTACCTACTAGATAGTGAGTTTCTTGACAACAGGGATGTTATGCTACAGATTATTTTCTCAACACCCAGGAGAGCAGTAGGTTACATTCTGTCAACTCTAAATGTCTCGATATAGTTTTTTTAATGTCTAAAAAGGAACGTAACGTAATACAATAATATATATTTTACTTTAAAGAATGATGGGAAGGTTAAATTAAATTTTTTTTTAATTTCATATTGTGTTATCTATTTCTGTGTAACAAATAATCCCCAAATGTAATAACTTTACATGGTATAAACATTTATTATCTGTTGTATAGAAATTTAAAGGCAAGGAATGCTAGAAGCCATTTTAGAGGCAACTTACCATAGTTTATTTTCTAGGCTTTGATGTTTTTCATTCTCCTTACATGCAATTCTCCCTACATGAATTAAAGCAGTGTCTAAAATCCAGTTCTCATTATCTAAATCAAGTCCAGATGTGAATGAAGCTTTTTAGGTGTAGTCCCTTAAGAGAGCTTATTGCGTACAGGTCTTCTTGTTCTGTAGACTTTGAAACTAAAGAGACAGTGTATCTGCACTCCCCCTCGCATACCCAATACACTATGGTGGGACAGGAATAGGGGAAAATGGAAAGCAAACGTGAATCACTGGTCCATAACATTTCCGAAATCTTGTCCAATAAATGTTGGGTTTCCTCATTAGGTCCCCAAACCAGGGAATAATTCTAATTGGCTCTTTACATCTCCATTTGGGCTTTTGGTTCTTTACTCTGAGCCTTTTTTTTTTTTTTTTTTTCATGAAAGGTAACACGTGTTTTCTGCTGAGTAATTTTCTCATGCTGCTTATTGTGATAGGTTTGTGTGGGCATAGGGCAGTCCAACTGCTTTCCACTGTGTATTGTCACTTTATGGGCCTCCTGTGAATGTCCTTGGAATTTACTCCATGAGACAAAACCATACCTACAAAGCTCTTGGATATAAATCCTGAAGCTTCCTTTTAATAAATCCCTTGTGTGAGTGTGTATTCCCTTGATACACTTGCCATTGATCTTTCTGAGGGCTTGGCCAAAGATGAGACATCTGCAGACCATGTTTTTTGGCAATGCCATGGAACTGATCTTTTTTAAGAAGGCATTTCTTGATTTTTGCAATATATGCCAGTTGGAGAGACTGAGAATTTTAAAAACCATCAAGCTCTGGCTCCTTTTTTTATACGATCTTTCTCTCTGTGTCTAGCTTTCTTTTCAAATTTTACAATAGATATTAAGAAGAAACCAGGCAGTGCCTTCAACACTCTGCTTTGAAATGTCCTTAGCTACATCTTTGGACACACTTTCTACATTTCAGGTTACTGCACGTGAAAGTGTTACTAAACTTTCTGCCCCTACACACCAAGAATTCCCCTTTCTTCCTATTTCCAATACCACCTTGGTCACTTCTTTTTGAGCTCTCATTGGTAACACCTTTGAAGTCCAGATTTCTGCTAACATTGTCTTCAAGGCAATAGGCTTTCTCTAACAAGCTCTGCAAAAATCATTTCAGCCTCTGCCCTCTGCCTGGATCCAAAGCCACTCCCACATTTTTTGTTTTAGTTTTTTTTTTTTAATGGCAATACCCTACTTCCACGTGCCAAAATAGCAATTATCTATTACTGTTTAACGTATCACCACTTAATAGAACAAACATTTATTATCTCATAGTTCTTGTAGATCAGAATCAGCATAGATTAACTGGGTTCTTCTGGCCCACAGTCTCTCAAAAAGCTATAGTCAAGGTGTTGGACAGGGCTGCAGTGAACTCAAGGATCAACCTGGGGAAGAACACTCTCAAGCTCACTAACATGACTGGAAAGAAGGAAGATAATGTGGTGAAAATATCTTGAAAACTTGCACATGACAGACCTTCTGGCAAACACACTAATGGTATATTCTAAAGGGAGAGTCCTAATCTGTGGACTGCTTTTGTAGGATGTGGCTGTCTTATTAGGCTCACATGTAGTAAACAAAGCTTGAATCTATGGATGTATGGGGTATAGCTCCTAGGAAAATGTCACATCAGCTATGTAACTATCAGAGCATAGAATGGAAATATTTTAACATTGAGATAATTCTTTTTTAAGTAAGCACATATTGCTTAAGACCTCACATGTTAATCTGTGCCAGAGGGTGTAGTGATATGGCAAAAAGATGGATCTGAGCATAAGCGCTGGTGGTCTTAGAACTCTTCTGGCTTCTCCTATGCCTTTGTATTACTTGTATTCCTGAAATAATTAGTAAAGCTTGATACTCCCTAAGGTCTCTGGTGTTTTAAAATGATGTGATAACCTATCCTACTTTATCTTAGAAACAATCTCAAGTGAAATAAAACATTCATAATGATATAGTGAAATAAAATTGCCCAATGATAAGATAATTAGGGACATTCTCTGGAACAAAGATTTTAAAACTACTTACCAAACTTTTCATTTGACCTTTTCAATGTATGTGCATGTATGTGTGTGTGTGTGTGTGTGCGTGTGTGTGTATTTTCCTAAAAATATGTATTTAGATACATAAAACTTAGAAATCTCTAATTTTTTACATTCAAAGGCAAATAAAAAACTAGAGGGAAAAAGACTTTGTACTCAAAGGTAATCCTTAATATCTATCAACTTTTTAAGCATTTCTTTTAATTTTATTTATTTATTTGAGAGAGAGAGAGAGCACGAGTGGTGGGGGGGGAGTGGGCAGAGGCAGAAGCAGACTCCCCGCTAAGCAGGGAGCCTAACTCGGGGCTTGATCCCAGGACCCCAAGATCACGACCTGAACCAAAGGCAGACGCTTAACTAACTGAACCACCCAGGTGCCCCACTATTAACTTTTTAAATGACAATTTCCCAAAGAGAAAATTGAGAGGAAAATAACAACAACAACAATAACAACAGTGTTATCAATAATTGAAATAGAAAAAAAAAAAAGGAAAAACAGTTGGTCAAAACACAAATTTAAGGGACATGTCACTATTTTTACCTATGAAAAATTAAAGAAATTTTTTTCAATGGATAATGCCCAGTATTTTCCAGGGAAATAGGGTGTGACCACTCTATTGCTAGGATAAAAGTATATGTATTTTATATTTAGAGGAAAATTTTACATTATGTGTTATGACCTTTTAAAATGCTTCTGCTTCAGGACGCCTGAGTGGATCAGTCAGCATTGGACTCAGGTCATGATCCTGGAGTCCTGGAATCGAGTCCTGGAATCAAGTCCTACATCGGGTTCCCTGCTCAGTGGGGAGTCTGCTCCTCCCTCTGCCTGCCGCTCCCCCTACTTGTGCTCTCTCTCAACCTGACAAATAAATAAATAAACTCTTTAAAAAAAAATCCATGGGTAACTTTTTAAAATAAATAAATAAATAAATAAAATGCTCCTGCTTCTTGGTCAAGTACTTTCATTTCTATAAATTTAATATAATATTCTGAGATGTAGAGAGATTTATATAGAAAAAGTGTTAACAACACATAATATAAACTTTAATTGTCCTAAAATAAAAGAATGTTTTCATAAAATATGACACATCCATGGAGACCATATGATCTAATGATTTAGAATTATATTATAGATTCATAATGATAGTTACCATCTACTAGTGATAGCTAATACTCACTGTGTGTTTCTTAAATGTCAGGCATTGTTTCCATACACATATTAATGTAATCGTGTATCTGTATGAGAGGTAGACTATGGACATAGTAGTTATTTCTGGGTTGTTTGATAATGGGCAACTTCTATTATATCTTTTACACTTCTTTGCATTTTAAAGTTTTTCTATGGTAAGATTTTTTTTCTATTTAATAATGACAAAGGAAATATCATCATAATAAAAGGAACTAGAATGCTTTTCATTTCCTGCTGACTGCCTAGGTCTGATTGAACAATTGGTGGAGGGAATAAATCAATCTCCAAACTTTATGTGTATTCTACTATAGCAAAAAAAAGATACAAAGGCCTACTTTTTATTGTACTCTCTTCCTTGCTTCAAGTTGAATATCACGTTTTTAGAAGAAAAAGAAATATATATGTTTGCTATATTTATAGTTAAAAAGCAGGGATTGTTTTTGAGAACATTTGGACACTCCAACAATAGTTTATTGAAATGAAAAAATCGTATTCTATGAACATAATTATTTATCTCTCACACTATACTAACAACTATGCTTGCTGCTGTGATACAAGGTTGAATAAATGAGCTCTCTTAGAAAGAAAGAGAAGTTAATCACTCACCTTTTAAGTTACTCTCTCAGAGTTTATTGCTCCTAGATGGGCTGCAGAACAAATATCCACATATCTTTGGCCTCCAAAAAAAAGATATCCAGCCTCATTCCCCCTAAGAAAACGTTCTTGCAAAACACTCAAGAAAAAGCAAATTAGCCTTTGATGTTTTTCTAAGCTAAGAAATATAAACAAGGGGAAATTATTCCTGGCTATGTATTTTTATTCTGTTCTGATATGCTAAATCACTTTGTAATCAATAATCTATTTATCTTATGCCATTTTAACAAATTATTCATAGAGTGAGGAACATCTTTCATTCATCTCCTTCTATATGCATTTTAAGCAAAGTCCACTTAACTCTTAACTCCAGAAAAATAAGCTTCTAAACAAATAAACCTGGAAAGACTTGGTCCTGCCCTCAGGAAGCTTAAATCTGGCCAGTTCATAACAGAAAGGCAAATTTACCTCTTTGCATGGAAATTGGACTAGATGACTTTGAAAAGACTCTTTCTTTTTTTTTTTTTTTTTAAAGATTTTATTTATTTATTTGAGAGAGAGAATGAGATAGAGAGAGCATGAGAGTGGGGAGGGTCAGAGGGAGAAGCAGACTCCCCGCTGAGCAGGGAGCCCGATGCGGGACTCGAACCTGGGACTCCAGGATCATGACCTGAGCCGAAGGCAGTCGCTTAACCAACTGAGCCACCCAGGCGCCCCCGAAAAGACTCTTTCATTTTTCTGTTTCCAGGAGCCTATGATTTGATGACTCTTGATCTGCCTTCTATCTCACTCCTTATTCCCTTTGATTGGGTTTGTAATCCATTTGGAAGTCCTTGCAGAACCAGGGTCTGAAGTGGTCAGCATTGACAGCAACACCTTTTAAGAGATCATCAAACTATATGCAGAAACAAATGACCCCTTAGCATTTCCTCTACTAATTAATATTTCTTCTTTGATATAAAGTATTTTCTAGTTTTAAGTATGAGAGTGTCATGCAATCATATTAGGTTGAATTAGTTCCTGGCCAGAACAAAGAGCTCTCTAAAACGATCACACAAATTTAATTTAGAACCCAAGTGCCAGAATATTGCTTATTGGAAATTTCATATGTACAATTAATATTCTCCTCAGTGATAACAATATATTATTTCACTCAACGTGGAGCACTGTTTTGGGTAATCAGACATTGGTGTTTTAAATAACTTGTTTGTTATGATGCTTCTTCACTTGCATTTTAAGTATTGGTCATCAGAGTTTATAAAATAAACAGGACACTGAAGAGGGCAATTCATTTGGTGAAGCTATTTCAAAAGCTTCACCAAAGCTATTTCAAGGGAGGAAGAATTAGGTCATTCAGCATTTGGCCTATGGTGGCATTTCTCACTACTGCCTTAATTAGAGCTATTGAATCATTTCAGTTCCTGCACATTCCTTCTCCAACATGATTAGTTTTTATTACTATGAGCAAACTCATTATCACCTTCTGTAACTTTAAATTTATTGATTTAATTACATGAATTTGAAATGGCAAACATGCAACTTCAAGTCATCTAGTTTCATATTTTGATTTTCAGAAACAGCCCTTAGAATATAGGAAGAATATAGGTTCAAATAGTTTTTATCTGAAATGAGTGAAGTTATATGTTATTGTTCGGCTTCAAGTGATAATTAGTAAAAGGAAGTGTCACTGAAAGAGGTTTCTTTATTGAATATTGTTAATGATCAAGAAATGCTGGATGGAAATATCTATTTGTATTTTTCCCTTATATTTGTAGCACACAGCAGTAAATTAGTATTTATGCTGCACTTACCATGTACAAATGTTCACCGGTTTAGTGAATCATGCTCTCAAAACGAAAAAAAAAAAAAAAGAAAGGATTTTTAAAAGTTTAAACAACAGCAGTCTGTCCGTAAAACTCCCCTGATCAGTATTCCACTCTAAGGCCAATATCAACCTAGAACAGAAAGTATTCAAAAAGAAGAAATAAATACAATAAAATGATTCAAAGAATGTCCTTGGTTGCTTGGGGGTTACTAAATCATCCCATCCCTCCTGAAAGTTTCTGCTTGCCCCTTTTTCTAATAAATCTACATTTCCCACTTAGGCAACCACATCCTCATTTCTGTATCTCGGGTTATGTTTTCCAGTTCTTGGACTTCATAAAAGTGGAATCATACATTTTATAGAAAAAAGAAATTTTAAATTCCACTTTTTTGCATGGTAATATTAACACCTCAAAGTTATTATTACATGAAAAACAAAATTAAACCTCCTAGGAGAGATGTCCAGAAATATTTTATTGAGAATAATTATTATGGGGAAAAAAAACTATTTCCTTTCACATGTTTATGCTGCAACAACATGTGATAAAAATAATATCATTTAAATTCCCCAAGTACTTAAGACCAGGGCAAAATAAAGGCAGAGGTTTTAAGTAATCAGTTTCATCCAAATGTTTCTAATTTTGTCTTACTATGGATCAGTTTATTTGGCAGTATAGGTCACCTGTAAAACAAGATCTGCCAATGCATTTCCAAATCACTTTAGATGTAAGACCCAGTATTTTCTATATATGCATATGTTTGAAAGTTGAGAATGCAATACTTAATAATTAACCTTATCCAAGGATTCAAAAGACATTGGCACGTCTTCATTGTGATAGAAACTAGCTTTTTTCATTAAAACCCTCTGTCAGAGGACTAAGATATTGAACCATGAAACTTAGTACTATTTATCAAGCAACCAAATTAATTCTGAGTCTTTTGTTAGTGGGTCTATAGTTTATATTATCTTAATTTTAGTTTCCCTAGAACTACCCCCCGCTCCATGGAACACAATCTATTGAAGGAAATAAATGTGTAGGTGTTATAACATCCTGAGATGCATGCTAGCATGTGGGTTCCTCCTAATTGCAAAGGGTTTTGAAAGGAAACAGCAATGAGAATGCTCATGGGAGAAACAGTAGTTACACACACAGAAGACAACATATGATCTCAATCTCCTTTGAAGATTAGAAGTTTTCAGGAAAACTAGAAAAATTTTCTAAGCACAAGAAATAACATGGAAAAAAAAAACTTTTGTTAAAGGACAAAACTATTTCTATAAGGCAATTGCAGGATATCACTTCAAAAATAGTGGGAAATGTAGCTGATGTAGTTGGTAGGGATGGGTTTGGAAAGGATCTTGTATGTTGCTCTATGAAAGGAGATTTGATTCTTCGAAGATTTTTTTCAAACAAGGTAGTAGAGTTATCAGAACAACATTACAAAAGATTGGCATATTGATTTTTTATTGCTGCCATAACAAATTACCACAAACTTAGTGACTTGAATCAGATTTACTTCTTTATTTTTTTTTATTATGTTATATTAATCACCATACATTACATCATTAGTTTTGGATGTAGTGTTCCATGATTCATTGTTTGCATATAACACCCAGTGCTCCATTCAGTACGTGCCCTCTTTAATACCCATCACCAGGTTAACCCATCCCCGCACCCCCTTCCCCTTTACAACCCTCAGTTTGTTTCTCAGAGTCCGTGGTCTCTCCTGGTGAATCAGATTTACTTCTTTATAGTGCTTTAGGTCAGAAATCCCAGATGGGGCACGGGGCACTAAAGGTGTCATAGGGTTCTTTTTGGAGAAATCCTTGCCTATTTAATTGTTGGCAGAATTCACTCCTCCATGGCTATACGACTGAGATACACTTTCATTGATGGTTGTCAGTGGAAGGTCATCCTAGCTTCTAGAGTTCACCCACATGTTTTGGCTTAAAAGTCTTAATTACCCAACGATCACACAGAACTGTGTATAGTGCCTGTTCAATCCAGGAACAGAAGAAAAACTCATAATTTACTGGGCACTGGGTAGAGTTCTCAGGAAGTTCTTTCCTTAGTGATGAGGAGTAATTAGCTCTAGAACAATCACTGATCTAAACCCACCAAAAAATCATAAAAGAACTAAAAGGATTAAATTATTTTTAAGTAACACAACTGCATCCCAGAGCAAAGCTCAAGAATATTTATAAGAATATAAAAATATTCAATTCCCAAAAAGATAAAATTCACAATGTCTGCCTTCTAAGCAAAGATTATCAGGCAGGCAAGTAAGTAAAAACATGAGCCCTAATGAAAAGAATAGTCAACTGAACAGATACAGAACTAACACAAATGTTAAAATTAGGGGAAAATGTATATCAAAATAATTAATATAACTCCATTTCATGTAACAAAAAAATTAAGTAGAAATATGAAATCTATAAAAAAGATTCAAATCATACTTCTAGAGAAAACTACAATGTCTAAAGTGAAAAAACACTGAATAGATGACATCAGTATGATGTCAGATTTAGCTTTATATAGGTGAAGATCGTTACCTATTGAAATACTTTTAAATATGTAGCTATACATAGGCTAGTGCACACACATTTGCGTTCCTGCCCTGTCACCTGAGATGGCCTGGAAGTATTGACACTGCAATAACAGTGAGCACACCTAGTGCCCAGATCTTGGTTTCTCTTTTTTTTTATTTTTTATTTTTTTATTTTTTAAGATTTTATTTATTGATTTGACAGAGAGAGAGAAAAAGCGAGAGAGGGAACACAAGCAGGGGGAGTGGGAGAAGGAGAAGCAGGCTTCCCGCAGAGCAGGGAGCCTGACATGGGGCTCGATCCCAAGACCCTGGGATCATGACCTGAGCCAAAGGCAGACTTTTAACGACTGAGCCACCCAGGCGTGCCCTGGAGCCATGATTCTTTTAATTGAAGATGGTATTAGAAACCAAGATCTACCAGTTTGTTTGGGGCACCTGGGTGGCTCAGTCATTAAGCGTCTGCCTTTGGCTCAGGTCATGATCCCAGGGTCCTGGGATGGAGTCCCGCATCGGGCTCCCTGCTCAGCGAGAAGCCTGCTTCTCCCTCCCCCACTCCCCCCACTTGTGTTCCCTCTCTCGCTGTGTCTCTCTCTGTCAAATAAATAAATAAAATCTTTAAAAAAATAAAAATAAAAGAATCATGGCTCCTTGGAGAAGTGACTGATTTCTGGGCCAGGAAATGTACAGAATGAGTCAGAAAGTAAGAAAGTGCTTTAAAATATTAAGAAGAAAGAAGAAGAAGAAGAAGAAGAAGAAGAAGAAGAAGAAGAAGAAGAAGAAGAAAGAAGAAGAGGAAGAAGAAAGTGTTAAAGGGACACAAAAGCTAACAGGCAGAACTCCTAATGTGAAAAGCAGACATGATTTGAGCAATGAAATAAACTTGTACTGGATTATAACCAAAGTGTAAAATAAATATCCAAGAGTCCATATACTGATATAAAAAAATGATTGAATAAATAAATGGATGAGAAGAGATAAATTTCTCATGCAGAAGAATTCCAAAAAATTTATATAGATTCTCTCTATCCCTAACTCTTTAACTATAAGCTGCACATAGTAACTTCCTTCCAAAGAGTGCAATATGGAAAGTGGGGACTGATTAACTTTATAGAGAAACCTGGAAAGCACTACCTTAGCCAGGTAGAGGTTAGCATTAATAATAAAAAGTCATGCTGATGATATATACATACCCTTGATATGATGGGATGAGAATGGCACTATACCTTTCTTTTCTCTCTCCAGAAAAATCCATAACCCCAGTTTAATAATTAGAAACACATCAGACAATAATATCTGATCAGGACCCAAAACGTCAACATCATCAAAACAAGAGAAGTCTGAAAAACTGTCATAGCCAAGAGAAGCTTAAGGAGATATGCTGAGTAAATATATGACATTCTGGATGATGCCCTGGAACAGAAAAGGACATCATGTAAAAATTAAAGCCATCTGAATGAAATATATACTTAAGTTAATAATAATATATCAATACTGGTTCATAAATTGTAATATATTAATAACAGGAAAGTGGGTGTGAGAGTATATGGAAGCTATTTGTACATTATTATGCTTTTTTGTAAATCTAAAACTGTTTTAAAATTTTAAAAAAATGTATGAGGGAAACAAACAAAAATTTAAAAATCTATTGGATGGAATTCATAGCAGAAAAAAAGATCGGTGATCTTGAAAACATGGAATAGAAACTTCCCAAAATGAAACACAGAGAAAAAGAGGAATCCCCCCAAAATGAAGTATTTCAGTGACCTGTGGGACAGGTGAGATGAAATGAAATACATTTGATTAAATCAACTGAAAGAAAGCAGGAAATGGAGGCTGGAGACCAGAAAAAAAAATTTTTTTTGAAGAAATAATGGCCCCAAATTTTAAACTAAAGCTTACAAATCCAAAAAGACTTAACAAACTATAAGCACAAGAAACATGAAGAAAACTACACCAATGCATATCATAATCTAATTGCTCAACACCGTTGATAAAAAATAATATCTTAAAAGCAGCCAAGGAAAAAGGATACATTGCATACAAGGGAGCAAAAATAAGGATGACAGTAGATTTCTCAGTGCAGGTGAGAAAATAGTAGAGCCACCTCTTTAGAGTAGTAAAAGAAAAATACTATTTTAGTAATTTTCTATTGCTACTATTAACAAATCACCACAAACTTAGTAACTTAAAACAGTATGAACTTTTTACCTTCCATTTCTGGAGATAAGTCTGAAATCACTTTCCCTGGACTAAAATCAGGATGTCAGCAGGATCGTGTTCTTTCTGTAAGCTCTAGGGGGAATCCATTCCCTTATCTTTCCCTGCTTTGAGGTCACCCGCATTTCTTAACTCATGGTCCCTTTCTCCATTTTCAAAATCTGTAGCATAACATTCTCCCTCCTCTGTGACAGTTGTTTCTGTCCTTACATCTTCTATTTTCATTAGGACACTTGTGATTGCATTAGACCCACCCAGATAATCCAAGAAAAATATCAAAGCCCTTACCTTAACTGATCACATCCACAAAGTTCCCTTTACCAGGTAAGTTAAAGTATCCATGGATTCTGGAGCTTAGAACATAGACACCTCAGAGAGGACATTATTTAGCCTAATTGTCAAACTATAATTCTATTGCCACACAAATATCTCTGAAAAACAAAGGCAAATAAAGACTTTTTCAGATTTAAAAAAAGTTGAAAAAATTTCTCACAAGCAGACTCAAACAAGAAATAGTAAAGCAAACCCTTCACATGGAAGAACAATGATACCTTATGGAATGTATGATTGCATTCACATAAAATTCTAGCAAAAGCTTTATAGGAACATAAATGGCATATGTAGCAGAAATGATTCTTGTTGATTATATTCTTTGGTTAGGATCATTGAGCATTAAATGCACTGTAATATATTCTAAGCTATTTTTTGCCTGTGTCCCAGACACATCGTAAATGACAAAGGGAAATATTAGTTCTCATTATATTAGCATTCAGAAAATAAAGATGGGTTAGGGTGCAAATAAAGTATAGAAAATCAAGGAACTCCAAGAAAACAGCAAAAACTCCTCTAAAAAGAGGGTGTTAAATAATAGGCTTGATATTGGAAATTTAAATACGCTTTAAAAATACAAATTTTACAATTTACTTGCATTTTTTTTTTCAGGGAAGGTGTGTATGGTTATAAGATATCTAGTTCTAATATTAATCAGCCAGATAATCTTTAAAAAGTGACTTGAGTTTCTCTTAGTCAATACGTCTACCATAAAAACAAAAGGATTCAATTATATGACTTTATAAATCCTTCCAACTTGGAGTTTTTGTTTTTGTTTTTTAGTCCACTAGTAAGTAACTAGTTAGCTTCAAAAGGCTGATTGTCAGTTCAGTAATTTTAAAAATACCATACTCAAAATCACTCATGGACTTACCTACATTAGGAACATGTGTTTTTATTGGCTTCACTGCTTCCATACACGATTTTTAAAACACCGTAGTCAGTGCTGTTCATACAGCTTTGTGTCCCTCTTACATTGCATGAAGATCCGTGACCACCTGGAGTAACACTAAGAAGAAAGGGACAAGAGCATTATCTACCTGGTCTGTTGAGCAACAGAAAGATCCTAACCCTTTACCAAGCTTCTATTACATCCTCCACCCCCTTCTTCATACATATAAAAACAACTGGAGTATGAGTGAGTAGACATCTGGTAAACCACCCCACAAATGTATTTTAAATTTATTACTTAAGCTTATTTAGATAAAAGTGGGCATATCACTTTTAAACAGTAGTTCTTTTCTTGCATTGGCATGTTTTTTTGAATAAAAACATAAAATAATGCATACATATTTATATGTCAACTGCTGTATTAGTCAACAATAAGGATAAATAGAACTGAAGTAACTGAAATAAAATAGAAGCCAAAGATGATTTTAAAAGAATCCACAGAAAATAATAGAATATTTGAATTTTGTGCAACTTTTAACCACAACCAACCAGACTGCCAGGTGACAGTATAATACATTAGCATATGTTGAGAAAATGTTCTGAATATATAAATCATCTGCATTTTTCCCCTGTTACATATATTTCTGAGATTTTCACCAGAACATAAAATACAGAGGTATAAAAGAGGCTTCCAAATGCTTCAATGAAGCCAAGAATCTCAAGATATATTTCAAATATGCTCATTTTCAGAAAACTAAAAACACATTCACTCAGCACGTTTAGATGCAAATAACTATGAAGGAAGAGAGCAATCAAAGGAAAGTGATGACCCCAGTCTTATTTTAGTGAATGCAAATTAACATTTAAGAGCGTGGATAAAGCCATTCTATAAATTAATAATGCCTTGTTAGTCTTCATTAAAAAAAAAAGAAGAATTGACAATTAAGAGGAAAAAATATGGTAAATAGCTGACAAATTAACAGATGCTATGCTAAATTCATTATTCTGTATCTTGCCCAACCCTGATGAAGAGGACATGTGGTGGGGAAAAGATCATTGACAAAACCAGCAGGGGATTAATTAAATGGGGTGGTTTGTTCACAACTTTCCTCATCAGTTCTGTTCCATTGAACTCTAATGGTAAACAGGGCAGAAGCCAAAGAGAACAGTTTAAGATACGCTCTCAAGCAAAATTTTCATGCAGTTATCCATTCAATATTTACTGACACACTGCCTGGTCTGGCCCTGATCTATCTTCTTTCATTCTCTCCCATCCAGCTTACGATCTGCTATGGTCTCTACTCTCACTCCTATTTATCTGCTGCCCGTTCAACTCCCTTGTCTCTGCATTACCTGCTCTGCAGCATCCCCTTGGATCTGGCTCACCTAAAGTAGCCTATTCCCTGGTTCATCGAATAACAGGCAATGCTAATCAATCAATGAGTAACCATCAAATTTACATATGACTTCAGAGTCAAATGTGTAAACAATTTGAAAGTGAGACTTTCAGCCTCCTCTTTTGTGCTGTCATTCTTTATTATATATGTCTTTTCTGTCTTCTCTACCTAGATTCTATGTTAAATGGGGGGGTGGGGGGTAGGGGTAAAGGAAGAGGTAATAAATACTCCCTCTTCCCTCTCCCTCCCCCTCCTCCTCCTCCTTCTTCATGCACTGGCAGATATTGACAAGGCTTCAACACTAATAAAATCATGAGTTGTGACCAGCACAATCCAAGTGATTAAGTAAAGTCATTAGTACATTCCAAGCAATAGCAATTAATGGTCTTAGGGTCTTAAAGATATTGAACACTAAAGCTTATTTATGTCAGAAATTCTTATCTGTTATCGAGGATCAAAGCCACAGGCACTAAGAGCAAACAGAAAGGCCTCCATAGGTAGACAGCCCATTTGAAGACAATCCATTTCCCTCCTGCTGTACCAGAGCAGCTTTCCTTTCTGCTGAGGGTTGCCAAAGAGTAAGGTGCTAAAGGGCACAGGGCAGAACGCAGAAGGGCTCAAGCACATGATCATCATTTACCCTTATATTTTCAGAGAAGCACAGCAGTGTTTTTCAAAAAATGCAGAGGGCTTCCTTCCTTTTGAACCCCAAATCACAAAACAAAAAAAGAGGTAAGGGTGAATGAGAGTGCTTTCTGTCTCAATTCCCAAGAAGAAATGTTCCTAATAAAATCTTAGAGGGGAGAGAAATCAAACAAAAGAGTCAAAAGGTACTAGTGAGGATTCCATTGTGAAAGTGTGGGATATCTATTGTGTATAAAATGTCCAAACATCACTATCTTATTTACATTTATAACATCTTAAAATAAAGGCATTATTTGATGTTCCAGGCACTCATAGTTTTCTTTATTAAGTAAAAATCTAATTATATTTTATTAATGATAGGATATATAAAATAAAGTTCCAGAAGGGAATCGAAAAACACATTGCTGGTATTTTCTGCTGTATTCTCTAGAAGAAAATCAAGACATAAGATTTCCAAACTAACAAATTATCATTATATAGCCCCTAGGACATGAAATAGTATTAAGTTACTACAAATGAGGTTTTTACAGAATATGATAGACAAGGGAAATGCTCAAGATGTATGAAATGTGAAATATAAGACATACCGTTGCATAAACTTTGAGCTCCATGAAGTACATACAAATACGCAACACGTTAACTACATTTACTGTAAGTTGTGAATTAGTAGTGTTTGCATTCTCCTTCGCAATTTGGCAATATTCTCCAAATTTTCTACAATAAACCTGTATACACAGGAAAAAAAATACATTGAAAAAGTGAGAAAGACCCTTGCATGAACAAAAGAATGAGCTTCTCACTATACAAATCATGTGTTGAGTAAACGATTTTCACCTACCTACAAATATGAAGGGAAAAAGTCTACATTCCTGACACCGAGTTTAACTTTTTTTGTCAGAGAAAACTGATAGGTCCTGGATTTAGTAGTTGATCTATATAATAACATAATAGCAGCCTTTTTGATCAGGTGAAAAGCAAGCACATATGTTTTTAAAGGGAAGAAATTTAAGAACCTCGGACAATGACATTCAAGAGCATTCATTTAATGGTTTAAATTCTCAAATAGGCAAAACGTGTGTATTTCTGAAACCATGCAATAAGTAGCTTCATCGAAGAAAGTAATGTTGATTTTAGTTCTGAAGTGTCATTACCATGACTACAGCTCCTTGGAGAATGAATTTAGCCTTTCTGTGAGAAGCAATATTTATTTTTAAACAAGTACTTCAGTGACACCTTCATCCTTGCAAATGTGTAACTCAGTGATTTATGCATGGGAGGGAAAAGACTGCAATCTCTTCAAGCCTTCTTAGTCCAAATGAAACAGAAATTTGAAGTCGTTTACCTTTCATTCTGAGTGATAACAGGTTTTCACATGTATTTTTCAGATAATTGCCTCAATTTTCTCATTCAATTTGGCTGAGAATTCCCCAATTCTCCACACATTTTTCTCTCTTTTGGCCTCTGGGCATAAGGAAAGAACTAAGATTATACAAACCCGACACTGTTGGAGATTTCTAAAATGAAGGGCAAACGGATGAATAAAGCCAAGAAAACAGCTAGGAGAGGCTCTTGGTTACTATGGAATTACAAGCAACTCCAGCAAAGCTTGTGTCAACATGGATTTCCAAATGACCAAGAAGTGTTCTGAGAGGTTTTGCCATGAGAGCGAGTAAATACAAAAATTCATTTGGAAAATCTGAAGCACAGATGGCTATTGGTGTGCTGGCAAAACACAATCCCCAGTCCATCTTTGTATGGGCACGGTAATTGTGTGTTTTAAGTTGATCTTTATTTCTTCCTAAGCACCAAACAGATTTATGTCCCTAGTGAAATCCTTCAACATTTTTGAAATTAGAGAATCCATTGCAACTTAAATGAGGTGAAAACACCCCACTTTTATTTCTAATACCACACAGTCTGCTGGGGAGAGATTTACCTCCTGTTAATTTGTATTTTGCACAGTCATGCTCCTTTCTTTACAAGTAAGTGACGTGAGGATCATGTGGGGTTTGGGGGCAGACAAACCTGCATTAAAACGCCTGCTCTGATCCAGACCTACTGTTTAACCATGGGTAAAATGCTTACTTCTCTAAACCTGAGGTTCTTCGTGTAGAAAATGGGAGAGAAGGAAGTAATATTACCTCCAGAATAGTTTTCTGTGAGAATTCAATGGGTCTATGGATGTAAAGTGCATGGCCTAGGGGAAACAGTTAAATGTTAGTGCCCTGCCCCCAATCCCTCTCCAACCCTTCTCCTTCCTGGTTTCAATCCCAGGGACCAGCCTTCGGCCACTTTCCAGCCATTTGTTCCCTTAAAGCTCCTCTGGAGACAAGCAAGTGGGTAAAAATGGGGATACAAGATGCAGGGTGGAAGACAGAAAAAGAGAAGGGAAAACCATAAAGATTAAGGGTGCCTGAATGGCTCAGTTGGTAGTTTGACTCTTGATTTGGGCTCAGGTTATGATCTCAGGGTCTTAATCTCAGTCATGAGATTGATCCTGGCTTCAGGCTCCACACTCAGGGGGAGTCTGCTTCTCTCCCTCTGCCCCTCCCCCCTGTTCACTCTCTCTCTCTCTCTCTCTCTCTTAAATAAATAAATCTTTAAAAAATTTTTAAGAAAAATAAAACAATAAAGATTAAGTGAAAGTTTCTATTCTGTGCTTTTGTTTGTTTGCTTGTTTGCTTTACTTTATTTCAACTTAATACTGAACTTGGAAAAAATTCAAAGTGACACAGACACATCCATGCACACACACACTCAGTGACAAAGAAAACTATTCAAGAGTGGAACTCCATGGTGGGTGGTGCACGGTAAAGTAAGAAAGAGCAAATGGGTACCATTTAAAAATAGTATCCAGTTGTTTTTCCCTTTCTTCATTCCAAAGTAAAATAGGACAAAATTTGACCTTGGAAGGAAAGAAACTGAGTTATCCAACTCCCCTCAGAATTCTTTGTGTAGCTCAGTGTTCTGCCTAGCTACCCACAGAGGACGTCCACTAAGTGTTCTATCTGTGTTCTTAGCCATGCTGTGGTGAGAAGAACAGTCCTTTGGGATTTACTAATCAGGAAGGGAAAGCACTCAGGCTGAAAAAAACAGGTGCCTCTCTAAAGAAAATTCCTACATTTACCCTCATGTTAGCATTCGCTAACTGTCCCCGCATCACAGCACAGAGTGTTGGATCTTTGGGGGGGCTTAGAAATCTCCCCAGTTTACAAATAAGGGTAAGTGAGACTGTCTGAGATCATTCATTCATTTATTCAATCACTCAAAGAATATTCATCAAACACCTACCATATGCTTGTGAAGAACCAAACAAACATGGTCCATAACATCATGGCTCTAACAATCTAAAACAGGAGATAAACATTAACCAAAGATTTACAAAAATACATGTAACTACAAACATTAAGAGGCATTTTATTTTGTTAAGCTACTGCAATTTGGGGGACTACTGGGGTTATTGCTCATTCAGCAGAGTGTATTTGATTACTGCTGCAAAATAAATCACCAGTGAGGCTTAAAATAATAAACATGAGTTCAGCGTGTGTATCAGGAAACGAAGCATGGGTTAGCTGCTCTCTCTGGCTCAGTGTCTCTCACACAGCTCTAGTCAAGGTGTCAGACAGAGCTATAGTCAACTTGAAGCTCCACTGGAGGAGAAACTTCTAAGCTCACTCACAAGGCATTAGAAGACCTCCAGACTATCAGGTGGAGACATCAGTTTCTTACCATGTGGAACTTTCCAGAAAGCAGCTTTAAAATTTGGCAGTTGACTTCTCTAAGAGTGAGTGAGCAAAAGAGGGAGAGAAAAAAGACAGCGGTCATAGAGTAATTTATCCTAATTTCAAGAGTGATATCTCATCTCTTCTGCCATATTCTATTTTCTAGAAATGAGCCAGTAAGTCCAATTTACACTCAAGCAGAAATGATACCACAAGGGATTAAATATCAGAAGGCAGTTCTGTTTGAGAGCCTTCCTAAAGACTGCCTACCGTATATAGTGCTGTATAAAAAGGGAAAAAATAGACAATTTAGAGAGAAAATGGAAATTAGAGCATGTCAGAGTATGGAGTCTTAAGATGAAAATTATGGCTTTTGTGTGTCTTCTCTCCATGATTCCTTTACACATCTTAACCAAAAATGTGGTTCCAAAAAAGGAATCAGAGTCTGAGTGAGTGATCTTAAGCCACAGAAAAATGAACAGACAGAATGGCGTGCTGTCAAAAATGGCAATAGGGGTGTGGAAAGAGAATCTTCAATTACATGTAAACTTGAAATTTCTTATAAGACTCATGTAGGTCCCTTGAGCACCTATATATGGTTACTAAAAGTTTCTGCACCCCAATTTTAGTGTGTGTATGTATATTTGTGGGTGACAGAGGTTTTCCCCACAAACAATTTTCTGAAGCCATCTGGATGCCATACAGTTTAACTCAATTCTGACACTATCTGCCTGGAAAGTGCATCAGATTCCACAAGCTACAAGTTCAGTACACAAGTGTACCCAGATGAGTACACCACATGCCTCTATCTTCAGATGCCAATAGCAAGTCCAGGTTGTCACCTGTGCATCTGACCTACTGACTATAATCAGAGGTTCCCATGATCCCCTCCTCTGGGGTTCAATTAATTTGCTAAAGTGGCTCACAGAACTTAGAGAAACACTTCACTCACCAAATCACTGATTTATTATAAAAAGATGTAACTCAGGAACAACCAGATGTAAAAGATGCAGAGGACAAAGTATGGGGAAAAGGTGCAAAGCTTCCATGCACTGAGTACACCACTCTTCCTACCTCTCTTGTGGGTTCACCAACACTGAAGCTCTCTGAACCTGTCTTTTGGATTTTTCTGGAGGTTTCATGACATTGGCATGATTGATAAATCATCAGCCATTGGCAACTGATGCAACCTCTGGCCCCTCACCTTTCCCAGGTCAGGGATGGGACTAAACATTCCAATCCTCTAATCACAGAGTTGAGTTCCCTGGCAACCAATCTCCAAAACCCTTAGGATACCTAGTATCTTCTGAAAGCCACCTCTTTAACATAACAAAAACTTTATTGTTCTTATCATTTAGGAAATTCCAGTGGTAACAGGATCTCTGTGCCAGAAATGGGACAAAGACCAAATATATCCTTATCATAAATCACAATATCACAGATACTTACATCTCATCTAGCAAATTCTAATGTTAAGATCACTGGAGTAACCCAAGATGATAAGGATGAGAGAAGCCATCAATGTAGACACATGCAACCAGTCTGGCATGTCAAGAATCTATGAATTTACAGAGAAATGGTAAGTTATAGGAAACAATGTAATATTCTGCTTTCTTTTATTCTATTCTTATTCTAATTAACTGATATAAGTATCCTATGATGTGTTTAGCGCTAGGTGTGATCTTGGAACAAAACAAACATGGATCTTGCCTTCAACTAGTTTAGAGTGTGTCGGAAGAGATATCAAGTAAATATACAATTTCATTAAATCAAACTACCACAATGATGGTAGCATTTTCAAGGCGCTATAGAAGCACAAAAACAGTTTTTAGTTTATTGGGTATTTTTAAGTAATCGTACATACATAATTACATACGCTTTTAATGTATAAAGCCTAGACCTTTCTTATACATATAAAAACAAACAAAACTGCATTTACCTAGACTGTAGATCATATATGGATTTTCTTCTCTGCCCTCCCACCCTGTTTTCATCATAGCTAACTCTAATTTATGGTCCACAATCCTGCTCTGGCATCCTCACTTTCTGAATTCTTCCCTAAATCCCACATTCTGCACTCCTGACACTAATACTGTCAGTCCAGGGCAATCCCTCTTAAAACTCTGTACTCTCTGGGTCAAATAGATGCTTTTTCTTGTATGCTTCATGGTTTACCCTAATTATGAGTTGACATTGTATCTCTTCCACTGGACTGCTATTTTCTTCAGAGCAGAAACCCTATGTGTGATTCATCTTCCTATGGAACTGATAGAGAGTACATGCTCAGTATATTTTCTTTTAACAGGGTACATGCTTAGTAATTTTTTAATGTTTCTTTCTATTCAAATAAAACCTTTTCATTGTAAAGTATTTGAAAAATAAAAGTCAGCAAAAAACAAATACATGAAAATGCTTAATTCCACCTTCAAAGATAACTACTATTAGTACTGTAATGTTATCCTTTGTTAATTAGCCATATAAAATGTTATGGCTGTTCAATGATCGATCTATGGTGGTACAAAATAAACAGTTGCCTAATGCATCTTTCTTCCACTTCAAATGTCCTAAGCATCTTTCTGTGTCATTAGATATTGTTCTTCAATATCATTTTAATAGCTACTTGACATTTTGATCTACAGCAGATAATAAATTTATTTAATCAGTTCTGTTGGTGTTCTGAATGGATTATAACTTTTTCACTTCAATGGCTATAAATAATCTTATGAATATCTTTGATGTGTCAGGAAAAAACGTAGAAGACTTTGAAACGCACCAAGAGGAAAGACTGCTATGTGTGCTGTCTAATGAACATTTCTGGCTTATTTCCTTCTATGGGGACTACACTGTTCATTGTTTTGGAGCTATTTTATAATTCTGTAAACTGTAGCAAATGTATAATAATGCAAATTATTTTTGTCCAGAGAAATGCAAATGAATTGTGTCTGAGGGATGGGGTGATTACTGTCCTATGAATATTGACCAATCTTCCTTTTATTTATAAATTCATTTCAGCATTCCTAATTGTTTATGTGTGTGTGTGTTTAATTCTCATTTGAATTGGTTGTGATAGCTTACAGATTTGATTATTAGTGAGTTATATAAAATCCTTAACATGTGTTCATTTAAAAAAATAAAAATCTGTAAGTTTCCCATGGGCCAGTTGGCGGTGACAGATAGATGACAAATGCTTTTAGTCATCAGGATGGAGAAGCCCTAAGGTGTTTCCTAATGATCCTGACCTGATATTCAAGCCCTTATACACTCCCTTCCCCTTGAGTGTGAGCAGAGCCAGTGACATATGGGACCAACAAAATATGGCAAAGATGTTGGGTTGTCACTCCAGGGGTTATGCTACATTACATACAACCTTTCTATGCTAACTGACTCTCCTCCTTGACTCTAGGAAATAAGTGGCCATGTTGAGGAATTCATTTGGACAAGAAACTGCAGGTGACCTCTAGAAGCTAAGGATGGCCTTTAGGACTTGAGGGCAGCCTCTATCTGACAGTTGGCAAGAAGCTGAAGTTATCAGTGCTCCAGATACAAGGAAACAAATTCTACCAACAACCTGAGTAAGCTTAGAAACAGATCCTTCTCCATTCGACATAAGAATGTACCCTCTGACACTTTGCAGACTTGTGAGACCCTGAGCCAAAAACCCATCTAAACAGTGCCTGAACACCTTACCCATAAGATAATAAATGTGTGTTATTTTAAACTGCAAAGTTTGTGGCAATTTGTATGCACTAAAGAAAACTAAACAGCCATCTTGAAGGTAAGAGAAAAGCCTGCAAGGATGAGATGTCTCCAGGAAACAGGAGTGGAAGTCACACGGTCAATAGCAGGAAGTGCTGCCAGGCACGGCAGGAGAGCTTGCTGTTTACGTCTGGATCTGTGCGGGGCAGAAGTCCCCACAGAGCCCCCAGGTCTTGTAAACTCTCACTTATACCTCCACAAAAGAGCTGGGAATTTGAACCCATGTCTGGGGCGCCTGGGTGGCTCAGTCGTCAAGTGTCTGCCTTCGGCTCAGGTCATGGTCCCGGGGTCCTGGGATCGAGCCCCACATCGGGCTCCCTGCTTCACGGGAAGCCTGCTTCTCCCTCTCCCACTACCCCTGCTTGTGTTCCCTCTCTCGCTTTCTATCTCTCTGTCAAATAAATAAATAAAATCTTAAAAAAAAAAAAAAAAGTATTGAACCCATGTCACAAAGGGTACTCAACAGCCAAGACACCTTAGTCACACTGAAAGAAATGAAAAAGGCATTATTGTTTCAGTAAAGCTTATTCTCATTTTCCTCTAACCATCCCCCCTTGCAACCCTATGAAGCCAGGAGCAGAAGGAAGAGGAAAGGCAAGAACGAAATGATTGACAACGTATTTCTTCCAGACACTTAGGACCTAGATGATGAAACTGACAGAGGGGATGTGGAAAGAAAAGCTTGAATTAGATGAAAACTTGCATTTTTTACTTATACTGGTCTTTTCTATTTAGCAGCCAAAAATGAGTCACACTTATTATTTATTACAATTGGAGGTGAATCAAAAGAATGGAATCTTCTTTTAAGAGATATTATAGAGCATGAATTCTTTCCTCTTTTTCACTCCTTGAGTTCAACTATTCAGTAATAGATACAGGCTAATAAATATGTGCTTTTTGTAAAAGGCATTTTACTTTCAGTCCACTCAGACATAAATGGAGATAGTCCATGCTCTACCTAATTTACAAGATTGTATTGACATCAGATGTCATGAATAATGGAAGTACTTTGTAAACTGCAATCTCCTATGTATTGGAGCATGTTGTCACTCCTGCTCCATATTGACATTCTGAAGTTGGTGCAGGCTGAAATAGATAAGTTTAATATGCCTGGGCACAGAATTACTCCACCTCTACTCTTCAGAAGGCTATATTACTCTCAGTTATATAACATAACACATGCTTTCCTTTCAAAAGTTTGTGATGATCTAATCTCCATTCTAGGGCAAAAAATGACCTGTTTCCTTTGTGTGCTGACTTAATAATATATGAAGATAATAGATATTTTTATTAGGCTCCAAGGGCTCTCCTTGGAGTATGAATGATAGAGCACAAGTTCTGGAATTGGGAAGGAAGGAAGGAAGGAAGGAAGAAAAGAAGGAAGGAAGGAAGGAGGGAAGGAAGGAAGGAAGGAGGGAGGGAAGGAAGGAAGGAGGGAGAGAAGGAAGGAAGGAAACAAGGAGGGAAGGAAGGAAGGAAAAAAAGAGGAAGGAAGAAACTTTTCCATATTGAAGAAAACTAGTGAGATGTGACAACTGAGGACAGTGCATGACCTTTGCATTAAGTCTGCCTTTAAAAAGGTGACTAAGTTTAAATGAGGGCCTTTAAAAAGGTGACTAAGTTTAAATGAGGCTGTTAGGCTGGACCTTCACCCAATCTGACTGATGTCTTTTCAGAAGAGGGAATTTGGACACACAGAGAGATACTAGGGATGCCCATGCACAGAGAAAAGACCATACGAGGGCACAAGGAGAAGGCAGCCATCTGCAAGCCAAGGAGAGAGGCCTCAGAAGAAACCAAACCTGTTGACACCTTGATCTTGGACTTCTAGCCTCCAGAACTTTGAGTAAATAAATTACTGTTGGTTAAGCTACCCACTCTGTGGTATGCTGTTATGACAGCTCTAGGAAACTAATACAGAGAATATTTTGGCAACACATACACTTAACAAAGAACTTGAATCCAGAATATATGAAGAACTACTACAAATAATAAGAAAAAGGCAGTCCAATAAAAAATGAGCAAGAGACTTGAACAGACAGGTCACATACATACGTATAATAGACACGTGAAAATAAGTATCTTTGCAGAGATGCAAATGCAAAAATACACTCAAAAAATGAGGGGAAAATCCAACGATGCAAGGTATTGTTGAAGTAACTGGATTCCTCAAACACTGTTAAGTAGAGTGTTAATTGTTATCACCACTTTGAAACTCTTTGGCAATATCTAGAATGGTTAACATACACTTAGCCCATGAACCAGCAATTCCATTCCTGGGTAACAAAAATGTGTACATACATGCTTCAAAAGACATATACTAGAATGCTGATAGCAACATTTTTATAATGACACCTAACTGGAAATATGCATCAATAATAGGATAGAAAAAAATTTCATTAGAAATGTTTTACTCTACAGAAATAAAAATAAATCAGTTATTGCTACATGCAACAAGTTATATGAATCGCCACAAACAAAATGTGCAAAGGGAGCCAGATATAAACTGTATGATTGCATTTAATACAAACTTGAAAAAGAGCAAGTTCTAGGGTTTGAGAAATCATGATAATGGTTATCTTTTGGACAGAGGGTGCAATAATGTGTAGGGCAGGGCATGAAAGAGCTTCTGAGTGGCTGGTAGTAATTTACATCCAGGCCTGACTGGTGGTTACCCAGGTGTACTCACTTTGTAAGCATTCACTGGGATGTACTTATGAATCATGCCCTTTTATGTTGTTTATGCTATTCTTTAAAATCATAGTTTATAGTAAAATTAGAAACTCATTATACCATCTTCCAACAGGCTTTTGGATCTTTCCTGATATATTGCTATTTAAACAATGCATGTGCTAATAAAATAAGTGAACTTGATTATTTTCCATTAATACTCACTATAGACGTTTCAAGTTTGTTTCCACCAGTGGTTTCAGTAATTCTGGACAATTTTTTAGGCTCATTTCTTAATTTTTATTTCTGGTACCTTGCAGATAGTATAAATTTGGATCCCACACCCAGAGCAGGCCTCATGGGCATCTTTTTTTTTAAGAGTGTGATAGAATTGTTTAGTTGGGTGAAAAATATTCACCATTACAGTAAATAAAAAAGGATTAAATAAAAATGACAATTCCATTACACACAAAATGGCATATATGTACATAGGAAAAAAAGCTGCAGAAGATATAACTACAAAGATACATGCCAAAATGTTATTTCTGGATATATTAGTTTTCTATTACTTCATAACAAATTGCTACATAAACTTAGTTCCTTAGAACAATACTCATTTATTATCTCACAGTTTCTCTAGGTCAGAAGTCCAGGCACAGCTTAGGTGGATTCTCTGCTCAGAGTCTCCAGGCTGAAAGCAAGGTGTCAGCCAGGACTGTGGTTTTCATCCAGGTACCAGGGTTCTCTTCCAAGCTCACTACTAGTTGGCAGAATTCATTTCCTTGTGGCTGTATGACTGAAATTCTTGTTTTCCTGCCAGAATTTAAAGGCTGCTTGCAGTTTTTTGCCACGTGACCCCACAGGCAATTCACAAGATGGGTGTTCGCTTTTGTCCAGGCCAGCTGGAACATGTCTTTTAGACTTTCTCTTCTGCAACCATCCTGTGAAAACTCTACTTGTAAAGGGCTCACCTGGTTAAGTAAGACCTACACATGATGATCTCCCCTTCGCCATATGATGAAACATAATTATGGGAATGATATCTACCATCATATTCACAAATTCAACCCTTACTCAAAGAGGAAGGTATTATATCTGGACAAGGGTCATGGGGCATCATCCTAGAGTTCTGCCCACCACACCAGGTCCTTTGTAGTTTAGATTTTCTCCTTTATGATTTCCTATTACATTTATATAATTTTAAAATGCTACTAATAAAGACCTGTGAATCGTTCTCATGTAAATGAGTACTGTTCCTAATTTCAGTGCCCAAGTTTGCCTTTTTTTCATAATTATATTGGTAACAAAATTTATAATGCAATGTAGTAACATCTGTTTAGTCTCATGATCCCTACGCTCAGAAGAGCTCTGTGCTTAGTTGAATATTCAGTTGTCACCTTCTTGAAACTCTTGATAATTATTACTTTTTAATTTATGTCTTATAATCGAAGTCTACTGGTACAGTGGTGCAGAGGAGATAACATGCGGTCTAGGAATCTACCTCTCCTTGTGGCCCCTAATCACAGCGAGTGCTCATAGCGCTCCCTGAGCACAGGATTCCCGTACACCCATGATGCATGGCAGCTCAATGAAATTTAAGGCAAAGAAAGCAGGTTACATCTATATCTGATTAAGCATAAGCACTGACAGCCCAAAGAGGCCATTCATTCTGTTCAAACCATAATTTACATCAAGTAGGAAAAAAGCACATTGGAATTCTCAGACACACTAATGACCAAAGAACCCTATCAGATCCTTTCTCACTATGTCAATTCCCTGTTTAAGCCAACCACTTACACTGAAAATGATAACATAAAAGGAAAGGGAAATGTAGGTTTTCCCATAGTTTCTTGGTTTTTCTTATTTCAGTGCTTATGTAGCTGACAACATACTTAGGTTGAAATGTTGGTAGAATGTTGATTATCAAGAAGTGAAATAAAAACAGTCAAGTTTGGGCAGCATTTCCACTGTTTTGATAGAATGACTACATATGCATATATGAGTTATGAAACATGAATTGTGTGATTTTTGTGTTTCCTCATACTAACTGGACACTCATATTTGTATTTAAAATTGTTATTGCACACTGTAAATATGAAGTGTAAAATTCCTGCATGTAATTTTTTTTACGTAGAAAAACGTTAAATAGCAAATAAAATACAGGATGAGCCAAGAGACATAAAATGAGAGGAAGGTAAATTTTCATATTTTACTTGTTTTCTTCTTTTTTAAACAAGAGACCCTACACTTTCATTTGTTACTGACTCCAGTGAATGATTCATCTGGCCTTGCCTATGCTCCTTTTATTCCTGTTGGCTTTTTTTTTTTCCACATCCAAGCATCAGATAGATGACGAAGTCCCTAATTAACTGGGCCACAAAATAGAGGGTATTTTTTTTTTTAATCATAAATACTATGAGTGCCTGAGGTTCCTAACTTTTAGTATCTTTCCTTGCTTCTGGGAATATATCTGTTACCAAAACTTCCATGGTAGGAGACAGCTTTGGCACCCACTGATGCTTTATTATTCATGTCTAGTGACCAGATTCTTTTTTCATTCTTATTTTATCCTGGATGTATTTTGTCCCATATTCACATGAATTTTTAGTAAGAATGTATCATACTAGATCCAATTTTTTTCTTCCATATCTCCAAAATTCTGCCAGCTTTTTGAAATCAATTAAATTCTTGTCATTTTGATATTTTCTCTAAATTTTGAGGATGCTAACTCCCCTACATACTATATTCACTTGTCCTAGACTTTATAGCCATAGCTTTATATTAAAACTTTGTCAGAATTTATTCTTCTATAGGATTTCATATCTCTCATATAAACTTTTCCATTAGAGCCATGGTTACCTCAATTCTTTACAGGTAATTATAAAAAATAATAAGCTGTATCTGCATTATGATTTCACCATACTTTCCTTTGAATCTCTCTTTGTCTAGAAAAAAATACCTTCCAGTTTTTCCTCACTTTTTCATCTAAACTGATTCTAAATGTAACTGGATAAACCAATACATTGCTTTCAATTGTGTTCAAAGATAACACTGCAGAAAAGATTTGCTATCTGTGAAAATAGCTTAAGTAAAAAACAAAACAAAACAAAAACTTATGTTTTTGCCACATATATCCTGGACATATAAATGAGATAATTGTAATGAAAGAATCAGGCAAACACTATGACTATAAAAATATTGGGTACTGATATGTTAAGACTGCATTTGTCTACAAATCATGAAATAATGACTTACAGTGGAATAAAGACATAATTTTTATTCATTCAAAAAAAGGTCAGAATTTGGAGATTGCTGACCTCAGGTCAGTGGCTCAACATATTTGTGATTGTTTTTACTTTTCTCACATGGAGCAAGGAGACTGCTAATGCTTCCACTATCACCCATTTTTGTTTGGGGTTGGACACATGGCCATCCCAAACAAAAGTGTAATTTTCTTTTCTTCAGCATACAAGGGACAGGAACAAATATTGAGTGGGCAATATTAATATTTGGCCCAGTATTATTATTGGTATTTTTAAAACAACTTATTTGATTGGCATCATCCACTATTTATCATTACATGCCAATGAATGCACCTTTGCTTTTCTTAGATTTGTGAACTTTTACCAATGGGTGATTAGCACCTTAATCAGTTGAAAAGATGTATGTGAATAAAATTAACTGAAATAAAAGAAATAGAATCTATGCAACTGTCTCTTGATATTTAAAATTTTTAAAGGTGTACTAATTTTTTTGGAACATGGAAAATCTTATTAAAATTCATACACCTGTACAAAAACAAGAGCTAGCAATTAACATTTTTACAACAATAATTAGCAAGAATTGGACACAAATTAAAAAGGCTGTACATTATAACCTTCTAGCATCTTGTAAAGAAAAGAAAAAAGCTAGAAGAGAATATTTTCATTTGTTTGGCATTGAAATAAGAGACACTCATAGCATTAGCTGAGATGACTTTTTTTTGTAACTTTTTAAACATTAAGGCAAAACATACACCAATGTGTGGGGAATCACTTGATATCTACAAAAGGTAGTCTTAGGAATACTAATTAGTGGTTAATTTACACAATTAACCACAATTAGTGGTTGATTATAGCAATCAATGGCAACAATAAAATTATTAATTGAAAATTGTGATTAGTGTCCATATCCAAGAAACTATAGATTTTAAAATATATTACAAAGAAAGAAAGAATGCTTAGTACACTTCAACCTAATTGTAAGCTGCAAGACAATTTAATATTAAATAATTCAGAAAGGCTCTTTCCACTGAGTTAAACTCAAGTGTGTTTGGTTGTCTATAATATGGCAAGGATAGAGGAATAAAGGTTTAAAGACAAACTGAAAAGTTTCCTTACTTCTCCACCTTTTGGTCAAAATATCATACTAATCTAAGAATATTGTTTTAGTACTCTGACTCTCCATCTCTATAAGTCATGGCAAATTTATCTCACTCCTTCCCCCTTTCCTCTTTCTTTTTTTTTTAAGATTTTATTTATTTATTTGAGAGAAAAAGAGTGAGCGAGAGAGGGGCGCCTGGGTGGCTCAGTCGTTAAGCGTCTGCCTTCGGCTCAGGTCATGATCCCAGGGTCCTGGGATCGAGGCCCACATCGGGCTCCCTGCTCGGCGGGAAGCCTGCTTCTCCCTTTCCCACTCCCCCCGTTTGTGTTCCCTCTCTAGCTGTCTCTCTCTCTCTCTCTGTCAAATAAATAAAATCTTAAAAAAAAAAAAAAAGAGTGAGCGAGAGAGAGCATGAGCAGGGTAAAGGGCAGAGGGAGAAGCATATTCCCCTCTAAGCAGGGAGCCCAACCTGGACTTCATCCCAGGACCCTGAGATCATGACCTGAGCCGAAGGCAGATGCTTAAATGACTGAGCCACCCAGGTGCCTCCTCTTTTTCCCTTTCAAATGAGAAATTTCCTATTTTCCTTCCTTTCAAGTGTTGAAAATTATGTCCTTTTCTTCTATTAGTTTATGTATATGTATATAGGTGTGTGTATATATATATGTTATTATTTAATATTAAATAATTCAGAAAGGCTCTTTCCATTGAGTTAAACTCAGGTGTGTTTGGTTGCCTATAATGTGGCAAGGATAGGGGAATAAAGGTTTAAAGACAAACTGAAAGGTTTCTTTACTATTCCATCCTTTGGTCAAAATATAATTTTAGGTACTTTTCTTAGTCCTGTAGTCCTTGTGTCATCAACATTAGACAATACCTTTTTTTAAAAAGATTTTATTTATTTATTTATTTATTTATTTATTTATTTATTTATGAGAGAATGTGCGTGCGCTTGTGTGCGCTTGCATGCTCTTGTGCGCCACACACACACACACACACACACACACACACACACACACACACACGAGCAGTGGGGGAGGGGTAGAGGAATTAGCAGACTGCCCGCTGAGCAGGAAGCCTGACTGGGTCTCCATCCCAGGACCCTGGGATGATGCCCAGAAGCCAAAGGCAGACGCTTAACTGACTGAGCTACCCAGGTGCCCCTAGACAATATCTTTTAATACCCCATGATAGAAGGTCAGGAAATCGGACTCTTACATTTCCCCAACCTTTACTGCTATTACTTTTCCACTTGCTGATAACTATATTTCTCACTTAAAGACATTTGTAATAGAAAATGGCAACTCAGAGATAGTGGCAGGCCATATTGGCCATAGTGGTTTACTGTCTCATCTACAATAGACTTTTTCTCTAACCACTTTTCAGTGGCTGGAGGAGACATACAATTCAACTCTGGTGAATCAAATCTAAGTTTAGGTGTGTGAGCAGAGCATCTGGAAGAGGTTTTAAACAGAGAAAGACTCAGGTGACGACATTCCTTCCTCTTATCTACTTGAATGGTGAATATAATGCTCGGAGATGTATAACCTTATTTGAATGCTGAGGAAAAAATCTTGAAAATGAAGTCTTCACACAAAAATGGTATGAAAGCTATGAAAAGCACCTGGCTTTCACCAACAATCTTTGAGTACTTTTGTGGAACTTAACTAGAGAATTTTGGTTACATGATTAAGCTATTCTCTGCCATTTCTTTCTTATTTTCAGGAAAGAAAAAGTAAAAATGAATAAATAAAAAGTAAAATGAATAAAGTGATTAAAATAAATAGGATCTATTATTTACTTAACTAGAAATCCAGAAATAAGTAGTCCTATGGTTGATACAGCAGACCAAAAATGCCATTGTTTTCAGGCTTTTCTGTATTTCCTCTCAAGTAACCCTGCTATACTGATTTATTGGACTCACACTTGTTACCTACCTCATGGTCTCTAGATGAATACTGTGACAGCCGTGGAGATGCACTGCTCAGAAATCCCTCTAAGAGGATCTGCTGTGGAGAGCAGAGTTGCCTGACAGCTCCAGCTGCTGCACCTCTGGATGACCCACTACGTGAAAACTGAGACCACAGTTCCCCTGATCTGCTCCTAACTAATGACTGAGCATGATAGAGGTACTAGAGTCAGGCCATTCCAGACCAGTGATGGATTCCACAAATGGGAAACTTTGGCCCAGGTTCACCACATTGGCCTGAGACTTTCTAAAACTGCATCACCTTCTGAGGTTTTTCCTCCCAAGCCTTTCTTCTGATGCTCCATTGGGAGTAGTCAGAACCACTTTGTGGTGGGAAGTCTCTTCTTGAGTACTCCTGCTCCCTTTCCCATTTTTGCTTTATAGACCTTCCCCGAATAAATCCTTTGAATGTCTAGTTTGTCCTGGCGTCAACTTCTTGGAAGACTCACACTAACACAGGTGGTGCTGAAAATGATTAGAGAAATAGGCAGTAAAATGGGCTTTGAGGACTGGTTCACTCCCTGTCCCACTCCATGTGCAAATCGGGGCACAGGGGGCAGCTAAAGTGCTCAAGGTTTCACCAGTGAAAACTGGAAAAACATCCCAGTCACTGGAGAAATTTGTCAGCATGAAGATTCAGGCATCTAAATAATTGAAGGAGGGGGTATGATGTTAAAGGTCAACAGTTTGCTAATTATTACTAAACTGTGCTGGTGATCTGAAGACAGATAATGAGAAAATGAGAGTCATGAACAAAAAGTTAGAGGCTGACTGACAGAGACAGAGGGTCTCTTTCCTAGTTTATAAAAAGGCAGTAGAGGGGCACCTGGGTGTCTCAGTTGGTTAAGCATCGGACTCTTGGTTTCGGCTCAGGTCCTGGTCTCCCGGTTGTGGGATCAAGCCCTGTGTCCAACTCTGTGCTCAGTGTGGAGTCTGTTTACAAGTCTTTCCCCCTCTCCCCCACCCCGCCCCTCCCTGCTCATTCTAATGCACTCTTTCTCTCTCTCTCTAATAAATAAATAATATCTTAAAAAAAAGAAAGGCAGTAGAAGAACAGATTCATTTGAAGAGCAAGCTCAAGATTTCATCACTAGAATCAGCTATCCAGGGAAGGCAGATCTGTCATTGCTAAAGTCAGGTAAAATCTATAATCCAGAAAGATGGAATGGGAAATACTGATGAATAGAGTTTTGTCTGTTCAGACCCCTGTAAATACTCAAGCTTGGAAAAGTAAACCACTCCTTCATTGTAAGTCCTAGTGTTGTTCTCCCAGTATCCCCATTCTCCATATGCCTTTCTTCTAGAAAGCAAAGGTGCCTCCTCTGGAGGTGTCCTTATCATTTTTCCTAACAGGCCGATAACTAAGGTTACATCAACTGGGGACCTGCTGGACCTACTAAAGGAAGAAAGACAGGACACCCTGAAAGAACCATAGAATAGACTAGCAAGAGTCAGAGGAGTACCTTGAGATTGAATTTTGAGTGTGGTTGATAAAGGTGCTAGAGCATAAGGCTGGATAAACACAAATGTATTGATTGCGGGCACTTCCTCATGACACTGGATTTAACAACTTTTCAAGAATTTCTGCTGCTACAGTGGCTTTTGGAAGCATGGATAAGTGAAGGTCACCTCCCAGTGAGGTGCAAATGCCTGCACTGCTCAGACAGATGATATAGGAAGAAATAAAAAAGGAAGTGTGCACGCTGAAATGGATATTATTTGAGGCTAGAAGATTCAGCCAAAGATTCACACTGGGATACTTTAATGCCATGGAGGTCACAGATACACATACTTCAGTAAAATTTCTAGGAGGTTCAGTGGCCAGAAATTTGCCAGTATATCCTCTCTAAAATAAAAAATTACTGCATCCTGTACCCCATACCTTAGAGAAGCAAGCAAGGGATCTGGAATATATTTTGGGGCTCTAAAGCAATGCATTCCACGCATGGGGATAATTCCTCACTCTGCATATTGGAAGACATGGAAGGCTGGCAGCGTTTGAGTGAGGCCAGGGTCAGGAATGTTCTCTTCAGCAGTTCCAGATTTTAGTGCAAGAAGCAGCATAGTCACTTGAGCCACGTAATATGGCAGATCAAGTCATGTTGGAGACGTCCGTGGTAGGAATAAAGGAAGTGTGCAATTTAAGGCAAGTTCTGGTGGCATAATAACAGTGAGGTCCCCAGGGCTCAGTATGCAAGGGTATGCCCAGAAAACTACATGCTTTTTGAAGGACAACACTTCCTGTGTTACTAGGCCTTGTGTTACTAGGATTAACCATGGGACACCAAGAGACCAGGTGTCTAGAACTGTGTATTATTTCCTGGTTCTGCTGGACCTACTTAAAGACAGACAGGCCCAGCAACAATTCGTCATGTAATAAAAATGGTATCTCCATCATCAATGCTGAGTAGGACCAGAGGGCCTGAGTAAGCTTCATGAGCAGGAAGCCCAGATCCCAGTGTCACCACGGTTGCACCAGACTTCTGCTTCCGATCTCATCGACGGCCTTACGTAAGTGTTCCTGCATGGCCAGCTGAAAGAGGAAAATGTCTGATCTTGGCTGACAAACAGGTCAACTCTCTATGCCAGTGCAAGCTGGAAATAGATGATGGCTACATTACAGTTTTTTAGAGGAATGGGCTTAAATGAAAGTGAGTGAGCCTAGCTAACTGGTGAGAAGCCTTAAAGAAAAAATGCCAGAAGATTGAAGACAAGGGTTTGGGATAGAGACATTGGGGTGGTCATGGGGAGAGCACAAAGTTTTAAGCCTTTTGTAACCCACATTACCATTTACCAGAAAGCATTCACCATGGAACAGATGCTGAACAAACAAATGGACAATGTGATTGGGTAGTAAACCTGAGATAGTCTTCATCACTGGTTACCCTGGAAATGGCAATAGATATATAAAAGTAATGGAATATTAGCCCATGAAAAAGAGCCATGAGAAAGAAGGAAATCCTGCCATTTGTGACAACATGGATGGACTTTAAGGGCATTATGCTAAGTGAAATAAGTCAGACAGAAGAAGACAAATTTCATAGTATCACTGATATGTGGAATCTAAATAAAAAGTCAAACTCATAGAAACAGTAAAAAAAAAAAAGGTGGTGCATAGAACTGGGGTGTGGGGAAAATAGGGTAGAAGGGTATAAACCTTTAGCTATAAGATGAATAGGGTCTGAGGATCTGTGTATACCATGGTGACTATAGTTAATAACACTGCATCATGTAATTGAAATTTGTTAACAGAACTCATAATACTGTATCGTGTAATTGAAATTTGTTAACAGTAGAACTCAATCGTTCTCAGAAGAAAGAATCAATATGTGAAGTGATGGTGTTAATTAACTATAATGGAGTTATTTCACAATGTGTATGTATGCATACATATATGTATATCAAATCACCACAATGCGCACTTGAAATATCTTACAATTTTATCTGTCGATTGTACCTCAGTAAAGCTGAGAAAAAAGTTGCTACAATAGGATTCTTGGTGTGTTTCTGATCTTAGCAGAAAAGTTTTTAATTTTTACCATGGGGTATCATGCCTATTTCATCTATATTGTTGGATTTGTTGGTATAGAATTGTTCATATTATTTGTTGATGTTGATATTACTTGTTATTTGTTGATGTTATTTGTAAATTTTATTATACAAATGTTAAAATTAGATATACACAGATGTATATTGTGAGTAAAATTTAAAAGTTTGACAAAAAATGACTGAGAAAGAATTAATATTTTTATCTGAATCAGTTCTTAAAACTTCATACAAAAATTGGAAAAGTAGGCCTAGGACATGAACAGAAAAGTCACAGAGAAATAAAAATAGCCAACTGATACAAAAAAAAATATTTTTTATACAAGAAAATTAAAATGTAAACCATAGGGCGCCTGGGTGGCTCAGTTGGTTAAGCGACTGCCTTCGGCTCAGGTCATGATCCTGGAGTCCCAGGATCGAGTCCCGCATCGGGCTCCCTGCTCAGCGGGGAGTCTGCTTCTCCTTCTGACCCTCCTCCCTCTCATGCCTTCTGTCTCTCATTCTCTCTCTCGCAAATAAAAAAAAAAAAAAAAAAAAAAAGGTAAACCATAATGGGCTACCAATTTTTTCTTTCAAATTGTCATCATTTTAATAATAATACTCAGTGTTGGTGAAGATGAAATGACACACACATTCTTATTGACTGGTTTGGTAGCTTTTTAGGAAGCAATTGGCTGTATAATATGAAAGCCTTAAAACAATCATGCCTTCTGATCTTGTAGTTTTACTTCAAGGAATTAATATGAGAACATAATAAGTGAGAAATATGAATGAAAATCATATTGTAGGTGTCCATTCTAATAATGTTTATAATAGCAACAATTTGAAAATAAAATGATAAATGAAATACCTAATATATTATTTTAATATTGACAAGATCTCATATTATGATACCAATCATAAGGCTTTTGGAAATACATTTTTTAAAAGATTTTATTTATTTACTTGAGAGAGAGAGAGAGAGCACGAGCAGTGGGGAGGGGCAGAGGGAGAAGGAGAAGCAGACTCCCTGCTGAGCAGGGAGCCCGACTTGGGGTTGATCCCAGGACACTGAGATCATGACCTGGGCCAAAGGCAGACACTTAACCAACTGAGCCATGCAGCTGCCCCTGGAAATACTTAAGAGTATGCTTTAATTATAATTTCAAATAAAAATAAGCAGAATTAGAGGCAAAGTCAGAGCATGACTTCAATACTGTATCATCATATAAGATCAAGTATTAGTGTTTTGATAACAAAACATATATTTTTGTAAATCTAAAGTGTTCAGATATTTTATAATCCAAGATATTTACTTACTATTAAAAGTTTTTATAAAACTTCCTTTCTCCTTTTGCATATCCTTCTTTAGCTTCATGATGTGACATGAACTTTGTATGGGATGATTCTTATCATTTCTTTGAAAATTTAAACCAGAATTTGGTCCATGCAATTTCTTTCAATCTATGAATTGGCCATTCTGATGTTATTGTTTCACTTTAAAAATATGAAACTTCGGGGCGCCTGGGTGGCTCAGTCGTTAAGCGTCTGCCTTCGGCTCAGGTCATGATCCCAGGGTCCTGGGATCGAGCCCCACATCGGGCTCCCTGCTCCGCGGGAAGCCTGCTTCTCCCTCCCACTCCCCCTGCTTGTGTTCCCTCTCTTGCTGTGTCTCTCTCTGTCAAATAAATAAAATCTTTAAAAAAAAAAATATGAAACTCTTATTATTTCAATACTAGAACTATGCTATGAACTTAATTGTACAAAAGAATTCAAAAGGTCTTTAGATTATATCGTGTTGTAGGTTATAAACCAAAATGTTCCATTGTTCTTTTATTTTTATGGAAAAAAATGCAAGAAATTTATTTTGGAAGAATTTTTGTTTGTTTGAAATTTTTTAGTCAATTTAATATGGTAAGAAATATAGATTGGCTTTTCATGACAATTTAAATTTTATTCTATTCTGTGATAAACGTGTGAAATAACTTTCATAATTACTATTTATGAATTTGTAACACTTAACTAAACCTTGTTTATGTGCTTTTTTTGTAATAGGCATATGTAAAGATAAACAAATCATTTATATTCTGAATATTTAAATAAACTTGATAATTACATTTACCCATAATATTAAATTCTTATCTCAAAATGCTTCAAATTTTTTCTTGATAAAACAAAAATGAGGGGTGCCTGGGTGGCTCAGTCAGTTAAGCATCTGCCTTTAGCTCAGGTCATGATCCTGGAGTTCTGGGATCCAGATGAAGCCCTTCATGGAGCCCCACATCCTGCTCCCCGCTCAGCAGGGAGTCTGCTTCTCCCTCCCCCTCTGCCCCTCTCCCTGCTCATGCTCTCTCTCACTCTCTCTTTCTCAAATAAATAAAATCTTTAAAATAAAAACAACAAGCAAATTTTCAAAATATGAAATGTATGACCATATTGCATGATATAGGTAATCCATGTGAATCAAGATTTAAATATTTAGGTTGCTTGTTTTAAAATTGGTTAACTCATTGGAGAGATTCTTTTGGAACTGAGTGTATAGTATGGGAAACCTACTGAATTTGTCATAGCAGAAAGGTGTTTCTGATTCTCTTGGTAGTGTTTGATATATCAGAGCATGCAATATTCTAATGATCTCACTTACGTGTGGAATCCAAAAACAAAGCAAACAAAAAACTGAGCTCATAGATACACAAAGAACAGTTTGGTGGTCCCAGGCCGGGTGGGAAGGTGGGGGGTGGGAATGGCTGTGGGGTGAAATGGGAGAAGAGGGTCAAAAGGTACAAAGTCCAGTGATTCAATAAATCAGGGAATGTACGTAGAACGTGGTGAATGTAGTTAATAATATTGATTGGGTATTTCAAAGCTGCTAAGAGACTGGATCTTAAAATTTTTCATCACAAGAGAAAAGATTTTCTGTAACTACGCATGGTGACAGATGTTCACTAGACTTACTGTGGTGATCATTTTGCAATATAGACATATATGCAATCATTATGTTGTACACCTGACACTAATAAAATGTTTTATGTCAATTATATCACATTAAATAAATAAATAAACAAACAAATAAATAAAGTGATTCTACCACATTGGCCCTGGAATTTCGTGGGGCTATAAGAAGCTGTGAACTTGTATTCAATATGCAGAGTTTTATTAGGAGAGAAATGTTTTCAAATCAACAACAGGGTTAAACAATGGCATTATTTATTGAGCTCTGAAACCATTTCCTCCCCTTGAGGAGCTAGCAGTCTGTTTCTGGATGACAGCCAACATTAAGTTTTCCGCTTTTGAAGCCCCATTCTCGGTGCGCAGCTGAAAAGGCACATAAACACAGATGCAAATACTCGAACAGATACAATAAAGGAAACTCATTTTCTATGAATGCATTAATTTTTGTGAGAATATTCAAAAACATAAGAAGATGTTTTTGTTTCAAATGGATTTGAAAGCAATGTTGGGCCGATTCTCTGAAATACATGTGAATGCATAATTGTGCGGGCGTGCACACACACACACACACACACATCAGGCCCTTTTTTTCTTTCAATATATTTCTGCGAATATTTCTAAGCACGTCTTTTTTTAATGTTAGTGAGCTGTGAACATTTTAAGGAGGAAGCTCCAGAGTTATGAGAAACAGCTCAGCATTTGATTTCATGTAATGACATAATTAAGATACGAATATTGGGTACATTCTCTTAAGACAAACTTACCAGTATTTGATTTAAAGAACACACAATTATTAAAAAAAAAATAAAGAACACACAATTATCAGAGTTGGGAGAAGTACATATACAGAAAATATTCTCTGGCTGGTGATTTGAGGAGCATTAATGCTGCATATGCTGAAAAATGCAAAGCAATTCACTGGTTTGTTGTAAGAGAATTAAAAAAAATCAAGAATAAATATTTCCTTTCTTTTATTTCTCAAAATAAAGTTTGGTTTATATTTTTCTTTGGTGAGTTAAAGAGGTCTTTAGTATAGCCAATTATAACTATGTGGTTAAAATATGAATTATGAGTTCAGATATGAAGCAATAACTGAGGGAGATTACTTGGTATAAAACCTCTCATCCAAAGATACAAATATGTGAAGAAAAAAAAAAAGCGTTCTAAAAACAGAAAACTTCACTGCAGGTGCCTTCTATTGGCAATGTCATGTAATAAAGTAGTTGGCATTGATCTATGTTTTCATAAGCCCTGTGGTATTCTGCAGGCTTATTAGTGAAGTGTATTTTGTAAAGTCGCAGGTTTAAATGTCTTTCTAAGGGTGAGTGCTTCTCACAATGAAGAAATAAGAGTCCTCTTGCTTTTTCAGCGGTTGTTATCAATGGCTCCCGGTAGGTTTGGAAAAGAAAGCAGGTCTAAGATAAAACTGACCTTCAGATACTTGGAGGTCCTCCACCACCTGTATGATATCAACTTTAATAGTACTGAAACATTCGGTAGTTGGGCCGTCCTCATTATAAGTTAATGGAATAGCCAGATTTGAGCACAAATTGTGTTGCTAACAGCTCCTCAGTTGAGCATATATCATCCCAAGTCTTAATAGGAATGACAAGTAGTGGTACAAAAGCATTGCAGGATCAAGGCTGGAACGGTTTCATTGCTAGTTCTAGGACACCACAAAACCCTACCATATGTCTTATTCATTTTAATTTTGACACTCTTTTGTTATTTTAACACCACTTACCCTTGCTTATCTTTTGCAATAAGTAACATACGAGCCAAATATTTAGTAAATGATTGTTTTTATCCCTTTAACATAATGCACGCTCTCTTTTTTCATGTAATCTTCTTATGGTATTTTGCAAGAGTGTCATTAGAATTAAATCTGTAGATGATACAGCTACTATATTGAATGCATTAAAAAAAATCATTGCCTTAGAGCATCTTATAATCTAATTTCTTATTTCATTTGGGTCTATATGGAAGAGGCAAAAAATCAAGTCCTCTAAGTGTATGAGACTTGTGCCTCTATCTGACTTCCCCTTGAGCTTTATTAACATAACTTATTTAAGAATAGAATCATTTCTTTCAGGAAGCAACCAATAGCCTGAAAAACATCAGCTCCACTGAACTTCAAGGTCTAGTTAGTGGCTGAATCTGGCCGGGGCACCATTGAAGAGAATCATGCCAAAAGTCTACCCTCTCCAGCAGTGTACCTGAAAGATAGCACATGCAATGGCAGCATATATCCTTGATGGGTACTTTAATGATGTGCCTTTGCTTATGTCTGTTTTATACTGAGGAATGAGACGAATTCTAGCCATGGCCTCTTCCTATGACCCTTCCAAACTACCCTTGTTCTCTAATTGTTCTCTATCCTCTGTTCTTTTCATTCTCTTCCATTTTAGACTATATTCCTGTGAGGATAAGGACGCATGTCAGAAGTTTTCCAGCTGGTCAAAAGAGATTATATTCCATTTCATAATTATGAATTACTAAAGCATTTGTTTGATTCACTACAGGCAGAAATAAATTGAACATGCCAACTTTCCTTAGTAGTTTAGTGATATTTTGCTGTGCTCATCTTTTGTGCACTGTATTTTGGGGGCTGATATTTGAAAAGTATGAAAACTGAAGGTTAAAAATTGGATTATACTGACCCACTTCTGCAATTAGTATTGCTTTTCAGTATCTTCCATGCACACTGCTATAGGAATTGATGAATAACAGAAAATAATCAATTTAACAAGATTTTGGTGGGATTGTTCTCATATGGGAGTGAATATGGCAAAATGCTTTCCTATGGACTTATAACATCATAATACTACATTCAAAAAAATAATAGTAGTGCGTATTTGTAAAATGAAAAGATATATAACTATTTCTTTGAACAAGAGAAACATTTCTTGATCTTGTGCAATTTTGAAAACAATAGAAGTTATTATTGCATATCTAGAGTTATTTTGTGACTACCTCAGAACCTTATTTCAAAGTATTTCTGAAGCACTTATTTGGTTATAAATCAGGTAAAACCATCATAAAAAACTTCTGAAAATTAGTTCTAAATTAGAGGATATTATAAAAAGATCCTTTGTGAAATGTAATTGGAAATTATTCATGTTACATTAGTCTAAATCACACTAAAATGAATCTAATTATAGTGACACTAGAAATACCAATTTAAAAATGGTGCTTTTATGCTAATTCTCAAAGCTGGCTACAAGTATTTGTCAAATTTGCTGGTTGATTCTACTGTTGGGTCAATAATAAATGAACAAGTAGAATGCTTATTTGAATAGAGACAAAAGTCATGCTTATAAAATTTACAAAGAAATGCTCTTGTAAATTTATGCAAAACATAAATTGGGACAGGATATATATTTACAATATAAGCAACAGTAGGACCATATTTAAGGCAGATTCCCCAACTGGAACACACAATTTAAAATTTGGTCAGTTGCAAAATATTATCACCTGTAGGATCATCTTTTGATATTGCTTCAAAAAGATTATGCTCTTAATGATTTTTAGTAGGAGACACAAATTGCCATAATATAGGAGTATATGCTAGTGATGGGTATCAGTCACCAGGCAATTTGGAAGTCTTCATATGAAGAAGTGAAATTGTAACGTCACTAGAAAATTATGAAAATAAATTTTCTAATTATGTTTTAGCCATGAAATATAATGTTGCCTTTGTTCTTAACAGATTTTAATAAAGATGAACAATGGAAAGTCAATAGCCATTAATAGTATGTTGTTAATTGATCTAATTATATATCTAGTATCTAAGAGCTTCTAATTTCTAAAAGCCTATTTCTCCCAGATTGTTAGCAAGCATATACATTTGGGAAATTTAAAAAGAAGTACTTATACTAAACTCTGCTGAAGCTTTTTTCCATTTCTTTATTGCCAAACTACTAAAATTAAGAAGTTCTATAATTTTTATTCTTAGGATAAAATACTGTTATTGTGACTGATATAATATCTGATGAGGAAACTTCATTTGCATTAAATTTGATTAGTCTGTGCCAGGGTGTGTATGTAATACAAATATGAAAGGTTAATTGCGTGGGCTTTGATTTTGAACTTTGTTGGTTGATACGGACTGTCCACTCTCAACATCCGTGAAAAGGGTAATAATGTATAACAGTATCTTATTGAACTATTGCAAGCACTATGTGAAAAATAATAATAGACAATAATTGTACTGATTGTTGTTTTTATTGAGACAAAGGGTAAAGGATGGCACATATATAGATCTGATTTTCATTTTAAGGTCTTTTTATATTCTCTGACTTTCTAGTCATGTGTATTTATAATTTGATTACTGAATACTAATTATATAGGTCCTGCCATAGTGTCCAAGCATTTATTCCCTACCTCCCCACTGGAAGGCCCCTGGTTTTCCAGGACAGCAGATCTATCAGAATAGAAGACTAAAGAGCCATTCAATAACACTATTCCTATGACCAAGTTCCCATTGCTGAACTTCCCTTCTGGCTGAGGCTTTAGTTTTACTGATAAAGTTCCATTGATTTCCCAAGTCCAAGTTTCCTAGCCTCCCTTCCTAGGACAGAAAGGCTCTGGTCAATATTGTGTTTTCAGGGGTGGGACAGTCCTGGGAGTGGAGCAGACTTTTGCAGACTTTTGTATGGTGGGAGCAAGAGAGAAATTAACATGAATCATGAGAGAGATGTGGGGCTCTATCTCTGGGACAGGCTGTGTTTAGGAAAGAAAACAAAGACCATTAAAAAAATCAAGGCCAAAGTTGTGGACAGTGAACAAAACCAAGATCTAAAGCCAAACATTGAGAGAGAGAGGGAGAGAGAGACAGAGACAGAAGAGTTTAAGAGTTTATGCCTGGAAGGGTCCCCTAAAGCAGTGGCTTACACCTTGAAATACTCTTTTTTTTTTTTTTTTTTTTTTTAAGATTTTATTTATTTATTTGACAGAGAGGGAGATAGAGAGCACAAGCAGGGGGGAGTGGCAGAGGGAGAAGCAGGCTCTCCACTGAGCAGGGAGCCTGACGTGGGGCTTGATCCCAGGATCCCAGAATCATGACCTGAGCCAGAGGCAAACGCTACCAACTGAGCCACCCAGGCGCCCCCTGAAAAACTTTTTTTTATGGAGTGTACTCTGGAACCTGTTGGGCACCCAGAGACACTTTGGAAAGCTATTCCCTTCAGGACTTCATCCAGGGTTAAGCCAACCAGCATTTATGAGTCCTGGGTGCAGGATCTCAGTGCTGACTACTTACCTCTAATACTGTTTAGCATTTAAAATTCCTGAGCACATTGATCCGGGTAACAGGACTTCAGAGGCCAATTTCTTCTTCCAATTTCTCTGCTTGGAATCTCACTTCCGATAATGGCAGGTCTATTTTGTTCCCAAAAGTGAATTTCTAAGTCTAATTCTCTTCCATAGGTACCCTAGACTCCATCTAGAGATTTTTGTTTGTTTGCTACTATGAATTCTGTTTCTATAATCTATATGAGGATCCAGGCCCAGCCTTGCTTTTGCCACTTCTCTAAGGAACCACAGTCCTGTGAATATTGTCTTGCTGATGGGTGGACTGGGAGACTCTGGGGTCCCGAAGACTCCACCCAGCCCGTCCCCAGGGAAATCATCGGAGGCTCTTGGTCTTGCCACAAGGAAGACTTCAAGGACAGACGAGACACAGGGTTGAGCAATGCAAGTAGGAACGTTTATTTTAGTGAGAGTATACTCTCGAGATGTGAAAGCAGGCAAGTTCATGGGAGAGCAGCGCCTGGGATTTGGGTATCTATCTTTTATTGACAGTTTGTTAGCTAGGACACGGAATATTTATTACTTCGGGAGGGGAACTTTGGAGAGCAGTGTTTCACATCTTTTCTCCCTTACTTAGTCAGGGTTTCTGCCTTCTTTGTCTTGGGCCTGCCTGGTTTCACCTGACTTCTTGTGGTTTTGCTTTTAGAGTGCTGCCAGGACAGGTCTCTAACTTTCCCAACTTTTCGGCTGCCCCTTTGCCACCTCCAGGCACCCTGTTCAAGCCTAACTAACTGCCTGCTCTAGCAATCTCACTGTCTGGAGTTAGTGTCTACTGAAGACTTCCAATTCCAGTACAATCCACACCAAATATGCCATTAACAGTCTTCCTCATTGTTGAAATCCCCCATGACATTCTTTCCATTGACGCTATTTTTAAAATTAATTCATTTATTTTTACTTGTTCCTACCCATGTGAGTTTCTGTCATCAGCATATGCCTTTGGGTCATATTCCCTTAGGCCTGCATACATGTTGACAGGCTCTTTGGGTTCTAAATCATAGAGACTTTTTCCAGTAGATTCAAGTAAATGAGGATTTGTCATAAGAGTATGCGTGCAGAAAGCAACCAGAACTACAGGATCCTAAAGAACCAAAATATCCATAAGGACAAAATTAACAGTCACTCCTGAATTTCTATTTCCTTGCACATCTGTTTCCTTTATTGACTACCTTTACCTGCTAAGTTGTACTATTTGTCCGCTCATGATTTGCCTAGTATTTTACTTTGGCTTCTGTGGTCTTTCTCTCTCTCCCTCATAGCTGTTTTGTTTTAAATCTCTCTTCAAGGGGCGCCTGGGTGGCTTAGTCGGTTAAGTGTCTGGCCTTGGCTCAGGTCATGATCCAGGGTCCTGGGATCGAGTCCCACATCGGGCTCCCTGTTCAGCGGGGAGCCTGCTTCTCCCTCTGCCTGCCGCATCCCCTGCTTGTGTTCCCTCTCTGTCTCTCAAATAACTAAATAACAAATCTTAAAAAAAAAATCTCTCTTCAAATTGACAAATTCTTAATATGTTTCTTAGTTCAAATACCTGGTCACCAAATGAGATTTTTTGACATTTCCTATAGGGCCACATATCACAGGTTACACGTAAGAGGCTATCATCCAGTCTACTAAATTGGTTATGCTTGGATCAGATGCTTAACACTGGACCAGTCAGTTGTACAAAGGGAGAGATGGGGGTCTCAGAATATAATATGACTGCCTAGGTCCATTGCCTCAGAAAGGCAGAAGAGCAGGATGAAGACTGTGACATCGCTAGCGTACTGTTCTTGTGAGGGTATTTATTCCATGTTTCTGAATCCCGACAACTGACAGAAAGCACATTTTCAACATTGCATGGGGGCAAGGAAACTTTTATCATTTCATTCTTTTAGCAATCAGTTTGATCCAGATTATAAAGAAATGTTATTTAGCGATACCTAGAAAAATGTGTTTTTAGCAGTTACTATGCAGATAACAATGATATAAGGCAAGCCATGTCTTCGAAAATAATTATTCAAACTAAGAAAAGCCAGATTTATTTGTAAGCAACCCATATAAAATGAACAGCAGCAGGAAGACTAGCTCTTACAATTTTTATCTGCCAAAGATTATAGATTTGTGTGCTACATAATTAATCAGCTTTTAAAAGCTTTCAGATGATTAAAGAGAAATACCTCAGAAGCCAAATTTCCTTCCACAGATGGAGACTTATGAGACAGTCTTTAATGAGGAAAATAGACCAAACATTGTAGTTTGAGCATCAGAAAAGACTCTCTGTAAAATACAGCTGAGAATGAACATGGAGTGCCATCATTTGGCAGGCATCTTTAACATCTTTCAGCTGTTTATTAAATTTTGAAATGCAGATAAAATAACTAAAATAGGGTTTAAAAACTGCTGTAAGAAAATAACTGTTGATTAAAATAGTTAAATTAATATTGTTATAATTTGCACATACTTTGCACTACTCCCAAGGAGAAAGAATGCATACCAACATTCAATGTCTGTCATCAATGATTTTTTACACTAATTGTGTTTTAAGAGAAACTTCTAGATGTTGATTCAACAAGTATCAAAGGAAGAGCTAATTGCATAAATAATTTCTCTGCATTCTAAGGGAGCCTCCAAGAAAATGAAATGAGACTTTTAGGAAATCCCTTTCTACATAATGTGCTGGACTCAAAGCAAAGCAACATGTCTATTTAGATCACTGTAGAATTGTCTTCATCATTAACTAATGGCCTGATTGAGAAATGCTAGAAAAATCATATCAAATTCAATATTCCCAGTAATTTAGGGATGTCGCAAAGGACAACGTCTGCTTCTCCATCCTGCACGTCCTCTCATTCAGGTCTCAGAAAAATATTCTTATATTCAAAATAATTGCTTGATTCTTGATTTCTATGGAAACTTTGACTAAATAATTAAGCATGTCTTTTTCTCCCCACTCTCTCTCTCTCCCTCTTGCTATTGGGCAACCTCAAGCCAGAATTGAGGTCCACCTAGAGCAACTCAAGACCCTCCAATGTGCATGTCTGTGTGCATTCGCCACACTGGCTTTGATGTTTGTCCCCATGTTCTCTTTTCACCTTGACTTACTCACTATTTATTTTGAGATTTGTAAGCCAATTCACATCCTTTATGGAACAAAGTGGTAAATAAATAAGTATACTGGTATTCTGCAGTATGGTAAGAACACAGTCACTCAGGTATTCCCGTTTATATGGAGGATCAAATCTTGGGCACAGATTGGTTATTGTGGTCCATGGAACTAGGCCCTGGCTGTATATAAACTGTCTCAATGACACCGTTATTATCAAAACAGTTGAAAAACTGTTTTACTTTCTTAAGATTATAGAAATGTCATTAAAGAAGCTAATTTCACAGGTTTGGATCTGTCATGTCTATCTTACTCGCCAAAAATAACTATAGCACCCTACTATCTAAAGGCTGCTCACAGGGGGATTCAGCTTGGCTTCTTGGAAGAATGTAATTGACCAAAACAACATAGACCTTCATGTCTATTTTTACTTTTTCCAGTAATTCTTTAAATTCGTGTGGAATTCCTTGTATAACTGTCTTTGAAAACACTCTGAAAAGAGGTTCCACCTAATTAATTCAGAATAATTGACAGAGATGTATTAAAATTGGAAAGAATTAAAAATGGTGGACTATATCATAGAAATATAACTATACTATTGACAAATACTTATGGGAACAGGATTCATAAGCCAGCAGGAAAATGCCAAACACAAGTTCTAGAATATTCTGCCTTTCCAGAAAAGTTGTTTAAAAATTATTTTGGGTTTATGATTAATAATGATGAATATATTTTAATGTAATAAAAATATCTTACTTGAAATTATGATATTATTTCCCTTTGTTTTCATTTTTTACTTATTTTTATTACTGTGTTCATAAGCCTTTCTTCCCCTGATGATTTAAATTTAAACTTTACCAAACCCCATCTGAAGCTCAGTATTCATAGAGATTTAAAAAATAGTACATTTTATTGTATCATGAAATATTTTTATGGTCTATTGATCTGAAATATGCTGAAAGTAAGTATTTGAATCTCTAATTATCTTTCTCAAAACTTGCCTGGTGTGAGGTGTAGTATGTTAAGTGAGGTTAAGTGGAATTAACTTCTTACTATTCTACTGTCATATTCAAAAATAGCAAGGTTGGCATTAGTCCTACAAACAAGGCTTCAGGAGAGCAGGTGAATTCATAAAAGGAAGCCCAGTGTTTACAGGAAGGTGAGTGTACATGGATAATTCTTATTAAAAACACCTCTGCGTGTTTTTCATACCACTCTTACTTAGCTGCCCGGGAAACCACACAAAGACTTTCTGTTTCATGCACAGGACCAGATTCAAAATATTTATCAAGCTTTCCTAAAACCATACACATAATGCGCTGAATGTCTAGACAGGAATAATTAGTATTTAAAGTTAAGGATAACTTATGATGAATTGTGAGCACTGGTGACTAGTTGATTAAATGTGTGTGGATGTTTTGATATTTAAGTTCCATGAAAAACATCGGTTTCCTGAGCTTGTCTAACTCCTAAGATTCTATTTCCACTCAGTCTCACCGAGCTTTCTCTCATTATTCCCAGCCCGAGACTCCACATCTGTCAAGTTAATTTGCTTGCTGTCATCCACTCATGAGATTTGCCTGCCTCCTCAGTACCATCATGTATGATTTGCTTTAACTGGAATTCTCTTTCCACCCCACGTGGCTGATCATTTCTCTAATTTCCTTCAAAATGCATTCTCTACAGCTTATCCTATCTGGACACTTTCCATAATTGGTTCATCCTTACTCTGTTCATCTCTGCAATAAATAAATATCCACTTTTTGCAGGCATAGAATTGGGGCTCACTGCATTCTCTATATGTGTTTCTTGGGTCTGTTATGTTAAATGTATCTAAATTTAAAAGTCAAATCTCTGGACATATCCAGGTGTTATATACATTGGTATGAACTACCATTTTAACTTTATTTATCGTAATTATCTTCAGGTACTTAATTCCCCTTGCTTATTGATCCCATAATTTTAAATGAATATGAGAAGTATTATATGAAAAAAGCTTCTAGATCAAGTAAATTCAGAAGGCCTCCGTTGAACAATGTTGAATAAGTTTCCTTTACTGCAGAACATTTTGGGGCCATTCATGTGCTGTAATATAGAACCCTTTTAAGTGGGGCTATAGTATACAATAGTTTCTAAACCTGTGTAACCATAAAATTATTTTTTTAATGCTTTATAAAGTATCACTGTACCACCTTGGAAAATGTTATGTTAGTCAGTTAAAGGTGATCCATCCACTGAGGCTAGAGTCTCTGATAATACAGTGAATGAGATTTAACATTTGTTTTCACTTTGTAGATTATTAGTCATTCTTCAATCAATCTCATTTCATAGAACAATCTAGTAAAGAATTTATGATCGTTTGAGGACAGTTTGTCTCTGTTGAACTATTAAAGGATTTACCAATTCCATACAACTAGTGGTAGTGTTAGTTCTCAAACTCTGACCATTAAATTTCAATCCCTGATGAATTCCAAATGCATGTGACCACTCAGCCTCCATGCACATGAAATCAGTCCTGAGAAAATTCTTGTGAAGCCCAGCATTCTAAACAATTAAAAAAAAAAAAAAAACGCCATAAATATGGTGATTGAAATTAATTACAGATCTATAGCTGGTAAGTTTTACTGACATTTTCTTGATCTTAATAGACAAAGTTTTAATAAAAATAAATGTCATTTTGTCTCCCAAACAAGAGGAAAAGAATACAATTCTAAGAGGAAAGATATAAGATTTAAAAGAAAGAATAAAGAAAACATACATGATTTTATGTGTCAAAATATTGTGCAAATCCATATTGACATTTGAAATTTGATCCTCGATAATTCCTTTTCTGTTAATTTTAATATTTTAACAAAACTGAAATAAATAGTATTCATTTCTAGAATTACGTTCTAAGATTTTGAGCAAGTGATATAGTGTTTTTGAAATAATTCTAAAATATGTGTTTTTGAGTAGTATGCTAATATCTCCACTAAATAAATTAACATACAGCCAATAAATAAGGGTAGCTCAGGAATAATGGAGACGCTAAAGCCATATTCTTTCTCTTGGATAAAGTGAAACTTTATTTTTTTTTCTTTTTTTAAAGATTTTATTTATTTATTTGACAGAGAGAGACACAGCGAGAGAGGGAACACAAGCAGGGGTAGAGGGAGAGGGAGAAGCAGGCTTCCTGCTGAGCAGGGAGCCTGATGCGGGGTCTAGCCCAGGACCTTGGGATCATGACCTGAGCCGAAGGCAGACGCTTAACGACTGAGCCACCCAGGCACCCCTAAAGTGAAACTTTAAATACTTGCCCTCTATCTAGACAACATGATATTTATGCATGAATAATGAATGTGCTTAAATTCCTTTTCTTATGGCTGTATTTATTTTCACACTAAATACCTGCTGACTAGAAGATTCCATTCTGTCTCCTCTCAACTTCTTGAAGTAGGTATCTGCAATACATTCTTGGCTGGTGGGCGTTCTTGATATCCTTTCCTCCTTTCACTTGCAAGCTCACATCCATCCAATATGACCCTAAATATTCTTCAAACCTCAGTGTCCTATATGGAGAAGACTAGCAGAGTGGAAACAAGATGGGAGCCGAGGCACCAGGGAGGAATAAGTTACCTTATCTCAAGTTGGAGAAATCGGTGTGTAAACCAAGATAGTGGAACTATGGAAAATGAAGAGCAGAGAGATTTAAGGGGTTTTAGACACATAGCATTGATGGGGTATAGTGAGTAATTAAATCCAAGAAATATGGGAGGAACAAATCTGATATTTAGATTTCATATTAAAGAAAGATGCCTTTCATCAAGACAGAAATCACAGAGGGGGGAAAGGATAAGTCTCTTGGAAGAAATAGAATTCTGTAGGACAAAGACACAGAATTGCCAGATAGGTTGTTTATTACAATCACGCATACTTGGAGATCAAGAAGCAAATGCCAAAAGAAAGCTGAAAAAGGAAAGTTTGGGAATCACCAAGATGTAGGTGATAGGTAACATTATAAAAGGAAAATATGGAAGTAAGTACAGCAAAGGGCCTTGCACACATCTGTGAAAAATCCTAACTTAAAACATAAGTAGAGGAAGATGAGCTCAAGGAGGAGAATGGGAAGGATGGACTGGACAGAGAGGAGACAGACCAGGACATCCGATCTCAGGCAGGAAGGAAGGAAGACCGAGTTCCCAGGACAATCAATTGGCAACAAAACACAATAAAGCAGTTGTGGCACAAGAGATAATTCAATCAGAATATAAACACTAATGCTTTATAACCCACAAAACATTCCCTCTTTTTACTTGTTCACTCCAATTGTCTAGAAAACATCATTTATTAATGTTTAGTATATAAACTACATGAAAATTTTGCAACATGTTTATAGATATAAGCAATAAATCATAAAGTAAACTCCTTATACAAAATAGTGTAGAGTGGCTCTCTTTCAAATGAATTAAATGTCATGCAGTGATTTGTTGTGCAACACATTTTATGGAGTTTTCCCACAATTTTGAGGGGGAAAAGATCACTTAAAATAAGCCATTATCCAAGTGGTTATCATGAGTAATATCAAATGTTTTAATCACATAGCAGGGAAATACATGGGATTGTCTGTCTGAGGGTCAAATATTCTATCGTGTGGTGATTTCTTTATTACTAGTTAGTGAATTTCTCCTTCTGCCAAAGGTAGCAAGAGTAAATAAATCACTTAGTAGACAAAGCGCCTTGACTCACAACTTTTGCAAATGAGCCTGAAAAGATTGAAACTTAAAGCTTTGAAATCTCTTTTGTGCACTTGGTTTCTCTCTGTTGTAGTTCATCAGAGTGCAAAGAAAAAGGTCAAACATCTCTCACTTCTACAAGTGTTTGGAGAACGAAATTTCAAATTCATTTCACCTTGAAATTTCAGAAGTGGAACAAAATGCTATTTAGTTTCGGCAGCAAGCACAAAGTTATTGACAGCCTTCTGATTTTGAAGGAGACCTTAGGTGGTAAAATCATGCCCCTGAGACAGTGCTGAAATGCTTGTTCTTTCAAAGATGCGATCTCTGCAGTCTGAACGGCTCTTCACATTGTCGAGGCCCTTAACCAAACAGGGCTGCTCTCGGCCTTTCATTTCTTTGAAAAGCAGTTTTTCAAAGTCTTCGAAATAAAAAAAAAATGAATTTTTTTTAACAATCTTAAGAGGCGTATCTACCAGATCATTGTATCACAAAATGCAGCTTGATGTCTTTCTGGATTCAATTTTATAACTCAGTCATAAAAAATATGTTACAAGCATTTTATGCATTAGTATATTTGGGTCATTTTCTCTCAACTTCCGGAATCTTTCCTTACAAAAGTATTCAATTTAGCACAACAGAGTTGAATGTTCACTTTCAAGTACTAAATGTTACAATAAAGACAGAGAATTCTATCTTCCGTGGAGCAAATCAGGGTTAAAGAAAATAAAGGCAATGAAAAATCACAACATAGTATGTGAAATTGACAAGGTAGAAATATAAAGTCTGAATTTATACGTATACTTATTGGTATAGCATGATAGATGTGATTGGCTGATCTAGAGAATTTAGTCCAAATTTAACATGGAATGAAAGCCACCAAGAAGGAAACATGTCTTCCTGTCCACATGTTACCTAGTAGACAGGTTAGCATTTTTGTCCCTTAAACTCATATCTTAGGGGAGTAAATGACCATTTTGAACACAACACAACAATACTACACAACAATGTATAATGCCATCCACTTTCAGGAATCTTAAAGAAGATGTTGTCATCTCAAACTGATGCAGTCAGTGAAGTTACAGTTTTTACAAGATCTGGATGTAAGATTCTTTAAAAAATCATTTTTAATGTTTTTTCTTCGTGCTTTATCTACTCCAGGTGGCCTGGGAGAGAAGCAAGTATGGTTATTTACATGACCTGGAGTGTTCCTATAATACTTGCAGTTCCAATGTGTCCATGTGGATCTGATCTAAAACATTGCAGGTTTGGGGCACGGGCTTTGCATTTCATAGTTTCTCATCTATACAAATGAATTCCACTATCTCCGAAAAATATTTGGTATATTATATTCATTTGTTTATTTATGGTTTTTCTCAAAAGTATTATGTTTTAGATCTCTAATGCTTTATTAGAAAAGATTATCTCTTCTATAAAAAATATTAATTTGGGGATGGTATTACTATCATATTTGTTACTTTTGTTGGACTTGGGCTGAAGGAATTTTTATTTTCATGAAAACAAAAGAGTGAACAAGTATAGTCAACCTCTCTTTCACTAGGAGAAGCTAGATTTTAAAAATATGTATTTTGTTACTATAAATTCCAACCCATCATCAAGTAAATATTGAGACTCTTACATGTACCCTCTAGTTTCCTCTCACTTAAAATACACACAGGTAAAAAGTATGGTTCTAGTCCTGTAGAAAGTCCATCCGACTGGGCTCTACAGAGAAGGATTTGTGACATGTCAGAAGTCTATCAGGTGAGAGGCTTTATGATAAATCTTGGAATCTCATGAATAAATTCAGAATGGAAAACCTCAGACAATGCTAGAATTCCCAGAGGGCACTTGGTCTGTTTCACATTTTTTATTTTCCACTACTATTCTGACACTGATAAACCAAATCAGAGTCAAATATGACTGTCTTTAAATTGGCAGTGCATATACTAAGCATATGTTATATCCACATGTAAACCACATTATTGTGAAAGAAAAAATGTACATTTATATTTATGTAATAAACAGAACTAAGTGGACATCTTTACATTTAAATATATCCCTTCAAACAATTCTCCTCTTTCTCTAATTGGATTTTCCTCATTTTCCAAGAAGATGTTTTCACACCTTCTTCTGGCTGCTCAAGCCTCTAACAATTCCTTCTCCATTTTTTTCTCAACTAATGACCAAGCTTCACATTTCACAGAGAAAAACAGAAGTCATCAAATACAAGCCTCTCATCTTCCCGCCCCAATCATACTCACGATGGCATTTGCTCCTTCAGTCTCGGTACAACAAAGGAAGTGTCCCCTTGTGAACTATTGGTTATTTCTTTTGCATTCTAGATCCCAAGACTATTGCCTTTCTCAGGTATTACTGTTGTCTTATCTCTCTCTCTCTCCTATCATCAGATGCAACTTCTCCACCGGGTAGTCCTAATTAGCACAGCATATTATCTTTACTTCCAATTCTTGAACTCAAAGGCCTCTTTCAAATGCCCCGTGTTCCCATCTTGCTGTCCATCTGTTTAATATATTTGCCCACTCTCTCTGTTTTTACTTCCTTACTTATGATTCATTCCTCGGCCCATTACAATCAGGCGTCACCCCAGGAATCCACTGAATTTATTCTTGTTAAGTTGTCAGACCCCTCTGTGTTTCCAAGTTCAAATTCCTTACCTCCAAATCTCCCAGCAAAACAGACAACAAACAAAGTCCAACACAACAAAAACAATGAAAGTGCTTGTGTCATAAACAGGTAGATGTCAAATGTCTTCTTCACACAGCACAAGGTGGTAACTTCTGCAGAATCACATCTGTAAACTTTGAGAACATGTTTGTGACACAAGGATTCTAAGGCCAAGTGACAATTTAAACGTGAAGGAAGAAGAATAAACTTCTCATGTAATACTTAGAAAATATGTCATGCATAGATACTTCTGACAAAAAGTCCTCATACCTACAGATCTCCTTATTGAAATAAGACTCATAAGTTAAAAAATCAAGCACAAAGAAATTGGAGTTTCATGTAGACTCCCAGAAAACATGAAACTCGGTGAAATACTGAGTTACCCAAACCAGTATCACACACACTGACACAGAATTAGCCAACTATTGAAATATATTTATGGAATAAGAAGGAGTGTATGGTATCCAAATATTAGTAATTGAATAACAACAAAGTTCTGAATTCCAAATTATTTTTATAAACAGTCATGAATAAGAAAGCAGGGGAAGGATATAAAAGCTTGTTCAAGTTCTTTTTTTTTTTTTTAGTTCGAATTCAATACAGTACTCAAGGAAATGAAAAAATTAAATTGCTCAACAATACAGGCTCCATTAAGCTTTTCAAAATTCTAAATGTAAGTTAGAGTTTTTCAATAGTATGTATAAGCTCAAAATAAAAATAGATGTAATTTGAATTGTGCAATTCTGTCTGGATAGGGAAGAACTTTCTAATTATGAAAGTAATGGAGAAAAAAACCTGGAATGGAAGAGTGTGATAAACTTGACTATATAAAAATGAGAAACTCTGGGGCATCAAAGTACATCACAAATAAAAGGCAAATAAGCCATGAAAAATATTTTCTAAAATTATTGCAGATAAAACATTAAAAAGCTCATATAAGTTAGTAAAAGAAACATGGACACTCCAGTTAATATAACTTCTTCGCATTTATCCTTACAAATATTAATCAAATATTGACTTATCACAATACCAAATTATACAATTAAAGTTAGTCAGATCTATAGCGAGTAGCTATAAGCCCTTATTTGTTTGCTCTTTCTTTTGTTTTTCAGAAACGATTCCTTTATTTTCCCATGTATTTCTAGGTATTTTTGAAGTATAACAAATAATAACTCAGTGCCAAATAGTCTAGTTCCATTTCCAAGATTAATTTAACCATTGATCTCTTGCATTACTTTCGTTACATTTTTGTCATTTTTCTGAATATGCCAAAATTAGTTTCTTAAGAGTAGAGCCAATAGAGATTGTGTCTTGGTCGAGCCCAAGTGGAAACCTTCAGTCATCTAGAACGAACACAGTGGAGGGAATTGCTTCCTTTTGAAAGCATACCTTAGAACAGGCGCTTATTTCTTGCATGGGAAAAATAAAAAAGAGCTTTTAATATTCAGCCTATTTTTCTCATACTCCTGAGTGTTTGTCTGCTGTGGCATTTCTAGAGGTTTCTTTAGTCTGTGGCAGAAGTGGACTTAAGATGAAGCTAAGGAAACATGAGTTTCAGGCTCTGTCACTAGCACAGGCTTCTCTTTCAAGCCCTCAGAGGGCATCTAGCCTCGTGTTCATGTGATTATCTGTTTTTGTCAAGAGTACAGAAAAAAATATCTGAAGTACAATCCTCTGCCCTGCTCCTGCCACTCTACACCGCTCTCTTGTCCAGTGTCATTGGAGTGGCAGTGACACTTTGGGAGACTGCACCTGAGAGGAAGCTGACTTTGGTCGGTTGTGTGTCTGAGGTTCCCAGTCACGTCCGTGCGGTAAGTTCTTGCTGGCGGCCCCGTTAGTAAGACCTCTGTGTGGAGCCCCCAGTGCTCTGACATGAAAGTGTAGGGCCAGGAGTCATCTTGCCATATATGCCCTACGTTTTCCTGCCCCAGAAATACGTGGATAGTAGAGGACAAAGAAATTTAAAAAACATGCAGCCAGAAACAAATATGTGGAAAATTCCTTTTTTTCACTGGAGACTTAAAATTTTAAGTGAATTTTATTCTCATCAATGCCTAGTCAAAGTTTCTCTCCAGTCAGAAATATATTTGATAATACAACATATATAATTATAAGTGCTTCATATGCTTTTTTTTTCCTTTTTGACAAGAATCTCATTGAATAAAATTTATAAGGATTCCTGTGTTGGCTGGGAGCGTACTGTGGCAAAACTGCAAAGAGCAACTTTTGCGTCTTCCTGAGCAAGTATGCTTTGTGCATCTCGACCCCTTCATGAAACACATAGCACCCTAGCATCTCTGACACATCTTGTCCTGACGATGTCTGCTGGTTCCAGATGAAATCGCATGCCAATTTGTGCTTAGAAGAGAAAAAGAGCCATAAAATGGAAACGCTGGTGACAAATTTCCTACACGTATTCATCACTGGTCAATATAGGTAGTATAAGTCTAATTTGGTCGTGCAAGTATGTTGTTTGATACAGTGAGGAAGCAACTTTTAAAACCCTGAATTGGGGGCACCTGGGGGGTTAAGCATCTGCCTTTAGCTCAGGTCATGATCCCAGAATCCTGGGATGAAGCCCCACATCGGGCTCCCTGCTCGGCGGGGAGCCTGCTTCTCCCTCTCCCACTCCCCCTGCTTATGTTCCCTCTCTCGCTGTGTCTCTCTCTGTCAAATAAATAAAATCTTTAAAAAATAAATAAATAAAATAAAAAAATAAAACCCTGAATTGCTCTTGTGTATCCCTTATATTCAGATTAATTTTGTATATTTGTAAGAATTATTGATCATAAACAAATTCAGAAAAACAATTACACTTACATCCTGAAATTTATTAATAAATTAATCACATTATTTTTGGAGTTTGTTATGCTGTGATATTTGTCATTTTTTTTAATGTATAGTTTATTGTCATTTCTTTTTTATCCTAAATAAGTATTGGCTATTATTCTTGATTTTTAAATTCTTTTTCTTTAAAAAATCTCAAAATGTAAAATAGACATTCACATCCTCCAGAATATTGTAGTTAATAGCCCAGTGTTAGATTAATGGAAGAACCTATGCATTATGAAAAGATATACGGAAATAATCTAATTTTCGGAGCTGCAACAAAATATGTAAGTCCATTTACATTTCACCTTTTAGTCTGTAGTGAAATAAAGTCAAAAATCTCCCCCCACTCTCCTTTATAACACACTCATATCATTTTAGTTACATTCCCTGAATTATTCTGATATTTAATCAATATATGTATGCCATACAGAAGACAGCAAAGGTATTAGCTTTGTTGATTCAGTAGTTGAAAATTCCACCTGTATATTGTGAGTGCCCTGGTATAAAGCCTTGGAAAGCAAGAATTTGTGTTAATTAATCATGTTGAAGTGGCCCCTTTCCTGAGCTTCAGACTCATATATAATGCACTTGGTATTTCCACATGAAAGTCAAATAGGCATCTCAAACTTAGCTTTAATTCCTTGGTACCATCCAGTGCCTTCCCCAGTGTCCTCTGGCTCATTAAAAGTGCCAACAGTTGTTCAAGCTAAATCCCAAGGAAAGGACATCATTTCCTCCCTCTCTCTTGCCCTCCACACCCATATTCAATCCATCACTAAATCCTGTTAGTTCAAACATCAAAATCTATTTCGAATGTATCCACTCCTTTCTATCTTCATTGCTACCACCCCAGGCCAAGCTATCATCATCTATTGTGTGGATGAGTATTAAGTAAATTTTTTTGTTCACAAAATATCTAAAAATACTGGAAAACATACATACTACTTACCTAGCACATATCTGAGTTGGCATTTTAAAGATTTTATCATAAATTTAATTAGCTAGAAAGAATATAATTTCTGAAATACTGTAAATACTGTATTTTAAAATAAATCTGTTTCATGGAATCTGATACTATAGCAATTTTTTTACCCAGTACCATCCTTTAAAAAAAATTGATGAACAAATAATTCTTTAATGTTTGGAAATTTTACCTTGTATCTTCTTTCCTTACACCTATATTTTCACTTCCCCTCAGAATTTAATATAAAAATTACTTATTAACCAACATATCATATTTTTCTAAAAAGTATGTATCACAGTTTTTTATAATTTTTTATGATCACGAGGATCCAAAAAAGGTTCCAAATTATTGGTACACAAGTGGATCAAAACACCAATGTATTAGATGTTTGCATGAAAAATAATTAAATGAAAAAAATTATTTTAAGTGCATATCTTCATATTCTGAATTTTTTTTTTTTTTGGTTCACATGTGCATGGATAAATACTACTTATTTTTTTTTTTTTATTTTATTTATTTGACAGAGAGAGACACAGCGAGAGAGGGAACACAAGCAGGGGGAGTGGGAGAGGGACTCGATCCCAGGACCCTGGGATCATGTGGGACTCGATCCCAGGACCCTGGGATCATGACCTGAGCCGAAGGCAGTCGCTTAACTGACTGAGCCACCCAGGCGCCCAATACTACTTATTATTAAAGTGAGAAAGTTTATGGGGCACCTGGGTGGCTCAGTCACTTAGGTGTCCCACTCCTGGTGTCAGCTCAGTCATCATCTCAGGGTCTTGGGATCAAACCCTGCATTGGGCTCTTAGCTCAGTACGAAGTCTACTTGAGATTTACTCTCTCCCTTTCCCCCCCCTTTGCCCCTTCCCCTGTTTGCACGTCCTCTCTCTCTCTCTCTCTCTATCACTCTTTAAAATAAATAAATGAAATCTTTAAAAAATAAAAATAAAAGAAAGTTTATTAACAATTGCAGTTTTATTTCTCACATTTTAGATGCAAACATTGCAAAGTTTTTCATATAAATAAGTAGATGGGAATGGAGCACGATTAATTATACTAAAAACACTATATTCATTGAACAGAATTACATGGCAAAAATCACAAAGTAGTCCATGAAAAAATTGTACAAAGATTGATCAGCTGATCACTCAGTTGGTTCCTTCTATAATTTTGTTAAAAGGAACATTTGGAAATCACCTGACTTGCAAAAGAACTTTTTTTAGTCAATGAAATAATTTTTATCCTCAATATCTACAACAGTATTTCAAGTTGCTCCCTAGTGGTGTTTGAAGGATTTGACAACCTGAAACAATGCTCCATGTAAGCTTCAGGGTGGGTAAGAGGCAAATTTTCTTTCTTTCTATCTTTTTTTTTTTTATTACTTCAAGTTTTTATTTAAATTCTAGTTAGTTAACATACAGTGTAATATTAGTTTCAGGAGTAGAATTTAGTGATTCATCACTTATGTACAACACCCAGTGCTCATCACAAGTGCCCTTCTTATAGCCCCTCCCCCACCCACCTCCCCTCCAGCAACCCTCAGTTTGTTCTCTATAGTTAAGAGTCTCTTATGGTTTGCCTCCCTCTCTTTTTTTTTGTTTTAATTTTACTTTTCCCTGTGTTTATCTGTTTTGTTTCTTAAATTCCACATATGAGTGAAATCATATGGTATTTATCTTTCTGACTGACTTATTTTGCTTAGCATAATATACTCTAGATCCATTCACATTGCTGCAAATGGCAAGCTCATTCATTCTTTTTAATGGCTGAGTAATATTCCATTGTGTATATATACCACCCTTTCTTTATCCATTCATCAGTTGATGGACATTTGGGCTCTTTCCATAATTTGGCTATTGTTGTTAATGCGGCTTTATAAACATTAGAGTGCATGTGAACCTTCAAATCAGTATTTTTGTATCTTTTGGATAGATGCTTAATAGGGCAATTGTTGGGTTGTAGGTAGTCTTATTTTTAACTTTTGGAGGAAACTCCATACTGTTTTCCAGAGTGGCTTCACTAGTTTTCATTCCCACTAACAGTGTAAGGGGGTTTCCCTTCCTCCACATCTTTGCCAAAACCTGTTGTTTCCTATGTTCTTAATTTTAGCCATTCTGACAGGTATGAGGTAGTATCTCATCATGGTTTTGATCTGTATTTCTCTGATGATGAGCAATGTTGAACATCTTTTCATGTGCCTGTTAACCATCTCTGTCTTCCTTGAGAAAATGTCTATTCGTGTCTTCTGCCCATTTCTTAACTGGATTATTTGTTTCGTAGGTGCTGAGTTTATTAAGTTCTTTATAGATTTTGGATACTAATCCTTTATTAGATATGTCATCTGCAAATGTCTTCTCCCATTCCTAAGGTTGCCTTTTTCTTTTGTTGATTGTTTTCTTTACTGTGCAGAAGCTTTTTATCTTGATGGAGTCCCAATAGTTCATTTTTGCTTTTGTTTCCCTTGCTTCCAGAAATGTGTCTAGTAAGAAGTTGCTCTGGCTGAGGTCAAAGAGGTTGCTAAATGTGTTCTCCTTTGGGATTTTGATGGTTTCCTGTTTCACATTTAGATCTTTCATCCATTTTGAATTTATTTTTGTGTATGGTGTAAGAAAGTGGTCCAGTTTCATTCTTCTGTGTGTTGCTGTCCAAGGTAAACTTTCAAAGATGGTAGCCTTCTCAGGTAAATCAGTTCTAGAAAAAAAAAAAAAATGCAAATGATTTCTTAAAACAACTCTTGCTTGCATACTTCTTGGAATATGGAAGGAAACCCCAGATGTGTCTGTTGAAGCTGTCTGTGTGGACTGCTGCCAACAGCCTCCACCCTGGCTGGGCCCATGCTTCCAGTGGCCTAGCTCATTTTCATTTTCCACAAAGTCACCATGACCATTTTAAAATGCAAATCAGATGTTGTCACTCTCTGCTTAAAACACATCAATGCCTTTTCTTTTCCAGTTACAATTGTCTTGTTTATGTTTCCAGAACAGGGCAAGCTGTTTTCTGCTTCAAAGCCTTTGCTTTGTGGTTTTTTTCAGGTTGGACAGATTTTCTCCCAGTTTTTAGAAACACTGCATAACTCTTACCCTTGAGATGTCAACTCAATGTCTCCTTCTCCGAAAGGCTTTTCATAAGCACCCCATCCAAACTAGGGCTCACATTCTCTATACCATAGCAGCCTTCTTTTCCTTATAGAAGTTATCACAATCTGAGAAAAAAGAATACCATTTTGTTTAGGTGTGTATTTACTTAATATATTCTCTATCAGCCCTACTATGCTATAAACTCTGAATGACTGGAATTGTACCCTGGTAACTGGCATCGTGCCTTTAGGAGCACATAGTAGGTGCTCAAAAAATATTTGAGTTGGAATGAATGAGTTGTAACTCTAATTTATCTTCTTCTAATGGATGAATGAGAGGGAGATTGGTAGGAAAAGGGAAGGGGCCAAACAAAGAAAGGAAAATTGTTTTGGATTCGTGACATATAGTCTCTAGAGGACAATTCCCTTTCAAATTTGTTAATCACATGTGAATTCCTTTCACTGTTCTCTAGCAAGCTCCAAACAACTAAGATAAATACCACCCAAATACTGTGGGATTAGGTTTCCCTTATAAAGAAAGCTTCTTGAAAATATTAAAGGCTTTTTTAAAAAGTTATATACAAACCTTAGCAAATATATATTTTATCCCTGTCACAAAAATATTTAAATTAGTGTGATTAAAGTCTTAGTATAACATTTCTTGAAATTTATATTAAATAGTGTTTATTTGTGAACTTTTAAAATGTGAATTTGTCTAGGTCTGCCTACACTGACAAACACAAGTACATGCACACTGTATAATAAGTAAGTGACATTTTCTCATAGTTAATATATCCAGTATTTTCTGCTACCATGTTATATATTTATCAGATGTCTATAATAAATTTCAGTACAGATTTTCCTTCTCTTAACTTTGAAAACAGGGAGCACCAGCCTAACTGTCCATTAATCTTATATCCATATTTATTAAATAAAAATATGTATAAAGATGAATAATTCACTGAAAAAAGCAAAGAACATTTTTATATCCAAGCTTAATCATGGAAAATGTAAGTTTTGTTATAGTTTTAGTTTTAAATAATTATATTGTCAGTGAGCCATGAGCTTTATTTTTCTTATAGCTGTGATGATTTGTGAATCAGATATTAAGATGAAGATAAATGATGTTTTACAGACAAAGCTAGGTCCTTTTTAAAATCTTCTGTTGAAATGTTCTTCAATTGGTTTATCTAGTATGAAGTGTGAAGTGTTTTTCTTAATATTTAAGATGACTTTTAACTTGAACATGGAGCTGCTTTCCAATTTGATTCTTGAACTCTGGAAGGAAAAATAAGGTAAAATATGCAACAGTCCTGTTAACTCGCAGAAAGTTATCATCACACAGAAACTTTGAGAAATATAATAGACCCAGCATAGATGGGTTCAGGTTAAAATGGGCTTCACTTGCTCATTTGGAAAGTGAATTCCCAAAGAACTAATACGGTCTTAGGAGAAAAAATATAAAATAAAATAAGGACTTTCTTGATTCCAGAATGATCTGTCTTGAAGGAGTCAGAAGTGAAAGCTAAGCAGACTTGAGAAATTTTACATTTCAGACAGCCTAGCTATCTTTGTCAGGACACTGGTCTTGCCTCCATCCCTGCAAATATACCCAAAGGTAACACAGTAACACTGTCACTAGATGGTCTAATCTAGGTGGTCTAATCTAATCGTTTCTATGCCAGGATTCTGGGAACTACAGGTGGCCAGGTGTTCTCCATGTACAGATGGCCTTTCTCGAGCAAGAAAGAAGAATGAAGCTGCTGTGTGGAGGGCCATGACGCTAAGATAAGAAGAGCCCAGACTGGGTGTGAGCCCCCGCTCTCAGCTCTTCTTGGGATCTGGCTGTGTCTTCACACTTCCCAAGGTTAATTACACCAAAGTCTTCTCACAAATTTCACTGTAGACAATACTTTGGTTTAAGAATGTTTATCCCCTGCAGTAAGGAGAAGCCTGACTGACACATATGGAGTACCCAGTTAAAACCACTTCAGACCCTGAGAAGAGGCAAATCTCCAGGGCAGCCTCAAAGCCTGCAACAAATAGAAGATTGACAGTGACAGCAAACGCTGATCCCCACAGTGCTGCTACAGAATTTGGTACGGGACTATGGTGAGGACCACACAGTTCTTCTCTTCACAGAGTTCATATTTACTAGGAGTAATAAATAACTAAACAATGAAAATACACAAAAGAAAAGTGATATGTTATAAAAACACAGAATGAGGGTGCCTGATGGTTTAGTCAGTTAACCCTCCCATTCTTGGTTTTGGTTCAGGTCATGATCTCAGGGTCATGGGATCAAGCCCCACAGCAGGCTCCGTGTTCAGCGCAGAGTCTGCTTAAGATTCTTTCCCCTCCCCCCTCCCCCTCCCCCTTTCTCCTTCCCCTGCTCACGCTCCCTCTCTAAAATAAATAAATAAATAAATAAACAAATAAATAAATAAAATCTAAAAAACACAGAATGATGTGAGAACATAAAAAGGAGCATCTATTTAAAAAGAGGAAAAGGAGATGACAGACATTGAGCAGGATGAGTATTCCATCAAGAATGAAGATCACATGTGATTGCTTAGAGGCGAGAAAGAATAATTCATACCAGAACTGGATATAGTTTATTACAGCTATCTTAGAAGAAAAGTGAAGAATGAAATAAACTTGAACAAATGAGCAGGGCATCCAACTCAGGAAAAAATAGATAATACAATTTTTTTTAAGCATGGGCTTCATTTGAAGGTTGATAAGGAGGTATTCTTTCTTAGGCAAGAAGTAACATACGGGATTTTGTTTTAGAAAATCACTTTGAGGCTTTTGGGTGACTCAGTCAGTTAAGCGTTTGCCTTTGGCTCAGGTCATGATCCCAGGGTCCTGGGATCGAGCTCCACTTTGGGCTCCCTGTTCAGCAGGGAATCTGCTCCTTCCTCTCCCTCTGCTGCTCCCCTCGCTCAAGATCTCTTTATCTCCCCTTCTCTCAAATAAATAAATAAAATTGAAGAAAGAAAGAAAGAAAGAAAGAAAGAAAGAAAGAAAGAAAGAAAAGAAGGAAAGAGAGAGAGAGAGAAAGAAAGAAAGAAAGAAAGAAAGAAAGAAAGAAAGAAAGAAAGAAAGAAAGAAAGAAAGAAGAAAGAAAGAAAGAAAGAAGAAAGAAAGAAAGAAAATCACTTTGTCCGCTGTGGAGTAAAGAAATCGAACGTGGTCATGATTAGAGATAGTGAGACTAGTTAAGAGGTTTTCACAGTAATCCAGTTTAATTGACCATAAAAGTTGAATTGACAAAACTTTCAAATTGGTATTTTGAGGAAGTAAAAAAAGAAAAAAAAATGGATGAGTAAAAACTGATGCTCTGATTCAGGTTAGGCCAGCTGGGTAGTGGCATTCGCTGTGCCGGAAAGCCAAATAGAGGGGAAGCTTTGGTGAAAGGTTAATGTGTTAAATTTAAATATGTTGATTTTGAAGTGCAAGTGGGCAGTTAAGTGGAGATTTCCAATGTAGTTCTCAATACAAGAAAGATGAATCAGAGTTATCTGTGGGTTTGAAAGGAGACTTGACTAGGTACTTTGGGTCTGGAATTATTCACAGGAATTACACCAAAATGTAGAAGAAATTTTGCAGAAGTCATCCTAATAAAATTTGCCACATTTCTGCCTCCCTCCTCACTTTGCTGAAATGACCTAGCAAATTAGACTTCCCCATGAGATTGAAGAATGTTTCAGTATTACCCAAATGACATTGAAAATGCCTCAGAAAAATACAGCAACCTTCTTTAGAAAAGCAATACACTAGTTCAGGAGAAAACTTGATCAGGTTTTTAAGGATAACTAAACAGAAGCAAGAGCATACACATGCAAACAAAACCCATTGAGGTCTATGAAAATATTCCATAGGAAAGAGAAAAAAAGAACATACAATAAAAAAGATTCGCTACAGAAAACATAAGGAAATTTCAGATGGCATGTGCTTTATAATCTTGATAAAACATAATTATTGTGAAATAAGGAAGGAAAGGGGATATGGTAAGTCTACAGCAGCAGAGGATTAATAGTGAATTGGATTATAAGCAAGCAGACATTTAAGTGAATTGAAGTAAGATATTTATGGAACATTTTTAAATGCTGGCTATTATAAAGAAGACTTTAAAACCACATTTGGAAACAAAGTAATGTTTTGTTGGAGGGATGACCCAATAATATTTGAAGGTCTATAATTATTCTAAGTAATCAGTCAATATATGTAAATGGAGTATTTGAATATATTTAAAAAATATTTAGTGACAATATTGTTTAGATTTCTGTTACTAAACAGGGAGAGCCATAATGAGTTTTATTCGTGATTCTCTTCTCCCCTCGTGACCCATAAAAAGACTTGAAAAGTTCCTGATTCTGAACTTCTCAGAGAGCTGAGCTACACAAGCCACGTCCCCCTCAGGGCTGTGCTTATGGTCTTTGGTGGCACCTGCCCCTACAAGCTGGGGGGGAAATTGAGGTCAGAGGAATTCAAATGTGTCAGCCAGTTGATCCAAACTCACCCTAAATCCCCTCCCCAGAGCTGTGCAATGGTTTATAATCGTTATGGAGGTGGAATATTATGCAGATTCCCAACTCAACTCTAAATTTCTGAGAGAGCGAGAGATGGAGGGAAGGAAAGAAAGAAAAAAAAAGGGACAGAGGAGAAAAAACTTCTATGATTGATGTAACTCCTGTGTTCTGTTAGTTCTCTGCTGACAGAAGTTAGATTTGCTTCTATTGGAACCTAAGTCCCCCAGGCAACATGATCTACCTGAGAGGGAAAAATATTCCCACAAAATTAATTTGCCACAACCATGTTATGGTGACTAGAAGTTTTAAGGTAAAGGTTTATGAATGTCAAGGTCTGCCTTGACACAGTGATGGTCTCATTAAACAACTCTCGCAGAAGCACTAAACCATAAGTCTGAAACGTCCATCAAGACATAATGAGCCACAGGCTGCTTCTGGAAACTAGGGAATTTGAAAAGTGAAAATGACAGATTCATATGCCTGGTCAGTGTCATCATTCCTAAATCCAGGGTAGGTATTTACAAGTGAATTCCCAGGATTATGATCAATGATAAATACAGAGGAGACTCTTCAAAGAGGCATAAGGATCATATGGAAGCCAAGAGTCAGTCCTGGGATCGGATCCTGGGATGTGTCCCAGACTGGATGGGATATGGTTATGGCCTTTGTTAATTTGGTTTTCCAGAATTATTTAGTTGCTTTATGAAAATATGGTTAATGTCAGTTAGTTAGAGGTAGATGGGACTTTTTTTTTTCCCATTCTGACTTCACTATCAGGTAGCATTTTATAACGAAAAAAGTTTCTGATCAAATTCTATCAGACATAAAATATTTATCACTAAATAGGCAATAAAACAGTCATTCAACCTATTATGTAAGCTCAATGCAGCCCAGTTCCCTGAACTTTTACCTGATATGACAGCCCATTGCACAAAAGTTTTATACCAAGAGAGCTATAAAAATAGGCTAGTGGCAGAATTTAATTTTTTTTTTCCTCAAGGAGTCCTAAGTGACTAAAAGTAGCATGAAGGAGTCTTAAAACCTGAGTGTCATTTTGTTTTTTGTTGTTGTTGTTTTGTTTTTTTAAAGATTTTATTTATTTATTTGACAGAGAGAGAGACAGTGAGAGAGAGAACACAAGCAGGGGGAGCGGGAGAGGGAAAAGCAGGCTTCCCACTGAGCAGGGAGCCCGATCGAGACTCGATCCCAGGACCCCGGATCATGACCTGAGCTGAAGGCAGACGCTTAACGACTGAGCCACCCAGGCGCCCCCTGAGTGTCATTTTGAATAGTTTGTGCTCCTGGGCTGCTTCTCATACTTTACTTGCACAAGGGCAGGAGAGCTGGCACAATATTTCTAGCTGATCTACCTATCTTACAAAACAACACTTCTCACCAACGAAAAGTAATTTCTAACATTTCCATGCTATTTAACAACCATGTAGGGGTGCCTGGATGGATCAGTCAGCTAAGCGTCTGCCCTCTGCTCAGGTCATGATCCCGGGGTCCTGGGATTGAGCCCCACATGGGGCTCCCTGCTCAGTGGAGAGTCTGCTTCTCCCTCTCCCTCTGCTGCTTCACTAACTTGTGCTCTCTCTCTCTCTCTCTAATAAATAAATAAAATCTTAAAAGAAAAAAAAAACATGTAGTGTTTGGGGAAGATAAAGACAACTATGGGTTGGGAACAGACTCTTCTGGGGTGTGGACTTAAGATTTTTGTTGTTGTTGTTAGCCTTTGGGTTTATGTTATTGTTTGTTTGTTCTTCTTTTGAAATGTTAAGTAATCATGCATTTTTCAAATGCTAACTAATCACCCGGAGTGTATATTTTTGAAGAGAATACTTAAAATGTTAACAAACTGCTCCTATGATATAAATTGAAGTAAACATATATGTTTACTATGTTGGGTATTTTAAAAATAAATTACAGACAATGTAACAATCCTGGATCACAAACTTTCTGAGTAGCAGTTTCTTTAATTCTAACAGTTTGGAATATACAGTGGAAATAGAAACCAGAAAACTATGCTAGACAGGAACTAACACATCTTTTTGCTCTTTTTGCTGATATTTTAAGAAAGATAGCAGTCAGCTTACTCTCATGAAAATTTTGACATGTTTCCAAATACTTAAAGTAGATTATGTGAAAGTAATAATTTATCATTTATTAAGTGCCCATTGTATGCCATTCCTTCCAATCCTCACAAACCACAGCATAAGCATTGATAGTCCCCTCATTCTCAGGAAAATCCCCACCTGGAGAATCATAACTGTCCTGATTAATGTCAGAACTTTTCTTTAAGGATAAAAGTGGTTCAATACAGAGGGGCAGAGCAGACTTTGAAAGTTACAGCATACAACCACAGTGATCAAGGTGATTATTGCCTCTGATTCTTTGCAACATGAGGCAAGGACTACATTAGTCATTAGCCAAGATTAATATAATATTATTATATATTATATTTATTATTAGTTGATGTTAATACAGCCAGCATAACTAGAGAATAGTCTAGAGCACAGTTCAGGCCACGATTCCCACCTCTGCTGAGTTATAATAAATGGCTTCCAAACTGTCCTGTGTTTTTTATCATTTGGGTAATGATGAGCTGCAATGTTAGTGGAATTTAGAAAAATTTGAAGGGCTGACGTATCGCTCAGTAGACTAATGTTATCTTTAATGAGTGACACGTAGTTTTAAAAAATTAAATCATGAAGAGAAATCAAGTGGCCTTTAAAAACACATGGCTCCTCATACTCTTACCTCCATACTAAGGAGTGACATCAATTGACCTGGGAAGACAGAGCCTCAATATTTCTATAATTGACAAGTCATTTCCAGATTCTGTGAAAAAAAAAATCAGCAATTTTAATTTTCACATATCCCCTCAATTAGATTTTATTTTAGAAGATCTATCTATTCTCTTGGCAATTCTGTCATCATCTGAAATTAGAGGAAGACTAAGTAAATCAAGGGTGACCCTTAGGAAGCCTATAAAATGCTCCCACACCAGAAAGTATCCCACATATTTTAAGAAGTGCTCTTTTTACTTCCAAGATTATTTTACCTCTTCTTATCCTCAGGGCTACATAGGAGCAGAGGCAAAAAAACATGAAGGATATACAACTGGATTTGGCTTCCATGGATACACCATCTGTCTTTCTCTGTTCTTTCTATTCTTGGCAGCATCGTGAAGCTACTTCCTGGAGTGATGCCACCAGAGCAGACTGCAGGTGTGGGTTCCCCGCACACGCGCACACATTCTGATCCTTATCTGTCACAGGAGGGCACCCACTAGAAGTCACTGCTCAAGTGCTGCCCTCAGCAGGTTTGAAAACACAGGGACTCCTATATACCTGGTACCATTTTTTCCCCAAAGTCAATAAGCTTCTCTATCGACAATGAAACTAATAATTTAGGACTGTGATAACTGTTCTGTCATTGGCTGACGTGTCACCCTGAGGGGATCCTGATTATTCACAGGGTGTGTGAAAATACCCGGAGAACCCCCCAGCGGCTTGTCATCCTTTGCAGACCCCTCGATGACGTCAGAGAAACAACAGTGGAAAGAGTGTGTCTGTGCCCTAACTGGGAGGGCACCTAAGCTTAGAATGGAGGATAGCTTTCAACTTGACATTTTACCGAAAGCATTTTTCTTGATGATTCATTGGGATGTGAAGTGCAGTTGAAAAGATATGTATAAAACAGATAGGCTTTTTTTTCTTTTTTGCCCCATCTTCCTCTTAGGAAAAAGAACCATGTCCATAGCCCATGTTTGTTTTTGCTACTGTTTTTATCAGGATAGCGGTGCACCAGGCAGCGGGGATTGGTTGGAAGTCAGGATACCATAGTCCCTGCATTGCAGTTCGCTCATATTTCACTGCATGATTTTTTCTCTCTAACAGATGAAAACGCCCCTGCCTCCCAGGAAAGTTCTGGGAATTCATGAGAGATCTTTGATGTACTCTTCAGAGGGTTCAGGTTTGTCCTGGAAAGATACAATGTATCCCATTTGGAGACAAGCAGGAGAAAACAGTAGATGCTAACCTGGAAAATGTATTAAGAGGCAGAGACGACCACAGGGAAACAGGAGACCTCTCTCGGCCTGCAGATGGACTGAGGGAAAAGGCACACAGTCCCCAAAGAAACAAAGAATTGCTTGCAGCACTTTAATGGGATGCCTCTAGGGTCTGGCTCATATTTCACTTGCATAATAAACAATAAAGCATTTACGTTAAAAGCAATGCCAGGTTATTGTTGGTCTTTTCTTCTCCTCCCCAACCCTTCCCCCCAAAATAAAACATCAGCATTCATTTATAGACCCATATTTAATCAGATATTTCCAGTATTTATTTGATCATTCTCTTTGAAAAATGCCATAAGCTCCAACTCTGAAATCACTTTCATATTTGAGAATCTAACCATTACCAAGCAGAAACTCTTTCTTCTGTCATCTTTGATCAAATGGGGCCCATTAGATTTTATTTACTGTGTTAGCTTGTTTCTTGGAACCTGATTCTGTAATTATTGTCCCTTCTAACCTTGTGCAAATGCAACTTTTGACCTTCCTTCTCTAAAGCTTTTTAGGATAGAGAACCAACCAAGTGTGATGGATGGTTTTGATGGCAGTGACTCTCAAAAAAATTTGCACACAGGGTGGTCGAGGTAAATGTGGAAATTCAATTCACCTCTAGTATTCAAATATGTCAAGTGACAGGTACGTGTGTGTGGGTATGTGTATGACTATGTCGGGGAGGGGGGTTAAGTTAATAGAATTCCATTTTCTGACTTAGAAAGAATGTAGTCCAATGTAAACTGTGTTTTTGACCCAGACTGCATTGCCCCCCAAAAATCAGAATACTAAGCAAGTTTCCCATTACATTCAACTCTCTAAGATGCACTGGCAAAATAATGCAAACTTCAAAGCAAACTACCACAGCTTGCTCTCAACTTTGCCAAGTCACTTTACAGGCAGATGGGTACTTTGAACTTTTAATTTCATTTGCAAAGCTTAATTGGGAGCATCTAAATCATTCCTGATTTAACATTGCCAGCTGAATACAGTGATTGGATCACAAAAAATGACGAGGACTTGGTCTTTGAAGTTTGGCTGTTAATGTAGCTCAGTGAGGAAGACTTCAAAGGAGCAAGTGGGGCTCCTTGGGCACCTTTGCCTACCTGGCCAGCTTCTCAGCACAACTTCATAAACAGGTAGGCTAGAGGGCACTTGAGTTCTGCTAAGGAGTACACATCCATGTTTGAGTAGTAAGATTTCAGAGTAAGTTTGGTAGCTGCAAATCACTCGAAATGGATCACCAATTTTGTTCTTGAAAATGAATATACTTCCTTGCTCTTTGTTTCTCTGTGTCCATCTAATTAGCTTGCAAATATTAGCTATCCTGCCTCTGCAATATGAATTTTTTTCTATTCAACGTGAAGTTCCATAAATCCTAATTTTTAAAAAATGCTTTAGATTATTATTCCTACACTTAGATAGTCTACCCTTGCTCTTTTCTCATATGTCCACCCCCTCATCCCAACAGGAGTGCACGTACACTAACGAAAACTTTGCTTTTCTGTGTTTTGGGTTTTGTTTTTGTTTTTGTTTTGTTTTGTTTTTTATTTTATTCTTTTTTTTTTTTTATTCTTGAAGGTTCTGCAACCATTTAAAGTGTCTGATTATCCAACAAGATCACTGGTTTGGCATAGTTAATAGTTCAAAGATGGAAGAGTGTTAAAAATTATCCACAGCAAGCTTTAAATAGCCAAAGGTTCTCCACTTAAGGCCCAACATATAAATGTGGATTTCATTGTTCAGAGATACAGCTAAGAGAGATTAAACCTGAGAATAAACTCACTGGCAGTTAGTTAGGATAACTATTCAGATGCCTGGCCTAAACACTGTATAAACCAGTCTGTTCAAAAGGGTTTAGGTGAAATCTTGTCTGGAGGCTGTGGAATGAGCTGAAAAATCTCTTAAAGTCCCACGGAGTCCTTTGATTCTACATTAAGCAGGCCCAAGACCACACACAGGCACTTTTTATGACATCGCTCCCTTGAATATTTGTTTTCTTTATGGAGCAGATGGGAAGACAGAAGAAAAGGACCTCTTTATCATCACAGAGACTTACAAATGAACATGACTCTACAATAGAGATAAAATTACTACAAGAAAAGATAAAATATTTGTATTTATCAACCTGACATTGAATTCCAGCCAAAGTTAAGAATAAAGAGTAAGAATAAAGAAGTTAAGTAAGGTTCCTGCCTCATTTTGAGTTAGAATGTTTATCTTCTCCTCAGTTACTAGACCAAGAGAGACCGTTTTTTCTTCTGGTCAGGGTAGTGGAAGCATGTTGCTCATGTTTAGTCTGCACCATTACAGATTTTATGGTCTGATTTTGACTCACAAGAATAATTCCAAATAAGGAAGCATAAGAATTTATAAGCTCAGTACTGTGGAACAAACATATGCTACATTCAAGCAGAAGAAACAAAGCAGGGACTTTCCTTAAAATGATTAATCCTATGCTATTTTTGTGGTCCAAGAATGATTTGTAAATAGGTCTAGGAATGAATATATTGAGTTTCCTTCTGCTTCCTTTAAGGATCAAGAAGCTGATGGTGCCATACTGAGAGCCCTCTTCACAAATCCGTGAGGCTCTGAGGACTTCTCTAAGCACATAGTTACTTGTGAGAAATTACCTTGTGTATTCTAGGCCAAAGATAAAGAGTACCTTCATTATGATAATCCAAAACATCTTTTTTCTTTGTATCTAAACAACATTTGTATTGAATACATTCATTGCAAAGACTAAAATGAAGAGAAGTAAGCTTGGCTTCAATGACACCATACCCCTTTTCCGAAACCTTCATTCAGAAATATTCATCCCACTTTTCCTTCTCCAGGACAGTCTCCCTGCACTCCAACTGCCCAAGGTTACAGCAAATGAAATCTCCTTTTTGTCCTTGGGCTTCTGGGCTATATGTGAGTCCCTGGCCTCTCAGTACGTGAAGTCATCTGAGAGTGACTGGTTTAACAAGATACAACCTACATTAGCTTTAAATAATGAGTATATAACAGTAATTATAATTGTTCTTAATAAAAATAATGAAGAATATAATTTATTACACCCCTATTATTTGGCAGGCATTTTGCTAGGCACTTTACCAACATTATTTCATTCAACTCAAAGTATTAGCCCTTAAGATAGAAATTAGTCTCTGCATTTTACGTAAAACTAAAGCTCAGAACAGTTCAGCAAAGTGTAAAGTTTACACAGCTAGCCCGGGGCAGAGCAGGGTTTCAAACCAAGTCTCATTAACTATAAAGCCTATGTGATTTCCATTACAACCTTCTCTTCTCACTCTATCCTTTCATCATATAAAAATGCTAGATTGCTAAACAAAACCTTGGCCAAACTTTCCCCCCGAGCTATTTATCTATCTTCTCCTCCTTTCTTCATAGCTAGCTTTGTTAACATGTTCATCTTACTGCTGTTTCTCCTTCCTTACCTCACTTCCCCTGCCTAGCCCAGTTCAGTCTGGTTTTCATAACCAGTACTCCACTGAAACTTCTCTAGTGAGTGTGACCGATAACTTACTAGTTGATTGTCTGATGAGCGCTTCTCGCACCCTGTCTAACTGAGCTTATTATCTCCAGCACTTAGTACTGTTAACCACTTCCTGTTCATTTATCACCTTCCTCGTTCGCAAGCTCCTTCCTTAAACTCCCAAACAGCATTACTTGTGAAACTCCATCTACTATTTCATCTTAATCTTGGGCCATCTGCCTTTGGTTGTTTTACCACCTCTTCCTCAGTGACTCACCAACTGGTTTCAACTACCAAACTGATAACATCTAAATATCTATTTCTAGTTTAGTGCTTTCTCTCCAGCTCTACACCCACAAAGCAAAGCACCTTCTTGATTTTGGCCACTTATTTTTCCATAATCACCTCAAACTCAACCAGTTTCAAATAAGATGTATTATTAATGCTCTTTTTCTAATCCATCCATCCTGAATTCCCTATCTTTATGAATAAGCTCAAATATATTCTGGATGCCCAATCCAAAATCTTATCATTCATTATCCCATGGATTTCTTTTCTTGTTCCATACATTCCATCAGGCACTAACTCTCAATGACCGCTCAATAGTCTTACCAATTTACCATCTCTTGAATCTACCTCTTCCTTTTCATTCTTACTGACTTTTCTTGACTTCAGGTCTAAGCTTGTAGAGCATTTCAGGTACAACAATTTCTTAGCTGGCGTCCCTGCTTCTATACCTTCCATTTTCTCACTGCATTCTGCACAATGTAGCCTAACTCCCTGTTTAATGTTTATCAGTAGCATTCTTCTTTTCTTCATGGTAACATTTAAAATTTTTAGAAAGGCATTTATGGCCCCATGAGATCTAGCCTAGGACTGAGCAAAGTTTTTCTATAAAGGGCTGAAGAGCAAATATTTTAGGCTCTGAGGACCATAAGGTCTCTGGTGTATCTCCTCAACTCTATTGTTGATGTACAAAAAGCCATAGAGCATATGTAAATAAACAGGCATGTCTGGGTTTCAATAAAATTTTATTTACAAAAACAGACTTCTGGGCTGATTTGGTTAGTAGGCTGGAGTTGACCAACCACTAATGTAGTGAGCCCCTCCCTACTTCTTCAGGTTAACCCTCATCTTTCCCTACCTCTCATGTTATGGTCCAGCCAACATAAACTATTCTCGGTTCCTTGACTTGTCGTACCTATTCTTACTTCTCTAAGCCTACCTGTTGTTCTTTCTCTCCTGGAGGAATATTCTTCTAAATTTTCTTCAAGGATATACTTCCCATTTATCTTTCAAAATTCAGCATTGATATAACATCTTTCAAGAAGGCTTCCTCAACTTCTCCCACACCAACTTCAACATGTTACCATATAATTTTTCAGGCACTGTTATAATCATCAATTTAACTGTATTTTCCCTGCACTCTGTTGTGTTGTCCCTAAAGGCAGGGAGTATGGCTTTCATCTCACTATTTTTTAAGATCTTCAAATACCCTTTTATATGGCAGGTATCATAAATTCTTGTTAGTGAATGAATTAATACACATCACCATGTGTTTTCAAATCCATTCATGATCAGGCCAGGTGAGATTTTCAGTGGTTGCTTAGCAAGGAAACTAGTTGGGGGCAGAAGACAACTGTCAGTAAATCTGAAATCTCTCCGTATAGGCCACTGCCAACTCCTATAAGAGCTCACAAGCCAATTGCTATTATCCTTAACTGTTTCACGGAGATAAATTTTCCAGAAAAACCAAAAACCAAAACAAAACAAACAAACAAAACCCAAGGATGTGGCTTCAGTTTATAGAAACTAAACCATATATCTCACATTTTGGAGAATCTTCAAGGATCAAGATTTTGTTTCTCAAGAGACCTGGATTTGTGGGCAAAAAAATAATCTCTACAACAGGATTAATGTTTAGAATCGCCACTATCTGAAAGTACAATAAGAAAAAGAAGGCTTTAGCCAGTTGGTATTAAAGAGAAACATGTAAAGTAGAAAAACAGAAGCAAAACTGAGAGCAAGCTAGTATGATACATTTTGATCAGAAACTCTTTTACGCAAATGATTTTCATTAGAAAATGTATATCATATATATGTATATGGAATGTATGGAATGTATATGTATATATGTAGCAGGACAGTGAATTTACTTTGTTTCCAAATGAAAAGGTTGTTTTAGAAATGTTATGGCCACATAGATAGTCCTGAAGTAAGTGTAGTGTTCTTGTTATACTGTTAAGAATAAAATAGCTAAATTGTCAGTTGCCATTGCAGTCCTATATCAGCTGGCTTTTATTCCAGAAAGCTTACTTTTTATCAGGTGTGTGTTTGGACTTCATCCGTCAATAATGATGTTGAGGTGTAGTGTATATTGTATTGAGAGCTTTGATTTTTGTACTGGATTATCTTGGTACATACATAATACCATTTATGAGCTGTATAACTATATGCAAATTACTTAATCTTTCCTGCTTCTTTTTCTAGGAGATAATAGTTGAAAATAAACGTGACAATATTTCAAGCCCCATTATATTTCAGGATCACTTGTGCCAATACCATTACTTTATATAATGCAATGAAACCATTTGATTGGCAAAAATCCTATTTAGGGTTCTTTCCCCGTTGAAGTAATAACAGCAATAATAATAATAGTAATAACAATCAGAGCAAATGTCCACATCGAGTTTATTATGTAGCAAACACTCTCAACAGTTTACAAGCACTCGTTCATTTAAACTTCATTCATTGCCTCTGCAATCTATGGAGGTAGTTACTACTATTGTCCCCAGAAAAAGAAATTGAATTACAGAGAAAGTCACAGTGGCAAGGCTGGGATTCAAACCCAGGCAGCCCAGCTTCTGAATGCATGTGCTTAAATACTATATTCTACTAGCTCTCAAGCTTTAAGTGGAATGTCTATTTTGGAGTGTGAAAGCTACTTTTCATTTTTATGGACCTATCCACATTCAAATAATGAAGAGAACAAGAATGGATTGAAAGTTTATGATAAATGGTTGTTATTTTACTGTCAGTGAACCAAATTCCAATTCTAACACTAGAAGCCACTGGCCTGTTTCTAATAAAAACAGAATACAAAATAAAGCATAAATCACCAAAAACTCTTATAAAGCACTTCCTTAAAACCAGCATCTAAAGGAATACAGCCTCTATATTTGCAAGAGACAATAAAAGAAGTAAAATATATATTCAGATTGCCTTGGCATACAATTCTAAAACCTGATAAAATACCTATGGTGACAAATAATCTTTGGGAAATTGAAAAACAATTATTACCTTATCCATTGGCAGGCAGGAAAAAAATGGAAGTCCTGTTAAATGGGGCACAAGAGAGATTAGTATGTTCATTGAGAATATTCTAAATTGATTAGAAAGGTAATATACTTTTTCTGCATTAGCATTCAAACAGTTCCTGGAGGAAAATTGAAAAGCTGAAGTTTATGTAGCTGGAATGAATTTCATGGTGGTTGTTAGTGCTGTTCACCCAAACACATGGTATGGTTGCACTTCTTATTTTTGAACTTGAGGGAGATCATGTGACATGTGTCACTTCTGAGCACAAGCTTGAAGAGCCCCTGGACTTTGGGCCACATTTCCTTCCTCTGTTGCACTGACCACAGACAGGCACATCATGAGGCTGTGTCTGCTAGGCTGGAAGCCTCCGTGAATATGAGTAGAGCGCTGTGGCCAACAAGTACCACAGGAACGAGAAATACATTCTTGTGTGTTAAGCCTCTGAGATTTAGGATTTTGCTGTTGGTGATGTTAATTCATCATAACATAACCTCCACAAAATCAGGTTGGCAAAAAATTTAAAAAAATAAAAATAAAATAAAATAAAATAAAGCAAAGCATAATACAATACAATACAATACAATACAATACAATACAATACAATAATGTCATTCCTTTATTTTCTTTAACTGAATGAGTATCCAGAATATAACTTGAAGCCTCCATCTTAATTGACGTTATTCTATATTGGAGGTCACTTCCCATTGCCTAAATTTTACCAATATTCTGACATCTTATATAGCAATATAATGTCAGGGAATCCTGTTTGGGTCTTCGCTTCCTGATGATTATCCCTGGAAAATACCACCCAGACTTATCTGGCATTGAACAGTCAAGACTGGACTGTCTGTATGAATTCTGTTTGTGTAGAGTAATCTTGCTGACGGGTGGGAAGCCTCCTCCATCCTGTACATCCTTCAGAGAGTTATCTCCTGGCACTCTTGCCTTCAGTTCAGGTTCTATCACTTTTCATGTTTAACACCTAGAATAGGTGAGGATCCAAGTGTTATAGGGTCCTGAACTTAGACAGTTTGAAAAGATCTCTTTGAGAAAAGAAAACAGTATATATAATTTCTTTATCTTGATCTGGCTGGTGGTTCCAAGAACACATGAGTTGATACTACGTCAGTTAGAATTTGTGTATTTTACTCTATGAATATTATATGGCAATAAAAAGTTTAGGGGGGAAAGTATGATTTAGAAATAGGCTCATGACCCTGCAAGCCTTTCCTGCACCTCAAGGCCCCAAAGGGTAAGTTTTATGAGCTTCAAGGAAAGGCAGTGCCTCTGACCTTGAAGCTTCCTTTCTGACTTCTGTAGCTTTTCCTGTCTGGGTAAATCTCTCTCTTATCCCTGAATAATCCTGGCCCTGAGCAAGGAAATTCAATAACAAAAGTCAGAAAGGGGCTTCTTTTTAATTTCCCCTGAGGCAAGGGAGTTTGTAGTCCATCTACTGGGAATAGAGGAAGGATGGTTACACCAAGAACTGTCAGAATTAATGTCCCAATAAATTATCCTGCCACATACAGACATAAAGAGAAAGCTACACACATCTAATAGAATTGCACTGCAATTGATCTTGTGCATTATGCACTTGAAATATCACATTTTTCTTTCAATAAAAGATTAAAAGAATCGGGCGCCTGGGTGGCTCAGTTGGTTAAGCGACTGCCTTCGGCTCAGGTCATGATCCTGGAGTCCCTGGATCGAGTCCCGCATCGGGCTCCCTGCTCGGCAGGGAGTCTGCTTCTCCCTCTGACCCTCCCCCCTCTCGTGTGCTTGCTCTCTCTCATTCTCTCTCTCTCAAATAAATAAATAAAAAATCTTTAAAAAAAAAAAAAGATTAAAAGAATCTTTAGTATACATGTCAACACTGACACATACCACCTTAGAATGTTTATAAGAGAAATTGAGAAAAATGCAGGGCTGTTCCAAATATATACTTATTTCTCTTACAGCCCCTAAAGGTAAACATAATCCAAACAAGAAGAGCCCAGTAGATAAAGATGTTGTCTGTCTTAATTCTGCAACAACATGAAGAAAACTTGTCATAAATGAAAGTTAAAGGTCCAAAAGAGAGTAAAATATTTGTACCCTTACTTGAAAATGTTCATCTCTGAGGGTTCTGAAGCAATTATAAATCCTCTATTGTTTGATTTTGAAGTTTCTGTAAGTCTTGCCACCTACTTCTCTTCTACACCTTACTTTCTCCAAAGAACATAATTGTGAATTACATTTTTTATTAATTACATTTTTTAAGATTTTATTTATTTAATTATTTAGAAAAAGAGCACAGGCAGACTCTGCACTGAGCGTGGAGCCCAACGCAGGGCTCCATCTCACTACCCTGAGATCATGACCTGAGCAGAAATCAAGAGTCAGGGGCTTAATCGACTGAGCCACCCCCTGAATTACATTTTTAATGTAAAATTTCCTAAAGGGGAGTGGAAAAGCAAGCTTTCCAAAGTCTCCCATCATGGGAACCAACATTAGTTCAACAAATTACAAATTTTTGAAATGACTTTGCCATAATAGTCAAGGTTTAGTGATCAGGTCAGCCATGTTGATTCCTTTATTTATATTTTATTTGTTTGTTGAATGGCAGAACTTTCTACCTTGAAATAATTCTGTACTTTGTTCATGAATTTGATTTTATAACATACTCTGCCACTCACTTCCTATCATCTTATATAGCATTAAGCCTATGACACATCTTTTTTTTCCAGTACAGGTAATTGGTTTTATAATCCTTATAATAAGAATGCATATAACATGGCACATCCTCCTGTGTGAACAGGTTTTGTGCATACAAATAACCACTAGTTCAAAATTGTTTAAGATAATCAATTTCATGGAAAGTACTGAAATTTAAAGAAGGAAATTGATACTGCCTAAGTATGGACTGGTTGATTATTCATAGAAAACCACTTCTAAAAAGTCTGTTTTTTAAACTGTTTTGAATTCTAATAAAATACTTGAATGCAGATAGTAATTTTTCACACATGACTTATATAATTGGTAGTTTTAGAAAATTAACACCAAAACTACAAATTGACTTATTCTAGTATGTTGTTACCTCATGAGTAGGACATTAATATTCTCCATGTGATCATTAAGGTCATATTTTTCAGAAGCTTTCAATAAATACCTATATATGTCTGTGTAGATAGATGGATAGATAGATAGATGATAGATAGATAGATAGATAGATAGATAGATAGATAGACAGATATATGTGTCTGGTCTCAAGTACACTAGCAAAAACCATTGCTTCCATTTCAAGTACCATATTATTTGAGAGAGTGCAAGCTGCTTTGCATGTTGGCTAGAAGTTATGAATGTCTCTCTCATTCTCTCTCTCTCTTCCCCTGTCTAATTTCCTAACATAACGGTAAAAGAACACTAAACAAAAACATCTGGTTGGCCTGCATGACTTCACCAGTTCACTAGGAAAGTTCAAAGCTCTTTGTAAATATTTCACTGCCTTACTAGTAATTAAACTATGTAAACTACTTCCTGAGTGTATTGTTCACCTATGAAAGTTAATTAACTATTTCAGTGCATTGGGGTATCATTAGGGCACCTTTACTTTATTGCATAATAACCATAACTTTAGAAGTTGTATAAGCTCAACTATGAAAATAAACACAGACCCAGAGGCTCAGAACCTAAATGAACTTTGTTGTAACCAAGTAAGAATTTCATTGTAAATAAAACAAAATGAAACATCCTTACAGGTTACTAACAATGATATCACATCTATTATCTCACTATATGATATCACATCTATTATCTCACTATATAATATCTATATAGATAAGTCATTAAAATTTTAGCAAGATGACAAAGTCTAGTTATTTATATGGCAAGGTAAGACTTTTTTCTCTATAAATATATTTTTAATAAAATAGTAATACAATGAGGAGATCTGAAGAGAAAATGTAGATAGCAAAGAAAATAAAACCAGAAAGAAAGTATAAAGTAAAATAAAAAATTAAAACAAACAAAAATTTAATGTAGAAGTATTTTAAATTGTTATTATTTATTTAATAAAACTAACTGCATAAATAATATCTGTTACTATTTAAAAAACAATCTATTTTAAGGTTATTTTGATTATAGAATGGCTATCTCTATGCTGCTTATTTTCTTTTTTTTAATTCAACTATAATTGACAAGCAGTGTTATATTAGTTTTAGGCTATCTGTGTATTATTTTAAAGAGAAACAGTACCTAAATGCATAGTCAAATATTAATGCTATCTGAGTAATGTTTAAAATAAAAGCAATACCTATATACACAGTATATATATATAATACCCATTCCTTTTGCCCCCATCAATTCCCAAAACTTAGCATGTTAAGTGTTTCATGGGTTATCATTCCAGGTATATTCTTCATTAACTCAATATATGCATTTAAAAATAGTAAATAAGATAATCCTGTAACACATATGAGTTCATGGACCATATGATATTCTGACACTACTATATTTTTACTGGGGTAATATAAGACATTTTTCATATTAATTTCTAATATTTTACTTCATTCTTTATAAAAACTGCTTGGTAATCATTGTATAAATATAACATTTGTTTAAACGATCTCCTAGTGATTAAGATTTAAATTATTTCCATTTTTTTCTCTCTAACAACATTGGAATACTTAATCAATAATATGGATAGAACCACAAAAAAAATTTAGAAATTGAATTGATATGTCAAATAGTTTGAACATTTTAAGTATTTTCTGTTCAGTTGCCTTCCCATGAACACTGTATGATAGTTTCTAGTTCTCTTAACACCACTAATATCGAGTATTAATGATCTATATGGGCTCTGTAAATTTGATAGCTGAATATCAATACCTCAACACAGTATATATTTATATTTGTTTTATTTTGATGGATGTTATTCATCATTAGCCATATATAGTTCTTTTCTGTTCTCAGCTTTCACACTTTTTAAAACATTACAGAGGTTGATCCTTTTTCTTTGATTTATAAATGTTTCTTTTTTTTTTAAGATTTTATTTATTTATTTGACAGAGAGAGACACAGTGAGAGAGGGAACACAAGCAGGGGGAGAGGGAGAGGGAGAAGCAAGCTTCCCGCTGAGCAGAGAGCCTGATGCGGGGCTCAATCCCAGGACCCTGGGATCATGACCTGAGCCAAAGGCAGACGCTTAACGACTGAGCCACCCAGGTGCCCCGATTTATAAATGCTTCTTAATATAAAAGATATTGGATTGCATCTTTTATATAAAATTGAATAAACTGTGTCTGTTTTGGAATTTATACGTCTATTTTCACCAACTATATATTTTTAGTTATGGAATTATTTTTCCTATATGTAAATTCTTAAAGAAATTTTATATGAGTATGTTAGTAGTTTTTTCCTTTATTTTTACTGGGTTTCATTTCCCACCAAGATCATACAAAACAAATAAACAAAATACTTCTGTTCTAAACATTTCATGACTCAATTTTTGGCTTGAAAAGCTTGTATGCATCTGTATTTTGTTTTAGGGATTGATAGGAAGATACAACTATTTATGTCCAAATAGTGAGCCACGTGGCCCAGCACAATTTACTGAATAATCTTGATTTTCTCCCCTGTTTCATTTTGCTTTCCTTCTTTCATCTTTCTGACCTTTCTGCTAGGGCCCAGGGATACATCCGTCTATCCCTGCAGTGATGCCATGTTTTTAAAATTAAAGTGAGTTATAGGGGCGCCTGGGTGGCTCAGTTGGTTAAGCGACTGCCTTCGGCTCAGGTCATGATCCTGGAGTCCCGGGATCAAGTCCCGCATCGGGCTCCCTGCTCGGCAGGGAGTCTGCTTCTCCCTCTGACTTTCCTCCCTCTCATGCTCTCTGTCTCTCATTCTCTCTCTCTCAAATAAATAAATAAAATCTTTAAAAAAAAATAAAATAAAATAAATAAAATTAAAGTGAGTTATAAAATATGTTTGAAACCTGGAAGACTGGCAAACCATTACTACTGGATTGGTTTTCTCTCCCAGAATTTGATAATGATGATTCCTGAATGTTTGGTCTTCAGAGTAACTTTATGGCCATATGATGAAGTTCTAAATAATAAGTGCTATAATTTTGACTGATGTTATATTGAAACTAAGATTAATTTTGGAAGCTTGGTACGTTGAAATGTCATTTGCAACAATAAGACATGGTATTAATTAAATAAGGCAACCATAATAGATTTTAGTCCTCTCAATCAACATAGCCGTCTTAGGTGGCACATTCCTGCATCTCTTCCTAAAAGGCAGATCCAAAATTAACATAGGTTTATAAAAAAAAAAAAAAATTAACATAGGTTTATAAAAAAATAGTCTCATCATTATCTCTCTTTATTCCTTAAGTTCTGGCCTAATCATTCTAATCATTAGGTTTTCGATGATCGTCTAAAGACCAAATTTCATAATTACTGCTCAGTATCCATCCTTTTTTAACATGTGAAAGTCTTGGGGAGCCTCCGCGTTTCACCTAAAGTGTAGAAGTTGTTGGGGCATGCAGTGGAATGTAAGCTGCAGGTGGAAAGGGCCTTGGTCTACATCTTCCTGAGTGACTCTGGGCAAATTAATCCGATCCCAACTGCTGTATCCTCACTCGTAAAATCTGAACACAAATTCTACCTAGAAGGGTCGTTTTAAGGATTAATGCACATGAACTGGGTGCTCCATAAGGGGCATTTCTATTGTTTCCAAGTGAATCACATGTTCATATACAATGTATTTAACGTGACACCAAACTGATTAATCGTACCAAAATTCTTCCTGTACCAAAGGCTAGAAATCTTTGGGTCAGCCATTCATATTCTTTTCCTTTTCTTTTACTTCTTATGTCTTTTTTTTTTTTTTTTAAAGCTATACCCTAAGCTCTACTTTTTTTTTTTTTTTTTTTTAAGATTTTTATTTATTTGCGAGAGAGAGAATGAGAGGGAGGAGGGTCAGAGGGAGAAGCAGACTCCCTGCTGAGCAGGGAGCCCGATGTGGGACTTGATCCCGGGACTCCAGGATCATGACCTGAGCCGAAGGCAGTCGCTTAACCAACTGAGCCACCCAGGCGCCCCTACTTCTTATGTCTTATATTAAATCTCTGTATGGATCACTCATCCCCAACTATTATTAGCCATGCTGCTGGACACCACTCCACTTTAGGCCAATGGTGCATTACAGATGGATTCTGCAACTGAAGCCTTCCTACCTCCATGACTCTAAGCTTCAAAAGTACAAACAACATTTCATAAACTGCAAAACTGTTAGCAAAAACTGTAATAGTGTCATTTTAGGCAATGCATTACACCTTTGTTATATTTAGTATCTACCTCTTCTTAATATCTAATCATTTAAAAATCTTCAGGGTTGTGTATGGTTAAATATACAAAGATAAGTAGTGGCTGAACGAAGATGCAGACAGTTCTAACCCAAAGGTTAATGTTCTTTTGTCAGGACTCCATTGACTATGCTTTCTTTCTTTTTCTTTTTTTTTTTTTTTTTAATCAAATAGGTAGGTACTCTAAGTGCTAAATACACATGAATATATCTATACATACAAGCCATTATTGTTATCTTGTTCCAGATTAATCTTTCAGTGTCACATTTATCATGACATTTTCCAACTCCAATAAATAAATAATTTTACTTTTTTCTGCCATGGCATATCTAAATGCAGGGCCCGCATAACCTGGCTCAGTTCAACCATGTACTCCTCTAATCCCCAACTAGTCCTTTCCTTTTGGTTACCCTGGTAATCATCACTCTCTCATTGATAAACCCCGTTCATAGAAAAATATATAATCTGTGGTACACACTGGACACTCTGAGAATGAGAAGAGAATGTATCCAAAATTATAACAAGACAACAGTCACATCTAGTTCTATTCCATATAAAATGAAATGTGTGGTAAACCCTACCTCTTCATACCCTCCTTGTACAACAAGATTTTTCCTTCTTTTTTATTCACACATATAAATTGTATCCTGTGAGACCTTGCCCAGATCCTGCTGTTGGCAGATATGTTTCCTCACCCAGATTTATCTTTTCTCTGAACCTCTTGAGCATTTAAACTACTATCACGTGTGTCAAGTGTATTAATGTTGCTCATGATCAAGACCGTGATCTCCTTTATGGAAGATGGTGCCTAATTATTTTATATAGTCTTCTAGAAGCCTATGTGGGGGGGGGGGAGGCAAATAATGGATATTCAGTGAATACCGCCAGAATTAATCGGATAAGCCTTGCAACTTTTAAGCCCTCATTGTTAGCCAGGTGGGAGAGAAAATTATGAATTATTAGTTCATAATAATTTAAACTTAATTAAGGAATATATATATATATTTTAAGATTTTATTTATTTATCTGAGAGAGAAAGAATGAGACAGAGAGAGAACATGAGAGGGGGTAGTGGGGGGAGGGTCAGAGGGAGAAGCAGACTCCCTGCTGAGCAGGGAGCCTGATGTGGGACTCCATCCCATGACTCCAGGATCATGACCTGAGCTGAAGGCAGTTGCTTAACCAACTGAGCCACCCAGGCACCCTATATATATTTTTTTAAGTAGGCTCCCAATGCCTGGCTTGAACTCACAACTCTGAAATCAAGTCCTGAGATAGATTAAGAGTTGGATGCTTAACCAACTGAGCCACCCAGGTGCTCCAAGGAATATTTTAGCTGTCTCCATTCAAAATGCCTTTAAACAAGAAGCTAACTGAGCACTGAATACATATATTGTAAATAAAATTAAATTGAGACTCAGGACATGCAGTGTTGTCTGGGTGGGAAGAACTTCTTTGGCTGGCTCCGGGCAAGAAGTCTCACCTTTCAAAGGAGGGAAAAAAGGCCAAGAATGGGCAAGACAACTTTTCTCACTTCAGAGTTGTTTGCTGGGCTGGCACTGTCTGAACTTTCTTTCTAACCGGTCACAGTAGCTTCTTCTTAACATATGATCCAGAGGCTCTTTAAAGTGTGTTGCCCTCCAGCAACCTCTTTGACCTCAGACACAGCAACTTCCTAGAAACATCGCCAAAGGCAAGGGAAGCAAGGGCAAAAATGAACTACTGGGCCATCATCAAGATAAAAAGCTTTTGCACAGCAAAAGAAACAGTCAACAAAACCAAAAGACAACCGACAGAATGGGAGAAGATATTTGCAAATGACATATCAGATAAAGGGCTAGTATCCAAAATCTATAAAGAACTTCTTAAACTAAATACCCAAAGAACAAATGATCCAATCAAGAAACGGGCAGAAGACATGAACAGATATTTTTCCAAAGAAGACATCCAAATGGCCAACAGACACATGAAAAAGTGTTCAATATCGCTCAGCATCAGGGAAATCCAAATCAAAACCTCAATGAGATACCACCTCACACCAGTCAGAATGGCTAAAATTAACAAGTCAGGAAATGACAGATGTTCGCGGGGTTGCAGAGAGAAGGGAACTCTCCTACACTGTTGGTGGGAATGCAGGCTGGTGCAGCCACTCTGGAAAACAGTATGGAGGTTCTTCAAAAAGTTGAAAATAGAGCTACCATACAATCCAGCAATTGCACTACTGGGTATTTACCCCAAAGATACAAATGTAGGGATCCGAAGGGGTACATGCAACCCGATGTTTATAGCAGTAATGTCCACAATAGCTAAACTGTGGAAAGAGCCAAGATGTCCATCGACAGATGAATGGATGAAGAAGATGTGGTATATATATACAATGGAATATTATGCAGCCATCAAAAGGAATGAAATCTTGCCATTTGCAACTACGTGGATAGAACTGGAGAGTGTTATGCTGAGCGAAATAAGTCAATCAGAAAAAGACATGTATCATATGACCTCACTGATATGAGGAATTCTTAATCTCAGGAAACAAACTGAGAGTTGCTGGTGTGGTGGGGGGGTGGGAGTGATGGGGTGGCTGGGTGATAGACATTGGGGAGGGTATATGCTATGGTAAGCACTGTGAATTGTGTAAGACTGTTGAATCACAGATCTGTACCTCTGAAATAAATAATACATTATATGTTAAAAAAAAAGAAGAAGATGGCAGGAAGGAAAGAGTGAAGGGGGGGAAATCAGAGAGGGAGATGAACCATGAAAGACGATGGACTCTGAAAAACAAACTGAGGGTTCTAGAAGGGAGGGGGATGGGAGGATGGGTTAGCTTGGTGATGGGTATTGGGGAGGGCACGTTCTGCATGGAGCACTGGGTGTTGTGTGCAAACAATGAATCATGGAACACTACATCAAAAACTAATGATGTAATGTATGGTGATTAACATAACATAATAAAAAAAAAAAAAAGTGTGCTGCCCTCCATCAGTCATTCATGCCCAGGCTGTGGTGTGAGGCTGCACCATCACGTAGGCTATCAACCAACGCTTCAATGTCAGCGATCCTTTATTGGTGCTGGAGGTTAGATGCAGAGCAAACTCCCAAGAATTGTGGGAGTAAAGCAATAGCTGTCTGGTAACGCCATGCTTCCAGAACTTGAGACCAACCATCACCAGGCACAAACATTCGTCCCCTATGAATAAATTCTTCCCTGAGCACATTTCAGCTGAATGCGTATAATCCAAACTCATCTTCAAGGCTGGTTGGTGATCAAGGGTTGGTGTTAAGCTCTGTCCTACTGATAAAAGTGCTGCAGCTGGATTTTCTCAGGCTCAGATAAGCACGAATGCAAGCTTCCTCAACTTTGTTTCCAGTTTATGGAACTGCACTTAATTCAGAAAAATTGGTACATTATCTCATTCTAGTCATTCTGTGAGCAGTCTCAGGACTGTTTAACTTCACTGAGGACAGGAAATGGAATGAAAGCATTCTATCGGCTACAGTGTTATTGGCCAGGTAGAGCTGTGGAGTAACAGTGTAATTCTCTGAGCAAGCCATCTCCTTGAACAGATGCTATTAGATAAAGACTAATCTTCCCATTTAATAAATATATATATGCAGTTTTATGCTTTTTCTGATTATTGACCTGAGATAAAGAAGGCATTAGCTTGTCACATTGAGTTAACTGGCCATTCATTAGCATTCAAATCAACAGGCAAAATCTCCAAACTACTGATTTTTATGATAAATCACAAGAGGACTTTAAAGTTATGCTTATATTGCTCTTATAATTTAGAAGAAGAAATGAATTATTCTCACCATAGACTTTGCAAAATTTCCATAATCCCTCACCTATTATAGGTAACATTTTTAACAAATAAAGATAAGGAATTCATGTTGCTTTGCACATGTGTCTGTATTTGTATTTTAATTATGCTCTGTGTGAACAGCAAGATTGAACATTTTCATTTGTCAAGAAATGCCTGTCTTTCTTATGTTATTAGTGCGTAGCACTCTGGATACTGTGTTGAAGCATTCTGTTAGCTCATAAGATTGCAAGGCACCGACATCTTGCTGCCCCTTATCTCTACAGCAAAGACCTGACATTTCAGCAGGCAATGTTATCAGCGTTTCTTACCTATGGCTGTATTCAGCACACTGTGTAAGCTGCTTCTGTAAGGAAAAGGACAAGTGCATGAAATGCATGGACCGGCGCTCTAATTTGGGGGCCATCAACTCTCATTGGCTTGTCGCATGAATAATTTAGCCCTAATCCATTTTAAAGGCTGTGTTATAGCTGTTCAGCAGTGTGCTTCAATCAACACGCAGAAGTACGATACAAATGTCACACTGTGATATGACCTTGACAAAGTAGGAATTCATGGGATAAAGTTATTAAAGAGTTCTGCCTTCAACATGTGACCTCATGAATCCAGTTTCTTCTTCCTTTCTTCCCTCAAGTAACATCTGCTTATTGAATTTTTGAAAAGAAAGAGTAACTCACGTTGTATGCAGAAAATTTAGAACATCCAATAACATAAGGAAGCAAAATAAAATTGTCCGATATTTCTACCTATTGTCATTTGAGGAATTTTGGGGGACTCTTCTCTACTTATATATGTGATATGTGATATGCATGTGAGCATCGGTATATGTACATCTTAGTATTATATGTTTTTATAAAATCCAAATTACATTGACTGTGTTGTTCTGGACACTACTATTCAATTTTTCTCTTAGACATACCTCTATTTTCATTCAGTCGCATCTAAATTACTTCTTCACAGAGAGGGCCTGCATTAGAGGGTTTGGGGTTTGGAGATCACTATTAATTAGGTGCCTATAAAATGCAGAGCTTTTCATTAAGTGTAAAGCAAGGGAAGAGGCTACAAAGTTCAACCGTGCTCACCACCATGACCATGCACCTTTATAAAGGACTGAGCTGCTGACATGGATACATGTATGAAATCACGTCCTGAGAGATACTCTGCCACTGACAGAGAGGATAAGACCTTCTTTTGTGCCCATCTCTCCTGAGAAAGAGAAAAAACTAACAGTCACAGGTGGAAAAAATGGACTTCCCAGCTTTCCGCTCCGGCTTATGTAAATTAAAAATGAAATCAGCAGCCCTTTTAAATTTTATTTCTCACCTCCTGCCCAGATGAATGTGCAATATGGTGCCGAGCATGATATTCCAGAAGGAATAGGCACCATATAAATACCCACAAGCAAATTTTCTTTTGTCTTTTTCCCTTAGGTTATTATTTGCTTGTCTGCTTAGGATTCAGGAGTATGTTCTCATTAACCATATAGATGGTTTTATATTTTTTTAAATAAAAGATCATAAAGATTTAATATAGTATATGTAATATATATTATTTTAAATTGTGGATTGCTTTGTTGCTTTTGAAATGTCTAGCATCCATTATAACATCCAGGTATCAGCTTCTGAAAATAAGAAATTTTTGTTATTAAAAAAACGACATGGTTGATAATTATAATCAGTTTGTTTAAGATGCCAACACCTAGGCTTGAAAAAATAATTAAGTATTCATGGACACTCCATACTTTTTTACATTAAAGAGGTACTTCACTTAAAAAAAAAAACAAAAAACACACACACACACACACAGGGCACCTGGGTGGTGCAGTCAGTTGAGCCCCCGACTCATGGTTTCGGGTTGAGAAGTGATCTCAGGGTCGTAAGATGGAGTCCTGGGGAGTCTGCTTAAGATTCTCTCTCCCCTCTCTATGCCCTTCCCCTCCCCCCACTCTCTCTCTCTCTCTAAAATAAATAAATCTTTAAAATAAACACACAAAAAAACTATACAATCTAAAAACACATACACAAAAATAGTTATATATATGCATATATAATATATATTAATATGTATGTATAGTTAATATAATAACAAAAATAGAGCATAGTTTAAAGGCATTAAGAATGTCTTTGCTTAAATAAGCTCTATGATAAATCCATTTATTAACTTACAGTCCTTTGGTATAGTAAATGAATAGTCCTGATTTCTTTGATAAGTACCATTTCTTACATATTGTATTTCCCAAACTTATGATACAAATTAGTCATGGAAGTGCTATCAGTCTGAAGGCTGCCTGTTCTTTTCTTATGTCTCTGAACATTCCTCGGTGTCCTTCAGGGGCTCCTGTCCTTCTGTGACTGTCAGCATCCCAGTAATAGCCAAGATTCAATCAGCCGTCTTTTATCATCTCCATGCCCTTTTTCCATCATTTTTTTGTATCACCTACACAGCGATAACTCCCAAATCTCTATCACCACTTCAGACTTCCCTGTGTGTCAGGATTGTATACCTAATTATCCACTGGTTCTCTCCCACAGAATGCCCGAAAAACCAAGCCAGGTACTGGGGGCAGCTCTTCCTAGCTCACAGGAGTCAATTGTCAAACACAGACATTATTAAAAAGCTATACAAATTAACAGTCAAATAAATTGTACTAGAAATAGAAATAGTAAATATGTCAAACTTATTATTTTGAATTATTTTATTATTTTGGTATTATCTGTATGCTTGAGGTTATTGTTGTCTATTGTATTTGCATGGCAGAAATACTATATAATGATGTGCTAATGCTCTTCTCTTACCAACTCCTTGCTGAGTGACATGGGTGTTAGTTTCTTTTTTATATTTATTTCTTTTCTTCACATCTTTTTTAATTTAATTTAATTTTATTATGTTATGTTAGTCACCATACAGTACATCATTAGTTTTTTGTAAACTAAGTAGTTTATTATTTTTTTTTATTTTACTATGTTATGTTAATCACCATACAATACATCATTAGTTTTTGATGTAGTGTTCCATGATTCATTGTTTGCGTATAACACCCAGTGCTCCATGCAATAGTTTCTTGACATCAGTCACAGTAAGAGGAGTCACACCAGAGAAGTGGACAAAGACTGCAAATCAGGGCTTTCCTTCTTTGTGGAAAGCTGGTTGTTAAACATTTACCACCATACTACTCCTTACACTGGAGTATATCTCTGCCAGTCGTTGTTGTTGTTTCTTTTTTTTTTTTCCTCTCTGGAATCCACTCTGTCCCTTCCCCTGATATCCAGTGTCTTACAGAGGAGCCATCTCTGCAAGATGCATTTCCCAGACTCCCTCGTTAGCTTCTTTCCAGGGGTTTCCATTAATGGCAGGTACCTACAGGAAACTGCCAGATGAAGAAAAGGAAAAGGCAGACAAGTACTCTGATAGCAATAGCCTCTCTGCTATAGCTCTGGATATTGCCGGAGAGGCCCACATAATCCTTGCTTCCAGTGGGCAATCTTAGTTTTAGAAACATTGCCCCTTTTTTGACCCTCCAGACTTGTGAAGGCAGCAACTTCCTGCAGATGTTAATCTCTGGGTTGCCTGAGAGCCCCCATTTGGCTTCTCAGCTCTTCAGAGCTGCATGGCCAATACCCTATGTAAATATTTTTTTAAGTTTATTTAGTTTTTAAATCTCTGCACTCAACGTGGGCCTCAAACCCATGACCCCGAGATCAAAAGTTGCACGCTCTTCCAACGGAGCCAGCCAAGGAATCCCTATTCCTTATTTTTAATTGCAAGTTTGTGTATCACGAGTCTAATTAAGAGACAGAAACCACACAGTAATTATAACAAGGGAAGGTTAATATTCAAGAATATGTATTCTTGAGCTGTGAGAGGAGAGTCATTATGAAGACATAGAAGGAGCTCTGAAGGAAACCTTAGAGCTGAGAGGGAGTAAAATAAAGGGTTATCTTAGAAGGAAGGACACTCTCCCAGGTTGGGTTCATACCTCCTTGGAGAAGGTGTAGCACAGCCTGTGGGATGGCCAAGAAATTTGTTGTGTAGCCCAGGCCAGAGTGGTCTGTAGTTACCAAAAAAGAGGAAATAAACCAGGGGAGCCACGCTGGTAGGCGAGCATGCAGAGAGAGTCCAGGTGCCACTGTGGAAGCAGTGATAATATGTTGGGGGTGGAAGGAAGAAGTCTCAGGAAGGAGGTCCTAGGACGTGAGTGAGGTCTGTGAGGTCACCAAAAGGACTGTGCCTTCTGGATATGTGCCTAGACAGAAGGCTACTACTTTATTTTTTGTTTAGGCTACTACTTTCTGAATCTATTATAAAATATAATGGATACAGAGATTCATAGTGCACAGATTGCAACATATTCATGTTGTATCAATTCGTTATAGGTTGCGAAAAATTGTGTGTGAATATGTGCATGTAAGTGGGAAATATAAATGAGATCAGGTCACTATCAGAAATCAGGAAACCTTGGGGAGCCTGGGTGGTTCAGTCACTTCAGCGTCTGCCTTCGGCTCAGGTCGTGATCCCAGGGTCCTGGGATCGAGCCCCGCATCGGGCTCCCTGCTCAGCGGGGAGTCTGCTTCTCCCTCTTCCTCTGCCTGCTGCTCTGCCTACTTGTGTGCTCTCTCTCTCTCTCTCCCTCATTGTCAAATAAATAAATAAATAAAATCTTTAAAAAAATTAAAATTTAAACTAAAAAAAAGAAATCAGGAAACCAAGAGTTCAAGAGGCAGAATAAATACTGAATAACAAGCCATAGGACAAATGGAGAAAACAGGCAACCAGCCAAGATCAAAATTTGTCAGGTGTCTGAGAGAAGAAATAGAACAAGAAAATTGAAAATCACCAAATAAGCTCTAGAAATAGGAAATGATTATTTTTTTGTCTGCTTTTTAAAGCCAACATCTAAAGTATTGAACTCTGTGATTGTTGTAAGATGTGACATTTAGAAAAGCTTTGTGGTAGTGAATTTTTTGGTACCTTAGAAAGAGAAGAGATTTGCCAATTAAATGTATTTTGTTTCAAGGAACACTGTCAGGCGTATCAGCTCAGATGAAATTGAAGTGCAACACTCATTCTCTCTTTTTTCGTTCCAAAAGCAGAAAGTTTGCAAATCCACATGGTACAATAATAATTCTCTTAGTGTGTCTGATAATTTCTCAGTACCAGGTAAATTATGAGACTTTCCTCTAGACTGATAGATAAAGGATGATTCTGCATCATAATTTCCTATCAAAGGTCAATATACAACTTACCTAATTCTCTAAAAAAAACTGAAAAAAAAGAAAGAAAGAAAGAAAGAAAGAAAGAAAGAAAGAAAGAAAGAAAGAAAGAAAGAAAGAAAGAAAGAAAGGAAAAGAACATCCTAAGCCACCCCACTCCCACTTGAATCCACTATATTAAAACCACAACAGTAGGAACACCCAGGTGGCTCAGTCGGTTAAGCGTCTGCCTTCAGCTCAGGTCATGATCCCCGGGTCCTGGGATCGAGCCCTGCATTCGGCTCCTTGCTCAACGGGGAGCCCCCCACCCCCCCTGCTTGTGCTCTCTCTCTCTCTCTCTCTGTGACAAATAAATAAATAAAATCTAAAAAAAAAACCAAAAAAACAAAACCCACAACGGTAGTGTTGCATAGTTGTGAGAAATCACATGGCCTAAAACACCTACTATCTTGGCTCCTTGCAGGAAATGTTTGCTGATCCTGACCTCAAGTACTAAGAAGGTTCTACAGGTCACATATGAAAATTCCATATTAGAGTAAAACCCAGTAATATGAATTCATGATAGCACGGTGATTAACTCCTATCTTCTACCCAGACCCATTCTCAAACAAGGGGCAGTCTAAAGTTTTTTTTCTTGTTTGTTTGTTTGTTCCTTTGTTTAATTTTCTATGGGGCTATACAAGAGTTGGAAATGAGTATTCTGATGATCATTTGGCACTTTCTCAGTCCATGTAAAGTGTTCAGGTTGTTTGGGATAGTTAGTCAACTCCCCTTCTGCCAAATAAATGAAAACATTTTTTCCCCTTTTCACAATAACTGGTAAAAGACTGACTTGGAAAATATTGTTCTTCATTAATCTAGTGATAATGCATCCCACATTTGTTGTGAACAGACCCACTTATGTTCTGTGACAGAATTTTATTATACTTTATTGTCTTGTTTTGTATGAAATATCCAGGATTTTAAAAAAGAATTTCTGAAAATATGATAGCTTCAGGAACAAAGGTAAATTTTCCAATAAGATACAGGAATATGACTACTACATATAGGTGATACAAAGTAGAAGCTTTACTTGTCAGTCATAAGAACATGTGTCTGGAAATATTATGTATATGAATATTTGTCTATCACATCCACAAAGACGTTAATTTCCCAGGTTGCATGAAAAACCTAAAAAACAAGATACTGAACAATGTTTTATGAAAAAAAAGTCCTAAAGTCTCTATGATTCTCATCTGTGGACTCTGAATTAAGTACAACAGTCTCATGCAGTGATGTCTAAACTCAGACATAACATAAGTTGTTGAGAAACAAGCCACTTCCTTTGTGGGAAAAATTATCAGGGCATTTAAAATCACCAAAGTTGAGACTGATAAATTGCTACTTTTAAGGAATCATAAATCTTCCTTGACTCCCCAAGTTTCTAAAAATGTAAGTGAGGTAATCATCAGTCTGTGCTCCCTGCTCTAAACTCCAGGTTCCTAAATCCACCTGCCTAGCTGGTATTCTAAAAAGACATTTCAAAATAAACCTATGCAAACCTCAATTCTTGATGCCTAAATCAACATATTCAATATCTTCCTAAACCTAGTCTTCACTCAGTCTTCTAATTTACTGTAAATTATACCACAGTTCACCCAATTACTCAAATCAGGGGGAAAAAAAAGAAAAAACCACAACTTTATTACTTTTGATGTATTCTTTTTCCTAATGCCCACATCTAAGATATCAGCATGTCCTCTCTACTTACTCTACCTTCAAAGTATTTCCTGAATCTGCCTACCTCTCTCTAATTCCCAGTCACCATCCTCTCAATGCCATTATTATCTCTTCCTCAGAATGCTGAAAAATTACCTATCTAGACCCTCCTTCCATCTTGGCGCCCTCTAACCCACAGTCTACACAGGAACCAGAGGATGTTTTTTGCAGTGTAAAGCGGATGGCATCTCTGTTTTGCTTAAAAGGACCTTTTGTTGCACTTGCACTGTGATCTATATTTGTTACCATGCTTTACAAAGTCTTGTGTGACCTGCCTTCTCACCAACTTTAACACCTCATCTTATGTTACTAAACCCTCCCCAATTCTGATCTGCAGAAAGCAATGGGAAGGCCCCATGAATTTTTCTCTACCATGGTTTCTATAAATCCCGATCCTTGCACTTAGAATGCACTGATCCCTGACGCCCAGATGTGCACTAGGCTGACTCCTTCTCAAACTTTTCACTTAAATATTACGTGCTCAGAGACGGTCTTTCCTGACTGTGCTCTCCGAGGCAGTGCCCCACTCTCTGAGTCATTATTCTCCTTTATGTAGTACTTTTTATTGTTTAGCTTCTTTATGGTACATAGCATTCATTTTAAGTATTTCATTGATTCATATGCATATTGTCTGTCTCTCTAGATTAGATGATCCATCAGGACAATGACCATATTTTTTTCTTCATCTAGAGTTCCTCAATACCTTGTACCTAGAATAAATAACACATTCAAATATATTTGACAAGCATATAAATATGAATTAGGTTCCAGATTTAATTTGCTCCTAATTAGTGTGAAATATAACACAGAGTCTTGCACTCATCCATCAGAATGGAATAAAAGAAATTCGTTAATTGGGGACCTGGGTGGCTCAGTTCGTTAAGTGTCTGCCTTCAGCTCAGGCAATGATCCTTGGGATCCTGGGATCGAGTCCTGCATCTGGCTCCCTGCTCAGCAGGATCCTGCTTCTCCTTCTCCCCTTTTCCTCCCCCCTGCTCACATTCTCTCTCTCTGTGTCAAATAAATAAATAAATAAAATCTTTTAAAAAAGAAAAAGAAATTCATTAGTTGATAAAGTAGTGGTAGGGTTTGCAAGGATTCACTCACTGAAAATCAGGTGATGGTTAGCATTTTGGAGCAATAAAGTATTTCCTAAGGTGTGTACATTGTTTTTCAGACATAATGCTATTGCACATTTAATACACTATAATACAGTGTAAAGTTTACAGTGTAAACATAACTTAAATGCACTGGGGAAAAATACACTGGGAAACCAAAAAATTCATTTGACTCACTTTATTGTGATATTTGCCTTGTTGTGGTGTTCTGGAACCTCACCTGCAATCTCTCGCAGGCATTCCTGTAACAAAATTGTAAAAATTACGTGTTTAAAAATAACGCTACTCTAAAAATTCATTTAAAGGGTGCTAATTAGTATTTTCTTCGATGTATATCCTGATCCAAATAAAAAACACGGGGGTTAGCATTTATAAATCTGCCATAAATTTTCACTTAATAGGTTCCAGGAAGTTTTTTTAGGCATTTCACATACGTCAACTCATTTAATGCATTTAACAATCTGATAAAGTACATGCTAATATTATTTTCATCTTTAGATGAGAGAAATGAGTTACAAAGAAGATAAAAAAATTTACCTAAGACTACAGTTTTAGTGAGATACAAAACAGAAATTCACCAGGCACCTGCTCAGTCGGTTGGGCGTCCAACTCTTGATTTCAGCTCAGGTCATGATCTCAGGGTCGTGAGCCCCACATCAGGCTCCATGCTCAGCAGGGCACCTGCTTGGGATTCTCGCTTTCCCTCTCCCTCTACCCCTCCCTTCACTCATGCTCTCTCTCTCTAAAGTAGTAAATAAATCTTAAAAAAAAAAAAAAGAAATTCACACCAAGGAAATATGTCTTCAAGAATTCAGACTCCCAACCACTACACTGTACTGCCCATATAAAACAATTCAATCAGCTTTAGGAGAGTTGTCCAGGACCATCTCCAATGAACCAATAAGATGAAATCACACAGCAGTAAAAGTCAGAGTAGTCTTTCAAGAACAGAAAATTATCAAAGCAATAATGATTCCTAGCAAGTCAACAAAATACAGAGCTATTGAGATTCTCAAAATCAAATAAGAATAAAAACAAGATGAATGCAATACACTTACATAATTCTCTGAACAGAAAATAGGCCTCTAAGATATATTTAGCTGATCTGGACTCTTAGTAACTATTAGAATTGGCTAGCACTTTTAAAAAAACATGTAAGTGTCAACCTTCCCAACTCTTTTTGAGTAAATCTTTCCAAAGGAAGGTTTACCACAGAGAAAACACTAAAGAAAATTTGAACATAGTAGAAAAACAAAATAGAGTGACTTTTCATTTTCATCATGACAACAGATTGTAGCGATTATTGTTAGACATTGTATTTGCCTACATACAACTACATTTATACTTGTAAATCTGTAGCCCAATGTGAAAGGTGAAGCTCTGTATGTGTGTGTCTCCGTATGTGTTTTTATTGTACTAACTGGTGGGTGCAGCTCCTCTTAGTTTAAGCTACCAAACTGAGTATGGAAATTTCCAGGGAAAGATTTTTATTGCAGAGTTCCTCTCTAAAATAATACTAGCTATAGCTCTTCTGGAGATGCCCTTTATTAGATGGAGGAAGTTCCCTTCTAGGACTAATTTAGTGAGAATTTTTATCAGGAGTGGATGTTGGATTTCATCATTTTTTTTCCTGCTTCTACTGAGATGCCAATATGGTTTGGCTTTTTCTGCCTTATATTGCAACAAATTACATTCATTGACTTTCTTTTTTTCTTTTATTAGAGTATTTTTTAATTTTATTTTTAAAATTTATTTCATTTTAATTCTAGTAACATTGATTGACTCTTTTTCAAATTTTTATTTAAATTCTAGTAAGTTAACATATAGTGTAATATTGGTTTGGGGACTAGAATTTAGTGATTCATCACTTACATATAACACCCAGTGCTCAACACAAGTGCCAAACACACACAGGCACATACACAGTAAGTGCCCTCCTTAATGCCCGTCACCCATTTACCCCATCCCCCCACCCACTGCCCCTCCAGCAACCCTCAGTTTGTTCTCTATAGTTAAGAGTCTCTTATGGTTTGCCTCCCTCTCTTTTTGTTCCCTTCCCCTATGTTCATCTTTTTTGTTTCTTAAATTCCACACATGAGTGAAATCATGTGGTACTTGACTGACTTATTTCGCTTAGCATTATACTCTCTAGCTCTATCCATGCCGTTGCAAATGGAAGATTTCATTCTTTTTGATGTTTGAGTAGTATTTCATTGTGTATGTATATCACCACTTCCTTATCCATTCATCAGTAAATGACATTTGGGCTCTTTCCATAATTTGGCTATTGTTCATAATGCTGCTATAAATATTGGGGTGCATGTGCCCCTCTGAATCAGTATTTTTATATTCTTTGGGTAAATACCTCACAGTACAATTGCTGAGTCATACAGTAGCTCTATTTTTAACTGTTTGAAGATCTTCCATGTTTTCCAGAGTGGCTGCACCAGTTTGCATTCCCACCAACAGGGTAAGAAGGTTCCCTTTTCTCCACGTCCTTGCCAATACCCGTTGTTTCCTGTGCTGTTAATTTTAGCCATTCTGACTAATGTGAGGTGGTATCTCATTGCGGTTTTGATTTGTATTTCCCTGATGATGAGTGATGTTAAGTATCCTTTCATTTGTCTCTTAGCCATCTGTATGTCTTCTTTGGAAAAATGTCTATTCATGTCTTCTGCCAATTTTTAACTGGATTATTTGTTTTGTGGGTGTCGAGTTTGATAAGTTCTTTATAGATTTTGGATACTAACTCTTTATCAGATATGTCACTTGCAAATATCTTCTCCCATTCCATTGGTTGCCTTTTAGTTTTGTTGTTTCCTTCACTACGCAGAAGCTTTTTATCTTGATGAAGTCCCAATAGTTTAATTTTGCTTCTATTTCCCTTGCTTCCAGAGATGTGTCTAGTAAGAAGCTGCTCTGGCCAAAGTCATAGAGGTTCTCCTCTAGAATTTTGATGGTTTCCTGTCTCACATTTAGGTCTTTCAACCATTTTGAGTTTATTTCGTGTATGGTGAAAGAAAGGGGTCCCGTTCCATTCTTATGAATGTTTCTGTCCAGTTTTCCCAAAACCATTTGTTGAAGAAATTGTCTTTTTTCCATTAGATATTCTTTCCTGCTTTGTCAAAGATTAGTTGATCTATAGTTGAGGGTCCATTTCTGGGGTTTTCTATTCTGTTCCACTGATGTATGTGTCTGTTTTTGTGCTGTACCATATTGTCTTGATGACTACAGCTTTGTAATATAGCTTGAAGTCCAGAATTGTGATGCCTCCAGCTTTGTTTTTCTTTTTCAAGATTGCTTTGTCTACTCTGAGCCTTTTGTGGTTCCACGCAAATTTTAGGATTATTTGTTCTAGCTCTGAGAAAAATGTTGGTGGTATTTTGATAGGGATTGTATTAAAAGTGTAGATTATTTTGGGTAATATAAACATTTTAACAATATTTTTTCTTCCCCAGTAACCTTGATTGACTTTCAAAGGTTAAAACAACCAGGACTTCCTAGGTAAACCCCACTTGACTATGGTTTATTTTCTTTTTCATAAATTATTGGATTTGATTAGCTAAAATTTTGTTAAGAATTATATCTATCTTCATGAGAGATACTGGTTGGTATTTTTTTCTTATAACATCTTTGGACTAGTGTAATGTTTATGTCATAAAATGTATTATGAAGTATTCCCTCCTCTTCAATTTTCTAGAAGAACTTGTGTAGACTTGGTATTATTTTTTTCTTTAAGTGGTTAGTAGAATTCACAAAGGAATTCATCTAAGACTGGAGATTATTTTTGAGAGTTTTTTAAAACCATATGTTCAATTTCATTCATATACATGAAATTGTTAAAGATATCCTTTTTTATGATGAGTATCTCTATTGTTCTCTGTTGTTTTTCACATCTCTTTTTCATTAATTTATAGTCTAATCTTTGTTATCATCACCCTCTGCTTGCTTTAGGTTTTATTTGCTCTTCTTTTTCCAGCATCCTACACTAGAAAGTTAGATTATTGATTGGAGGTCTTCTTTCTAAATATAAGCATTTATAGCTATAATTTTCTAAGAACAGTTTTATCTGACTGCCATAATTCTGGTATATCACTTTTTATTTTCATTCACCTGAAAGTATTTTCTCATTTTCCTTTTAATTTCTTTTTTGACCTATTGGTTGTTTAAGAGGGTGTTGTTTCATTTTCATATATTTGTGAGTTTTTCCATTTTTTTCCCTGAAATTGATTTTTAATTTCATTCTGCTTTGGTCAAAAAAATACTTTGTTTTACTTCCATTCTTTTAAATTTATTGAAATTCATTTAATGGCCTACCATATGGTCTATCATGGAGAATTTTCTCTGTGCACTTGGAAGAATATATGTATTACTGTTGGAGGGGTGGTGTCCCATCAAGTCTATAGTGTTTGATAGGTCTAGTTGGTTTATACTGTTGGACAGCTTCTATTTCCTTGTGCTCTTTTCCCTGGTTGTTATATCCAATATTGCAATTAGGTTACTGAAGTCTCCAACTATTTTTAGAGAACTGTCTATGTCTTCCTTTATGTCTGTCAATAGCTGCTTCCTACATTTGGCAACTCTCCCACAGTTGCACACATTTATAATTGATATAACTTCCTGATAAACTGACTCTTTTATCATTGTAAAATGTCCCTTTTTCTCTTAAAACATCTTTTATTTAAAGTCTATTTAGTCTATATCACTATGACACCTCCAACTTTCTTGTGATTAATGTTTGCATATCTTTTTCCATCAGTTTACTTTCAATCCACTTAGGGCTTTGGATCTAAAATGTGCTTCCTTTATACAGCAGAATTGGATCATTTTTTTTTATCCAGTTGGACAATCTCTATTTTTTTACTTTATTGTTTAATTTATTCGTATTTAATGCTATTTTTAGTATAGTTGTATTTACTTCTGCCACTGTTTTCTATATGTCTTTTTTTAAAGAAGAACATTATATTTTAATATTTTAAAGAAGAACATTATTATATTTTATATTATATATATTATTATATATTATTATATTTCAATACACAACTCTGTACAACCAAAAGGTAGAACATTGCAGGACAATGTTGGCAAGAAAGTAAAAGGTTGGCAATGCATGGCAAATAGTGAACATACTTAGTCACATATGTCTTATGTCTTTATTGCTCTAGTCCTCCTTTGCTGCTTTATTTTGTGTTAAGTCAACATTTTCAAATGTTACATTTTTCATTTCTTTAATGGTATTTTCACTATATTTCTTTTAGTTAATTTTCTTAGTGATTATTATAGCACTTATCATATACATCTAAGCTTATCAGAATCTACTTTGGATTTACATTAACTTAAGTTCAATGATATTTCATGCACAGGATAGTAATCTATTTTTTTTTTTTTTTGAGAGAGAGAGAGACCACACTCAAGTGGGGGAGGGAGGTGTGCCAAAGGGGAGGGGGTGCAGAGGGAGAGGGAGAGAGATGTGGGGCTTGATCTGCTTGATCTCCGATCTTGACCTGAGCCAAAATCAAGAGTCAGACGCTAAACCAACTGAGCCACCCAGGTGCCCCAACCTAGAATAGTAAACTTAAAACAAACAGTAGACAGCTATCTTTCCCTTCCTGGCCTTTGGCTATTATTGTGATGCATATGTTACTTTATATGTTAAAACCTATTATATGACATTAGTTTTTACTTTAAAATATAAAGTATCTTTTGAGGAGATTTTAAAATTTTAAAACAATTTGTCTTTCTCCACATATTATATTTTTCATTACTCTTCATTCCATTGTGTGGATACAGATTCCTTTCTGCTCTCATTTTCTTTCTGCCTGAAGGATTTTTTTTGAACATTTCTTAGAGTGGTTCTGCTAGCGGACACTAGCTAGTGCTAATGGCTAGCTTTCATATATCTGAAAATTTTTCTATTGCACCTTTGCTATTGAAAGATATTTTGTAGTGGGTATAGAATTCTGGTTGAATATTTTTCTTTAAGTACTTTAAAGATTTTTTTCTCTGTCCTTAGATTTATACTTTTTCAAATGAGAAGTCTACCATTTTTGTCATTATTATTCTATACACAATCTTTCTTTTCCTGCTGCTTTTAAGATTTTTTATCACTTTTTTTAAACAAATTAATTGTAATATATCTATGTATACTTTTCCTCATGTTTCTTATCCTTAGGATTCATTGCATTTCTTGGTTTATAATTTTCATCAAATTTGAAATTTTTCAGCCATTATTATCTCATTTTTCCCCATTCTGCTGTATGTTTTCATATTCTTATAAATATCCTTGCTTCATTCTAGAATGCATCTGTTACTTAGAAGCCATCTGATTCTTTCAATGGTTGCTTTTAAAGTTTGTTAAAGAGAACCAGAGCATCATTTGGCTTATGGCTGACTTTTCCCTATTGCCAAGGGAAATCAATTCTGATTACTCTACCCAATGCTCATGAATTATGTAGTTTTCCAATTTGGTGGGTTGGAACGCAAACTATTCCTAGCCTTGTTTGATCTCCATGGATGATTTTCTCTACTTCTTTTGTTTTGTTTTGTTTTGTTTCCACAGTCTTGGGTTGGTTTTTCACACAATTGTGTGCTGATGTATACTTAAGTAAAGACTTAAGGGAGAACCTCTACAGATTTCTGGAGCTCTTTTTCTATGCAGCTTTCTGTCTCCTGTACTTTGTCATGTAAACTCTAGCTGTCTTCCCCCAGACCTCCACATCTGTCTTTTCAGCCCAGAGAGACCTCCAAGGTATTCCTGGTTCCCTCTTCTCTATTCAGTGGACTGGAAATCTCTCCAGGCAAGTAAGCTAGGCAAACTGTAAGACTAATCTCATTTGTTTTTGATCTCTCAAGGACCACTGTCCTGTGCAACTTCATGTGCAATTTATAAAAACTTTTTTGTCTTGTTTTATAGTTGGTTATTATGGGAATAAAAACATGCTTTCTGTTACCCCATTTTGGTTAAGAGAATAAATTTCATAACCCAACATAAAACCTTTAGCCTTTCAGACATTATAGAAAGCAAAATAATAAAAATTGACTTCAGTTATAATTAGGAAAAAGTTGGATTGATGATAAAGTTGTAATAAACTTATTGGTAGAAAGGTGTTCTTGCATGTTATAGCAGGTTATAACTGGAAATAAAACCTTTATATCCTAAACTTTAAGAAAGAACTCTATGAAGTTAGCATTATTTGTCCTACTTTATCAAATGGATATAGGCTCAGAGTTCTTCAATGATGTAAGCAAACCAAACCTAACTTATATTGTGCAGTAACTCTAAACCCCAGGTTATATGCTTTAAAACCAGAGATCTCAAAATAACATCCCAAGAACCAGATTTGGCACTTATAAATGATTTTTGATATGATCTTGGGGCTATGTGTTCTTTTTCTTTCAAAAATTAGCATTTGATGATGTATTAAATCTTTCAATATCTCATATTAAATCTGACTTTTCAACTTCTTTTGAAAGTTCAGATTAGGTAGGGTCTCTTAGTCCATATTTGCTCATGGTAGCAAGTTTTCTGGAGATAATACAAATACGCACACAATTTCATCAGTCTCCACCTGCCTGCTTCACTTATTCATATTACTTACCTAAACCTGTATTAATTGATGCAGCTCATATGTGAATACATAAAATATTCACAGGATACATTTCTGATAATGTCTTGTAAGCATGTGTACTCACATACACACGTATGTTCACACATAAGCATTATAGTTGAAATTGAAAAATAAAAATACATACATCAGGGTATAAACCAAGAATACGTGCCTTTGAGTCTCAAACCACTATAAAAGTAATTGAGGTTTTCCAAAAGAAAATGCCAAGTATGACACAAAGAAAGATTTTGTGTTTGTCATTTTCCACTGAAGAATGCTTATAGAAAAATGACTAAGAATGGTAGCTACAACTTTTAAAACAGAAGTCATGTTAAATAATAATGTTGATATATGGCTTTACTCATTTCCAATTCTTCTTCATGGGGGATTGGATTTCACCTTCATTAGGGTATAACATTATTTCTGGTGATTTAATCCATTAAGTAGTAGAGTATCTAGATACTTTCAATATATTACAACAAATGCAGTGCAATCTCATTAATTGTCATCCAGAGTGCTGAAATGAACTAATGTTGGGTCATGGGACCACTGCAGACTATATTTGAGAAATTTTAGGGCAAGAAAAATATTTCTGATAAGCTGGGGAAAATAAAATATTCTTCAATATTTACAACGTGAAAAAGATGATTCCTTAAAGTATATGGCAGTGGCTTTGCTTTCAATACCTACTTAGAAAAAAAAAAAAAAACTTTAAAAGTAAACTTTAAAACAACTAATTCTTTTTTTTTTTTTTTTTTTTTTAGCATTTGGCATAGTACTCACCCTAACAATATAATTACTCTGGTCCAGTATTTGAACACCAAAAATGAATCATGATCAAATAGTAATACTATTTTCCTTTTTGAGAAAGTGATTTAGGTTAGACATTCTGAAAGGTGTATAATATAGGGTGTCTGCTTTTCAATAACACATTTAATAAATTTTAAAGTCATTTTGTGTGTATGTTTATGTGGAAAAGAGAGATAGGGGTGGAATAATGATAGATTTGGTAGATCTAAAACTCTTGAGCAAATGTGTTGCCCAAAATTGACCTGCTTAATGGATCAATATGCAATTTGGAAAGAAGTATGGGCTCTGTGTCATTTATATTTTCCTATTCAGTGATATATAAACACCCTGAATGAAAACAAAACTTACAGCTCATAGCCAAAGCTACGAGTGATAGAATTTACAATAAACGTGCCTGAGTTCAATAGGTGGTCTTTTCCACCCAGCTCAATTATGTCTTCTTCCTTCATCTGTCTCCAAAGAGAGAAATGGATCTCCTCTTGTTTGTTAAAGAGTTAAACAAATTTATGCAACAATGTTTCACACTGGAAAGAAAGAATGAAGCTGAAGGGCTTTCTTTTCCTATGCTGCTTATTATCAGAAAAGAAAATGTTGCACAAAAACCCCTAGAACATTTCTTCTTAGGTCTCATTGGCCAGAAAACAATCATAATCTTCTCATAAACCACTTACCAGCAAATAAAGAGACTGAGATGGTTTGTTTAGACAAATTATGAGTCATAACCTGGGCATAAACATTTGGCCAAGAAAAAAAAAAAATTGAGTTCTACTAGGGTTAAAGAAAGGGATATTGGCTATTTGATAAGCAAGCAACAATATCTGCCATAGTTAAACATATTCTGATGATATAAGAGTAGGAGGGTTAGTTATTATTTTGGATACCCAAACCAAGATTTAAAAGGCTCCCAAAAGCCTAAAAATAATGGGTTGAAATTTAAGATAAAGGAAAGATGTAAATAAGTGTAGAACATTATATACTCCACCACTTATGTTCAAGTATGCTGACGATCAGTTGGTTTAGAGTAGTTCAAATAAGAAGCATGTGGTTTTGTCTGACCAACACATTCACTAAGAATCAATGATTAAAATTAAATGGAAACTTTCCACAATCAAAGATTGCATTCATAGAGTCATATTTATCTTATCTTTCCCAAACTCTACAGTAGGTTAGATTGTAGTTAAAATATTGTTTTCCATTCTGGGACTCATTATAAAAAGACTATTTACACAAACTGAACCAAGAAGAACATCTAGGGGAGCCATATTAGAAGGGAAATTTTATAAAAACTGGAGACATTTAAAGAGAAAAGAGAAGACCCAGGAGCTCATGACAGCAATCTTCAAGTTTAGAAGTCCTATTATATGGAAGAAGAATTATTATTTTTTTTTCTGTGTAGCTAACATTTACTGAGCTTCTACTATGTTCAGAGCAATGAGAAAAGTCTGTGTTTTCATAGAGTTTGAATGTGGATTAAACAGAGTAACACACACTTTTCAGAGTCTAGATCATAGTGTGAGCTCAATCCATGTTAACTACTATGTTTATCAAACAAGGAAAGGTACTAGTACACATATTTTTAACTCAATTTGTAGGAGAATATTTGGACAAACAAAATTGTTGAAGATGAGATTTGATTGCCTGACAAGACAGTAACCTTCTTGGCACAAGCGAAACTGGATAATTTTAAGTATTAATTTATTTAATAAATGTTATTTAACAGCCTAATATATACCAGGTTCTGTCCTAAGCAGTGGTATTACCATTGTGAAGAAAAGGAAGGAGAAGCAAACAAGCAAAATCTTGGCCCTCTAAAAGCTTATATTGTAGCAGAGGACAAATACACCAATAAAATATAACTTTGTTGCAGCAGGATAAATGCTATAAACATTAATAAAGTAAGTGATAGATAATTCCAAGTGGCTGTTAAGTAGAGGGAGGGATCAAGAAGCATTCTCTGATGAGATCATGTGAACACATCAGTGGTGTTAAGAAGTCATTACCAGATAGGGAAAGAGTGAGCATTCAAGTCTAAATGCACCGAGAAGTTTGCTTAACATGTTAAAAAACAAACAAACAAACAACAACAACAAAAAAAAACAGCAAAATGACCTAGGAGAAGCATAGTAGGAACGTAGGTCAGTGAGGTAAACTGAGTCTACACCATGCAAGGTTTTGTACTCCACAGTAAGCTTTATGCAATTTTTCTTTATGTAGTTGACTAATCTCCCCCAGTGAAGAAAGCCAATTCACTGCAAACGGTTTCCTTAATCAGTGTTACAAAGGGTATATGAATTCATTAACTGGCTGGGGAACTAAACCAGATGATCATTAAATTCTTTCTAACCCTGGTATTCTATGTCTTATGGGCCTTTTTATGGAGCCCAAATATGCAATCTTGTTTGTCAAGTGAGGGTTTTCATTAAATCTGCAATTTCAATAGTCAGCATCCCAGTATTTAGCACAGAGGTTATGGCTCAGTACCTCTAGTGTCTGACTTACAAGTGAAGAAACTCTAGACACATTTAGGTTGTATTAAAACAGGCACTTTTTAAAAATAACACTTGTGGATTTATTTTAACTAAAAAGAAAACAAAAATTAGGTTTAGGTATTCTCTCTCACTCTCTCTCTCTCTCATAAAATGTATCTCTTCATTCCCTCGGCTGTGTATGTTGCTAAATCCTCCTGGCAACACCGTTAGCTATGAAGCTTAGGATGAAAATTGCTGTAAACAAAACAAGGGCAGAAAAGTTACTACAGAGAATATTCTGCAGCTGCAAAAACACCTGTAGGCTTTCCCCTGACACGATGCTATCCTCTGTGTGCACGTAGCTGGCTACCGGGGCACAGCATCCAAACGCCCTCCAGGAAGAAGTCGGCTGGCAGCTTTGTTGAGGTTGCCAGGAATTAGAAAAATTCTCCTCTCATAGAAAAGTCATAACTGAGATTCTTCACACTGAAAATACCAAGTACTTAAACCAGGTAGACGAGCCATTGTAGCTAAAGGATGATCGCTCAGGTGCTGGAACAAAAGTTGAAGCCCGTGCAATAAATACACGAAGCAGGGGCGCCTGGGTGGCTCAGTCGGTTAAGCGTCTGCCTTCGGCTCAGGTCATGATCTCGGGGTTCTGGGATCCAGTCCCACATCAGGCTCCCTGCTCAGTGGGGAGCCTGCTTCTCCCTCTGCCCTCTGCCCCTCCCCCTGCTTGCACGCTCTCTTTCTGATACATAGATAAATAAATCAAGAAAGAAAGGCAGGCAGAAAGAAAGAAGACACGAAGCAAGTTTGATGCATGGTATCGTGGATTGGCCGGCCGCTGTGGACCTGTTCACTAGATAATCTCATACAATTATTTGGGTTAAATATTTCTGGAGGTTGGCCTGGATCAGTAGTCCTTGAACTCTGGCGTGAATCAGAATCAGCTGGAGGACTTGCTCAGCACAGACAGCCCGGCCCTACCCCAAGAGTCTCTCTTAGTAGGTAAGGGCTGGAGCTGGATAATTTGCCTTTCTAACAAATTCCCAAATGCGGCTGCAGAATTAGAAACTACTCTTTGACAATTACTAATCTAGAGACAATTGCTTGAGAAATTGGAATTTTGTCCTAAATGAAATATATTTGTCCATTCAATTAACTGAGTTTTATTTATTTAATAGGGATTGGGAGACTGAATGCTACAGTCACCTGCCTTAGTTCTAAGATTTTTCTATGGAAACCTGGAGTCTAGACAAATTTTTTTCTTAACAATATTATAACATTTATAGAGACTTGGATTTGCCGTGAAACTTATAGATCCAGAACTATTTAGTGCTCATAAAACTTCTAAGACGTAGGCATTACTATCCGAGTTTTTGATGAAAAAACAGCCTGTTGTAGGTTAAGTGAATTATGTGAGATTAAAATGGGGTGCCTGGGTTGCTCAGTCGGTAAAGCATGCAACTCTTGATCTCAGGGTTGTGAGTTTGAGCCCCACATTGGGGGTACAGAGTACTAAGAAAAAGTAAAAAATAAAATCCTTAAAAAAAAGCTACCAAATGACAAAGACAACATTAAAATCAGGGATCTACTTATTATTTTCCCTATAGCAGGGAATTTCATAATTCTAGGTGCATATAAATCATCTGGAGATCTTGTTAAAATGCAGACTCTGTTGATCATATAATGAATACATGATGGTAAAAAAATCAATATTACATATAATATTTTACACGCATTTATTATAACATTGTTTATATGATTTTTAAAAGTGGTACATAAGGTATGAAAACATCATTTATTCCATCAAAATAAATTGTGTCTACCTCATGTGAATTTGAGTCTTTAAAAAAAAACTATAATCTTCCAATTATATGAGGCACATAAGTCTTATAAACACAAAAACACACAATAAAAACTTACAATCTGCTTTTCTGTTTAATAGAAAATTGGATTCTATTTTTAGTTACAACTGTCTACAAGTCTCAATATGCAATCAAAAATAGGAATGGTACGAATTTCCTCTTGAAAGAATCATCAAGCAGCCCATCTTATTATAAGTAAAAACACCATGTTTAAGTCTGAGTTATTTCTAATCAGGAGATTTTTGTATGATTTCCCTCCATAAAGTTACTTGAGGACTATATTATAGCCAGTTTTTTTTAAAGACATTTCTAAAATACATTTTACTTAACTTTTCAAGAATATGTTATTTTTATTTTAAACCATAATGTATCTTTTCCAACATTATCTCACAATGTAGAAACAGGTTTTATTTTAAATACCTCAAAGAAATATCCAGAACTTGAAAATCAAAAGCTTGTCAAACTGGAGCATACAAAAATCTTTTTAGGAGAATTTATGTTTGCTATTTATTAGTTGGCTAGATACCAGATACTGTGATATTATGTATTAACATATAGATTTCTGTTCAGTGGAAAAAGTAACCCAAATGTTACTCCTTTTCTGTCTGATTAGGATATTAACTTGTTTTTGTATCAAGCTAGAGATTTTGCTCTAACTTTTCTTTTTTCAAAATGCCTAGAAACAGCCATTCTTCAAAATGATGTTTTAATCTTTTTTTAACCATTTCATTGGCATTCTCATTCATTAATGAGTTGAATAAAATTTTTGACATGTGTTTATTAAATATTTGTATGAATCATATTTTTTAACTTTTTGAAAATTACACTTGAACAGTTTTGGAGGTTATTCACAAGATGCCCCAGTGGACTCTGCCAGAGATAATTTCGTGGTGTTGCCAGAGGACTGCAATTAATTCACTGCTCGTTAGGCCCAACCACATACTTTCTTGCTCTTGGAATCTCAAGTGGCGCTAGGACTTTGCCTTTGATACTCTTTGCTTCCTAGGTTCCCTTCCCCCTCAGTTTTGTTCCTTTGTTTGTTTCTAGTTCTTGGCCAAGTCTCTTAGTCTGTTCATTCTCTAACTCATGGCTTGAGTTCTCTCTTCGCAGCCAGAGGCAAGGACCATGGACCACCAGGCTTGCCTTGATGGCAAAGTCTAGGGAACTGTGTAGATGTGAGTTGGTTTGTGCATCAGTGATTCAAATTGTCCACCAGGATGACGGAAATCGATTCCATGAGGTGAAAGACGATAGAAAATCTACTTTGTTAGCTTTCTTCTTGTTCATTTTACTATATGTGAACTCAAATCGATGACAAAAATATTTTTTGAACACTGCAGAATAGAACAGACCTCTGAGATTTGTGTTTCTTTTTTAATCTTGACCTATAACTGAGGTTGTAAAATTGAAGATGAAAGCTGTCTATGTGTCTGCAATTGAGAAAAGCCTTTACCTCTCATCATGTGAGTTTGAAATATTTTCCTACCTTTAGGGGATATTATTACACTAGATTATAAAAACTCCCAAAGAAGCTCTGTTTTAACTGGTTTTTAGAGAAAATTAAGCACGATATATTTCCAATATTTTTGGGACAATCAAGAAACCAAACTTTAAATATTTTAAATATGCTAGCCTTTTAAGAAAAAAAAAAATTCTCATTGAAACCATTAGCTAGAAACATTTTTATATAAAAATTCAAGCTCACTAACTTAAGATGAATCTTTGAACAAATAAGACTGGCTTAATAATTTTGCTTTAAAAAGGTAAATGATGAGCTACATATAATTTTCTGAGTTTATCAGCATGTGGTACAAAGCAAGCATACATTTTATTTTTTAATAGGATTTGGGTTTGTTATTTTACGAAGAAGCAAGTTAACCTAGACTGCCTACATTTTTTATACTGGTTTACTGTACAGAATATATCATTACTTCCACAGAATGCTTGAGATTGCGAAAACAGAAAACAAGTGTTCAATCAAATTAAATCATAATTCCGCCAGTGTTTTTATATCAACAATAATTTTGATCTGCAGTGTGTCAGCTTAAATAAAAGTTTAACATCTTCAGTTAACTAAACTGAATTAATAGATAATTTCTAAATAAGAGAGACTACTGAAGATCATATTAATGATCTTTGTATTAATGAATCATATTAATGAATCATATCAATGAACTTGTCTACTCTGACTTCTTGAAGAAATTGCAGAAGTGATGTAAGGTGACAGCAGAAGGTTGTACTATGTATGGCTGTGAGTTTTGCTGGTCTGCCAGCAAATGCCTGTGGACACCAGACAGTCCTTGGGGATGCATCTCCCAGCGTTGTCTGCAAATTAGAAGCCAGTTCATTGGGTTAATAGTGATTTAGACTATTCTAGAAGTAATTGTGGTACACAAATAGAACTTTATGAAAGTCATGGATATGTTTCTGCTTATCAAGTGAAAAACCAAAAGTAGTTTGTTTGAAAATCAAGTGCTTGGTTATTCCAAAATGGAAAAAAAAAAATATATGGCAAAGATAAAATTTGAATAAATCAGTTGCAGAAGGTTTTCGGAAAGTTTATTTTATTTATCTTAAATGACAATATCTGTAAATAACGGGTCTGAAAAGAAGCAATGCAATGTGTTAAATTTTTGTGTAAAAGTTCTCTTAGTTGATGGGCTAACTAAGATTTTTTTTCTTTTTATTAACATATAATGTATTATTTGTTTCAGGGGTACAGGACTGTGATTCATCAGTCTTACACAATTCACAGCACTCACCATAGCTCATACCCTCCTACACTGTTGGTGGGAATGCAAGCTGGTGCAGCCATTCTGGAAAACAGTATGTAGTTTCCTCAAAAAGTTGAAAATAGAGTTACCCTATGACCCAGCAATTGCACTACTGGGTATTTACCCCAAAGATGCAAATGTAGTGATCTGAAGGGGCACGTGCACCCCAATGTTTATAGCAGCAATGTCCACAATAGTCAAACTATGGAAGGAGCCTAGATGTTCATCAAAAGATTTTTTTTTAAAGGTGGTTTGTGAGTCCCTTACAATGAGATATTATATTAATACAAAACCAGAATATTTGTCTTTCTCTCTTAAAATAAAATCAATTTTGAAGTATTTTGTTTTCTCTTAACAATGCCATTATTTATTTTGCCTGAAATCAGCTCAGGCAACCAAAATTCCATATCACATCAGAATAATTTTTGGTGCTTTGCATTGATTTTGGCATGTCTTTATTATTACAAACAAGAAAACAAAAAAACAAAGCAAAGTAATGAAGGTTTCTTATTTCTGAAAGAACTAAGTTTTCTTACAATTGAATAAACTTCTATATTTCATATTGTGTTGTCATCCTAATTCAATAGGTAGCTACGTATTGTTTCATGTGACCATACTGCATTCAAGTGTTTGAAAATTTTACTTTGACAATAACTAGTCTAGTACCTATGCATCGTAACCACCTTGCAGAAGGTTCTCGACTGAATTTACTGATGTACTGTAGGCCTCTTGTTTTCCATTGCTCAAGATGAGCTCAACAAGGATAGAAATATCATCATTCTAAATTCCACTTCTGTCCACTTTGATGTCCAAAAAAATTTTAAGTATTTATTTTCAAGTGATGGGTCAAATGGTGTGCCCTGACTTGACATGATATAACCAAAGACAGAAGTTAATGCAATAAGCCATGGAACTTTGTTAAAACTGACATGTGAATTGAAGAGTTTCTATTTGTCACAGAATGACTTACTTCTCTTAATCCTGCTCTTCATTTTGGAGGATTAAGACTTCTTAGACCTATAGATTTTTTTAGAATTTTTAGAATTTATAAGGATTTTAAAGATTTTTTTAAAAAATTAAACATTATAATTGTGTGTGTGTGTGTTTATACGTGTTCTTAGTCTGTGAAGGATATCAACACACTCTTTCCTGTCATTTTTATCTGGGGAGTGGAGTTAATGAATATGGAACTTTAGCCATTCTTTGTCACTATTGGCATGTTCACCCAAGATTTCTTTTTTTTTTTTAACATGGATGCCTCCAATGAATGAAATATACTTTTTGGAAATATCCAAATTCCAACAAAGGAAAATCAATGTGCATAACATTTCCATGAATTTTTACCTATTCCCCCTGACAATGTGTCAACGGAAATAATTGAGATGATGATGGTCCATTTCTCTCAGCTCATTACCATCAAATTATTTTCTACAATATTTAGTTTTCCTTCCTGAGGATCCCCATAGCAACAGTTTAGAAGCAGGGCTTCAGAATTAATTGCTTCATACTCATCCAGTGCAAAACGCTGGCCAGGAGTGGGAGTTCCCTTCTTTATGGAACTGCTGACATTGAGGCTTTTCTTGAAAGCTGTTGCTAGACATCTCAAGCCTAAAAAGAGCCAACGCAGTAAGTGTTCTCTCTGGAGAGGAGAGCATGGCGGCTCCCAGGAAGTGGGCCCTGAGAGGGAAATGAGTCCTTGCTGTGCCTGTGTGCTCCCTGCCACTTGCTTTCTCTCATGTTCAGTTCACCCAAGTGCCCATGTTGGTTTTCTCATTATTTTAAACTGTATATCCCAAAATAGCTTCTGGCATGCTATCCTCAGCACAGAAGCTCATAAAAACTCAGCAAGACAAGTATTAGCTGCATTATTCTTCTCTCTATGACTGAAGCTTTAAAAAAGGAAAAAGAAGAGACAGGTAGAAACTGTGACAAGGTCTGGGGGCTGAAGACCTTCAAATGAGGCCACATGCCACAAGAATTCGGCTTACTTATCACGCAGCATTAGAAGGCACTGATCTAGCCCTCTCTTCCTCGGTGCTGCCTGCAAATGCGCAGCCATCTCCTACTGAGACTCATGGCGGCCTTCAGACCTCTGGTGAAGCCCAAGGTCTTTAAAAAGAGGACCAAGAAGTTCATCTGGCACCAGTCAGACCAATGTGTCAAAATTAAGCACAACTGGCAAAAACCCAGGAGCACTGACAATAGGGTGCACAGGAGATTCAAAGGTCAGATCTTGATGCTCAGCTTTGGTTACGGGAGCAACAAGGAAACAAAGCACCTGTTGCCCAGTGGCTTTTGGAAGTTCCTAGTCTACAGTGTCATGGAGTTTGAAGTGCTCCTGATGTGCAACAGATCTTACTGTTCAGAGGTTGCTCAACATGTCTCCTGTAAGAACCACAAAGCCATTGTGGAAAGAGCAGCCCCACTGGCCTTCGGAGTCACCAATCCCAATGCCAGGCTACCCAGGGAAGAAAGTGAATAGGCAGACAGCTTATGTGCTCATTGTATTGGGGTTAATAAAACCATAAAATTACAAAAAAACAAAGAAGGTGCTGATCCAGGGCAGGCTTTAACCTGATAAAGAGCAGGCTGAGACCTGGAAGTTGAGACATCTGGAATATTATCTCTAACACTATCAATAGCTACTGTGTGATTTCCCTCCATTTAGACTCTTTGGATATTCATTTAGCCATCTGTTAAAAAGAAGAGGGAGGAGAAGGAATGGGGGAGATTTGTCTAGAGAATACATGTAAAAACCTTTAAAACAGTGCTTAGTACATAATATAGGTATAATACATGCTAATTATTATCATGAAATGCTTTGTAAGTTTCCTGCTTGATTTAAAATTTAATTTTCCATAGCTTCTGAGAAAGTATAAGTTGTCAATATACTTAAGGATCCAAGAGTAATACACATGTGATGACTTAAAAAGTGAGACAAGACTGTGCATTTCTGTGCTAAATTGAAAGAGAAACTCAGGGAAATCATTAAGAAGAGAAAGGGAGCTGCTCCTACTTACCTTCCTTCTGCCTTAAAATATCTCAATATCTCCACTTTTTCGTTCTTCCTTGGCTCCTGCGGGGACATAAAGGACCTTTTCTCCTTGCCATGCATATCCATTTCACCTACACCCTAAAACCCGCTTTGTCTTGCCTTTCTCGAGAATAAAGCTCCCAAATAAACATCTTTTCTTCTTTGCACATCACCAACTCTTCTTTTTTCCTTGTTCCTTCCCTCTGAATTAACAGGAACCTCAGGTCTCTCCTGAGTAACTATGTTGATTTAACTCTGCTACCACTAAGGCTGCCACCATTTCCTACAAAACCACTTGCTTATTTGTTTCCTTTTGTTTTTAAGAATCTTATGTGCCCAGGGGCACCTGGGTGGCTCAGTCAGTTAGGCATCTGCCTTCGGCTCAGGTCATGATCCCAGGGTCCTGGGATCGAGTCCCGCATCAGGCTCCTTGCTCAGCGGGAGGCCTGCTTCTCCCTCTCCCTCTGCCTGCCGTTCTGCCTGATTGTGGGCTCTTTCTCTCTCAAATAAATAAATAAAATCTTAAAAAAAAATCTTATATGCCCAGAATTGAAGTTCAGGCATAAAATTATCATCAATCTTGACAAATCCTTTCTTTTATTTATTTTTTGGTACATTTTCTTGTGCAAAGTATGTTCTTTAAATGCAAATTTCTTATTTCCGTTTTTAAAATACATATAATAAAACCTTGGAAAATGCACTATTTTGTATATATTTATGTATTGAAGATTCACATAGTTTAGAATTAGTAATCGTATTATCTTGCTTGCCTTTTTTTTTAACCCAATGTTACATTTTTGGCATCCATCTATGTATTGATCTATCTAACACAACTTGAATAAGTATAGAAATCAAATCAGTTACTCTTCTGCATGGAATTCCTTCTTATGCGTACACTGTATTTTATATAAAGAGGGGAAACCCCATGTTGTTTACATTGTCTTGCTACAATACACAAACTGCAGTGACCATCTGCCTAGAGGTCACTGTGTGAATCTGAGCTATGTTCTCTGGCAAGCATGATCCCAGTGCGGTATTGCTGAATCACAGGTGGTATGAGAGCAATCGTACTGCTTTCTGAAGTGGCTACATCTGCAGATATTTCAGCATTGCTGGAGGGTCCTTTTTTATCACGTTATCACATTTTCTAATATCCAGCTTTCTAATTGTTACCAGTAATAAGTTAACAGGTATTTCTTTATTTGAATTTACTTTTTTTCTGGCTATTAGTGAGATTGGGCACCTATATGTACATTAGTCTTTCAGATTTTTCTTCTCTAATTGTCTATTCAAAATTTTTGTCTTTTTCTTCTATTGGACCTTGTACCTTTTTTCTTGTCAATTTGAAGTTCCATGTACAGTATGCATATCAGCCCCATGTTGGCTTTAGATATTTAACCATATTTATCCAGTCTAACACTAATCCTGAAACTTTGTACCATTCTTAAACAGAAATTTCTCATTTTAATGGAGTCAAAGAGATAAACAAATCCATCAAGGAAGTTTTCAATCAACCAACTCGTTTCCTGATCCCATTTCCTACACATAAACGGCCAACATTCAGTCACCATTGTCTCCTGAAGTGATTTTCATAATGTTTATATTAGTGAGCACACCTTTGGGATATACCATCCTTCTATTACTTCTTTCAAAATTCTAGGCACAAAAAGTCAGCATTGTATGCTAGTTTGCTATCTTGTCCCCCAAACTTCTTTTTTTTTGTTATTTTTTTTAAAGATTTTATTTATTTGACAGAGAGAGAGACAGCAAAAGAGGGAACACAAGCAGAGGGAGTGGGAGAGAGAGAAGCAGGCTTCCCGCCAAGCAGGGAGCCCGATGCGGGGCTCGATCCCAGGACCCTGGGATCATGACCTGAGCCGAAGGCAGACGCTTAACGACTGAGCCACCCAGGCGCCCCTTGTCCCCCAAACTTCTTAGGACTAGATTTACCAACTATTTTCCTTTCCTCAACATTATCTAAAATTTAAATTGAGGTTGTTTTGTTACAGGATGTCAACAATGTCAAAATTTCAGAACTTCCTCAGATCGAATAATACAAAATTTAGGTTAGCATTTGCTACTATTTGACCCCTTACTCTCTTTCTAGTTAAGTGTTCTACCTTCCCAACTGCTTTTTTTTGTTTGTTTTCTTCACCAGATACCTTTCCTAAACACTAAATATATGCGTTACTCTAAGTTTTGATCACAAGACAATTGTCTCTTCCCCTTTTAGTCTTTTGTCTAAAGATCTCAACTATTGCCAGGCTTTTGATTTTCTCCATGCCCCTATGACTTTAAAATCTATATCTTTCATCCTAATCTCTTTCCTGAGCTTTAAATAGGTGTTCCGTCATTTTTAAAATCACCTTCAATTAGACGACCTGCTAGAAACTTAAATGTAAAATATCAAGCACCTTTTCTATTCCTGGGTTTCTTATTTCTGCTTGAATTTCTATGACTCTCTCTGTTATCCAATTTTCAAATCTAATCATTTCTGTTTTTCTTCTCCTTAGTTTTTTTTTTTTTTTTTAAAGATTTTATTTTATTTATTCGACAGAGAGACAGCGAGAGAGGGAACACAAGCAGGGGGAGTGGGAGAGGGAGAAGCAGGCTTCCCGCTGAGCAGGGAGCCCAACGCGGGGCTCGATCCCAGGACCTTGGGATCATGACCTGAGCCGAAGGCAGACGCTTAACGACTGAGCCACCCAGGCGCCCTTCTCCTTAGTTTTTTAAGATTTTATTTATTTATCTGAGAGAGAGAGACAGAGATAGCAAGAGAGAGAGAGAGCACGAGCAGGGAAGAGAGGGAGAAGCAGACTCTCCGCTGAGCAGGGAGCCCGATGAGGGGCTCGATCCCAGGACCCTGAGATCATGACCTGAGCCGAAGGCAGACGCCCAACCAACTGAGTCACCCAGGCGCCCCTGTTTTTCTTCTCCTTACCACCGTTAAGCAGTGAGCAGTCAAGAAGCACAGACAATTTCAGTGTTTTTATGACACATTTTTCATCATTGTATTGTTAGTGTAAAACCCTACAGCAGGATGTCTCTTTATTCAGTAGCTGATCTAACTTTTTAAATTAAATATTTTATTCAAATAGTTGTAGATCCACATGAAGAGATTTCTGTATATACTTTATCCACTTTCCCCTAATGGTAACATTTTGCAAAATTGTAATTTGTACTTTTGTTACAATTGATTAATCTACATTGACATATCATTATCTCTCAAAGTCCTTAGTTTATATTAGGGCTCTTGGTGTTGGGCATTATGAGTTTGCATCATGTATAATGATAAGTCCATCCATCATTGTGGTATTGTACAGCATAGTTTCACAGCCCTAAAAATCCTCTGTGCTCTGTCTATTCATTCTTCCCTCCCACCCAACTCCTGGTAACCACTGATCTTTTTACTGTCTCTAGGCTTTTACCTTTTCTAGAATGACACAGATTTGAAATCATACAATATGTCACCTTTCAGATTGACTTCTTTTATTTAGTAATATTCATTTAAGCTTTCTTGATTTCTCTTGTAGCTTGATAGCTCATTTCTTTAGCTCATTTCTTTTTAGCACTAAATAATATTCCATTGCCTGCATATACCATAGTTTATTTACCCATTCACCTGCTGAAGGACATCATGATGATTTCCAAGTTTTGGCAGTTATGAATAAAGTGGCTAATAATGTCCATGTGCAAGTTTTTGTGTGAATATAACTTTCCAACTCCTTTGAGTCAATACCACAGAGCATGATTGCTGGATCGTATGGTAAGAGTATGTTTATTTTTGTAAGAAACTATCAAACTGTCTTCCAAAGTGGCTGAATGGTTTTGCAATCCCAAGAGCAAAATGAATGAGAGTTTCTATTGCTCCACATCCTCACGAGCATTTGATATTGTCAGTGTTTTGGATTTTAGCTATTCTAATAGGTGTGTAGTCATAGTTTTAACTTGTAATTCTCTAATACCATATGTGTGGAGTATCTCTTCATATGCTTACTTGTCATCTGTATATCTTCTTGTTCAGGTCTTTTGCCCACTTTTTAATCAGGCTATTTGTTTTCTTAATGATGAGTTTTAAGAGTTCTTTGTATATTTTGGGTAATAGTCCTTAATCAAATGTGTCTTTGTGAGTATTTTCTTCTGGTCTGTGTCTTGTCTTCTTTTTCTTTTGATATTATCTTCGGTGGAGTAGTTTTTAATTTTAATGAAATTAATTTATTTCTTTGACAGACTTTGCCTTTGGTATTTTATCTAACAGGGCATTGCCATACTCAGGGTCATCTAGGTTTTCTCCTGTTATCCTCTGGGAGTTTCATTGTTTTGCATTTTGCATTTAGGTCAATGACCCATTTGGAGTTAATTTTTGTGAAATGTGTAACATCTGTGTCTAGATTTGGGGTGTGTGTGTGTGTCCAGTTGTTCCAGCATATATGTTGCAGAGACTATCTTTGTTCCATATAGTTTCCTTTGCTTTGTCAGAGATCAGTTGAATATGGGTCTATTTCTGAGCTCTCTTTTCTTTTCCATTGATCTATTTCTCTGCCCTTTAGCTAATACCACACTGTCTTGATTACTGTAGCTTTATGGTAAGTCTTGAAGTCTATGGTAGTGTCATTTTCTGACTCAATAATGAATTGGCTTTTCTGGATCTTTTGCCGCTACATGTAAACTTTAGAATCATTTTATCAATATGCATAAAAAAACTTGTTGGGATTTTGATTGGGACTTGGTTGAATCTATAATCAAGTTAGAAAGAGCTGACATCTTGACAAAATTGAGTTTTCCTGTCCATGAATATACAATGCAGTATCTCTCCATTTATTTAATTCTTTGATATCTTTCTTCAGAGATTTGTAGTTTTCCTCATATAGATCTTGTACATATTTCATTACTCTTTTACCTAAGTATTTAATGGGGGAGGGAGTACCAATGTAACTGGCATTGTAATTTTAATATTAAATTTCACTTGGTCATTAATGGTATATAGGAAAACATTAGCTTTTGTATATTAACCTTGAATTCTGCAACCTTGCTATAATTGCTTAGTTCCAGAAGCTTTTATTTCAATTCTTTTAGATTTTCTACTTAGAAGACCATATTATTTGCAAACAGACAGATTTATTTCTCCCTTCCTAATCTGGATACCATTTATTTCCTTTTCTTATCTTAATGCATTGTCTAGGACTTCTAGTATGATGTTGAAAGTGGTGGTGAGGGTCCCGGGGTGGCTCAGTCAGTTAACTGTTTTCCTTCAGCTCAGGTCATGATCCCAGGGTCCTGACATTGAGTCCCACATCAGTCTCCCTGCTTAGCATGGAGTCTGCTTTTCTCTCTCCCTCTGCTGCACTCTCTCTGTCAAATAAATAAATAAAATCTTTTTAAAAAAAAGAAAGAAAAAGAAAAGTCGTAGTGAGAGGGGACATTCTTGTTTTGATCTTATTCTTAGCAGGAAAGCTTTAAGCTTCTCACCATTAAGCATGATGTTATTTGCAGGTTTTTATGGATTTTCTTTACTGAATTGAGTAAATTCCCTTATATTCCTATGTTGTTGAGAATTTTTATCATAAATATATGTTGGATTTTGTCAAATGTTTTTCTGCATCTATTGATATAATCCTGTGTTTTTTTCTTCTTTAGCTCGTATATGTGGTATATTCCATGACTTGATTTTTGAATACTGACCCAGGTTTACAGATCTGGGATACGTCTTACTTGGTTATGGTGTGTAACTCTTTTTATACATTGTTGGATTCAATTTGTTAATATTTTGTTGAGGATTTTTGCATCTCATTCATGGAAGATATTGATCTATAGTTTTCTTTTCTTTTAATGTCTTTGTCTGGATTCAGTGTTAGGGTAATGCTTACCTCAGAATGACTTAGGATATGTCCTACCCTCTGGGAAAGATTGCAGAGAACTGGTATGATTTCTTCCTTAATGTTTGATAGAATTCACCAGTAAACTCATCTGGCCCAGTGCTTTATGTTTTGGAAGGTTATTAATTATTGATTCAATTTCTTTAATAAAAATAGAACTAGCCCTAGCCCTTGTGTGATTTTTGGCAGTTTGTGTCCTTGGCAGTTTGTGTCCAATGGAATTGGTCCATTTATCCAGTTTATCAAACTTATGGGCATAGACTTATTCATAAAATTCTTTTATTAATGTTTTAAATCAATGGGATCTGTAGTGATGTCTCTCCTTTCATTTCTAATATTAGCAATTTGTGTCTTCTCTCTTTTTTCTTTGCTAGCCTGGCAAAAGGCTTATGCTTTTATTGATCTTTTCAAAGAACCACCTTTTGGTTTTATTGATTCTTTATTGGTTTCATATTTTAATTCTACTCTAATTTTTGTTATTTCTTTTTACTTTTGATTATGTTGGATTTTATTTCCTCTTCTTTTTCTTATTTCTAAAGGTGGAAACTTCGATTATGGATTTTAGATTTTTCTTCTTATCTAATATATTCATTCAATGCTATAAATTTTACTCTTATCATTTCTTTTGCTTCCTATACTGTCTATCTCTCTAGTTTTGGGGGCAGCTGGATTGCCCTATGACCTAAATTTTCTGACAGAGCAAGAAGGGTTATTGATTTTTCAGTTTGTTCAGCTCTTTACTTATTACTAGGACAAAATAAAAACTTCTAAACTCCTTATATGCCATACAGGAAACTAGAAGTTTGTAAGTTTTAACATATATACATTTCTTTTGGTCTGTTGACTCCACTTTTGTATTTCTTCATCCCACCTGTCAAAATCCTGTCCAGATTTCATGGCTAATTTAAATGTGTGTATGACAGTTGGTTAACAGAATTTTTTTTATTTTAATTCTGAATTTTAAATTTTTATGTACTTCATTTTAAGATATTCTCTTATTCATTTTGGACTCCATGAAAGGCACACATGCAACTAATATATTTTAATATTAAGTACTAATTAAACAGATTTCATTGAAAAAGTGGGATTTAAACTGGTTCTGAAGAATAAGCTAATCAAATGACCTGTGGCAAACAAGTAGATTGGGTTTTTTTTTTGTTTTTTTTTTTATGTCTTGAGAACTCTGTATTCAAAATGCAAATTTAAATAAGTTTTCTCTTATTTACCTTGGTGCTTTATAACAGATATCAACACACTATGGCCAGCAGATCAATTCCAGCTGCCACCTATTTTTGTAAAATTGTAATTGGAATATAACCAGTCCCAATTATTTACATATTTTACTCAACAGTGACAGAACTGAGTAGTTGGGCCATAGAGATGGTATGATCTGTAAACCAGAAAATAGTTTGTATCTGGTCCTTTGCAGAAAAATCATAAGGACCTCTGCTTTAAAAGTGTAAATGAGATATAGATTGAGAACTTTTTGGGATCTAAAGAAAAGCAGAGCAAAACAAATTCCAAGTTTTTAGTAGTTTTCTCATTTATGTTAACCTGAATACTTTAAGACTTTGCTACTCAAAGTGTGATCCACTGAACAGCAGTATTGACAAAATCTGTGAATTCAATAAAAATACAGAATCTGAAGCCCCATTCCCGACCCACAGAAATAGAACCTGCATCTTAAAATGCAATTTATATGCACATAACAGTTAGAAAAACTGTGTTTTAAAAGAGTGGCAATTGTTGAACCAGAGTTCAAGCCCAGGCTTAAGCCACCTGCCTGACTTTGATTCCTGTTGCTGTCACTGTGTGGCTGTAGATAAGCAACTTAAATTCTCTGTGCCTCAGCTCCCTCATCTGTAAAATGGGCTCATGTTATCATACATACCTCTTCGTATCATTGTGATGTTAAATGTTAGTATGTATAAAACACTTAGAATAATGCTCTTAGTATTTACTCCAGCATACAAATATGATCAATAAATCATCATTGTCATTATTATATCAGAAATAATGAAATATGTAATTTTTAGCTTTAAAATATCATTGAAAAGCTATGGGCTTAGATCAATTAGCAAATCATTGGCTAATTAGTAATAGTTCCTCAGAAGAAGTTAATAGATATAGGTCTAAATTAAAGTCCTTAATTTTTTTTTCAAAAAACCAACCAGCATGATTTTTTCAACTTTCTTATAGAAACTTCCCATATTAGCTAAAAGTTTATATCTGAGTTAAAATGGATGAACAATAAGATACCAAATTTTTCTTACTTAATTTTGACAAGAGAGAATGTTCCCAGAGTGTTTGTTTCCATCAGCCATAATCACTACTTTTCTGGAACATGTTCACATGTAATATCACCTTGGCTGTCAATGAAATGGTCCCTACCTGAATTAGAACCCCTGAGGAACGATCCCCAAAAAAGCTACTTGTCTTGGGAATTCCTAGAAGAACATGTGTTTAGTTTACTTATGGGTTAAAAGGTTATTTCATGGGCACCTGTAGATAGTTAAAAGGATAAGTAATTCAACCAGAAGCCATTTAAAATATAAACCCATTGACTGACTGGGGATTTGGATGAGTCTTTACATCTGGAAGGAAGGAAAAGAAATGTACTCATTTTGTGTGTGTGAAATAAATCAGCTTTTAAATCTGGGATCAGCGAGGAATTTGCTATATAGAAGAGAGTGCTAGCTAACACTATTTTCTTAGAACTGTCATTTTCAAATATATTATTTATTTGAATAATGTTCAGGTTATGTTCCTGAAAATGTGGGCTTTATTTAAAACCACAAGATCTAAGGTGTGATATCTCAAAGGAGCCATGTTTTTAAAGTGTGTTGTTTTGAATAGGGGAAAGAATAGATTTGGGGAGAGTGGGCATTTAAGGACACTAATACAGTTTTTAGAATCGCATTGTCCATTATGAAAGGAACTAGTCACATGTTACTGTTTCAATTTAAGTTAAAAAATTACAATTAAATTAAATTAAAATTTTGTTCCTTAGGCACACTGGTCACATTCAAGTGATCAATAGCCACTTATAGCTAGTCATTTAATTTGGGGACATTACAGAAATATTTCCATTATTTAAGAAAGTTCTATTGAGGGGCGCCAGGGTGGCTCAGTCTGTTAAGCTACTGCCTTTGGCTCAAGTCATGATCCCAGGGTCCTGGGATCGTGCCCCACGTCAGGGTCCTTGCTCAGTGGGAGCCTGCTTCTCCCTCTCCTTCTGCCTGTCACTCCCCCTGCTTGTGCTCTCTCTCGCTCTTGCTCTCTCTCTGCCAAATAAATAAATACAATCTTTAAAAAATTTTGAAAAAAAAGAAAGTTCTATTGAACGTGCTGCTACAGAATATAACAAAGAATATAAACATACAAACTTGGAATAATTTGGTTTGGAATAGGAAAGCTGTATTAGCTCTATCAGATTTTAAAAGAGCATCTATTCTATTTTATAGAAAACTAAATAGCAGGATGTTCTTTTAAACTATAAGTTCATTGCATCAGTATGAGATTTCAGGTTCTGTGGAATCTTGACAGTAGACTTCTTATTTTCCTTGAAACCAAAGGCTTCTTCAGACTTAGGCAGGGAATTTGGTGGGATTTCTGGTTTGACAATGAAACTTGTAATAGAAATACTGCAGACATCATTATTATATTATTACATGTTCATATTATTCAGCAACCTTGAGGTAAGTGGTAGTGCAATGTTTTGGACTATAGTAATTCTATAGTTTGATTTAGATATTTGAAGGGAACTCAACCCAGCTAACCTAGAATGATATCATTAGGGAAATAGGTATTGAAATCCAGTTTTATTTTTAAAAACATTCATTTAGCAATCAAAATAGAATAAAAGTATGATATAAGGGTAAGGAGTATATCAGGTTACATCTGGATGCTATTTTGAAACAAACATGTTTTATTTGGATCTTCTGGGAAATGACCAGCATCAGGCAGGTGTGAAACAATGAGAAGCTCTGGTCCTCCTCTTTGTCTTGCTCTACTCCATCTTTTTCCAGATTTCTAGAATTCATGGTCCATCTGGGACATATTGAGAAACACTAGGATCAGGGCATCAGGAAACCATGTCTGATATCTAGCTGTTTTTCTTTTAAAACATGAACATTATATGTATATTGGATGTCACATAGCACCTAAGAATTCTTGTTTTCAATAAAAAGATGTCATCAATAAATGTCACTTTATTATGCACAGAATGTTCAAATTCTTCCATCATTTGGTGTGTTATGACAATACATTAGACATATTAACTAATATCTTTATGGCTTCCCCAACCACGCTGCAGAATGCATAATTTCTACTCCAGTGTAATGGTGATTTCATATGTAGCACTTTATGGTTTACAGAATCCTTACAAAAGACATTTTTCTTTATCAAAAAAAAGGGGGGGGATGGGTAAGAAACCTTGCAGTCTTCATTAAAAAAATATTCTTTAAAGTAAAAGCACCTAAAAGTTGCTCAATGAAACTTCTCTATCCACTAAGAATAGCCAGAAAATATTGTGGCAAAGAAACATATTGTGTGATATTTATACTTTTGGCTAGAAATTGTATTTTATATTCAATAGTTCAAAATGAATGTATATTAAGAATATGAAAACCCTTCAAAGACTTTCTTTGTTACCAGAATTATTATGGTTTGCTTTTTAAAAATATATGATGAATTAAGCTTTATCACGCTTAATTTCATTCTGTTGACTTTTTTTTAACATCAGCTGTTGATATTTACTGATAAGACTCATTCTATTTAGTCCAAAAAAACAAATAAACAGAACTACGATATCAGGGTTCAACATATCCAGGATCACATTGATTTGGGAATTTGCAATAACTGTCTAAAATAGCCCTAATTAGGCCAACAGAGAATGCACATGCAAAATTCCATTTATAACATATCATGTGTTTACAAGGTCCAATAAAGGCAAGTTGTGGTTTCACCAACTTTATATACATGTTTGTATACTCTTCGTGGAATCTGCTGCACCAAAAAACGCTCCCTGCCAAATATTCTGAGAATCTGTGCCAGTTTAAAAGGATAATAAAGTGACAGACTGACTCCTATGGGTCGGTGTATACTGTAACTTTAACATTAATCACTGTCTTCCAGAATAATAGAGAACAAGAAGAGGAGGATAAATGGTAATCTTCTGTCATTTCTTATTAAAAATAGCAGAAACTTCTTCAGGATTATAATAAAATTCTAGAAGGAGGCAAAGTCCTGCAAGTCCTTTCACTTCTGAAAATATAAGAGCTCCACCTTGAGGCAAAATTATTTTATTATACTTCAGGAGGTTCAATTTGAAACAGAAGGCTATATTTGTGATGACTAGTGACCAATGGAAAAATAAACAAATAAAAGAATTCTAAAATTACATGGCTGAATTGGAAGCTTACTTTATGTTCCCACTTTTGGTCAAAAACAATAGACATTAATTCCCAAAGGAAGACAAATTACTGTAATCTTAATGGCCCTTTTCAGACTGGAATTTCACTTGGCCAAATCTATGTTGATGAAATTGTTTTTGAGGTTGTTCAGAAGGCAAACTAAAATTTTGAAAATATTTTTACTCCTCTGGTTTCTCCTGGCAAATGAATTTTTAATACTAGGTAGCCAAGAAAATGCCTAAGTGGAACTTTCTCTAGAACCTACCATTTGTATGTTACTGTTGGAAAAATTTTGCTGCTTGAATGAGAAAGATGATGAAAGTCCCAGATAAAATTCCATATTTTACTCACTTTATGCAATTTAGCCTTACGGTAAGTTTTTTTTTTTTTTTTTTTTTTTTCAGTTTTTCATTTTGATCCATCTATCAAGGGTCAGGACTGAAGCTGGGGAAATTGCAATCTACCCTAAGCAAAGAATAGAATAATTGTCATTATCTCCCCCATGCTTTTCTCCTGGTTACAAATATACTGGGCAGCATTGCCAGTGTGATTTTAATGAGATATTTTTCTATATTTTCTTGATTCTTTTATAACTTCATATAATTTATTTATCTAATCGGAATAGTTAGCATTTTTGTGTATGTGCACATGAATGATAATGTAAGCTAATTTTCTAGGTTAATAGCCAATTGGCCCCTCACTACTTATTTTTAAGTGATTGTTACAGATATATGGGAGTTACTTATCATTTATGTCGACCTTATATTACTTAACCCTCTTATTAATTGGAAGAGTTTTTCAGCAGATTCTCCTAGCTTTTTGAGGTAGACATTCATGTCATCTACAATAACACTATCTCTCTTTAATCAATGTTGGTAATTGCTTTTTCCTAGAAAATCAAGGATTTATTATAGATTATACTTAATCTCATATATCTTTCCGTTTTTTTATTTATCTCTTATGTACCAATAATTAGGATTTACTCTATTTTTGAGTCTCAGGTTAGTTGCACAAGGAGCTACCACAGATCCGTTGCATGGGATTAGCATTCACTGGTAGAGCTGGGACGGCCACGGCCCTTGGACGAATTAGTGGAGGGCCATTTAGCCTCAGTTTGCTGCTCACCAAGAGCGGCATCTGGTCACAGTCCAAGAGATTTGAAAGGGAAAAAAGGAAAGAGGATGGAGGCTAGCACCAGAACTCACTTTCTTACTCTCCAGTTACAGTCCAAGGGAAGCAGCTGGGTGCTGAGGAGGCGAAGCTCATTAGAAACACACTCCCTTATAAATGCACCTGCTCTCCAGCTGTTACATCCTATTAAAATGCCCTTATTCTCACAGTTCATCCTTTTTTTTTTTTTAAGATTTTATTTATTTATTTGACAGGGAGACAGAGAGCGAGAGCAGGAACACAAGCAGGGGGAGTGGGAGAGGGAGAAGCAGGCTTCCCGCCGAGCAAAGAGCCCGATGTAGGGCTCGATCCCAGGACCCTGGGATCATGACCTGAGCCGAAGGCAGACACTTAACGACTGAGCCACCCAGGGGCCCCCTCACAGTCTATCCTTAACACCTTCTCCTCACAGCCTTAGATGCTCTTTCAGAACTTGGGTGGATGAGGAATCTACTATATAAAGAGAAAAAGTGAAAACATTTTTGAGGAATATTCTCAAAATTAAGGGAAGAGGAAATATTTAAATAATCATCAAAGATGTACTATAATAATTAATAGAACACATTTCTTTGGGATTGAAATCCATACTCTTATACCATATTAAAACATGAGAATTCTATGGGAATACAAAATGCACTTAAACATATGGTACATTTAGTAGGACTAAATATGTACTTGAAAAAAATTTTTAGAAGCCCTTTCTAAATTTTTAGAGACCACCTTATAATGATGGCACTACTTGGAAACTGGGAAGAAGAACCATGCTTTGGGGTGTTGGAAGCAACGGACAAACCTACAATTCTTGGTTTCTTTAGACATAAAGAATGTGAAGTAGCCAATAAATACTAGCTATTTTTAGAGATTAAAAACTAATGCAGCTCCAGGGAAGAAACCCATGAGTCTCAGGTTTTCTAGATGCAAAAAGAAGATAATAAGTATACCGCCAGGTGACAAAAACTACAAAGTGATTAAAGACCCAGGGTTGAAAGATGCTGTTAAGGAAAGCATGTGTCAAGCCTCGAAGCCTAACAAGGAGCCCGTGAGAATTCTTGACGGAAATGTGTACACTTCAGCTTTCTGCTTGATGCCAAATTAATATGTTTTATAAGACCTGAAAGAAATTTGCCTCTAAGCAAAAATTCCTGAAAGGAATTTTTTGTTTTCATATGTTAGCTTCAAAATAAACAGCTCTCCAAGACCCTTCCCTGAAATGCAGTAACTTGGGTGGTATTTTTATATAAAAGAAGAAAAAAATATAAGTTTCTGCACTTTCTATATGGAGCTAGGGCCACATAAGAAGTTTAAACTACATTTTTGATCTTCAGTGAATAGGTATCACTTAAAGGGAACTGAAGGATGAGGGAGCAGTGTGGGAATGTATCAGAGAAATCACAGTGCTTTAGACGGTAGAATTCATAGAATCAACAGGGATGAAGAACAGACAGGGATCAAAAGGCTCCAGGAAAGAGACATCATCAAGGACAATGAGAAAATGAAGGCCAGCAACTCTTTCTGGCCCCATGACCAAACTCAAGATGTTGCTACCAATATTCCCCTCCATATGAGGCTGCTCATGGCTATTCCATTCCGGGATTCCCCTTCAGGAACCCAGAAGGCCCTTGCTTCAAACTGTATCAATTACCTTATGTATTAATTAGAGTTCAATTTTTTTTTTTTTTTTTTTAATTTCCTGATGCTTGACATCTTGGGGACTTGCGGACCCCGGAAGGACTGCCTCTTCCAAGGTTAGCTAATTTCCAGAGATGGCAAACTTTTCCCAGGAAGCTTGCGCACCTGTGCAAACCAACCAATCCAGAGCTCATACCTCCAAACTACCTCCTTTATCAAGTGCTTACAATCCGGGGTCACTATCCCCTACCTTAATCACCCCAGGGCCAGGTACCAAACAATTAGGCACAGCCTTATGCCCCAGAGCCTGCTGAAATTATTCAAACTAGCTAATCCTAAACCTATTTAGAATCACAATAAATGTTTTGCCCACATTACACACACACACACACACACACACACACACGTATCTTCTTTTACTGAGGATCTATGTTTTTATGACCCATTTTGCTGACATAGTCATACTTTCTTTTTTTTAAGATTTTATTTATTTATTTGACAGAGAGAGAGAGCACAAGCAGGGGGAGCAGCAGAGGGAGAGGGAGAAGCAGGCTCCCCGCTGAGCAAGGAGCCCAATGCGGGACTCCATCCCAGGACCCTGGGATCATGACCTGAGCCGAAGGCAGATGCTTAACTGACTGAGCCATCCAGGCATCACACATTTTCTGATTTACAGAAGTATCACCTCTGCTATTTTAAAAGAATTCCTAAGTCCTCTAGGCAGAGTTGTAACTTTCTCTTTTGAACCCTGCAATATGATATTAATGCCTTAGTGATAGCATTTATAATGTTGTATTATAATTGTTTATTTCTCAGATACTTTTTGCTATAAGGAACACTGCGTTATTTATTATTTAATTTTGGTGCACCTAATATCTAGAACGTCTCCTTATTATTCATAGTGCCCAATAAATACTTACTGTGTGAAGTAAGTTTTTGGCCAACAAAACCTTTCTTGATAACCTTTGCTGAAAATGACATCTTCTTTTCCAAATTCCTTATCTATATTATTCCTTTGCCAATTGCCTACCACAGTGGAATGTGTCTGATGTGTATATTCTACCTCCTAAACTAGACTCTCAATTGCTGAGGTTAAAACACCAAACTTTGTGCTTTTTTGCACACCCAGTATTGAGCCCAGTGCTTGCACATGCTAACAGCTGATTAATGATTTGTTAGCTTAACTTAGATATAACTAGTAATTCAATGTTATTCAAATTCTTTTTAGAATAGAACAAGAAATAAGCAAGTAAACAATCTACATGAATGCCTTGAAGTATAAATCATTGATTGCACATGTAGGAACCTATTATATTTCTCAGTCTCTTAAGAAATCTCTCAATTTCTTGGCTCTTTAAGTGTCAGCTGGGCTCCCCGAATATTAACTAAGCCCACATCAAAACTTAAAAAGTAACAGAATTATCTATGACAAAAAAATGTGCAAATCAGCATAAAAATAAATAAATCATACTGTTTTGTTTAGGAATACTTTGTCTACAAGGATCTTAAAGGCCCTAAAACTTGTGCAAGAAATAAAAAAGGATCTTCTTGGAGAATTTACCAGTATCTCATGGAACCCAAGGACGAAAGCTACAGATGGACTGAAAGAAAGACACTGACCATTATCAGAAACTAAAGGAATGTGCTATCTCTGTCTCTGTTTCTTTATCTCTGTCTCTGTCTCTCTCTGGCCTCCTGGATTTTTTTCTTTATCTATTTTTTTCTTCTGTTCCTTTCCCCTGAGAGCCTCTCCCTATTTTTCATCAGTGTACCTGGCTCTAAAACACCCCTCTGGTCCAGCAAGATGCATGACCTTTCAGTTCACAGTGCACATCCACACTGCTGGTGTGTCTCCACATTAGTTTCCGGGAAGAAGCCTGGGTCAGGTATGTTGATAAGGCCCTCGGGTTGGAGTCAAGGGTAGGATCCAGGGTATCTACAGGATTCCCTTCTGGAAGGAGGACAGAACTTAGTGTCAAGACTCCAAACCCTGGACTCATCTTCGATATCTTCTGTGTCCTTTCTACTCCTGATACTGATTGTTCTAAATAACTGTACACTAGTTTCCTTAAAAATAATATTAGATTTATCTTAATAAAAAGGGATAATCTGCAAGCCCTGGCTTCTGACTAGAATTCAGATTTCAGAAGAAGCATGCCCGTTGGAGGCTTCATTTACAGAATGACTTTCTTATATCCTGACTCTTGCTTTTTACTCCACAGAAGCATTGTTGCCTATCACTTTGGCAAATGGCGTAGGCTTTTGTTTTTCTGCTTTGGAATCATCACAAATCCTCTTTATAAAAGAAATAGTTCTCTCGCATAATTGAAAATACACTTACCAGAAATGCAACGCTTTTGGAGACATAGTGTCAGTGGTTCTTACCAGGTTTGGAGTCTAATGTGAGGCTCTGAAGCTCAAAATTGGTTCTATTCTCATAAAAGAAGAGATTTGACGAGTGATTAGAGGGTATCCATAATACACAAATATATTGGAAAATGAGTAACTGGTTCTCATTTGACAAGAACTTCCAAATAGTATTAAAAGGAAATAAATCCCACAACACACCTGGTAGAAAGGCCAGAATCCAAAAGAGTGACAACACCAAATGAGGCCGAGGATGTGGAGGGACAGGAGTATTATTCAGCACTAAAAAGAAATGAGCTGTTTAGCCATCAAAAAACACGGAGGAACCGCGAATGCATATTACTGAGTGAAGGAAACCAATCTGGAAAGACTGCACACTGCACGATTCCAACTATCATTGTGGAAAAGGCGAAACTATGCGGACAATAAAAAGATCAGTGGTTGCCGGGGTGGCTTGGGCTGAGATAAATGAAAAGGCAGAGCAGAGGGTATTTTTAGGGCAGTGAAATTACTCCGTATGGTATTATAATGATGGACATATGTCATTATACACTTGTCCAAAGCCATAGAATATCTACCAGTAAACTCTACGTAAACCATGGACTTTGGGTGATTATGATGTGTCTATATGGGGTCGTTCTTGGTAAACGACAACAAAAATTACCATTCTCATGAGTGATGTTGATAATGAGGGAGGCTATGCGTGAGTGGGGGCAAGGGATATACGGAAAATCTCTGTACCTACCTCGCAATTGTTGTAAACCCAAAATTGCTCTAAAATAATAGTTTCAAAAATGGAAGTAAGCCATAATTGTTGAAAGTGATTAAATTTGTCAATGACCTAAATTATTTCCTTAATTCAAATCAGGAAGAAAGAAACACAATCTACCCATCAGAATGATCAACTTCTGTTGAAAATGGGGGGAGGGCTTAAATGGATAATTTGTTTCAAATTTTTCGATTTCCATTTATTTTAGTTTCATTGTGTAACAGAGATGTCCCTTATCAAAAGATATCTTTAACCAAAAAAATAAATAAGTTTGACCCTTAATTTTGGTGTCTACAATTGGAAAACCAAGTGATACAAACCACTGTGTTGCAATGTATTCACCTTTCCTTCATATGTAACAAGCATAGAGTACAGAGGACTGAGTCAATAGTCACTCAGAAACTTTCCTTTAATCAACACTTCTAAGGTATCTTGTTTTTCACTATGAATAAATATATTAATAAAACTAAAACATTGTGAAGTTTAAAAGTAAAAACACCAAGATTGTTTGTTACCTGTCTTCTAGTTATTAAAAGACTGAAATGATACATTTAAATATAATTTTAAATTAAAAGACAAGGCTTCATGTTTATATCGGTAAGAGATATCAATATGACTTGTGGTATAATCCATTTTATGGTTTATTAGGATATATTAATGAAAACTTTTTAAATTCCATACAGCTGAATTGTCTCACATAAAATTACGAGCTTAACAGATGGTTTTTTTTGGCACATTTAGACCGTTTCTCTCAACATTCTCCTCTGCTGATGAGTTGCTGTTTCTATTACAAGGAATGCTTTAAACATAATTGTAGTGCAGCTGTGGTCATAAATGGTTTTGATGGTGTTTAAGCGCCACAATACTTTAAGTGGCTTCTCAAGCCTCAGTCAAGATGGTTTTAAGTGATTAAGTCAGTGTTTTGTAGATAATGATTTGTGTCTTAGAGATAATATTCAGTGGTCACCATACTGTAACTTTAAAAGATGTAAAATTTTGTATCATTGCATAATTTTGTTTTACTACTAAAAACAAACTACTGAGATATGAGATTTCTTGAATTCAAAAGAGTACTGAAGTACTTTCTTAGCTGGAATCAGAATGCATTATAACTTATTAATTACATCTAAATGTTCCAAACGTAGACCACCATATCTTTATTTTCGTACTCCAAGGATATCTGCCTATAGGACCCAGGCACCCAGAATTACTCCCACATTTACTCCCCTTGGAGCAACACACAACAATATCTGAGGAGCATTCTTTGTCTTATTCCTTATCTTTTTTTAATTAAAGACTTTACTTTGTAGAGAATCAAAATGGTGCATTCTTTACAATTGATGAACCCACACCCACATGTAATAATCATGCCAAGTCCATAGATTATCTTAGGGTATACTTGGTGTGTTGTACATTCTATGGGTTTGGTTAAATGTGTAATGACATGTATCATCATTATAATATCAAACAGAGTATTTTCACAGCCTTACAAGTAGTCTGTGCTCTGCATACTCATCTCCCCCAACACCATCCCTGGCAACCCCTGATCTTTTTACTGGCTGCATAGCTTTGCCTCTTCCACAATGATAGTCGGAATCATGCAGTATGTAGCTTTTCCAGATTGGCTTCTTTCGCTCAGTAATATGTATTCAAGGTTCCTCCATGTTTTTTCATGGCTAGACAATTCATTTCCTTTTAGTTCTGAATAATATTCCCTTGTCTGAATGTACCACTTTATTTATCCATTCACCTACTGAAAGCCATCTTAGTGGCTTCCAGTTTTGGCAGTTATGAATAAAGCTGCAATAAATCCGCGTGTGGCTTTTGGGGTGGACACAAGTTTTCAAATTCTATGGTTAAATACCAAGGAGTGTGATTTCTGGATCGTGGGATAAGAGAACATTTAGTTTTATAAGAAACCACCAAACTGTCTTCCAAAGTGGCTATATCACTTTGCTTTCCCACCAGGAATGATGAGAATTTCTATTGATCCACATCCTTGTCAGCATTTGCTGTTGTCAGTGTTTGTAGTGCTATTCGCATTTTCCTGATGACATAGGAGGTGGACCATCTCTTTATATGCTTGTTTGCCATTTGTATATCTTTGGTAAGGTGTCTGTTAAGGTCTTTGGCCCATTTTCTATATGGGTTGTTTCAATTCTTATTGATGAGTTTGAATAGTTTTTTGTATATTTTGGATAACAGTCATTGACCAGATGTTTCCTTTACACATATTTTTTTTCAGTCTATAACTTGTCTTCTCATTCTCTTGACAATGTGTTTGGCAAAGCATAAGTTTATAACACTTTAATGACATCCAGCTTATCCATTATTTCTTTCAGAGATTGTGTCTGTGTTGTAGTTACAAAGTCATTGCCATATTCAAGGTCATCTATGTAGATTGTTTGATCACAAATGCAGCCATAATAGTGATACAGTTAGTAACATAAATACAAATCACTTAGTCTTTACACATGCTTATCAGCGAGTTTCCAATCATAAGCCACTTAAATAGTAAAGCTGTTGCATCAATAAGCTTCATCAGCTTACTGTCCTCACATTTTGCTGCAGACTTTAATATGGGAAGACATAGAGTTTTCTTACAGTGTACTTCATAATCACTTTCCAAAGAGAAAGACAAATAGAGAAAAAGCAATTAACAAAGAACACTGTTGTTCTCTGTGGTCATTTTGAGACCACAATTTAAACCAAACCAAACCAAAATATAAAGCAGTCTTCAAGCCAACAGAAAAGCCTGCTGGACCTTTCTCTTTAATTTTCAGTTCTCTGATGCCTATGTCAAAAAAAAAAAAAAAAAAAAAAGCATGAAAATTATCCCTTGGATAAGCCCAATTACCCTTATAAATGAACCTAAAAGAAGGCAGAAATTGTTAGTATTTTTAACAACTGGAGCTTTGAGACTTTATTTTCTCACTTACTCCCCCCAAAAGAGATAAAGTTCATTATCAATAAAAGAGGGAAAGGTACAGTGGTTGGAATATATATTGATTGGCTTTAATAAAATAACCTTAAAACAAATTTCAGTGTCTCTTTCTCTAGGTTTCATTTTTAATGTATCTCAAACTTATATTTAATTTTCATTCTTTAGCTAGTATATAAAATATGGAAACCTGTTTGAGAGTGGTCTGGTATGTTGGCAAGAGGTCAGAATTGGAACAGAAAGGCCTGGTTGAATCCTGAGCCTCATTTCCTGGTGTCCCGGTCCTGGGATCTTACCCAGCTTCTGACTGCCCACATTCCTCCATGTTCACCAGGGTGCAATCCCACAGATGTGGCAGAGGCCTTGCGCTAATTAAATGAGCTCATACATGTGAAGCACCTCACACAGTTCCTAGCACATTTGATAAATATTAATTTTTGTTTTTTGTTTCTTGGGTCCTAAGTGGAAGGTTTCTTTGAAGTTGACTCATATGGACGAAATATAGATTATTAATTCAGAAATCTAAATGTGTCAACATTAAAATAACAAGGACCTATAAACGGCTAATGATGAAGAGTTTGAGAACATTTTTTATAAGTCAGTCTGTGAAAGGATCTTTCTTTCAGTTAATAAAGTGCATATTCATAGGCCCAAACTTTACAGTTGAAGGTTCTAGTGTCTTAGAAAATGCAGCAAATAATAGCCAAACTTCACTCACTTGGAAGCTACACTTACTGGCCTCATTAGCTAACCTTGCTCAAAAGTGATCACAGAATCACATTCTAACAGCAGGCCCTCAGCTTTCATCAAAGATCACAATTATGAAACTGCCATAATGAAAACACAACAACAACAACAACAACAACAAAAACCAAAAATTAATATTTATCCACTTCTGTCAAAGAGAGTGCCCATTATGCTCATCCCATATTCCTTGGTTAAGGACTCACATGCAAATTCCCTCACATTTTGGTACCTAGAAAATTAATCTCTTTTAAAACACTCCTTTTATCAGGTAATTACTATTATGTAATCTGTGTTTCTGTTATTACTCTTGGCTGCCAGTAAATTTAGACTTCATTTTAGTAAGTTCTAGAAAACACATGCTGGCATAAGCCTAAGTCACTGATGCATTTCGCTTTCTCTTTATTAGACACTTTTAAAAAAGTAAATATTCTCTTTAACATTATAGATAATCATTTGAAATTTGCCTTTTCTAAGCATAAATATTAGAAAGATACTGGAAGTTGGTTATTCAGCCAAAATCTAGACCGAATTTGAAGCCACTTACCTGGGTCATTCCTAGGAAGGCATGACTCAGGTTGTCATACAGACTACTCTAATCTCATGTCAATATGTTGATAGTCGGTAAAATCTGATCATTATTTTGTGGCCCAGGGCAAGTAATATCATCTTTTTATAACTTGGTCTGTCAAGTTTTTATCAGCACGTACTTATACAGGGAAGAGCCATGAAGTTTTGGTCAAAATGAGTCACTTTATACTTCCCCAAACAGGATCCCAGAATAGAGAAAAAAATGGACTTTTAAATTATAAGATATATTTCCCCAAGTGTTGCAGGATTTTTTTCTCCATCGATGCCCACGGCTCTTGGTCACACCACTTTGAAGGATGAAGAGGGAGACCAGACAGAGTGGTGGGCAGCAGAGCAAGATTTATTGAGTGAGAGCAAAGTGACAGTACAAAGCTCCCAAGGAGGGAGGGGACCCGAAGGAGTTGCCACCGGAGTTTCTAAATCTAGGGGTTTTTATGCCCTTGTTGGCGGGCTGTTTTAATCTGATAAACCCTCCCGTGCCGGTCATCCAATCAGATTTTTGTCACTTATCATATGCGAAAGGGTGAGAACTCCTTCGAGGATGGTGTAAAATCCTTTTAAGGGTAGTTTCTTCTTAGGCCCGGGGCGGGGGGGGGCGGGGCTTGTCCCTGCCTGCCTGCCTTCCAATTATCCTTCATCACAAGCATAATGCAAGGATGATTTTACATAAATCAAAACACAATTTTTAAAAGATTTCTAACCATAAGATCCATGTGTAGTCAAGGAGGCTTCAGATAAAATGTGTTACTATCTACTTCTCTGCCCAGAATTTGTATAAAAAGAGAAAGAGTGTTTTAATAGCCAAAAGCCAAATAGGAAAGCTAAGAGAAAGATAAAATTTTCGGACCCAAAAATCTGTGGGAAGGTTTGCAAATGCAGCTAAGATGGAACAGAGTGATTCAGGAGGAAGTAAGGGTAAAACGCAGTGGACAATGGCTCAGAGCGGCAGACCTCAGCATGTACCAGTAGAAAATGGATTTCTTCAAAGCGGAGAGCTTGTCCTACAAAACGCAGTCATATGTGTTCTTTGCAATAATGAAGGAAGGAACTACTGGGCCAGCAGGATCGGAAGATGTCTTCTAGGCACAGCTTTTATTCAAGAGGGCACAAGAGGCAGGGCAGCCTGAAGAATTACCAGGAAAGTCACTTTTTTTTAAATTTTATTTTATTTTATTATGTTATGTTATTCACCATACAGTCCATCATTAGTTTTGGATGTAGTGTTCCATGATTCATTGTTTGCGTATAACACCCAGTGCTCCATTCAGTACATGCCCTCTTTAATACCCATCACCAGGCTAACCCATCCCCCCACCCCCTCCCCTCTAGAACCCTCAGTTTGCTTCTGGGAGTCAGGAGAGTCACTTCCGTAGGCAGCCATCTGATTCTGACAGAGCACAATGGAGGCCTTTACAAGATCATGCCTGGATGGCTACACTGGCCCCTGACTCTCTCACTGGGATCTTGTTCCATGAAACGCAACCTATTCAAGGGTAGATTTAAAAACATCATCTGACACAACATCCAAAATACATACCAAAAGGGGAAAAAATTGGAAACGAGAAAAAAAAAGAGAAATTAATGAAAATTTACTAAAAAAAAAAAATTGCCATGAAGCAGTTAAAAACCTATGTCCATATAGTTTGGCATGCATTAAAACATCTTAATAGTTTGATCGCGTTCATTGAAGAAGATCATTGATCAGAAACACAAGAACTCCATAAAGGGGTGTCAAAAACACAGGAGAAATTGAAGCGTGAGCTAGCAGTCTCAGGAAAAAATAAGAAGAAAAAGAAGCATAACAAAAATAAAGTTGATATTTTAAGAACACAAAAGATAATAGATTTTTTTTGAAAACACAGTAAAGGACATTGAGTCTAGAAATTAAAATAATAAAGTGAAATGAGAAAAAAATATTTAGAAAGAAAATGATATATGTAAAAGATAGACAAAAGAAATCCAACATAAATATAATTTAAGCCCCCAAGCAAGCATGGCAATAGAATAAAACAAATAGTTAAAGACTAAGAAATACAATATCATTTATAAAAATAGGGTGGTAATAGAAGAAGAAAAAAAAAATGAAAAGGAAATATGCTATTTTAACATTGTGCATAGTAGGGAAATAATAGAGATTATCCCTAAAAACCCAACGTCTAAAAGAAAGGTATAATTACTAAGAACAAGAATAAAAAAATCAAAATCTTTCAAAACAGAAGAAAACATTTATGAACACACTAATACAGAGCAAAGAAATAGACCACAAAGCAAAATTCTTTCAATAGCTGTACAAAGAGAAAACATAACATAAAAGATCAAATATGATTCATATTAATAACTCTAAATAGCTTAACTGTCCCGTTAAGATTAAAAAAAAGATTTTTAAGACTGTTAACAAAACAAAATTTAGATCTATTTTGTTCACAAGAATCTTATGAGAACTGGCCATATATTGAGCCGTAAAGAAAATCTAAATAAATTTAATAAGAAGTAAAAAATAGCACAAAAATACTTCGTAATCAGAATTCAATAAAACAAAAAAACCTTTAACAGAATAAAATAAAATGCTTCTTCCAACATAAAACTTAAGAATATCTTTTCTACACAAATCTTGGTTCGAAGAGGAAATAGGAAACAAAATTTCTGAATGCAACAATAATGAAAATACCAAAACCTACAAGATACAACTAAAAGAGTACTTTCATTGAAAAATTCATGGTTTCATATACTTATATTAATAAAAAATAACAAATTATTTAATCTGATTCAAAAAGTTAGTACAAGATGAGCAAAATAAACTAAAGAAAAAGAAGGGAAGGGATTAATGACATTATAAATATAACTAGAATACATCATAAAATTAGAAAATGTGTATGAGAACAGAAAAATTGGAATTAATAAATAAACAATAATAAAAAAATCAATAAATAGTAAGACTCTTAGATAATCTCATCATTAAAAATGAAAGCTGCACAAGTAGATGAAATAAGATACGATGAGTGAAATACATACATAAAATCTAACAAAATTAATTAAAAGAATGACCCAAGATCATTATCTCTTTCTCCACACAAATAGTGCAAATAGAAATGAATCATGTGAATTATTGAAACAAGCGGTATTTTCACCATTGTAATAATTATTGGATTAAAATTAGGTCTTCAAAGTCTTGAAAACATTTGTCATTTTTATGGTTTTATGTACACAAAATGTCATGTGTGATTCTTTGCACACCAACATTCTTAAGCACAGCTCTAAGAGACCCTCCCTTAATGTTTTTGGCACAAAACTCTTGTCAATTATACAGAAAATAACTTGGGGGAAATAAACGGATACATTTAAAAAATATATTGTAATTTAATTTACACAGAAGCAGACATGAGATTGTTATTCATAAAAGTAAATCAATATAAAAATTGAACTGATTTAAACTTTTTATGAATGACTTTGTTCTTCATACACTGTTTAATATCCACAGTTTTGCATATTGATATCACTCCATTTCTAAGAGAAGGGCATTAAAATAATGAGAAGGCATGGTGATCAGTTTTGGAGGTAAGCTGAGAACTCAAATAAGCATTCAAAGCCAGATTCCTTACAGTGGGTGCTCAGGGCCTGTGTGAGTCTCCCAACCTCCTTCCCCCCACCGCATCCACCCACCCACCTACCTGGGGAACAGGGTCTTCTATCACTCTCTTACTGTTCACTCCGCTATAGGCTTACTGGTCTCAGTCTTCTCCCTATCATTGCAGGCGCTCTTCTGCCACGAGGCCTTTATACTTGCTGTTTTTGCTACCTAAAATTCATAGATGATATTTTACCACCTTCAGGTTTGGGTTGAAATCTCATTTTTCTCATGAGACATCACTGATAACCATATTTAAAAGTTGAACGCCAGGCTGCTTGGGTGGCTCAGTCATTAAGCGTCTGCCTTCTGCTCAGGTCATGATCCCAGGACCCTGGGATCAGCCCCGCACAGGGCTCCCTGCTCAGTGGGAAACCTGCTTCTCCCTTTCCCACTCCCCCTGCTTGTGTTCCCTCTCTTGCTGTCTCTCTCTGTGTAAAACAAATAAATAATATCTTTTAAAAAATTAAAAAAATAAAATAAAAGTTTAACGCCCTCCCCCCCCACCCTGCCCATCGTCCACACCCACCCAGGAGCTTCCTATCCAACTTCCCTGCCACCCCCACCAATACATAGCATCACCTGATATGCTGATTTCATTCATGTATTTGTTTAATCCCTTATAAATGCTTAGATTTTACCTTTTCCATGTCCTGATTTATTCCCAGAACTTTTAATGGCATGTAGTGGACATTCAATGAAGATCTGTTGAACAGATGAATTAAACAATAGACAAACTGATGAATGTTCTTACTGGAGCATCTTCATGAAAGTTTTATTTTCTGGTTGCTATATTCTCAATGCTATAACCTCAACGATTTTGAAAATATACTCATATTTTACAAGAAAATGTCTGCATTAATATCTTTATCTTTTTAAATGTATTAATCACATTAAATTTCTACGGAGTTATAAGAGCCAATAATTAAAATAATACTGACTTCAAGGTGAATCACCCAATATTTATGAAGTACCTTTTCTGTGGTCTGCCCTTCCCAAGTCTCTGGAAAAAAATAGTGGGTACCAGACCTCAAAGAGTTCATAGTCTGGCTGTAAGACTCTGTCCTTCCACACATACTTTCTGAGAGCTAGCTTTCTCAAAAATGAAACACCTCTTTAATCTGTGTAGCTTCATTTAAAGAAGTTATATTAAGAAAGGAATATATGCTATATTTAAGGAATCCCTATTAAAAATATATCTTTTTAGTAGCTTAGAACACTCACGTAATGATACTTTAATTGAATGGATACCTAAATTTTAAAATATATTAAGTGAAACACAGGAAATATGACTAATGTTTATACATGCTAAATGGGAACATTAATATAAATCTAAATCTGCATATTCTTACAGCAATTTCAGTGGCCTTTAATCATCAAGAAAATCTCCTCTACTGATGGAAAACCTGCATAATGTATTTGTTCAAAATATAATTGATCCCTTACGTGCCATATTCATAATAAAAATTATAATACCCCAAATATAGCCTATGAATTCTTTGGAAACAAAACCCTTCTTGTTCTATTGTTAAATACGAAACATCCTCTAAATTTCAAAATTCCTTCAAATAATCAAGGTATCAAATACATGCTTGAAATTTACTATATTTGGGAGGAGATTCTCAAATCTATTGGAACCATCAGCCAAAATACGAGGAATGAATCTTTTTTCCTGGATACTTTTCTCCCTTCCAAAAAGTAACAATGCATATATACAAATAAAGCCTTCAAAATATAATTTCACTTATTTCTTTTTTTTTAATTTATTTATTTTTCCATCCAATCTTTTTATTTAAATAATTTTCAATACTGGAAATATTGCAAGAATTTATAATGAATATCCATATTATTCACCCAAAATTACTTTTTAACATTTGTTAAATTCTGTGCATGTATGCATGAGTTTGTGTGTATCCATCTAGCTATAAATTGAAGTTTTTTGAATCCTTTGAAGACATAATGACACATGATACTTTACACCTAAATATTTGGCAGGACATTTTCCTTAATAAAATACAATATAAATATCACACTCAGGAAATTTAACATAAATATGACAATATTATCTAATATACTAGTTTCCCTATTCAAATGTCTCTAATTATCCAAATAATGACTTTTATTACTGCTTCTTCTTTCAAATAAGAATCCATTCAAAGAATATCCATTGATTACATTTAGATACCAGGTCTTTTTAATCTCTTTTATTTTAGAACAGTGTCCACCTTTTCGTGGTTTTCATAATACTGATATTTTTGAAGAGTATAGGGCAGCAGTTTTGCAGAATTCTCACACGTTGAGTACTTTGGATTGTATACTTAAGAGAATCAAGTTAAACATATTGTCAGGATTATTACACAAGTGACGCCAGGCATGTTTAGATCAACACAGTTGAAAACAGAGGTTGTCTGAGCATCTACTTTGTGAAAATCAAGTGCTATGAGAATTCTCTGTGATTCCGGTACCATTTTCACCTGCCTTCTGTAAACTCACAGCCTCTTAGGAGCCTTGTAGCAAGTGAAAAGCTAAGCAACCAAAAAAGGTCAAAGTTGCAGTAATAAGTGTGGCTATACCTTTCCACTTGAACAAAAATTATCTCCAAAAATAAGATCACGCCATAAGCCAAGTGATCTAATCATCATAGAATTGCACTTGTTGCTGCTACCACATTTTATTTAGTTATTTTTAAAGATTTTATTTATTTATTTGACAGAGAGATAGAGAGCACAAGTAGGCAGAGCAGCAGAGAGAGGGAGAAGCAGACTCCCCACCAAGCGGGGAGCCAGACACAGGGCTCGATCCCAGGACCCTGGGATCATGACCTGAGCTGAAGGCAGACACTTAACCGACTGAGCCACTCAGGTGCCCCTGGCTACCACATTTTAAAAGTATTTTGCGCTGCTATCCCAGACTGCATGCTTGGTAGTATGCCCAATATCAGGAAACAGAAAGTTTACTGCGTATCCGTGCTCATCTTCTCTCTAGTTCACTTGCCTTTGCTACTTATCTTATATGTTCATAAACATCTCAGAATGTCAGTTTGTCCCATGGGTTCAGAATTTGTTTCCATCCTCATCTTCCTCTCAGAGATCTCTGCTCTATTCCATCTTAGACAAGGAAAGGGCAAGGACTCCACAACAACAAAAATAACATGATCCAAAGACAGTATAGCCCATCATTCAACAATACTTACCAAGTACATATTACAGACCAGATCCTTCTTTAGCAAAATGAATACAAAAGTGAACAATAACTCCCTACTTTCTTGGAGTTCGTATTATAAGGGGTGGAAATGAGGCAATCGGTGAACAAATAAATAAATTAGCAAGTATTAGGAGTAACATCAGCAAGATGGAGAAAGAACAAGTCTCTGCCCTCATGACTCCAACAGAAACACTGATGAAGCAACAATATTTAGACTGAAGTCCTTTATGAGGACTCCGGATTCCAGTTTTCCACCTTAGAAAAGCACAAAACCATGAAATCTCTTAGAAATGAGTAAGGGGAGCAGTTTCACTTTATCCATGTCAGACCCTCCCGCAAACTGCCACAGATGGGTGCTCAGAGAGATCCATTCAGCCCACAATTTCTCCCTGGAAAGACACTGAGCGAAGCATCCACCCCGAAGCCTCGGCCTCTGGGGGCACTGCTCAAGAAGTCTACTTCCGACTAGCCTCACTCAGAGCACCGAGTCAGCTGGTAGAGTGAGAAAGCCTGGGGGCAACTAAAAATGAAGAAAAAGAGCAGGAGTTCTCAGCAGCATGCGTGTTGTTGGGAGAAGGTGCAAAGTCCCGAGGCTTGTTCTTCAAGAAGAAGTGAGAGAGGCAGCGCTGAGGCCCAGGCTCCCAGCATTCCACTGCTCCTCCTTGTAGAAAAGGGGAAGGTGGCTGGTGCGCTTGGGAAAGACCCCCCAAGCGGAAACTCCACCACCGGGAGGGAGGAAGGGAGCGGAATTTGCACATTCGCAGAAAACTTTTGGAAGGCTCCCAGAATTTCTAGCTGGGTTGATGGGAGATGGTTTTTTCTCTGCTGAAATCAGTCTGAAAAGACTGGAGGAGATGAGATGGCTGCTTCTTCAAATGTACTGACAGCATAAAACTAAAAGGAACATAAAAAGCATGGTAACATGATACTGACAAAGGAACAAAATAAATCTCTGGTAACTGGCTTTAAAGAAATGGATAATTATGAATTTTCTGATAATTAATTCAAAATAATCTTTTTCAAAGAAACTCAGTGAGTTAACAAGAGAACAGAGGCCACGAAACAGAGTCTGGAAGATGATACTTAAACAAAAGGAGAATATTAACAAATCTACAGAAACCATACCAAAAAAAGAGCCAAACAAATTCCTGAACTGAAAAATAGAATCACTGAAATGCAAAGCAAAGGAAACAATTACCAAAATGAAAAGGTGACCCATGGAATGGGAGAAAATATTTGTGAACTGTATATCTGATAGTGGGTTAATTCTCAAAATATATAAGGAACTCCTACAACTCAATAGCAAAAATACAAGTAGCCTGATTAAAAATGGACAAAGGACTTGAACAGACATTTCTTCAAAGAAGACATGCAAATGGCCACAGGTATATGAAAAGATCTTCAACACCATTATCAAAGAAATGCATATCAAAACTATAATGAAATATCACCTCATAACTGTTAGAATGACTACCATTAAAAAAAATTAAGTGTCGGCAAGGTTGTGAAGAAAGTGGTGTTGGTGAGAATGTAAAATGGTACAGCAACTGTGGAAAATAGTAGGAAGCTTCCTCAAAAAATTAAAAAATAGAACTCCCATATGATCTGGCAATCCTCCTTCTAGGTACGTATCCAAAAAGTTTAAAATTAGGATCTTGAAAAGATATTTGCACTCTCTTGTTCATTGCAGCAGTATTCACAATAACCATGAGAGGGAAATAATCCTGGTGTCCAATGACAGATGAATGGATAAAGAAAATGTTATATATATACATATATATATATATATATATATATATATATATATATATATATACACAGTGAGATATTATTCAGCTTTAAAAAGAAGAACCATATGCTACAACATGGGTGAATCTAGAGGACATGATGCTAGGTGAAATAAGCCAGTCACAGAAGGACCAATACTGCATGATTACACTTCTAAGAGGTATCTAATGTAGTCAAATGCACAAAAGCAGAGAATAAAATAGTAGTTGCCAGGGACTGGGTTGTAAGAGAAGTGGAGAGCTGTTTCAACAGGTATAAAATTTCAGTTGTGCTAGATGAATAAATTCTAGCGATCTACTCTACAATACAGTGCTTAGAGTTAACAGTATGGTATTGTGCACTTCAAAAACCTGTCAAGAGGGTAGATCTTTGGGGATTAAATGTTCTTACTAAAACACACACACACTGGGCGCCTGGGTGGCTCAGATGGTTAAACAGATGGTTAAAACACACACACATTCCAAAGGGACACAGGAAACTCTGGGAGATGGTGGATATGTCTATTTGCTATGAACATTTTTTTTTATTATGTTATGTTAATCACCATACATTACATCATTAGTTTTGGATACAGTGTTCCATGATTCATTGTTTGCATATAACACCCAGTGTTCCATGCAGTACGTGCCCTCTTTAATACCCATCACCAGGCTAACCCATCCCCCCACCCCGCTCCCTTCTAGAACTCTCAGTTTGTTTTTCAGAGTCCACAGTCTCATGCTATGAACATTTTTTAAAAGGAAGATATGATGAGACTGGGTGAATATACAGAGAAGGCCTTTCTGGGGATATTTAAACAAAAATCTGAAAGACAGAAAGAAACCAACCATAAAAAAATCATGAAAAAAAGAAAGCTATTGTCAAGGCTGTAAACTGGGAAGGGCTTGGTATTTTTGAGGAATAGAAGAAACACTAGCATGACTGGAGCAGGCTGGCAAGAGGAGGATGATGGAACAAGATAAAGTCAAGGAGGCACAGTTTTGGTCTGAGGTTCTTATTAGATTTCTAAATATCAGAAATCTCAGTAAGCTTCTGATATTCAAGTTTGAATTTTAGGAGATATTCTTTGGAAAGTATAGAGACTTCTACTGACAAGTACATTCATGGTAGGAAGGAATTCAAAATCATAGCTTTAGCTTCGAGTCACATTGCAGAAGAGTAAGTAAAACAGGTCTATATGCTAATTTGGATTTGATGATGGATGATCTTGCAAGTTCTGGTGTATTCAGCACACTGTCCACTAGAACTGGCCATCCTAACTTTATCTAGAATATACAGACAAGAAGAAAAAAGCAGAATAATGAACAGCTCAATTCCAAACAAGATTCCTTCAATAGATCTTTAAAATAGTAAGTAAAAAAGAGAAGGAGTTGCTCTGAATGGTTCTAAAAATACAGGAATGGTTTATGAGCACCTAAATATTAATTTATTAGAAGAGAGGAGTCATTCCAAAACATTAGAGCTCCATTCATTCATTCATTCATTCATTCTGGTTACATTTAGGGGTTCTCACTATGCACCGACGTGGAGAGAGCAACTAGGCATGGACCCTGCTTTCAATGAAGAGGGTAATCCTTGATTATACTCCAGAGTATGAAGTGTTACATAGAGGTAGGCAGAGTGTGCTCTGGAAATTAAAAAGAAGAAAATCAGAGTTGAGGCACCTAACTCAGCTTGTGTTGGTCAAGGAAGACTAGGTAAAAAGGACATCTGTTATACCTGAGCTGGCTCTCTGAGGATAGTGGGTATGAAAAGAAAGACCTTTAGTGGTGGGGACTCTGAATGTGCAAAAGCATAGAGGAACCAAACTGTAGGTTTATACATATATAATTATATTATTATATTATATTATAATTATATTATTATATTACATTATATTAAATACATCAGGCTGAATATCTGTTGGTTGAAAATAGAAAAAGTGCATGGTCTATATAAGCCAAGGAATCTAAATATCATCTTAAGAATGACAGATTAACAGAATGATGAAAAAGTTTGAGCAAAATAGAACTACAGAATACCTCTTGTTGTTAGTATAGACCTACTAGCTTGCACTGTACTTATTTTATTCCAAAAAAAAAAAAGTTAGAAAAAGAAATAAAAGATGTTGAGAAGTGTTGTTTTAAGGGAATGATTGTTTTTCAGCTTGGGGTATTGAGAGGTGGACTGGGCTCCAGGGAATCATGCTCACTTTACTACAGTATAAACAAGCCTGTCACCAAGACAGTTTAGGAGGGAGATACCAAAGTGTCTTAATTCACCCCTAGTTTGTCTCCTATGGAGAGTTACAAACAGATCATCCTGCTGTAGCTGAATAACGTGTTAAACAAAATCCCGAGAACAGATTGAAAATTACAGACAGATTATAATCAAAGAAGAAATCAGATAGCAAATCATGCTACACATTTAAAAACCACTGGAGCACATCTGCAGACCTTCCTGAGCCACCTACCCGCCTCTGGGCTACTTCCATGAGGGCCGGGAGAACAGGGATGCAGCTTGAATGAGAAGCAAGTGAATTAGTACGGTGCAAATTAAAATCTGATACTGAAGTCTCACAAAATAGAGGCACAAAGAGAGGCAGTGTGAACTCTGCATATCTCATTTATGTGTTCACTCCATGGGGAGAGAAGAAACAGAGTGTGACGAGAACGGGCTTGATTCAGAACCCAGGACCACATGCCCTGCGTCATCTGTTTAAAGCAACTCCCTCCTCCCTCTGCTTCCACCCTGAGCTTTCATTCTAAGAGAATGTTAGGCAGAAGTGAAACACCCTTTTTGCAGGATCCGGGGGATTAAGGTTTAACCAAATGTTCTCAAGATGGTGCTACTAGCGTTTCTCCATACTGGTTTGAAAATCACCCACCAGATTCTTGCTGGTATGATTCAACAAAATGGCCCTGAGCTTAATTTTTGTTACTTTATTTTTTTTTGGAACTCAAGTTTTTGTTTTTGTTTTTAAGATTTTATTTATTTATTTGACAGAGAGCAGGAGAGAGAGAGAAAGAAAGCACAAGCTGGGGGAGCAGCAGAGGGAGAGGGAGAAGCAGGCTCCCCACTGAGCAGGGAGCCCGATGTGGGACTCGATCTTAGGACCTCGAGATCATGAACTGAGCCAAAGGCCAACACTTAACTGACTGAGCCCCCCAGGTGCCCCTTAGTTTTTGTTACTTTAAATAGTTCAGAATTGTAGGTCTCCTCTTGGGGTTCATGGTGAGACACATTAATAGTATAAAATAATAATATTTAAATTTAATAAAAAGTTTCAACTTAACAGAAAGCCTATTTTATGAGTGTAAATCTCATTTTATGGCACATATCACCTGGTTAAGGAAGAGGAAATAAACATTTGGCTATCAGTTTTAGATGGTAAATTCAATCTGAGATAGATAAAGCAACTGGTTTAATGTCCTTGTCTATAGCAGGTCTAGGGTTAAAACCCCAGGCCTCTGAATCAGAGCTAAGATGTGTTTTATTCTTAGTGAAATTACACTAAAAAAAAAAAAAAAAAAAAAGGAAAGCTTCACTGTTCTGTGAAAAGCTCCTTCTGTGGGCAAAACATATCGCAAGATGTGAGACAGCGTAAGCACCATGGGGAGATGTGCTTTTATCCATTCTGTTGTTAGTAAGTGTCGAAAATGTCTTTCAGCAGAATAATTATAAGGTTACAGTCCACGGACACTCATTTGTGAATCATGTGCACCTGCTGACTAGAATCTGAGATTTCAAAAGTTCATTCACTTTGTGAAAAGAGAAACTTTTTCTTCAACATGAAAATAGAGAGGAAGGTACACTTTAACACTTGTTTTAAAATAGCCAAGTTTGCTATTAATAGCCTGGTTAAGAGGAAAAGCTGTGTGACCATTCTGCAATGAATTCTATGAATTTAAATATCTAAGGACAACTCAAAAATGAAAATGGGAAAAAAAAGATAACTGAATAATACCAATTCAATTAGCAGTCATAACACAGTTTCATTTATTTGAAAAGCCAGAGGTTATAATTTCATGATCCCATAGAAAAAGCACACCACACACTAATATCATCTTCTCTCTTATTTGTATTCAGATCACAGAGGTGACTATATTTAGACTTTTATTTGCAATGCTTTAACCAAATGTCTCTGAAAAGGTAACTGGAAAGAACAATTTCACATCAAATACTGGTATCCAAACTTCAATCGGCACATATTGAAGGGAGGATTCCTTTCCAAGTAGGATGTTATAGGGGTTCGTTGTCTGCTAGGAGAGGATCCACATGAAAAGACTATGTGATTTATGCTGAAATAAATCCTATCATTCAATACAGACTAGGAAGCCACAGTTGCTATGGTAACCACTTACTTACAAGACCAGTTATACATAGTAATTACCTAGCTTGTTCCATTCCAATCAATGTAGCACCCATGTGTCCTTTTTGAACAACAAGGTTACACCCTTGGTGTTCCCCAAAAAGGAAAGATCCATTATTTGCAAGTAACTTTGCAGATCCTTGATTTTCCATTATTTTGTAACTTCACTGATCCATTATTTTTATTTGTATCTACCTTGAGGCAAAGTAAGAAGAGGCCATCAGAAGTGAGCTTCTCAACCAGGCAATAGAAAGCACCTTGATGAAGCTTTTGTCGTTTTCTGCTATAGATTATATGCACACATTTCGTGCTCAGTGATTCTTTAAATGTCACATTTTAAGAAATAGCCCTAGGACAAAAGATAGGGGAGAGACAACTTGTGTTAACAAGTTAACAGCTATGTGCAGAAAAAAGTCTATGTATATGATGAATATTATTTCATAAAGTGGAATTTAAGGATTTTATTTATTTATTTATTTATTTATTTATTTGAGAGAGAGCAAGAGCAAGAGAGCGGGAGAGAGAGAGCGGGGGGCAGGAGCAAAGGGAGAGGGACAAGCAGCCTCCACACTGAGTACTGAGGCCGACACGGGGCTCGATCCCACAACCATGAGATCACGATCTGGTTACCTGAGATCATGACCTGAGCCAAAACCAAGAGTCGGATGCTTAACCGACTGAGCCACCCAAGTGCCCCTCCATAAAGTGGAATTTAGAAGTAAATTAGAGTACAGTGTTAAATTCTGTGTTGGCACTAATTTGTCCATCCACTTTCAGAGGCTGCCTACCTTGTGTCAGGAGCTGTCCTAGGCACTAGGGATAGGGCATTAAGCAAAGCCCAGTGCTGTAGTCATTGGATTTATATGCCACCTGCAGACGTGAGTGGTGGGAAGGAGTCCTCAGCCATTTCTGCAAGTTCTCAGAGTAGTGGAAAAGTAAACTTTTATCTCTTAATTATGCAATTTGGAGAAAGTTAATTTTCCTCTCTTTCTACTCCTCTTTTCTCAAAATGGATTATGTGTTCATGTAAGTTTATTGAGAAGATAATGTACGATAAAATACATAAGAGCATAGAATGTAACCTGTTTCCCAGCGACTGTTTCTGGAATCTGCTTCTTTCTATAAAAAGCAAAATTGCTGTGAAAATTGCCCTGCCTTTATCCTAGAAATTCAGAAGATCAGACAAATAGGAAAAAAGGAGTTATTCCTAGGTAGGAGATCACTGGGACTTAATGGGAAAGTGAATCAAAGAACATATTCCCAGTAATGGCATCGCGTGGTCCTGTGAGTAGCCAGTAGAAACCTGAAATAGCCAGCTCTACATAGAACTAAATCAATACAGTAGTGGTAGGGGAAGCAGTGTAGGAGTATGCAGTTATGTATAAAGGGCTGAACACAGAACTGGCAAATAACAAATATCTAAGGATATTTATTATACTAAAAATTATAAATAAATTTATATTATAATTTATACAAGCAATGTGCTAAATGTTCTACGTATATAATGTCATTTAATCCACATACTTACGTGATTCATACTTCATAAATGAGAATTTTATTTTTTTATTACTATGTTCAATTAGCCAGCATGTAGATGAGGACTTTTAAGTGCAGAAAAATTAAGTGAAATATCAAGATTACACTAATAAGTGAAGAGTTGAAATGTAGGTCAAGAGCAAACAATGAGTAATAATACAGAGTGGAAAGAAAGTCTAGTGAGTAATACAATATTAATATTAAGAAAAACTACCTTATCCAGTACATTTTTTCTTTAATATGGATCAGAATGGAGCACAGGTGAGGACCACTGAGTGACAGAAATAAAAAGGAGGCTTCAGAGGAGACCATGCCAAAGACAATTTCTCCAGCCACAAATAAGCCTTATCAATAAGGTAAGGTTCACTGTCCACTATTTGTAATTTGACCACATACATAATCACTACTAAATTCATTCTATTCTTAGTGCTACAAAGACTAATATATCACTACAAAATGGTAGGATTTTTAAACCAACTTTATGAAATGATGTTGGGATGTGATACATGAACCCAGTGGGTCCCAAATGACAATAGTAATCAGAATTCTAGTACCCCTTGAAGAGTAGACCAGGCCAGTAACCACTATTACATATAGAATGATGCTTCAAACAAGCTTATTTCCTATTTATTTGTGCATTTCACTACGAATTATGTTTGAGTCTTATAAATACACAGAAGTTTTCAAGTTTATTGAAAATTCATCACATCTCCTCAAACTTTTTTAGCTTCTGTTTGAAAGTTGCTTAATACAGAAATTGAACAGCATGAGTCTATATTATTCATGTGAATTTGTTTTAAAGAACCAACTGAACGTTTCAAAATCACTGCAATAATGGGTACATAAATTTTATATCCTAATTAAAATTAGTATTCAGAACCTGTCAAATAACATGGTTAAACTTTTTTATCAACAGTGAAATTTTACAGATTCAAAGCTCAATAAAATTAACAATTTTATGGTGAAAAATCAGTTTAATTACCAATGAACTTCAGTAAGATGAATAGCTGACTTGTAACAGAATTAACTAGGTAAGAAGGCAGTGGAGTAACATATTCAAGGTACAATAAAAAAGAATATCATACAAGAATCTTATGTCCAGCAACACCATCCTTCAAAAATGAAGGAGAGAGGCACCTGGGTGGCTCAGCCAGTTAAGCATCTGGCTTTGGCCCAGGTCATGATCTCAGAGTCTGGGATGGAGTCTGGAGTCTGCTCAGGGAGGAGTCTGCTTCTCCCTCTCGCTTTGCCCCACCTTCCCCCCCATGCTTTCTCTAGCTCTCTCTCTCGCTCAAATGAATAAATAAAATCTTTTAAAAATTAAGGAGAAATTGGTACATTCCCAGATAAGCAAAAACCGAGAATTCTTTACTAGCTGACCTGCCCTACAAGATGTACTAAAAAGGATTCCTTAGGTAGAAATCAAAGGACACTAGCAAGAAACTCAAATCAACCTGAATAAATAAATAGTATTGGTAAAGGTAATGAAGAAATAAATAGCACCAAGGAAGGTAACTTTATAAATAATATACTGTATAAAGGGGTATAAATGTAACAATTTTCAATGGGCAAAGGATTTGAATAGACATTTTTCTAAGAAGTTATACAAAATGGGCAATTAGTACATGAAACAATGCTCAGCATCACATCTTTAGGGAAATGCAAATACAAACTACAATGAGATGCCATTCTTACCCAGAAGGAAATAAAAAAGATAGACAATACAACAAATGTTGTGAGGGTGTGAAAAAAGGAACACCTTGCTTCACGAGTGATGAGTACATAAAATGATGCCGTCACTTTGGAAAGCAGTTTGGCAGTTCCTCAAAATGTTAGAAATAAAATTCCTAAATGACCCAGCAATTCTAATCCTAGATGTTTATTCAAGAAAAATAAAAATATGTGTTCACATGAAACCTGTTCACAAATGTTCATAACAGTGTTATTCTAAATAGCCAAAAAGTAGAAACATCCTAAGTATGTATTAACTAAGACTGAATAAACAAATATATTTGGCAATAGAAGGATGAAAGACTGATGTATGATACAATATGGATGAACCTTGAAAAAAAACATTGCTAAGTGAAAGGAGCCAGTCACAAACTACTGTGAATTGCATGATCTCATTTATAGGAAATATCCAGACAAGGCAAATCCATAGAGACAGAAAGTAGGCTATCAGTTGCCAAGGGCTGAGGAAAGGGAGGATCAGAGTGTGACTGGTAGTAAAGTGATGGTAACACTATAGAATTAGATAGTGGTGATGGTCGCAGAACTCTGTGAATATATTTTCAAAATCACTAAATTGTGCACTTTAAATGAACTAATTTTAAGGTATGTGAATTATATCTCAATTAAGCTTTTATTTAAAAAATCAGGTTAAGGGGAGAATCTCTAACCCAGAATGAACCCTATAATAATTATTTGATCCTTACCTTTTTATTCCATGGATGAGGAAACTAAAAGACAAAATAAGATAAATTATTTGCTTAAGGGCTCAAAACTTAGATCAAATGACTGAATTCAGTGTTGGTCCCACTACATTATGTAGACAGAACATGTGCATGTGGAGTGTGAGAACACTTGAAAATTGCTTAGATGTGTGTTTAATATCTAAACAGTATGTTTGCTTTCTTCTTTCAGAGACCCTGGGAAGATTACCCCATTGGATAAACATTCCAAACTATAAACAAGTATTAATTGGAAATGTAATTCAGGTTTATGTTGTCAAGGTTTAAAAGTAGTTTAGGATAGAGGTTTAAAACAGGCATCAGATTGGGGCGCCTGGGTGGCTCAGTCAGTGAAGCATCCAACTCTTGATTTCAGCTCAGGTCATGATCTCAGAGTCATGGGATGGAGCTGAGCTGTGCATGGAGCCTGCTTAAGATTTTCTCTCTCCCTCTCCCTCTGCCTCTCCCCCACTCATGTGCATGCATGCTCTCCCTCTCTCTAAAACAAACAAAAAAACAGGCATCAGACTGTCCTGCCTTCAAATTCTGGTTCAGCCACGTGACCTCAGGTGGGTAGCTTAACCAAGCTAAGCCTCGGTGTCTTCAAATACAAACTGGCAATGATAAAATCACGGTGTTTTGAGAATTAAATGAGAAAATGTATGTGATGCACTTATCTTAGTACCTTGATACATCCAAAGTAGTCAGTAAGTGCTTCCAACAATGAGAATGAGAACGATGAGGATGGTGATGATGATGATACTGATTTCGGTAACAGATTATAGAGGTCATCTAAGGGGTTTCCCATCTCCTTCCTGAGGTTCCTGTTTTCATCATGATCACTTATATAATAACACATTGTTGGAACCATAGATGACTTCCTCTCTTCCCATTTCTCCACATGGGAAAATCTGAGACTACTGAGAGAAACAAGAAACCAAAATAGAAGGCAATAAAGATCATGAAGGAGCATCTTTGGGTGTCTTTGTTGTCTGCCCCCCTTTCCACCACCCCCAACCCCCGGCTCCCAGTGCTGATTTCTGCTTTGTTCCCATTGACTCTTCAGCCACTGGACATAGGAAGCTAAGTGATCAGGATGTTCGAAGAAAAGATGTTCACCGGAATAATCAATATAGTATTTCAAAGATGTATACCAAAAAAAAAGTAAAACTCTGTTACACATTTAGAAAGAAAACTAGGGAGAGAAGATCCAAACCTATTGTGCATGGTCCTCATAGATTGATCTAATTTTCTTCAACTCTTTATCATTTTTTATTGTTCCGAGTATATGGATAAAGAGACCATGACATTTTCTAGATTGTATTCATTCATATCTGTGTGATAAATATAATATTTTATGGAATCATACTGGTAAGTGATCAAGGCACTAAGAGAGGGAAAAGGAACTGTCATTTGTTAGGGTCGGGAGGTCATCTCATTCAATCTTCTAAGGACCTATGTGGTAGACATTAGTATCCTAATCATATACATGAAAAATCTATGACTCAGGGGGACATAAGAGCACATGGCTAATAGGTGGCAGAATGAAAAGTCATAGGTGCTCCCTTTGAGACTAATATTTTTATAACAGCTTTATTGAGATATACCGTTCATATCATAAAATTTTCTTGATAAGAGAAAAATATATGTTTGTTTAAACTGCAAGACTGATACTTTATCTCCTACACAATGCTGCTTTACTGCAGGTGAAATATGACAGCAAGAAAAAAAGAATCTTTATTATTGTGCCAAGGACAAGCTTAAAAAATATAGTCATATCTTCGATGTTAAGGTTCATATCAAAAGCGATAAGAAAGTCATGCATATATGCACCAGATTCTTTAAATTGGAACACCGTAGGGTTAAGCCATTGTAGCTGGAGGTAAATTAGTTTCCAATGGGAACCATGCCCCATGTTACTCCACATGACAAACTTCGTTCCAAATCTCAGATCTATCTCTTATTAGCTATGTGACTTTGGGCTTAATGTTCCAAAGACTCCATTTCCTCATAGGACTGGTACAAGATTTTGATTAAATGTTTACGAGTGTTTTTTTCCCTGTCAGACACATATTGGGGTCTCATTAAGGGCGCATTCCTCCCCTCTCTCCTTGTTTTCTTTGCCCTCTTTAAAATATAAGTACTTCTAGGAAGTATAAAGCATTAAAAAAATTTTAATAAGATACAAATTCTCAGGGCGCCTGACTGGCTCAGTTGGTTAAGCATCTGCCTTCAGCTGGGGTCATGGTCCCAGGGTCCTGGGATCGAGTCCTGCATCGGGCTCCCTGCTCAGTGGGAAGCCTGCATCTCCCTCTTTCTCTGCCTGCCGCTCCCCCTGCTTGTGTTCTCTCTCTCTCTCTGTCAAGTAAATAAATAAAATCTTTAAAAAAAAAAAAGATATGAATTCTCATATATATTACCTCTTAACAATGAGGGGTGCTAAGAGTATAAGGGCTTTAGCTCCGTAAGTGGAGATAGACTGAGGTGGTTGAGGGAAGAGGGAGAGACAGAGAGAGACAGAGAAGAGAGGATCAAGAATTATGCAGCATAAATGGAGAGTAAGAAAACTAAGGAATACCACAGGAACTTGCTCCTGAAGAATACCCAAAAGTTTTAAAGTAAAAACAAGCAAATAAATAACATTGAAATGTAAGCAACAAAAATTCTTCCTGGAAAATTCTAGGAAAGTTAGGGAACAGAAATGATTTTACTTGAACTTCAGCATCCTCATTGTATTACTCTGATCTTCTACAATGAAGTAGTTTTCTGAAAGGAAGATTCCCCTCCTCCCAGATAAAATACAAAATAGCGGGGCGCCTGGGTGGCTCATGGGGCGCCTGGGTGGCTCAGTCGTTAAGCGTCTGCCTTCGGCTCAGGTCGTGGTCCCAGGGTCCTGGGATCGAGCCCCGCATCGGGCTCCCTGCTCGGCGGGAAGCCTGCTTCTCCCTCTCCCACTCCCCCTGCTTGTGTTCCCCTCTCTCACTGTGTCTCTGTCAAATAAATAAATAAAATCTTTAAAAAAAAAAAAAAAAAATACAAAATAGCAAGCAAAGTTAAATTATAAATATCACTAGAGATATCCTTGAGTAAAAATCTACTGAATTCTTCAAAGTGATTGGAAAATTATTTCAGGTTACTTAATTTCAGAAAAACAAGGTTATAGTTTTTCCAACTTAAAAATAATTTGGTTGACTTAAGTTTTTTTAGGTTGAACTTTCAACTCTCATCAAGTGAGTTTGCTACCTTTAAATTCAGCTGTGTTTTTTTTTTTTTTTCTTTTTTGTCAAAATATTTGCTATTACGCAGTTCTGGGGAAGGAGCGATGATAGGGTGCATTTTTTTTTTTTTTCTGACAATACATTGAAAAAAGAACTAGGAAAGAGAAATGCAATGCAAAACAAACAAACAAACAAAACCCAAAATAAAACAGTGTACAAAGGGTATGATTCACCAGCCTTTACTTGTAGATTAATAAATTCCTTAGAGGAACTGTTTTCAATATAAGCCCCTTTTATGATTAAATATTAAAATTTTAAAGAAATTTTCCAGGGTACCATGAATTTTCATTAAAATCTTTCAAACTGATGAAATGTATTAAACTACCAATACAGAAACACTGATGCTCTTTGAATCAAAACAAAACCTAGCAATTATTTTTAAACCTTTGGAGTAATAAAAAGGAAAAAAAAAAAGGAGCCATATACAAAGTACAGCCACATTCCAAGTGCTATGAACTGAAAGCTAAATAGAAATGCAGTTTTCTGTAATAAGTATCTTGAGGCTCAACTAGCCTTAAAATATAGCCAAGGTAGTAGATATTGACCACTTGTTAATTTGTAACCTAGCTCCATTAATTTATTCACTGAAACTCTATTCTCAAAACAAGCCCTCCTTCCATTTCAAGGTACAAGAGAGGGTGTGATCCATGTTGTCTCATAAACTGTCTTCACCTCTTTACATCTTACCTGGCTTCTGACTTGCTGAAATAATTAATACCCATTGGCTCCCAATAAGTTTCCATCATGCTGTTCCCTTGTCAGTACAGTTGCCCTGATAACTGAAAAATCTATAATGTTCCTGTCTCCAGAGCAAGCGATCCCTGTCCCAAATCTTGAAACTGTAGGCAGAAACTCCTGCAGAAAACTTAACAAATAAACTTTTAAGAGGTCATGGTTATTTAGAAATGCTAAAGGACAGCTTTTCAACAGCTATCTTGTGTGAGGTAATTAGATAAATTTGAAACCTTCATATGTACATATAAAATATTAGAGACTAACTCTCATGAAATTTGCACTCTCAATTTCAAATATTAGAAAGGAAAAAAATGAATGAATCACAGCAGATAATACAATAGAATTCTAAAATATCCTTAATTTCAGATAAAAATTAATATGAGTTTTCTACAACTATTCCACATTGCTTTTTCCTTTTCCCCTCAGAACTTATTTTTAATTGTGGTAAAATAAAATAAAATTTAACAGTTTGACCATTTTTAAGTGTACTATCCTGTGATGTTAAATCCATTTACAATATTGTGCAACCATCACTGCTATTCATTTCCAGAGTGTTATCATCCCAAACAGAAACTCTGTGTCAATTACACAATCACTCCTCATTCCTTCCTCCCTCCAGCCCCTGGTAACCTCTAGTATATTGGCTGTCTCTATTAATTGCTTTTTCAGGGTACCTGATATAAGTGGAATCATAAGATACTGGTCCCTTTGTGTCTGTCTTATTTTATTTAGAACAATGTTTCCAAAGTTCATTCACATTGTAGCATGTTTCATAATTTCATAACTTATTAAGGCTGAATAATATTCCATTGTATGTACATACCACATTTTGCCTATTCACTCATTTATTAATGCACATTTAGGTGGCTTGATCTTAAGCAAGAGAAGTTTATCAGGATGGCACAATCATCTGTCATCCTATAGTGACCCATAGCCCTCCTCTCCCCCGCCCTTTAACAGGGGACCTTGGAGGAAACACAGTCTCTATGTACACCCTAGCACAGGCCAGACTGTTCCTTTCATTGTTAAGTCATTTCTATCAACTTTATGAGTAGAACAGGGGCTTACGCAACTTGCCTCTCCCCAATTTCTTCTTCCTTGCCAATAATGGGTGGGCCTGTTTCCTACTTCTCAGAAAACATTTCCACCAAAGTTGTTCAGCAGATTCAACTTAGGTCTTGCATCTTTCTTCTAAACTTTGACTCAATAAGGTCAAACTTTTATATAATTTCCTTTCAATCATCTAAAGGGTCTTAGATAATTTCTGACCTTTAGTTAAATTGAAGAAATTGAGTTTGCTATGTATTAGTTAATTACATTTGCATTATCTCCAATTGCTGATCACAAGAAAATGGAGTTCTGTATTTTGCTCCACTACAAATTAAGAAAATATAATTCTAACATAAGTAGTGAGAGTTATCTTCCCCTATTTCAGATATAAATGAAGGTTAAGAAATTTTCTTTTTAACTTATGGCTTCCACCAAAAAGACCTCTAACTCATTTTCCGATGCAGTATTTCTAAAGTACAGCAGCTATAACCCTGAATCCCTAAGGTTCAGATGTGTCTTTGCTCATCTCGACACTATGCCCATACACTTCAAACCTGTAAAAGGTAATTTATTCAGGGGATGGAAAATATATCATCTGTGATCTAAAGTTGGTCATAAGAATCACCACTGTGGGCATTGGTCAAATGATTGTCTAAACTTCCATTAAGACTCTGTCTTCCCAGAGGAGGAGCAAGATGGCAGAGGTGTAGGACACCTGGATTTCTTCTGGTCCCAGGAATTCAGCTGCATAGGGATCAAACCATTCTGAACACCTACGAACTCAACAGGAGTTTCAAGAAAAGAATAGCAGCAACTCTCTGAACAGAAAAGCGACCACTTTCTGGAAGGTAGGACATGAGGAGAAGTGAATCCAAGGCGATAAAGATAGACAGCGGGAGAGGGGGCCTCCGCCGGCCACTTCTGGCAAGTGATAGAGCAGCAGAGCACAAAATCGGAACTTTTAGAAGTCTGCTCCGCTGAGGGACGTCGCTTCAGTGGCTAAGTGGGGGGTGGGACGCTCGCTGGGACAGTGTGGTCTCAGGACCCTCGGGGTCACAGAAAGACCGGGAGTGCCTGAGTGAAGCAGAGCTCCCAGGTATCAGAGCGGGGAAGCAACTGCAGAGACAGAGCCAAGGCGCGGGCTCTCAGCTCGGGGTTGCCATAAACCGTGATCCATGGCACAGTCAGGCCACTGCTCCTCCAGCAGGGACCCAACAAGCAGCAGATCCAGGGAGACTCCCCTTCCTCCCCAGGGAGGAGCGGCACAGGAGCACACCACAGGGATCTGCTGGGTTTGGAGACTCCACACGGTGTCATCTGCCAGAGATAGAAACGCTCGGTCACAGGCCGGGTGAACATGGAGTGCGGCCAGAGACCAGGGAGACAGGAGTGACTGACTGCTTTTCTCTGGGAGCGCACTGAGGAGCGGGGGCCCGAGTCCTTGGCTCCTCCAGGGCGGAGATTGGGAGGCAGCCATTTTCACTCTCGGCCTCCAAAGCTGTACGGAAAGCTTGCAGGGAACAAAAGCTCCCATGGGCAAACCCGAGCACATTACTTAGCCCGGACCAGCAAGGGCGGGGCAATTCCGCCTCCGGCAAAGACATTTGGGAACCACGGCAACAGGCCCCTCCCCCAGAAGATCAGCAAGAACAGCCAGCCAAGACCAAGTTTACCGATCAATGAGAACGGCAGAACTCCAGCGCTAGGGGAATACTGCATATAGAATCCATGGCTTTTTTACCATGATTCTTTAGTCTTTCAAAGTTAATTTTTTTTAACTTTTTTTTTTAATTTTTCTTTTTCCCCTTTTCAACCAACATCTTATCAACCCCTTTTTTAAAAATCTTTTTTATTTTTCATTTTTAGAGTCATATTCTATCCCTTCATTGTAGTTAACCATATTTTTGGTATATATATAAGTTATTCTCTCTTTAAAATTTTGAGATACAGTTTCTTCTAACAAACTAAAATATACCCTAAATCTCTAGTGTATGGCTTTGTTCTAGTCTCCTGCCTGATCACATTCTCTCCCCCCCTTTATTTTAATATAAATTTCCCTTCTTTCTTTTTTCAACCAACTTCTTATCTTATCAATTCCTTTTATAAAATCTTTTATAATTTTCATCTTTACAGTCATATTCTATCCCTTCATCTTATTTACCCTTATTTTTGTACATATACAAGTTTTTTCTTTCTTTAAAATTTTGGAAAGCACTTTCTTCTAACAGACCAAAATACACCCAAAATCTAGTGTGTGGCACTGATCTGTTCACCAGCCTGGTCATATTTGATCATATTCTTTTTTTTTTTCTTCTTTTTCTTTTTTCTTTCTTTCCCTTTCTTTCCCCCTGGTTTCAGGTCTCTTCTGATTTGTTTAGTGTATATTTTTCTGGGGTCGTTGTTACTCTGTTAGCATTTTGTTCTCTCATTCATCTATTCTCCTCTGGACAAAATGACAAGACAGAAAAAATCACCTCAAAAAAAAGAACAAGAGGCAGCACTAACTGCCAGGGACCTAATCAATATGGACATTAGTAAGATGTCGGAACTAGAGTTCAGAATGATGATTATAAAGATACTAGTTGGGCTTGAAAAAGACATGGAAGATACTAGAGAAACCCTTTCTGGAGAAATAGAAGAGCTAAAATCTAACTAAGTCGAAATCAAAAAGGCTATTAATAAGGTGCAATCAAAACTGGAGGCTCTAACTGCTAAGATAAATGAGGGAGAAGAGAGAATTAGGGATATAGAAGACCAAATGATGGAGAATAAAAAAGCTAAGAAAAAGAGAGATAAACAACTACTGGATCATGAGGACAGAATTCGAGAGAAAAGTGATACCATAAGACAAAACAATATTAGAATAATTGGGATCCCAGAAGAAGAAGAAAGAGAAAGAGGGGCAGAAGGTATATTGGAGCAAATTATAGCAGAGAATTTCCCTAATTTGGGGAAGGAAACAGGCAGCAAAATCCAAGAGGCACAGAGAACCCCGCTCAAAATCAATAAAAATAGGTTAACACCCCGACATCTAATAGTAAAACTTATGAATCTCAGAGACAAAGAGGAAATCCTGAAAGCAGCTCGGGACAAGAGGTCTGTAACCTACAACAGTAGAAATATTAAATTGGCAACAGACCTATCCATAGAGACCTGACAGGACAGAAAGGACTGGCATTATATATTCAGAGCACTAAATGAGAAAAATATGCAGCCAAGAATACTATATCCAGCTAACCTGTCATTGAAAATAGACGAGAGATAAAAAGCTTCCAGGACAAACAAAAAGTAAAAGAATTTGCAAACACAAAACCAGCCCTACGAGAAATATTGAAAGGGGTCCCCTAAGCAAGGATAGAGCCTAAAAGTAACATAGACCAGAAAGGAACAGAGACAATATACAGTAACAGTCACCTTACAGGCAATACAATGGCACTAAATTCATATCTTTCAATAGTTACCCTGAATGTAAATGGGCTAAATGCCCCAATCAAACGACACAGGGTATGAGATTGGATAAAAAAACAAGACCCATTGATATGCTGTCTGCAAGAGACTCATTTTAGACCCAAAGACACCTCCAGATTGAAAGGGAGGGGGTGGAAAACCATTTACCATGCAAAAGAAAGCTGAGGTGGCAAACTTTATATCAGACAAATTAGATTTTAAACCAAACACTATAATAAGAGATGAGGAAGGGCACTATATCCTACCTAAAGGGTCTATCCAACAAGAAGATCTAACAATTGTAAATATCTATGCCCCTAACATGGGAGCAGCCAATTATATAAGCCAATTAATAACAAAAGCAAAGAAACACATCAATAACAATACAATAATAGTAGGGGACTTTAACACCCTCCTCACTGAAATGGACAGATCATCTAAGCAAAATATCAATGAGGAAATAAAGACTTTAAATGACACACTGGACCAAGTGGACTTCACAGATGTATTCAGAACATTCCATCCCAAAGCAACAGAATACACATTCTTCTCTAGTGCCCATGGAACATTCTCCAGAATCGATCACATCGTAGGTCACAAATCAGGTCTCAACCAGTACCAAGAGATTGGGATCATTCCCTGCATATTTTCAAACCACAATGCTTTGAAACTAGAACTCAATCACAAGAGGAAAGTTGGAAAGAATTCAAATACATGGAGGCTAAAGAGCATCCTACCAAAGAATGAATGGGTCAACCAGAAAATTAAAGAATAAAAAAATTCATGGAAAACAATGAAAATGAAAACACAACTGTTCAAAATCTTTGGGATGCAGAAAAGGCAGTCCTAAGAGGAAAGTATATAGCAATACAAGCCTTTCTCAAGAAACAAGAAAGGTCTCAAATACACAACCTAACCCTACACCTAATGGAGCTGGAGAAAGAACAGCAAATAAAGCCTAAACCCAGCAGGGGAAGAGAAATAGTAATGATCAGAGCAGAAATCAATGAAATAGAAACCAAAAGAACAGTAGAACAGATCAATGAAACTAGGATCTGGTTCTTTGAAAGAATTAATAAGATTGATAAACCCCTGGCCAGGCTTATCAAAAAGAAAAGAGAAATGACCCAAATCAACAAAATCATGAATGAAAGAGGAGAGATCACAACCAACACCAAAGAAATGTAAACAATTATAAGAACATATTATGAGCAACTATATGCCAATAAGTTAGATAATCTGGAAGAAATGGATGCATTCCTAGAGATATATAAACTACCAAAGCTGAACCAGGAAGAAATAGGAAACCTGAACAGACCCATAACCACTAAGGAAATTGAAGCAGTAATGAAAAATCTCCCAACAAACAAGAGCCCAGTGCCGGATGATTTCCCAGGGGATTTCTACCAAACATTTAAAGAAGAATTAATACCTATTCTTCTGAAACTGTTCCAAAAATTAGAAATGGAAGGAAAACTTCCAAACTCATTTTATGAGGCCAGCATTACCTTGATCCCCAAATCAGATAAAGACCTCATCAAAAAGAATAATTACAGACCAATAGCCCTGATGAACATGGATGCAAAAATTCTCACCAAAATACTAGCCAATAGGATCCAACAGTACATTAAAAGTATTATTCACCACGACCAAGTGGGATTTCTTCCTGGGCTGCAAGTTTGGTTCAACATCCACAAATCAATCAATGTGATACAATACATTAATAGAAGAAAGAACAAGAACCATATGATCCTCTCAATAGATGCAGAAAAAGCATTTGACAAAATACAGCATCCTTTCTTGATTAAAACTCCTTAGATTGTAGGGACAGAGGGAACATACTGCAATATCATAAAAGCCATCTATGAAAAACCCACAGCGAATATCATTCTCAATGGGGAAAAACTGAGAGCTTTCCCCCTAAGGTCAGGAACGCGGCAGGGATGTCCACTATCACCACTGCTATTCAACATAGTATTAGAAGTCCCAGCCACAGCAATCAGACAACAAAAAGAAATAACAGGCATCTGAATTGGCAAAGAAGAAGTCAAACTCTCACTCTTTGCAGATGATATGATACTTTATGTGGAAAACCCAAAAGACTCCACCTGAAAACTGCTAGAACTCATACAGGAATTCAGTAAAGTGGCACGTTATAAAATCAATGCACAGAAATCAGTGGCATCCCTATACACCAACAACAAGACAGAAGAGGGAGAAATTAAGGAGTCGATCCCATTTACAATCGCACCCAAAACCATAAGATACCTAGGAATAAATCTAACCAAAGAGGCAAAGAATCTGTACTCAGAAAACTATAAAATACTCATGAAAGAAATTGAGGAAGACACAAAGAAATGGAAAAACGTTCCATGCTCATGGATTAGAAGAACAGATATTGTGAAGATGTCAATGCTACCTGGAGCAATCTACACATTCAATGCAATCCCTATCAAAATACCATCCACTTTTTTCAAAGAAATGGAACAAATAATCCTAAAATTTGTATGGAACCAGAAAAGACCCTGAATAGCCAGGGGAATGTTGAAAAAGAAAAGCAAAGCTGGCGGCATCACAATCCCAGACTTCAAGCTCTGTTACAAAGCTGTCATCATCAAGACAGTATGGTACTGGCACAAAAACAGACACATAGATCATTGGAACAGAATAGGCAGCCCAGAAATGGACCCTCAACTCTATGGTCAACTAACCTTCGACAGAGCAGGAAAGAATGTTCAATGGAAAAAAGACAGTCTCTTCAACAAATGGTATTGGGAAAATTGGACAGCCACATGCAGAAGAATGAAACTGGACCATTTACTTACGCCACACACAAAAATAGACTCAAAATGGTTGAAAGACCTCAATGTGAGACGGGATTCCAACAAAATCCTAAAGGAGAACACAGGCAGCAACCTCTTCTACCTCAGCCGCAGCAACTTCTTCCTATTAACATCGCCAAAGGCAAGGGAAGCAAGGGCAAAAATGAACTATTGGGACTTCATCAAATTAATAAGCTTTTGCACAGCAAAGGAAACAGTCAACAAAACCAAAAGACAACTGACAGAATGGGAGAAGATATTTGCAAATGACATATCAGATAAAGGGCTAGTATCCAAAATCTATCAAGAACTTATCAAACTCAACACCCAAAGAACAAAGAATCCAATCAAGAAATGGGCAGAAGACATGAACAGACATTTTTCTAAAGAAGACATCCAAATGGCCAACGGACACATGAAAAAGTGCTCAGCATTGCTCAGCATCAGGGAAATCCAAATCAAAACCTCAATGAGATACCACCTCACACCAGTCAGAATGGCTAAAATTAATAAGTCAGGAAATGACAGATGTTGGCAGGGATGTGGAGAAAGGGGAACCCTCCTACACTGTTGATGGGAATGCAAGCTGGTGCAGCCTCTCTGGAAAACAGTATGGAGGTTCCTCAAAAAGTTGAAAATAGAGCTATTGTACAACCCAGCAATTGCACTATTGGGTATTTACCCCAAAGATACAAATGTAGTGATCCCAAGGGGTACGTGCACCTCGATGTTTATAGCAGCAATGTCCATAATAGCCAAACTATGGAAAGAGCCAAGATGTCCATCAACAGATGAATGGATAAAGAAGATGTGGTATATATATACCACAGAATATTATGCAGCCATCAAAAAAAACCAAAAACAAAAACCACAAAATCAGGCAACGACGTAGATGGAACTAGAGGGTATTATGCTAAGTAAAATAAGTCAATCAGATAAAGACATGTATCACATGATCTCACTGATATGAGGATAATCTTATCCTTAATCTTATCACTGATAATTTCCTTAATCTCAGGAAATAAACTGAGGGTTGCTGGAGTGGTGAGGGGTGGGAGGGATGGGGTAGCTGGGTGATGGACCTTGGGGAGGGTATGTGCTACGGTGAGCGCTGTGAATTGTGTAACACTGATGAATCACAGACTTGTACCTCTGAAACAAATAATACATTATATGTTTAAAAAAAAAAATTAGTAGGAAGGGAAAAATGAAGAAGGGGAAATCAGAGGGGGCGTTGAACCATGAGAGTCTATGTACTCTGAGAAACAAACTGAGGGTTCTAGAGGGGAGGGGGTAGGGGGATGGGTTAGCCTGGTGATGGGTATTAAAGAGGGCACGTATTGAATGGAGCACTGGGTGTTATACGCAAACAATGAATCATGGAACACTACCTCAAAAACTAATGATGTAATGTATGGTAATTAACATAACACAATAAAATAAAATTTAAAAAAAAGACTCTGTCTTCCCTTCTTCCCTCATATTATTTCATATTAATTAACTAAATAGAGTTCTATAAAAATGTACAGGTTATACTCACAGCACTAAGGAGATCTTTCTGAATCCATGATAGCCGAAATTACTGCCATTTAGTATCTATACAGTTGTCATACCACTGCTCAATCCATTAATTATACTGAGTTTTGTATAAATTTTAGAATGTAATTTAATTTATTAGGTGTTCAGACTATCATATGTAAAGTATATATAATAACATGTGCTTTTTATATTTGTTCTAAGGATAAATTTTTAAACTGCTTCTAAAACTACTATTCTGAACTTCAAGCTCTATTACAAAGCTGTCATCATCAAGACAGTATGGTACTGGCACAAAAAACAGGCACATAGGTCAATGGAACAGACTAGAGAACCCAGAATGAACCCACAACTATATGGCCAACTAATCTTTGACAAAGCAGGAAAGCATATCCAAGGGGAAAAGAAAAAGAAAAAACAAAAAACAGTCTCTTCAGCAAATGGTATTGGGAAAACTGGACAGCAACATGCAGAAGAATGAAACTGGACCACTTACTTACACCATACACAAAAATAAATTCAAAATAGATGAAAGAACTAAATGTGAGACAAGAAACCAACAAAATCTTAGAGGAGAACACAGGCAGCAACCTCTTTGACCTCAGCCATAGCAACTTCTTACTAGACACATGTCTGGAGGCAAGGGAAACAAAAGCAAAAATGAACAATTGGGACTTCATCAACATAAAAAGCTTCTGCACAGTGAAGGAAACAATCAATAAAACTAGAAGGCAATCTTTGGAATGGGAGAAGATATTTGGAAATAACATATCTGATGAAAGGTTAGTATCCAAAATCTATAAAGAACTTATCAGATTCAACAACCACAAAACAAATAATCCAATTAAGAAATGGGCAGAAGACATGAATAGACATTTCTCCAAAGAAGATATCAGATGGCTAACAGACACATGAAAAATGCTCAGTATCACTCATCATCAGGGAAATATAAATCAAAACCAGGAAGAGATACTACCTCACACCTGTCAGAATGGTTAACATTAACAACACAAGAAGAAACAATAGATGTTAGTGAGGATGTGGAGAAAGAGGAACCCTCTTACACTGTTGGTAGGAATGCAAACTGGTGCAGCCACTCTGGAAAACAGTATGGAAGGTCCTCAAACAGTTAAAAAATCACACTACTGAGTATTTACCCAAAGAATATAAAAATACTGATTCAAAGGGGGGCATGCACCCCAATGTTTATAGCAGCATAATCAACAATAGCCAAAATATGAAAAGAGCCCAAGCATCCATAGACTGATGAATGGATAAAGAAAATGTAGTGTGTGTGTGTGTGTGTGTGTGTGTGTGTATACACAATGTATATGTATATGTATACATATATATGTATATACATATATATGTATATACACAATGGACTATTACTCGGCCATCAAAAAAGAATGAAATCTTGCCATTTGCAACACCGTGGATGGAGCTAGAGTGTATTATGCTAAGCAAAACAAGTCAGTCAGAGAAAGACAAATACCATATGATTTCATTTATATGTGGGATTTAAGAAACAAAACAGATGAACATAGGGGAAGGGGAAAAAGAGAGGAAGGCAAACCATAAGAGACTCTTAACTGCAGAGAATAAACTAAGGGTGGCTGGAGGGGAGGTTGGTGGGGGGGGATGGGCTAAATGGGTGATGGGCATTAAGGAAGGTACTTGTGATGAGCAATAGGTGTTATATGTAAGTGATAAATCACTAAATTCTACTCCTGAATCCAATATTACACTATATGCTAATTAACTAGAATTCAAATAAAAACCGAAGCATCAAAAATAAATACATACATACATACTACATACATACATACATACATACCACTATGAAAATTATCTTTTTTCTTTGGTTTGGTTGTGCTTCTGCTCCTCAACATCTGAACTCTTTCTTCCATTTCTAGGGACTGAGATTTGGGGAGGGACAAACCCTTTCCAAAACAAAAAAACAAAAATATCCAGACACTTGCCTTATTGAGTGATAGGAATACAGCATGGATAATTAACATAGTCTTGATCCATCAGATGGTGCTTTCCTGGATAGGTAACCTTACCTAAAAAAAAAAAAAAAAATCATGAATGTTTTAGAATTCACCATGGCAGAAGCAATACCTATCTTTTCACAATGATGCCCATCATCTAATTTTGGTGCCAGGAGCTTTTCAATGGTGCCGTCTATTGATCAGTAGAATCCATGCCAAAGCCAGTGTTCCTTGGTAGTGATTTTGCCCATATAGTTGTCCTTGTCTTTTGCCTATTTTTGGGTCTTCACAATAAGTTATTTTTATGTTCAAGTAAAGCAGACTCAGTGTCCACTGTTTGCCAAAAGAACCCTGACAGCAAAGACAGGATTGTCCTCCTCAATCTTACCAAAATCCATCCCTTAAAGCCCAACTATTTAGTAAAGCCTTTTCTAACCACTTCCTCTTAAAACTGTACACTTAGAGCCCCTAAATGACTTCAGCATTCAGTTGTGAAACACTGTTTTATAAATGTAGACAGAAAATCTTTATGGCAAATCTAATATAAGTCAAGACTTCGAAAGACTGGTAAGATTTGACAACTAGATAACATAATCAGGGACCGATGGAATAAGATCATGTATTAGAAGAAGGGTTGTCCAAAGAACTCATCTTTTTATATAAAGAGATTTATTATAAGGAATTGGTTCACACAAGTATGGAGGCGGAGTAATCCCAAGATCTCAGTCAACAACCTGGAGACCTGGAAGAGCCGATATGTAGTTCCAGTCTGAGTACCAAGGCCTAAGAATAAGAAGAACTGAGGAGAAAGTTGGAGTGTGAAGGTCAGAAAAGACTCAGCTCAAACAGTCTGGCAGGAGGAATCCCCCCCCCTTATTCACTGAAACGTCAGCTCTTTGTTCTAATAAAGCCTTCAAATGGCTAGAACGAGGCCCACCCACATTGGGGAAGACAATCTGCTTTACTCAGGCTACTGATTCAAGTGTTAATCTCATCCAAAAATGCCCTTGCAGGCACACCCAAAATAACGTTGACCAAGATTCTGGGCCCCCTGTGGCACAGTCAAGTTGACACATAAAATTAATCACCACAGGCCAAGCCTGTCAAAAGTGCAGGCTCTGTTCTGGGAGCAGTTAGCCTGCGGTGTGTCTGAGAAGAATAGCAGTGGGGAGCTCCTGTCCAGGCTGAGAGATGAGTACCAGGAGTCAGTGCTGGGAAAGGGGACTTTTGTGTTTCATTTTTTCTTTGTTCTTAAAATACTAGGTCAAAAAGAGGAGTAAAATAGCATCCTATAGAAGAATACCAAAAGCCAAATTTGTGGCAACTTCGTGTCACAGTGTAAGAGTGGGAGAAAAGAAAAACAAGAAGTCATAAACAAGGCAAAACTGAAATAGAGGTGCAAGTAAGACCATGTGTGTCTGCGTACATGTTTTACTCTCTGTGTGTCTATTTTTATCATACTTCAGATTCACATGAAATAAAATAGCTTAACCATTCACAAATATAACTCATAACCCAATAAATATGGCTCAAAAATACAATCAAAAGAAAGGCAAAATTGCCTAATTATGAGGTTAATGTAATCACTGCCTTGAGTTTGAATATCTTGCTAAGTAGGGAATCCAAGTTCTGAATGCTTCTTACTTTGAAAAAGGGGTTCTCTGCTTTTTTTCCTGTTTGCCCTGCTGTTCTCTCTAAATCTCTCCTTTCCCCCAACTCTCTTCTCCCTAGACGACAAAAACTTCAGCCTGAAGAAGAGAGGAAGAAAGGAAGCCAATTGCCAATTGCATTATGTCCAAATTTGCATTATTCCCAAGTGTGTTTGCACAGCAGGATATTCCTATCCTAAATAAATACTTCACACACACACACTCACACACACACACACACACACACAAGCACACGTGCACACAATGTGTTTATTTAAAAATAGGAAAAATATTTATTTTTGTCTTTTATACTCAAAGATATTTAAATCTTTAACAGAATTCAAAAATCACCACTCACTCTTTCCTTTTTTAAAATGAAAGAATACTGACACAAATGAAGTTTTTCTTAAAACCGGTCATTTGAAAGCTGTCATGGTTCAATCACTTCTGGAGAAAATGTTTTAGCAATTACTTTAGTCAATATACATTGCAATGATCAGAGACTTCATTGTATTTAAAAGAAGCCATAGTGAATAGAGTATTACAGATGATCAACATTCAGGAAATATTCACAGAATTATTTTAAAGTGAGTGCAAGGCTTCTACTGCAGTATTTCCAAGCAGCCTTCATAGCTTCATGGCAAGAATTACAAGTGCACGTACAATCCATGTGGAATATAGTAGTTTAACAATTGCAGTTATTATCAGAGATTCCCTCTTTGAGAAGCAGTAAAATACGGTGGTTAGGTGCTCTAGATCCTAGACCAAGACTGAATGCTGATCTTAATCTCTTGGCCTCAATATCCTTATCTATAAAATGTGGATAAAAACAGTACCTGTCCTGAGGGAGATTGCAAGTTTTAGAGGATAGAGATATACTCATATATCTGAGGGTATATAATCTTTATTTATTTTTCTTCTTTTTCTTTAAATTATAAATTTATGACCAAATCCTTATTGCTAAACTTCTATACATACCTTTAATATTTTCTTACAATAGAATCCAATTTCTGTAACTGTCACAGTTTATATTTCTGCTAGGAGAACATAATAGATGAACTTCTAATGAAAGTATGTCATCTCTTCAGAAGTCTGTCCAACAGAACTTTCGGTGATAATGGAAATGTTCTGCCCTGGACAAGCCAGGAGCCACTAACCGCATGTGGCTACTAAGCGCTTTAAAATGTGTGACTGGGAGGGGGAGATGAACCATGAGAGACAATGGACTCTGAGAAACAAACTGAGGGTTCTAGAGGGGGGATGGGTTAGCCTGGTGATGGGTATTAAAGAGGGCACGTATTGCATGGACCACTGGGTGTTATACGCAAACAATGAATCATGGAACACTACATCAAAACCTAATGATGTAATGTATGGTGATTAACATAACATAATAATAAAAAAAATAAAATAAAATATAAAAAAATAAAATAGAATGTGTGACTGAGGAACTGCATTTTTAAGCTTATTTCATCTTACTTTTATTTGGAATTTAGCCACACGTGGCTGTGCCTACCCTATTGGGCAGTAAAGCTTGAGAGAATTATTTAAAAATGAAAAACATTAAGGGAAAACACTATGTAGGGTAGCTAAATTATTTAGATATTGATTAGCTGTTCTGTAGAAAACTTCACAAAGAATGGACTATGTCAGGCTTAAAACCAATACTTGGCAGTTCTATTCATTTTTGTGACATTTTGTATACTAAATATTTTCTAAAAATGCTGGGAGGAAAACGATTAGGAATTAGTATAGCTTAACTACTTTAAAAAACCCAAAATGTTATATAATAGCCTCAAGATATTGATTTTTTCCAAGATATGTATCCAAAGATTTTTTTTAACCGGTTTTATAAATAATGCAGAAACTCCTGTGATAGAAATTATGCATTACTGGAGACTCCTTTCAATCTACATATACAATTGCTTCCTAATTGCTTTCTCTGTTTTGATATCTAAAAGAAAATATTTCCTTATACCATGGCTATTATAATTAAGAAACTAGGCAAAAGCTAACTAAGAAAACCTAGTGGATATTAGGTAACTGGAAGGTTAATATAATTCCATCACTAAATAGCTCTTGATGTGCAATAATAATATTTTACTTTTATCACCTAGGGGACAATTAAGCTTAACAATATTTGAGACAATTATTGTAAATGAAGGTGACTATATAGAAATGTAGGTTTCTTTTTGATATTTTATAATAGAAACTTTCTCTAATACAGGAATGAAAGACCCAGGATCTATGGACTGAGATATATTTATATACAGTCTACAAATAAAGGCTTAATTTTACCCATGATTAATTTTAACATGGTATAGACCTGAGAATGCTATAGTACTTCTTTCTTTCCTACCTAGTTTTTACTGTTGATTAGAGTAAATAACTGGTAGAAAACAAATATGTCATCTTAAAAGCAAATGTTGATAAGTTATTAAATTTTTTTATCTTGTTTCAGTGAACAGAGCATTTAATAGTTTGTGTGCATAATTCTTCAGAGTTTTTTCACAGACTTGGGCTTAGCCACAATAACATTCTTTCTTCACCTTTACACCTTTTTATACCTTTTCACTTTTTCACCTTTTTACACCTTTAATAGTACTCATTTTCCCACTATTCACACAACCTATCAAACTACAGAATGCCAACTGAAAACAATCATGAAGAATAAGAGAGCCTAAACAACAAAAAATTTAATTTAACAAATTAAAAAAATATGGGGCGCCTGGGTGTCTCAGTCGTTAAGCGTAGGGCTCAGATCATGATCCCAGGGTCCTGGGATCAAGCCCCTCATGGGGCTCCCTGCTCAGCGAGAAGCCTGCTTCTCCCTCTCCCACTCCCCCATCTTGTGTTCCCTCTCTCACTGTGTCTCTCTCTGTCAAAATAAATAAATAAATAATCTTAAAAAAATTTAAAAAGACTAAAAGAGGCTATCTATAAAGAAATAAAAATTTCAGTGATATAGCACACCTCAACAAAAATGGAAGCCAAAGGAGAGTTACGTATTCAAAGTGCTGAAAATGAATGACAGCTCTTTAATTTTATATATATACTTAAAACATTTTTAAAGAATGAGAATTAATTAAAATATTTTCAGGTTGAAAATAAAAGATAATATTTTTCACCTAAAACAGTTTCTCATTACTGGAATTTGAAAAGGTCATCTTGGTAGTTTAAGTTGGACCCAGAAATAAAAATAGAGTTTCCAGAATACATTTTTCCCAAGCAACATGAAAAATTTACAGACATTAACCATGGGTTGTTCTATAAAATTCAGAGTAGAAAAAAATCTAACAAGTTCCAAACACTTGAAATCATACAGATTGTATTTCCTTATCACAATATATGCTTATTTGAAATCACCATTAAAAAGAGATAACTTCTTAAAACTTATATGTTTAAACATTTTATGAAGCAAATTTCTGAATAAACTCGAAGACAAAGAGAAAACCATTATGGAAACTAGTAAAATATTTAGAATTGATTGGTAAGAATAGGAAAGCATATCAAGTACATAAAGACAGCATTTAGAGTAAAGTATTAAACGCTTGTTAGAAAATCTAGTCTAAAAATTGATTTGAGCATGTACTCAAACAATTAGGAAAATAACTTAGTAGATCAACAAAAACTTGAAAAAAGAAATGAATAGTAATTGATGCACAAAACAAAAAGACAAAGATAATGTAGAGCGATTCAGCAAGCCAAAGCTGATTCTGAAAAGACTAATAAAACAGACAAACCTCTGGCAAGATTTTCAGGCCACTTTACTGATGACACCCGTATTATTTTGTTGGCATTAAGACAAGATAGATACTATATTAAAGGAAAACTCAATTCAGCCTTATTGATGAACCTGTATGCAAAAATCCTAAAGATGCTTTAGCAAATTGAATCTAGTGGTGGATTCCAGAGACAAATTGAAGAAATCATAATTAATTTTATTTAATTCCTGGAATGCAAGGAACGATTAACATTACAAAGTCAAATAGAATTCTTACTGACTAGAGAAGAAATGATCATTTCCACAGATGCAAAGTATACAATAAAATTATATCATCATAAAAATATAATCTTAGCTAATTAAGTCAAATGATTTTTCCTTAACCCAGTACAGAGTGGTAGTTTGCAGCTGCGCTGATTGTCTATATAATTATAGCTGTAGAAATATAATTATAGCTGTATACATAGTGCCCTGCTATATTCTTTCTTAACCACTCCGGAAGTTAGGGGTGACCATGTAACTAAGTTTTCACCAATAGAGCGTGACCAGAAGTTCTTTATTTCACTTCCTAGTTGGGCATTTACACATTGGTTGGGCCTCTTGTATGCTCTGAATCTCCTATTTTTTAAACAGCTTTATTGAGATATAACTGATATACAAAAAACTGCACATATTTAATGTAAGCAATTTGATGAATTTGGTTTCACCCATGAAACCATCATCACATTCAAGGTATAGACATACCCACCACTTTGAAAGTTTCCTTGTGTCCCTTTGTTGTTTTTTGTTTGGTTTGGTTGGTTTGGTTGGTTTGGTTTTGTGTGTGGTAAGGGAACTTAACATGGGATCTACCCTCTTAACATATTTCTAAGTGCATAATACATTACTGTTGACTATAGGCACTATGCAGTATAGCAAATCTCTAGAATCAATTCATCTTACATAACTGAAACTTTACCCCAATTGAAAAATTCCCTATTTCCCCCTTCCCTCAGTCATTCAAGTGGTCAAAAGATATATTAAAAGGTGCTCATTATCACTAACCATCAGGAAAATGCAAATCAAAACGACATGAGATATCATCTCACACCAATTAGAATGGCTATTATATTTTTTAAAAATGTTGGTGAGGATGGGGAGAAATTGGAGCCCTTCTACACTGTAGGGGGGATGTAAAATGATTCATTTGATATGGAAAATAGTATGGAGGATCCTCAAGAAATTAAAAAAGGTACTACCAGAGCATTACAGAAGAGAGGGGGTGGGGGGATGGGGTAACCGGGTGATGGGTATCAAGGAGGGCACGTGTGGTGATGAGCACTGGGTGTTATACGCAACTAATGAATCATTGAACACTACATCAAAAACTAATGATGGGGGCACCTGGGTGGCTCAGTTGTTAAGCGTCTGCCTTCCGCTCAGGTCATGATCCCAGGGTCCTGGGATCGAGCCCCGCATCGGGCTCCCTGCTCGGCAGGAAGCCTGCTTCTCCCTCTCCAACTCCCCCTGCTTGTGTTCCCTCTCTCACTGTGTCTCTCTCTGTCAAATAAATAAATAAAATCTTTAAAAAAAAAAAAAAACTAATGATGTACTATATGCTGGCTAATTGAACATAATAATAATTAAAAAATCACATGAAATAAAAAGATAAATAAATAAAATAAAAAAAGAAATAAAAATAGAACTACCATGAGATCCAGAAATACCACTTCTGAGTATATGCCCAGAATAATTGAAATAAAGATTTTAAAGATACTTTGAAATAAGGATCCTTATTTATTGCAGCACTATTCACAATAGCCATCAACAGATGAATGGATAAAGAAAATATGGTATATACATATAATGGAATATTTTTAAAAAGAAGAAATTTCTGCCACTAGCAACAATATGAATGAACCCTAAGGACATTACACTAAGTGAAATAACCCAGTCACAGAAGGAATACTGCTTCATTCCACTTAGATGAGGTACCTAAGTAGTCAAACTTACAAAAGCAGAGAATAGAATGCTATTCTTCTTCTAGTTGACTGAAACCCAGACTTTGTCTACATCTAGGTAGAGCTATGCCAATTCTAACGATGCCTAGAGTAGGAATTTCTAAAGCTGGGATATGTGGGACCGAGAGTTCTATGGATAGATGCAGAGTCTGTGAACCTGGATGTGGTTAAGTTAAACCTTTACGTTCCCTGATTTTCAACTACAATGTAGCATTTCCTTCAATCATGAAGGTAGACTACAAACTACCTATGTACTAGCAGTGACTTCATCCTCAGAAATTAGATATTTCATATCCAACCACAATTGCTGCAAATATCTTAAAATAGAGTTTGTGATTATTGATTCTTCAAAATTATGATAGCTATTGCTATATCTTCTTATTTAATTCACAAACAAAAAATCATAGTGGAAATGGCAAAGGGATTGGAAAATAGAGCAATGAAGTAGAATAGTAAGCCCAGAAACAATAATCTGTGAGACGGAACTGTAAGCGGTAGCATTAAGAGGGAAATAGATGGATCCATTAAGAAATGATGCTGGGAATATGATTACCCATATGCAGAACAAAATCAATTTGATCCCTACCACAAGTATAAAAATAAATTCCAAATAAAGTTAAATTAAAAACTGAAAATTTTGGAATAAAAGACGGGAGAATATTTTTATGAACATTGATGTAGGATTTCTTAAACAAGATTCATAAACACAAAAAATAATATTCTTAATGAATCTTGTTATGTTAAAATGAAAATTCTATTCCTCAAGTTAACACTATATAGAGAGTGAAAAGTGGGACAGACATTTAAACTAAGACCTTTGTAACACATAAAACTTAAGAAATCTTAGTTGTTTTTTTTAAAAGATTTTATTTATTTATTTGACAGAGAGAGACACAGCGAGAGAGGAAACACAGCAGGGGGAGTAGGAGAGGGAGAAGCAGGCCTCCCGCTGAGCAGGGAGCCCGATGCAGGGCTCGACCCCAGGACCCCGGGACAATGACCCGAGCAGAAGGCAGACGCCCAACGACTGAGCCACCCAGGCGCCCCAAGACTTCTTAGTATTTATGATAAATAGTCAATCTTATAAATCAATGAAAAAAAAAACAATTAAAAAAGAATTGACAGAATAAAGCTTAATGTCCAGTGAATATTCAATTTCATTAGTGGTCAAGAAAAGGGTCCATTAAAATAAGAACAATGTTGCACTCATCAGAATGGAGAAGTTAATAAGTATGATAACAAAATGTGTCCATGAGAATGTGGAACAGCAGGATCTCTTGAATAAAAAGACTAAATAAAAATAGTATCAAGATGGGTGATGATGAAGTTAAAATCTAAGATTCTTGTATTGCTTGGAAGAGGTATTAAGATATTATTTGATTTTAGACTTTGTTAAGTATTCATGGTAGAAATACTAATACATCCGTCAAAAAATAGAAAGAGATGTGGAAATTCCAAGACAGTAATGGAAAGGAAAATGGAATAAAAAAACTCTCAACCATCCCCCTCAAAAAGAAGAGGAAAGAAGCATAGAAAAATTAGGACAAATAAGTAGACAAACCAGGATGGTTGAAACATAACTGTAAAGGCATTGTCATAATTGAAAGAACAGATTCTGAAATCAGATTGTCTGAGTCCACAGCTCGTCTTTACCACTTACTCACTGCATGAACATAAGCAAGTCACTCAACAGCTTTGTGCTTCACATGCCTCATTTCTAAATTGAAATAGTAACTCAGCAGATCTCTATGAGGATTAGATATTACAGTCATATTAAATATTATATGATAGAATATTGATGAGCACAAAGCAACACATGTGTTTGTTGAGCAAAGGAAAATAAGACACAAAAATTTAAAGAAAAAAAGACCATGGGATGCGCCATCTGAGAGAAAGCTAATCTGATCTTTGTCATATGGAAGTCTAGTCCCAGTTAAATCAATCAATGAACATCTAGAGAGGTATGAAAAAGTTGAAGGGGATCCAGAAAATAAAAATACAAATAAAGGGGATATAGGGGACCCAGAAAGTAGAAAAAAAAAAAAAGGATGGGGAGCGAAAAAATAGATCCTCAAGAGAAATAAGGACTTACTTAAACTGGAAAGTGAGAAAATTAAAGTGCCAAGCAATGACCATTGTCATATTATATAAATTCTGGTGAGAAAATGGTGGATCAGATTTCTTTAAGACCAGAGATAACTAAAATAGAGAAAATTAATTCAAGTTAAAGGAAAAATGATTAAGATTGGAAACAATGATCATCATCATCATCATCATTATTCATTGAGCACCTATTATGTTAGAGCATATCGAAGGAGGCTTTAAACACAAAAAAGAAGTATGAGACAGTCACTGACATCAAATATGTCCAACAAGCAAGGCCATGTTGCTTGTCTGATAATGATGTTGTAGCAGATAATCTTGCATAACGTGAGGGGGGATAAAGAATAAAGAACAGCAAAAGGTCTCTTTCAATTCTAATATATTTGTCTTCTGTGATCAAAAAAAGCATTAATAGATTTGGTAGGTGAGAGGAAGGCAGCAAATATGCCTGGGGAAGTAGAAAGTGACCAGGCAAGGGTGATATCCTGGACCAAGAAGAGAGGGGATCAACAATGTCCAAAGATGCTGATAGATTAAGTACATTGGAGTCTGAAAAGTACAATGAGGTGTAAGCAGTGGGCAGTCATTGAAGACCTAAGCAAGAGCAGTTATCACGGAGAGGCAGGGTGAAAAATGTGAATAAAGAAGACTTCAAAGAAAATGGGAGGAGGAATTGGAGAGAGCAAGTACACATTGCTTCTGCGAAGAGTTGTTCTATAAATGAAAGGAATGAAATATGGTGAGAGTTAGAATAAGTAATGAGTCAACAGTTTTGATTTTGTTTGTTTTGTTTTAATAAGGGAGATAAATAGCTAATAAGGGAGATAGTTTATACATACACATATATATGATGACAAAAATGAAATAGAGAAAAATGATGATGCATCGGAGAGAAGGAAGAACCACTGCTGCAGTGTCTCAAGTAAGCAAATAGGAGGGGATTTGATTCACAGATGGAGGTGCTGCCCTATCCTGGAAGGGCAGACAGTAGATTCATTGCAAAAGGAGGGAAGGAAGAGCAAATACGCCCAGATGCAGTAAATGGGTAGATGTAATAGAATGAGCTTGTGTAGGGTCTCTGATTGCTTCTTGTTCCTCAGTGAAATAGAAATTAAGCTCATCAACTGAGAGTGGGGATGATGAAAGAGGCCCTGAAGATTTCAGAAGAGACGAGAAACTATAAAATAGCTAATTAGGAGAGCCGAGGAGTGAACATAGCAAAATACAGCAAGGCAGTGGGACAGCGTAAGGGGTCCACCAGAGATTAGTGATCATAAATTCAAAGTGAGCCTCATTGGCATCGATGTGTGTTTTCCTCCAGCTGTGGTCACCTGTGTGGATGGAAGTGCTGAATTTAACAGCAGCAAAGTGATTACACTGAAGCAGAAGAGAGGCAAAGGAGTTGTGTGCGTGTGCAAGTGAGTTCATTATTAGTCCCAACCATTCAAAATGCTAGCTGGAACCTACAAAGCTTGTTGAAAAATACAGATTCAGAAACTCTTTTTACCTTTTATATCTTCATTTAGAATACACTATATATAGCTGTGATTTATTTTTTTACTTCGCCAAGTGCAAAGGGATTTCTTTGCATACCTTTTTTTTTTATCCAGAAACAAGTGCTAATAAAAGAAAATTATGCTTTATTGTTATATAAGAACAGAGATACGTAATGGGAAACAATAAGTGTTAAATTTTGAAGAGGAAACAAGAGAAATAAAGATCAGTGAGAGGTGCATTGTATAAAATATACCACCAAACAGACTCTTGAGGTCATACAAAGGAAATAGAAGATTGACATTTAGTGCTTATTTAAAACTGAAAAGGATAGCTGCAAATAAGATACTATAAAGGACTACAATGTAATTGTGTTGCTATAACCAGCAACCTGCTATAATCAATATCTACTTAAAATTCACAGAAGAATCCACGTTTCAAACATTGTCATTTTTCAGAAAAAAATGCCATTAAAAATGGTGTGAAACACATGACATCCAGAAAGAAATTGTTCTATCAAATAATGATACTAGCTCTTCATCACCATCATTAAAATGTGTTAATACCATCTGTTCATTCAGACCACTATGAAAATTTACATAATATGATAAAACAATGCTTGAGACTACACGTGGATTATAAGCGTGGCTGTGGCAATGAAAACAAAAAACAAAAATAAAAAAATAGCTAATAGTTATGTGAATATTTGTACAGCATTTAATAATAATTAGTTTGTAATTTGATATTTGTTTCTATGACAGCTGATAATCCTTGGTAGGATCCTGTAGCCAATCATATTACCTGCATAGTTGTACATATTCCCACAATCCCCCTTCACCATCATGCCCATCTCACCTCCCGACCTGCCAAAACAAACATACATGCACCACCTAATTGTATGTTTCTTTAACAAATGGTAGAAATACATCTTTTACATTTCTGGAAACTCCGAGGGTCTAGCATAGTTCCTTTTCTAAAGAGGGCAGCAGCCTAAATCTGACCTACACCTAACCTAACTAACCTAGACCAACTAACCAGCTTATATCTACATCACAAGGATCAGTGTGAAAGGAATCCAATTCAGAGTTAATAGTTTTATTTTCTAGTTTTCAGATTTAGATAGATGGTTCATATGGACTAAATTGTGTTCCCCTAGTACCTGAGAATGAGACTGAATCTGGAGACAGGGTCTTTAAAGAGATGAGTAAGTTAAAATGAAGTTATTACAGTGGGCCCCAATCCAATATACTGATGTCCTTAAAGTAAAGAAAATTGGGACACAGATATGTACACAGGGAAGACTATATTAAGATACAGGGAGAAGATAGTCATCTGGAAGTTGAGAGAAGCCTCATAAGAAACCAGCACGGATGACACCTCATTCTTGGGACTTCTGAGCCTCCACAACTGTGAAACATTGCATTCCTGTTGTTGAAGCCACCAACTTTGTGGAATTTTGTCATGGCAACCCTAGCAAACTAATATAATTGTTAATGCAAATGTGGTTATGTTTTTCATGAATTTATATCATCGTGCAACCATTACCATAGTCCAGTTTTAGAACTTTTCTAGAAAACCAGAAAGTTTCCTTATGCTCATTTGTAGACAATACTCTCTCCCATTCCCATCTTTAGGCATATTCTACTCTGATTTCTGTTTGAATAGATTTAACTTTTCTGGGAATTAAATAGAAATTGAACCACACAGGTAATCTTTTATATTGTTTTCTTCTACAAGTTTTGTTGTTGTAGCTTAAATTTAGGTCTATGATTCATTTAGGATCCATTTATATTAAATTTGTATTTATGGTATGAGTGAAGTAATTAAGTTCAGTGTGTGAGTATGTGTGATTGTGTGTATCTGTGTGTGTATCAGTATCTTACTGTCCTAGCACATTTGATTAAAGTCTATCATTCTCTCAACTCAATTCAATTGGCATTTTTGATGAAAATCAATTGACCACAAATGTATGGGTTTATTTTTGGATTCTCTGTTCTGGTTATCTTTAGGTTTATAAATAATAAACATAATACCATAACATCTTGATTAGTGTAACTTATAGTAAGTTTTGAATTCAGGTGGTATAAGTCTACCAGTTTTGTTCTTTTTCAAAATTCTTTTGCCATTCTAGTTCCTTTGCATTTGTGTAAATACTAGGATTACTTTGCCAATTTCTCCAAACACAAAAACTAAAAACTAAAACAACAGAATTGTGCTGGAATTCTGATAGTGATTGCATGGACTCTACCAACCAATTTGGAGAAAACTGTCATTTGCAAAGTATTACATCTTCATAACCATCAACTTGGTATGCCTCTCCATATGTTTAGATCTTCCATTTTTCTCAGCATGTTTGATAGTTTGCATGATACAAGCCCTGTAGGACTTTTAACTGAATTTATTCGTAGATTTTTAGTTTTTGTGCTGTGCTTTGAAATATTTTAGCAGTTTTTTTATTGTTTGTTGCTACCATATAGAAACAAAATTAATTTTAGTATGTTGATCTTGCACCTTAAAACTTTGTTGAGCTCATTTATTAGTTCTACCATATTTTTGTAGATTCTTTGAGATTTTTCTACATTTAGGAGCAGGTCATCTGTGAATAAAGATATTTGTACTTCTTCCTTTCTAATCTGTGTACTATTATTTTTTTCCTGCCTTATTGTCTTATTCCTCTAGCTTGAATATATAGTGCAATATTGAATGGAAGTGGTGAGAGTAGATATTCACTCCTTGTTACTGATCTTAGGGGAAAAGCATTCAGTCTTTCACCATTAAGTATGATGTTAGTTGTAAGTTTTTGATAAATTCCATTTAGCAGGTTGAAGAAGTTCACTTCTATTCCTAGTTTTTAAAGAATGTTTATCATTAATGATAAACACTAACATATGCTTTTCTGAATCTATTTGATATGATATTATTAGTGTTTACATTAATGAATGTTATTAATGATGAGAATTTTTATTAATATAGAATATTACATTGATTTTTCAGATGGTAATCCAACCTTATATTTCTGGGACAAACTTCACTCGTCATTATGTATAACATATATATGCTATGGTCATGGTGTATGATCCTACTAATTTGTAATGTTTTGCTTCTGTGTTCATGTGGCATACTGGGCTCTACTTTTCTTTCCTTGTGATATCTTTGTTTGGTTTTGGTGTTAAGGTGATACTGACCTCATAGTATGAGTTAGAAGTATTTCTTCCCTTATTTTTTTGAAGAATTTGTATGGGATGGATATTATTTTTTCTTTAAATATTTGATGGAATTCAGTAAAAATATTTGGACCTTAGCTTTTTTGTGTGAGAAATGTTTGACTATTAAATCAATGTCTTTCCTAGGCATTGGTCTAGTTAGAGTTTTGAATTCTTCTTGGGTCAGGTTTAGTGTTTGTGCCTTTCTAAGAATGTCTATTTCATCTATGCTCTCTGATTTGAAACATCAGTCTCAAATACAGTATTTCAACATAAAACTACTCATAATGCTTCCTTAAAATCATTTTGATTGCTATAAGGTCAAAAGTAATGCACTCTATTTCATTCTCGATTTTGGTAACTTGTGCCTTCCTTCTTTTTATCTTGGTGAGCATAATTAGAGGTTTGTCAATCTTGTTGAACTTGAAAAAAAAATACTTTCAGTTTTACTGATTTTCTCTATATTTCTATTTTATATTTCCTTGATTTCTGCTCTGATCTTTATTATTCATTTTTTTTTCCTTTTTTGGGGTTTTGCTTGCTTTCCCTTCTCTAGTTTTTTAAGGTGGAAGATTAAGTTATTGATTTGAAATTGTTTTTCTTTTCTCTTATAGGTGTTTATAGCCATAACTTTTTCTCTAAGAATTGCTTTGAATGTATTCCATAAATTTTAGAATGCTGTGTTTTTTATTTTAGTCCATCTCAAAATATTTTCTAATTTCTCTGTGATGTCTTCTTTGACGTATCAATTATGTAGAATTTTTAATGTCTAAGGTATATGTAAATTTAAATATATTCAAATATTTGGGCATTTCTCTAATTACCTTATATTACTGACTTCTGATTTAATTCTGTGGTAGTCAGTGGACAAACTTTGTTTTATTTCAGTCTTTTAAATTTACTAAGACTTGTTTTATGGCCTAGTACATGTTCTATCCCTGAGAATGTTCCATGCACTGTTGAAAATGTATTCTTTTTTTTTTTTTAAGATTTTATTTATTTATTTGAGAGAGAGAGAATGAGAGAGAACACATGAGAGGGGATAGGGTCAGAGGGCAAAGCAGACTCCCCGCCGAGCAGGGAGCCCGATGTGGGACTTGATCCAGGGACTCCAGGATCATGACCTGAGCCAAAGGCAGTCGCTCAACCAACTGAGCCACCCAGGTGCCCCGAAAATGTATTCTGTTTTTGGGTGGAATGTTCCAGATTTCAGATAGATCAAGTTGATGCTCTTGTTTCATATCTGTTGTATCCTTGTTAACTTCTAACTCTCCTACCAATTAATGAGAAAGACTACTGAAATCTCTGCATATATTATTTTTCTATATTTTTCCATTTTTTACAATGAAATATATTTTTATATTTTTATGTATTTTTCTTTTTTATGTTACATGTAAATTTATAATAGTTACCTTTTACTAATGTATTGACTCCTTTTATGACGCAATGTCCCTTTATTTCTAGTAACATTGCTTGTCCTAATGTCTATTTCACCTGATGTCAACATAACCACACAAGTTGTCTGGTAGTAAATGTTTGCATGGTGTAATTTTTCTATCTTTCTACTTTGAACCTATTTGTACTTCTGCATCAAAGTTACTCTTGTAGACAGCGTATGGTCAGATGACTTTTTATCAAGTTTTACAATTGCTCTCTTTTTATAGTGTGTATTCCATTTACATCTTATGCAAATTTATGTTTGACATTTAGCCAATTTATCTATGTATTTCATGTCTATATTGTATCCCCATACCTTATTTAGCACTTTATGCTGTGTTAACCATTTTTATATTTAACCGTTCTAATTCTTATATTTTAAACTTAGTCTTTGAGTATTTTTCTTATTTTAGGGATTACAGTATACATGTTAACTGACCACAATCTACTTAAAGTTAATACTGGACTTAATTTCAAGAAAATATAGCAACTTTGTTCCAGTATAACTCCATTTCTTCCCTACTCCTTTGTGTTATTATTATTATATATATCACAGTTACATATATATAATAAGCTCAGTAATAAAACATTATAGGTTTTGCTTTATGCACTCTTTTGATTTTTTAAAGAAATTAAGAGACAAAATGGAAAATATCCTTTTTTTTTACAATTAAATAGCATGTTTGATCATCTCACAACAGATAGTAGTGAAGAGTATAAATTTATTATTACTATTTTTTAAAGTTACTCTCCCAAAGTAATTTGTAGTCAGGCAGGTAAGTAGCTGTCCTAGAGGAGATCAGCTCATCACATCAAGCTAAAGTGCACAACAAAGCATTAGGCCTGAAGAAGTGCAAGAAAAGAATAGATAAACAAGACAAAAAAGGGCTTGAAATAGGCTGTCAGGCCATCAATGTAATTCCTGTCCCAGGAAGAAATTGCTAAAGGATCTTGGATTGAATCTATAAGTTGAAAACTTCAGTAGACCTGGATACAAGAAGCTGGAGAAAGGACTTTTTGGAAAGACTACATAGTTAAACTTGACTTAGTAGAGTATATGTTGGGCTGGAAGAGGCTTTGCATATAATTTCGTGGGGCAGTTTTAAACATTTATTTATGCTCTTGGAATCCTTTCTACATGCAAAGTTTAAACAAAGATTTGGTTTGTAAAATATTTTTTAAAAAACCAGGGTGTTATACGCAAACAATGAATCGTAGAACACTACATCAAAAACTAATGATGTAATGTATGGTGATTAACATAACATAAAAAAAAAAAAAGCCAGTGTAAGATTAAAGCTAAGTGGTCTGAAGGTCCAAGATCTTCCCTCATGTAATAATAACCTCTTCATCAAGTTGTGAGGGTTCTATAAGCCTTCCTGAAACAAAAATTGAAAATCAGTGATTTAAAGCAAACTTTTCACTTAATAGATACAGAAATCTATTTCTTACCCAGGCAATTTTTCCAAAAATAGCACTGCTAGTCAATGGAAAACCTTAAGTTACAGTGTATTCAATGTTCTATATACTATACCATTAATTAAACACAACATAAAATACTGACTAATAGGTATTTTTAATATTTAACATATAAAATATATATCGGGGACAGTGGAATATCAGTGTTACTATCAGAATTTAGTAATAAGAGTAAAGGTCAGTAAATATTGTTAACAAAAAAACATTTAGACATTAGTATTGACAAAATACAATTAAGAAGTTTAGAAATATTTCTTGTACTTTTCTCTTAGATTTTATTTTACTACTAATGGTATTATAGAATGGGAATTATTAAAACATACTTTATATGATTCTGTGATGCCCAAGTATATTAAGATACACAAAAGAAGGTTCTTGACCATAGACAACATTATCTTCCTGGGACGTAAGAATCCACAAGATGGGATAATTACCATTTGTCTGTATATCTTTCTTTGTACCTGCTCATACACGTGACTTATGTGCAGGTTTGTTTAACTGCTTATATTTTGAGACAGCTCTGTAAGAAAGGAAACATTAGCTTCATATACCATATGATTTCACTTACATGTGGAATCTAAAAAACAAAACAAAGTGCACCTTGGTGGCTCAGTCAGTTAAGCATCTGCCTTAGGCTTAGGTCATGATCTCTGAGTCCTGAGATCAAGCTTCACATCAGCTCTCTGCTCAGCAGGGAGTCTGCTTCTCCTGCTCACTCTCCTTCTATGCTCTCCCTCGCCCTCTCTCTCTGAAATAAATAAATAAAATCTTTAAAAATAAATAAATAAATAAATAACAAAACAAAGAAATAAACAAAGCAGAAACAGACCCGTAAATACAGAGAACACACTGGTGCTTGTTAGAAGGAAATGGAGTGGGGGATGGGCAAAATGGGTGAAGGGGAGTGGAAGATACAGGCTTCCAGTTATGGAATGAGTAAGTCACGAGGGTGAGAGGTACAGCATAAGGAATATAGTCAATGATATTGTAATAGCATCGTATGGTGACAGATAGTAGTTACATTTTTAGTGAGCATAGCATAACCTATAGATTTGTCTAATCACTAGATTGTACACCTGAAACTAATGTAACATTGTGTGTCAACTATACTTCATTAAAAAAAAAATACTGATCCTCATTCATTATTAAGAGAACTGATAAGCTTGAATATAAGCTAAAAAATAAATAAGTTAGTTGTCCAGCACAATGCTGGTTGGTGTAGTGGTAAAAACGACCATTAAGAGAAATATGAAATGGTTAAGTGCTACTAACTAGATGGATGGCAGCATTAAACAGAAATTTGAAAAACTCCTCGTCAGGACATAAAGGCAGTATATAGAAAATGATTTTAATTTCAGCAATAAAAAGTGCATGCAAATAAAATACTTTGTTAATGCCATTTTGCAAAAATCAATCAATCAATCCTTGGTAGAAAGAATTGATTGGCAGTGTGGTAAAGAGTAATGCTTTTCTAGAATCTATACCGTCTCCAAAGAGACTTCATAACTTTTTTTAAAGTACTTGCATAAATGATAACCAATGAAAACGATGATTATTCTGTCACAGTACTAAAGGAAGCTCTAAATCATGTTCTGTCATGATAAAGTGTTGGCCCAATCTGTTTCTGTACACTTGCATAGCAACACATTGATTACGAAATTTTAAAAGTGATAACATGCTTTGACCATTTTCTATAATTCCAGCACAGTTTTACATTTTAAGAATTAAAGTTAGTATTTTAGCAATCAACAATTGTCTTTGAAATACTCATTTAAAAAGTCAAGTGGATAAGCCATAGATTTTTGGATTCTGCTTTCAGACTTGTGACTAAATTAGATCTAACAGAAAAATTATGATAGTCTCACCAGGCAGAAGAGACGCTTAGGGTTTATTTGTTCACATTCTTCTTTTCCCAAGGGAAGTAAATACTGGCACAACTTGTCACTTCACTATAAGACTCTTTTGAAATGGAACATATGAGCTATTCTTTGAAAATACACAAAGAAAATTGAAAATAAAAGGACTTTTCTAAATGTTCTTGCAAGGTTCCTGCTGGTAGAGAAATTATTTCCATAATATGTATGAAGTTTATATTTCTCCTAGGGATATTCTGTGTTGGAAAGAGTAAAAAAAAAAAAAAAAAAAAAAGCATCAGTAAAAAATAACAAAATAAAAACTGGATGGAAACCTCCAGGAGAAATAGCAATAGTTTTAAATTCTACCAAAATTAAAGTTTAGGGTTTTTCCTTTCTTTCTTTCTTTTTCTTTCTTTCTTTCTTTCTCTTTAAAATTTGTATCACAAGATCAAAATAGCATAGAGGATGAATTACTAGTAACTATCTTTCAAAAATGTAAGGGGAAAAAAGAAACATACGTTACCATTTACTATAGATTTGAGCAGGAGACAGATTGCAGTCAAGAAAATGTCACAATTTTTTCACATCAAAATGACAAAGGGAGATAACATCTTTTGGGTTTAATTGCAAAAATCAATTACATATAAAATCAAAGGATGATGATGGGCACAGACAGGCCTGTCATTAAAATATATATAACCATCATACAGGTATGACTAATGACTGATCACTGTTGGTCTTAGAAAAGATTAAAAATACCACTTGTAAATCTAAGCAAGAGATATATAAATGCATAACTAAATGAAATTTGTTGGAAATCAAATTGTCCTATGGACTTATATAATTATGTCAGAAATAATTATCTGGTTCCTATCATTTTATTTTGTGAGTTTATGTTCCTTAGACACAATAATTAATGCTACCAATTATTATTAACTTAATAATTATAATAAATTCATTAATTAAATTAATTACTAATATTTATTTAAAGGAGAACAATTTCCTTTTTAACTACTCACTTGTAAATTTGTTCAAAATTTAAAGAAAATTTTTCGAAATAAAAACCATCCAAAGCAATAAGTTCCCTGATCATTTCAGTTAAATAAAATGTCTTTCCCTTTTGAGCTCCCATAACAATTTATCCTTATCTTCTTAATGGTCCTTAACATTATCTTATTGAAATATATATTTTTAACATGTCTATCTCTTCATCATACTGTATGAACTAATTTAAGGCAGAGACCATTTATTTTTTATCATTTGTCCCATATTAGCAGATATCCAAAAGAAAAGAAATGTTTAAAAAATACTTAAGTGACTGAATGTCTTCTAACTTATTGGATCTGAAATTGTGAATTTTCTATATTGCTATGCCTTGGACATTCATTAAAAAATGAAATACATTATAAAACTTATTGCTCAAATTTATCATTTTATAGAAAAACCACTCCCCACCTGTGGCTACTTTCAGGAAAGGTAGCAAAAAAAGAAAAAAAAACATATAGGAAATTTGATATTTCAGAGGAATCCAAGGAAATTTACCTCAGTAGATGGGAGAAGCAAAGAAATTAGTATCATAAAAGCCATAAAGGTAATTTGGTAAATGTGTATCTTCTCTGTCTTTAATGGTTTTTAGTCTTATGGGAATAACATTCTAGATTTATATTTTACATGATAGTCTAAAACATTTAAGATACAATCATTTCTAAATATTAGTGACATTTTGGCTCATAGATACAGAATAAGTACCTTGTTTTGAAGGTTCATAATCCAAAACCTGAAAGGTTTCATGTTATTATACAAATCCCCACCTGGCACATTACATTTCTTGAAACTACAAACCGAGTCATATTATTTAATGGGTAAGCCTTTCGCCAACTTTGGACATTTCTGAACTCTCAAGGGTTGGGGTAAATACAGAAATAAATCATTTATTCCTGAAGTCTCTGTCCCATTTTAATAAATGATGTCAGCAAGGGCACTCTGCATTGAAAAATCTAATAGTATTGACTCTTTCAGTCCACCCTGGTGTTAGTTTCCTGGTGGGAAGTATAAGTGGCAAAAGAAAATATACAAAGATAAAATATTCTCTCGCGTGCTCGGGACACTCAAGTAGATGCTGTAACAGATAACTACTGTACCTCCCGGATTCGCTCACTAACTAGCTGTGCTTAGTGTGACTTGCTCTTGGGTCACAGACATCCCCCCCTTCTCTGAGACAACACCCTTGGCTTCCAAGACCCCCTTCCCATAGAGGGTGACTTGCCCTTCCTTCCCCTGTGAATAGCCCACAGCCAAATCTGACAAGGGATTATAAAAGACTGGCCCCCTATGCTGCAAGGGAAGGCACCCTCTGGACTGATGGATGGGCATCAGGCCAAATCTAGACTTTGCTGGAGAGCACACTCTTGCTTGGCTCTCCCCAGTTCTCTAGTGTACCTCCCCTTCTCCCTTACAGGGGAAGGAAAAAACAAAACAAATAGCCCTAACTAACGTGAGTCTGTGTCGATCTCTGTTTCTGGGGAATCTGACCTACGACAGCTATTATCAGAAGTAGTCCTGCAAAGGCATTCTCTGTGAATTTTCCCCTCGCCAGCCTTACCCAGGTCTAACATCCTCAGGATCCACTTTGGCACATGCTCCCCGGGTTCTTCCGTACTCGTCAGGTCCTGCAATTCCTTATAGGCTTTTTCTTCCTAGATTTGGACTTGTAATTACATATTTGGACAGTGCTGAATCTTGGCTTTATTTGTCAGAGGAGAAAAGGGCTCATATGGTGAGGAGGGGCTGCTTCTGGTGAAAAATAGAATTCAGGATAGTGTGGGGGTTCAAGATTCTGAGATTGGTCATCCTAAATGTGTTCATTCCAGATCATGGGTCCTACTCTTCCTCTCTCACGGCCCTGATTTGACACAGGAGATCTGCTAAGTCACCACATTTTAGTCTTTGCAGATCTGTTCCCCTTATAATCAGACTGTCGTCTAGATTTTCAGCGAAATCCGCCAGAAGCTGTGAGAAATAAGAAGTTGTCTAAAGCTTCCAGAAGTCATGTGACTTTCAGAGACTGCCCTAAAATGGAAATGGACTCTCCCAAGCCTGCTGTTCTCTTTTTGTAATCTCTTGATTGACACCAAAGGTATTCATCTTATTTCACAATTCTTATAATCGTCCCCATTTTAATTAAGTGCCACAACCATTTGATCTCCCTACTCTCCCTTCTATTTGCACTTACTCTCAGTTAAACAGAGGTGAAAGTTTAAGAAATGGTGGTGCAGCTGCTTTCCAAGAGTTTTCAACCTCGTTTACAATCCACAATGGATGACTTCGGATAGGTGAGCAATGCAACTCCCAAATCTCGTTCTGAGGATTGGTTTTCTAGAACCATTCCACATACTAATTGTATTAACCCTTGTTGTCTGAACTAGAATTAGAATTTGAGGTAGAGATTAAAAGCCTGATCCTCAGTTTGGGAAGTGCAAGCCTGAGAAGAAAACATACAGTGAAACAAGGTAACAAAAAAGTGAAACAAAGTGATACAGCGTGTTACTAAACTGGCCACAGCATAAGGGGCTGCCATGAAGAGAGATAGACACCCAGAGTCACTACCAAGATGAGCTTTCGAAACACCTGAGACCTCCCTAGAAGGATTTCCAGCAGGAACCAAGTGTACTACTAAGTGTTCACCAAAGAGAAAAGAAATAGGGAACATATATGTTCACCTCCCTCCTATCTGTTTCCCATTGTCCGTTTCACTCAAGGGCGAAAACTGCTCTGCTCTTCCTGGGCCTACACCATCTTGTCCTCTTCAATGGCCACTCCAGAAGCTCAGTCAGGAACATCACAGAGGAGAGAGAGAGAGATAGTAGTATGGTCATTTGGCCCAAAACTTGTACTCACAAAGATTTGGATATGTTAACGTTTGATAGTATCTTCAAAGTTATAATAAATAAATGATATTCTATTTTTGTAAAACACACATATCTCAAAAGCAATAATTTATTAAATGCAAACATTTAAATACGCTGTATGAATGAACTGTGTTTCCCCAAAAATCATACCTTGAAGCCCTAACTCCCCATGTGACTGGATTTGGAGATAGGGCCTCTAAAGAGGTCATTGAGGTTAAGTGAGGTCACAGGGTGGGGCCCTAATTCAATATGACTGGGGTCTCTATAAGAAAAAGAAGATGTAGCGGCACAGAGAAAAGACCACACGAGGGAAGAATGAAAAGACAGCCACCCACAAGCCAGCGACAGGCCTTAGGAGAAACCAAATCTGCCGACATCTTGATCTTGGACTTTTAACCACCAGTATTGCGGGAAAATGAATTTGTATTGTTTAGCCACCCAGCCGTGGTATTTTGCTGTGGCAGGCCTTGCAAACAAATACATTGCATAACACATATTTTCATCTGTTTGGGTTTTTCTTCACTTTCTATTAATCTTCAGAGATTTTTCAGAAATGCATGTCACCCATTCTCTGAAAAGCTCTACACTTATTTTATTGTCCCTAAATATTCTCCACAGCATTTAGGAACCAGAAGATTAACAGATTCATTAAAAAAAAAAAAAAAAAAAAAGGCAAATTTGTCAGTTTATTTATGTGTAGGACCTGTGTATTTTGCTTCTCTCACAAACTTGCATGCTATGAAGTATTGATGCCATTAAGATTAATTGGAAATGTTTCCTGACACCAAGTAAAATATTGCCTAATGGCAAATCTCCCAGCATAGAGATAAAATTGGGAATTAAGTCTTACAGAATGCTAGGTAGATGACAGAGCTAGGAACTTCATACTTAAACATGTCTTTCTCATTTTTTTAAAGGTAGATGACAGAGCTAGGAACTTCATACCTAAACATGTCTTTCTCATTTTTTTAAATTAAGAATGAGACACAATATAATATTTAAAGATTTAAAATAATTACACATAATCACATCATGAAACAACTACTTTTAGTTTTGCATTTTATCTCCAGGACTTAGAATGAATATATATTTAACCATTTGTTATCATTGAATGACTGCTATTTTGTATTCAGTTTCTTCGGGTTATGTCTTAAAGCTTTTCATTATTTCTGAGCATTACATTAATCATATTAACTGGTTTCATATTGTTTCTTGATGTTGGTTTGCCATAATTTAATTTGTATTTTTCAGTGCAACGAACGTAATATGTGTTTACCATAACTATCTCTTCTTTTGGGAAAGGCACTTTGTCCACTTATCTCTTGGGAACTTGGATTTCTTATAAATGTCATTGAGTCATTTAAATAGTCTAGGGCTAATTCACTTACTTAAATATTTGCGATAATATTACCCAAGTGCTATTATTCTTTTAAATGGCATCCAGGAATTTCTCTTGTAAATGTTGGGGGGTTTTTAATGCAATTTAATTTTTTTTTTTGCAAAATATTGATTTAGATAAAATTTGAATCTGTCAGTCTTTTCTTTGTGACTAAACTATAGATTCAATATAATTATATTGTAATAATAATAAATGTATTATTCTTCCCTAAATTTGATCAACAAACTAACTCTGGATTATTAGACATCTATTCCCCTTTATTATTATCATTTTTGCTGTAAAATAAAGATCCAACTTAATTTTTAAAAAATTGCTTTTAATTAAAAACCCAAAGCTTGATGAATAAGGACCAATGAAATAAATTAAGATGCATATATACAAAACATAAAATATAACCACTAAAAAGAAAGAAATAGATCTAATTATGCTGCTATGAAAATGTTTCCAATAAATCAGGTAACATAGCAAGATACAAAGTAGCATGAATAATACAATATTTTCTTCTTAAAAGATCAAACATTGATGTTTTAACATATAAATTTTCTGAATCATACACCAGAAATAATATCACTTATCTGTGGGAAGTGTAATCAAGAAGATAGCTGGTTAGCAGAACTTTATTTTCCATCTTATGGACTTCTTAAAGGAAAAAAACAAAACAAAACATGGTGACTCCGATAAGAATTTTCTCAAATCAGAAAATGAACTAAGGATAACCGAGGTCTTCACTATAACTAGTAGTTCAATTTCGGACTAGGGACTTCTATTTTCTATTTATTCTATTCTCCTTAGGACTCCCTATGAATTTGTAATGTTCTTTAACCCATAGACACAGGTTTTATAGAGGGTAAGTATAGACTAAAATGTGATTTCTATAATATCCCAAAATATAAGAATTTGGAGCATCCCATTTTTGAACTTGGGTTTCCCTCGAACTGTCGACAAGTTAATTCAGAGAGACTCACAGATGCTCAGAAAGATTCCCCTTTTTATGTTTTTCAACCCCTGTGCTGCCCTGCTTTTACCTCTGGGCTGAGCCTTCTCTGACAACAACAAAGTTCATTCAAAAGTGTTTTCATGTGCATCTCCCAAAGCTGCCAGTCCTGTAGTGATAAGAATAGTGTTAGGTGCCATAGCTTAGTGAGGAAAATTGATTTTTCCCCATTATGTGCTAACTGTCACCTAAGACCAGAACCAACACTACTCATGAAAATTTCACAAAACCACTTGAAGAAAAAATACAGGCACTTCTGTTTTCTAGCTCATTTCTGACATCTTGTCAGTAGCTGCTCACACCAAACCACCCATATCTCTGAATCAGCAAGCAATGATTTATAGCTATAGGACAATCTCAGTCCATCCCTACAGAAAAATACTGCCAATTACATAGTCCTCATTTCTATTTTACCCTTTGGGACAATTTGCCACCTAGAACCTTTGCTTCTTGTTTGAATAATTAAAGACTTCTCTTGGGTGTTTTTTCCAGAACCAGGCAATTCTCAATGCAATGCATGTAAGTCTCACTTAGAGAGAAGCAGGTTTATTATTAAGATGACAGGTTTTACAACTGAGTTTTTTTTTTCCCCTCAGCCAAAATTTAACTAGGATCATCAGGTCCAAGTAGCCACAATGTGCCCATTCAATCAGGTTCTGCAAGAAAAAAGTGTCTTCCCAACCCTTGGCATTAGGATAGAAGCTTGGTACCTAAATCACATTTGTACGTAGTCTGTCGACACTTTCCACATCTTGCTGAAGCAAATATAGCCTTTCCACTGTTTAACTTTTATTTATTTATTTTTTAAAGATTTTATTCATTTGACAGAGAGAGACACAGGGAGAGAGGGAACACAAGTAGGGGGAGTGTGAGAGGGAGAAGCAGGCTTCCCGCTGAGCAGGGAGCCCGATGCGGGGCTCGATCCCAGGACCCTGGGATCATGACCTGAGCGGAAAGCAGCCCTTAACCGACTGAGCCACCCAGGCACCCCCACTGTTTAACTTTTAAAGATTTCAAACATTTATTGCTACTAATTAACATACCATTCATTTAAAGTAAATATGACCTTTGCCTCATTGTATTTTCTGGCTTAATTTCCTTGGTCTACAGAAATAACTGCACTTGATTTTTTTAAATATTTTGTTTATTTATTTGAGAGAGAGAGAGAGAGCACGAGCAGGGAGGAGGGGTAGAGGGAGTGGGAGAAGCAGGCTCCTCGCTGAGCAGGGAGACCGATGTGGGGCTCAATCCCAGGACCCTGGGATCATGACTTGAGCTGAAGGCAGCTGCTTAACGGACTGAGCCAGCCCTTGATTTTTTTTTTTAATCTAGTTTGTTATGGAAAACATAACTCATATTAATAGTATCAGTTTATGACAGATTCCTTTAGTTTTCAACCATAGGTGATAAGGACAAAAAAAAAAAAAAAAAAAAAAAGGAAAGGAAAGACAAAGAAAGAAAAGAAAACCACATATCCGTGTTCACAGTTTCTTCTTGCTCAGAACCACCAGGCCACCAGCTCTAAGGGTATTTTTGTCTTGCCTGTTCTCCTGAAACTCTAATGCTTATACAGACCATGAGTGAAATTCACAATTGAAGGAAGAAAAGTTAAATTGTTCTTTGTAATTAAAATTTGACACAAAGTAGCTTTGGGGGGGTTACAAAAAAACAACACATAATTAATGAGACAGAAAGAAAAAAGTTTAAAGAAACAGTTTCTGGAGGAGCTTACCATGATGAATAAGACTGTGTGCCAAGTGGGTGATGAAGACTTTTAGGTCATTTATTCTTCCTGTGATACATCTTTGAGAAACTTCCAGACAATTTTAATTTAGTAGCATATGAATATACTATTCTTTACTTTCCTCTTTTTCACTTAAGTCTGAATTTTTTCATTATAGCATTGCATTCTATTACTCAAATATAACATCTTATTTAATTGATTCAGTATTAATGCATATTTATTTTGTTACTTACTAATCTTTGATATTACAAAGAGTAAGTAAAATTATGCATATGTAATTTTCATTTGTGTTCTTATGTTTATAGAAAAATGCACAGAAGTAACATCGCTAGGTCAGAGGATTCATTCATTTCAGTTTTGGTAGAAATTGCCAAATTGTCTTGTATAGGAGTTGTACCAATTTACATGACCACCCATGATATGTAAGAATGCGTGTGAACCTCCTCGCAATTTCATCAGTGGAGACCACTTTCAATTGGAGGAGTATGTCAATATGTTGGTTAAAAATATGGTTTCTTGGTAAAGGCTGAATTTTCATCTCTTATTATAATTAAGGATTAATATAAAATCATATTAAAGATTCATTTCTGTTTTATTTTGTGTAAACTGTTTGTACCCTCTGACTACTTTTTAATGAGTTGTTGGTATTCTCATAGTTTTGAGTACTCCTTAAAATATACCCTAAAGAATTAAGAAATTATTTTCTGTAAGAAAATTAATATCTCTTATGAATAAAGAGGCAAAACTTCTCATCAAAATACCAGCAAAACAAATTCAACTACATCTTAGAAAGGTTATTATGCACTGTGACCCACTGGCATTTATCCCAGTAATGCAATGCTCGTTCAACATAAGAAAGCAAATCCGTGTAATTTACCACATGAATAAAATTAAGAGAAAAAACACCTCATTTCATTTCAAATGATGGAGAAAAAGCAAGGATACCTGTCCTTACCACTACTATTCAACATTGTCTAGAAGTTCCAGCCAAAGCAGATAGGCAAGAAGTAAAACAATCTCTATTCAAAGATGACATGATTTTATATACATACATATACCCAAAAGAACCCACAAAAACTATCACAGCAAATAGAAAAATTCAGATAATTTGCCAGGTACCAGAGTGACACACAAAAAACAGTTGTGCTTCTATATACCAGAAATGAACATTTAAAAGGAAATTAATAAAATGAATACATTTATAATAACATCCAAAAGAGTAAATTGCCCAGGAATAAATTTCATCAAGAAACTAAAAGATACTCAAAACTGGAAAACATTTTTGGAAGAGATTAGATAAGAACTAAATAAATGGAAAGACATGCAGTGTTCGTGTAGTGAAGACATTATTTTTTAGAGGGCAATACTCCCAAAGCAATCTGTACATTTAATGAAATCCCTACCAAAATTTCAACAGCCTTCTTTTTTTCTTTGCAGAAATGGAAAAAGCCAATCCTCAAATTCATATGGACTTTGCTGAAAGCCTCAAATAGTCAAAACAATATTGTAAAAAAAGAAAGAACAAACTTGAAAAACTCACACGAATCCATTTCAAAATGTACTGCAAATCTGCAGTAATCTAAACATTGTAGTACCAGTGTAAAACCAGACATATAGGCCAATGGAATAGAATTGAGAGTCCAGATATAAAGCCATTCATCTGTAGCTAATTGATTTTTGACAAGAGTTCTAAGATTATGAAATGGGGAAAGAATAGTCATCATTCAACAAATGGTGCAGGGACAACTAGCTATCCATAGGCAAATGAATGAAGTTGGACCCCTACCACATACAATACACAAAAATCAACACAGTGGGTGCTTGGGTGGCTCAGTTGAAGCATCCAACTCTTGATTTCAGCTCAGGTCATGATCTCAGAGTCATGAGATTGAGCCCCGTGTAGGGCTCTGCCCTCAGTGGGGAGTCTGCTTAAAGAATCCCCCCCACACACACCTCTGCCCCTCCTCTTCTGCTGGCACACTCTCTCAAAAACAAAAAAAAACAAATCTCAAAATAGATTAATGATCTAAATATAAGAGCTAAAACCATAAAACTCTTAGGAAAAAAATAGCAGTAAATCTTCCTAATTTTGGATTTGGTAATGGAGTCTTAGATATATCAAAAAAAGCATGAGCACCAAAAGAAAAAGTAGATAGGGATGCCTGGGTGGCTCAGTCGGTTAAGTATCTGCCTTTAGCTCAGGTCATGATCCTAGCGTTCTGTGATCAAGTCCCACATAAGCCTTGCTCAGCAGGGAGTCGGCTTCTCTCTCTGCCTCTGCCTGCCGCTCCCCCTGTTTGTGCTCTCTCTCTCTGACAAAGAAATAAATGAAATCTTAAAAAAAAAAAAGAAAAAGTAGATAAATTGGACTTCATTAAAATTAAAAACTTCTGTACATTAAAAGATGCTGTCAAGAAAATGAAAAAGAAAACCCACAGAAAGGGAGAAATGTTTGCAAATAATTTATCTGATAAGGGTCTGTCTAGTGTCCAGAATATATGAAGACCTCTTATACCTCAATAGGAAAAAGACAGCCTGATTCTTTAAATGGCCAAAATAGACAATAGAATGATCAAAAAGGATTCAAATAGACATTTCTCCAAAGAAAATATAAAAAGGGCCAAAAGTATATGAAAAGATGTTCAATGTTATTAGTCATTATGAAAATGCAAATCAAAACCACAACAAGGCACCACTCATACTAGGATGTCTAGAAGCAAATAAATGCAAAATTATAAGTCTTGGCAAAGATGTGGGTAAATTAGAAACCTCATAACTGTTGGTGGGAATGTAAAATGGTTCAGCCATGGTGGAAAACAGTTTGGCAATTCCTCAAAATATTAAACACAGATTACCATATGACCCAACAATTGCACTCCTAGGTATATATGCCAAAAATTTAAAATAGGTATTTAAACAGATACATGTTCACACATGCTCATAGCACCACTATTCTCAATAGCCAAAAGGTGGAAGCAACTAAAATGTGCATCAGTAAATTAGTAGATAAACAAATTATAGTATATACAAACAATGGTATATTATTCACTCATAAGAAGGAATGAAACACTAATGCATGTTACAATGTGGATGAACCTCGAAAACATTATGTAAGTGAAAGAAGTCAGACACGAAATGTCGATATTGTATGACTCTACTTATATGAAATATTCACAATAGATAAAACCATAGAGACAGATCACATATCGGTGGTTGCCAAAAGATGGGAGCAGGGAGGATGGGAGTAATTTAATGGGTGTAGAACCATTTTGGGGTGACAAAAATGTTTTGGAACAAAATAGAGGTGGTAGTTGCCCATCTTTATGAATGCGCTGAATTGTTCACTTTAATATAGTTACATATGTCATGTAAATTTTGCCTCAATAAAAAGACTCATGCTCAAAGGTCCTTCTTATAGTAAAAAAAAAAAAAAAAAACCTACTTTTTTTTTTTTTTTTGCCTAGGCTGGCCCTAAAATGTACTACTTTCCTAATAAGTTCTATACCTCTACATTTATGGAATTCTGACTTAATTTCATTTTTAAAAGTTCATTCTATTGGTCTGAGACTATAAATAACCTTGGCAAAAGAAGAAGAAGAAGAAAAAATCCTTACATATTCAAGTGCCAAAATATCTTTTTTTTGCCCTGTTCCTTCATTAGATAATAATGAATTAGCTGAAAAAGAAAAAAAAAAAAAACAATTATAAGAATGCAAACTAAATGTTTTTTAGCTTGCTCTCACTTTGGCAGTTCTTTTTGGGATATTGCTGTTTCCCTTTCCAATAAAGACCTCAATTCAATTTGCTGAAAGGAAGAAAAGCCGTAAATCATTGCCTTTATTCAAAGACCTTTAAACAAGCATCTTTTAGTAATAATTTTTAAATGACAAAAACAACTAAAACAATATGTGATTTGTTTCCTTTGCCAATTTAGTAAAGTTAAAATGCATAAAAAGACACACCAAATTGTCAGAATAGGTACCTTTTGTTTTGTAATGAACAAATCTTGAAAACCATCAAGAATAATCAACTTTAAACTTGCTATTCAACAGTTGCAATTATTTTCTTTTTCTTTTCTTTTCTTTTCTTTTTTTTTTTTTTTTTTTGGCAGATCCAGGAATCTCTCAAAGAATAAAGATAAAGAGTAGTTTGCACTTGGCAGCTTTACTATTCTTTTCACTGAGGGACTTCCCATGCGCTTGACCTTCATTAATTCAACTCCACGAAACCAAGTTTGATGTTCTGTCAAGGATAACAGTTTTCTCGGCAGAGGAATTCTAGACATATTTAGGACTTGTCTCCCTGTTTAATTGCAAAAAGCAGAAGTTGGGGGGTGCCTGGGTGGCTCAGTCAGTTAGGTATCCTACTCTTGGTTTCAGGTCAAGGTAGAATCTCATGGGTCTTGAGAGGGAGGCCCGCATCTGGGCTCCGCACTCAGGGAGTCTACTTGAGATCCTTTCCCTCTGCCCCTCCCCAAACTCATGCATGCACACTCTCACTCTCTCTCTCTCAAATAAATAAATAAATCTTACACACACACACAAAAGTAGAAGTTGGTTTAACTAAGAGATTCTGTCCTTTTAACAGACCAGGTTTTGCCAGAGTGATATGAGGGTGCCCAGACAACTAGATATCCTAAAACTGCATGCTATCTAACTTCTTCTTGGTTCTCCCAACAATCTTTCATTTTTTTTTCCCTATCTTAATGTTTCCCTCTCAAGTTTAAAATATCAGCTGTAGCAAACCTTTTGCTCAAACCTCCAGATTCCCACCTCTGTTTCTCACCTCCCTTTTTTTTACCAATTCCCATTCTTACCTACACTCCATAAGGAAGATCTGTGATCTTTTCACCTGTGTTCCCACTGCAACATAGGCCTGTAATTATTATAGCTCAATCTTTCTTCAACATCCCTTAAAATATTCACCTTAGGAAACCTCCTCACAAATATATTACCTTGAGTCTCATCCTATCTCTGTGACTGGTCCTTATTTAATAAAGTGTTTATTACAAAAGTTAAGCATATTGATTGGAAAAAATAGAAAACTTACATGAATAAAATAAAAATATTAAAACACCTGTAATCTCATTAGTCAGAAATTATTACTGAGAGCAGAAATAGATAACCAGGACCAATACCATCTAAACACCAAATCTTATTCTCAGCTGTGTTCCACTCAAAGCTACCTCTAAGGGCAATGTATTTAAAGGGAAGAAAGAAAGGCTAAAAAAGATCTACTGTCGAACTTTAAGCAACCCAAACTCCAGGTAGAGTTGGAATAGAACAAGTCTGGATGATGTAGTTAGTTATCTCGGCTAGGATCAGGTCACACCTAGATCAACAGCATCTAAAAAGGGAGTTTTTGCTGTAGAATCATTAGTCATGTATCCTTTATGATAATAATTTCAAATACCAAGTCTATTGTGCTCTCTGGTTATATTATCATTTAGTATATCCAGCTTTAATTATTATAAAACTAAACTCCATGGTGTATCTCTCTCTCCCTCTCTCTATCTCTCACCTGCCCCCTCCTCTCCTCTCAGATTTTGGAATAAATTCCTAGAATTCCTGGGTTAAGGACACTTACACTTACTGGTTTAAAAACTTTCTGTTACAACTAAAAGACAAACAAACTCATTGGAGAAGTCATTGGCTCCTATAACTCAAGGATTTAAAGGTAAAAGTGATTTTAGGTGTGTCTTCATTCTGGGCTAAAATGGTGCCACCAGAATCTGCCACTCAGCTTTGCTTATTGAGTTGTTGGCTCTATTCTCAGCCTCCTTGTGGTGGACGCCTCCTGTCACCAGCCCCAGTGGCATCAGATTTACATTATTGCAGCACCAAATCTAGCAAAAGTTTTGCTTCCTTGAGACTTCAATGGTATTGAATCTCATCTGACCTGACGTAGGCTACGCCCATCTCCGAACCGACCACTGTCCTCCAGCGAGGTGTCAGTTCACTCTAACTTTACAAACTGAGAGAGGGCAAAGGGTGACACCCCAAAGGAAAATCAGGGTTTAGTCCTCAGGAGGTGCAAACAAATCTGTGTGACCCTGACAACAATTGTCCATGATGTGATTTTTCTGTGACTTTTTGAAAACACTGGACACTATCAAAGACTTGATTATTGTCAAGAGTAGTGAAAAATAGCAACTTTTTATTTCAGTTGCAGTATTTTTGAAACATTGTCCCTATTTGAAAGGTTTGAATTTCTTTCTGTCATTTTTTTAGTGAATTACCCCTTCCTGTCCTTTTATTTGTTTTTCTTTTAGTTTTACTGAGATATAATTGACAGCACCATGCAAGTTTAAGGTGTACAACGTAATGGCTTGATTTACATATATTGCAAATTGATTACCACAATGTTGTTAACTTAACAGCCATCATTTCATACAGTTTCAAAAAAAAAGGAGGGGAGAGAAAAAAGGTTTTTGTTTTTGTTTTTTTTCCTTATGATGAGAATTCTCAGGATTTACTCTCTTAGCAACTTCCAGATATACCTCACCTCAGTGTTAACTATAGCCATCATTGTCTGGCTATAGTCAATATTCCATCCCCAATACTTACTTATCTTGTAACTGGAAGTTCGTACCTTGTGGCCACCTTCCTCCAATTCCCCCTCCCCCACCCACCTCTGATAACCACTAGTCTGATCTCTTTCTAGGAGTTCCATGTTTTAGGGTTTTGTGTTGTTTTTTTTGTGTTTTTTTTTTTTTTTTACCTTCCGCAAATCCTGCCATTTGCAACAACATGGATGAAACTTGAGGGCATTATGCTAAGTGAAAAAAATCAGACAGAGAAAGACAAATCCTGTCCTTTATTCTACTGTTATTAAGGTCTTTGGATTTTTTTTCTTTTTTTTTTTTCTGGTCCTGCCATTTCATGCTTTCAGTGTTTCTTCTGACATTCAGAAGGCTCTCTGCTAATAGTCTAACTTTATTTATTTGTAACATTTTGTCTTTTCTTTTTAACTTTTATTTCTACAAAACTCATATAATATTTATTGTTCTTGAAGTAAAAGACTTTTATAAAGATATATATGGGGCTGTTTTTGTTTTTGTTTTCAACATGCTTTCCTCACCACAGTAATTTTGCCTGGTAGATATGGAACTCTCTAGACCTGTACACAGAGCTCAACATTCAAAATTTACCCTCCCCTCTTATTCTTACCCAATTGCTTATGTCTCTAATTACTTGTTTTATTTCAAAGTTTTCTCTCTCTCTTTTTTTTTTTAATGGAAAACCAGTTAACCAAGTGGGTAGGTAGGTAAGTAGGATCTCTGCTTTCTTCCCTCCACATAAAAATATGCTCCTGACTGCTTCTATCCCTTTGTCTCTCCCTCTGAATTCTGAGAGATTTTATCATTTTTGTCCGTCATATCCATTGTTCTGTTGACACAGTTCTATTCTGTTTTTTTTTCTATTTTAAATTCATTTTTTAAAATTTATAATTACTTTTTATGTTGTAAGACCTTCCTTCCTTATTCCATTTTGGGATTAATTTCTCTTTCTGCTTGCCTCTTCCCTCCCCTTTTTCTCATTTTTTCATTCCTCCTCATTGCGTATATATAGAACTTTCTTTTATTTCACTCATAAAAACCATATTTCTTTGAAATTCATCAAAGTACAAAGCAGATCCTACCCAAAATATTCTCTTTTATGTTATGAAGTCTTCTAGTGTTCTTTAAAAAAAAAAAAAGTTTGTTTTATGTATTTAGTCTCAAATTATCCAAACTAAAATTTCCGTAGAATCAGGATAAGTGGATTTTCTCAGATACTCTTTCTTTCCATGTGAACAATTTTACAGAACTCATTTAAGAATGCAAAGTGGAGGGATGCCTGGGTGGTTCAGTCGGTTAAGCATCTGCCTTCGGCTCAGGTTATGATCCCAGGGTCCTGGGATCAAGTACCACATCGGACTCCTTACTCAGCGGCGGAGGGCGGGGGGGAGGCTGCTTCTCCCTCTGCCTCTACCCCTCCCCTCTGCTGTGCACTCTCCCCCCTCTCTCTCTCTTTATGAATAAATAAAATCTTTAAAAAAAATGCAAAGTGGAAAAACTGTTATACCAATAAAAGGAATATAAAGGCCAGAGGATGGAACCAGAACAATGGGGGAAAATGGATTGGGAAACCAGAGTTGCTCAGCTTTGTCTCCCTTGTGAGGCTAGACCCCTTGTGTAGAAATGATAGAAAAGTCCATCTATGGGAATTAATAATCCAAGAGCCCGGCTCACTGTGATGGACACCATTCCTGTAGGGCGTCCACTTGACCCAGGAACCCACCCTCTGCTGAATTTGGGTTAACAATTACTTCTCATGTCAAAGATCCCTTTGTGAACTTGTAGAAAGGAATAAAAGGTGCTACAGGTGCCACTATGGCTATTGCAAGTCGCAGCTTCCTACAGACTTGTGTCCCAAGAACGCCTGCAATTTCATGAGTCTGCATCATTTAAAAGAGATTCAAAAGATCAGCCTGTCAATCTTCCAGCTTCTCACTCTAGCTTTTACTCCAACAATGTATGTGTCATGTCTGAAACTCTACAGCTATGCTTCTCCAACACTGTTGGCAGGGTTAGAAATTGGAACAATGTAGTGGACAGCTGGCAATTTTTATTATATTTTAAAATGGAATTTGCCTTGATTCATTAATTCCACTTCTAAATATATTCACATAGTTGCCTATATACATATGGATATGTATATTTTTTTACTTATACTAATATTGTTTGTATGGGCAAAATCTCAGAAATAGCCCGTGTTTATCAGTGGGATACAGATTGCTTGATTAGAATGTATTAAAAGACACAATGTAAAAGAGAAGAAAATGTAACTATTATTTATTGTTGAACATTTTTAAGAGATTTAGAAAACAGGATATAATAAAATGATATATGTATAAGCACATGAGACATAGTACATATACTCATAAAAACATTGAAAATATCTGAAAGACAAACTCAAAACTGGCCACAAACTGGGAATGTGTCATGGATGGGAAGGTTTGGGAGCATAAACTCTTAAAATCAGATAGTTCCATTTTCTATGATTTTTCTTTGCTTTTATAAATTCATCAAAAAAAGAAGAATATCTGGAGGTTAGTGTTCATTGTTCCAGCTGGACTACTGTCCCTACAATCTCTGATTATCAGTTCCTCTCCTGCTCAGCTCCATGAGTTTGTGTTTTTCCCCTTCCTTAGATGTTCTTCCTTTGCCCGAATTCTATCCAAACCTTTTTACATAATTCAGCTCAAATCTCACGTCTCCCATGCAGTTTTCTCTAGTGAATAACTGCCCTCCATGAACTGTTTAAACATTTACCCCACTCAGGATCCATAACAGACTTTATCCTAATAATATGCTATCTTATATTGCTCACTGTTGCTCCTTAGTTTGTCACGAGATAGTAATTTCCTTAAGAAGAGGATGCCTGGATCAACAACTTCAGTTGCTCCACGTCCTATATAGAAGGGGTGCCCAGGAAATGTTTATTAATTTAGACTTTATGAAGTAAAATTGCTTTGACTTCTCAAGTACCTTTGTATTTACAAGGTTTGCTTTGTCTGCCAGCATTTTTTCAGACAAAAGGATGATCATGCATCTCTTTCTAACAGTATCTTCTCTGTTCAAAATGGAAGCTAATCTAGTAATTAGCTTCAAAGATTTAAGTCAATTTAATAATAATATCCATAATATACTAATTCTTCTTTCTGCTGGCCATTTCCCCCATCGTTATACATTAAATGTCCTATTAATAGAACTCATATAGTATCTCTTTTCATCCTTTAAATGGCTTTTATGCTGGCCTGGGCATTGAAGGGTTTTCCTCTAGCACTATAAAAGCTTTTCTCCTTTCTTTTCTGATCCTCTCATCTTCTTCTTTAAAGTCAGTGTGATGGCCTCCCGTAGCGCTGCTGTGTTCATTCCAACCGTCATACAAGAACAATCAACAGGATAAAAGAAGGCACATCATATGAAATTTTGTTTTGAGTTTAAAGAGCATACCTGTGCGCTCACAAAAAGAAATGCCTTTCCCGATGGAAAAACACATTTATTATCTTCTTTCTAAGGCTTTACCTCTAATATGAGGTAGAGTTGGAGACGTAGCAGTTCATGTCTGTTACCATTCTGAGTCATTGCATTGCCGCAAATCCTAAAGCATGACGAGGCCTGTGGAAAACTAAGGAGTCTATTCATTTAGGCCTAATATCATATTTTCCTGCATGCATTCAATTTCCATCAGAGATAATTAGAGTCAATGCAAATATATACATACATACATACATACATTCAAAGTACAAAGACTTGAAGGCTGATCTTCTACCCGTGGTGATGGAGTTAGGACTATAGAGTCATTACTCTAACAACTATCAAAGCACAGCTCTGTTTTGCACAATTATTCCTTTGGGTTAGCACATAAAATATGGATAGGTTTGATAAGATTTATTAATTAATCAACTAATAGGGTCAAATAAATTAAACATTTTACCAACTAACACTATTCCCTCTTCAAAATATATTAAGCATATAATCTCAGGGTAAAATATAAATGCTGATATTGAATAAATTTAACTCAGGAAAAACTATTTTATATTTTTGCATCATGCCACAGACTAGTGAACACTTCAAACTGATCAACAGTGGTTAGCAGACCAAGATTTGAAAACTTCTGATCTGGATCAAATGAGAAAATAAATCCAGCACTTCTGAAGAACTTATTCCCAAAAGGTCATGGGATTTGTTAATGGACTGATAAGGAATTAAACTCAGGCTTCCTTTGTCAGAGGCAAAGGCATGCGTGTTCATGCCTTTTTAATGTTAAGACTGAATGTATCTTCTTCATTAACAAAAGTGCCCTTTTAATGGTAAAGTAATTGTGATGGTTACATGAATTTCCAGAGGTTGATTATTTCCAAAAAAATCTGTGATCAGGGCTAGTATTGCAACAAAAGATTTTGCCTTGTCAGCAGTAACAATCCTGTTGGGTTTTGGAATGACTAAGGTCAATTACCCTCCCTATAACTTGCATAGCTATGAACAAGTGTTGAGAAATGTCTGGAGAAAAAAAAAAAGAAAGAAAAAGAAATGTCTGGAGAGAACTTCTTTTGCAATCTATCTACATGTCGCTTTGGAAAATTCTTATCATCTAAAATCAAAAGGATGGGCCATGCTCAGTGTGACTATATAATTTATTATCACAAACCAGGACACTTTGAGAGTGAAAGGTGGGTGCTATTAATAATTATGCCAGAACAACAGGGACAAACCAGAATGAGCCCAGACACACTGGGACTTACTGTCACCTTAGTAACATTTTCCATGGAATTTTCAAACTAAAATCACATCAGAAAAAATAAATGATACTGGATATTTCTGTGTCATTGGGTTTGTTAAAAGGATGAGTTTATCAATAAATCATTTGACGATGTGTATAGCAGTAGTCAATGTGACTCTTAACAGTGTTCAGAAATAAAACACGAGAAATAATCTCTTAAAAATGATTTTACTTATTATGTTGGGGTTGTTGGCTCAGGTATTTGTTTCATGAATTCAAAGAAAAGACTTTATTTAGTTTTCAAAAATACAACTTCATTCAAAATTTTGTACGTTAACTTATCTGATGTGTTAGGCTCATATATATTTAAAAAAAAAAAAACCCAGGCAATATGTTATTTTCTACAATGATATGTGACATGCCATAGTAATAAGTCATCACATGACTCAGTGTCTTGTCCAGAGCATGTGGAAGAATAGGTGAGAAGAAAAAGAGATGAAAGAAGATGTCAACATAGAAACTTACATTATCGTCCTTGAAGACGTTTTTAAAAGAGTATAATGTTAAGAATGAAAATATTCATAAACTTAGAATTCAGTGAATCCCATAAAACACTAACTTTTGTCAATATACTTCAATGCCTCTCTTCTCTGGAGTTGAAAAACCTTAATCAGAAGTTTGAAGTTATTTCTTGGTTGTAACATAATTTGCAAAAAGAGTGACTAAATAGATATTTACATTGAGTTAAAAGGTCCCAGAACCTACTGCATTTGGTACTGCATATACCATGATAGGCATAGAGAGAATTTGGTGAATTATTTTCCTTTTCATTTTTCCCTCCTTCCTTCCATCCCTCCTCCCTTCCTTCCATTAAAGTAGGCACTTAGTTAGGTTCTAACAGGACACCTGAATGTCAGCATAGAGGAAGTCATGGTCAGCTATTGGGAAAGTCAAAGGCCTGCCTGGCCGCACTCCACAAGAAGCTGGATCAACTAGAAAGGTCCAAGATGGTGAATGCCATGACAGCAAACCCCCGAACAAATTAGAAAGAAAACGCTTAAAACTCTCCTCTCACCCCAAGTAATAAATATTCTACCCCCTAGTTAACAACTCTCAATAAAAGATAAAAACCCAACCTCTCTCTCTCTTGAGCTTGCCCACTCTCATGCCTCGAGAATGTACTTTTCACCTTAATCAACTTTCCACTTGTGTCGCCCATCCACTGTGTTGTGTGTATGTCCTTGAATTCTTTCTGGAGACAAGACCAAGAACCTTGGGCTACTTCTTTGGGACAGGCTGAATCGAGGCCCCAGGGCCTGGGGTCTACCCGGTTCACAAGGCAACCCTTCCTCCTCCCTTTCCTTGTTCCTTCCTTCCTTCTTTCCTTCCTTCCTTCCTTCCTTCCTCTTTCTTTTTTAACCAAAATCATTCCCATGGAAAGTTACTATATAAGCAATTCTTTCTGTGAAATTGTCATATGTTCAGTGTAAAAAGAAGTTTTCAGAATACTTGCTGAAGATGCTAGTCACAAATTGTGGGGCCCCAATATTTGATGAAGCTTTCTACTGTCAAATCTCAACTGAGGTTTAAAATGTGACTCAGAGACTCTGTAAAATGAATTTGGAATGTCAGTTTGATGAGTCTTTCTGCAGTACACCACATGAATTTTTAAATTTCCCTTTAGGCCTATAAAAAAAAAACACAACAAAAAAGCATTTTTAATCCTACTGCTAAATATCAGAAACTGACACAGGTGTGATTCATCATACTTAACAAATGCATTATGATTTCAAGTCACCACTAAGCATACAGTCATCCCAAAGACCTAAGTGCCTGACAACTGAACACTGACCACACCAAATCAGCCTCTCGTGAAATGGTTCCCCCACCATTTAAAATAGTGTTGAGTTATTTAATATTTAATAAAAGTGGTGTTTACAGTTCATGAGAAAATATAGATTACTTGCAAAATCATGTAAGGACAAGTGGTTAACCATTTGGAGAAGAAAAAGCTTAGAACCACACTATGATTGTACATAAAAAAAATTTGAAGTATTAGAAAAAATCTACATGAATAGGTGATGATGGAACTTTGGGTTGTGAAAGGTCTTTCTAAATATGACTGCTAAGTCAGGAAATATAAATTATTCAATAGAAACTGATTCTTTTTGATGTTATTCATTAGGAAAAATATATTCCTATATGTGGGGTATATATATGTATATATATATATATATATATCCCACTGGCCATCAGAGTCACCAGTCCCAATGCCAGTCTGTAAAGCAAAGAAACGTGAGCATGTTGTATTTGTGTTAAATAAAACCACAGAAACTCTGCCCCTCTGAAATACACTTGTGTAATATATTTCTGTATTACACACATATATATTTTTAACCCTATAAATTAAGTTTATAATTTCCTGGAGAAAGTGTTTCACTACTACATTTTTATTTCCTCCCTATTATTATAATCTAGAATTTTGGAACTAAAGTATTATCAATTCCTTTAAATTGTGTACTTTCAAAATAGAACTTGAATTTTAAAGAAATTCCTGACCTACAGAAATATTGTAATGAGTTCCTATTTGCCCTTTGGGATAGGCAGAATAATGCCCCCCCACCCCAATGTCCACGCATTAATTCCCAGAACCCTTAAATATTACCTTACATGGCAAAAGGGATTACGCCGATTGATTAATTTAAAGATCTTGAGATGGGGAGATTATCCTGGATCACCGGATGGCCCAATGTAATCACAAAGGTCCTTATAAGAGGGAGGTGAGAGGGTCAGCACTAGAGAGAGATTTGAAGATAAAGTGCTATTGACTCTGAAGATAGAGAAAGAGACCATCAGCCCAGGAATGCAAGTGGCCTCTAGAAACTAGAAATCGTGAGGGAATAGATTTCCCCCAGAGCCGCCAAAAGGAATGTAGCCTTGCTAATACATGATGGTTACAAAATAATCATTTTCTGATTTCATTGTTCTGTCTACTTCTAGTATTCTTACTATAAAGGAGATTTGTTTGTTTAATAGCTTAAAAAGTCCAGATCACAATTCCACTTCTTGGCAGGGAGGGGTTCCCCCACCAATAAGGGATTCTCTGACACCAGGTAGGTGTCCTACAATCTAGCTCAATTCTGACACTATCTAACCAGAAACAGCATCAGATTGAACAAGTTGAGGGCTCAGTCCCATTAGACTCCCCTCAACTCCCCCCCACTTCAGACCCTTACTGCAAACCCAGATTATCATCTGTGCTTCAGACTAACTGGCTATGGATTGGAGATTCTCATGCCGTCCTCCTCAGGTTCAATTATTTTGCTAGAACCTCTCAAAAAACTCAGAGAAACATTTTACTTACTAAATCACTGGTGTATTATAAAGGCATATGACTCAAGAACAGCCAGAGGGAAGACATGCATAAAGCAAGGCATGGGGAAAGAACACATAGCTTTCATGCCCTCTCCATGCGTGCCACTGTCCTCAAATTTCCCAGAAATTCTTCTAACCTGTCCTTTTAGGTTTTTATGGAGGTTTTATTAGATGATCATGATTGATGAAATCATTGGCCATTGGCAATCTATTTAACCTCCAGCCACTCTCCCTTCCTTGGAAGTCAGGGGGTGGGACTGACAGTTCCAACACTTCAACCACCAAATTTTTCCTCTTGGCAATTAACTTCCACCCTCAGGTGGAATTGTAGCCCCACACGAACGTGTGTCTTTGGGGAAGATGTCTATTCTCTCTGAAGTAATGCTGACTTCGCAGGGAGGTGCAGGAAAAAAACAACAACTCTGAAATATGTGTGATGCATAGCAACGTCTGGAATAGAATAGTAAGTGCTTAACTAACACTGATAGGGGTATGAGTACAAGCATCGATGTAAATAGATACAGAAATAGCAATATAAGCTGATAACTAAATGCTAGGCGTGGACTGTGCTGGGCCCTGACGAAAAACTGGAAAGACATGTTTCCTGCCCTCAGAAAACTCTCAGATAATTAAGTAAGCAAACGCAATGAAGTGCAGTACTAACATAGGATAAGTAGATGTTTGTTGTAAAAGTTTGCGACTTAATGTGATGAAACGTTGCTTTGGGTAAACCTTTCCAGAAAATTCTTCCAATGCTTTTTAGCCATTAGAAAGACATCAGTCTGCCTACTTGTGAGCTGTAATACCTCCTGGGGCTTATCAATTCAGCAGAGTCAGGCTGAATCATTTATTAAATTAGAAAGCTACAAAGAGAACGCCCAGTGTGAGTCAGAGTGAGCGGTTGCTAACTCCAGGGTTGCCTGCTGGCTCTTTGAGGCTTTGCTGAACGCGGGTCCCAGTGTGGGAGGGCTGAAACAAAGGAGACAGATGCAGGGGACATTTAAATGCTACAATTCAATTCTTTTCATTTATGGGCCTCCGTGGCTTTTCTCCTGGCATGAAGGCCAATCTGCAGTGATGTTTCCTTCTGCCACAGAGAATGTGATGCCAAATCCAGAAATTTAAGCAAAAGAAAACAGAAGCTGCCTCTCCTACTTCACCCACAACATCGACCCTGGCACAAGAACAGGAGTCTCTCTCTTTCTCTCCTATTTTCTCATTGTTCCCTTGAGGTATGCCCTAACTCTGACAATGTCTCCCCTTGTGGTATGCTTTGTGGTCTGTTACGTTAGGAGTTAGAATCTCCTCCTGGAAGACTGCTCTGAATTTGAAAAGCATCTGTATATGAAGCCATTGGAGAAAATTCAGTATAGTCAAAATGGAATCGGGAATTAAAATGATTGAGAACTAATATATTTTAGAACAGCATCAAGAAAGGCAAATTTCCTGGATTGAAAATGGAGAGCATTGCCATGTTTGAATGAATATTGAAATTAAGTAAGCACAGACGCTGCTTTAAAAAAATAATTAATTACAGGGATGCCTGGGTGGTTCAGTGGGTTAAACGTCTGCCTTCGGCTTAGGTCATGGTCCCAGGGTCCTGGGATGGAGTCCCACGTCGGATTCTCTGCTCAGCAAGGAGCCTGCTCCTCCCTCTGCCTGCCCCTCCCCCTGCTTGCTCTCTCTCTTTCTCTGACAAATAAATAAATAAATAAAATCTTTAAAAAAAATATAATAATTACAACATAAAGCAATACAAGAAGAAACAGCTAGAAAGATTTCAGTTAAAACGTTGTTTTAATAAAAAAAGGGCAAATACACCTGAGAATGTCTTTCTGCAGAGAACAGTCACAACGTGGGTTTCCTTCCTGAACATTTGCTGTCCTCTCAGATCTGGTACTTCAGGTCGTTCCTGCATGTGCACATAGAAATAATGGCTGAAAGTGCTTTTCTACACTGCCAATCTGATAACACCCTTCTAGAGTCCCTTGTTAGAGTCAGTGCTTTTAATTTTTTTAAAATCTCTAAATCCAAAGTGATCTGGATGATTGTGGTAATTTAAATTAATTACCAATGAGTTTATTTTTATTTTTTTTAAGATTTTAGTTATGTATTTGAGGGAGAGAGAGAGAGATTGCATGAGAGCAGGGTGAGGGGCAGAGGCAGAGGAAGGAGCAGACTCCCTATTGAGCAGGGAGCCCGATGCGGGACTGGATCCCAGGACCCTGAGATCACAACCTGAGCTGAAGGCAGACGCTTAACCTACTGAGCCACCCAGGCGCCCCCTCAATGATTTTAATGAAATAATTTCTGAAAATATTTCTGTCAAAACCCCTCACAGTTTTATTTTTCAACTATCAGATGCTTTGTACATTTTTTTGAACACAAGATATCATGTTATTACCTATAAATAATAATCCAGTTCAGCCTAGTGAGACGGCTGGCTCTTGCCTGATGCCCTCTGCCTCCTTCTGCGCCGCTCAGTTCTGTTTCCTTCGAGGTCTGGTTTCACAGGTATGGTTTTTAGCTTAGAACCCCCTTCAGCAGGTTTTACGTATTTGCCTTGTAGACCTTGTTTACAGCCATGCAGCCTTTCTAGAAGCTACTGAATTGCAATGACAGCACTATCTTTGCACCAGATTCTGTCCTTCATCTAATGAGCAAAAGCAGAGCACATGAAAAAACTTGGAAGTTCTCTTTACCCAGGTCCACCAAGACAGATAGTGTTATTGTCTAATAACAATACTTTTGCCTGCGATGCGTAATAGTTTAGTTTTATCAATAAGAGAAGTTAATTTACCCTGGAGAAAACTTCATTCACCAAACTCCTAGGGCATCTGGCTTAGTAATGAGTGTGAGAAGTGGTCCACATTTCTCAAGGGTTCTAAGAGGGTCTTCCGTCAGCAACCAGGTCTTTGAAAAGTGCTGGGTGTGAGCAGATCAAAGTATCAAAACTGTGGAAGACTATTCATGCAGTATATGATGGTTCCTCCCCTCTGCCACCTTAAATCCTCCACAGGCTTGTGTGATCTGATGTTTAGGAGATAAAGGAATGGGGAGTCAAGTTTAATATGTCAGTATGATCCTGGGTGGAATTCAGCCATCCACAATGTCTCAGGAGTGGAGGCAAAGAAAAAAGCAAGAAGTGAATCACGGAAAAGTATAGAGAGGCCCTTGACCTGCCCGGGCCGTGGAACTGGAGATCTGGATAGCTTTACCTCCAATCACCAAGGGGCAGGGTGGCTCCGCATCCATTACACAGGCTATTTACTACACGACAGAAATATGCACGAGGTCAGATAAGGCTACGGATCACCAAACAACAATCAAAAAGTGCAGAGAAGTATTCAGACACTATGGAGTCCCCGCAAGGCAGAAAACAGAGTTACAAAGGGGTTTCACGCATACTTTGCAATATGAATTGAAATAGTGCTCATGGATATTCCTTCCTGCAGACGGAGTCAAGAAATAACAATGAGTCCTTCCAGGCCAAGAGGGAAGGAAAAAAAAATCTTTCTGCTCCTATTTCTTGGTACAGAATAACTATTTCACTATACGATGTCCTTTTAAAAGCTCGGTAATACAAAGGTATACCATGGAGAGTATAAGCAGTGACCCTGAGCGCCCCAGAGCTATGGATCAGACACATTGCAATCCAGGTCCCTTTGGCTACGTCTTCTATTATAATCGGTCATGAAATTAGACAGTGGTGCATGGAGCAAGATCGCTTGGGCCTTAGGCTTTAACTAAAATACATACGTAGTATATTAGATGTATTTTATACATGTATAGAATATATATATTTAATATCTAATTTCTCTTATACATACACACACAAATATAAACATAAAGACAATTCACTTAGAAGATTTAGCACAACCTACTCTCCATTACGAGAGGCCATGTAGGCAAAGGCAATTAAGATCCATTTTTCTGACAGTATTTTCTCTGAGCAAAAGTTTTTCATTGAGAGGGTTGGGTTTTCCCCATTTAATTAAAAGTGAAAAGTGATCTTCCCATTAAGAGATCTTAGATAGTGTACTTGGTTATTTTGCTTGACATGAAGTTGCTGACAACCGCTCATATCTACTGTCCCTGATTTCTGGCCTGCCATTCAGCTTTATGAAAGGCTCTAAAGTTACTGGAAGTAAATACAGATGTTCTCACTTACTTTTTGCATCTGCTCCAGCTATCAGCTTGTTTCGTTGCACTACCCTTAAATTATTCCCTGAGGTCAGAAAAACACCAGACACGTTTTTATTCAATATTATGAGGGAAATAAGGAAATGTTTGGGGAAAATAAGGAAATGTTTTGGAGGTGGGAGAGAGGAGACGCTTGCTTTTAATCGCTAATTAGAGTGGCCTATAAACATGAACTATTGAAGGACTTGACGGAATTTTGGTTTTTTATAGCTTGAGTGTTTATACTTTTATTGGCTACAACAAACACCTGGGGTAAGAAGCCTTTGCTTTCATGTAATAAAAAAAATAATAATAATAGTTTTCTTGTTATTATTGAATGTTAATGACAACCTGATAGATTGGATATAGCAAATACATGGCACAACCTTAATTTAATGTTAACCGAGAGAATGTATATCCCAGATATCTGCACTGTTCCACTGAAAATTAAATCAAAAGCTCATCATAATAAACAGCACCACCTCAAATCAGAAAACCAGAAGGCTTTCTACACAGTAAGCTTTCTCATAGATCAGTTCTATTATTAAAAGGTTAATTTGATGAAGGCCCAAGTCTTTTTTATTCAATATATAAAATTCTTCTTAATGTTATCTGGGAATTCCCAGGTTAATGAAACAAGTTTAAAAAATATTCATTTTGAAGTGGCAGGTTTGTATTAAGTTTTCTAATGTTCTGGGCAACATAAAAAATCGTTTTTATGTCAGTAAATACTTAATTACCTTTTGTATGAGATGGGGCAGGAACTCAAGTAGTACTTTTAGGAAATTATAATCTGTGAGGCTCCAGGGTGGCTCAGCCGGTTAAGCATCCGACTCTTGATTTCGGCCCAGGTCCTGATCTCAGGGTTGTGAGATCGAGCCCTGCATTGGGCTCTGCCCTAGGTATGCAGCCTGCTTGGGATTCTCTCTCTCCCTCTGCCCCTCCCCCCCATCTCTCCCTCTCTTAAAAAAAAAAATAAATAAATAAAAGATTATAGTTTGCATTCAAAGCAAGAGGAAAGGTCTTACTATCTGAAATATTATTGTGGCTATTTATTTTCAATTTCTGTATATGCCAGTTATAGTCATTGTCTCAAGACCACATATTATGATTAAATCAAAGAAGCCACATGCTAAAAAATTACTTTCCCTGTTAGAGTTTGTGGATGATTTAACATTACCAAGAGTTATTGCTACTGATGTAAATTCAAAATTAATGGTGGTGAACCAGAAATATCAATATATAAAGGACTTTATTTATTGAATATCACATATATCCATATATCTTTACAGATAGAGAGATAAGGACAAAAGTCTCCACCAACATAACACGAGGAGACTGGGAGTCAGAAAGAGAGAGAGAAATGCTCATATTAATGGCTTTTTATGTAAGGAGGAAAACATCTCTGTTCCTATTCTTAGAGAATCATGCATCCAGTGTAGCTTAGTTAAAAAAAACCCTGGAAGTAGCCATGATTGGTAGACAGTATTCATGATGCTTTCAGGAGAGACAGGTGAAGTCTTAAGACTTTTTTTTTTTTTTAATTGGCTGAATAATTTTTGTCTTTAGAAGCCAGAGGGATACTTTGGTTTGACACCCCACGTCTAGGGAGCCTGATGGTGCTGGTTTTCCCCACACTCTCCCAGGGTGAGCACTGAAAGTCCCACATCCTGGCACACTCCTCAGTCCTGGGCAAAGCAGGGTAGCTGGTCACTTTTCCAGAATATCTACACATTGACTTCAAATGACAAACGTAAGGTACCCAGCTTCAGCTTAACAATGGGCTCCAGCCAGGCACCTGGGTTTCCTCTTTTCCCTATTTACTTGGTAGGTGACCTTGAGCATTTTCTTTTATCTCTCTGAGGTTCAATTTCATCATCTGTAAAAGGGAGATAACACCTAACCTAGTAAGTTTAAGTAGTAATGAAATAATGTATAAGAAGTAGTAGGCACTGACTGGGTTGAAATAAATGATCTTTTCATTTTCTACTTAAACTATAGCTAAAAAATAAAAGATATTCTCATGAGAATCAGGCTTAATAGTAAAGCTGTTTGAAACCATATTCTATCAATATATCCTCCCTCAAGTAAATACATAGGGAATAAAATCACATGAAATTGGCCTTCTTTTCCAATCACCCAGCATAAACAGAAAGCATACTGCAAATAGGATGAGCGGCTAGACCCAATATCATTAAGTAATGCTGATGCTAAGTGCTGACACTTCACATCACTGAGGGACTGTTCCTTTTACTGAGGATTTCATGTTTAAAACATAAGAACAAAATAAAGATGTATCATAGCCATACCACAGTGATTCATGCCAGATATTTTGCTCCTCCGTTTTCTTTTTATGGGGTGAGAGAGGAGAAGGAGTGCAGGACAATATAAAGCAGCCTACAGTACCTCCATTCTGCTCTTTTAACTGGGATGAAAAATCCAAATATACAATAGAGGAATGGATTTAAGAAGCATAGTGTTGTTTATTCTAAGAAATGCATATAAATGATTACCAGCTGGAAAGGAAGAAAGGGAACATTTCAGATTTTACCCTGAGAGTCAATAAGAATAATCTATGGTGTGGCATAAAAGTGACTCTACCTGGTTTATTAAGCCACTTGTTCCTTGTGAGCCCCTTTCTAGTGATAACCTATTTCCATAGGGATTGAATATTAACTAAGTTTTGTGAGCTCTCTGCTCATTTTTGTCTTCACACAGTATCTTTGAATAAAAACAGAATAGCTTCTGTACCAATATGACAAGTTTGAAGCTACATATGTTTGGCTTTTTTACACTTTTGTTTGGAAAGTTTCAGCTGATTTCTAATGCTACAGAGTTCACTACGGTCACTAAATACATGGGAGAAAGGGATGAAGGGACTCTGTATGCTGAAAGGGAAACCAAGGCAAAAATAGAGAATTGTTTAGATATAATATGATGATTTTGGATTTTTTAAATGGATATAAACTTCAAAATTCTGACAATAATTAGGTTTTACACCAGTCTTTCTTGAATATTTTTAACAAATGCTATTTTCTAAATCTACATCCTCTCCTACAGGGGAAACTGGAAGAGGTTCTGCCCATCTCTTTCTTCAAGAAAAATATCAGTTGAGTCCAGAAGTAATCAATTTGGTTATCTATTCAACATTTTGAGTTGGAAGTGCATTGCTATGGAGAATGTTACTATTTTTTATGTCTTTATTCAGCTATTTTGAATCCTAAGAAAACTCTATACAAAAATTGTGATCTTGTGCCTGCTGAGAGTTTCTAACATAGTACAGAAGGAGTATTATAAATTAGCTCTGAGGTATTACCAATATGTATATTATAAGAGCTATGATAGTATTATCACATTATATGATTTTGAGAACACAGTATTCATTTTATTATTTACATTTTCACTAAATATTAACATTAGCCATATCCTTGACTAAGCATCAGTGGTTACCTTATTTTTTGTCCTTTTTGTTACTTGAAGCTCACATTAAACTTAAATAACTGTGGTGCTTTACTGGGAATGGGAGATTGTCCATAGCTCCTTAACTGCAAGGTTACCACATCTCTCCCCTGAATTTTCACCATTAACAAAAATGTATTGCAATACCTACCAAAAAGATAAAAACAAATGGGCTCTTTTCATCCTGTCCAAAGATGAACAAGCCAGTGCATTGTGGATTTAACAAAGTACCTATTCCCTTTGAGTTGCAATGGTTAAATGGCATAGACCATACATTTTTCACAGTAGAAAACAAACTTTGAAAGACATGATTCAGCTACTTTTTTCTAAAGAACAGAATCAGAGCCAGAAAGTTCTGTGGGTGGAAGAACTGATCTACTGCAGTGTTTCACAGCGGGAACATGAGTAGTACGGGGAGTGGAACAATCCTTAGATGTGCAAGGTATTTGGAACAGTATAGGGCCTCGGCATGCCAACTCCACTCACCATATACAAATAGTGCCTTTCAAACACTGTTACAGAACAATCTGCTTCCTCCCCATCCGCACACACATATATCCAAACGGTCTTAAGGAACCACTGTAATCTTATTCAATATTCCATCAGGGCACTTGAAAATGTCCTTCCACACCCTCATAGTTTGAGTTCTAATTTTAATTATGCTAATGCATTTTGCGGAATATATTTTGCCATCTGTGCCTTTTCTCCCCAGTCAATAAATCTGTACTTTCTCTAGTCACATAGATTTGAAGTTTAAAAAAATAAATCCTACAAAACGCTTTTATAAATATATTTCTGTACATAAACTCTGTATCTTTTCATCCAAATGAAGTTCTCATATGGGTAACCAATGACAACAATTATAATGGGCTACTGAAGAGCAAAATAAAAACTTCTCTGCTTCTAAAGTAATACCCATACTTACGTGGGGTTCTTCTCTGCTTGTAGGGCTGGAAATTTCTGACCTGCTGCTAAGGTCAAATTTGTTTCATCACTGTCAGCTATGAGTCACTCTTTTCTTCAATGACTAGACAGAACCCCAGAATTACAGCACTCCAGGGGCAAGACGGTATTTAGAGCTCACCCGTTTCAAGTTCTTCATAAACAAATTGAAACAGTAAGAGAGGCAAAGAAATTAAAATAGTAAATAATCTCCTTGGGGGAAGAAAATCAGATCTGATGATAATAACAGAGTACAATGACCAGTGGAGTGATTAGAGAAAAAGATCTGGAAGCGAGTGGGAATTCCATCAGACGTTGTAGTTGTGATGATCCAGACCTAACTTGAGGCTAACATAGGAGCCATATCCCATGGCTTTAAGAATCACCTCGTCGGAGAGGGGTTTTTCAGCTACTATATAAAAAGAGCATGTTCCTCGAAGTTTTGTCAGAATATTATCCAGAAAAGAACCAGCTGGCCACAGTGAGGTCAATGGAGGGAGGTCTTATTTAAAATGCAAATTTCTGGGCCTCAGACTCAGGAGCAATGATTAAAGGCTAGATTTTTAACAAACTTTCTGGGTAATTCTCATGTACACTAAGTCTGGAGACTCATCGGATTGTGATTTTGAGGACTCTACTGAATTTATAAACTATCTGTCTTAAATTATGATTTTTGTTTGTTTTACTCCATATTCTGTATCATAATAATTAGCAGTAAAATATATTATGTTTGTTTTTGTTTGTAGAGACTGTTTTCTATTTTACTGCTAGTCTTCAGAAGAAAGAGCCTCAGAAAAACAGAGCAGAGGATGAACGTTTTGGAAAAAGAGCGGTCTGAATCCCAAAGAACCTGTGGAGAAGGAATGAGAGATGACTTGGCTACTGCCCAGGGCCAAGTGGACCTGAAGACTTACTGAGGGGACACAATCAGCATTTGATAAATTTGGCAATTTGTGGTTTGAGTGGTAGAATAGAATGATTTTAAATAGAACAGAACTCTGTAGGTCATCCTGCTTCCTCTCCTCTTTATATATGGCTGAAATTCCACAGCTTCTCTGAGGAACTTAAGACCTAACTTTAATGACGTTGTACCATGTAGTTCCTTGCAAGAACTGAGCCTCAGTTAGTCAATGAGTAAGAAAATTTGGAAAAATATTAGAACTGAGCAGCATGGTGAATTAAAATTTAAAAAGCATTGTGAACTTGGAAAAACAGACAAAGCTCTCCAAATCTCAAACCTCATTCGTAAAATAAGGAGGTTGAATGAGATGGTCTGTGGTTTCCTTGGTTACAAGGCTTGCTGTCTATGGGAGTCTAAAGCATCACTCTGTCATCCATCCCAGAGGACTCTCAAGAAGGACATGGTCTATCATCAAGGAAAATATGGAATCCACAAGGACCCACAAATCAGCCAACAAGGGTGCAGAGTTTATAGGAGAAGGAAGAAAACAATAAATAGAACTGCTTGAGGTCAATTGTTTTCTCCTTTTGGATCTTTCTCTGCTTTTTCTTTTGTGTGTTTCTCCTCACCCTCTTCTTCACATCAGTGCAACTGGTTTGGTAGGACAGGGTCCAGGGGTGGGCTTCCATTAAGGGGGCTGTTTGGAATGGATCTGGGGAGAAGGAACAATGAGGCTCAGGTCAGCTTCATACCTGACTTCATACCTTCATACCTTCATTTAAGCCTTAAGCTAAAATATCCTTGATATTTTACACATGGCTCCACTCACTAGCCCACAATAAGAAAACAAGATTAAGATGTGGAGGTAATGCCCTTAGCTAGTGATTAAAAAGCATTTTTTCCTCAAGTCTCCCCCATACACATACACCTAGGAACCTACTCAGAAGGGGAAAGTTAACAGTATTTGATTTATCAGAATGTGATTTTTATTTCTCACCTGTCTCATGATTAATAGTCATTAAGTTCAAAACTCAGTAGCCACAAAATAACAACAATGTTCTCTTTAGATTTCCTTATAAATAATAATTTTGTTTCTACTGTCTGGTAATGTCATTCCCATTGGATCAAACAACATGATGTAGAAGATAGCCATTATAGTAGAATGATATTATCCTTGATTTTTATTTCAGTTTTGCAAACAGACAGAAGAAGTGCCACATTCATACCCCGAAGTCAGTTGGAAATCTTACGAATGACATGCCGTGAGCATTTCCTACAGTGGAAATCTCACTCAGGTGCTAATTCCATATGCTTTCCTTTAGAGATTTTTAGACTTAATTATAGTGATTTCATAGGTTATAATATAACTTTCAGTAGGTAAATTAAATTGTCCTTTTCAAAAGGTGTAAGGTAAGTGGTAAATAAATCGAATTTATCTTAAAGCATTAAAAGGTATTAGATTTTAAATAGTGTTTTAGTCAGACTTAGATTAAATTTATACAATGACATGAAATCTATTTCTGCATATTTAAGGAAAAAAACTGAGCAGCACACATTAAAAGGTCTACTCCAATCTAGAGAGCTTAAAAAACACAGAAGCCCTTTAATTAAATGAACCAGGACAGTAGAGTCTGTCATCAAACCTATATTTCAGTAATAGATAACTTTAGAACAATAACAACAACAACAGAAACTCTAAGTCAAGTATCTGTTTTTATAAAGAATTCTATTAGGTCTGTGACCTGAGAGGAGTTTTGCCAAAGAATCAGAAAATACAATTTAACCACCCAAGACCTTTCTATACCTTCTTCTTCATTGTATTCCTAAGTGCTTCAGTATTGAAATAGCCTCTTGCCTTTTGATGACACAATGCCGAGAAGAAAAAGTTTGTTTTAATTTAAACAGAACAAAACTTACCTATCTAAACCCATTTCCATACTGTATTATGGTCATACAACACCTGCAGACAGGATAATAACCCATTTTCAGAATGGAAAAGAGAGTGACAGAGTGACACATAATTAACTCCAACTAATACTCTTGTGAAATGAGCACTTGCTATAAAAATTAATTTGAGGCCATCAATTAAAAAGCCAATATTCACACTGAAGCTAGCATGTAGGGAACTACAGAATAAAGCTAGTAACTGAGAAACAATTATCACTGGTGTATTTTTATCCATTCTACATTTTTCAAAATACAGAGCTATGCTATGATATTGAAAATGTGATTTGATTTCTGAAAATTCAACTCACAAAAGCCTTTTCCTACACAATTTTCAGCATTGAGGTGTTACCTTAAGGTTGTACCTGTAAAAATGGAAATGACTATTTTTATGTGCAACCACCATACAACCCAGCAATTGCTCTTTTAGGCATTATCCCAGAGAAATGAAGACACATTTACACAAACACAAATCTTTCTGGCAGCTTTATTCATAATATCTGGATATAGCTCAGATGTCATTCGATGGGCAAATGGTTAAAAAAAAAAAAAAAAAAAAAAATTGGAGTACGGTCATACCATGGAAGACTACTCAGCAATAAGAAAGAAAAAAAAAAAAGCTACCGCTACACACGTGAACCTTGATGAATCTTCAGAGAAATATGCTGTGTGAACAGAGCCAATCCCAAAAGATTATGTATTATACGATGACCTTTATACAATATTCTCAAAATGACAAAATTATAGAAATGGAGCACAGATTGGCAGTTTGCAGGGGTTAAGGATGAGGGCGAGGACAGCAGGAAGGAAGTGGATGCCGCTATAGAAGGACTAGCTTCGGGAATCCCTGTGCTATATGTATCTCAACTGCATCGATTTCAACTTCCTGGTTGTGATAATGAACTATTGTTTTACAAAGTGCTACCATTGGCAGACGCTGGGTAAGCGGTAGGTGGGATCTCTGTTATTTCTTACAACTGCATGTGAATATATAATTAACTCAAAATCTAAAAGTTAATTTTAAAAAGTTTTGATTAAACACTAAAAAAATAAACTTCAGGGAAAATATCTTGAACGACTTCCCAAGGAATTAGATATATGTCATATATAATTTTAAATTAAGAGCATGGAGAGTATCATTATTCAATCATATGAACTCAACTTTCAGATGAACAAGTATGTAGAATTTTTACCCTGCTTAATGAGTATTAATGCTAGTTGAGCTTCGGGACCATGGCTTTTGGGCCACAACAAAAGAGAAAAGTGCTCTTATTACTAAGTTATTACTAAATTTTCTTCTGATGGAAACAAAATCAGGCGAAATAGTAATTTTCTAAATATCTCACGAGTGCGTGGAAACTTTTCTAAAATTATTGTCACTGGAAGGTATGTTTAATACTACTACGTTGGATGTGCCACTGTATCCATAACTCCATTTAGTGGGTGACATTGCAAGTTTGAGCCTAAATTGGGAAGTCCCTTTTACCAACAAAAGTGTAAAAAGTATTCCTCTGTTTGCTGTTGTAAGATAGAGGACACCATTTAGGAACAATGTAAGTTGACAGCTGGGAATGAAATGGAGCTCAGTCGAGACCAAGATTTGTAGTATATATAGTTCTTAAACTGCAAAGACTCACTATGTCTCAGGTCCTTACAAATTCGGAAAAATTAATTCTGAGGTAAGGGGCACACAACACAGAAATGGTCAGAAGGAGCAACCTTCTAAGTCAAATCACTGGAACAGATGCACTAGTAGAGACTGAACTATAAGAACCTTGATCTGAGAAAGAGCTCTTCCAGCACATACCAGCACAGGAAAAACTCAATCATATAGGTAAACAGCAAGGAGCAGAACTTGTCCTTCCAACATCCCTGGATCACCATGGCTTAATGAAGAGAAATAAAAAGCTTATATCAGAATTCCCAGTATATCACTTGTACTTGTGTATAAATTATGCATACATTAATCATACATATTTTACATAACTAAGTAGAATATGTTTTATTTCTAAAATTAAGATTTCTCAGAGGGGCCCCTGTGTGGCTCAGTCGTTAAGCGTCTGCCTTCGGCTCCGGTCATGGTCCCAGGGTCCCGGAATCGAGCCCCACATCGGGCTCCCTCCTCTGTGGGAAGCCTGCTTCTCCCTCTCCCACTCCCCCTGCTTGTGTTCCCTCTCTCTCTGTGTCTCTCTCTGTCAAATAAATAAATAAAATAAAATAAAAAAAAGATTTCTCAGAGCTCAACAAATCTTCCTTTTTTTTTTTTTTTTTTTAAGTAAGCTCTACGCCCTGTGTGGAGCCCAGTGCCGGACTCGAACTTACGACCACAAGATCAAGACCTGAGCTGAGATCAAGAGTCAGAAGCTCAACAGGCTGAGCCATCCAGGGGCCCCTCAACAAGTCTTTTCTAATGTTCACAAGGTACCAAATTAAAAAGCAATATGCAGTCCAGATATTGTTTGTGGATAAATGGAGCATGGGATACCAAACAACAACTGCAGTTAAGATTCTGGAAAAACAGGGCTCCTGGGTGACTCAGTCAGTTAAGCAACTGCCTTCAGCTCCGGTCATGATCCCAGGGTCCTGGGATTGAGGCCCACGTCAGGCTCCCTGCTCAGTGGGGAGCCTGCTTCTCCTCTTTCACTCCCCCTGCTTGTGCTCTTTCTCTCTCTCTGTCAAATAAATAAATAAATAAAATCTTTAAAAAGTAAAAAAAAGATTCTGAAAAAACAAAACTAATTGGGTAGTATGCCTTAAAGAAGGCTTCTTCCTTCGCACTTAGTGACAACTGTTTATTCCACAGTGTACAACATTAAGGTAAGAAAATATATTAATAAAAAAGTTAGCTTGTTTTTAAGGAAGATCTACTCCACATTTCTCAGAAGGAATATGTATATATTCCTTAATATTACATATATTATATGTAATATATAATATCACATATAAAATTGTATATATATACAATTATATATAAAATTGTAAGACTATAACAATATTACTGTATTTTTATTAAAGTTATTCAATAACCTTTGGGGAACTAAATCAGGTTCCCACAAAATTAATGTCTTTCCATCAACGCTTTGTCATTTAGAATTCATAAGTCCAAAATGAAACACTATCACATGTATCAAGCCATTCACATTCTGATGACATGGACACATGTATTTTCTGACATTTTTTTGGACCAGATTGATAGATAAGTTAAATTGCAAGTAAGGAAATATGTAACTATTTAAACAACACATGCAAAGGATACTAAGTTATATTCGAGCATGAACTTACCAAGAGTCTACACAGAGACAGTAGAATGATAAACCCCATATTTTCCAGATCAGTCTTCTGAAAAGACACACTGATCCTGCTTTTGAGTTCAGAACACCACATTTACAAATCCCGGAAAAGGAGTGGGAATGGAGAGAAAGAAAAGAGAAAGAAAGAAAGAAAGAAAGAAAGAAAGAAAGAAAGAAAGAAAGAAAGAAAGAAAGAAGAAGGAAAGGAAAAAGGAAGGAAGGAAGGAAGAAAGAAAGAGAAAGAAAGAAAGAAAGAGAAAGAAAGAAAAAGAAAGAAAGAAAGAAAGAAAGAAAGAAAGAAAGAAAGAAAGAGGAAGGAAGGAAGGAAGAAAGGAAAGAAAAAGAAAGAAAGAAGAAAGAAAAGAAAGAAAGGAAGGAAGAAAGGAAGGAAGGAAGGAAGGAAGAAAGAGAGAGAGAAAGAAAGGAAAGAAAGAAAGAAAGGAAGGAAGGAAGAAAGGAAGAAAGAAAGAAAGAAAGGAAGAAAGAAAGAAAGAAGAAAGAAAAGAAGGAAAAAGAAAGAAAGGAAGGAAGGAAGGAAGAAAGGAAGAAAGAAAGAAAGAAGAAGGAAAGGAAAAAGGAAGGAAGGAAGGAAGGAAGAAAGAAAAAGAGAAAGAAAGAAAGAAAGAAAGAAAGAAAGAAAGAAAGAAAGAAAGAAAGGAAGGAAGGAAGGAAGAAAGGAAGAAAGGAAGGAAGGAAGAAAGGAAGGAAGGAAGAAAGGAAGAAAGAAAGAAAGAAAAAGAAAGGGCTAAAAATTGAAGTGAAATGTTTAAAAGTCTTAAGAGTTTTAATAATAACCTAAATAAATAACAACAATAGTATTACCTGGCCAGTAAAATAGTTCATGTAATCTTAGACTAAAGTAATGGGGGAAAAAACTCCAACACAAGGACAAGATTAGCTTCAGATTTCTAAGGGTACTATATTCTTCCCTGGTCAGAAGCTGTATGGAGTTTTGATTTTAAGAGGAAAATGGAAAAACTAAAGAGCTTTAAAAGAAAATTGAGGGGCTCTAAAACATACCTTATGGATCATGATCAAAGGAACCCGGGTGCTGCCCCAGGGAAGAGACAATGTCAGGGAGCAGGGTTTTAGGTCTTCCAACATATGGACATTTCTCATGTACAGTGAGGAGTGGTGGACAGTGATGAAGTTGGTTCAATATAATCTGAAAGCCCTTATAGTCAGTGTTTCCCAAAGAATAAATGGGTTTGTTTGGGGAGGTAAATTCTTATTTACTGTATGTTCAAGAAAATACTAAATAAACAATCATATACTGAATATATTGTACAGTGTATTCAAGCACTAGGGGAATAGATATATTACAGGAGAGTAAGGGATCTCATAGTTCTTTTTTTGTTTTAAGATTTTATTTATTTATTTGACAGAGAGAGACAGAGAGGGAACACAAGCAGGGGGAGAGGGAGAGGGAGAAGCAGGCTTCCTGCGGAGCAAGGAGCCCAATGCGGGGCTCGATCCCAGGACCCCGGGATCATGACCTGAGCTGAAGGCAGACGCTTAACGACTGAGCCACCCAGGCACCCCTCATAGTTCTTAATAAGTGCTCTCTATGTGTCTGGTAATTATCACTTCAAGGAACTGTATTATACATGTATTTACTTCTTGCGTATTGTTTGTCTCCCATAAGAATGTAAGATCCATTAGGATGGGGCCTTGCCATTCCTACTCATCACTTTACTGCCATGCCTGGGAAATAGCAGGTGCTCAGTGAATGCTGTTGAATAAATGCTGACATTGCTTTTAACCATCAAACATCCCTGGGGAGCAGACACGGCTATCCCCATTTCACAATGATGAAAACTAGATCCACTAAGCTATGAAAACTTGACCAAGCTGCTCAAATAGAACTAGCTCTGACTCCAAAACCCAGGCTTGTTCCTACATTTGAAAATATTAGGAAGGAAAACAAGCAAAGGAAAAACAATAGGTAAATAACTGGTGTGTTGCTGTGTTGAATGTCCCTCTCTACTCCCCTATGTCACTTGTTGCCATGGTTTCTTTTATTAGCTCACCCACCAACGGTGGTTTACCTATTGGCCTAACTACTAAACTAAAATTAGGTAACATTTTCAAATAAATTAGAGCTTGGAATGTGATCTATTTATACCTTCAGTTATATTTCTTTACTGTTTTCAATTTTGACATGCAAAAATCAGAATAAGAGGGAGATTCTACTTCAGAGTGCATATGCCATGCTAGCAAGTGTCAGTCTTGTTAACCCTGGCATGCAATGCAATACTGAGTAGAGTAATGCCTGTGTCTTTAGATTTAGCTTATGCAAAACATTTGATGGAGTACCATACCTTTGTATTTGGTGAAAAAAAAGAAAAAGGTGATACCAAGAAATCTGTTCTTTTTATTGTTTTCATCATTCAATATAGGACTTTAATCCAGTGGTTCAGAACCTTCAGATCAAAGAGCATAATATAATACATTATAAAATAGTACAGTATATGAGGAAAGAACATATATTTTGTGCATCTGTATTCTTGTAAATTTCATTTCTTCACCTAAAAACAAAACAATAGTTTAACATCACGGTGCATTCCATCCAGAAGAAAACATAAAATCATGAACTTTATCATTTTGCAATAGTGGAAAGTTCAGGCCCAGAGGGTTTCAGTGATCTCCATTGCAGAGCAAGTTAATAGCAGATTGGGGGGAAAAAGAACAAACAAACAGAAGACCCTTAGCTTCCATTCTGTTGTTCTTCCTATGAAAACATCCTGCTTCTTATCTTCTAGTGATGCCAAATTCACTAAAAAAGAAGTAGAATATATTGGTTCTTCTCATAATGCAACCCACGTATAACAGAACATTTAGAAATAAGCCAACAAAATACACCAACAGAAATAAAAATGAAATTTTAGTAACTATATGGTAAATATATTTGATACACTTTGTGTGTTTAGATGGCTTCTATAGTTGATATATATTTTGAAATGTGGATTCTCTGTTAGTGGAAAATATCTCACATGTTGGCTTGAGTAGAATCTCTCACACATGCACGCACACGTACATACACACTAGCATATGTGACAAAAGAAGTGCAAAGCAAAGCTATTATTAATTTTTTAATGACAAGTGGGAGCACAGAGGTCTTTGATCTTTGCATGCCATCCACATGACAGACTGGTATTTTGTGTAGTTCAGGAAAATAAAGGAAATCAAAGTAAAACATTTTTAATTAGTGGTTTAACTATGTGATTAATGATGCCTTTTTAAAGAAAATGCCTGTACCAGTAAATGAAAAACTCATTATTTCTAAAAGCTGGTTTCTTCTACTTAATGACCTCTTCTAATAGGCAGATAAATTGAACTACAACGTATGAAACCTATTAGCCTGAACATTTTCACAGGGAACAAAATTGAATGTTGTGTTGCAGGTTGTTGATCAACTAATCTGAAAGTAATGAAACAAACAACATTATACAAAGGCTTCTATTAAAATGGTATGCAACTAGCTTTTAAACAACCACACAACAGAGCTGAATCTTACTGGCATGACGGAATAATTTGTACTAAAATGAAAAGCACTCACAAAAAGATTAAATTAGTCCTTGAAATCACAATTCTGTTTGTGTTAATATGCTCTGCTTATTTTTGGGGGGGGAGTGATTTCAACTCTATTTGGAATGTCCAGAAAATAAAATTTACCCCATGAAAAGAAGCAGAAAAAGTCTCTAAATATCTGGTTAAAAATACTGGCAGTTCACAGAATTCAAAAGCAGAAGTCTCTTAAAAGTCAGTAAAACAGTGACTTTATCAATAGAATATTATACCAAAGACTTGGCCTCTAGGGCCAGCTGAACTTTGTGTGACCCCAGCTTAGCAATTTCACAGACGAGCGTCTTTGAATGTAGCCTGAACCTCACCGAACCTCAGTGGACTCATCTGTAAATTGGAGATAATAATATTACCTATTTGAAAGGGTTAGAGTGAGGTGTGTGATGATGTATGTAAAGCATTTAGCATGTATTAGTTATAGATACTATTTTTATTGACCATAAGTCTTGTTATACTATATGCCAATAAAAGGTGGTTAATATCTTTACCAGTTAATTGTGATGGCTAGTATAAAGGGCCCCAAAGGCAAAGATGGTATATCTACCTCTTTGAAAACTCAACCAATTTCCCTTACACTCTTTGTACGATTAAATTCTCAAAATAAACCACAAACATGACTGTTGTCTTCAGAGTTTTCCTGAGATGATCAAATGTCATCCATGAATATAGAATTCGTGAGGAATAATTTAACATACCTTAACTTGACTTTTTTGGGGGGAGGGTATATATTTATTTAGAGTGTGAGATTATTTCTTTGTTGAATATAGTTTAATACACAAGCAAATTTTTCATTGGAACTAGTTATTCTTAGTCTGAAAATATGAAAAGCGCTCATAGCCTTTCTCCCCATCTGCCAAAATCATACTCATTCTTCAATGCATAAATGCTATTTTTTTCCCAAAAAAATTTATGCTAAAGCCCAAGTCAAATTCTATTGTTCTTTTCTCTTTGGTACAACAGTGAGTTTCTTGTATTTCTATTTGGCCGTTCTTTCATTCTGTTCCTATAATAATTGTCTTACTTGTGTAGACCACAGGCTATGATCTGCAATAGCTTCTGAGTGTATCTCAAACGCTCAGAGGTAACAAGGACAGACATGGCCTGGATCTTACCTACTTTTCTAGTCTTTCCCTGAACTGTTGTCTCTACTGCTCATGGTTCAGTTCACCACCATCCACCTGTACCAGAATCTGTCCAGAAGGCTCTATTCCCTGCTCTTTGTGTGTCTGTTCTCACCCTTCTGGTTTCAGCTCAAAAGTTGACCCTCAAGAGGGGTTTTCTCTGGCCACACTTTCAATGTATCCAAGCCACCATCATCTCTCACCTGGACCAAAGCAATAGCTGTGTAACTGGTGTTGCAGTTGCCATTCTTGACTTGCATCCTCACTGTTGAATCAGAGTGATCATTTAACAAATAAATCAAGGGAAGATGGTGGCAGCTTCATAGTTTTTGAAGATCTCTAATTCTCCCACAAAAACAGAAGAGAAAAAAAAGGAGGAAGAGAAAAATGAGTAAAAGGATGAACAAATGAACAAACAAATTCTACAGAGAGACAGACAGACAGACTATATCTGGAAAAAAATGAATAACAAGGCATCTCCTAAGAACTCCAGTATGCAAATGGATGGGGCCAAGTCATCAAAAGCAAAATGACCTGGTTGATTGTCCACGATTATGTGGAAGGAATGGGGAAGGCAAGTATACTTCTAACAATTCTAAGACCCAAGGAAAAAAAAAATCACAAACAGGTAATAATCCTCAAATTGGGGGTCTCCACCTGGTGTGGAAAATTCAGTGAGCTAATCTGAAAACTGTAGCCAAATCTGCAACTAGGCTTCACTTATAGGCAAATATGAGGAAAACCCACAAAGTTTAGAGCACTCTGGGCCCCAGACAACAATGTAAACTGAAAGAAAGGAGAAGAGAGGGACTGACTGATAAGTTAAAGGCAGTAAGTAATGTTTGAAAACTGGAAGAAGAAACAAACAAACAAAAATACATATATCTAAAATCTGGTTCTTTGAGGAAAAAGAAGCAAAGAGGAGCAAAAATGCATAAAATAAAAAATGATGAGAAAAGTAACCATAGAATTATAGAAATGTATAAAATTGTAAGATATCATTTCTTATTAGATTAAGTAAATGAATGGAAAAGTAAAACAAAGTGTATCATCATCTAGAAAAGTGATTTAAATACATTTATAATATATTGGCATGCTTATGTACACCATTGTGTCCTTTATTCAATTACACACACACACACACACACACACCTACACATGATGGTGCAATCTTCAGGCAGAAATGATCTGTCCTAACATTTCTGTAATGCATTTTTCATTAAGTAGAGAAATGACGTAATAATTTCTGGAGTTGTATAATCCATTTTTCATCTTCTGAAAAGGAGGAAATTATTTTCTGTTGGAACCTTAAGCATAAAGGGCCCCACGTGCTTTCAGCTCCTTCTGTCTTTGCCACATAAGAGATAAAGTGCTCATAGCTTCCAGAGCAAATGCAGCCACAAGGAGCACAGATACAGAGACGGCTGCGCAGGGTCCAGGGAGAGAATGCTGTGGTGCTCGTAAGCATAGTTAGTATTTTATAAGCAAACGAGAGCAAAGCAAATGGTCCTCAGTAATCAAGAAATAAAGACTCTTTAATTAATATTAAAAATTGACACTGAATAAGAATGCATTATCATATATCAGATCCTATGATAGAAAAGTCTTGAAACCAAAGATAATTTGGTTGAAGTGAGACATGAGGCACACGAAAGAAGATATACATGGATCCCTTAGAAACAGTGGTTAGGGGCGCCTGAGTGGCTCAGTCAGTTTAACTATCTGACTCTTGGTTTCAGCTCAGGTCATGATCTCAGGGTCATGAGATCAAGCCCTGCCTCGGGTCTGGGCGTGGAGCCTGTTTAAGATTCTCTCTCTCTCCCACTCCCTCTGCCCCTCCCCCATGCTCTCTCTCAATATATACATAACATACATACATACATACATACATACATAAATAGCCAAAATGTTAAAAAAGAAAAAAAATAGAAAAAAGAACAGTGGTTAAGAGTCAATTCTAGCTCCCTAGAGGAAAGACTGATGTCAGAACTCTTGCTGTATCTTCATTAATTTACTGTGTAGGACTATGTATTAGGAAATATGTATAATCTTCACACCAAAGAGTATATAGGTTGGGTCATTATTAACAAATTCCATGTATATCAGCTCTTATAGATGTTTTCTTAAGGGACATCATTTCCCTCGAGCTATGCCATATGTTACACCTGGATATTGAATACTTACCCAGCTACGAGTCTGAGCCTCCCAGGTCTTTTAACTCTGGAACATAACTGACCAAGAACTTCACCTACTGCCCTCTGAAATGTATCGCCTTGTGTTTGTACCTGTGCCATGCTTCCCACAGCCAAGTCCCCGCCAATGACTGAGCACAAATAGGGATACCAGGCAAGCCTGTTCCCGAGAGAAATACCTTCTTTGATCGCATCTGCCCTGCTAACACTTTCTCATACTGCACAGAAGCATAGAAAACTTCCACTCAACGTTCCTTCCCTCTCGCCTTTGCTCAGGGTGAGCCTGGCATGGTGGGCTGACCACTCTCCCAGCTTTATCCAGTGCTGGATAAATATCTTTATCTCATAAATTGAACGTAATTCATCTTCATAAATATCTTTATTCACAATAGAGTATGAATTCTCTGCACACAATCTAAAGAAAGAATAACTTGAAGGAAACCTCATGCTTTGTAAATGGTATCCTGTTGTTTAGCAGTTTCTGGAAGAGGAAGTATACACATAAATGTTGAATGAATGAACTGCATTTGAAGATCAAACATTTTAAGTACAAAATTATAATATCTAGATGAGATTTTAAAATTGCAAATTAGTTAAAAAGTATGTTGACTTTCTGCAACACTTAGGCATCTGAAGTGGAAGTGGGCCTGACCTGAGATTTAAATAGGAAGATTTTTTCTGTCATGAAATACATGTAACATAAAATTTACCATATTAACCATTTTTACATGTACAGCACAGTGGAATACATTCACATTGTTGTGCAACCATCACCATTCCTCATCTCCAAAAATTTTTCATGATCCCAAATTGAAACTCTGTGCACATTAAACAATAACTCCTTATACTCCCTCCTCCAGCCCCTGGTAGCCACTACTCTATTTCCTATCTCTATAAATTTAACCAGTCTTGGTACCTCATGTAAGTGGAATCATGCAGTATTTGTCCTTTTTTATGGCTTCTTTCACTTAGTATGCTTTTAAGTTTCACCCATGCTGGGGCACTGGGGTGGCTCAGTCATTAAGCGTCTGCCTTCGGCTCAGGTCATAATCCCAGGGTCCTGGGATCGAGCCCCACATCGGGCTGCCTGCTCAGCGGGAAGCCTGCTTCTCCCTCTCCCACTCCCCCTGCTTGTGTTCCCTCTCTCGCTGTCTCTGTCTCTCTGTCAAATAAATAAATAAAATCTTAAAAAAAAAAAAGTTTCACCCATGTTATAGCATGTCCCAGAACTTTGTTCCTTGTTAAGACTGAATAATATTCCCTTGTATGTTTAGACACATTTTGTTTTTCCACTCATCCATCAAAGGAATGTTTGGGTTATTTCCTCTTGTTGACTGTTATGAATAATGTTGCTCTGAGCATGGGTATACAAATACCTGTTCAAGTCCCTGTTTTCCATTATTTTGAGTAGGTACCTAGAAGTGGATTTATTAGATCATATCATTTTATGTTTAATTTTTTGAGGAAACACCATACCTTTTTTCACAGTGACTGTACCATGTTACCCTCTTGCCAGTAACGAACAGGGTATAATTTCTCCATATCCTCACCAACACTTATTTTCTGGTTTTGTTTTTGTTTTTAAGATTTTATTTATTTATTTTGAGAGCAAGAGTGAGCGAGGAAGAAAGAGAACATGAGTGGGGCGAGGAGCAGAGGGAAAGGGAGAAGCAGACTCCCTGTTGAGCAGCGAGCCTGACAGGGGGCTCAATCCTGGGACTCTGGGATCATGACCTGAGCTGAAAGCAGACACTTGTATCCTGCAACTTTGCTGACTTCATTTATCAGTTCTAATATTTTGTGTGTGTGTAGTGTTTAGAGTTTTCTACATATAAGACCATGTCACCTGTGAATAGAAATCATTTTACTTCTTCCTTTTCAATTTGGATGTCTTTAATTCCTTTACCTTGCCTATTAGCCCTGGCTAGGACGCCCAGTTCTGTGTTAAATAGAAGTGGTGAAAGTGAACATCCTTGTATTATCCCTGATCTTAAAGGAAAGTTTCCCCCCCCACTATCTTTTACCATTGAATATGGTATTGGTTGTGGGTTTTTCATACATGGGCTTTATTATGCTGGGGAGAGGGGGTAGTTTCTTTCTATTCCTAGTTTGTGTTTTTGTCATGACTTTTGTAAATGCTCTTTCTGCATCAATTGAGATGATCATGTGGTTTTTCTCCATTTTATTAATGTGGCTTATTACATTGATTGATTTTCATATGTTGACCCATCTTTAAATTCCAGGAATAAGTCTTTCTTAGTCATGGTATATAATCTTTTTCATATGCTGCTGAATTTGTTTTCTGGTATTTTGTTGAAGATTTTTTGTATCAATTTTCATAAGAGATATTGGCCTGCACTTTCCTTTTCTTGTAGTGTCTTTTGCTGGCTATGATGATAAGGCTGGCATCATAGAAGGAGTAAGGAAGTTCTCTCTCCTCTTCAGTTTTGGGGAAGAGTTTGAAAAAGAATGGCCTGAATTCTTCTTTAAATTTTGATAGACTTCCCCATGAAGCCATGTGGTCCAGTGAGACTTTACAGTACAAACAGAAACCTGGCGAGCCACTGGTCCTCCAACCCAACTATGCCCCGAGGGGAAGTAATGATTTCTTGATGAGATCGGATCAAACAAAATATAGATAATTTGTTCACTTTAATTTGGTGCAAATGGCAAGGCCTTCCATTCTACGTAATAAAGTTAAGGTCGGTTGGTGAATGGAAAAATATTGCTTGGTGGGCCAGTTCAGTGACTTATTCTCACCATTAGCTTCGGAAGCCTAATTAAGAGCGTGCTGAAACTCAGTGCACTTATGTTTCTCAATCCTTAGGAACTGGCTGAAGTGAAATGAGAGATAAAACCATCTTTTCTCTAGTAAAAATAAAGTGCCTTTTTACCTACTTGGAACTCTATTTCTAAGCAGTGGAACAGAATAATGTGATGCAATTAACTTTCTTTTTTATACAGATCAGGACATCATAACATTAGTTTCTCTACTTTTCCAGCTGTTGGGTAACACAGATGAAGTGATATTAATTTATGGTTCTGAATATCTGGTTCAGACGCAGAGAACCTACCTTTCTTTAGTGGTTTGGTTATACTTACAGTTTTATAGGCTTTTTGGGATCTCTTTGTGGTCTAATAGAATAGCAAAATGATGTCCTACAGTATTTCCATAAATCTCTAAGTTCCAGGGATTGAATTAACCATGAGGAAAATACAGATTCCAGAGTAAATAAAATGAATTTTCTAAATGCATAAAGAATAAGCATTACAAACATGAATTAAAATTAATTTGCCTAAGATGGGCTAATAAATTTTTATAAATATCTATTTTCAATAATATCAATAACATTATTCTAGAAACACTCAAAATTAATGTCTCTATTACAACCACAAAATTAAATACATTTCACTCAATTCTTACAAAATTTAAAGAGTACTGAAATTCAGTTTTAAAGACTTCTTAAAACTAAATAAATAACCAATACGTTTTTGTTTAAAAATCTTCATCTTAAAACCATAAGATACCTCGGAATAAACCTAACCAAAGAGGTAAAGGATCTATACTCTAGGAACTGCAAAACACTCATGAAAGAAATTGAAGAAGACACAAAAAGATGGAAAAATATTCCATGCTCATGGATCGGAAGAATAAACATTGTTAAAATGTCTATGCTACCCAGAGCAATCTATACCTTCAATGCCATCCTGATCAAAATTCCAATGACGTTTTTCAAAGTGCTGGAACAAACAATCCTAAAACTTGTATGGAATCAGAAAAGACCCTGAATTGCCAAGGAAATGTTGAAAAAGAAAAACAAAGCTGGGGGCATCACGTTGCCTGATTTCAAGCTATATTACAAAGCTGTGATCTCCAAGACAGCATGGTACTGGCACAAAAACAGACATATAGACCAATGGAACAGAATAGAGAACCCAGATATGGACCCTCAACTCTATGGTCAAAAAATCTTTGACAAAGCAGGAAAAAACATGCAATGGGAAAAAGACAGTCTCTTCAATAAATGGTGCTGGGAAAATTGGACAGCCACATGCAGAAGAATGAAACTCGAGCATTCTCTAACACCATTCACAAAGATAAACTCAAAGTGGATGAAAGACCTCAATGTGAGACAGGAATCCATCAAAATCCTAGAGGAGAACATAGGCAGTAACCTCTTTGACATCGGCCACAGCAACTTCTTTCAAGATACATCTCCAAAAGCTAGTGAAACAAAAGCAAAAATGAACTTTTGGGACTTCATCAAGATAAAAACTTCTGCACAGCAAAGGAAACAGTCAACAAAACAAAGAGGCAACCCACAGAATGGGAGAAGATATTTGCAAATGACACTACAGATAAAGGGCTGGTATCCAAGATCTATAAAGAACTTCTCAAACTCAATACCCAAAAAACAAATAATCAAGTCAAAAAGTGGGCAGAAGATATGAAAAGACACTTCTCTGAAGAAGACATACAAATGGCTAACAGACACATGAAAAAATGTTCATCATCATTAGCCATCAGGGAAATCCAAATCAAAACCACACTGAGATACCACCTTACACCAGTTAGAATGGCAAAAATGGACAGGGAAAGAAACAACAAATGTTGGAGAAGTTGTGGAGAAGGGGGAACCCTCTTACACTGTTGGTGGGAATGCAAGTTGGTACAACCACTTTGGAAAACAATGTGGAGGTTCCTCAAAAATTTAAAAATAGAGCTACCCTATGACCCAGCAATTGCACTCCTGGGTATTTACCCCAAAGACACAGATGTAGTGAAAAGAAGGGCCATATGCACCCCAATGTTCATAGCACCAAAGTCCGCAATAGCCAAACTGTGGAAAGAGCTGAGATGCCCTTCAACAGATGAATGGATAAAGAAGATGTGGTCCATATATACAATGGAATACTACTCAGCCATCAGAAAGGATGAATACCCAACTTTTACAACAACATGGATGGGACTGGAGGAGATTATGCTAAGTGAAATAAGTCAAGCAGAGAAAGTCAATTATCATATGGCTTCACTTATTTGTGGAATATAAGGAATAGTGTGGAGGACATTAGGAGAAGGAAGGGAAAAATGCGGGGGGGGATTGGAGGGAGAGATGAACCATGAGAGACTATGGACTCTGAGAAACAAACAGGGTTTTAGAGGGGAGGTGGGAGGGGGGATTAGTTAGCCCGGTGGTGGGTATTAAGGAGGGCACGTACTGCATGGAGCGCTGGGTGTTATACGCAGATAATGAATCGTGGATCACCACATCAAAAACCAATGATGTATTGTATGGTGACTAACATAACATAATAAAATTAAAAAAAAAAAAAGAATTAAAAATCTTCATCTTACTCAATCTATGAGCCTGGAAATACTTTTTAAACAGCACACATATTTTTAATAACATTTGCAAAGTGCCTTTACACATTTTGAAAAGATAGCAGAGTAGATAAGTAGTGTTTAGGATTAGAGAACAAAAAGTGACTTAACCAATTTTTTGTTTGTTTTGTATTTGCATTTATCAACTGACAGTTGTCAACATCTTTTCATGGTGTTATTCACACTTGAGACAGGTCGATGGGTATATGAGTCTATTCCACGTTTTTCAGCCTGTTTAGTATTCCTGGCGAGGGCTACGTAAGTCCCACTTGAGTTTCTCAGTCACTGAAGCAGCAACAAAAGCATGAACCCATTTATACAAAAAGCCCCTGGAAACATGCTCCCAGATGAGATCCTCTGACCTTGAGGCATTCTGGCCCTTCACACAAGTTCTGAAAACCTGTTTTAAATATTTTCACAACAAAGATGCACTTAATGGTTATTTTGTGATGGCAATTTTTATAACAATTACCCTTCATGACTGGCAGTAAAATTGATTGACTAAAGGAAGAGTAGCTAGATAGCTTCTTTAAAACTGTATATCAAAAGTGATGAAATGCCTAGGTAAAGATAATGACGTGGCTTTTGAAACAAAATTTCCTAAATGGTGAAACACTGTCTCATTCATTTGTTAAAATTTAATTCATTTTTATTTAGACCACAATTATATTTTCAGATTGTAAGAATAAATTGTATTTGACAATCCCTTGAAAACGAATTTAAGCTTACAACTGACATAATTAAAAATGTATGTAATTTGCAAGACAGTTGTCAACTATTAAGTAACTGAACATTGGACAGAAGCTTTGGCCGTTCATCACAAGACCTTGGCTTATTAACTTCCTTAAGACTTCTTTTAAGAGAGTAAAAAGGAGTTACTGGGTTTATACAGGGATACCATATTACATAATATTACCTCGGAATTGGAAAATGTTACAATATGTACAGGTATAGGGTGGCTTTTTTTTTGTCCATATTTAGGCAATGAATGGCATCATCACAACTTAGTATCAGAGGAAACATTAAGGTACTCTGATTGTTTCAAGGTGAGTTTTGTGGGAAACAGACCAAGATGAAGATCCGTGTGTAAGACATTTCTTAGGAAGTGCTCTTGAAATCAGCACTTGTGGAAGAGAAAAAAGAAGCAGGAATAGGCAGAGCTAGGAGTTGAGGTGAAATGCAGCCCAAAAGGCCATAGTTGACCCCAAGTGGAGTTTGGGGCTAGGAAGGGTCTTCGGCGAATTCATGAATTGATCAGTCATTGAATTCAGGACATCCCTGGGAGAAGGGAAGACCCATGATAAGGCAATTAATTACCTTCAACTGAAGCACAGTGGAGAGAGCTGACACCTTCAGGCTGTGCTCCCATCTGCTGCGGGAATAACTAAGCCCCTCACTCTGAAAGGGAGAAGTGATTAAAAAACATAGTTTTGTTATTACTGTGGACTTCTACTGTCTGATGTACCTCAATGTTCCAATGCGGTGACTAGCCATAAACCTCATCTCTCTTACCTTTGAGGAGGTGACAGTGGTGGCTTGTTGAGTCTGGTGTAGTTTGTGTTTCTTATACTTCACTTTCCAAGACAGTGCTATTGTATTTGCTATTATATGTTTTATAGCTGTCCGTGCGTGCCCAGGTCCCTCATGCCTTGTTACTGCAGCATGGCCCCCTCCCCCACAGATCGCCAGCTAGTAATACCTGCCTGTGCTTGTTGAAAAACTTTCTCTCCAGAACCCTTAAAGACCACTCTGTCTATTCATTATGCAGTCTAGATGTGCCAGAAAATTAACATGCCCCATTTTCTCAGCACTCCATCTTCAACCATGTCTTGGATTGCAAATGTCACAGCTATCTGGCCCCCAGGTGGCCCATGCTTTATACCATTACTCAAGAGTGTGCTGGAGGGAATAGCGCTGGTCAGCTAGAATGGGAGCCGGCTTGATTACATGGGCTGCCTTTCCTGGTTCAATTCTCCATCATCCTACTGTTATGTCTTGCACTTCCCCAAACCACTACTTTTGCTCTTGTCCTTGCCTCAAGTTCTTCTGGGGGAACCCAAACTAAGATCATATCTTTTCACTCAATAGCTTTATGAAGCAGCCTAAAATAATTGAATGGGTCTTAGAATCAGACTATACTGCTAGGATGCAGATATTAAATTCTCCACATATTTGCTCTAAGATTTTGAGCAAATCAACTAAACACTCTGAGACTTGATTTCTTACCCAGAGTCAGCTACACTCAAGGTTAAGGGCACACTCCTCCAGACTGCCAAATCTGCCTCTGCTGTGCAATAAGATTGAAAAACTGCAGAGTCTGAGGGGACGGTCCCCGCAAAACCGCCTTTAATTCGTACACCAGCTGTGAGGTTGAAGGTCCCTGGGACCACTCTCATTTCAGAGCATCTGGCTACAAACTTGGGGGTCCTCACAACTACCTTCAGGACTGATAGTTTGCCAGAAGTCAGAGAACTCAGAAAAGTTAAATATACTTACTACTTATATGCTTACGTTATACATACTCACTATTACAATGTTATTAGAGCTAAAGGATACAAACTGAAATCAGCCAAAATAAGAGACAGACACACAGTGGAATCTGGGAAGATTCCAAATGTGAAGCTTCCTTGTCTTCAGGGAGGTACACAGAGTATCGCCAACCCCCGAAGCTCACTAGAGCTCACTGTTCAGTTTTTATTAGGGTTTCATTATGTAGTCATGGTTGATTGAATCATTGACCATGTGGTTGAATTCAATCTCCAGCTCCTCTCTCCCAGAAGGTTGAACTGATGTCACTTGGCCCAAAGCCCCAAACCTCTGGTCACATGCTTGGTCTATCTTGAATGGCTTACTCCCACCCTGAATCATCTCATTAGCATAAACTACCAGGTGTGGTTCAGAGGCCCACCGTAAATAACCAGAACATGCCAATCACTTGGGAAATTCCAAGAGCTTTGAGGCTACTTCTTAGTAACTAGGGACAAAGGGCAGACTTCTCTTTGGGCTGAAGCCAAATTTTTATTACACATTTCCCAATTTATAAAATGAGTTTCATAACAGTACCTGTTTTTTAAGGATTAGATGAATTCCATGCAAATTTCTTGTAAAGTTCATGGTAAACTCTTGAAAGTGCTTTTTTTTTTTTTTAAATCATTATGATTGTGTTTTCTTTTCCTGCCAGTCTCAATTCATTTGCCTCTTTCACAATTGCATGTAAGAGCTTTCATAGTTCAGGTCTCAGAATAAAGGGTCGGTAGTGCACGTATTTGCAAAGGGAGCTGTAGAAGCAATCTAAGAGTCACTCTGAAGACTTGGCAAAGTTGAGCTTTAGCTGTTTTTCCCAAAGACAAAGTAAGTGTGAAAATGAAATATGAAATAGTAATCTATGGTACTGAGTGAATCTGTTCTGTGCACATCACCATCCAAAATAAAACTTAGAAAAACATGGGGTAATATTTCAAAAAGTGATTGCTAGTTTCACATCTAAAAAAGCCACAATTGTTTTCTACGTTCATTTTTTCAAGTTAGGAGAGAAAAATAGATTTTTTTCATTTTTCGTTTGATTTCTTATACTACATTAAAACATGAAAATAATGAGTAGTGTGTCCAGCTAAGTTTGATCACAAAGTACGTGTAGACTCTGTATCTGAGAAAAATAGCTACTTATCTAATGTGCCAACTTATCAAATGTGCAATACTTGTGCTATGGGAGTAAATGAAGAGTAAAAGAAATATATGAAGGCTATTAATTTCACAGATGAAACTAGTCCAACAAGGTCTCATTAACCTCTCTACTAAAATGCTCTGTGAAACCAATTTGTATCCTGCCAGAACTACACGTTTAATATTCTTTTTATAATTTTAATTTGTTCTCTATCTTCTCTCCACAGACCTTGATATTAAAATTAGAAACTATACATCACAATTATAAGCTTAATCTTCAACTCCATCTGGCTGTTGCTTACCTTTGCTAAAGTGTAGAGTGATGTATAGTGAATGAATGGAAAATGTATTTTTTAAATTTCTATTTGTTTTGTATGTAATTGGTATATCTAATAACGTTCCCAGTGATTTTAAATGATGAATGTTACATTAATCGTGTCACATAATAAAAAAGAAGTTAAAATGCTTTGTCTTATGACCGCTCATTACCAACGAATACAGGAAAACCATTAATTTTAGATGCAATCGTGTCAGTGTCAATCCACAGAGTAGCCAGTCTGACTCAGAAATAATGTGGACACATGAATTTGCAAAGTCTTCTTCATTATGTTTTCATAAACATATATTCATTTAACTGACATTTTTCCATCTAGGTGTTAGACCAATTTTTGTCCTTGGGTTGAAAAAGCTTGTACCACAAAAGTGAAAAGAAATCTAACATGCTTTTTAATATTTCCAAGACTTGCTTTACAATCTCAGTTTAGCAAGTTCTTTGGGTGTGGAGAGTGGCATGAGTTATGTGTGGGAGTAAAAATCTACTGTGATCTGTAGATTGGTCAATTTCTCTTGTATCTCTGCCAAGTTTAGTTTCATGTATTTTAAGACTCAGAGACCTTAGAAGTTTTAATTTCTATATTAAACTCTACCAGACTTCAAATAATACAAGGAGTTTGGAAAGTTTAACTCTGATTTAGTTATCATATATTTTAGCTTTGTTTTCATTTCTTTTTGACTCTACAAGATTTTGTTTTATATGCTCCATTTTTTTTAAATATTTACTACTTTGCTTGCTCATTATTGGTTCTTTCATGTTAGACATCTCAACTAGGATTAATTTGGGGGTAGAGACAGGCTGGAATATACTTTTTACTTAAAAGCTATTTGCGGCAAATGTCCTAGTTTTGGTTGATATGAAAATGTCATCATTAGTGGGCGCCTGAGTGGCTCAGTTGGTTGAGCGACTACCTTCGGCTCAGGTCATGATCCTGGAGTCCCGGGATCGAGTCCCGCATCAGGCTCCCTGCTCAGCGGGGAGTCTGCTTCTCCCTCTGACCCTCTTCCCTCTCGTGCTCTCTATCTCTCATTCTCTCTCTCTCAAATAAATAAATAAAATCTTAAAAAAAAAAAATGTCATCGTTCGTTTGCTCTCATGTCTAAAAGATTGTTTGTTGATTATACAATTCTGTGTTCATGGTTATTTTCTCTCAGAGTTTTGAAGTATTACGCCATCGTCCTCCGGTTACTATTGAAAACTAGCTGACAGTCTATGGGCTCCTGGGTGGCTCAGTCGTTAAGCGTCTGCCTTTGGCTCAGGTCATGATCCCAGGGTCCTGGGATCGAGTCCCACATCAGGTCCCTGCTCGGCGGGAAGCCTGCTTCTCCCTCTCCCACTCTCCCTGCTTGTGTTCCCTCTCTTGCTGTCTCTCTCTCTGTTAAAAAATAAACAAAAAAATCTTAAAAAAAAAAAAGAAAATTAGCTGACAGTCTAATTGATATCCCTTTGATTGTAATCAGTTGATTCCTTTTAAGAGCTCTGTGTCCTTGGTGATCTGCAGTTTCACTAGAGTATGTCTTTGTGCATATAACTATCAGGATAGACTAGGTCAGTGGTCCTCCACCTACTCAATCTAGTGCCATTTGGGACTGGATAATTATTTGTCATGGAGGGTGCCTTTTATCTTGTAGGATGTGTGGTGGCAATCCCTGGCCTCTACCCAATAGATGCCAGTGTAGCACCACCACCACCTACCTCCCTGAATTATGCTTATCAAAAATGCATCCAGATATTGACCAATATCCCCAGAGGAACACAATCACTCCCCATAGAGAAATTTTCAGCTAGTTGAAACTGCATTAATAAAAAAAATTTTTTTTTGAAATATATCAGTAGATTATAGCACCAAATGTTTATATTTCAATGACTGTACATGTCCATTGTGGCCTGACTATGTCTTTGCTCCTGTCTTCATTTGTCTGGGATGGAGACTGATAGACAAGCCCTTATTAGGGCATTTTCAGTAATGATGGTGGAAGAGAAGGAAGACCTGACAAAACATACTCTCTCTCTCTTAAGGCTTCAGCTTTAAAGAGACCTATGTCACTTCTACTTCCAATTCATTAACTACAGCAAGTTGTATAGCCAAACTCAATAGAAATTGGGTGGGAAAATGGTTTTCCTGCTTAGGAAGGAGCAGAAATAATACAGTCTCACACAATGTAGATATGCTTTTATTTATTTAACTTCTTGGATCTGCAGATGGTAATCTTTTATCACCTCTAACATACTCTCTGTATTATCTTCAAATCTTTTCTCTCTCTACAATTCTTCTCTACTTCTGGACCTTTACTTAGTGGGATGTTTGACTTTCTGAAACTTCTTTGTAACAAACTCTTTTATTTTTAAATATGTTTACTCCTTATACTTCATTCCAAATAATATCATTAAATAAATATATCTTCGAGTTCACTCGCCTCCTCTCTAGCTGTGTTTAGGATCCTATTCTTTTATTGACTATCCTTAAATTTTTAATGTACATATTTGACTTAGTAAAGGTGCACATTAATCAATATTTCTGTTTTCCTCCTAAATAACACAGGGCCTTAGAATGCTTTAGTCTATCTTCCATTGTAATTTTTGCTTGTTATGTTAGTTCCCCTTTGTATTCAAAGCCCCAAATGTGTTTTTATAATCATTCAATTGTTATTATATTTCACATATTACCAGCTTCTTTTTTTTTTTTTTTACTATAGCTCTTTTGGGGGTCTAGTTTCTTTCTTAATAGATTTCATTCTTCGGGGCGCCTCCGTGGCTCAGGCCTTAAGCGTCTGCCTTCGGCTCAGGTCATGATCCCAGGGTTCTGGGATCGAGCCCCACATCCAGCTCCATGCTCCGCGGGAAGCCTGTTTCTCCCTCTCCCACTTCCCCTGCTTGTGTTCCCTCTCTCACTGTGTCTCTCTCTGTCAAATAAATAAATAAAACCTTTAAAAAAAATAAATTTCATTCTTCAATGATTCTTTTAGCAAAATTCTGTATTAAGTCACCCTTGTATTAAATATCTTCATTTTACCCTCACTATTGAAAGATACTTTAGGTTGATAGTTATTTTCTCTCTGTATATTTTTTTCCTGCACTCAAGTTTTGCTAATGTGATGCTAATTCCTGTGATTTATTGTTTATAATTGTGATTTATCACTGCTCATTTTAATATTTGTATCTTCATCTTTGTTGGTCTGCAGTTTTTCTCTAATATATCTCAGTGTCTTCTTATTGATCAGGACTTAAATTGTTTCTACAATCTGAGGGATTATTTATTGGTCTGAAAAAATCATTTATTTTGCTTCTCCATTTTCATCTGTCTCTTCTTTAGAACCCCCATTAGATAAATGTTTCCTTTGGTCTACCTTTGACATCTCAATCTCTAGATTTTCCATCTGTTTTGGTTTTTTGGTTTTGTTGTTTTCTGTGCTCAGCCAACTTGAAGAGAAGATAGATTCTTACAGAGCATATGGGACATTTTAAAAGATGCTATAAACAAGTGCAAATAACTATAAGACAAACTGACTGCTTAAATATGTAGAAACTAAGAAAGGAGGACTGCTTTCCTACTAACCAAGAGAAAATATGAATAAGTTTAAACCTTTGATCTTTGGTCCTGAAAAATAGCAAAAACAAGAAAGTTTTTCTCTGAACCAGAAAAACTGCAATCATTAGTGGCTAATGCTGTGTGCAAGAGATGGAGCCTCACCTGGAAAATTCAGTTCAGTTAAGAGAAAATAAAGGTCAAGATATTGTCTATGGATAAATAACTCTGGGAACTGTAGAAGATGTTCTACTTTATGTGCAATCATCTCTAAGCAAAACTGTCTGAATGATCACTGTGATAAATACGTTACCAAGATTTTCACATATCTACAAGTAATTCTTTTCTTAGTGTTACTAAAAACTTATAGCAAGCATTGGTGAGGACCGATGGTAGTCAAGATCACAAACTGTTCCTATGCTAAACACACCTAACTGGGTTTAGAGCAGAAAGAACCCCTAAAGAAAGAAAAAGAGAAAGCTAGGCTTCTATATAATGGGCCATGTAATTAATGTTTATAGACTCCAGAGAGAAGTAGCCTGAAATAAATTTCTTCACCTTCCTATAATATCAAAACCAACCTTTCCAACTAAATGATCATTTTTCTCTTCTTTGGTTTGACAGGGGAAAAGGTGACCTTGAAAGCACATAAATGATGCATTTATTCAGAGTTAGATCTCAAGATACCCTACTAACATTTAAATTATTTCTTCTTTCTAAAGACTTTGGGAAATAGCCATGCCCTTGTAGCACAACAAAGAAAGGATCTAAGTGAGCATAATTTAAAATGATGTTATATATTTAAAAAAAAAAAATTGTCATTCATTACTTAGCCATTTGAATACTCCAAATTCTTCTTCTCACTAAAGTTACCACAGAAATTACAACTTCATTCTACCCCTGTCCATCTATGAGGGACCTGGCATCTGGTTTCAGTGTAAGGTAAGAATAACCCCAATTAATGTGCTCTGAGGGCAGAGATGATACAAAAACAGGTCTCAAGCCTGAAACTTCATCGTCTTCATACCTCCCTGATTCAAAAAGAAGCTCGTGGCCCTTCCATTGTCTCTCCTGCCCATTCCGACAGCCTTGGTAAGAAAGATGATGGAGTGACCCTTCCTCCTACGGTCTCCCTAATAAATTGTGAAAAGTGTGGGAATGGAAGAACCAGAAATCACATTCCACCATCATAAGCATCCCTGGGTCAGCCAGAGAAAAATAGGACTTCAACAAATGGTCCTTTACTGGCAAACTATCCTGAGATCACCCCATTCTAAACTGCTCAATTATACTAATCCAGGAATTTAAGAGAAACAAAAACATTAGCACTGATTACAGCATCACTAGAATATGTAGCAAATTGTATACTGAAGTTCCCCCTGAAGAATGCCATCTCTCTCACTGATACAGACAAGCCTGGAAAATAGCTTTGGCATTTTAATGCTAGTGCATTCTAAAGTTCCAGATGACAGCTGCATAGCCAACATTTTAAAGTGATCAGAAAACTCATGCTACACAATGGTCACAGCTGGACCCATCGATCAAACTGTTTTTGCTCAAATGAGATTCAGTAGCTGTTAGATAATTAAACAGTGCATGTTCTGGACTTCAGAATTTTAGCCATGGGAGCCGGAGCTGGAAGAAAGTAAAACTACTGGAAAGCTTTCTCTGTTGTTTTAGCCTAAGCTGAAGATTTTTAAATCCCTGCATGATTCTAGGACATTTACCAGTGTCTACATTCAGAACTGTGACCTATAGTTGTGATCAGCTCTATCGGTCATGAAAGTGAAGAGCATTTAAATGTTTTGGATTGAATTAAAATACTAATATTCACCCTTGTGAAAGCAGCATGTTCAGTATGAGTGAGAATGGCTTCTTTCTTCCCAAGGAGAGTCCAAGCTAGAGTAGAAAAAAAAAAAAGAAGCTCTTGGCCCCAGTGATCTCAGGTGCACTACTTCTGCACCTATGGGCAATTTGTCAGATAAGATCATTTCCTCTGGAAGATACAGAAACCCTGATTGTAACGGTTCAAATCATGACATTATTTTTTTAACTTGCTACAAAAGCATTTCAAAGCTAAGGTAGCTCCAAGTAGTACAGTCAGGGCTTCAGTTCTATTTCCATGAGGCTTTCCTTGGCTCTGCATTCCTATCTTATTTTGTTTCTAGCTAACACTTATTAATACTATCTGTGTGTCAGACTTGGTTTAAGTGCCTTAGATATGTTTTAATTCATGTACTCCTCACAATAGTCCTCTGAGGTAGATCCTCTTGTTATTCCTATTTTTTTTTCAAATGAGAGAATTTTAGATTCATATTAACTCATATATCCTCAAAAGATCCCATGAAATAGGCACCGTCATTACCCATTTTACAGAGGAGGGAAATGAGGCACAGAGAGGTCAACCAGCTAGCCCAAGTCTACATGGCCAGCAAGTGCCAGGTTTGGAAATTGAAGGCAGCATTCTGACTCCAAAGCCTCTATTCTTAACCATTAGGCTCTCCATCCTCATTGTCTCAAGATGGAACAGAAGCCTCAGAAATTCCCTTCACACATGACCCCATCTGAGGACAGAGGAGGAGTTCAGTCCCTTGTTTTTAAGACCCAGCCTCACCCCCCCACCTTGCCAGAGGCACCCTCTGCAGACTTTCACTCAAGTCTCTTTTGCCACAATTGTCACCCTTGCCCAACCTGAACTACCATCAGCAAGTAGAAGAGGACCACCATGATGGGCTCACACTCTCACGACTGGCCCTGTGGCAGTGGGGTGCAGCCAGGCTCTCCTGAACCTTCCTGCAGAAGGAACACCAAGAAAACATGAGTGCTCTGCCAGCAAGGACACGGGGACAATGGATGTGCGCTCAACAGCCATCATGTCTGCTGCAGTGTCCACCTTAAGGTTGGGTTCCAGGAATGTTGACATACGGGTCGAGTATATGAACTCCAGCAGTCCTTAGCCTTAGCCCTCTCTTTGGAATTTCAAATCATGAAGTCATTATGCCAGAGATACACCAGAAAAGAAAGATGCCTCGAGCCAATTCATTCCCTTTGAACACCTCTTAGACCAGAAATTCATTCTTTCCTGTGACAAATGGCTGTTGAAAACTTTCTATGTGCTGTTTTTCTGGTGCGAGAAATACAGTGGTGAACAAAGAGATACAGTCAGGTTTGTGGAGTTTACATTGTAGTAAAGACTTATATAATATGTAAATAAACATTATAATTGCCAGGTAAGGGACTAGAGAGTAACCGGAGTGAAATCGGAGATATTTTAGATAGGATGATCAAGTAAAACTCAGAGAAGGTGACATGGGGATCATCCTAAATAACAATGAGGCAAAAAAAAAGGTGTCTTGACAGTATTTAGCATCAGGGTTGTGAGGTTTGTCTGTATCACTGCAAATCTCAGCACCACCACACCCGTGCACATTCATCACAGCTTTGTGCTTCTGGTCCCTCAACTGTATAATTGGGAAAAGTCATAAGTTCGTTGGGAGGATTAAATGAGCTAATACATTTCACAAAGCATATACTACAGAGTGGCTGGGGCATTGTGAGTGGTCAGTAAATGTTAGGTGTAGTTATGGTCTCAGAAATATTAGTCCAGGTACAGGTAACAGCAGGTTACCCTCAGTAGGAGTGATACCACTGGGGAGCAGAAACCAAGGTGGGGATAGTGGGGACAGGGAGCTAAGCAACCATAGGAGAGAGCATGGTATGAAATGAGGTCTGACAGAGAGCCAGGGACCAGACCCCTCCCATCAGCAACTCCAAACTCTGGCTCTTTATAGGGATTACCTTAAGATGAAGTTAGAAGGTCGGGGCGCCTGGGTGGCTCAGTCGTTAAGCGTCTGCCTTCGGCTCAGGTCATGATCCCAGGGTCCTGGGATCGAGCCCCACATCGGGCTTCCTGCTCAGTGGGAAGCCTGCTTCTCCCTCTCCCACTCCCCCTGCTTGTGTTCCCTCTCTCGCTGTGTCTCTCTCTATCAAATAAATAAATAAAATCTTTAAAAAAATAAAAATAAAAAAAAAGATGAAGTTAGAAGGTCAAGCGTTAGATTCTGAGGTTCAGCCAAAGGGGAAAATCATGATGTGACTTTTGTATGTTAAAGAAAGGAGCTTGAATTTTATTCTGAGAGAAAAGACAAGCCATTGGAATGTTTGTGGTGTCCTGCCACTTCCTCCCTCAATCTCATTTCTGCATATCAAGTTCTCAACTATCTTTGAAGGATGTCACATTCTCTTAGATTGGAAGACTCTCCTCCCTCTGGGCACTCCAACACTTTCTTCTTTACCTCATGATAACAAAGAATTTTACAGCTTGTGTTGTGTTGTGTTGTGTGTGTCTTTTATTCCCCACTAGAAGGGAAATTCTTCAGCAGCAGAAACTGTGTCTCCTAAAACAATGTCTTGTACATTAAGATACAAAGAGGTATTTTTAAAGAATGAATTTAAAGGCTTTGCTTAGAAACAACTGCTTAGACTAAAAGCTAAAGTTATAACAAAGCAACGGTCCAAACGTTAGGCACTCAAATGCAAAGAGATCAAAGATGGTTTCATCAGGTTATAGCTATGTGTTGAAGTTGGGAACACACAGAATGTCACAATGCAGTTAGGAACAGAAGGGCAAAGTGTGATTTCATCCAGCAAGTTAAGTGAAGTAACATACACATAACGTGCATAAAGTTCTAGGTTTCATACCATCATGGTACCCAAGAGTGATGAATTCAATTTTGGAGCAATTTCCAAAGTATCAAGAAAAATGGTGGAAAAATGGGATCCCTCAATTTAGACTGATTTGAAACAGAACTGTCTGAAGGCCCAAGTGTGCATTCTACTTCACCAATAAAACCCCACCTCGTTTTATGTGCACAATTTATGTTTATTTATCAAATATCATTTGATTTTCATGGCTGTGATGGACACCTGGTTGGTCATAAGTTTACAAATGGATGACTACTGAAGAGAAAAGTAGATAAAAATTACTTTCCAGGGCTCCTAAAGTGTTTTGCAATGTAATAAAGAAGAAGAAATTAGGTTGTCTGTCTAACAAATAGAAGTGAACTCCATATGGAAAAAAGGCAGGCACTTTACATGGGAACTTACCTTGAACAGCAGTCTACAAACAAAATAAAAGTTAAAAATGGCCTTGTCAGTTCAGGGCTGGAAGAGCATTTAAATGTCTGGCCAACTCTAGTTCACATTGTGATATATAGTTCTCTTGGGTACAGACTGTCAAACTGAGTTAGTGTCAATGAAAGAAAATGGGAGATGGACTTTCAGATGTTCTCATTCAGATAAAAAGAAAAATAGAGTTCAAAGAGCTTTTACCCACTGAGCTTTTCAAATAACCACTCAGTAGGATGGACATAGTGCTTGGAACAGAAGACTCATAGGAATAGTAAGAGATCTTGACATCTATCAACATTTTTATGAAGTGAATCCAGGTGATTGCTTCTCAAAAGAGCAAATAGATAACCTCAAAAGAGTAAATAGGTGGTAAAGATAATATAATCACCCAGTTCACACGGTCACTTAACTGGTGAAGTGAATTTAGAATAGATGCTCTTAAGCAGCTTTCATCGAACTCGCTCTGCATCAACCAACCCATGCTTTCTAGCCCCTCACCTAGCCAAAGGTGGCTATAGCCTGTGACCTTCTCAACTTCACCTTCTACAGACATGAGGTCAGGAACAGTACCACATGTGGCCCTTAGAGTCGACAGCAGGGTCACTCAAGATAATCTAGGCAGGATCTTTGTAACTTTTTTTTCCTCTGGACACACAGAAAAACCTAGGCTTACTGTGTGTGGTGAAATGCACATGTAAAACTTAGACTGAAATGTTAAGTTCAACTTGATACAAACTATCCTTGCGTATTTTGTTCACTGATAACATGAAGTCACCTTCCTTTTGCCCAATGTAGACACTGATACAGTATCTGGCAGTTAAATATTTTGAGCTATCTCCCTTTGGATGGTCCTCTGATCAACAATGTAATTTTAGAACATCCCCACTTTTGTCAACAAAGCAGGGTTTGTGTGATCTGCTCTTATGCTTTATAAAAATAGACTAGAACACAAAAAAGGGCTGATGCTTGTTATGAGAAGTGTAGTCTCACAAACTTAACAAGGATGGATGGGATTATGCCTCAATAAGCTCACTCATCTGGTCCTTAAATTAGCCAACCATGAGTACAACTTTGAAGGCAAAGCTTAAAGTGTAGGACATATGCATGTAGGAAATACGTCTTCAAAGTTGTATTTTGAAACTTCTAGATACAACCAGAAATTTTATTTACTTTTTTTTCTTTTTCTTATCTCCAGTGCAGACATTTGAGCTAATTAAACTTTTAAAATTTTTGATATATTATTAATAAAGTTTGTATAGGTAATTTGTTTTATTAATTTTTCTCCCTTCAACTCAGAGATCTCTCTGTGTGTTGATGAGAGATTAATGCTTTGCCTACTGCCATGAGACTGACTGTTTACTGGTGGAAATGAATACCAGGTTATTTAAATCACTACAGAGATGCGCTTGGAAAAAATAAGCTCCAAATGGTTATCAATATTAAGACTATGAGCATATAAGGTCTTACAGTATGAAACTGCCGAATATCTGTAGGGTAAGAAGAAATGTCCCTGAGTGGTTCCAAGGACTAAGATATTAAAATAGAGGACGAAAAAGGTATTTGATGTAATTCGGTCCTCACTCTAATGGTAAAACTAACAACTTTAAGTAGACTTGGGCCAAACATGAATGTACTAGTCAGATTTAATCAAATACTGAGCACAGGGACAAATTGGGAAATTATCTAATGCAGGGAAGCCAAAGGAACAGATGAGTACCAGAAAAATTCATGTGAGATTTTAGGATCTTGGAATTCTTAAGATGGGAAAATCTGAGTAAATCACTCAGTCAGTGCTTGCCTTCAGACTTGTTCTATTAAAATCTCCAGCATCGAACATTTTTTAAAGCACTGCCTTCCCTGCCTAACCCTTCATCTTGCCTCTTCTTTCCCCACCATTCACTCTTCAAAATGGACATTGCAGCATGACTTCAGAAATCCAAACCAGAGCAAACAACAACAACCAAAACCCCTCGTCATTCAAAGTGAAAACATATCAAGAGAGAAGGTCTGAGTCGAATCCAGATGGCGATGTGCCATGAAGTGCTAACTGAGCTCTTCATTTTCAGCCGAGAGCAAGAACAGGCAGTGTTTATAATGACGTGTTAACATCTGTCTGTGAATATCATCTCCATGGTACCAAAGTACACCACCCAAACAAAGGAAATTCACAAGAAAAGCAAGACTCTACACATTCTTAATAGGGAATTAGTATTAGAACTGACAAAAGACTCATCGTATATACGTTTGACAAATCCAGGTAAAGTATACCCTACTTCAAAGAATGACTTCTATACTCGATCAGACATGAACAAGAAAGCAGACGCTAAGGACGTTTTAACATGGAGTATGTCTAGCAGTCCACCTCGGTTGGTGGCAGCAGAGAACACTAGAGTAAATAGCAGCCTTAACATCGTATTTACCTGAATGTAATCCTAGATCCACCATTCATTAGCTGTATGTCTCTGGGTGAGTTACTTAATGTCTGTCAGCTTTGGTTTCACTATTTAAAGGGGGAAATGGTAAGCAACTCCTCGTATGAATCAGTAAGAGATATGGACTCTTCGCAAACCACCTACCTGTTAATGTGTGCTCCATAAATGTTAGTTTTCTTTCTGCTGTCCTTATAAAATAGTCTCTGTTACTTTGTTCTAAATTCGCAATTGCTCATTCGTTGTAAAAGCAGTTTATTTAGCCTAGAAGCATAAAATAGCTTTTTTTTTCTCTTCTAGTCACTATTTTTGGTCTTGTTCATTTGAATCCCCTTTCTCAACCTTGAGTGGCCTCTCAGGCAGATTTTGTAACTTTCTGAATATTTTCCCTTACCAGAATTCAGGCCACTCAAGTTAAAATTCCAGTCACATCTAAGTCAGTGCTTTCCCGTGTGCTCTCTCTGGCTATGCTGGGGAAATGGTCTAAGGAAAGAGAAATGGTCAGCAATTCTACTGTGTCCCCCATGCCCTTGTAAACTTTAAGTCCTGGATCATCATGACCAGGAGAATGGATTGGGGAACTGGACAGATGTCACTGTAACAGGGATCAGCTACAGTCCTTCTATGGTGGGTTATTGTTGCTCCTCCAGCTAATGCAGACTGGCTGTCACTGCCTTCTGTGAGGCAGACCTCCGCTGTTGGCCCACTCCTTGAGCCCACGTGTTGGTCTTTGGAAGGTTCTCCAGATGCCCCGGGTCCACAGTTTCCTGAAATGAGAAACTGGTCTGGGTTCAGTCTCCAGTCTCTAGTACCCCCTCCACCTCCAGCCCCTGATGGTCCACCTTGAACCACTGCTACTAGGATCCTCTTATGTGGTCAACATGCTAAAAGAGCTCAGCTCAACTCCTTCTAGAGATTTCCATTTGACCCGTGAAAAACACATTCTTTTCATACTAAAATGGCAGACCCAGCCATTGCCATTTCTTTCCTCTCTCTCTCTCTGGCACACTCTTTCTCTCCGAGATCACCTTTGGCCCTGCTCAGGTGGGCATCCAGTAGAGAGGCAGGTGTGTTGCCTGAGCAGACCAACGGCTGATCAGGATGCCAGGCTTCCCTGGTTTTCCATTTTGCAGGGAAGCGCTCTATCTCATGCCTGCCCCATGAACCCTCCCTGCTGTCAACAACTTCTCGTTTCATGGGATTGCTTCTGCAGGTTTCTGGCCACAGTGTTAGTAGTTCTCTTTGAAATGTAGAAAATATGCTCTTGCTACTTTTCAGCTAAGGATACAGGCCCCCAATTTGAGGGTAAAGGGAAAAGTGTTAATAATATTGGATTGTAATGTCGTCACAAATAAAAAGAATGGCAAAGAGAAGTCTGAGAAGTAATGAAGTTGAGTACATGGCAAGAAACACAAGTATTTGGTGTATATACAGTTTGCTTTTCTGTCTGTAGTGTTGTCGCAAACTTACTCCAACTCAACTTTATAACTGGTCTAGTCTTCACACACTCCCACGCAAGGTAGTAGGAAAAAAATCAGCCTATTAGTTCTAGTCTCCAGCTCTCCTTTATGCTCCTCTCTAAGACAGTGTTTGATGTGTGAGTGCAAGGACACTCAGGGGACCTTGGGGAAGCATGGGGAATGGATTCTCAGATCTATACAGTATCCCCAAGGTCCACACCAGTCTTCACCGTACAGTGGCCAGCCTGATCTTTCTTGGGGTGCATGTTGCACCTGGTTTCATCTCTGGGTGTTCTAATTAGCATCTGTGGCTGAATCAGCAGCTGACTGGAGATCTGTTAGTGCCTAGCTCAGCCGTGGCCAGTTACCTCTCCCTGCAGGCTCAGCCTTTTGCTTGGGCAGAGCTAGATACCCCACATCCTCAACAGGTCCCCTGGCTCTTACAGCTTTTAAGGCAGGTTCATGTCCCCACTACCTTGGTGGGTGCCATGACAGACCCACTGGCCTTGTACTCAGCATCTATCACGTGTGGGAACCAGGCGGGTTTGGAAATGCTTATGAGAACTGTCATATCTGATCATTTTATTCCACGCTCTTAATGAGGATACTGGTTCCTCTGTCCTCTGTGGGATTTTTAAAACTAATGTGTGTTTTTCTCACTGATTCTGTAGAACTGTTAAGTTTCTCTTGGAAATTTTCAATATCCATTGGAGTAACAGACAGACTTACCAGATACTTAGTTCACTGAGATTGTACGAGGCGACCATCACCTCCAATGTAGTTCACAGAAGAAAGAAGTCATCGTTATTTACTTGGTAATTTTTAGTAGGCATTTTGTTACATGATTTGTTGCTTCACCTTGATGTATAAAGACATCTTACTACAATATTGTAATATGATTGTTAAAGATAGAGAAATAATGAAAAAAGTTTTCAATAACCACAAATTTCTAAATGGTTATTGTGTTACCATTGTCTTATGAGGGAAACTATAGGGAATAGGTAAATATTGTAGAAATCTATGGTACAGAAAATAAAAGTGGCACTTAAGCATAATCGCAATTACTACAGAAAATAAACATTTCTCCATGGGGTGCCTGGGTGGCTCAGTCTGGTAAGCATCTGCCTTCAGCTCAGGTCATGATCTCTGGGTCCTGGGATCGAGCCCCACATCAGGCTCCCTGCTCAGTGGTGAGTCTGCTTCTCCCTCTCCCTCTGTGATCTCTCTCACTCTCATTCTTTCTCAAATAAATAAATAAAAATATTAAAAATAAAAAAATAAAAATTTCTCCATATTTTATAGAAGTTTTCTTCTTTTTGGAAAAGATACATTAACATCATTTAGAGTTTTAAATGCATGATCTGTAATTTGATAGTTGAAAGAATACACTTAACATCTAGAAAATGACATACTTGAGCCGAAGGTCATTTTTTCTTCCAAGAAATTCCGAAATATATCATAAAAACTATTTTAAAAAAGAAATAAGTGCTATAATTCCCCCACCTCTTTAATTGATATTGCCTTGTAAACCCTATAGTTTACAACTTTGAAAAGCCTCAAACCAGTATTTCAAAGTTGTAGCTGGAGTAAATTGAAAAAGTATTGATGTCCCAAACTATCTTTGAAAATATGCTTTGGGTGCCTGGGTGGCTCAGTTGGTTAAGTGACTGCCTTCGGCTCAGGTCATGATCCTGGAGTCCCGGGATCGAGTCCCACGTCGGGCTCCCTGCTCAGCAGGGAGTTTCCTTCTCCCTCTGACCCTACCTCCTCTTGGGCTCTCTCTCTCAAATAAATAAATAAAATCTTAAAAAAAAAAAAAAAAAAAAAGAAAATATGCTTATGTTAATTTAAAAGGTTTATTTTTAAAGTTAATAAAATTTTCCAGGCTTGGTTAGCTTTGCTGGGTTTTTTTATTTTTTTATTTTTTAAGATTTTATTTATTCATTTGAGACAGAGAGATACAGAGAGAGAGAGCATGAGTAGGGGGAGAGGCAGAGGGAGAGGGAGCTGAGCCAGGAGCCTGACGTGGGGCTCGATGTGGGGCTTGATCCCAGGACCTGGAGATGATGACCTGAGCTGAATGCAGACAGTTAACCATCTGAGCCATCCAGGTACCCCTATTTTTTTTTTTAATAAAGCCAGCAAATACTGATGTGTGAAGGATGGTATGTTAAGCCAATCACTAAAAATGTCTCAGAAACTGGATTTTTTGAATTTTCAGAACAATAAAATAAATTAGTCTTTAATTTGGATCATGATTTTTTTATTCATGTACTAACTAGAGCTTTCCTCCAATGTGTGATGCATATTTACTACTTGTTTTAATTAGCAATGTTTACTTCTTCCAAAAGGATGATTATTAGCTGGACCAAAGTGGGACTCATTTAGTCGAGGAGTTTTTGGCCAAGTCTGTTGTAGCAAAGTGAGGTGAAGAACAGAGGCAACTAGCAACAACTACTGAGTACTCACTTTTCACAGAACTTTCTAGTATGCGCTATGGGTAACTTTAAAGAAAGCAACAGTCTCTATCTTTACAGTGTTTAAAATTAAATAGGAAAGTCTAAAAAAAATCTATACATATATATGAATAATTTAGAAACAAACAAATACAGCAGACATAGCTTGTATTTGTACCACACACACTTTCAGAGATGAGAATGTTACTGCAATTCTTTACTCATTTGCAATAGACACAGTTTAAGAAAGAAGAGTAGGGTGCAAAATGATGTAGGACCATTTTGTTATAATACAGAAGGACTAGCCACAGGCTCTCCACATGAGAGGAATCAACAGTTCCATACATTAGTGTGTACATGGATGGGATACATGGTTCAGTCAAACTGGTAATACGGTGTTCCTCTGAAGAGCTCCCCAGAAAAATCCAATTCAGAAAACCACAATGTATAGATACCAGGGTCCTGGTGCAAGTTTACTGTTTGTCCTTCCCTAAAATAGAATCTAAACCCAGGATTGCTTTCTGGCATGAAGAAAGAGGTACAGCAACTCACAGACCAGAGTTGTCGTATTGAATGTGGTTTCCTTTTAGACCTTGTGATAGATAAATTATTGAAGTCATCCTAAAGAGATCTAGCAGGCCATTTAAAGTAGGGATTAGATTATTTTGTCAATTATATTGGACATGATTTTTCAATTCCTAGAAGCATTTTTCAATGAATCATTTCATCTTCTCTTCTGTAAATTCACTCTTTTAGTTGGCTAAATTTTATCAGAGGGTGAATTTTAGGTCTTTGCTGTAAACATGCTATATAACAGACATCCACTAAATTTCCATGGCTTACAAAAACAATCATTTTTTTCCACATTCACATATTGGTAGGTCATCTGTCATTTCGGTGCTCTCAGCTGGGCAGTCTCGTCTTTCCTGGGCTGGGCTGGATCACAAGCTTCAGATTGATTTGATTCTTCCTTTCAGGATTCAGGCTGAAGAAGAACTAGATCCCTGAGATAAGTTATGGCAAAGGGGAGCTGTTCCAAGAGTATTGGCTGAATCTTGCCACTAAGGCACAAGTTGGGAAAAGGCACATGGTCATCTCTGCCCAATATTCCATTAGCTAAAGCAGTGTCACTTGGACAAGGCCAAAGTCAACAGGGTAAGGAAATATACTCCATCCACAGGTGAGGGATAGCACAGCAGGTGAGAGAGGAGGAACAGTAGACCCTTACTACAATCCACCCCAGTAATGTAAGAAAAGAGATAGATAATAAAACCTAGTGTCTAGGGCTAACGTGCAAACACCCCTCTAAGAAAATCACAATTGCAAAAGAAGTCAGGATGTACCAATTTCAACTGCTCAGTAAGGATGACTCAAGCTCATACCCAGCCCCAAAGCAGCTGCATGCCTATTCAGTTGTCTCTTTCAGGCACCGATAGGGAAGCTTTTCTGACTCTGTTTTATAAAAGCACACCCTCTTCCCCTTCCTTTGGTTAGGATTTTGGCCATGATTTCCCAAACAACAGCTTTTCTTCTGGGTGTAGCTCTGGCCTCTGCCTCAGATACTCATTCTTATCAAATCCTTCATTTTTACTCACTTAGCCTGGGTCAGATATCCTCCCCCCCCCCCCCCCCCCCGCCCATCCGATCTTTCACCAGAAGCATTTGGCACCTAGAACCTGGCAACCATGACTCCTGACTGACTGGGTGTTCTACCTTGAAACTGTCCGAATTTTTTTCAGAATGTGTATGCTCAAAATATGAACATTATAAATCAGGGGAAAGATAATATGAAGTTGGAATCCTTAATCTATAATTCTTAAAGAAAAATCGTGATTAGGCTCTATATATTCATTTATTTGTATTTGTATATTCATTTATTTATATTTTTATATTCATTTTTATTTAAAACAAAGATTAAGCTGTTGGGCCCCCTAAAGACCAGAGAAGCCATGAGATATGGCAGAATAAGGTAGTTTATGCTTTTATCTTTGCCTGTGTCATTAAGACTTATAGTCACCTTCTACATGATGTATCTCCCTGTTTTTGATCTCTTGGTAACCTTATTTGAAGGATGACAGCATGAGTCTTAAAAGTTTCATGTACTCCTACTCAACTGATACTAAATATCTGAGACAAGGCCATAATATTATCTTTGTTAATTAAAGACATATATATCTTTGGGACACCTGGGTGGCTCAGTCAGTTGAGCATCTGACTCTTGATTTCAGGGTCTTGGGATCGAGCCCTGCGTTGGTGTCTGCGTTCAGTGCGAAGTCAGCTTGAGGATTCTCTCTCTTCCTCTCCCTCTGACCCTCCCCCAGCCATCCCAGGCTCATGAATGTGAGCTCTCTAAAAGAAATAATCCTTCAAAAAATATATATATACATCTTTTATTCAAAACTAATCCCAATGTCACATATAGTGCCTCCAATTTGAAAGTTTAGAAATTCCATACAAATTTAACAAATACATTTAAATGATGCAACTGCTGATTTAGATAGCGCTTAACATTTGAAGCTATATTTTATTATTTATCAGACATATTTTTCAATGAGCATCTGATAGAAAAGTCTTATTCTCATGAACTACATTTTTATGTTGTTTTTCTTCACTGACTTAGAGTCAGTCATTCCAGAGAATATTTATGGATCATCTACCATGTATTGAGCACTGGGCACTACACACTATAAGAACCAACAGTATAGACAAGGCTTCTGTCATCAAGGAGCTTTTAGATATTATCTTCCAGGAAGACAGATAAGAAAAAGCAAAATAAATTAAACAAAAAATATTTTTGGATAGTTCAAGGTTTTATGGAGAAAATAAGCAGAGAAATGAAATAGAAAATGACTCCCAGTATGTGTGTTACTCGAATTAGGGGGATCAGGGGAGACATTTAAGCTGAAATCTAAAGGAACAAAGAGATAAGCAATGTGGGTCTCCAGCCATGTGGACATCTGTGGGAAGAGATCTCTAGGCTTGGAGGGAAATAAGGGAAAGGCTCTCATGTTAGATTGGAGCCTATGGTGTCCAAGAGACAGGGGAAAGACCAGGCAGGATGCTGGTGCCCAGTGAGCAAGGGGGCGCATGGTAGCTGGTGGGCTCAGGGTGATGGGTAGGGTCATGTCTCTGAGGCAGTTTTGACACAGATGATAGTGGTGTCCGGGGGTGGTTTTCAGGGGGTAGCATATATGTAGGTCAACAAAGAGAAGCAGTTTGCCTATGAAGAAGCAGCTAGGACCAGATGTTTGGGGATCTTATTTATAGTAATCTCTCTCTCACTCACTAACTATGCAAACTTGACCAAATGAACCAGTCTTATGGATCTCATTTTCTTCCCTGTGAAGATGGGAATATATACTGTCAAGGTCCATTATTGCCTTTGAAAATTAAACAAAAATCTAATGATCTAACATTGACTGACAGCTAACACTGTCATATTAAGCCTCTTTATTTTATGTTAATCGGACTTGGAGTCTGTTTGTCCTTCAGCCTAAAACCGCAATAAGCATAGTTTTGTGGATGGACAAAGTGCTATCCTAGCAACAAAAAATTAAGCACTTTCTTTGTACTAAGCTAATTTGTTTAAAATGCTCACATATAAATGGAAGGGGAAATGCTAGAGCCCTGATAGAAACAGAAATTCTTTCACAAGATAACTAACAGAATTTATGTATTCATTGAGTCAGCTCGTGTTTGTTAAATCCCCACTAAATGCCAAGTACCTTGATGATCATTGAGGACTTGAAGTCAGTGCCCGGTGTAAAGTAGTGATTTCCTATTTATTAGATTATTTATTAAATTAATTATTTATTCAAATGAGTAAAATATTATACAGTGATACTCTTGTTTTAACTGAAAATAGATTGGAGAAAGCCAAATAAATGTATTTATTTATAAAGAGATTTAGTATAAGGAATTTACTCACGTGGTTATGGAGATTAGCAAATCCCAATATCTGCAGGGTGAGTCGGCAGGCTGGAGAACAAGGATAGTACACAGTCCAAAGCCTGAAGGCCTAAGAAGCAGGAAAGCTTGATGGTCAAGTTCCAGTTTGAAGGTTGGCAGGCTCAAGACCTGGGAAGGGTTGATATTTCAGCTCAAGTCTAAAGCCCAGCTTGAAGGCAGTTGAGCGGGAGGAATTCTCCATTACTTGGGACCGACTAGCTATTTTATCATATTCTTTTGGCTCAGCCTTCAACTGATTGGATGAGGCCCACCCACATTGTGGAGGACAGCCTACCTTACCCAGTCTACCAATTTAAATGTTAATCTCAAAAACACCCTTATGGAAAGACCCAGAACAATGCTTGACTCAATATCTGGAAACTCTGTGTCCCAATCAATTTGATACATAAATTAACCATCATAGTATCCAATTTTTGAGGCTGATAAAGTAATGAAAATAGGTGATAATGAAAAGGAAAAGAAAAGGAAAGAACTGCAAACATTGTAAAGATATTAGGGAGGTGGAAGGAAATAGGGAGAGTGGAGTGTGCAGCAAGCATTTTCCATTCATTCAGATTATCCGATGCTTATTCGCCAAGTTTGGAAAAGCAGTCCTCGTGATGACTATGGATGCAAAGTTAAAGCACCTTTTCCCCACCGAGTACTCCCACTGTGGTACTGCCTCTGGAGAGGTTTTTTGTTTGTTTGTTTGGTTTTTGTTTTTGTTTTTTTGCCTGTTACTGGCTGTATATGTATAGTGTTTGCATGACTATATGGTTGGGGGTCGGGGTGCAGAGAAAAAGTAGGTTAAAAAATGGGGACACTGACCAGGCAAAACTGGTGACTAGCTCCTGCTTCTTAGAGTTAGAGACAGTGCTGCAGTTTCAAGACAACTCACAAATACGCAGTTGTGAGCAAAATATTAATGACAACCTTGAGAAGTGATACAGTTCAATCCTCTGCCTTCAAGTTCACACTTAAGTCTTCCAGAAATAAAATTCGATCTCTTTATTTTTCTATTTCACCGGAAAGGAACATTCCTGTGGCGAATTCATTATCAGAACTATTCGATTTCCTTCAAAATATTGTCACACACAATATTAGTACATAAGAAGGAGTCCCTTAGAGTCCTTAGGTGTTCTGATAATGCTGTTATTGTTCCTACTAACAATGCAACCAGTTCTCCGCTCCACTGTCAATAGACATCGATTGTGTGACAGGCGGCTTGCTAACTGGCCTCTTTGGAGCTCAATTCCTTCAACAGTAAAATGAAAGTTTGGATTAGAGAATCATTAAAGAGTCTTCTAGTTTTAATTTTGTATCTATGATTCCTAAAGCCTTAATATTCGATTTTTTTTTTTTTTCCTCCTCTAGCCAGGCTACATCCTTGTCTTAAAAGGTACCATGCTGCCCTCATGTGGTCAGATCTGAAATAATACACAGTTACTGAAGCCAGTAAATACATTTGTTTTGTTTTGTTTTGTTTCAATTAACATTCATAAATGGTCAGTAACAAAATCAGTTTGAATCACCTATCTGCTAAAAGTGTCAAGGTTTTACCCATTCACAGTGATGCAGAGTTTTCATGTAGGAATAATAACACAAATACTAATGGTAGTTAACATTGATGAGCACCATCTAAATGTTAAGCCCTATCCATATTTTACATATCTTATTCCACTTGATTCTTCAAAGATGGGTTCTTTTTTTATTCTGTCATTTTTCAGAATGCAGAAAGTAAAACACAATTGGGTCTAGTGTCAGGACATCACAGTAAATAAATGGGAAAACCAGTATCAATCCAAGAGCCCAGACTCTTTCACGGCTATATTCTCATCCAGCCATTATATATTTATGAAAGCTCATTCCCTAACATTCCTTTGTTCCAGGAGACATTCCTAAGGAATTGGACAAAGAGTTCTTGGGAATGTGATGAGATAATGTATATGAAAACTACAAAATGCAATGCCTAATATGAAAATAAGAGCTCAAAGAATGTTAACTTATTTTAATTATACATCCTATTGCTGATAGTATAATGCTTCTTTGTTTAATAATTAATATTCACTCTCGATTGTGATGTGAATCAATAAAGAGATTAAATATCTTATACCAACCAATGAGTACTCATTTTCTCAGTTGTTCAAATGTTACCAGGGTGAATGCAAAAAGATCTGTTAAAAATTTTGCAATGGAAGGGGATATTTTTTTTCAGATTTACAGCTGTATTGGATGACTTCATAAGGCAGATCAGTAGTGGCTGTGTTTCGAGTTGCAGAAAAGAAAAAAGAAGCATTTTCAATTTAGAAGTGGGAGGGTGTATCCACTCAAATGGTCAGCATAAGACGTTAGAAGTGTGATAGCAGGAGCCGGGATACCTTGCTAATCTCTGGCTCTCTGAAGGCTGGCTGTGTGAGTTTAGGTGTTCTTCATCTCATTAGGAACTGTCTCCTCAGCAAATTAAAGGGACCAGGCTCTAGGATTTTTAAATGCTCTGCCAACTTCTACATTCCATTGTCCTAGTGATTCTAAAAAGTCTTAGGCCACATTCACCTTTGGCCCACTTCCGTTAACAATGTCAACAATCACTTCTTGGCTCTATAGATTAAGTTTCAGAAAGCCCAATAGAGGAGGGCTTGTATTTGGTTAAGCTTTATTTAACTTAGCTATTTCTCAACCACCTCCGTGAGACTTGAGGTTAATGGTCTTATCTCTGCCTCTAATAACTTAAAGATAGTGCGTGCCATCAGATCCTTTTAATGCATCACCCAGACACCGAGAGCTAGCGATTCAGTTTCGTATAACATTCTCTCTCCCCAAATTCCATGCAAAAAGCATGCTCTGCTATCATGTTACCTCTATTTTTTATTCCAAACTCCAAGAACCCTATTTCCTTAAATATCTCTAAATAAAGAAATACGAACTTAAACAAAAATTCCCCAAGTTTGCTGGGTCAAGGAGAACATCTAAGAGGAGATTATGGCTATCTTTAGAAAACCTAAACAAGTTAGAGCCATTGGGAAATTACCTTATTTCCCTGATAATAACAATAGCTAGCTATTAAACTATATGAATATGAATACAGTGTTGACATCAGTAAAGAAGATCATTAAGATGCAGAAAAGACAAGGAAGGGCTACAATCTTCAAATATGAAATTATTTTTGTCTAAGGACTTAACAGTGGAGAGAGTAAAGTCTGCAAGTCTACAAGTTGGTTCTAAATTTTGTCCAAAAGAAAACATTACAGCCAAATAATTACAGCTATTATGAATCAAGTTCTCTGACCCAAGCACTCTTTATCTATTACCTCTAATTCTCATAACAACACCAGAACTAGAAATTATTTCCAATGTATATATAATGTAATCAAGGCTCAAGAAGGATAAATAATTTCTTAAGGTCACACAGACAACTTACAAACAAATATAAGAACCCGTGTTTACCCAAATTCAAGACTATGATTTATCCACTATATTATGCCACCCACCAAGGTCTTCACCTAACGATTACTTTAAAGACTTTGTGATGCACAAATATGGTATAAAAAATGGTGATAATCAGGAACAAAGCAAAGAGGTTTCCTCTCAGCACTGCTTTTCAACATCATACTTAAAATCCTAGCTAATACAATAAGACAAGAAAAGGAAATAAAAGCTATACAGATTGGGAGGGAGAAAATAAACTGTCTTTGCTCACAGATGACAGATTTGTCAATGTAGAAAACCTGAAAGAATCAACCAAAAAAACCCTAGAACTAATGAGTGATCCTGGCAAGGTTGCAAATTATAATGTTAATATACTAAAGCCAATTTCTTTCCTATATACTAGCAAGGAACAAGTGAAATTTGAAATTAAAAACATAATATCATTTGTATTAGCACCCCTAAAAATAAAACACTTAGGAATAAACCTAACAAAATACATACAAAATCTATATGAGGAAAGCTACAAAACTGTAATGAAAGATATCAAAAAACTAAATAAAAGTAAAGATATTCCATGTTTATGGATAGGAAAACAGTATAGTCAAGATGTTAGTTCTTTCTAATTTAATCTGTGAATTCAATACAATCTCAATCAAAATCCCAGAAAGTTATTTTGTGGATATCAACAAACAGTGGTGCTGGAACAACTAAATATCCACATATAAGAAAGTGAACCTAGACATAGATGTTATACCTTTCACAAAAATTAACTCAAAATAGATCATAGACCTGAATGTAAAAAGCAAAATTATAAAACTCCTAGAAGGTAACACAGGAGAAATCCTAGATGATCTTGGGTATGGTGATGAGATTTTTAAATACAACGCCAAAGGCACAATCTATGAAAGAAATAAATCAGAAGGTAAATTTTATTAAAATTAAAAAGTTCTGCTCTGTGAAAAACAATATCAGGAGAATGAGAGACAAGACACAGACTGAGAGAAAATATTTGCAAAGGACACATCTGATAAAGGGCTGTTATTCAAAACATAAACAAACTCTTAAAACTCAGCAATAAGAAAATGGGCAACCCCACTTAAAAATGGGCCAAAGGCACTTTACCAAAGAAGATACATTAACAGCAAGTAAGCATTCAAAAAAACTATTCAATATCATGTCATTTATGAATTGCAAATTAAAACAACAATGAAATACTATTATACACATATTAAAATGGCTAAAATCCAAAATACTGACATCACTACATGTGATGTGATGTGATATGATGTCTAAGAATGTGGAGCAAGACGAACTTTCACTCACTAATGGTAGGAATGTAAAATGGTAAAGCTACTTTGAAATACAGTTGACAATTCTTACCAAACTAAATATACTCTTTTATATATATACATACAGCAGTTGTACTCCTTAGTATTTACTCAAATGGAATTAGAAACCTACATGCACACAAAACTTGCACATGGATGTTTATAGCTTTATAAATTGACAAAACTTGGAAGCAACCAAGATACCCTTCAGCAGGTAAGTGAATAAATAAATTGTGGTATATCTGAACAATGGAATATTATTCAGCACTAAAAAAAAAATGAGTCATCAAACCATGAAAAGATATGGAAGGAACTTAAATGCATATTACTAAGAGAAATTTAAGCCAGTTTGAAAAGTCTACATACTGTATGATTCCAATTATATGACATTCTGGAAAAGGTAAAACTGTGGACAGTAAAAAGATTGTTGGTTGCTAAGGGTCAGGGGAGGAAGGGATGAATAGTAGCACAGAAGATTTTTTGGGCAGTAATACTACCCTGTATGATTCTGTAACGGTAGATACATGTTATTACACATTTGTCAAAATCCACAGAATATAAGAGTGAACCCCAGTGGGGAATAACGATGTGTCAATGTAAGTCATTGATTGTAACAAATGTGCCCCTATGATGGGGGATGCTGATAAAGGGGAAGGTTGCTCATGTGTGGGGACGAGTAGTATATGGGAACTCTCTATACTTTTTGCTCAATTTTGCTCCAAACCTAAAACTGCTCTAAAAAACAGTTTATTAATTCATAAAAAATGTGATCAATTACAAATTATTGAAACCAAATAATCCTTCAAAGCAACAAAACTAAATCATTCTGCAGCTAGCTGTGTCAGTAGTTAGAATGCTGTCTTTTTCATATGCTGCCTGAGTGACAGTTTTCTAGAATTGTTAGGCGTAAGGCTAAATTTCCAGTCAGGATGAGTCACCCTCAACTACACAATTTTCACCTAAAGCCCGGTTTTCTATATGTTTGTCCCCTCCCTGTGAGTCCTTCTTTTCTCTTACATCTCATCTTTGGAACAATGTGATTATTGCCAAGGCACTAGAAACCAAAATGTATGTATTTCTCATAGGATCCGTCTTGCTTAAGGGGAATGGAGAGCCAATAAAACAGAATGTACATTAGTATTAATGACATACTCAGAATAAAGGATACCGGAATTATTTTCTTAGGTCCTGAAAATGACAAATTTCTGCTATTTAAAATTATTACATGAGAAAGAAAGGGAGTTTTAGGCTCCCCAGGCAAAATAGTATTGTCATGCAAAATGCATTGTTTTTACCTGTGAATCCCGGATTTTTTTTAAAAATACTTAAGACTATGGAATAGTCAGCCCATGCAGAGAGAGAACGAACACTATTTGGCTCTGGGTAGTTAATCATGGTTCTAAGATAACCCATTAGCTCTGTCTCCACAGTGCAGTAATGCAACAGAGCTAAAGCATGGCTCTGTTCACATTTATTCAAATGTCAGCAGAATAGAAATGGATTGAGGTTTCTATAGAAACCCCTTGTGGTTTCAGGTGTTTCTCAGGGCATTTTGTTCCATTAACTGTTTGGAGAAAGAAGGTACGCATTATGCCTTTTCATTAATGGCATTTTCCCTCCTCGTTAGAAGCTGGTCGGTGGAGTTCCCACATTCTCCTTTGTTTTACCACATTTTTGGCAGCCCCTGTGATAGGCTTTCCCCTCCAGCTGAGAAAGTAGAATGAGCTACTTCTAAAGCCTGACAAATCCTGCCCATTAGCAATGGCTGTTCAGACAGCATTTCTTCTTTTTTGGCCAGAAAGGAAATTTGAAAGTCTCGAATCTAGAAATTTAGGTAACACCTTTTCTTAGGCAGAATTTATAGAGTCACTCTGAGGTGTTGCCAATCCAAAAGGTTAAGGACAACGGCAATGACCATAAACCCAATCAACTACAACAACAAAAGAGGCAGGTGTGTGTTTGTGAGATTTCATGGCATTAGTAAGATTTTCACTGTAAAGTCCAAGACTGAAGATAATCAAATCTTTCAATCCATATACTAGCTAATTAGTTGCCTGGAGGAATGATATCCCTTCCCACAACATAGGGAGAAAAATTAAAAAGAAAAAAAACAACCATTCAACACAGAAGTTATACAATGACTCAAGGACATTATTGGATGCCATGTTTTTCTATAATTTATATTAGAACATAGAAAGCTCATGGGGCACTGTGAAAGGTCTGATTAATAAGGAAAAGCCAACACGAAATAAAAAGAAGAAGAAACAACCACATAATATGCCTTGGAGTAACTGAGAGCAGCCTGGTGTAGCTGAAAAACCATGCATGAGCTCTGAAATCTCACAGCTCAACTTACATCTTACTGTGGTGGCTTACCACTTAGGATCTTGAATAAGGTCTTTAATTGCTCTACAAGTCCGTTTCCTCATTTGTGAAGTGAGGATAATAATTCTTACATTGCACGGTTGTTGTAAGTATTAGAGGCAAGGGACAAACTTCCTTATCAGTGTATCATTATCTGAAACCCTGCAGCTATGAGGTCTGCGGGTAGGCAAACTTCCCCCCATCATGAAAACATTCACTAAAGAACTAACCCGTTATAAAATTAACCTCCATTCAATTATTTTCCCCAATTTAATACTAACATCTTTCTCAGCTTATGTTTCAAATTATCTGACAATCTTTAGCTGATTACTTGAAGTTACAATATCTCATGCAATTATAGTGATCACTGATAACAAATTTATAATGCATCTCTGAGAAGGTGTAGGATTTCATGAAGTCTATAAATATGATGATGAAGAACAGGAGGCTGCATAGCGTAGTCCAGTGCCAGATGGCACAGACTCAAATGCTAGATACACCAGTTACTAGACGTATAACCTTGAGCAAGTACCTTAACTTTTCTGTGCCTCAGTTTCCCCATCTATAAAATAGAAATGATCATACTATCTACTGAAAGTATATGTTATGAGGATTAAATAAAGGTAAAGTGCTTAGCACATGCTTGGTAAATCATAATAAACACACGAGTGTTTATTAAGAATAAAAACAAAATAACTCCATAACAAAGCCCTTTAAAAATGAAGTAGAATGATTAAAACCTGGAGAAAACCCAGAAGGTTCTTGACAGGTAGGAAACAACCATAGATAGCGATTGGACTATCCTAGAAGTTGAGAAGCATTTGTGAAAATGGATGAAGTCCCGGATTGTTTTCATAGACCAAAAAAAAAAAAAAAAAAGACCATGTTTGTCACTGGGCTGCTGAAATGCAAGATGAGGTTTTGGTAGCTGGTCCTCAGGATAGCACCGAGGAGCGCCACCTCCCGGCGTTCCCACCCGGGGCAATCCCCAACTCCCACAATGCACCGGGCTTCGTCTGTGAAAACAGGAGCGGAAGGGACGGCGTTCCACTCTCAAGGTTATGTCACAGAAGACCCTGCTGCTTCCAACCTCGTCATCATCCCCTGGCTCGTTCTCTCTCTCTCTAACCCACTCACTCGGAAGAAGACAGCTGTCGTGCCACAAGCAGCTTTCTGAAGAGCCCAGGTGGGAAGGATCTGAGGACTTTGTTCAAAAGCCCGAGAACTAAGCGCTCCTGCCAATAGCCATGTGAGCTCGAAATCAGATCCTCTTTCAGATGACTACAGCCACTCCCACTGCTTGTCTGCAACCTCGGGAGAGAGCCTGAACCAGAACACTTCCCTCAGCTGTTTCCAGATTCTGGCCCCACGGATAATAAATATCAGTGTTTTTGAGCTGCTAAGTTTGGGGGTTATTGTTACGCAGCAACAGATAAGGACTACCCCGGGAAGGAAGCCCCATGGGCTATTTTGCAAATTTAATTAAAAAAAGTTTACACCTCTCATACAGATGCCATTTATAGTGTTTATTCTACAAATAGGCAGATACTCGTGACCTTCACTTTACAAGATAAAGTGAATCCACTTTTTGTTTTTTAACTTTTTAATAGGTCCTTTTGATTCCCGTTCAATTAGCCTGCAAAGACCTAAAGAGTCGGTGTGTTTCTCATTTCATCTACTCTTCCCCTCTTTCTTTCTACTCCATCCATGCTCATTTCCCTTTTCTGTTTCTGGAATATGCCAGGCATACTTCCACTTTAAGGCCTTTGCATTGACTCTCCCTTCTGTCTTACTTTCTCTTCACCCAAATATCTGAATATCTCACTTCACCTCCTGTCTTTGATCAATGTCTCCTCCACTGCGAAGTCTATCCCAAGCACCTTACTTAAAATTGCAACCCCACCCCTTCCCACGCCTGACTCTCCTTATCCCATGTTATTGCTCCGTAATACTTTTACTAATTTATTGTCTCTCTCCTCGCCAGATGCCTGCTCTATGGGACAGGGATTTGTCTCTTTAGTCACGTACTGTACTCACATGTCCTCATTACCTAGAACAATGCCTGGCACTTAATAGGTGCTCAATAAATGTTTGTTGACATGAGCTTAGGAAGTAAATTTAGTTGAAATAGCTCTTTTATAATACCAACTACCCTGGGTTAAGAACTGCTGCTGTACTTAATTTTTCTGACTCAGAAAAATTGTTAATAAACAGTAGCTATGATCTAAAAGCAAAGCTCCATTTAAAAGTAAGAATTGTTAGCTTGAGTGACTCACAGAAAGGACCAGGTGCAGAAGAACTAAAGAGGCTAAGATGGGCATTGACCTATGAACTTATTATCTAAATTAAATCTTTATCATGGCACATTCTAAGAGCAATGTATCTCATCATGTGTGCATACAAAAAGACTTTCATGCCTCTCCTTTCAATACTCAAAACAGATGTACATCATTTTTATTACCAAGTTTGCATCAAAGAATAGTATTACTCACTTTACCTAGACAAAACTAAAGACATAAATCAGATGGTGGTTCTAAAAAGTCTAAAAGGGCTATGACATCAATTTTGAAGACTTCTGGAAGCCTTGCTTGGAAAAGATTCTCATATAAAGGCCCATTAGCCCTGCCTTTATGGATGCGTGGCCTGTACGGTCACACAGGACCTTGTACTTAGAAGGGCCCATTACTTGGTTTAATGCTCTGCTGTTGCTGTCTTGGAATTCTTAGTAATTTATGAATAAGGACCCTTCATTTTCATTTTACACTGGGTGCTACAAATTATGTAGCTGGTTCTGAGGCCCAAAGAAGACAGTGTTACTCAGCTACCACTTGCTGTCCAAGGACATAAACAGAGGTGGAATGACAAGAGAAGCATACAGAAATTTCTGAGCTACATACCCCAGCCCTCTCCCCCACCCCGCCGACCTTGAGAACTGGACAAACAGTAGTTGTGCTCTAGAGCTTGCTACTCGAAGCGTGGCCTGGGCCAGCAGGAGCCTGGGGAGCTTGTAAGAAAAGCAGAATTAGGACCCACTCCAGACCTGCTGGACCAGAATTTACATTTCCTGTGCACTCCAAATTTGAGAGACAGATCTGTGCTGTTCCAAGAGTAATCCAGGACACCTGCAATAATGGACATCTGAAAGAGATTTTTTTTCCTTCAAGGGGATCCTTCCACAGGAAAATCCCTAATCTGAGATGTTACCAGATTGGGATGCTAACTGATTTGAACATTACTTTTGTTCCTTCTGCGGTCCATTCTCTAGGATTGGGTTAATATGAAGTGATGTGGTTTGAAAAAAATAAAAGCAAGAAGAAAGTATAAGAATGAGTTATTATGAACTAAGCTGAGAAGGTGGAAAGCAATTACAATAATAAAATGAAGGGGGGGGGAAGCTACCTTAAACATATAATAGCTAAAACTGAACACTTAAAATATGCCAGCCATCTTGCAAAGTGTTTTAGGTGGATTATTATATTTAAATTTCACTATAGGGGCGCTTGGGTGGCTCAGTCGTTAAGCGTCTGCTTTTGGCTCAGGTCATGATCCCAGCGTCCTGGGATTGAGCCCCGCATCGGGCTCCCTGCTCACGGGAAGCCTGCTTCTCCCTCTCCCACTCCCCCTGCTTGTGTTCCCTCTCTCGCTGTGTCTCTCTCTATCAAATAAATAAATAAAATCTTTAAAAAAAAATAAATTTCACTACAAACTTCAGAAGGACGTGCTACTTCTACACTTCTTTGCAAATGGAAAAACAGGTTTGAGTTTTTGAAATGGCCAAAACAAATAAAGACATTGTGCATTGTTTTCACAACTGTAAATTCCTGTTACGTTTTTATAAACATCTGCTAAACGAATGAATGCTTTTGTGTAAATTCGCTAACATTTTAGAATTAGGTCCTAAATGTTAGAGACCATCGATCGCAGCAGGAACAACAGAAATAAGGCCAAGTAATATTCAAATGCTGCCTGAACCTTTCAGTTTGAGATAAAAGGAAGAAAAATAAAGGACTTCATTCTCGAAGCGCAGGTGACACAATAGTCTGCATTCTCGCGTGTTGCCTAAGGAATGACTCTCAGGCTTTCCTCTAACAGCTGGGAGATGGAACCAGAAAGCACAGGGTCATGTGCCTAAAGCTGCCACAAAACACCAGCGAAACCGCCACCGTTCCCAGCTAATCGGATTCCCAGGTACAGAGCGTTGGGGACTAAAGGAGCGGCCGAGTCCTCAGCACCGTGCACCCAGCTCAGCTGCTCCCACCCCGCAAACCCGGGATGGGGAGGAGCCGAGGAATCGAAAGAGAAACCCGGCGGGAGCTGGCGGCGGGGGGCCGCGGGCCGCGGAGATGGAGCTGCGGGCGCTGCGGCCGCTCTGGCTGCTTTGCTGCTGTTTCGGCGGCGGCGGCCGCTCCGCGGACCCCCGCGCCACCTTCACGGCGACAGAGCCGCGGAGCCGCGAGCGACAGGCATCCGCCTTCCGGGTACCGAGCGCGCGCCGCCCTGTGTCTGTTTCCTGGTCTCCCTTCCCGTCCCGGGTCTGGGCTGGGGCGGCGGGGGGTGGGGGGTGGGGGGGAGAGGCGGCACTGAGAGCCGCCCCTCCTGGTGGTCACCCAGCCCGCGGTTCGGTGACGGCTTTGGGCTTTCGGAGAAGTTCGCAAGCCAACTCTTCCCTCCGTTCCCCACGTGGCCGCTCTCCCTTGTCTGGGCTAACCAAGAGATTGGATGTTCCAGGGAAGATTTGTCGCTGTGGATCTATAGGATGAGCCCAGAGTAATCAATGGATATGTTCAAAGTATTCTCGATTGGAAGAAGCACCCCTTTTAGCAGTGCCCTGGACGATTCTCACGGCCTTCCAAAGCGGTTCCTTTTCAAAGTTAGGGGAACCTGAGAAAGGCGGAAGAAGCCTGTCGGGTTTTTTTCTTCCGCAGGGGGGCGCTGGTGACCCCCTGTGATCAGAATGTTCTAAACAAAGAGCTTGCTTTTAGAGAGCTCAGAGCCCTGCCCATTTGGGATTTTCCTGAACTGGGCCTCCTTCAACTAGTGCGGGAACCTTCAAATTTTTCTTGACTTGGTGGAGATGGATTTTGAAAAAAGGGAAGCATTTCATTTCCTTTTCACATTATTTTCAAAAGTCTGCATAATAATGTTTAGTCGTTAAGCGTCTGCCTTCGGCTCAGGTCATGATCCCAGCGTCCTGGGATCGAGCCCCGCATCGGGCGCCCTGCTCCGCGGGAAGCCTGCTTCTCCCTCTCCTACTCCCCCTGCTTGTGTTCCCTCTCTCGCTGTGTCTCTCTCTGTCAAATAAATAAAGAAAGAAAGAAAGAAAGAAAGCAAGCAAGCAAGCAAGCAAGCAAGCAAGCAAGCTTAGATTTTACCCCAGCGTTAAACCTGGAATGGACCTAGTTAGCTGAGTATAAATAGGCTTTTTTCTGTAACCTAGAGATACCGATTTAGAGTCTGCCTCACACTGTTCTATATATCTGATACCATTTAACAATTTTTTTAATCATGAAAGATATCATTTTATTATAAAAGAAAACTGATTCATTCTAAATAAAAAGTAAGTAAGAATTTAGTAATACTGCTTGTTGGAATTATATTTAGTTTTTTCCTGGAATAGTCTTGGGATTTCTCCTGGAATTCTATAGCTGTATTCTTTTCTGCTCTTCCTCTCTGCCCCAGAAAATTCCAGTGTTTAGGAAATCCCAGCCTTGCCTGATTCTGCCCACTCTTGTTTTTTGCCCACACCAAGATGTGTACTTTTGTCTCTGTGTTATTGCTCTTGAGTTACATTCTCGCTTTTAAAACCAGAAGCACTGGCACAATTGCTTGAGAACAAACTTTCTGTCCTGTATTCTACGCCTGTCCTGAGCTTGGTTGCCAATGGTGGTGACCCAAACCCTTTAGAGAGAAAATAGTCAATCTCATCTATACTGATAATATATTCATTGGCTGAATAAATAAACTCACTGCTGTCCTCAAGAAAATCATGTTGGAGGATTGGAGGCACAAGGAGGCTCTAGTAATAAATGTATTTTTAACACATAATTTATATGATTTATAAGTATATATTTTTACTTACATAGTTACTCGTATTGGTCCTGTGAAGAGACTGTACCCAGGAGACGAATGTCTACAAAATGCAGCTCTTCTCAGGAAAAATACAAGGATCCATGACAGGAGATGGAAAGTTTAAGTGGAGGAGGACAGTTGTGAAGATTTTTAGTACATTTAAAAACCTTCAGTCAAAAAAGCCTGAAAAAGTTTTCAAAGCAATTGCTTCTAGTGGGAGTTTACTTCATGAAGTGGATGCCCAGAAATGAAAGGTTTAGACTTCAAAACACATTGCTGGAAAGTGGGAGCACCTCTTGGTGTTAGAATCTAGATGTCTGGACCTGGACTAGAGGGCTGGACACAGGCAAAGATAGAAAAGGCCTTGCTTCCTTGGTACCCGTGAGCATTTGGAAGAATTCTTCTGGCCTAGCAGGATGGATTAAAGTATGTGATAACTAAAACTCAGTATAACTCTACAATGCTTTACTTCTATAAGATGATGTCAAGTTAAGAATTGGCTGAGATGCCCCACTGTTTACCCATTACGTAAATTATGTGCAGAATTTAGGAAATGTACTTGCTTCACCGTGAAGTTAAAGTTTTTTAAAAAACAGGGGCACTCATGGGTGGCTCAGTTGGTTGAGCTTCCGACTCTTGGTTTCAGCTCAGATCATGATCTCAGGATTGTGGGATCCAGCTTCTCATGGGGAGTCTGCGCTCAGTGGGGAGTCTGCTGGAGATTCTTTCCCTCTCCCTCTGCCCCTACCCCACTCTCTCTCTCTCTCTCAAATGAATAAATAAATCTTTTAAACAAAAAAAAATAAAGCTTGAAAAATAAAATAGAATCATAAAACACTCTGTATTGGGCCCGAATCTATAGATGGCGTAAAAAGTAAAGAAATCCTGAGGACCAAGAGCTGTAGTCTTTGGATCTTTGTTTCTTATTTAGGGATAGCAAATAGGTCTCATGTGTTTGCAAACTGATTGACTAATAGTTGCGGCCTGAAATATGGCATTGGAAAGTATTCAGGGGATTGTGGTTGGAGACAGTTGGAGAAAGTGTCTAATTGATTAGTAATGTCTTTCGCAGTGGTCGGTTCAGAGAATGGTGAAAGGGTCTTGTCATCCCTGCCTTATGTATTTTCATAAGTTCCTAGGAATATTTCTTAAATATTAAATGCACTGGTATTTACTGATGCTCATTATTTCACCACAGGATAGTTCGTATTCTTATGCCTTCGAGAAGTCACAGACCCAATAGTGGAACTAATAAAACCCGTATGTACTCACTTCAGAATAATGTTTATATGCCAATACAAATGTGACTTGTGCATAAAATTTCAGAATCTTCACCTTAAAAATTCTTGCCATAAAATGATATATGCTACATTGTTAAGATAAAATTATATATAATTGTTAAGCGTGTTGTTTGTGTATAAATAGAAGATAGTAGTTTATGTATAAATAGAAGATTTTACAATGAATGATCCTAACTGATAAGTCACAGATATTTGCCATAATCAGCCCCTTGAAATCTGGATTGTCTTCTGCAAATGAACTCTATGCAAGAATGCTTTAAACCACATTTTCTACCTAACATAGACAGGTGAATTTGATGTAAGATACTGTTGTTCAAGTGACCATTTTCAATGGTTCTAGCTTAATGCATGCATTGCCAAAATGAAAACATATCAGAAACTTGAAATCTTGGATCAGAATTTATTCATTCATTTGTCCATCTGTCCATCCATCTATCCAATATTTTGATATTTACTACGTGTAAGGAGCTGGTCTGGGTTTTCTGATTCAGTGGGGAATAAGACATGTACCAACTTCTAGGAAATTATAACCTATTAAAGGGATATTGTATATTTAAACATTGTACTATAATCCATTTTTCAGTGAACAAACAGAAAAATGTAAAGACTAATACGCTAGAAAAATAATTGCTCCAACCAGTTCTCAAAAGAGTATCTTTTTAATTCAGTCTTTATGTGCATGCACAAACACAAATATAAATGACTACATATTTCTTTTTATTTTACTTTGCATGATAAATATGCACGCATATTATTTTTACACAGATGTCAGCACAACATATAAAAAATCCTTTGTGTAGGTAACTTTTGTAAAGCAGTAATTTATAAAAGTGTATGTTTTTATTATTCTAGTAGAGGCCTTCTCAACAGCTGCACTGTTGACATTTTGGAACGGATAATTATTTGTTGTGGGGAGTTGTCCTGGGCCTTGCATGTGATTAGCAGTGTCCTTGGCCTTTACCCACTAGGTGCCAGTAGTCACTATCAAAAATGTCTCCAGACAATGCCAAAAATCCTTGGGAGAGAAGAGGAGGAAGGAGGAGATTGCCTCAGCTGAGATTCACTGATGTAAGATTTACAGCTCCCGAGTCTTGAGAGAAATTCTCTGCAATGCTCCAGCACTGCATACAAACATTTTACCTTTTGGCTCATCCCTGGACTTACTGCAACTTCCAGAAACAAAAGCACCAGCAAGGAGAACATTTTAAACCCATATGTAGAATGTGTGATTTGTCCTACACCAAACCTCAGAATCTACAAGTGAGGGCTGTTAAGAGAAAAGTCTAAATAACAGCAGTGAGAATGAGTTTGGCGTGCTAAACAAAAGGCGGTCTCACAAAGCACCTTTTGCTTCTGTAGTAATTTCAGTGTACAGCTCATCCCACCAAAGCATGGATTCATTATAAGGGAGCACACACCACACAGTAAGCACAAAATAGATCACCATCCTATGACCCGTCTGTTTTTCACACTTCTGCACCTTTCAAAACTACTAACAATAGGTCCTGTATACTCCTCAGAACTTTACTCTCTTCTTTCATAAGTGACCTTAAGGCTCAGGTCTTTCATTTTAATATTTTATATGGCTTTAGGCCCGTTGACGCTACCGTACGTATAGTCTACTATACTATTATACCCTTATGATCTACTCCATTGCCTTATGTTAAGAATATGTGGTAGGGCGCCTGGGTGGCTCAGGTCATGATCCTGGAGTCCCAGGATCGAGTCCCGCATCGGGCTCCCGGCTCGGCGGGGGGTCTGCTTCTCCCTCTGACCCTCCCCCCTCTTGTGCTCTCTCTCTTTCATTCTCTCTCTCAAATAAATAAAATCTTTAAAAAAAAAAAAAAAAGAATATGTGGTAATTGGTCCTTTACCTGGGATTGATTCTATGACAGAGGTTGTTAGCATGAGGAGGCACGGAAGCCCAATAGACTCACAGTTTGTGATGCTTCTGTGAAATCTGCTCTCACAGAAGGAATCGAAGTAGACCAGAAAAGTCACTTGAAAGAGTAATCATTTCCAGAAATGAAATATAGGGCTTTTTAAAATTTAAGTGATTTGAAACTCTGTTAGGTGGACTTGATCTGTGTCCTACTGTTAGAGCAAATAGGAGAACAAATACTCTTGGGTATACTGATAATATTATCTTACTGTGAAAGCTATCTGTTTCTTTCAATCAATAATTGGTCATTTCTAATTCCGTGGGAAAGATTAGCTCCACATTAATCCAAGAAAACCTGAAAGCATAATCTTTGAATGACATTTTCTATATCCAAATGTTCTGTGTTTAAAGGGAAAAAAAGGATACAGCATGGGAGTATTTAATTTAACATTTTTCTGTTAGACGCTGTAATGTGTGTTTTCCGAACATTCTCTTATTTAATCCTTACACTCTGCTGGGTCAGAATTACCCAACTTGTCAATGAAGAAAATAAAGACCAAAGAGGTTGAGTATATAGCCAAAGATTGCACGGCAGTGTGGTTAAGACATTTGTTGCAAAACTGAGAAGAGATTAGAAAAATCTACTGTGTGTGTATATAAGTGTTTAAGAGAATTATGCTTTGTTCAGAATTCTCAGGGTAAGTACTTTTAATATTTTTAGTGGTCTTACAAAATCAAAAAGGGGGGATGAGCACTTTGGGGTTTAGAGGTTTAGAGGTCTTTGCTTTTGGCAAGAAGGCACGTTGTAAATACCAAATAGCCTTAGTGTGGGCTGTGGACAGCCATGAAATGACAAGAATCCTTGCACTGGAATGACATATAAAATTCACAAATGGGATTCCCTTAGAAGTTGGCCTCTGGTTGATATAGGTGTTTCGTAGATTCCCTCAATCACGTCCAAGAAATTTGCTCTCATGCACTGTTTGCTGAGGACTTTTATCACGAAAAGATTTTGAATTATGTCAAGGGCATTTTCTGGATCAACTGAAAATGTATGATTTTCCTTCCTTTTAAAAAAATTCCATTAATATGGTATATTATGCTGAGTGCTTTTCTTTTTTTTTTTTTTTTTTAAAGATTTTATTTTATTTATTTGAGAGAGAGAGAGAGTGAGAGAGAGAGCGCAAGAGGGGGTAGGGTTAGAGGGAGAAGCAGACTCCCCGCCGAGCAGGGAGCCCGATGTGGGACTCGATCCCGGGACTCCGGGATCATGACCTGAGCCGAAGGCAGTCGCTTAACCAACTGAGCCACCCAGGCGCCCCAATGCTGAGTGCTTTTCAAATGCTAAACCAGAGTTGCATTTTTTAATGAACCTCACTTGGTCATGATGCATTGTCCTTTTTAAATATTGTTGGATTTGGGTGCCTGGGTGGCTCAGTCGTTAAGCGTCTGCCTTCGGCTCGGGTCATGATCCCGGGGTCCTGGGATCGAGTCCCACATCGGGCTCCCTGCTCGGCGGGAAGCCTGCTTCTCCCTCTCCCACTCCCCCTGCTTGTGTTCCTGCTCTCGCTATCTCTCACTCTGTCAAATAAGTAAATAAAATCTTTAAATATTGTTGGATTTAATTTGCTAATATTTTCTAAAGGATTTTGCATCTATAGCCATGAGGGCTATTGGTGCGTTGTTCTATTTTCTTGAGATGTCTTTGTCTGGTTTGTAATCAGGGTAATACTGGCCTTATAAAATAAGTTGCAGGGGTGCCTGGGTGGCTCAGGCTATTAAGCGTCTGCCTTCTGCTCAGGTCATGTCCCAGGGTTCTGGGATCGAGCCCCGCGTCAGGCTACCCGCTCAGCGAGGAGCCTGCTTCTCCCTCTCCCTCTGCCTCTCCCCGCTCATGCTCTCTCTCCCTCACTCACTGTATCTCAAATAAATTAATTAAATAAATAAATAAACAAACAAATAAAATAAGTTGCAAAGCGTTCCCTTCTCTTTTATTTTCTCAAAGAATGTGTATAAGATTGGTATTATTTCTTTTTTAATTGTGTAGAATTCACCAAACAAGATATCTGGGCTTAGAGTTTTCTATTTCTCTTACATTCAGCTTTTGCAATTGGTGATGTCCAAAGAGTTTGTCCATTTCATACATACATTCATAAAACTTACTGGCTTACCAGTTTCAAAATATTATTCTTCTAATGACTGAAGCATCGTAGTGATGGCCCTTTTCTCATTCTTGATATTGATAATTTGTGTTTTATCTTTTTTTTCATTTCTTTATCACGAGACCAATGACTGAGAGAAATGGGGAGAGGGTCAGGGAGAGCTATCCGATTGCACAGCAACTCTGACTCTGAGTGAAGGAGAGAGGGAAGAAAAATTGGAGGAAGTGCTGTAGGCTGCTGTGCAGCCAAAGGAAGGGTCAGAGAAACCATCAGGGACTCATTAATCATCAGCCAGCTTTCAGGGGAGTCCCATGTTTCCCTAAAACAGGTCAGCATCAGGGCTCAGTCATTGGCTAGATGCGGCCTGTGGGAACCGTGGCCTCTCTTGTGTAGTTGTCTTAATTCAGCATGCAGCAAACAAGCTCCCATTCTCATGGCTAACACATGCTCTCCTATGCATTCTTAGTGCCCTACATTCTCGATGCCTTCCCTGGTTACTCTAGCCCACAAAGATGTTCAACCAATACTTATAAAATGAATGAATTTTAAATTCCTTAGCAGCTAGCAGTCTCTGGTTCATGTTTGTCACATGGAATATAGATACTTGTTTTGTATTTCTGTTCTATTTTTATATTTATACATCTCCTTTCTAAATTATATTCAGAACTCTGCTTTATCAAGATTATTTTTAAGTACCTAAAATTTACTTAACAACTGTTTATTATTTCATTAATAAACAGGCATAGTCAATAAGGAAATAGTAAGATTATGATAAGTTCCAGTAATAATTTGCTTAAAAATAAACAGGCTAAAGTTCTTAAGGGCACGAGGTATGTAAAATGTCATTTGTGTATTTACTCAACAAGAAACGTTAATTAAGCATCCATTATGTGGCAGGCATGTGCTCAGTGTGGGGAATACAGTGATGAACAAGACAGGCAGGTCTTGCCCTCATTTTACTTAGAGGTTTATGAGATAGACACACAATAAACACGTAAATGCATAAACAAATATATAAGAGCTAGACTTGGAAACTTACCAAATGGTAGTCCCCTGAAGCTTTATTTATCCTACACAGTTGGTTAGCATTAGGAAATTGAGGCATGTTGTCACAAAAGACAAGCTTAAGATAAATTATCACAAAATTCAGAGCTGAGGAATCTGTAAATAATGGTCATATTTTCCCTCCAGATAGACAAGCCAATCTATCTTCCTGGAACATTTCCAGGACTGCACAGCTCTCACAAAGCCTTTTTACCTGAGATGGAGAGATTTATAAAGCTCGAATAGAATCATGTTTATTTATTATTTACTGATTTCTTTTTTCATGTTTTGTTACATAGTGCTGGGAAATACAAAGATACAGACACGCTTTCCAAATCCATAATTTTTTAATCTAATGAGTGTCTATTGGTGACAGTTTCCACTAGTATCTAGTGTTTATTTGCAATTCATTTTATTTTTTCCACTGCATTAAACAATCACGTATTTAGTGCTTTCAACATGCTTAGTGAAGAGGAATTATAAATGGATAAGACATACCTTTCCCAGTCTCAATCATATGACCTCACTGATATGAGGAATTCTTAATCTCAGGAAACAAACTGAGGGTTGCTGGAGTGGTGGGGGGTGGGAGGGATGGGGTGGCTGGGTGATAGACATTGGGGAGGGTATGTGCTATGGTGAGCGCTGTGAATTGTGTAAGACTGTTGAATCACAAACCTGTACCTCTGAAACAAATAATACATTATATGTTAAAAGAAAAAAAAAAAGAAGATAGCAGGAAGGGAAGAATAAAAGGGGGGAAATCGGAGGGGGCGATGAACCATGAGAGACCATGGACTCTGAGAAACAAACTGAGGGTTCTAGAGGGGAGGGGGGTGGGGGGATGGGTTAGCCTGGTGATGGGTATTAAAGAGGGCACGTTCTGCATGGAGCACTGGGTGTTATACGCAAACAATGAATCATGGAACACTACATCAAAAAAAAAAAAAAACCTGAAATCAGATGGTAGTTTTCATACAAATGTCTATAACTCTGATCTGGAGGTCTTATGCAATCTTTCGTTGTGGTCTGCAAAAAATAAATCAAGCTTTGCTTCTAATACCTGAAAAATGTGCCCAAGTCAGTTACACATACATTGGTCGGCAAAGTTAACATGGGTGATGTAAATTAATTTTTTTCTTCTTTTAGGAAAGCCTTAATAGACATCAATACTTGAATTCTGTATTCCCTCGTGAAAACTCCAGTGCCGTCTATGGAATAAATCAATTTTCTTATTTGTTTCCGGAAGAGTTTAAAGGTACAGTGTGATTGTGCTCCTAGTTGTTTGGTTTCCTGATTTTGATTAGTTTCCTTAATTTTTGAGGAACTGTTTAATTGTGAATCTAGTAAATTGAGTCATAATTAACATTTATTAAATACTGAATGTCAAGCATGCAAATTCCTGCCTACTGTCTTCTAATTGTTGCTTAAGATCTAAATGTTATCATTATAGATGTTTCCATGTGGCTGTAAGGGCCAGTGTTTCATCCCTTCTGCATTTTTTAGTGCTATTTCTATTCTAGACATCCATAGTTCTATGCGTTATGATAAAGCTAATGATGTCAATTATACTCATTTTTATCACTAACCAAGTTCTATCAGACCAGTCATTTTATGTGGCAGCTCCAGTCCTGTTGTAGGAATTCTTTAGCTTTCAGTGAGTCCATTTCAAGTTATGAAAAAGCATAAAGGAAAATCACAGGCTCTACTAGAAAGTTACTGTTTGTGTTTGAAAAATTCCTCCAAAAAAAATCCCAGGGGACCTTCCCTATAACATAATGTTGTCTGTCTTTTCATTTCCTGTTTCTATTCAGCTATTTATTTGAAAAGCAAATCTTCCAGATTGCCCAGATACCCAGCAGAGGTGCAAACATCCGTACCCAATGTGTCTTTACCATTAAGATTTGACTGGCGGGACAAGCGTGTTGTAACCCAAGTGAGGAACCAGCAGACTGTGAGTTTTAGGGTTGTTTTGTTGTTGTTGTTCTTTTTAGAGTCGTCTTAGCATGCATGGGAAGTCACCTTTGAGGTCCAGTTCAATCAAACTTGTAATGGGTAAAATCACACTCCGATTATCCAGAAATGACAATGAAGGGAGAAACTCTGGTGAAATGAGAGGCAGATGTCAAGGCCGACACTTTTTTTTTTTTATATATAGATTTTATTTATTTGAGAGGGAGAGGGAGAGAGAGCGCAAGCGAGAGCACATGAGTAGAGGGAGGGAGAAGCAGGCTTCCCGCTGAGCAGGGAGCCCGATGTGGGGCTTGATCCCAGGACCCTGGGATCATGACCTGAGCCGAAGGCAGACACTTAACCGACTGAGCCACCCAGGTGCCCCAAGGCCGACTTTTATTTTAAAGATAAACGTACCCCTCTGCACCCCCATTGACATAGGGAATGTCAGCTGACCAGGGAAAATCGACCCCCTAACCACAGGGATATAGTCTCAATTTATCTGCATTGGAAACCTCACCAGGTCATTCAGCCTCCCCATGTATAGTGTTTTAGACCAAGCAATTTCTCAGTCACTGTCTAGTTAGGATGATCCTTTCCTTCTTCTCAGATTATACGTCTGTTGTTTTTTTAAATATATCTTTTGTTATGATTTAAGTTTTACCACCAAATCATTTGCTTTACTATTGAATTCATAATGAAGAGTGAACTAGTCAGAAACAGAATCCTCCCAAAAAGTGTCAATTTTGTATTAAAGGAATACAATTTAATTAGTAATCTTGAGTTAAAGGAATATATGGGAGAAATATTTTTGAGCAGAAACTGCCTTCCTGGAGGAGCTATGGGAAGGTAAACTAATGCTAGCTAGAGGTATGGTGTCAGGAACCTGTAGTCACTTTTCTCAAAGGGTGGGGACCCTGAAATAGAGTTCCTTAGTGCCTATTTTCCTATGCCATAGGCACTGGAGATATAGACATAATAAGACCCTTAAAGCCATAAAGTTGCTCAACACGACCCCACAGAGTCAACCAATTGTTCTTCTCCTTTCTTTGCCTAACTCTATAACACACGTCCCGTGATGAAGTCAGTTCTGCCCAACTTCAGATCTTACTCTTACCTCTGCCTTTCCTATGGATCCTTCTTCCTTGTGCATGGTCCTTAATTTCATTTCCTCCATCTTCTCCCTTTTTTTTCAGGACCAACCCTTTTATTCTTTTCATTCCAGTTTGTCCAATAAAATCAAGTTAATAGATTCAGAATCAGGAAGATTGTCAGCCAATATTTGAATGAGCAATGACCAGTATGGGTTTTGATCATTATGATATTTTATGTGTATCTGTGATATGCCCATACTGGCCCCTTGACAGCCTAAAAAGTAATTCATTCAGCTCCTGTGTCCATCAAATAATGAGTACAACATGGATGACGTATATCCTCACCCCACGTGACCTCATCACTGCCTCTGCCCCTTGAGGTGGAGATGGTGGATGCCATAGAGGTCGAGTGTCAGGAGAGAAACAAGAGGGATTGAAGAATGGGTGGGAGTTGGCACACTTCCTAGAAACAGAAGTCATGTTCAATGAACTGATTAGTCTTTACAAGACCATCCAGGTGTTCTCTCAATCTCTAAAATTCACTTTTATATTGCATTTCTAGTTTACAATGGTGATTGCCAGTTTATCTTTAATAATTATATTTGGGTGCTTAAGAGAGAATTTTGGTTTTCTTTTCTTTTGTCAATTTGAAAACCTCTAGGATGGGCATTAATATTTTGTAGGCCCCCAGATCCTGCTCACTTTACTTGACTTGATAACTTGTGATATTTAGAGATGTGGGCAAACTTGGTTTGAACATTATTTGATACTAAATAACAAGGCTATTTCTATTTTTAAACAGTGTGGAGGATGCTGGGCCTTCAGCGTGGTGAGTGCTGTGGAATCTGCATATGCAATAAAAGGGAAGCCTCTGGAAGACCTAAGTGTACAGCAGGTCATTGACTGTTCATATAATAATTACGGCTGCCGGGGAGGTTCCACTCTCAATGCTTTGAACTGGTTGAATAAGGTGACTAGTCTCTCAGCCTTTAAACTCTTTGTTTCCTCTTTCATTTATTTCACATGCGTTCAGAATGTAATCAGTTTACTCTCACATACCAAGGAATGTTTTTAAATTTAGATGACCAAAGCCTGAATGAATCAAAAGGTTTAAAAATGAATGGCTTTCAGGCAAGTCAGCTATTGAAAGATCAAAGTGTGAAAAATCTTGCCTGGATTTGTTTTCAGAAAAATATGTATGTTTCTTTCTTAGCATTTCTTAATAGGTAAATGCTTTTTTTTTTTTTTCATAGATACAGATCACATAATGTCCCAGAAAGATGAGAGCATGTGATTACTTATTTCCGTAGGATTTTTGAATATTGCAATTATAAGGGACAATAGAAATCAGCACATTTAGTAACTCCTTACGTAGGTGAATAAATGAGACCTGAGGGGTGAGATCGTGTTGCCAAATCAGGAGCTGAGCCAGGACTGTGTCTTAAGTCTTCTGCCTCTCACCGGAGGGCTTTATGCAATACACCACCATGTCTTCTGTTTCTTAGAAGACTCTGAGGTTGTCCTGTATCCAGGACCAACTGCATGAAGCCAACCAATGAGGATGTTGCTATGTTTTGTTAAAGTTGTCAAGCTGGAATTTCCCAAACTGGAATAGCCTTTCCTTGTTCATTTGCCATATTTCGAGTTACTACATGCCAGAAACTTCTCTGTGCACGTCAGAGGCAACAGTGAATTGTGGGTCCCTTGGCTTCTATAAGCCCAGAATCAGAAAAGGAGGCTTGTCTATCGACAACTAAAAAATTTGTGACATATGCTAGATGTATGGCACAGAGAGACGTGGGAGGAAAGAGGGCTTGATCTGGCCATCGCTTATGCTGCATGAGTCTCAAAGACTTGCTGACAGAACCAGAAGCTCTGGAAGGAAAATGAGTTGCCCTATTGCAACCTCAGGAGAAAAGACGATAAGACTATGATCAAATGGAAGGAGGTTCTAAGGAAGGAAGATAGAGGAAAAACAAGAGTAAAAGAGAAAGATACTGAGTTTAGTTACTTAGCATGTCCATAACAAACACCTGAAGATTGAAATTAAGATCTTAATAACCTAAAGAACATCCACATGATGAGGATGTGGCCAAGTTGAACCTTATTTGGACACATTGTAGTAAGTTCTATTTGATTTCTAAAACAACTGCATTTTAAATAGAGAACACTTTGGATGATTGTTTTCTTTTAGACACAAGTAAAACTGGTGAGAGATTCAGAGTACCCATTTAAAGCACAGAATGGTCTGTGCCATTACTTTTCTGATTCGCAGTCTGGATTCTCCATCAAAGGTTATTCTGCATATGACTTCAGGTAATTGTCTTACTCTATTGTGTCTCTCTCTGTATTTCTTAATCTCTGATATGTTGACTCTTCAGAATTAATAACTGGATTGAAGGCATCACTGCATACTTGTAATTGTCTTAAGACCTACTTTTTGCTAGAGAGACTAATGGAGAGCTATCTATGGATGTTGTTTCTTAAATATGATCTACTTATTTTTCCATTTGTGTTTATAATAGAATAAACACATGTAAATCCAGTTTAAGGTATAATTTATACTTACCACCTTCCTTTTAACTAAGTGAGTTGTCATAATTGTCATTTGTATATTTTAGTCTCACTGTTGAATTGATCCAAAATTACTTTGTATAGACTCTCCAGTTAATATCAAGCAGCCTGCTTACCAAGAAGTATTTTTTTTAACACGCTTGCATTTTTTTAAGGCATCAACTATAAGAAAAGCATAAACTGAAACTTCCGTGTTAGAAGCAAGTAAGAGGATATTAATGGAGGTGGATTATGTGGTACACACTACGGGCATGATGGGCATGCAAGGTTAGATAAGGACAGGCTGAGGAAAGGGACTTGTGTTGGAAGTTGAAGGGCAAGATGACTTCGGATAGGTTCAGGTGCAAACAGTCATTTAAAAAATGCTTTAAAAATGCATGGAAAGCTAAAAGCCAGCTAGAAAACCATTGTAACCATTTGATATAGTGCAAAATAGGTGTTCAGGCATAATAGGACAACAGAAGATTCCAATAACTCCTTTTTTCATTTAAAAAAATATGAAGGGATCTTTGCACAGTCTTTTGAAACAGAGAAAGCAGAAAGCAAATTATATTCAGCTGAGGTGACAGACCACCCTAAAACGTACTGATACTGAATATAAAAGAATCTCTTGATCCAGATGGTGCCAACCCATGAGATCTGAAGGAAATCAAGGGTGAAATTAGATGATTGAACAAAATGGAACCCGTCTAAATAAGCATACGTGTATCAGAGGCCTGCAGATTGTCAGCACAGCCTCTGTCTACAACAAGGGCTCTCGGGGTGACCCTAGGAACCACACACCAGAGAGCCTTGATTCCACAGATGGCAGGCCTACACAGAATCTGTAATAGAATGTGCAGAGTCACTGATGCATTCTTCCACACCTTTTTTGAGGGAAACACATTTTCAAAAATGAGGAAATGTGTCTCTATAAGCTGTCAGTTCCTTGCGAGTATGAGTGAAACATGTGAACAAGAAGGACTAGATTTTCAAAATGTCACTTAAAAAATTAAAAAAAAAAAACAGCCCACAAAATGTCACTTAAAATCTTCAGGGAATCCCTCATCATGAGTAGCAAAATGACAAAAAAAAAACAAGGAGACACAAAAGAAGACTAGGCATGAGTCTGAATTAGACAGAGGGAGGGAGAGAGAGAGAATGTAAAAGTTACTGGCATTGGACCTGAAGCATGATTTATCTTACCCTTTGGTTAAGAAGAAAGAGGTCCCTATAAAAAAATCTCTATGTTTACACTGAACGTAAACATTCTGATAATACAATACTAATTGTGTTAGACTCCGCAAGAAGATCTTTCATTGATTTGCTCATTCATTTAAATATGTGTTGAACATTGTTTCAGGTTCTGGGGGGACTCAGCAGTGAACAAAACAGACAAAAAACCCTGACTGTATTTTAGTGATAGAGACAGGCAATAAAGAAAACAAATAAAAATATGTACAGAATGTTGGATGTAATCATTTCTACAGAGAATTAAGTAAAACAGTGGGAGGAAGAGGAAACATCAGGGGAGTATACAGTCTTAAAAAGGGTGGCAGGGTGGGGGGCTCCTTGAGAAGATGACTTTTGAACAAACACCTGGAGAAGTGAGGGAATGTAACCATGGAGACATCTGGGGAAGGACTGTTCCAAGCAGAAGAAGCCATAAGTGCAAAGGCTCTGAGACAGAAACATGTATAGCATATTTAAAGAACGATGAGGAAGCCAATGGGACTATAGTCCCAAGATGGACAAGACTAGTAGGAGATGAGGTAATAAAGGTTATCGGGTAATAACCTTGGAGTAGTGTTAGAAGAATGGTCTTAGGTGGCGCCTGGGTGGCTCAGTCGTTAAGCGTCTGCCTTCAGCTCAGGTCATGATCCCGGGTCCTGGGATCGAGCCCCGCATCGGGCTCCCTGCTCCACGGGGAGCCTGCTTCTCCCTCTCCCACTCCCCCTGCTTGTGTTCCCTCTCTCGCTGTGTCTCTCTCTGCCAAATAAATAAATAAAATCTTTAAAAAAAAAAAAAAAAAAGAAGAATGGTCTTAGACGTGAGACATCATAGGTTAATACCCCTCCTAGAATATAAAGCCCCACAGAATATATTGAAGGATTTTATGGATGGGATGAAAGAAAAGAGAGTCAAGGATGATGGGTCCAGACTTTTTGGCCTGAACAACTGAAAGAATGGAATGAACTCTTACCTGAGGCAGGAAAGTCTGAGACAGGAACAGATTCAGGAAGGAATATCATGATCGAGCAGTGATCCCTGGAAACACTGTAGGGAAATAGGGAAATGAGACTGAACAGGGAAAGCAGGGTTTTCTTATTAAGCAACTTAGTATCGAAGATACTGATCCTACTGGGGAGCTTTTGGGGCCAAGGTAAAATAGGCATTTTAGAGTTATCTCATCCAAATTGATGTTTACTACCTTCCATGTCAGTTGAGGGTGCTGCTAAGGTAGAGGTGTGGGGTGAGCTTGATTTCCTGGCTCTTTAAGAGAGAAGGGCCTCAGGCAAAGTGCTTAGGGGTTCCTTGTTGGAAGCCTGGCTGATTGCACCACCATGGTAAGGGCCAGAGGATGTGGGAAGATTTTCCACAAGCAACTGCTGTAATCAGGCCCTGGACCAGGCCCCTGACACATCTGAGGTTCCTGAGACTCAGGGAGGGTCACAGAGCTAGTAAACTAACTATAGGGCCACATTAAGCATATGGAAAAAGATTTGATAATATATCCATTATCAACAATATGTATTTTGATAGTACAGTTGGCCTTCAAATGACATGAGTTTGAACTGTACATTCCACTTATAAGTGGGGTTTTTTCCAAGAAGTACAGTGCAGTATTTTCTCTTCCTTATGATTTTCACAATAACTTTTTCCCTAAATTTTTTGTAGGAATACAGTATTAAGTACATATAACATACAAAAGATGGGTTAATGGACTGCTTATGTTATCAGTCAGTCTTTTGGTCAACAGTAGACTATTAAGTTTTGGGGAAGTCAAAAGTTACTTGCGGATTTTCGACTGTGTGGGGGTTCGGCACCGCTAACCCCCAGCTCGGTGGTCAATTGTAATTCTATATTGGGCTAATAATGGAAATAATGGAAATAAAATAAAGTATATTTTAACTTGCTAAAAGCCAACATCTTTCTGAAACACAAGAGATGACAACACTAGTCAGTTCTGGGGCTAAATGGAATGTTTGCCCGCTGGTCTGGTCTGTGGCATGTCCTCCTATTTCATACTTTCCAATATCTTTGATATCTTTCTTTAGTCCTGCCTCAAAGCAGAGACTACTACTCAGTTGTTTCTTTGATCTTACAATGTTAATTACCCTTTGCATTCTAAAAAAATATTTTTCCTTCTTGATCTTTCTCTTTCCATCATGCTGTCCCTGTCCCTGGACCTTTGATGTCATATATTTACGGTATATCTTTTGTCATCTTACAAAGGTAGAAACACCTGTATCACTCTTTTACAGAGATAATCCTATTTGTCATATTTGGATAACAAAATATTCAAAAATTAGAATACAGTAAAATATACATTATACACGAAAACTTATGCTGGACAAAATTGGTTTATTAGGTAATTTAGAAATGAGGAAAGGAAGCTACTTCTTTTAAATGCAGAGTGTAATTTATGTTAGGCATGCTATAAAATTTATACCTGTGATTTTCTCCTAATATGTTGATTTTGCGACGTGGGTGACTTCAGTCATTTGCTGGAGTCACTGGACTCCAATATGGCTGGAATGACTCCAGTCTATAGCTGTTGTTTGAATCCAGCTATGCAGAACTTCAAAGCCTATACCCCACCATGATGCCTTATAGGAATTTTGTAATTTTGCCTCTCTCGGGATAATCTTAATGAATACAAGTTATTATTATAGTAGGAAAATTAAAATTGACTGCTTATAGATTTCCAAAAAAGATCTTCACATTAACAGGTAATATGAATAAATGTTTAGAATGAATATGTAGTTTCTATCTCAATAAATTCTCTTACGCACTCAATTTTTTCCCCATCTGTGGACAAAATATCCCCTTGATAGAAACTGATCCCCAGCAGGTTATGATGATAGATTATTTACTCTTTGGAGCTACTCATCTACCCATGGTTTGCTGCAGCAATAAACTACCAAATGCTAACTTAATGGCTTGAGATATCAGTAACCTGGTTTCAGTGTCCTTCACTCATAAGGTTGACCTTTAAAAGGGTAAATAATGGTTTAATCACATACTTCCAAGATCGATGATGGCCGAATGTTGTGTAACATTAGACTTTATCAGTAGGTGACCATGTGTGAGAGCAATAACTGGGTCTTTCACAGACTTTGCAATCTTTTCCTAGTTCCCCTGGCATCTTAACGTTGCTTCTGTTGTATAATGACATTTGCCACTTTTGTGTAACCTTTCCCTCTGATTTCCGCACTTGGCATTCATTCACATAAGTTTGTCAGTGTCTTGATTCTCACATGATATGGCAGAGATATATCTCCATGCATTCAGTCTTCTCACTTTCCTTATTGAAAGAATCCCCCTGTTATAGCTGGATACTTT